>NW_027040576.1:0-2400000 GCF_037179485.1 Ochlerotatus camptorhynchus
AAACTATATCAATAAATCAATAAACATCTGTTCAACCACCACCCATGATTTAAAAAAAAATATCTATTGACCTCTAGGGTATACCGATCAATTTTGAGATGTATTGAATTGAATGTATATACAATCCAACTCTTACTTTCAGGCAGTGGCATTATTTGCGTTGCGTTTGTAACGGAGTAATCCGTAGATTGAATACTGGCAACTGTCATGTATCTACTGTAACGTTCTTATTTTAATTGCTTGAAGAAAACTATTTTGGAATGAATAGCTCTCCAATCAGAGTTCAGAACAGAAGAAGCATGACAATTACCATTGCTGGCCACGCCCATCTTCTCCCTTACGGGGAAAGGAAGGATATTGTTGATGAAATATCTACTTAACGGGAGGCCAGCGACTCACCAGCACACCACGGAGTTGGTTATAGTTATATAGTAGGATATGTGACCCAAAGGTTTGTTCACTCCGCACAGTGTGCTTAAAACACAGTAGGACACACCTGGACACACTCTTTGGCACTGTTTGGCCCACTTGGCTAGAAATTTTGATGATATTTGAAAATACTGGTCACACTGTACTATCTCTGCTCACGCACAGCACATGTGTCAAATAATTGTTGTTGAAACATTTCAATTAATGGATTCGGAGAATTTTTCGGCCTAAACACAACATATATTCTCCAAAACCGAGTACAGATTTTGTATTTTTTTAATTGCTTTATTATTTAAATTTTTAGCACTCGGCTAGTTCACCTCATTAGAGTACAGGTTCTCCAGCTGCGCACATCCTAATGCCTAAGGCCGACCAAAACCGGGACAACCACTAACGATCAACTTCGTTGCATCTACCGTATGCGTGATAATGTTTGCACTATTGAGCAATTTTTCGAGTTTTTTTTTTTATTTATTCAAAGGGGGATGCTTCTCAGAGTCTTAAACTATGTTAATCATCGATCGAGTTTCCACTTTCTCCAATTACAGCCTCCACACGCTTCCGGAATACACGGCAGGTTCTAATAATGTAGTCTGGATCCATTTCTCTCCAGGTACGGGTCAAAGTTTGTTTGAGGCTTGCTGTACTCGGGTGGCGTTAAGAACAGGCCTTGGCCTTCATGACGCGCCATATTGAGTAATCCAGCGGATTAAGATCGGGGCTGGATGGCGGCCACATATCCTTCGCCCAGAACGGAAGATATTCCTGCAACCACTTCTGAGTGCGGTTCGAGGTGTGGCACGGAGGCCCATTTTGTTGAAATACAACATTTGGCTTCGGACCGTACTGTTCTTCGATCCACGGAAGCCACCAATCCAAACACCATAACGCTAGCAGGAAGCTTGGTCAGATACACGTTCTTGTGCTCGTCGGCCACGTCTTTTACCGGAAGAGAACTAATATACCGGTCGGTTCTGGAATTTGTTACGGGATCGACGGTAAAAATGCTCTCGACGGTGAACAGGATTACCCGATTTTGTCGCTTAAGGAAGTTCAAGATTTTCTTGAACCGTTCGACTCGTAGCTCCCGGATGCGGTTGGTAATCATGTGAGTTTTTTTTCCATGCCCTCGACTTCGCCCCGCAATCTTCCTTTACGATCTTCCGTGCCGTAAAGTCACTGATCCCGTGTTCCTTTGCCATTTTCCTCATTGAACGCACTGGATTCACCCGAATCTTCCTTTTGATAGCAGCGATAACCCTCGGAACCCGAGCTGACCTCGGACGACATGTGGCCACCTTCGCGGATAGTTGTCCTTTCTTTTCTCGGTCTAAAACCTTTTGGACGGTCCACCGGGACACTTCCACGGCGATTGAAATGTCGATTTTGCGACATTTGCGCGTGGGACAAATCACGAATACGCTGCCACTTCGTCATGGTGCAACTGTCAAATTAAGTAAATCATTTTCTTTTATACACAGCCTACTACGGTATGAGCTATAGGTTACGTGCATGCAAAGAAAACCAAGGCTTGTATGCACAGGTGAAACGGGAACCTTATTTGTACGATGGTGCAAACATTATCACGCATACGGTATCTTGTTACTCCACCGAAAATTCCCATAAGATACTGTCATTTTTTGCTAGAAGAGACAATTTTTCAACGGTGTCGCAAAGCCAATAGACTTCTCTGACGTTTATGAATTTCACAAGTATTAGTGCAGAACTTTGGGTAAATACAAAGGTTTTCATGCATTAATACTTATGATTTACCCCAATACTTGTGCATTTCACAAACTTCTGAGAAGTCTATTGGCAAATCAAAGTTGGCACTCGTGGAGAATACAAGAACTATAACAGTGATGATGGTTTCAAAATTTTCCACGGGGAAGTATACGAATGCAATCTTAAAATGCTTTTATTTTGCAAATGGAACATTTTATTTAAATCTGGTTGCTGCTACAGTGGTAGAAAAGCTCAAATCTATGTGTACACCTAAAAATCTGAAAAGAAATTAATTTTTCTGTATTATTTGTCTATTGAGTAGTCCTTAAGTTTTCTACTAACATAGCATCAACCAGATTTAAATAAAATGCTCCATTTGCAAAATAAAAGCATTTTAAGATTGCACTCGTATACCTCACAGTGTAAAATTTTGAAACCATCATCACTTCCATAGTTCTTCTATTCTCCACGAGTGCCAACTTTGATTTGCCAATTGCAATAGGCCTTTTTAATAGAAAGTAAGCGATCGATTCAAGCTCTGGCGGTGAATATATATATATATTTTTTTTTCCTTTGGTTTGTTTTTTCCGTCGATCTTGTTTTCCGTGCTGAGCACCAATGCTACCGGCGTGCCAGGAAGGCAGCTCCCACACCTGGACCCTACCTATCGACCCATTAACTCATGAACCGGGGACCAACGGCTTTACTTCCCATCCGAAGGAAGGCGTGATCAGAGATGTTATGCCTCAGAACATCCCGGCGGCGCCGACTGGGATTGAACTCAGGCCTGCTGGGGTGAGAGGTTATCACGCTTACCACTACACCACCGGCGCCTGGTGGTGAATATGAGAACGTCAAAAAGAGTGTTGTGAGCAGAAATGTTGCCGTGAGACATTGGAAGCGGAACACTTTTTCACATTTCCTGATAAATTGATTCATCTGAGATGCTCCAAAACTTAATCTACAGTTGTAATATTAAATTCTGTAGGGTTTATGCAAAGACCCTGCTGGTGTACGGGAATATTTTTGTTGAGAAAAATGGAAAATTAGATAAGTGCATTAGCAATCTAACGATAGTATAAAGCGCCACTTGTGGCAAATAGGAGAACTAGAAAACTGATGATGGTATCGTCATTTTGCACGGTGAGGTATGGGAGAATATTTTATAAACGCTTTTATTTAACGAATAAAGTATTATCTATAAATTTGGTTATGCATACAAGGTTAGAAAAGTTCAGCCCGAGGGGGACGACTCTATCTACTATGTGTTTTGCTGTAGCTACCTGTGCGCACGCTGAGTAGATAGAAAGAAGATTGATGACGATTCTGAAGATTTCCTGCAAAAACTTGATGAGCGATGCAAGTAGATGTGACAAATGAAAGAAGATTGTTCGAAGATTGATTCGCTAGTGTGAGATTTGTTGAGCATCTAAACTTGAGATTTAGATGTGTCGCCCCCCTCGGTTCAGCCTATTCTTCAATGTACCACATGGCAACGCTACTACTGGATTGTACTAGCATTTTCACCAAATGTACTAGAATTGTTTGGTTCTATCTCTTTCACTCTACTCAAAACTGAAATGCATAAAAAATGACAAAATGATACACTCTAAGCACACTGTCAAAGATCGTTGCATACACAATCAAGTTTGTTAAAATCAAAACAAAAATACTAGTCCATTTGGTGGCAGCTGACAGAAGCTTCTAAAAAATTCTATTAAGCTGAGTTTAGACTAGGCAAGTCATTTGATCAGCTCAGTTGAATTCAATTGGCTTGAAAAGTTGAGCCTGGTTCAACTTTTTTTCAATTCAAATGAGTTGATCACTTTTGAATGGCATAGTTTACACCGAGGTTTACACGTTCAATTCACGTTCAAGTCAGTTGAATTCAACAGAATTGATCAATTGACTTGCCCTGTCTAAACCCAGGTTTACAGCGAACCACATTATTTTAATTGATTTCTTCGACAGTTAGTCGTCTGTCACTTTGTTTGTGGTGATAGGTTACTGTAGAGGTAACGTAAAAAAGGAAGAGAATAGGCTCTATACTACTAAGTAATCTGTACTCTGATTCAGATTAAGCAATTCGAAATTGGCTTGGTTAGTTTTAGATGGCTTGCTTCTCCGCCATGCTAAGCACTATATTCGGTACTGCTAAGCACTGGGTGGTGGTGACATCGATGAACACAGGCGGGAATAGCTTTTCTCTGCTTGGTAACACCGCTGAAGAAGCGGAACACTTTCATCGCATTCATCAGTATGTTTTTCACAGTATCGTTTTCACATCCACCGCTTCGCTGACAGGTATCCAACGTTAATCTCCGCAGCCGATTTAGATCTCCGAAAGAGCTCCAGCGATTTGAACAGCAGCTTGCCCCGGTGGCTATGGATTTCAAATGTAATCAGATGCGTCTTTGTCAAACAGCGGTCTGAGCGACTAGATCGCCTTCTTGAGGAGATCCTCCGGTCGGTCCAGTTTATCCAGTATCAGTTTGTCCAGCTGGGTTGCCTCTGGATCATCATCTTCGGTTCTCGTATTGGTTTGGATTCCGCTGCTTGTTCACAGCAAAAAAGAATGTAATATCATCATCAATGTAATTCAAGCTGATGTATGAAATAATGATGTAATAGCAAAAGCAAATACAATATTACATCAATCGATGTAATTTTGTTCGCAAAATCGATGTACATCGTACAACGTTATATTACACAACCGATTGATTGACCTGGTTGCAGCAGTTTGGATGTAATATTCAACAACTTTTTTTTCTGTGTTGTGTTGTTTCTTCGCCTTCAAAAAAATACATTTGAACTGTCAGATTAACCGGGTAGCCAAGAATGCCATTATTCACAAGTAATCAAATTCAGTCTAATGATTGGTACTCTCGGCACTGCTGGCACAGCGGCGGCACACTGAGAACAAACAAGGTAGGCACAAAATAAGTGTGTAGAGTGATCATCTCTTGATGTGACCATCGTGATTGTTTTATTTTTGGGAAGTCTGGGAGTAAGCCCACGTCATATTCATGTGCCTTTCTGGATGCTAGATGAGAACCTCCTTTATCAAAACTATGTGGCAGAAATAGTGCAAAATCTATTTATAAAGCTGTGGCTATCAAAAGAGAAAGTCGATGAAGAGAATCGATCAAAGTCACTTACACTCTCTTCCTTCAAACCCCCTCATTATGACTGCATGAAGCTTGAACCCGGGAGTTAGAAGGTGATAGCTCTACCGTAGATCCAATAGCCCATTTCAAGAACGCAGTCATTCTGAAGCTATTTTCCCTTACAATAAGCCCCGCTCCAATTCACTATCGATGCTGAAAATGTACTGCAACTTTCAATCAAACAGTAGTGACGCGTATTTAATGCTTTCACAGACCATTTATGGTACAATTACAGTAAAAATAAAGGACGAGCTCACCAAATGAGTTAACAAAAATCCACGGCACGAAATAGTCCCAGTAGTCAAGCTGGGACTTTTTCTTTTCAAACTGATTTCACGGTATTAATCGCTATCACTGTCATAACACGGTCACTGAATACGTAAAAACGGAACTGGAGTATAAATTTGGAAATAATTTAAATGAAAATTCTGCCGCATGGCATAGCGCAACCAACAATGACGCTGACAGAAAAGGATCGCGAAGAATTCCGACAATAGAAAACAAGCACGTCTCATCACGGTCAAGGCACACTTCGATGTTGCATTTCTGTTATAAAAGTTGTGCACCAAAATACATAATGGAAGTTTCGGACATAACTGTGCGCTCATCTGCATCGCCCTTAAATAAGGAAATTAATGTATTACAAATTCAAGAACAAGCGTTTGAAAAATATTCCGCTTACAAATGTGATATGAAAATTGTTCTGCACTAATCGGGTTCAAATAAATAAATAGTTTGATTCTATTTGGACCAACTTTAACACGTGTGCGTTCTTGAAAGTTTAACAAATATTGCTCCGCCCATTGTGATAAAAAAAAATCGAAAGAAAACAATGTCACCTACAAACGTCACAAAAAATGTTCTGCGCTCATTAGATATGCATTTTGTTGCGCCCATTAGATACAAACAGTTTGATTTTATTTGGGCCGCCTTATGAATGCACTTGTGCAGACAGTTACCTATACAGACTTAGAAAAAATCATGTAAATTTAGGTGCTCTGAGAGTGACATATACGAGCGTCAATTTTGACATAAATTTAAGTCATAACAGACGTGAAATATAGCTCAATCTAACGTACTTTTCGTCGAGCAACGAACTTTTCAGTCTTGGAGTACATAATATTACATGACATGTTTGTTTACGTCTAATCTTTTATGTCAAAGATGGATTCCGTCACGTGTAAAATTAGTTATTTCTTAGTGTGAACATTGCCAAAGGCATTAAGGAAACTTAGAAATCCAACGATAAAAACAGCATATTGACTCTAGCATGCTAAATTTACATGAGAAAACATAATCCATCAAAGGTTTAAAAGTATATTGGTTAGTTTATAGTGCTCCAACGATTTTGTTATTTTTTTATGTTACGTTGATATTTTTTTTAAGCGTGCTAAGTTATTTTTAGTGATTTTTCAAGAATGATCTGGAAGCTTCCAAAGGCACTTTTATGTTTTAAGAATAAATTGATGTTTGTTAGGTGAATTTGGTTTATGCAAGGGTTACTTTTCTTTTTTTCGGATATTTGGAATTTAAATTAGCTAAGCAATTACATAAATGCATTTGTGTGGGTTGAGGATATTTTTAAGATTTTATTAAACTATTTGCATGGTGTTTTAAATTAATGTTGATGTTTTGACTACAATTTAGAAGGGCTCTAAACAGAAGTTGAAAGCAGTATCACAATAAGGAAGGAGAAAATAAAAAAAAATATTGCACGAAAAGAGCTAAACCCACTTTTTTTACAGTTTAGAGTGCTTGATTATAAGGTTTTAGAATTAGAAACGAATGAACGAAATTTGCGATATTCTCTTTGTTTTTCTTTCACAGCATGATCGAGTCGATTTTGATACTTTTGTAAAATGTCTACCGGAGGACTACCTCCAGCTGTAACGCTTTATTCCTGTTTATTTTTAAAGTTAAAGTTCATTCCAGTGAAATTATCGAAATTCAAGAACTGTAAATCCTTGACTAATTCACAAAGTCTTGGTGTCACCCAGAGCAGCTGCAAATGTAATCTGCACACGAACCCGTTTTTCCCAATCATATTCTGCCACATTCCGCAGTAGGTCAAGGTTTTTCTCCCATGTGGTGTGTGCAGATCTCCATTCTCCGTGCTATTCTCAACGAGTGGTAGTGGAAAGGGCACCGCCTTCGGACACCTGTGTCCTATCATTTTCGCATTCAACTACATATATAATGGAACCGCAGGAAAGGATGCTCACCGATACCACCACCTCGTTCATTGTGCTTGATGGGGGTCATCAATATTCAGGATAACGCAAGAATGTGCAAGGAGCTCCATGCGTTCCTTTCGCTACCAGTCGTGGCGTTAGTAGTTGGTGGGCAGGGAACAGCTGTCAAGTATCCTGATATAAATTATTTTCTGCCACCACCAGCTACTTGTATGTTTGGGTTTCGGTGCTGCTGCTGTTGTTGTTGTGAGCCATGAGAGTTGATTGCCTGAGTGTGATGCCATATATGATTATTATCAATTTGCTAAATTTGCGCAATGTATGCAATTCAAACTTCCAATCAAGTGAATCTTAATTATTTGTTTGCACTACTCTTGAAAATTACAAATCACCTTCCATTTCCTTGAATCATGAACAATTTTGCACAACAGCAATACAGAAGCTCTTGGCAATTTACGAAGAGCGTCACGTTCTCTCGGAGAGCATGTGAAACTGGACTCATGAATGGAGGATGGTCACTCACCAATACAAGTATGGTTTACTACCCACTACATATTGTGGAAATCCCTATCAAATACGTGTAGGTACATAACTATGGCTGTTTGGTACTGTTTTAGCTACTTCGCGAGGATGATGATGGGAAGCAGATAGATCCTGCTGCAAGCTCCGCTGCAGGGGTACTGGAAGGCTTACGCTTCCTGTCATTCTACTGCTTGTTGAGCTGTCGGTGGTGCGTGATTTCCCGGTTGATTAGCTACCAGGATGTATAGGGAAAGCGTACCGGTTGTAGAACTAGCAAACATCTGAAACTTCAACATTTTCATTGAAATCCAAATTTCTTCCATGGTTGTCGTAATGCTGTAAATTTATTTTCAATATGATTTCGACCACATGGGCAATTAGGGGAACACTAGGGTAGAACATGACATGAAAAAAAAACATTACATCGTCTGCGAGGTCAACTTAAAGGCTGACTAAAAGTAAATTGATACGCACAAAAATACCTGTAATTTGTGAATCAATAAGTTTAAAAAGTCCATTAATGGTTGCGTTACAGTACTTTTATTACAACTTTAAAGTTACAGCATTAGATGGTTACATTTCGCCAGTTCGGACGAAATCTCGAATTTTCCTCTTGATGGAGCTCATCAGCGCCCGCACAGTGGAAATGGACACGGAATCAGCGCATTTCTTCCATTTTTCCCGCATTTGCTGGATGTCTTTGACTGCCCCACCGCTTCGTCGAAGTCGCAGCTTTGAAATTACCCAGTATTTTTCGATTGGTCGAAATTCCGAGGAATTCGGAGAATTCATTAGCTTGGGGAAAAAATCGATCTTGTTGGCAGCATTCCACTACAGAACTACCTTGGAGTAGTGGCAGCTAGCCTAATCGGGCCAAATGATGCCCCTATGCTTGCGAATGAACGGCAATACACGCTTTTTCAGGCATTCTTCGATGTAAACTTGGGATGTCATGGTCGAGGATGTGACGATTGGTTCCGTTCTCAGGCCACAACTGCAAATCATAGGCTTATTCGCGAACTTGTCGACTAACACGAACTTGAATCTTCCCGGCACATTCCCACGTCCAGTCGCGATGTAAAACTTTTGACCGGGAAGCTGCTTAAAATCGTGTTTGACGTATTTTTCGCCATCGATCAAAGTGCAGCCCTTGTGTTTCGTCAAAACACGGTCGTACAAAAGCCTTGCATGCTTTTTGGCCACAGAATTCTGCTTCATGTGCCAGTTCGGATGTTTACTGGCTTTGTACGACTTGTATCCTTCCCCGGTAAGGATGTTCCGCACCGTTTGAAAGTTGGCGTGTAGTACTGGCTACATCTTGGATCGAAAGACTAGGGTTGGCTTTAACGCACCTCAACCCCTTGCTGCGCAGCTGACGATCCATGGTTCCAGTTTTTTTCGTAGGTCCGCTGATTCCTTTCCACACTCAGGGTTTCCTTGTAGGTTTTGAGCACTCGACAAACTGTTGATTTTGGCATCTTCAGCCCTTTTGCCAGCTTGGAACCTGACCACTCCGGATTTTCCAGGTGTTTTTTTTTTTTTTTTTTTTATATTAACTTTATTTGTACAGGCTCAATCGAATAAACTTTACAGAGCCGAGTTATCCTTTGCGTTATACATTATTGCTGTCTTAAATTTAAAGTTAAAGGAACTGGACCGAGTACTCGCGGTTGTCTCGAGGTTAGTGGAGATTTACAATTTTTTGGATGGGAAAAGGGAAGAAGGAGGTTTGAAATGTGGTTTACGATACAACTATTTACTTAATCCTAAAGCATGAAATTATTTCTATTCATCTTGAAAACAAACATTGAAAAAAAAACCCCACATTTACAAAGTACAAACTAAACACAAGGTTAATCAAACTTACAATCTAAGGTTAATATCCTTAAAGTAAACATATATGAGTTTCATAAACTCCAGATCGCGTCTAGCCAAAATATCCCGAACTGGAACATTAGGTTGTCTACCTCGAGCCCGAAGGGAATCATAAAAATGTGATCTGACTCCACGATACTCCGCACAAGACCAAAGGATGTGATCAGCGTCCTGGTAACCTTGTCCACATTCACAGAGATTGCTGTCTCCCAACCCCACACGGAACAAGTGAGCGTTTAGACAATAGTGATTGGACATGAGACGAGACATCACGCGTATGAAGTCTCGACTCAAGTCCAACCCTTTGAACCATGCAAACTTCGACACCTTAGGGATAATTGAATGTAGCCATCGTCCCAAGCTCCCTTCACTCCATTGATGTTGCCAGCTAACGAGCGACTGCTGACGATAAATAGAGAAAAATTCACTATAGGCGATCTGTCGATCATAAATGTCGCCTTCCATAGCGCCCACCCTCGCAAGTGAATCCGCCTTCTCATTGCCCAAAATTGAGCAATGCGAAGGGACCCACGCGAAGGTGATGATGAAAGAGCGCACGGATAAAGCACTAAGCAGTTCTCGTATTTTCAAGAGAAAATACGAGAAGTGCTTTACCGGCCTAATGGAACGGATAGCCTCGACAGAACTGAGACTATCCGTAAAAATAAAGTAGTGGTGTGGAAGAAGTGAAGCAATAGTTTCCAATTTCCAGGTGTTTGTGCACTACATTTTATCTTCATTCTAGTTCCATTCGACGTTATTTCTGAACGTGATCGACTACTTTGATCAAACTTGCACCAGTTATTATCTATTGACGAATCTAACTTAAACTAATGCGCGTCTGGTGACAGGAATAAGCACTATCCGAAGGTGATCAGATAGTGGCAGCCCTTGGAAACTTCATGGAATTTATGGAAATTTGTTAAATTACAGTGCTAGTTCGTGTAAATATGATATTAAAATGAATGAATCTTGTACAAAACCTTAAAAACTATTGTGATATGTGCCAATCCTAAAATAAAAATTACTAGTTTTCAAATAAAATTGAAAAAAACATGCTAAGGCTATGGACATGGTTATGTTAACAGCCATACCACATCGATTAATGTTGATATGGAGCCGCCCCAATAAAAATGTTATGGTTAATTTGCTTAACGACGTGTTTACGGTATCATCCAAACCATTTGTGGAATAGTTCAATGATTAGGGTTATCGTTCGTTTATGGTAATTTTTTATTAGGGCGTGACCAACCAAATTAAATAAAAATAGAAGAGCCGCTTTGTAAAATGTATTCCAATGCAGGCACCCGATGCTGGTTGTTGGTTTAATACGGTAGGATTGTATTCGGATACGATTTGCAACCATCGATCGAAGCATGCAGGGATTTAGTTGGTTTTATCATGTTTGTTCTGCGATTTTTTTTTATTTCAATGCTATTTCAATAATTTAGCACATAAATATCTAATTCTACTTACCAGAGAGATTCTATTTATGCCAGAGAAGAAAGGGTTTCCGTTCAGCTATATTCCTTCAGCTATAGGAAAGATTCAGGTTCAGGGATGCTTAGTAGGACGGAAATTAGATCAAAAACCCTATCTATCTAAAAATTAAACATTCCACTCTGCTTTAAAATTTTATAACTGTCCTTGTAGTAAATTTTCTCAGCTACAACTTTGTGGTTTTCGGTCAAATTTAACTGTTGTCATATGATCATGCTCAATCAACTGTGCAGTAGGCAGTGATGCAAACTATCATGACACTCACGTGACACTCGTCTTCGCATCAACCGACTATCGCTGACAGATAGTTTTGTCACGCAGTGAGAGTTAGAGCCATGGCAAACAACAATCACCAGTAATGGTCGCTGCTCACAAGCAAAACGTTACACTCGCTGCTGATGATGAAAAACACAACGAAAACAGTGAAGACTTCTGCAGTACGATCATGAGAAAAAGCGAAACGACAGAAGAAAATTAAAACAATGCCTGCGCATTCCAAGTTCGTTTCGGCAGGCGCGACTGTGTGAGTTACAAACAAAGCAGGCAACATGAAACGGAAGCTGTTGGGCTCACTCACATAAGCAAACAAAGCAGCAACTGCTTCAAAACGAGCACAGATGAATGTCGTGATTGTCGGGAATGACCAGATCGGTGATGGATCACAACAGAAGACGACATTCACCAGTTACTTTTTACTTCTTTCGTCAACTTGATGGATGGTCATGGAGAGCGCTTCGACGAGCACATTAATAGGAATGTACATCAGCTGTTTGGCGATCGTGATTGTGATAGGTCGCAACTCTGGCTGTAGGCAACACCGGTGTTTCTAGCGCGTAGAATAGAGCACAAAAATCATGGCTACTATGTCACACTGCACAATACAGTGTTGCCAACAAAATAGCTGCATGGTCAGGCCATTAGATTATCAATCTCTTAAACAATTAATTACTATTTAATTTGACGTTTGGCTTTAAAACGATATCCTGCAAAGTTGTAGCTGAGAAAATTTTCCATAAGAATTACTATAGATCTTTCAAACAGTGCAATATGCCAAGAGGCTAAAAGACTATGCAAAAAGTACAAGGGACAGCCCTATGGGGTTGTACGCAATGGTAACTTAGGACTACGTGGTATTATATAATAAATCTTATGTGTTAACTGCAGCAGGAGCTTGTGTTTTGTGTAGGAATAGGAATTCGATTGGGGTTCTATCTGTTTATACTCTTTAGTATGACTATGATTGCCCTGAAAAGAACCTTTTGATATGAATTTTAGTTGGGACATGTTCAGAAATTTAACTCTTTTGGAAAATCTTGGTGGTCCTGTAAAGGGTCGATGGTAGTACAGGCTTAGCCTTTGGATGATGATGATTGAAGCTGGATCAGCAAATCGGACCGGACATCCCATATTCTTCGGTTCAATGATTGGGCGGTCCCAAGAGTTTCGGCCCGTCTGCTGCTGGACAGTAATTAAATTGAACTAGTGTCTGCTTTAGGTTGTCAGAATATCAGTGTCCACCCAGCTAAAACACCTTCCCTTTTTAGTTTTTCTCGATAAACTTCTTCTCTTAACAAAGTTGGTAAAGACACGTCTTTAGCAGAAAGACGATTAACACTTATTCGGTGAATCTATGATCCTGATAAATTAGAACATTTATTTATTTTCTCTACTGCGCTGAATCAAACGAGTAAAAATAAGAAGGGATGTTGGTTACGCGCTCAAATAATTGAAAATTCGATAAATAGGGGAAATGGATGTAATGTCGGCCTAAATGCTCCTAACTTGGGCCCATACATAAATTCAGATATCGACTAAATTTTCAATAGCGACCAAAAATATCTATTTATATCGTCCCAATGACGCGTTAATCCAGATAAAATTGATAAATAGCAGATTTTTAGCAATGGGCCCAATCTTAGATCCATAGGCCAACATTAGAATAATTTTCCCTATTCAATCGAATAGCTGGAAAAATCTTGACGATTAATCGTTAATCGAATAATTGGACTTTATGGCATCCCTAAAAAATAGTGTAAATGTTTTGGATGGTCCTTCGAAAATGTCGAACATCAGAATTGCAACCAGTAAGTGTAACCCAAGAACCAAAAGCGGTGCAATGCTAGTTTTCATTGCTATGACGACGACTGAATTAAGGGGCCTACACAGAAAAAAAAATCTGAATTTTAACTATCGCGTATAGTCTCCCTTCGTTTAATTTTGAGCTATACTTGGCATAAACAGCGAAATCGTTTGCAAGTTTGCATACAATATTGCTAATTTAAGCGATATTGCGCTTAAGTTACACGAAATATTGCGTAAATTTATGCCAAATCTAGCGTTAATTTTATGTGCGCTATATCTCGCAGAAATTTACATGAATTTTTCATACGGTGTAGAAGCCAAGGGATGAAAGTCAATTCTCTGCATCGATTTCCTCTTTTGATGACCATGGCTTCAATAACCTATTTCGCACCATTTTTGCTATGCTCTTCTATCATCCAGAACACCAAACGTATCAATGAATGTGTTTGCCGTCGAGTTATTAACGAAACAGAAAGTCGATGAATAGAATCGATCAAAATCAAAATCAAAACCCTGCTTCCAAATTTGGTTATAAGATTACAACTCTGGATAGCATTTTGAGTGATTGTTGGGGGTGTGTGGCTCTGAATATGGCGATGAGTGTGCAAAATGTAACGCAATTGCATCCTCCCTATTCGCACACGCCCGAAGATCGGAGGCGAATGCCACTTCGACTTGTTTCGTCTACTAACGACTCTTTGATGACAGAGTTGGAAAAGCAGCAATGTTACATCGACATGTTTCGTCTAGAAACGATTCTCTGATGACTGTGTTGGGGAAGCAGCATGTGCATGTACACACCAAAAAAATATGAATTTTAATGTTGATGTAAATATCCATGTATGCTAAAATTGAAGCATGTAAACTTCCTTTTTACGTAAACTAGCAACTTGCAAGAAATATTGCTTACAAAGATGGATGGTTGCATACAATATTTAGAATATTTCATTAAATGGCTCATAAATTTACACGATCTGTAATGTGAATTTGTATGATATGTGACGCTCCATTTATGTGCATCATAGGGACAGAAATTTACACTACTTTTTCGAACTGTGTACGTAACTGGTGGATTTGTTAGTTATTTCGACACTTTTGGACAAAGCTTGACATTTACCACTTTTTCAATAGTTTCTTGTCAAAAATCAACAGTCGGAATCATTGCTATCGATGCGTGGAAATATTTCTTATCAAGATAAAATTATTGAAATTGGTCCAGAGGCAGCTGAGTTATTAACGTTCAAAATCTTCCATAAATTCGTTACAAGTTTCATTTTCGGTTTTCACAAAGTGTACCATATAGAAATCACAGACGTAGTCCAACGTCAAAAGTTTGGTGTTCTCATAGTAATTTTCATTTAAACTTAAATGGTTTGTGCAAAGTCAGTTTCTTACCAATGTCGCTTTAATTTTGGGACGTTAGTGGGAAAGAAAATTTAAAATTTAACATTAGTCTAATGTTTTTTATTTTTTTTTAAATTTATTTTTTCATCAACAGGCTTCTTGGCCCCAATGATGGATAAGTTGTTGCCAATGAACTAAATTAATATACATTAGAACTACACATATGTTACAAATTATCTAAAAACATTAAGAATCTAGCACGTAGCAAGTCACGCGAAACGTTAAAATCAAATTGACTGGCAACCCGGTTGAAAACTCTCTGTATCCCAGTAATGGCACTGTTCATTCCGTAATTGGTGCGGTGAGGTTGAGGTCGTAGCATCGCATTGTTCCGTAGAGATCTTGGTCGCACATACAAGTTGATTCGTTGTAGGATTTCAGGACAATCAACTCGACCCAGCAAGACATCAGAAACCAGCATAGCCTTAGCAACGTCTCTTCGTGTACTAAGTGTATCCAGACGAATTAGCTGACATCGGTGCTCGTAGTTTGGGAGACGAAATGGATCCCGCCATGGTAGTCGACGAAGTGCGAATCGAACTAACCGCCGGTGCACTGATTCCATTCTCTCAATTCCATTTAGGTAGTGAGGGCTCCAAACAGTCGAACAGTACTCCAATGTCGACCGAACTAATGCACAGTAGAGCGCCTTTTGACTGTAAATGTCCGTGAACTCTTAACCGGAAGATAAAGCCTAGAGATTTTGAAGGTTTATTCACTACGAACGAGGATAATTCCCAAGTCCTTGATTTCGTTCACTCTTACCAGTGGTACTCCAGACAATGAATAATCGTGGAGTTTTGGATCTTTCAGTCGAGAAAACGTAATAACTGAGCATTTTGCAGGATTTACAGTCGTACGATTCATCTGACACCAATGAGCGAATGCGTCAAGTTGATGTTGTAGAAACTGAGCGTCAGCCTCAGAACGAATCTTGAAATACAGCTTGAAGTTATCAGCAAACGAAAGCATTGGTCCATCCAGCACTGCATTGACGTATAAAAGTTGAAGTATAAAAGGAAGATGAGTGTTCAATATCTCATGAAAAAATTCTGAGTCCAGAAAGAGTAACTCGAAAATCAATGCCAATAATGAGAAGTGAGACAGGTTATTTTTTTGAAGTGACATAATTTGAATGAGTTCTGTTGGAAAAATTTGTTGCAAATTGATCCATTATTGTGACCTTTCCCAAAAGTGCTCAATAATTGTCTTTTTAATGATTCATGAGAAAGAGTAAGAGGTTGTATCCGTAAATTTGACGAAGGATTACGTGCTCGGTATCAATATTTGGTGACTGTGTTAGGGAAACCACCTCGTTTTCTGATGACAATATTACGCATTTTCATGCCCAAAACGCACGGAATTTTTGGATTATTCAATAGATAATAAAAAGCGAAAACTGATTGGAAGAATTTCTTTCTAAAATTTTCCGCGAGATTATTCGAGATTTTAATGCTAACCGGTTACTTGCAGGGAAAGACGATATCCAGCACTTGTCATCAATTAAATAATAAATTGAAGTCACATCGCGCCCTTCGAAAAGCGACACTAAATTTGCATCAGCACATGACTCAAACGTCGGTCCCCAATTATCCTCTCGGGATTCATTAACAAGTCGTCTAGTCGTCTGTCATCGTTGTGGTTTGCTTCAGGCTGGCACTACTGCCTTTAGCAGCAACGATCATTTGCACAATTTAGTAGCAGTACTTTTTGGGGCTTGGTATAAAATATGATGACACACATCTGTGCGGATATTTTGTGATATAGTACGAAACAAAAGAGCCGACACAGGCGATGCTCATATGCATATAGTTTATCATTCCAATCTCATTATGGGCAGTGCCAGAACCAATCCCTCGGGGATGAGCCCCCCCCCCCCCCCCCCCAAGTATCTCACTCTCCTTGTATCGTTATCCCGTCAACTGAAACGGTAAATAGATATGGGCAGAGTACGTGTGTCGGTACGTATAGATCCAAACAAAACACAAAAGGGCGACAAATGGGACAATGTGAAAATTAAATTTGCGCTCTGTGGAAAATTAATTGACGCCAAAATGGTTCGCTCCTGACAGGTTGCATGTCCAGCCGGCTGTCGTCGAGTTTTACGTGCGATGAATGATGATGGCCATTACGAAGATGAAATTAGCTAGAATATTATTGGCCCATTGATAATAATCTGTTTTCTGTTTCCGATCCTCTAGATCTAATCGAGTGAGGCCGATGAGTGCCGCTAGGAGTTCGTAGCTTCCGAATCAGGAGAGGATCAAGCCCCAGCCAGTCGGCCAAATTTCTTTCCAACCGGTGCCAAACCGTCATGACCGGATGCGAGGTAAACCGTGATGAGGTGGACCATCAGTCGGCCCGCACCCGCATTACTACTACTACTACTGTGTAAGTGATGCTTGCGGTGGCCCACGATGCTCATCTCGCCCGTCTCTGTTTCAGGAGTTACGATGCACGGGCTGAGTCACCTGCCAGCCGGCTCAACCCTGGAGGCACTTACGTTGTCAACGATCATTCTCATCTTAGCGGTCGCCATCATCGTAGGCAATCTCATTGTAGTAGCCACATATCTTAACTTTAAGGGTAAGTTGTCCTTAGTACATGGATCATGACGGAGAATCTGACATCTTCCCATTTCCCTACAGGTCCCCACGAGGTTATCAACTATTACCTGCTGTCACTGGGCGTTGCCGATCTACTATGCGGTCTGTTCATTGTGCCTCTGTACGTCTATCCAGCATTCGCCGGCGAATGGGTGTACGGGGACGTGCTGTGCCGAATAGTCGGGTACCTGGAGGTCACCCTCTGGTCCATCTCAGTTTACACCTTCATGTGGATATCTGTCGATCGGTATCTGGCAGTTAGGAAACCGCTGCGCTATGAAACGATACAAACCAAAACAAGGTAAATAGGCAACAGGGACAGTTCTAATCCTCCCCCATATAGTGATTGGACGGATACGGTGACCACCACTTCCCACACTGTTCGTTCGTGTAACTCCCGTCTTCTAATTCCAACATTCAACAAACAAACAAACAAACAAACAAACAGAAAAACATACAGTGATCGGTTTTTGTAACTTTTGATTCTAGTATTTTCCCATCTTCAAAAACGAACCCTAACCTGATTCTTCGAGGATCACCCGGATCCTCAGTCTGCTTCCCTGTGTGTTTCCAAAACAAACAGAAACAACACTCCATTAGTATCGGTGTGATCATGTTTGCACCCAAATCCGCGAGCGCGTGTGTGTGTTCTTTCCACTAGCAGTTGTTCAATGTACAAATTCGTAGATTGATGTGTGCCGATCTGTTAACTCTCATGACGACGGCTCTTGAATGCAAATCATGGGACTGTACATATATTCCGGAAGTCGAAGAACCTCAAAAGCGTGTTTGGTAGACTCATGATTTGCATGCCGATAAGGTTCAACAACGATAACAATTATCATTCCATTTCTACTGATCACTACAGTTTCATAAACTACTAAATTATATTTGTTAAAAGTTTCTATTACTTACCGTTCCGCCGTTCTGCTTTCCCTTCCTGGGTTTTCCCTTCCAGGTCAATTTGTTCAAAACCATCCTAAGGATGGGAAAGCAGAACGACATGCATCTGTGTTTCACTCACCAACTGTTTCACTTACTGTTCAATTTATCACTCACATTTTCCGAATATTAATCAATTAATGTGTTTGTTTTCAATTTGTACTTATTTACTGTTCGTTCTCGGTATGAAATTATAGGAATGGAAGGTTTGATATTTAGTTTGATTAAGTTTCGTTTCCTGCTTCTCATTTTTATAACTAGAGCCTCAAAACGCATAGATAGGTGATTTACAGCAGTCTTTTTGCATTCCTTTGGAATAGCTTTTGTTTGAAAATCCGAAACATAAGGTTTGAAATTGGTAGATCATTCAAATTGACTTATGCACCGCTTGGGTAGACTTATATGTAGTTAGAATTGTTTAAGCATTTCATTTATCATTCGATCATTCATTTAAATATGGTGATTCATTTTACACAAGAAAATACAATATAAAATTTGTTTTCTAAGCGACCCATTATTACACAAACTGAAAACAGAAAGGCCAGCTGTAGGTAGTTTGCCTATTTGTTACTAAATATTACTTAAGCCAAAGCTTATAGAACATCCAGATCCCCAAAATCAGGTAGTTAGTTTTCCTTGATCCTCAACACTGAGACATGCCACTGGTAGAACCTTAGTAGATGGCCTTTACAATACTTTCCCTTATTGCACCTTACTTCATGTAATACAATTCTACTACTTATTTTCTCGATTATTGTTTTTTTTATTTCGAATAAATATATAAGGAGTCTGAATGCGTATAAACTGAACAATCGGATGACACTTTCGTTTATCCATGATATTATGGTTAACCTTTTTACACATGCCGAGCGAAACCGTGGCTGGTCTAGTTAGTGTCAAGTGTCAGAAAAACGTAGCAACAGAGATTTTCACAGAAGTTTGGCTAATTTGGGCATATCGAGAGAATTGTCAGTTAAGGTGTTAATACCTCGATCTTTCTCGAAAACTCTCGATCAAAAACGGAGCAGTTTCAGGTAAAATACCGAAATTGAATTTTTGAATCGACTTTCTTCGATTTGTATGAGACTTTGCATAATTGTTGTTATGTCGCACATAGTTAATGTGCGTGTCATGGCAATTTAAGAGACAAATAACTGCCTTTCTCTAGAATATAGTGCTTCTTTAAATCATTAGCCGTTCTTTGAGAGTATTTTCCTAGTATTTGTTAAAGTTCTTTTAAACTATGCGTAGGGTTTTTGATCTATTTTCCGCTGACGGAGATGAACTAGCTTACGGCTAATAATCTCCTAAATAAAGAAGAAGAAGAAGAAGAAGAAGAAGAAGAAGAAGAAGAAGAAGAAGAAGAAAAATCCAATTTCCGTCCTACTAAGCACAACCCGCACTTAACCTCTCTTTTTCGAACGAATATGAACTCAAAAATGGATTGATTCTACTATAGATGACTTCCAAATGTATGTATTTACCTTTCTATACGTACCGTTGAATTTGATAAAGAGTCACACATAATTGAGATATTGTTAGAAATCTAACACTGCTTCTTGATTCCAAATTCGTTCTACGAGTTTCAATTCCGTCCTAACGTATTGAAACGCCATTGGTTTTTTCTAGGTTTTTCGTCGTTCTACGAATGAAGGCAGCTAAAACGGATTCGCTAGGAGGACCTCTTTTGTTTTGAGAACAATGAGTGTAAATGTTCATACAACGCGCTAGTATAGCCTTTGTTTTGTAGCTTATGAGCTAGCGCATCGATACAAACGTATTATTGATTTGTGCACGGTGAAATCATTGATATTATTGATGTTACTTGCTCGATAGAACGGAAATGAGCGATTACGACAAAGTAGCGCTCTACCCTAAATGTTCGAAAAAATATTTTATCAATTTTGATGTTGGTTTTTTGAACATCCAATTTTTGATCATTTCAACCTTTTGTCCATTCGACCTTTTGTCCCTTAGACCTTTTGTAGCTCCGATCGTTTGTCCCTCTAAGTTCAATTCAACCTTTTGTCCATTCAACCTGTTATCCTTCGACCTTTTGTCCTTCCACTTTTTGTCCTTCGACATTTTGTCCTTCGACCTTTTGTCATAGATTTAAAGTCATTGATAACCATGCACAGTTCGAAAAAGTATTCTAAATTTCCGTTTCTATGATGCACATTAACTGAGCGTCATGTATCATACATACATTATAGATCCTGTAAATTTATGAGACATGTCATGCAATATTCTATATATTGTGTGCAACTGCCCACCTTTGATTGCAACATTTTTTGCAAGCTGCTAGTTTACGTGAAAAAAAAAGTTTACACGCATGAAAGGTTACATCACCATTAAAATTCAGATTTTTTTTTTGTGTGACAAAGACCCATCATGTGACTGCTCAAATCACACGACAATTCAAAATCAAGATTATTAGTGGCCTCATGGTGTTCCCAGGATCATTAAGGCTTATCCGGACATGTTCTGAATACCCTTTGGAAACCCGAATTTCCGATGGACCACATCATGCTCTCTTATGTATCCTGCGAACCTTGTTTTACCTTATATTTCAATAGGTGTCAAAAGTTCTGTCAACTACACCAGAATCGACGCACGCTATGTCTGAAGGCACTTTTTTGCAACTTTCATGTACCTGAGATTTTCCTTAACAGGATGTTGGTTTTGATCCTAACAATCAAATCTGTGTATTTCATTTTGGGTTTTTTGAGAAAAGGTGTTTTGAAATATACTTAGCCGTTTATGAAGGCGTATGTGTATTGACGATACAAAACTGTTGGACGCATTTCGCGTCAAATCGTATTCGGAGCTGGCAGTACCCTCTCAGATATACTTAGTTTTTTCCAAAATTTATCTAGACTGACCTTTGAGAAGGGCAAGCCTTTTTTTCCGATTTTTTTTTTTCAAAAAAATGTTATGGAAAAATGACAACTCCTTCAAAAATGTGTTGTATAGATAACTTTTCGAAAATTGTCCAAATTATCGAAAAAAAATATTGAAAAAAAAATCCATTAGAGACCTACATTGAAAAAAAAAACTACAAAGGACAGCCCTATGGGGTTGTACGCAATGGTGACGTAGGACTATGTGGTCTTATATAATAAATGTTATAAATCTTAGCTGCAGCAGAAGCTTGTATTTTGTGTAGGAATAGGAATTTGGGCGGGGTTCACTCTGTTTACACTCTTTAGTATGACGCGCTTGACATAGATGGCCCACAGCTACTCACGAAGATCTATTGAATCCGATCAATAGCGGTACGGCTTCTTCCTCCTTCTATGGATGCTTATGTGGGCAGCCTTTCGTTGTGTACTGGAGAACACCACCACCCACCACGCGGTGATTGAATAAACACCGTTTGGTGAGACTGGATGGAATTCAACTTTGAAATCTGTGTTAGGGAAATCGCTTTTCGTAGGCAATCGGTGATAATTTTAATAATCATATATAATATAATATAATAATAATCATAATTGCACATTCATGCAATTTTCAATAGTGACATTTTGAAAAATGATAAATTCTTAAATTTAGCAGATGTGTTGAAATATTTCTGATCGATTGGTGATAAAGTTATTGAAATTGGTCCATTGGCAGAGGAGTTATTAACGTTCAAAAATTTTCATAATTTTGTTACATGTTCCATTTTTGGTTTTCATAAAGTGTACCTCCATATAGAAATCACAGACGTAGTCCTACGTCAAGAAAAGATTTTTTAAATTTGAAGTCGATTTAAAAAAATGCCATGTTTTTTTTTTTTATAATTACTTTATTTGTACAGGCTCAATCGAATAAACTTTACAGAGCCGAGTTATCCTTTGCGTTATACATTATTACTGTCTTAAATTTAAAGTTAAAGGAACTGGACCGAGTACTCGCGGTTGTCTCGAGGTTAGTGGAGATTTACAATTTTTTGGATGGGAAAAGGGAAGAAGGAGGTTTGAAATGTGGTTTACGATACAACTATTTAATTAATCCTAAAGCATGAAATTATTTCTATTCATCTTGAAAACAAACATTGAAAAAAAAACCCACACGTACAAAATACAAACTAAGCACAAGGTTAATCAAACTTACAATCTAAGGTTAATATCCTTAAAGTAAACATATATGAGTTTCATAAACTCCAGATCGCGTCTAGCCAAAATATCCCGAACTGGAACATTAGGTTGTCTACCTCGAGCCCGAAGGGAATCATAAAAATGTGATCTGACTCCACGATACTCCGCACAAGACCAAAGGATGTGATCAGCGTCCTGGTAACCTTGTCCACATTCACAAAGATTGCTGTCTCCCAACCCCACACGGAACAAGTGAGCGTTTAGACAATAGTGATTGGACATGAGACGAGACATCACGCGTATGAAGTCTCGACTCAAGTCCAACCCTTTGAACCATGCAAACTTCGACACCTTAGGGATAATTGAATGTAGCCATCGTCCCAAGCTCCCTTCACTCCATTGATGTTGCCAGCTAACGAGCGACTGCTGACGATAAATAGAGAAAAATTCACTATAGGCGATCTGTCGATCATAAATGTCGCCTTCCATAGCGCCCACCTTCGCAAGTGAATCCGCCTTCTCATTGCCCAAAATTGAGCAATGCGAAGGGACCCACGCGAAGGTGATGATGAAAGAGCGCACGGATAAAGTACTAAGCAGTTCTCGTATTTTCAAGAGAAAATACGAGAAGTGCTTTACCGGCCTAATGGAACGGATAGCCTCGACAGAACTGAGACTATCCGTAAAAATAAAGTAGTGGTCTGGAAGAAGTGAAGCAATAGTTTCCAAGGTGTAGTGAATTGCTGCCAGTTCAGCCACATACACAGAACAAGGAGCTTCAAGTTTTCGAGAGGCGCTATGAAATTCATTAAATACACCAAAACCAGCGGACTCCTCTATTAGAGATCCATCTGTGAAAAACGTTCTTGCAGAATCAACATGGCCAAACTTTGCAGCGTATAATGACGGAGCAATCATAGAACGATGATGCTCTGGAATTCCGTGGATTTCCTGCGTCATAGATAAATCAAAATTCACTGAATTGCCGAAATCGGAGAAGATTACACGATTGGGAATATTTCTTGAAGGGCTGACATCCTGTGTTAAATATAGGTAGTACAAAGTCATAAAACATGTTTGAGGATTTAGCTCCAGAAGCTTCTCAAAATTTTCGATCACCAGTGGGTTCATTACTTCGCAACGGGTGAGGAGCCTAAGAGATAACTCTGAAAAACGGACGGATAGTGGCAACATGCCCGCCAGCACTTCGAGACTCATAGTATGAGTCGAGTGCATGCATCCTAACGCGATACGAAGACAACGATACTGGATCCGTTCCAGCTTGATGATGTGCGTTTTAGCTGCCAACTGGAAGCAAAAACTACCGTACTCTAAAACCGATAAAATCGTTGTCCGGTACAACGTCAGAAGATCTTGTGGATGGGCTCCCCACCACGTTCCGGTAATTGATCGAAGGAAATTGATCCTTAGTTGGCATTTTCGTCTCAGATACTCAATGTACCCCGAGATATTTAAAGGACATGGAATGAGTGATCGGTTTACCCAAAAGTTGAAGCTTCGGTTGTGCTGGGCTATGCTTCCTAGAAAAAACGACCAACTCAGTTTTCTCCGTGGAGAATTCGATACCTAGCTGAATAGCCCAAGTAGACAAATTGTCCAAGGTATCCTGTAAGGGTCCTTGCAGGTCAACCTCTTTTGGCCCTGTGATAGACACTACGCCGTCATCTGCAAGTTGTCTCAACGTGCAATTGTCACTAAGACAATTGTCAATTTCTCTAACGTAGAAATTGTACAACAGGGGGCTTAAACATGAGCCTTGGGGGAGACCCATGTAGCTAAATCGAAAAGCTGTAGAGTTTCCATGAGAAAAGCTCATATGTTTTTCTGACAGCAAATTGTACAAAAAATTATTCATAAATGGAGACAATCCACAAACGTGGAGTTTCTCTGAAAGAACTTCAACGGATACTGAATCAAAAGCCCCCTTGATATCCAAGAACACAGAAGCCATTTGCTCTTTCTTAGCAAAAGCCAACTGAATTTCCGAGGAAAGCAACGCGAGACAGTCGTTCGTTCCCTTACCCCTACGGAAACCAAATTGAGTATCTGAAAGAAGGTGGTTCGTCTCAACCCATTTGTCGAGGCGAAAAAGGATCATTTTCTCCATCAATTTCCGAATACACGACAGCATCGCGATGGGCCGATACGAATTGTGATCCGACGCGGGTTTATCAGGCTTTTTAATGGCTATCACCCTCACTCGTCTCCAATCGTCGGGAACAATATTGAGCTCCAAGAACTGATTGTACAAGTTCAACATGCGCCTCTTAGCGACGTCTGGGAGGTTTTTCAGCAAGTTGAACTTGATTCTATCAGATCCCGGGGCAGAATTGCCACACGAAAGGAGAGCGAGTGAAAGTTCCACCATTGAAAAAGGCTGACTGATTTCGTCTACCGAATTTGCGGTTTCGCGAGGAATAAAATGCCATGTTTGATTTGGATGAAACTTAGTCTCAAGATAGGTAATTATGTTTATTACCAACCATCCAAACATAGCGAGATGGGCACTTTTATGGAAAAAAAATTCGAACAAAAAATTTTTCATGTCTGAACTGACTACAAATGAAATTTTTTTCAGTATTTTTTTTCGAAAACTTGGACAATTTCCTAAAAGTTATCGATACAACACAGTTTTGTAGGAGTTGTCATTTTTCCATAATATTTTTGTTGAAAAAAATCAGCAGAAAAAGTTTGGTCCTTCTCAAATGCTAGTCTAGATAAATTTTGGAAAAACTGAGTATGCAAAAGTGCTTATTTAGTCAAAGTCTACACATTCAGAAAATTTCATTGAAATCTAAGAGGGTGTTGCCAGCTTCGAATCGATTTGGCGTGAAATGCGTCTGTTACAGATCGAAACAAATTAAGCTGAAAATGATTTTCGGTAGACCTACTTTCACAAAAAAATACCTATGCACTCATCCAAGAGTTCATTACCAAAACAATGTCTCATCGTAGCATCCATACTGTCCAAAACCTTTAGCTGATGATCAAAAATTTTTGCATCCTTCCAAAACCACACGTTTATCAAGCTATAGCGTTAATCAAGCACCTACAATGGCGACCAGCGAATCAAAATTGCGCATGCCGAGTCGCATTTGTGGCAGCCACCCAATTTCAAGTGGTATTTAGATAAGAATTATTCTTGGCCGCGTTGCCTTTCCTCATATTTGATTTGAGGCCGGTATGTCTCATATGTTTAACCAATTTTAACGTCTGTAATATAACAAAAGTATAGTCTAAAGTTATGTAAAATATAAAGTTATAAAGATAACTAACTTTTACATACTGACCTTATTAACACTCAGATTAAGATCTTTCTTAAAAGTGAGTAAATCTTCGTGAGAAATCTTAATTTTTTTTCCTGAATGTTTCAAATATAAACCCACTGGTCTTCCTGTGACGTTTGAAAAACTAACCTCGGCTAGTTTTTTGCCTGCTAACTCTCTAATGCTTTTGGCAACAAAGGGATCCTTACTTTCGTTTGCTAATTCAAAACGATTCTGAAGTGTCCGGTTTTCACTACATGCATGACGTTTTCCAGAAAAACCCTGCGTCGGACATGATTTGCAATTTTTCAGGAATTTGTTTTTTTTTTATGTGGTGTTTTTATCTTACAAATATCTACACACCCGCACAACTCAACAGTAAAATGGTTTGAACTTCTGGTTAACATCTTTCTCTTGGATATTTGTGAACCTCAATTTTCATAAACTGTTCACATGTTTTATACCGGTAAACGGCAAATTAACATGCGTGAGCCGTACTCACTATATTTTTTAGGCGGCGAACTCTAATTTTTACACTGCCATGTCGTCGATCACATTTAATGAGGGAAGCGTAAAAGAGAAAGATATATCGCAACAAATTATCTCTATCGTACAAGTTTGCTAAGACATGGAGTGGAACTTGTTCGACCAACGACCCGATGAGACAG
This sequence comes from Ochlerotatus camptorhynchus, assembly GCF_037179485.1. Taxonomy (NCBI): domain Eukaryota; kingdom Metazoa; phylum Arthropoda; class Insecta; order Diptera; family Culicidae; genus Ochlerotatus; species Ochlerotatus camptorhynchus. The sequence goes on from NW_027040576.1 coordinate 26,479, forward strand.
CTTATAGAAGTTACATTCAAATTCAAATCCCTTTTCATAAGGTTTTCCTTGATTTCATTGGTCTTGGATGAAATTCTTCAAACTTTCCTGATGTTCTTAGAACTTCTTTGAAGTTCGCAGAAAGTCTCTGTTTTTCACAGCTATTTCTTAAAGTTTACAGCGCTTCGCTAATGTTATTGAATTTTCCCTATGGTTCACAGACCATCCTAGCGCCTTAAGATTTTTTTTTGCAGAGCATCATTGAAATTCATATAATGTTGCTATAGTTCACAAAACTCTCTTAACGTTAGTAGAACTTACCAGGAGGACATTGAACTCCCCTGAAGCTCACAAAACGTCCCTGAAGTAGGGAAAATTTTCCTGAAGTTTATTGAACTTCTCCGAAGATCGAAGGACAACTTTAAAGTTTGAAGAATTTTCCTGAAGTTTGTAGAACTTTCTTGAAGACCAATGAACATATCTGAAAGTTGTTGAACTTCTCTGATTTTTTGCAGAACTTTCCTAAAATTCGCTACAGTTCCCTATATTTCACAAAATTTCCTAGAAACTCGCTGAACTTTCCTGAAAGTTTTCTTTGACAAAGCATGGGAACTGCAATGAAGTTCTAGCTATTCTGTATTAATTCAAGATGAGGGCTACCGAAACTCACTGGACCTTTCTAATCTCATGTGAGCTTAACAAAATTCAAATAAATTAGTCTTGGTTTTTTTTCCTTTGATTTGTTTTGCTTAGATTTTGTTTTCCGTGCTGAGCACCAATGCTACCGATGCCAGGGAGGTAGCTCCGGATACCTACTATCTCCTTTATTGAACTCCAATAAAAATCTTTCGACGATCGTCGCTACTAAAGTGGCGTGAATATATTTTTGACCTCTCTTTTTTCTTCGTGAGATTTTTTTAATTTTTCCAGATTTTCTACTCGATTCATCTTAAAAAAAAAACACTCGAAACAGGACGAAAATCAATGCCTACTATGATTACGTGGCTATCTTGGACTGCTCTGCTCGTTTATTTCTCTTTTACTCTTATGAAGGGAGATAAATTAAACAAGAAGTTGTTCTAGCAACAAATCTTACTTGAGAGTCAAAGAGAACTTTTTAATCCCATTTGAATTAATTCAATCAACTTTTTAACCTCATTTAACAACATTTGTTCAATTAGTATTAGTTTAGTAACGCCAATAGTCCATAAACGCCTTCATAATCGGCTTTGAAAACTTCAAAAAACCCAAGATGAAATATTCTAAAACCATCACAGATTTTATTGTCAGGATCAATACTAACATCCTGTGAAAAAAAATCTGAGGTACATAAATGTTTAAAAAAAAAGTGCCTTCAGACATAGCGTGCGACGAGATCGATTAGATGAGAATCGATGTGGAAATCTGGCAAAAGCAAGCACCACACGGGCAAAAATATTGTCAATACTTACTAGTATTGACAATCATATTGATGCAAATATTAACGACGAATATATTGATGAGCATATTGACGCAAAATCAAACAAGTTTGATTTCATGTTTCATTATTTCCCCTAATTTTCCCCTTGTGTTTGACTACAGCAGCAGATGCGGCCTGTTCTTTGCCATCTTTTGACAAGGTGGTTGTGATTTGACTCGGAATATGCCAGCAGCTACAACAATATTAGTCAGGAGCGACTCTGTATTGATGACCCCCCGAACATATTATCGATAATATTGACATGAATATATTTATGGAAATATTGACGAAACTTCTGCCGTGTGGGGTGCACTAAACTAAAGGGTGATACGGTCAAAATTTGGTCAAGGGAAAACGCGTGTAAATCGGTGTAAATGGTGTAAATTACATGGAACAGATACAGACGAACATTTCAAAAGATCTTATCTGATTTGATCGATTCATTTCATCGATTTTCTCTTTGAATAGCCACGGTTATTCAAACACATTCTGGGCTATTTTCACAACATGGTTTGTTAAAAGACGGTATTATCTAGCATTTGAAACGATAAGCACAGTAGGGAATTTTTTTGCAGCCGAGTTATTATCGAAAGAGAATCGATCATTGCCTAACATGATACATTGGGGTGCCAGTATGGGGAAAAAAAACTACAAGAGACAGCCCTATGGTTTTGTACGCAATGGTGACGTAGAAATACGTGGTCCTATATAATAAATCTTGTTTGTTAACTGACGCGCTTGACTACAGCGACTCATGATGATTCCGATCAATAACGGTGCGGCTTCTTCCTCCTCCAATGAATGCTCATGTGGGCTGCAGCTCGCTGCTTGTGGGGAGCCTTTAGTTGTGTACTGGAGAACACCACCATTGACCACGCAGTCATTGAATAAACACCGTTTGGTGATACCAGATGGAATTCAACTTTGAAATCTGTGTTAGAGAAATCGCTTTTCGCAGTGATAATTTTTAATTATCATAGCAACAATTACATGTTCCATTTTCGGTTTTCACAAAGTGTACCTCCATATTGAAATCATGTTTAGTGCCTCGAAAAAAGACCCTGTGCAAAATTTAGGCTCAATCGGACGTGATGGTGCAGAATCGGGTATGTTTGAGTTTTTCGAAAATCGTGAAATCACCCAAAATTAAATATCGTAAAACGGGGTTAATAATGCGGCTAACTTTGATAGTAGAATATTATAATTAAATTTACTCTCCGCACTATTTCCTCATTGGAACATAAGTTCGGATTTACGGATATTCCGGATCTTTTGGAGGACAGTCCAATGGCCGTCCGGGTTCATGTTTATGTCACGACCCTAAATTCTATCCTGATGAATGTGGGCGTCTTAGTGGAATTCCTGTATAAATAGAGAGAGAGGATTAGAAATATCCATTTAATTCCACTACCTTATTTGCTTATCCTTGACAGATACGCGTATTTTGTTTACAATGTGCAGACTTCTTCAGTGTCTTGTACTAATACTAGACTGAAGAAAAACATCGCATTTTACCGAATATATATAAACACAGGTACATTTTCACTTAAATTTAGGTAAACTTAAATTTAATTTCCTGTAGGGCAGGAGCTGCTTACTCGTTGATGTGTCCTAGTCCTATCCCTGTTTAGTAAAGTTGAATTCCGTTGTTTGTTGATCTCGAGGCTCTCTGCAACATCCAACTTCCATGATACGGTTCGTAAAATCGTGATGTCCTCCGTCGATAGTTGGTGGTCCTCTGTGAAGATGTGTTCTGCAACCTTTGATTTGAAATCATATTTTAGGCCTTTTTCCTCTTGCTTTTTGGCCTTATTAACCTCCGCTACATGTTCTTTAAATCTAGTTGCTAAAGTACTCTTGGTTTGTCCTACATATACTTTGTTACAATGATTACAGCTTATTTTATATACACCTTCTTTACCTAAAACATTAACTGGGTCTTTAGTGGATCCTAACAATGATTTCAACTGGTTATGTCTACTGGGGAAAACTAATTCTAATTTGAATTGTTTTAACTGTAAGACCACAGTACAAGTAATACCCTGATCAAATAGAACGGACACTCGTTTCAAGGGTTCAGGTGCTGCGGTGAGGGTTGTAAATAATCTCCTTTGTAGAATTCTCGCTTTTTTATTGTGGTTTCCTTGTATCCATTGAGTCTCGCAGTTTCGAAGATTTACTGTATTTCCTTAACCTTTCCTGTATCGTTGAATGGAAGAGTCTGCATCCGGTGAATCATGTGGTGGAAGGCGGCCATTTTCTGCTGGTACGAATGGTTGGAAGTATAGGGGATAACTCTTCTGGTGCTTGTTGGTTTCCTGTAAATTTCGTATTCAAGCGAAGATGATGATGACGATTCCCTGATGACTAGAATATCGAGAAATGCAATTTTCCCGTCTTTTTCTACCTCATGAGTGAATTCTGTTGGTCTCATTTAAAATTTGTGGAAGGTCTTCCCGTTTAACTACGCTGAAGATATCGTCAACAATCCTCCACCAACGGTTTGGCAATAGTCCTTTCTATTTAAGAATTGTCACCAAGTTGACCATGAAAAGTTCACACAGGAAGGGGGATAGAGGGTTTCCCATTGGGGCTCCTTTCGTCTGCTTGAAGAAGTTACCTCGGAAGGAGAAGCAGTTCTCTTCCATACAAAGGTAGGTCAGTTTAAGGTACGTCCGAACCTTGTTTCTCCAAGCTGCATCCTCTCGTTGCGTAATAGCCAGTCCTCCAAATGGCTGATCACTTTCTTGACCGGTACGCTGAGAAATAGAGCTGTGACGTCGAAAGATACCATAATCTCGTCCTCGTTGATGTCTCCTGAAGATTGTAGTTGCTGGGCGAACTCCTGGGTGTTACTAACTACTTTACTTTGGAACTGATTCGGCATACTCTGGAACTAGCTAGAGTCGGTGTATAATGAGTCACGCCAATAGTGAAGCCAAGTCTACCTATTAAACTGTCAAACCAGCTACCTATCGTGCAAAGTAAACAAACATTACGATGCTATGAAAGGTTCACGAAAGGTATTGCAATAAAATATAAAATATAATCGACGAAATGATCATAAACACGCAGTGAGCATTCAATTGTCATGGGATACGTTTGATAATGATTAGTAATGTAAATTTCTACTATTTTTTGTTTAGATAATTTGACAAAATCACTGTTATAATGGTTTACTACAGCCGCTATTTTTTCTCGCTAAAAGTCATTTGAAGTTGATGTAGAAGTCCTCTGTTGCCAAGTGTTAGATAGCCGGCTTACCTCCTTCGATGTGTAGAGGCAGTGGAGCATTCGTGCCGACTCCAACACTGCTTGGGAACTCTGTTGTTGTTGATGTTTCCTTTGGGGTGAAACGGGGTGCGGAATTCCAGGGTGTATTCTTCTTCGCCAGAGACACAAAAGGGACACTCGCGGATTGGCCAAACGCTAGTATACAGAAACTACATTTATTCACAATTACTACAAAATTTACTTTTTCACAAACAAACTTAAGCTAACAATTTCTATATTCTTCGTCTCCGATGGGAGCATCAACCGTTTCCAACGGCTACCGAAACCAACTAATCTCCCGTCTCCCGATCTGGTCATCGCTTGACCTATGGTCGCCTAGCCCAAATCTCCCTCTCACGCTGTGCAGAAGTCTACAAACGATCGGTAATTCACTCTCTCGGGTCCTGCTACCATCGATCCCAGATGATGACGATCGCCGCAATTCCCTACCTCGTATGGACATCTCATCTGGCGCTCTCCCGACCGAGCGTAGGTAATGGTGATGCTGAAGAATAGCCGTGGTTTGTTTCCCCGTTCTCGGTATTTTTTCCCTCAGCTATGCAGCAGAACAGGGTTGTAGTTTCTGGATGGTTCAGTCGGATTGATTTTCATCATGGCTGTTTGGAAGTGGCAGAATGCAAATTTACGGTACGGTATCTGCTCCCGGGTGTTCAGTACACCCAACTACGGTACGACGTCTCTCTTCCTCTCCTGCTTCTGGGATTTCTTCGACAGCACCAGGCCATGCTTCTGAAGCCTCCTTCAGCCAATTTGGACCTTCCCACCAAAGTTCATTGTCGACGATATCTTCGGGTGACACTCCACGCGATATTAGGTCCGCTGGGTTGTCTGTACCAGGCACATTCCTCCATTGCCATCCCTCCGTTAGCGTTTGAATTTTTGCCACCCTGTTGGCAACGAACGTGGTCCATGTTGCTGGCGTAGATTCGATCCAACGCAGCACACATGTTGAATATGTCCAGAAGAAAGTCTGAACCGCTAACCGAGTAGAATCCTTGACCTTTTCGTATAACTGGGCCAATAAGAGCGCACCACAGAGCTCTAATCGTGGGATTGACTGGCAACGGAGTAGAGCCACCTTGGATCGGGATGATAAGAGTCGAACCTTGATTGTTCCGCTGGAATCCTGACTTCTTATGTAGACGCAACCACCATACGCCTTATTCGAAGCGTCTGAAAAGCAGTGTATTTCAACTAGTACTGCCTTGGGAATGATGGCACAGCGATCGACTCGAATTTCATTCAACAATGGGAGTTTATCGTGAAAATTCCGCCACCCACCATCAAAGGTAATGGTTGATCCCAGTCCAATCGATTGCCGGTCTCGTCTTGCAACGTCCAAAGCTGCTGCGGGAAGATCTTGGCAGACGAAGTCGTGGCACCAATCAATCCAAGCGGATTGAACAGCGTTGCGATTAGTGACAATATTCGACGTTTCTTCTACGGGACACCAGGTTCTATCGGAGGAAATGTGAACTGGAATCGAAGCGTATCGGTAATAGGCATCCACGTTAGTCCTAACGTTTTGACGGATTGATCAGAATCCAGGTTGATTCCTTTAGGGTTTCGAAGAGCCAGGTTTTCTTCGGGTACGCCTTCCAGAACTTCAGGAACATTGCAAGCTCACTTTCGGAGCTTGAAACCACCACACAGCATCATCTCGGTCAACTGGTTTCTGAGACTGATAGCATCCACCTCGTCCGTACCGGTGATGACTTCATCCATATAGACGTCCTCACGGATTGCTCTTGCCGCGAGCGGAAATCGGTCTTCTTCGTCAGCAGCCAGCTCAATCGGCCAGGGTTTGGTTCCATACGTAACGGTGTTCAGTTCGTACACTGCGAATCAAGAAGAGCACGGGCGTGGTACCTTGAACCAACGTCGTCCTCGACGATGACTACCGCTGTCGCTAAAAGGACTTGCGATGTAAGTTGATTAGACGTACCGCATACTGAAACGTCAGTGGCTGCCAGATTAGCCAGTTGGATTGAATTGGAACCTGAGGAGCCTTGGGATTGCTTGGAATTCGAAGGATGATTGTCTCCAGCAATCGCTGCGACCATTACAGTGTAATCCTTCTCCGACTTGAAGCAAACCAGGGTGTGATGACGGTTCTTGCAGATCCGCAATCCTTTACCTGATGCCTCGATCGAAAGCAATTCCGGCAAAGTCCCTGAGATTTCAGTAGAGAATCCCGATCCGCCAGAGAAAGTCTTTGGAATGCGGAACATTGGTATAGAAGGTGGTTGTCCTTACAAGCCACACATCTTCCTCCTGACGATTGAATCGAATTGTAGCTTGCCTTGATTGCTGAAGCTTTCGGTTTCGGTGGTGGTTGTTGCTGATGGACGATTCCAGTACTTGCATTCGCTGACGCAGAAATTCGGTGAGGTCTGTCAGTAAATCCATCTCCTTGTTGGCCGAATATTCTTCCCATGTTCGACGAGATGATGGATCCAGTCGCATCGTGAGCAGATTCACCAATAGGAGATCCTTGTACTCAGCAGGTTCCACGATTTGATCAAGTGTTTGGACGAGTCGGTCAAAATCTTCCACCAGATTTCGTAACTCAACAACAGATTCCTTGGAGAGGGTCGGAAGTTTGAAGAAAGATTGAACCTGCTTCTTCTTCAACAGCTTGTTGTTGTTCTACCTCTTTACCAGAGTATCCCAAGCTATCTGTTAATTCGCCTTGGTAATTTTCAGTGGATCGATTAGGCTTTTAGGTTCACCTTGAAAACACCCTTTCAAATAATGAAATTTCTCCACCTCTGGTAAATCAGTCCTCCAGTGGATGAGCGAGGTGAACAGGTCTCGGAAGCTCAACCAGTCATCGATGTCACCGTTGAATGATTGGAGTTTGATCTGCGGTAACCGGACATGACCGACAACACCTGACATTGATTATTCATGGGCGGACTGTTACAACTCAGAAGAAACGCGAAGGGCCTTGCTTTTGTCCAACAGGAAGGTTTTGGCTTCATAATAGCGATCGCTCAAGTGCTTGCGTAACTTACTATAATAATTCTCCTCATCCTCGAAGTCTTCATGAGATTTTAGCTCGACCAAATTCTCACTAAAATCTCTCCCACAAATCATCGATCCGTTCTAATCGAACTTCGACTTGAGTACCGGTGGTTTCATCAGAAAACTTCTGAATGAAAGACCAAATATCATCGAACGAGGATTTCAAATCGTCCAGTTGAACCCTCAGTTGCTTCAAGGATGACAATCCTTTCCGGGTGGTGGGTGGCATTTTGATGTGATGTCGAACAATCGGTAAAGAAATTGGAGGTGTAGTATTCCGCGTGTAGTCTCCGCTTCGGCGGACATATACTGCTCGCTATTACTGACCTGGCAGAACAGGTAACTGATCTGAATCCAAATTCGAACCAAAGTAGCAAAAGATCCGATGACGTCACATCAATCTTGCCTCGGTAGGGATCACTCAATTTTAGGTTGAAGTTCACAGAAGAGAAGAATTTGGGGTGTAATATCCAGAGAAACCTAAGCCTCGGCTTGGCATATACTGTGGCAACCTACCTGTAGGTACCAACAGCAGTACCAATCCAAAGTTATCAAATTTCCACACCAAATTGGTATAAATGTTGCCTTGATCGCGGACAATGTGAACTCCAGAACGTGTGTGTGTGCAGGATGCAGTGCGAAGAGGAATAATTGCTATGTAGCAATCGTATGGCTAGCTTCGGTAGGACATATACCGTGCAACTAGCTTCACCAACCAGAACGAAAACCAGTCGAGGATGCAAATTGGGGTTTATCAGCAGACTTACTCTAACGAACAATTCAATTGCAGGGCTTGCGTGGTGTTAATTGAAGAGGATGTACGGGAATTTCAATTAAAATCGTGTATTTCTGTATGCCTATTTTTTTTCCGTGTTGGGTGTATTCATCACTGCGACCATTACTTTGATCTATTGTGATATTCCCCGTTTTTATATTGCTTTATCAGTTATGTCGTATCACTATTTTGTGAAGCGACCGACATAGACTGACCAAAAGCATTTTCCCAGCCAGGTATTACATTTCGAATGAAATGTACTACTTTACTGGGACCTGCATTCCAAATATCAAAGGGTTCTGCCAGCCCCTTATCCAGAAAAATACGCCTTTTATTGAAGATTGCTGCACAAGAGCATAGCAGGTGTTCAGAGTCTTCCTTTTCTATACCACAGAATCGACACATATCCTCTTGAAGTTTTCCTATTAGCTTCAAATGATATTTACATGGACAATGTCCTGTTATCAAACCAGTATAGACACTGAGATCTTTCTTTGATAATTCAAGAATTTTGCTAGTCATTGAAATGTTCGGAATTATGAACCGTTTCGACTGCCTAGCAATGGAAGTGTTGTTCCAATTGGTCTCCACTTCCATTTTTTTTCCATTTCTTGATGTCCATTTTAAGAGAACAAGTAGAAACTCCACAAAATGGTTCTGGTCCTATGAATTGCTGTGATGATCCTAGCCTGGCTAACGTATCGGCTTTTTCATTCCTTTCAATTCCACAGTGGCCAGGAACCCAATATAAGTTTACTTGGTTTTGACAGGCCAATTTCTGAAGTGACATTGCACATTCCCATACGAGTTTGGAATTGCATGTTGCTGATTTTAAAGCATTTAATGCTGCTTGACTATCAGACATAATGCAGATATTCGAATGTTTATAATTCCTGTGCAAGCATATTACAGAGCATTCAAGAATTGCTTGAATTTCTGCTTGGAACACGGTTGGCCAGTAACCCATGGATATTGAGATATCAATCCCTGGACCAGTTACCCCTGCTCCCACACGGTTGTTCAATCTTGAACCGTCTGTATAAAAAACAGTTGAACCTGGACGGATGTTTGGTCCCCCACTTTCCCAAACATTACGATCAAATTCTGCTGCATTGTATAAACGATCGAAATTATATTTTTTCTCCATCCAGTCTTCATTTTTTAATACAAGAGAATCAATATCAAACATTTTTAAAATGCTAAGGTGTCCTGTAAGATCACCTTCAAGGAAGTACTTTGTTCGTTAAATCCTTAAAGCGCTCCTTTCAGCTTCTAATTGGATAAATTGATGCAACGGAATCAGATAAAGTAGAGCATCTAGTGAAATACTCGGTGTGCTGTTCATTGCACCAGTTATTGAGAGAGTAGCTAGTCTTTGCAGTCTCCCCAGCTTCTTCTGAGCCGATTTTTCATTAGTTTTCGGTCACCAAACTAATGATGCGTAGGATATTCTGGGTCTTACAATCGTCAAATAAATCCAGTGGATCATTTTTGGTTTTAGGCCCCATTTCCTACCAAATGTTTTTTTACTTATCCAAAAAGCATTTATTGCCTTATTAACAACCTGCTCTATATGTGAATTCCAGTTAAGTTTACAGTCAAGAATGACTCCCAGATACTTGACTGTTCGTGAAAGTTCTAAAGAGCTTCTTTCAATTTTAAGTTATTTATAGAAAATTTCCTTTTCCGTGTGAACGGTACAATAGTGGTCTTAGAAGGGTTTATATTCAACCCTTCTTTAGCGCACCACGACGAAACATAATTTAAAGCAGTTTGCATTCTATTTGAAATGATATTATCAAATTTTCCTCGTACTATTATGACTATGTCATCAGCAAAGCCAATTATCTCGAAGCCCTTTGCTTCTAAGTTTTTGAGAAGTTCGTCAACAATTAAAGACCATGAAAGAGGTGAAAGCACACCTCCTTCAGGACACCCTTTTACAGCTCTAACTGTTATGGATGAGTTTCCAAGATTTGCTGAGATTTCTCTTTTAGAAAGCATCGATGCTTAAAGATGCTTTTGTCGAATCCACGCTTCAACATATTGTTTTTCATGGAGTTATAAGATGCATTATCAAATGCTCCTTCAATATCAATGAATGCTGCTAGTGACATTTCTTTTGATTCAAAAGATTTTTCTAGTTTTGTAACAAGCGTGTGAAGAGCTGTTACTGTTGATTTACCAGCTTGATATGCAAACTGATATTTACTCAAAGGAATTTACGAAAGACGTGAATTTTATATGCTGATCTATTATTTTCTCCATTATTTTTAGCATAATGGATGATAAACTGATCGGCCTGAATGATTTAGAAGAAGTTTTATCCTTTTTATTAGCCTTCGGAATAAATATAACCTTTACTTGACGCCAAGTTATCGGAATATAACTTAATCTTAAGCTTGCTCTTAACAAGCCTGTTAGAATGGGTGTCAAAGTTTCCTTTCCTTTCTGAAGTAGTACTGGAAAAATTCCGTCCCTACCTGGTGATTTGAAAGGAGCAAAAGAATCAATCGCCCATTCGACTCGTTTTTCTGTAAAAATTTTATTGGCCAGATTACGAACGTCTTTCCTGGCAATCTCTAACCCAGTCGATTCATTCATTGGTGTCTGAACTTCCGTCCTGATTTTTCCAGAGCCAGTTTGCGCTGCACGTGTATTTTGGTCTTCATTTATGTTGGTAATTGATTAGAACTTCTTGCCTAATTGTGTTTATAAAAGTTGGATCATCCCCCTTATTACAGATATCTATTTCGTGTTTTGAGATAAAGTCTAAAAGGCACTCACCTCTGCTGTTGATGTCTGAACTGGACCACACTGTATGATGGGCATTTGCGTCACATCCAACTATGAATGCTTTATTTTGTTTCTTGCAGTAAGACACAAAATGTGCAACCTCTGGTGGTGGTACATCTCCCACGTCTCCAGGAAAGTATGCTGAAGCAACATAAATTTCCGTTTTGCCGTGGGTTGTTGGCACCTCCATCATGATTGCTACGATGTCTCTTTTAATAAATTCTGTAATCGGAAAAATTTTAACTTTTTCATTTACTATAATGGCAGCTCTTGGAGATAGCTGCCCTTCATCATAAATTAACTTACATGATTTTGTAGGAATTCCTAGAATCCTACTTTTGTTTGCCCATGGCTCCTGGATTAGCGCTACGTCCAGTTTACTTTCTGTGAATTGTTTGAAAAGTACAGCGGTTGCTCCCTTTGCATGGTGCGAATTCACTTGAATACATTTTATTTGCTTACTTTTCATGTTGTTGATTGGATTTGCTGCGCTTATTGGGTCGAACTTTCTCCCCAACATTAGTCCTGCGGTTACCGATAGGTGGATTTATATTCGACTGGAGATTTATTTCTCTGTATCCCAGCGCTGATTCTGTATTTGTCACTCGATCATCGTTTGTTCTCTCGTTAACTGTATTTGTAGTATGACCAGAATCTGGTTTTTTTCCATGTCCTTGACACCACTGGATCCTGGGATTTTATCTGAATGATCTACGACCATTCCGTTATCACCAGTTTCCTCGTGGGTCTTATCGGAGTCATGGTCACTCCTGTGTTCTGGTCTCCCACGATCATTTGATTCATTTCTTTGAGCCAGATTTCTCTTCTGGAATTTCTTCCTAATTTGGGCGTTACCAAATTTAAAATCCAGCACAAAGTCGCAATCTTTGATAGAGTTCATAGAAACTCCATCCACGGTGAAGATTAATTCAACGTGTTGTTGGTTTATAATGTTGCGCTGGAGTATTCTCCATTAACCCATCGTTTTGGCTCTCTAAGAGTGCTAGAATCCCTTCGTTTCTGTCTTCAGCACTCCATGGAAAGAACTCAATTAGTACTTCTGGACGAGGGATGTCTTTTTCCTCCACCACAGTAAGTTCCGCCCCAGTCCAGGGTTTTAAAGTAGGAATTATGCTACACAACCAGTCTGCTGTTTCCTAGTTTTTACAAACAATCACTAAGTAGCCCGACTTGAAGGCACAATGTCCAAATTTTGGTTTAAGTGCTTCTTTCCTTTGTCCAGCAACTTTGGTCATGATTGCTTTTTGTGTGGCCATCAATTGTTCTGTAGTAAGTTCCACATTGGGATAGCCTTTCGGAAGGATGCCCAGCTTCACACCACAAACTACTTCCTTGTATGAGGGGTTGATCTTACCCTCAGTCCCTTTATGTTGTCCTGAGTGTTCGGATCTATGCGCATCAATTCGATGCTGTACAGAGCTTCTTGATTTAGAAGGCTTGTTATTTCCACAGCTCTGTCGAGGAATTTTCGGTGGACGTGGATTACCACTGCTGTTGGAACCGTTTAGATCTGAGTGCCACGAGCGTTTTGATAAATCCGCCGGTTGCTGTGGTGTTTGAGCCAAGCGGAAAGCTTCTTCTCGACTATGCCCACTCTCCACAAGACGCTTGAAGCGTTTTTGACCCGCTCCACTTAACTTTTCCCCCTTTTTCCCCTTCTCTTCCTTTGATGGGGTTTTTGGTTGTTCCAGTAATCTTCCTTGGAACTGTTTCGGTGGTAGTAGTGTTGGTGGTGGTGATGATATCAACGTTACATTAATGCCGTCTTCGTAATCGTCGTCATCATCGTAGTCGTCATCATTACCGTCACCATTCCTTTCTGGAGTGTTTAAGATGGATGAAGAACAGGAAGGTACATCATCGACGGATTTGCATTGCAGCTGTAACTCCTCCTCCTCCTACGTATTATCCACTCATGATACCGAGAAAATTTGGTGTTGGTACAAATAATGATCCTTCAGGTGTGGGAGCTGCTTTCCTGGCACGTCGGTAGCATTGGTGCTCAGCACGGAAAACAAGATCGACGGAAAAAAACAAAACAAAAGGACAAATAATGATCCTTGGCACTAGAGTACTGTGTGCACTAATCACTCGCAAATAAATTCTCACTTGAACAGCGAAAATAAACTATCAGTTTGTGAGCCGTATAGAACCGCACTTGTGTCAACAGAGTTGCCAGTTTCTGTATGCCTAGCTCGGCAGTGACATATACAATAAAGTTCACTCACCGGGGAGGGAGTAAATGGCCGCTCCTTCTTCTGCCACCGACCGTTGCAATCGTCCATCACAGCGAAAACCAGGGTCGACGACTTATGCGGGATGCACAATCGTTCCTTTGCTGAACCGTCTGTTGTAATCAGCTTGAATGCCGTCCTTAGTTCTCCGTATCACCGAGGATTTCTCCGTTCCATGCAACGAATCCAATAGCATGCATTGAAAGGATGGCGTTAGTATAATGTAAGAAATACTTCGGCTAGACATACACCGAACTTAAAAAAAATGAAAAATGCTAAGTCTCAGAAAGTCGAGATAACACTAGATCTCGACGATCATATCGACGATTTTCATGTCATTTGGCATCAAAAATAAAAATTGAGTTCCGAAATTCCATGTGTCATTTTTCGATTAAAAAAAACTCTAATTTTACCGATTTTAAGCCACCTCAAACCACGTCCGATTGAACAAAAATGTTGCACATGGTCGTTTTTCGAGGGAATAAACATTTTGCACATGCGCCGCTTCGAAAATTCAAGAAGACCGTTTTCATGGCACCCTTGCAATGCATATATTGTAGGGGAAATGGCTCTAATGTTGGCCTATGGAACTAAGATTGGGCCCATCGCTAAAAATCTGCTATTTATTATTTTTTATCTTGATGAACGCGTTATTGGGACGGTACTAATGGATATTTTTGGTCGCTATTGAAAATTTAGTCGATTGCTGAATTTTTATATGGGCCCAAATTAGGGGCATTTAGACCGACATTACATCCATTTCCCCTATTATATTAAATTGTGCAAGCATTGAGTGGCATTGAAAGCTCCCAATTAATAAGTAAGTGCTTCAAAGAACACCAAAGCAGGTAGAAGATCGCGCAAGAGCATCCAGAGCCAGGGAAAATTGCAATCCCGGCCCGGTATCGAGAAAGGGTTCCCGGATACAGATATATTGAGCGCTCGCACTGTTCAAAGTTAGTGATTTTTACTCAGTGATGATAAAACTGAGTGCCCATCATGACCCCATTTCCCACCGTCAGATACGTTCCGGTTGTGCTCGAAAGAACTGGTCACTTTGCCAGACTCTGATTTGAACCAAAGCAAATTTCAAATTTGCTGAAATATCAAATTTCAGGGGTTTCAAAACTCTCCTTCAACTCAGCTTTTAGTATGATAACAAACTATGACATCTTTCGAGGGCCCTAGCTAATGGAAAGTGCCATCCGGTAAGTGCTTCAGACTCCTTTGTACCATACATATACATAAATGCTTTCAACCAATTATAAGCTTAACTTACAGAATACTAACTGCAGACCTTCTCTCTCGTTTTCTCTCATTTTTCCCATCACCACCACCGATCAACGCCGCCAACGCTCGATCGATGTACTGGTCACCCCACGTGATATCCACTGAATTCAATGAACACAAAATTGTAACACACATTGTAATAATATAAAAAAAAACTCAGATGCCAATGCTGGATGGCGTTCACGTGGATTTCGGCCGCGATGCTATGCTGTCCACCGCTGCTTGGCTACAACGAAGCCAGATACAACCAAGAGACCCACATCTGTATGCTCGAGTGGGGCAACATGGCTGCCTATAGTGCAACGCTGGCAATCCTGGTCCTGGGGCCGAGTGTAATCTCGATCGGCTACAACTATGGTTACATATTTACCATGATGCGTAAGGTGCGATCGGGAGCACCGATCCATGATAAGGAGTACGCCACGGCACTGGCCGAGAATCTGGCCAATCCGAGCCACTGTATGTCATTTGCATTGGTGTTCTCCTTCTGGATCTCGTGGGGTCCGTACATCCTGCTGCGGATCTACGAGCTGGTGATGAGGGAACCGTACGACCATCCGATGGTCCAGTTCGGGGCAGTCTGGCTGGGGATCCTCAACTCGTTCTGGAAGATCATCATCATGACCAGCATGTCGCCGCAGTTCCGGCTCCTGGTGCGGTTACTGTTCCTCACCATCTGTTGCAAAACCAAGGGCCGGCTACAGTTGGAACTGATCGGGCTGGATCCGGACGACTAAGGCCAGGCTCTGCTCGGAGAAATACAGCAACCACTACCAAAATGTCATTCCCTCTTCAAAGAGAAACGAGCAAAATTCCACCACCCAGCATCCCTCAATGTGACATTTAGCACAGAACATCTTCCGCTGGGATATGATGAAGAATTAGACGAAGAAGAAGAAGAAGACAAAGAATATGAGAACCGATAGCATTACTACTTACACTAGAAAAAAAAAACAACAAGCCAGCAGAAATTTCAATTAATATTGTTGTAATTTTAATACATGCATACTGTACTAACTAATCTAAACTAAGGCTACCAGGTAAGCTAGACGTGAAGATCTTATCATATGGCGATTTTTAAACGCTGTAGTAAATCTCAGAACAATCATTCTCTTAATAGACAAAGCAAACTAAAGAAATTGAATCATACATAATAATCTTGATGTGGTGGAATAGAGCAGTCAAAGCAGTCGCAAGCGTTGCCGCATGCGAAGTGGTGCAGTGTTGCCAGATTATGTTCCCTGGAATCGAACCTCACCTGAACCGCCTCTGCAGCTTGCACCGGCAAAGAGAGCACATCACATTCACGGTAAGAATCAACTACCCATTAATGGGTAAAATTGCACCCATTTCCAATGAAAAGGGATCTACATTTATGAGCAACTGATTACCCATTAATGCGTAACTGATATCCATTTATGAGTAACAGTTACTCATTAAAAGCTAAACTAAATCAATGAGTAAAATCCTATTTAATGAAAATGGGTGATTCTGACCGTGTTCGGGAAATAGTTTACAGCACACTCAAAAACACACACACCTTCAGGGCTTAAACAACAGACACAGACACAAAGATGCTTAGCCGATAATATATGAGGAAAACAAAGTGCAGTCGGTGAAATGCGATGAACCGACAACTTCAACGGTAGAGCTATTTTCTAGATTTTAAAAGAGTGAGATTAACCAAAAAACACAAAACTAAACCAACCACAATGGAGTAGGTAACGCAAAACCAGAAGCAAACCAATAACGCTTTTAGGGAGTTCGTTGCGCGGCAAGCAGCGCGGCGGCGTTATTCGTCGGTGTAGGAGACGATGCGAGTTTAGCATATGTTTGAAAATCTTTAATCTTGTATGTGGCAATGTGAAACAGAAAGGTTTTTCTTTTTTTTTAATATTTATATGACATCCAGATTCTGCAGTAGAAGATAATTGTTTTAAATTGTAATACTGGACGAGAGGCAGTGGTTGAATGAAGCAGACACTAGTGAACTATGAAGTATAATCATTCAAAATGGTTAATGTTATATTTGCGATGGAGCAAAAACGTGAATATTTTACGATTTATGGTAAAAGTTGAACGAGAATTGTTTTTAAATGCGTATTTGTGTACATATTTGGAAGATTTAAAGTTATGCAACATCAGCAATGTATTCAAAGTTACACAATTCGGTTGATAATTTATCGATTAAGTTATGGTTAAGAAATCGAAGCACTCGTAAATATTAATGAGTTATTATTTAACACAATCAACATAAGCGATAAGTTACTGTTTTCAGCACAAGTTTAGAGACAGGCTAGCTTAAGAGAACAGCAGAAGAGAAATTCATGCCAGATGCCGTGCAAACTTGCTGATGAAACCGGTTTAGTTGGTAACGTCAGCAAGTTAATTTAATTTCGATTTATTTATCTAGTTCATTTATTTTGGGTTAATTCTGTGAGGGATTCATGTAACGAAGAATGGTTTGAAAGTTCATAAATACTGATAAATTCAATGTATTTTATTTAAATCTTAGACCTTCTTACCAGAGATAAACAAGAAGCAACTTCAGCCAACGACTGCATATTAATTCGACCCTAATTTCTCAAACGTAAACAATGACATTGTTCGCTAATTTGCTAGCCCAAACAAAGCACCAGCATAATCAGAGTCAATGATAGCCAATAATCGCGGATGAATTTAGATTCACCAGTAAATTATGGAAGAAGTCATCGCTTCCGTTTTCGATTTGATTGATTTATCTTTATTAAGGAGGCTTTCAGCCTGAGGCTGGTTCGCATCCATCATTCGATTTGAAGTAGAAGCAGCACCCACTGTCAAGATAATATTTTTTTTTTTTTTTTTTTTTTTTTTTTTCCTTTGGTTTGTTTTTTCCGTCGATCTTGTTTTCCGTGCTGAGCACCAATGCTACCGACGTGCCAGGAAGGCAGCTCCCACACCTGGACCCTACATATCGACCCATCAACTCATGAACCGGGGACCAACGGCTTTACTTCCCATCCGAAGGAAGGCGTGATCAGAGATGTTATGCCTCAGAACATCCCGGTGGCGCCGACTGGGATTGAACCCAGGCCTGCTGGGGTGAGAGGTAATCACGCTTACCACTACACCACCGGCGCCGTTTGTCAAGATAATAATGAAAACTTCAAACGTCCAGTGCTGCCAGTCAAAGCAAATATCGCGTTATTTTCAAGGTGACAGATGCTCATTTCGCATACACATGTTTGTCAGAATAACGAAATCAATAACTGTCATAAGACCACATGCTTTGCTTGTCAGTTACAAGAACAGGTTCCAAAGAATGTGCTTGTCACATCATACCTGTCAATGATGTTTTCTAATTGCCGTTGACGGCGACTCTGTAGCTCTTTACTCCTATGGTCATATCCATAAGTAAACGTCAGACTGTGCGTGAAGCATGGTGGACTTTGTACTATTCTTTCACTCCCCCAAAAAATCTCATAAGAAACCTCGTAAGAAACTGTCGATCTTTGCAAGAAGAGACGATTTTTCGACGGTGTCGTTAACGCCAATAGCGATAGATGCAGCTTATGCAAGATAAACACGATTTAATCTAGATTTTGTGCGTGTATTCACTGGCAAAACTGGTCAAACAATTGAAAAAAGGGCTATCAGCCTTTGTAAAAAATCGGTTTAAGCCCTTTCCTTGAAATTCGTAGGCCACCCCCGCAAACCACCCCTACACGATGATGCTGTTGGTTTGCATGGGCGGCCTATGCTTTGTGAGGAAAGCACTTCCAAAGTTTTGTCTAGAAAAGCTGCTAGGCCTTATTCAATTGTTGGACCAGAAAAGAGTCGCTTCGATTTTGGTGAAGGTGAAACGTCTGGGAACCCTTTTCTGAAGGATATCATTATCAATTCAAATCTTCCCGAACATAAATATTAGCCAACAGAAAACATAAAATGACGAAAAATGCATCCCAACGCTTACGCAACGTAGTAAATATTGTAAACTTCAAGCGCAAAACCACAATGGTGTCCGAGATTTGTACTCTAGAAAATTTGAAGTGACAGTGTCATATTTAGACTCTGTATCTTATCACTGGAAAAACAGCTCTGACGCCTGTTATACATTGTTCAAAGAAAATAATACCCATCTCTTTGGAAGTTCTCTGAACTTCTCGTCGGAAGCACTCTGAACTTCTTGTCAGAAGATCTCTGAACATCTCGTCGGAAGTTTATTGAACATGCCGTCGGAGGTTCTCCTCTGAATTTCTTTAACTTCTCGTTGGAAGTTCACTGAACCTCTCCTTGACAGTCCTCTAAATTCGTCGGAAATTGGCTGAATTTTTCGATGTAAGTTCTTTGATCGTCTCCTCGGAAGTTTTCTGAGTTGCTCCTTGGAACTTCTCGGAACTTCTCGGAACTTCTCCTTGGAAGATCTCTGCGCTCTTAGTACGAAGTTTTCTGAACTCCTAGTAAGAAATTCTCTGAATTTCTCCTCGGAAATTCTCTGAACGTCTCGTCGGAAGTTCTCTGAACCTATCCTCACAAGTGCTGTGGACTTTTCATCAGAAGGTCCCCAAACTTCTAGTCGGAAGTTCTCTGAATTTCTTGTCGGAAAATCTCTGAACCTATCCTCAGAAGTTCTCTGAACATCTCGTCAGTCTGAAGCTCTTGTCGAAAGTTTGCTGAGCTTCTAGTCGGAAGTTCTATGAATTTATAGTAGAATGTTCTCTGCACTTCTCCTTGGAAGTTCTCTGAAGCTCAGGAAACTTCCGAAAAGTTCACGGAACTTCTGATAAGTTCACGGAACTTCCGACATGTTTTCGGATCTTCCGACATGTTCCGACGAGAAGTTCATAGAACTACTGACGAGAAGTGCAGAGAACTTGCGATGAAAAGTTCAAATAATTTCCAACGAGAGGTTCAAAGAAGTTCCCGCTATAGGTTCAGAGACCTTATCTGAGATTTTCTTCGGAAGTTCTGTGAATTTTCTCTCTGAACTTCACTTTGAAAGTTCTCTGAACTTCTCATCGGAAGATCTCTGAACTTATCGTCAAAAGATGTCTGATGTCTCTGAACTTTGTGTTTTCTGAACTTGTTTTCTGAACTTCTGCTCGAAAGTCCTCTGAACTTCTTGTCGCATGTTCCCTGAACATCTCGTTGGAAGCTCTCTGAATTTATTTTTGGAAGTTCTTAGAATGTCTCGCCAGAAGCTCTCTGAACTTCTCCTCGGAAGTTCTCTGAACATTTCCTCGGAATTTTTCTGAACTTCTTTTCAGGAGTTATCTGAACTTCTGCTCGGAAGTTTTCTGAACTTTTCTTCTGAACGAGAACGTTTAAAATTCACAAAAATTCTCATCAGAAGTATCCTGAACTTCACGTCGAAAGTTCTCAGAACTTCTTCTCGGTAGTTCACTGAATTTATCGTCAGAAGTTCTCTGACCTTGCGTCGGAATTCCTTTGAACTCCTTGTCAGGTGTTTTCTGAACTGCTCTGAATTTCTTATCGGAAGTTCTCTGAACTTCTCCATTTCCGAGAATTTCACGGAACTTCCAACAATTTCTCGAAAATTCCAACAAGTTTACCGATCTTCCGACAAGCAAACGAAACTGCCGATAAGTTTACGAAAATTCAGAACAGTTCATGGAATTGCAGGGAAGTTCGCACAAATTGAAAGTAGCTCAAAGAACTTTAAAGACGCTCACGGATCTTCAAAGTTGCTCACGGTTCTTCAGCGACGTTAACGAAATTTTAGTGATGCTCACGTATTTTCCAGCAATTCACATAATTCCAGAGAGGATCTGTCGACAAGTTCATGAACTTCCGGAAAGAACTTTCAAGAAATTTAATTCTAGAGAACCCTAATACATTTTTGGGAACTTTCAAGTGAACTTCTGGGCAGTTCCAAGGAAACTTCTTTGAATTTCCTCGTGTAATGCTGGAAAGTTTTCAGCAGTTTTCTCAGAAATTGTCAGAATTGTTCAGCAGTTCCCTCGGAACTTCCCTGCACTTCGAAACAGCTCTGAATTCCTCTCGGATGTCTATGAAGTTCCCTTACTATGCTAAAGCTGGCAGAGAAAATGCTTCCGAAACTTATCTTTAGTCCTCCCGGAGCTTTCCTTAATTTTCCTTTGAGCTTTCCTGAGGGATCCTGAGGATTTCCTTGAATAACTTTACTTTCCTAAACAACTTTGTCTCAAACGTCATTTCGATGAGAAGTGACGTTTGAGTGCTATAATTTGTTGAAAAATTACACCATTTTGAAAAAAATTACAAGATCCAAAATGGCCGATATTTGCAAGAATATCAATGATTGCCCATAATACAAAATTATGCAAAGTTTCATGCAAATTGGAGAAAGTCTAATCAATTTAAAATTTTTTTTACTACTTGGCCTGGAACTGGTCAACAAAAAGTGCCATTTGGTCCATTCTCGTTCACATTATTGCTATAAATGCAGTTGGGATCGTAGATGAATGTTTTCTTTGGCGGCTACTTGGTTTTATTTTACTTTATCATTATTATTTTTAATTTAGCTGAATATACTGACAATTGACAGGACACTTTCCTGATAGGGATGAATGCGCTTTTATCAATATCGTCGTGAACGGTTCATATTTTGCAGCACTGCTTCTTAAGACCCAAACGCAATGTGGGCGAAAGCGGAACGGAAACGGCAAGTTTGATAGTTGTCACAAATTACATCCAGATGTCTTACCGAAGTCGATTTGGTCCTAACTAGTTTTCAATCCGACAAGTAGGCTTCCACAGATTAGGCTTTTACGCTGCTGTACCGCTTCCTCTGTCATTATGCTTGGGCCTTTACTACTGCAGGCTGCCTATTTTGCTCCTGATCTGAATTCGAATCGTCATCCGAACCTAACGCCTCCTCCTCAGGATATACTGTTTTAATCTGTCACTAATTCGAGCATCTTTGGAACACTTATCTTCAGTTTGTAATCGTTGAACAGCGATTCCTCATATCACTAAATATCTTCCGAAAGAAATCTTCTTCTTCTCTATGTCCCACATAATTCGTTTTGCCCTTCGAATCCTATTCGGGTCTCAGTGCTTTCGGTTCAGAATTGCAAGACCTGGGAATAATTGAAGAAGCATCCACAGAATTGATGTCCACCCATGTGTCGTATCTGAAGAAGCTGTACAATACCGAGTAGTATCAACAATCAATACGAAACTAACGATTTTAAATTGGCTCACCACTTTAGTAGCCTATTGGTCCCAAACAAACGATTAACGTACCCTATTCTAGTTGAAATTCTATTACTACACTATGTTTGTTTTGATTCGCTATGAAAGTTTGACAGATAACATCAGGGGTGTGTGGATTCATGCAGAACATGCAGGGGTGAGTGAAATAGCTTGGGACTGCTTGGGACCGTTGTTCTGGTACTGAGTGAGCCAAAAATAATAATGATTTTCTTCGGGACCCAGTGGTCTTAGAGTTACCTCTATGGTAGTATTCCGATAACGTGGGCATAGAATGCCATCGATTCCGGACTGTTCGTGAGCCTTGCAAATGCGGGCCAAGATCTCGAGTCAACTTTGAAAGAGACAACCCAAGCAACACACTTCCATCATGAAAAGTTGCTGCAACTTTATTGGGTCCGGAATAAGTCGCATAGTAGTTGCTACAAATGTTTTGCGACAAGTGTGCTGCTAGAGAATTGTGTTGAAAAGTCACTACGGATGTAGTGGAAACTTCGGGATGAAGCACAGAAGCATCCTGAGAATTTTAAGATTCGTGAGCACTCTCTCTGAGTGAATGTTCACGAATCATAAAATGGCTGATTGTGACTGTCTGAATGTGAAATTGACAGAATTGATGTGTCAATCACATGCATTTCAACCTGTTCTTGTAACTTACAAGAACTAAATTAAATTACAGCATCCAGGGAATCCTTAATTTGAAAAAAAAATATAGCAAAGTTATTTGAAGTAACCCTGCTTCCAAACCAAAGCATAAAACCGAATTCCAGTGCAATAGCTGGTAGGGTTTCGCCATTCACATTTATGGCAAGTACTCCTGGAAACGGATGACGAGTTCGTGTATCTGCGCTCACTGGTGACCGCCGATAACGACACCAGCAGAGAAATACACTGACGCATTATGGCAGAGAATCATGCTCACTCTGGACTCCAAAGGATTCTCCAGCCGGCACGGGTGGTGTAGTGGTAAACGTGACTGTTGTCTCACCCCAATGGGTCTAGGTTCAATTCCAATCGAGGTCAGTGAAATAAAGCCGTTGGTCCCCGGACCATGTGTGTTGCATGGGTGCGATATCTTACGCTGGTGTGGAAGCCGCCTCCCTGCACATTCAATTATCGTCAATGAATGGCAATCGATGTGCGTCGGTGATTGGCACTAGATTGTGGAACAGGGACCGACGTTAAATAAATGAATTAAATAGAAGAAAAAGGAGGCACCGGTCGAATAAAGTTTGCCACACCAGGAAGTTGATTGTCTAAAAAAAATGTTCGTGGAAGATCAGCGCACTCTTGATGTTTTTGAACGAAAGGTGTTGCGTACCATTTACGGTGGAATGCAGATGGAATGTGAAGGAGGCGAATGAACCGTGAATTGCACAAGCTGCTGGGAGAACCACCCATCGTTCATACCGAGGGAGGCGACACATCTAAATCTCAATTTTAGATGCTCAAAAAATCTCACACTAGCGAATCAATCTTCGAAAAATCTTCTTGCATTTCTCGCATATACTTGCATCGCGCATCATTTTTTTGCAGGAAATCTTCAGAATCATCATCAATCTTCATTCTATCTACTCAGCGTGCGAGCAGCTAGCCACAAAGGCAAATTGGATTGTCCGTCAATACAAGGCTGTTTGTTTTCTCGGAACAAAAGAGAAATAATCGGACAATCATTGAAATGACTCGTTGAATGCTGATCAACTCAAAATTGGACATATTCTGGCTGGAGGCAGTCAACACCGTCGTCCATTTGCAATATATTCATGCATCGTGGACTGTGGAGAAGATACCATTCGATAGTACCGCTAGAAGCTAGCACCGAAGAGATTAGACATTTTGATTAATGAAATCAGGGTGGTCAGCCCAAATTGGTTCATATAACATGTTAATTTTTAAAGAATCCGTAAATTATTTTTGAAAATGTTTATTTTTAACACCTCCTCCATCAACCTCCCGCTCAATTTTTGAAAAGTAGTGGAGTATGACATACTGATATCTATCGATTAAAGTATGATATTCAAGAAAATAATCTGGCCACCCTAAATGGAATATCTTGTTTTTTAGGTATCTTTGACGTCCTGCTTATATTGTGTCCACACGGCGAATGAGAACGACCCAAATTTGAGTTTAGTTCACTCATAATCGCCAAAAGTGCAGGAACTCAGCGATGAGTAAAATTTGTCTCATGGTTTCCTGTGGAAAACCTAAAAAATCTGCCGGAAAATGAGGAAATTGACGAAAATGTTATTCAGTCTCGGAGTAGTACCAATAGACTGAGTGAATCCAATCTTAACTTTTCTCAAATTCGGGAATTCCGGAGAACTTTAAGATTTGGGCGTAATTGCTTTTGTAAACAAACACGTCAACCACCGATTGCTCGTGAATAAAAGCTCAATCTTGCAAACAAACTATACCAAATGATAGAAGAGTCATTTCTCTACCTGTTTGTGTTGTTAGTTTTCGAGATTGAGCTTTAATTCGCGAGAAATCGGTTATTTTAAAAAAATTACTCATCGCTGAGTTCCTGCACTTTTGGCGATTATGAGTGAACTAAACTCAAATTTGGGTCGTTCTCATTCGCCGTGTAAGTTGATAACTTCGAGCGTCAGATAGCGAGATATTGTCTGGGGGGGGGGGGGACGTGCTGTCAAATCAGCCTACTGATCATTCTTGTATGAAACTGGCTCCAAACGTAAACAATCGCTGTAGGTTTCTTATGGCTTGTTTACGTTTGGAACCAGTTATGCGAGGCATGCGAGGTAGGCGACGATTGTTCGTATTTGACAGCCACCTCCCCCCCTTGGATATTGCAAGTCTCTTAACGTGTGATGGTCAGTCTTCTTGAGATGTTGTCTTCGATATATTATCCAAAAAATGCACACCTCTAAGTTCGGCTGGAATTGAAATACCGATAAGTTGAATCCGAACGAAACCGTTTTCCCTTAAAAATTAGAATAATAAACCCGTAATGTGAATTGTTACATACATCCCTCACAGGAATGCCGTATCGTTTTGGATGCAGTTGATTTGTTTGTGTCGATTCAACAACGAATTAAAAATGTTGGTTTTTGTTAGTATCCCATAAGCAAAGTACGAATTTCAAGCTGCAATCAATCTAGTAGGTTAAAAGAAAAGAATATAAGAATAAGCCATTTCGCTTCGATCATCTATCATTGTACCACAGTCGGGCAAGAAGTTCTGATTTCTCAAACTCACTATCATTCCTCTAATTTAATTCGAACCTCAGTTCATTTTGTGCCATAACGTAAACCACCCTACTACTACTGGAAGAAAGAAACCTAATGCTATCTTACTCCCCTCGTGAATAGACACGACCCCCACAGCGGTTCAAGTGCTTGGGGATAGTCATTCATTTAACCACCATTAACTGTCATATTTTTGGCACATACGTTTCCACAAGGCCTACATTGAAAACAAACATAAGATCCAGAGAAGTAAAACCCGAAGCACAAACATAACTCTCCACCCACCACTGTGACAACCGAAATGCAATCCTTTGTTTATGTTATTTTCATTTTAATCATAAAGGGTGCTCCTTCCCACGCGGAAGGCTTAAGACCCACATTCAGCTGGCTGCCTTTGTGGGACTCGTTTTGCGGTGTCAGTGAATATGGGCCTTATCCAAAATGGTGGCGCAAGGTGGCACTCGGTTCTGGCAGAAAGCTCAAATCAGTTTCACAATCAGCATTTCGTTACGCCCATCACCCGTTTAGTACAGATACAATTTCAAGACAAACCAGTACCCCTCATAGAGTGTACGTCGTCTTACACTCACATACAAATACGGTGTTGAAAGGTGGAGAATTCAAACGAAGTCTATATATATACATATATATATTTATCGATTCAACTATTTAAACCAAAATCAGAATATCTTAGATGCAGGAATTATTTGATGTTTTCGAAACACTTAAACTATTGATAAAATGAAAATTGAGACTAGGAGCAGGGTTATTAAGAAATTTTACCAAAACAAAAAAATATTACTAAAACACGCTACGCTTGTAGTAGTGAAAGCGCTGACAACAATTCCACCAAAGCAAGCAACAACAAATGAAAATGAAATTTGCTTCTGTAGAATAGACGTTTTCGGGTCTCTTCTCACTAGTAGTGCAATAAGACAGATTAAATCTTTTTAAGAAAACTCTATAACCAATCGAACAATTATGGAAACAAACTTTTAGACAGTACAGAACGAAGTTACAATTTCAAACCAAAAAAACAGTTCAATGAATGGAAAACAAACCAAATCGAATGAATAACACTCACACATATACTCGTAAAGCAGATGACGTTTGAAAGTTTTAGCAACACACAAACCACAAGTTGTGACCATTTACCAAGAGAAAATTTAAGCTAAAACCATCGGCTTTCGTTTCCACCGTAGTAGAATCGCAACATATACATTTAATAGGGGTTTCGTTTCTCCGTTACGTCAAACACGATAAGTTTTTCGAAGAGAATTAAAAATGGTCGTTTAAGCAACCGCATATATTGTAAACAAACAAAGCAACATTTTGTATTCGTAGTAGGCTGTGCAGACCAGGTTGTGTGGCTGTATAAATTAATAATTAACAAACAAAGCAAAGTGAAATAAATACCGGACGAACTTCAACGTTCCCACTTTGCAGTGGAAGAACTCAAAGTGTCGACCTAGTCGTTTGACAGTTGTTTTTGTTAGTAAGCAAAAGAAAGAAGAAGAAAAATCGTTAACGCCAACTTGATAGTTTTCGGTTCCAATTGTAGTGTTAATTTCTGTTTCGTTTTCGCGGGTCACGTGAATTCAAATGATAAAATGACAGAGCAAAAACAAATCGTTTAAAAAGTCGAATTGTACACCCACACTCATTACACTGTGCAACAGGTTAGTATAAATTGTGACATATTACTTGTAATTGAAGCATAAACAATGAAAAAACAGGTAGAATAGAATGGTTACTATGAGGATAACGTATGTTTATTATAAAACATAGCAAAGAGTATATGGAAAACGGTATTAGCTGGAATGTAGGAAGTGAATGGAAAAGTCAAAGTAAAATGAAAAAAAAAAAACAGTAATAAGTAAATCGTACACAATTTGTAGAAGCTTCCGAATTTTCAATTAATCAATATCAGATATGGAATGTGGAAGAGTGATGTAATGTGTTAGACGGAGAAAAAAAAAATGTGAGTTGGAAAATTTAGGAAAGAGTACGGCAGAAAAAAAAACTATAGTAGTTGTACTAGAGAGTATGAAAAGCAAATGCAAACGCAAAATTAAAACAAAGCTGCAAATAACGTACAGAAAAGCAAGGCAAAACAAGACAAAAGAAAAAAAAATAGAAAACCAACAAAGAAAGGTAATGTTTTATTTATGATGAAATAAAAGTAAATTATTATAAACTGGTGTTTTGTATTTCATTTTTCGATCTATCATGACGGTTTTGGACAGACGAAACATACGCACAGAGATTTGTTTGCCAAATCATCGTTCTTTTGACACCACCGCCATTTCTTGAAGTGGATGACCGGCAACCAGCTCGCTGAATATTATATTGGAATTAAGTTTCACAACCTTTTTCCGTCCTTGACTTGAAAATGTAAACACACAATCTCAAAAGTCATAAGTGCAGGGTTGCCAAACTCATGAGTTACTGAGACTGATAGCTTGATTGCCACACTTCGGCACGTTCGGCACAACGCTTGCCCTAGCTTTCGGCACATATATAGTACTCGGCTTAGATTGGGATGTGCAGAGTTGAACACCCCTTGGAGTGTGTACTATTCGAGATAGTCAAGAAGATATTATGGGTATTTAACCATTAAAAAAATAAGAGCAAGTTTCATGAAAATATTATAAAAATATCATAAAATGATTTGTTAATGGACTCACTTGACCCACTGTTTTAATTTTAGATGCCTCTCAGCAGGAAAACCATTGATAAAGTTTCTGCGTAGATTTATACGGAAACTCTTTATTTATTAAGAAAAAGATTAACGGAATCCTTCCAGTTTTCGTTTTCAGTGCCGCCCTGGTGCAGCTTGTAAAATCGAAACAGAACCCTAAATCAGAATAAGATTTGAAGTAATGAAATTGGGTTGTTAGTGGAATGCTTAAATGAAAGAGCAAAAATGGTTATCTTCCATTTAATTCCACTAAATTAATTTTGGTATCCATGACAGATACGTATTCCGAATACAATGTGCAGTCTTCATCAGTGTCATTCCCACTGAAGGACTTATCAAAATCTAAACCCCTTAAGTACTAACAACCCAACTTCATTACTTCATTACCAAGTCTTTGGGAATTTTCCTTATTAGAGATTTGTATAGATTTTTCACCATTAGTTTACATAAATCTTTGGTTTTTATTAGTTAGGTTTACCTAGGGGATGAGTACTTAAGGGGGTTAGATTATGATAAGTTGTTTAGTGGGAATGACTTTGATGAAGACTGCACATTGTATTTAGTCGAAATACGTATCTCTCATAGATACCAAAATCAATTAAGTTGAATTATATGGAAAATAACCTTTTTTGCTGTTTTATTATCAGAATCAGATGGCCAAATCACGTGCATGAAAACTTTACACGCATGGTTTGACTAGGTTCGTGTGATGTCTAAGCTGATGTCAAGGGGTAAGTCACTCAGCACATTGTGTCAAAATTAGATTCGGCACAATCTCGTACGCATTGTATTGTTGTGAATAAAATGGGAGCACTGCTGTACAACTGTCATTGAAGTTGTTCACACCCATGGTGGGTATATAAATGGTGATACAGCTTTGTCACTATATAGGCGAGGAGGTCGCGGGGGGAAAAAATGCGGTTTTAGAGCAAATTGTAAACAAACTCGATCGCTGTCCCAAACAAAAATCCAACATGGCTGAATCATGAATTTGACACATTAGAACACCTATATGTAGTCACCTTGGTTCACACCATTACGTGCTGTTTGACTGTATATTCAGGAACATCCTCTAATTGAATATACCAGAGAACTCAGACCAGCAGTTCACTTATAAATCTAAAAGTAGGTTCTAGAGTGAGCTCTAGAGAAAGAGGCAGCTAATCAGACCTCATGAGTACCCTTATTTCAAATAATGTTGCAACCCTCACAAAACAAACTACAGAAGTCTATTCATCATCCTATAGAGTCTGTCTCCAACAATGTTCTCCACCGGTTTCGCTGCTGATAGACCGTTGCCTTCACATCACGAAAGGCTAGGTTTCTGGTCTACCTTTGAGGGCATTATAATCCCCTAAAACATAGGACTTTTATTGTCGCGCTTATGTTAACTTCTCATTTGGTGACGGTCGAAGCGCGCCGCTCATAAGCGCGATGCAACCATAGAGGTAACTCTAAGACCACTGGGTCCCAAAGAAAATCATTATTATTTTTGGCTCACTCAGTACCAGAACAACGGTCCCAAGCAGTCCCAAGCTATTTCACTCACCCCTGCATGTTCTGCATGAATCCACACACCCCTGATGTTATCTGTCAAACTTTCATAGCGAATCAAAACAAACATAGTGTAGTAATAGAATTTCAACTAGAATAGGGTACGTTAATCGTTTGCTTGGGACCAATAGGCTACTAAAGTGGTGAGCCAATTTAAAATCGTTAGTTTCGTATTGATTGTTGATGCAACGCCGCTCATAAGGATTATACACACACGGTTAGAAAAAAGAGCCCACAATTAAGTTCGTTTCACTAATCTCTTCACTAAAGTGCAGGAACCCAAAAGTAAGTAAAGCGGGTCAAAGTAATTTTCATTTATTTGTGTGCAGTTCGTATGGAATTTTCCACTAGCTTTTTAACCAAAAGTAAGTTAGTTGTACCCAACAGTAGGTAAATATTATTATACCCAACGTTGGGCATCTAACAGCTTTGGAGAACGCAAGATTACACTAACTGAGACCAAATTCATTCTTATAAGACGTATATGAGTGGTTTCGAAAAAATCGCGGAGCTCTAGGATCAGTTAAATGAATTGACCACTTTTACGGATGTTCCGGGTCTTCCGGAGGACCAGAATTGCGACTTTCGGAAGGCAAAATTTTCCCAAAAGGTGGTCATCTATCTTGTTAATAACTTCTCAGAAGACACCAGGAAGTTGCCTCTTCAAATTACCCTACAATAAGTGTTTGTCCCCAATTAGCTCTAATCCCATACAGTACGTGTATTCGTTAATGCCGGTTCCCATTGTGCGGTCCCTATTAACCGTACTATAGGAATCTTGACTGTACGTCACATTTTTATTACAAAGTTTTTTTTTTTCGAAGCAAATTCCAAATCGCAGCGGTGCCGGTGTTGTAGTTGTAAGCGTGATTGCCTCTCACCCCAAAAGGCCTGGGTTCAATCCCAGTCGGTGCCACCGGCATGTTCTGAGGCATAACATCTCTGATCACGCCTTCCTTCAGAAGGAAAGTAAAGCCGTTGTTCCCCGGTTCATGAGTTGATCGGTCGAAAGGTAGGGTCCAGGTGTAGGAGCTACCTCCCTGGCGTCGGTAGCATTGGTACTCAGTACAGAAAACAAGATCGACGGAAAAGAAATCGAGATAAAAACCAAATAACGAGATTTTATGCGATTCTGGGAAACTGGAAAATACTGCGAAATTCCCCACAATATGGATATTTTTAGAACCGGTATGACGTGTGAAGTGTACTCGTCTAATGACGAAGATAACAAATGAAACGTTAGATCTGAAAAGATATTACCCACTGGAAAACGAATCAGTAATACTTGCAACGCTATCAACGTTACAAAAGCTAATAAACAACACTGAGAGCTCGCATTCGATTATCGAGCTTCAAGCTGAAAACAAGTTTATTTAAAACAATCTAGGGATCCGAAATCAACCTCCTCTTGGACTTTACAACGTGTAGGCATTAAAAATCAATATCTGACGCTATTTTGAAATCTATGATTACAATTTCTCGAAAATATTATCTTTGTAGGTAGAATCACGACCAACTTAAGAAAAAGGGATATTTTAAATAAATAAACAAATTTGTCTACAAACATAAAAAAAATTAAGTAAATTTAAGTGCTCCGAGAGTGACATATAGGAGCGTCAATTTTTACATAAATTTGAGTCATAACAGACGCGAAATGCAGCTTAATCATACATACTTTTCGTCGATCAACGATTTTTTCAGTCACGGAGCACTTAATATTACATGACATATTTGTTTACGTCTCATCTTTTATGTCGAAAATGGATTCTGTCACGTGTAAAATTAGTTATTTTTAAGTGTGTACACTACCTTCAAACGGCTGCATTTAGAATGTGACTCACCACGAGAATTGTTTTCAAAGAATTAAATAACAAAATTTATAATGTGACAACTCATGCAAAAACCTAAAATTAGAAAAAAATGCATGATTTTTTTTTTTCAAGAATCTTCGTTTTTTTGTTTCTTTACAAGGCTTTCAGCCATCTGGTTTGCCTCTTCGTATTTTCGTATTTTAAGTTGCTCCATTTTAGAACTACAGTTACTTTTTTTTTCGTGGAACTTGAAGTCTTTTCAGGAAAAAATTATCGTACGTTCTATGGATTGAAAACATGTATTATTTTTTTTTGTGTTTTTTTTTTATGCAATATTATATATGTAAAGACATATTGATTATCTAAAACATTTTCTAAAATACTATTTTTTTACAATCAACGGGTTTCAAGTAATTATTTTTTTGTTAAATGTCTGTATGAAATCATTTACGCCCTTTTAAAAAATAGTCTTGAGTCAAAACAGTATCTTGACCTGTAGAAAAGAAACATGATCTCCCATATCAAAGACGTGTGCAAAGATTCATCCAAATAGGAAAAGGTCATGTCGAGTCGTTTGATTATTGCGTAGAGAATTGCTCACAATTATCTATGACGAATTTCATACCAACTCGACTAAAGGGTGTCCCACATCAAATTGCATCATGGAAAAAAAAAACGCTGTACTGTGGGTATTTTCTCTTGAAAATTCTACCCAAATTTTAGTTTAGGGTGTATTTTTTACACTGTATTTTCATCGCCGTCAGTTTTTCGAATTGATTTTGCGCAAGCACCTGGAAAATCCTCAACTCTCTCATCGGGACATCGGAAAACAACTCGGAATCGTGCAGTCAACGGTGAGTCGTGTGATTAAATGTTACTGTGAAACTCTGAGCATCGAACGGAAGGAGAAATGCGGTCAGAATGGATGTTCTATTAGTGATCAGAACCACAAGCGTGTCGTGAAAGCGTTCAAGCGGAATCCCAATGCTTCGGTCAGGGATGTGGCCAAAAAGTTGAATCTGTCCAAGTTTTTCGTTCAGAAACCAAAACAGTAAGCTGTGGAGTTTTGACGTCTTAAGAAGAGTTGTTTATTTTATCAAGATAAAAAACTTTGCCAAAGTCGTCAAGTCTTCAAAACGCCATTTCAATGCATTAAAACAAGTTATTGAAAAAAAAACATGTTCCATTAAAATCAAGAAATCTCAAGAACACCAAAATATACCTCTCTCAAATTTTGATATTTTGTTTATCGAGTATTGCTTAATTTTTGCTGAAAATGTCAGGTTGTGATTTTTTGCGCTTTAAAAGATAATATAGTTTAAAAATTGCTGTTTTTTTCGGAGATAATAAAGTTTAAAAGTTGCTGTTGTATCTTAAAAATTTGAAGCTTAATCCAGTAAGTTTCTTGACAAAAGTTATTTATTCAATGCATTTTCATAAGAGAAAAACAAAACATGATATGGTTGTACGCAAAAAAACCGAAACAGAAAGAAAAAACATATTTTCAACCACATTTCAACGGAACCTAGTACACACAAAGAAAAGTCGTTTATAAAATTAAAAAAAAAAACATTGGTAGATTTAAAAGTTTGCATTGGTTCTTTTTGGTAGAAAACGGTTAGCTTTCAAAATAAAAGTCAACCAACCGTCAATTCAAAAGTTGTGCGCTCGATACTTTTAAAAGTTCAAACTTTCAAAATGAATTGTAGAACTGTCAAATGAAAAATGTATTAGTGTTGAAATTAATAGAGGATTAGTTTTGACTTGAAAATGTGGCGTAGTTAAAATTAAATGGGCCTTTTGAATTTAAATTAAAATATTAAAAAAAAAATTATTTGAAAAAAAATATTTTGGTTTTTATTTTAGTGATAAGTATGAAATATTCTTCATTATTATTTTTCAATAAGATCCAACAATATTTTTTTTACATTGTGATTGTTATCTTTGTTAATGTTTACGTTATTGCGTCTTGCAGCTATTCTTGCTTTGAGTAAACCTGCTACAGTAACAGGTACATGCTGATGTCACAGATACAGGGTTAGGGACATAAGACAACCTCCAGCATTGTCAGCAGCGTGAGTGTATACCGGTGGAGATTTAACGGCAGCGGATAGCGGAAGGAAGGTGTCAAATTAGATCGTTTTCGGTGAGGGTTTCTGTGGAATATTAAATGTATTGTTATATACCTTTAACATCTACTATTAGTAGTCGTCGAACACTCACTTGCATTCCGAGCCATCTCGTCCGCTTGCAGATGAATATTGTTTCGTTTTATCTGAAATTAATAAAAATCTCTAATTAAACTCTACTATTGTTATTTGATCGCTTACCTGATGCGATTATTATTTTTCACGGAGGAAAATTGTCCTTTCCAACTTTTCCTCGCTCTTCGTTTCTGGCGTCAAGCCAAATTAAGCGGCAAACCGAGGTCCAGTGCTGCCAAACACTTTGCATAGAAAATGTATTCTTGACAGTTGAACACTTTTCATTTTAAAAAAATGCACTGGTCGAACCTGAAAGAAACATTTTCGAACCAAAAAATAATTTTTATTTTCAATATCTTCGTTGTTAAAATTACGGAATTTAGGAAACTTTTAATTTGAAATTGCATTATTTTTACTAAATTTTGTTTTTGTGTGTAGGCGGTGGAAATTTTACGTCTCCAAAAGAGTTGTTTATTTTCTCAAGATAAACAACTTTGCTTAAGGCATCTCCAAAACGTCAGAGAAAGACGTTAGATTGCGGTGCCATCTTTGCGGAAGAGTTTTGAACTATTTGTTTATGTCAAAAGATGGTCCTTACTATGATGAGAAACTTTGCGCATGACATCAAGTCGCAAAAATGCTTCGTTTCGGATTGATTAATTTTGCTCCGCTAGATAGCATTCCTGAACATAATCTGTTTTTCTCTAAAATATGTATGATTATTTATTTACTAATTATTTTCGGTGAAAAATTAACGATCAACAAAAACGTAGCTGAAGTTGTAGAGTAATGAATTTTACCTCACTCACACGTACGCTTCCAGTCATCTCTATATATAAGCATTACCACCGACACCGCAGCATACACTGAAACAAATCGACATGTTCGGTTTATTTATCACTTAAAAAAATATGACTGCGATATGAAATGCTTTCTATCGTAAATTCACATACTTAGTACACACAAAAAATTATCGTTAATGAAATTAAAAAAAACCATGGGTAAAATTAAAAGTTTGCTTTGGTTCTTTTTGGTAGAAAGTCGTTAGCATTCAAAACAAAAGTCAGCCTATTGTCAGTTCAAAAGTTACGTGCCCTATACTTTTAAATGTAGAAAT
This sequence comes from Ochlerotatus camptorhynchus, assembly GCF_037179485.1. Taxonomy (NCBI): domain Eukaryota; kingdom Metazoa; phylum Arthropoda; class Insecta; order Diptera; family Culicidae; genus Ochlerotatus; species Ochlerotatus camptorhynchus. The sequence goes on from NW_027040576.1 coordinate 61,141, forward strand.
TTCCAAATTTAATTGTAGAACTGTCAAATCAAAAGCTTGACAGTGTTAAATTTAAAAGTGTATTATTTTTTATTCAAACTAAACTTTCAACATAAAAGCTTTGTATACTTATATTGACATATGTGCCACTTTGATTTAAATATATAAAATATGTTTAATTTTAATAAAAGCATTTTCAACATCAAAATATCATTTGTCATCTTTTTTATTGTATACTGAATATCAAAACTTTTAAATAACTGTTTTTATTTTTCAATGTAAAATATTGTTAACATTACCCAACATAATGATATGTATCCATATCGACACACCTATTTGTCTTTCAAATTAAGCCGCAAACCCAACATACTGACCATTTCCCTGCTGCTGTTGTTTCCTGCGGGACTCCTCCATTACATAGATAGCAGCAGTGTTTGAGAAATGTACAGTTGCTGTTGTTTATGCTGTTCAAACGCAGGGTGTTCAAGAAGTAGATAACTTCCTCCAGCAGGTCCAATCACTACAGCTTCTGGCTTGGTCATATGAGATGAAATTGACTAAAATCAAATAAAATCACGTTGTACATGTATGCATGCGTGTTGAAGGAAATGATGCCTCTACCTGCTGGCAGCGAAGAGCGATTCTCAAAGCCTATATCCGACAGAAGCACCCCTTGTCCGATTGTGTTGAAACTGTGCATGTAATGCAAGCTTCATGCCATTCGAGATGATGTATCAAGTGCTAACAAAATTACAGTGAACAAATGTGCCGTTGCATAATTCATCCTGAAAATATGATAAAGTTTGCTTAAATATTCGGCATAAATCGCATTTGTGCTTACACAATAACGAGTTCGGTGTCTCAAATTTACTCCAGTAGAGCTGATCAGACTTCCAGGGAAACTCAACTGACTCGGGGACCGGTCCCACCGTTTGGGATAAATCAATGTCCATGACGGTGAGTTCATCCAAACATCCACCAACAGCAACTGGTGCGGACTACATAGACCACGACTCCTTCGCATCTACGCTGTGACTTGACGACCGGCTTGGTCAGTAGAAGTAACGAGCATTCCAGTTTGATCAATATGACTTGGATAGCAGAACCAATCCGGATTAACGTTCCATTAGTGGTACTTACGGAAGCGATAAAACTAGGGTGAGTAACCTGAAATTGTGCAGAAAAATCATGTAATCAATCAAATTTATTGGATCCAACAAAAACTCAATAAAATTTTAATAACCTTTACAGGAACAATAACATTTTTTTCTAAATGTTCACGCAATCCTTGAAAATGGTAACAGCAATGCTAGATTTCAGATAGTATATATATTTTATTTTGCGAAATTTTGCCACTTCTAATTTCCACTAGCGGTCAGAGTGACAAAGGCGGGAAATGCAAATGAGGGTTCAGGGCTGCCAGTAAAAGTTGATATGAACACATATTATTGAAAGTTGAACAATTTTTCTTTCAAATAATGAACTTTTAAAATTACAAGCCAAAATTGAAAGAAGTTCTTTTAAACTCATAGCGTGACTTTCATTTTGAATATATTCGTAGTTAAAACTACGAATTATGAGAAACTTTCAATTTGAAAATACATTATTTTTATTGATACAGTTTTTATATTTTGTGTGTACATGATATTCCTTTACCTTGAACGTGGTTAGCGATGGGTAAGATGTATATTAATATTGTCTGATATATATTATGGTGAAAACCTGTTACTATGTCATGGGTGGGAACAGACATCTAGAAACTAATGGAAATCCATATAAGTTAGCACTATAATAAAATCCAGCAAAATAAACCTGTTTTCGGGATGAATATTGCTCACTAAAAGATTTGTCTTATAAGATCATGTATATTTTATTGATGTTGCTTTTAATTATTTTTGACGTTTGTTGATATGTCGGGTGTAAACAGGCATGTAGAAACTATTGGACAGTCATTAAAGCTTGCGCTATAGGAAAACATGTATATCTTATTGGAATAGCTTCCTTTGATTTTTGACGTTTGAAGATTGTAAACAGATCTATCCTAATCATTAGATAGTCATATAAATTTGCCTTTTAGGAAATTCAACGGCAAACATTTGTTTTGGCATGGTTTTTCATATTATATGATTGTTTTGCCTAAATGATTGAGATAATTTTCAACGATGTTATCGTACACTCATTGAACATCCCAACAAACAATTTTAGCTGCAGACTAGCTTATACAGGCAAAAATTAGCTGTATAAGCCAATTTTTGGCTGTATAAGCTAATCTGCAGCTAAAATTGCTAGTTGGGATGACTGTTGTTCGAACTAAATATTGCTTAAAACAATGATACTGCATTGAAAATCTTTATTTGTTTTTGTCCCATCAGATCTTCCAGAAAATAATGTATTGAGATTGAAAATAAAAATGATTCTACTGCAATATTTACTTTGCTAATATTCTAATTATAAGTCTTCTACACGGCTTATTCAGATTCCAGCACTAGTACTGGAACTTCATGAACCAGTTCCATGAACTCATATAATTTAGTCGTTGGTTTATTGCACACAGGTGCATTAAGAAAGATTTGAACAAACGACACCACCGAAACGGATCATACATTTGTCAGTGCTATTTGTCTTCACACTAGCAAAGCGAGCATAACGTTAAGCCAGCCGTGGTCCAGTGGAATCAAGCGGAGACACCGACAGCATCACACCCGAGATCACACCTCAACAGTCCTGGGTCGAATCCCAAATAAGATACAATAAAAAAAAACGCAACTGTGTGAAAAGCACTCAAGCACACCACCTCTCCCAATGCCTGGATGTTCATTTTTGATTTATTTTTAGAACCGATTAAGTATATGTGTCAAAGCAATAAGTAAATTTCTTGTGATTTGCATATAAATTTTAATTAGATTGATTTATGACATGTATATGATATTGTAGTAAGTAAAGCTTATGCTTATAGGCTTCAAATCCATTTCCGTTAATTCTTATAATTTTACCAATTTTCATTTATCATATGACGATTATATAAAAGTTACCAACTTATCAGCATTGTAAATGTATCTGTTATTCATATAGAATTTACCTGACACATTTTGAATCATATCGTTTCATTAGATTTTCTTATAGTGCAAATTTATTAGACCTCCACATAACAGGAATATGTCATATTGGTTCAGTGTACTGGCTAGGTCGTTAAAAACCTTAGATCACTTCGGCCAATTTATCTGGTCACTGAGGCGGTCTTAAAACTTGGACTAATTGACCGCTACATGATATATAAGGGCATCACCACCACGCAAAAAATGTTTTGTTTTCGAAAAAGCTAGAAAGTGGTCAATTACAACACTGTAAATCCTTATAGATTTCGCATTTATTTTATTCGAAACTGTAAGAGAGTCTTACATATTCTGAGCCTAATAAATATACCCATTCTATGATCATGCTTGAATTCCACCAATCGTTGAAACATTCACCATGAATACGCCTTAATGTGTGCTACTCGGCGTACAACGTTTCCGAAACAATTCAATCTGACAGCTGTCATTCGACTGTCAAGATGACGCATTTGCCCGTCACTGATCGGGCAACTCGCTTGGTATCGTGCGGTCTCTTTCCATCGCACGCGCAATACCGCAACGAGGGGTCCATCAAGGCCTAGGTGTAAAGTCACAAACATCTGCCTGATGTGTATGACAACAGCTGAAAACCTGAACGCAGGCGGAAAAAACGAGACAGCGCAATATACCACGACCCACACCACTGCTGAAGTGCGAGTGAGCTGTTTTCAAAATAATAACTTTGCTTTTTCATTGCTGTGTTTGACAAGATGGTGCTGCGCTGCTAAAGAGTGTGTTGTTCGTTCCACCTTGCTTCACTGCCTCTGCTACGTCTCTGCACGTCCGTCCGACCGTCCGTCTGTAAGAGGGTTAGCTTCGATGGTACGCGATGTCGTCGTAGTCGTGTTGTTGAGCTAGAGAGTAGTTGGGTTGCTTCGTTCGTCTCGGGGAAAGGTAACAAAAACGGGTCCCCCTAGAAATCTATGGTGGATTGAACACGGATGATTCGGGAAGGTTGAAGAAAAACGGGAACAGTGTTGGATATGTTGACCACCGTCAGCAATCGAGAACCGTGTTGTATGCCGAAAGTGTGGATCCAAGGTGGAACGCCATAATTGTTGCGTTGTAGCTGGTGTACTACGGTTTCACCTGCAAAAGTGACCAAGGACAAGCGAAATCGGGGGCCCCCGCAAGGTTGGATAACGCAGAAAACGCGTAGTTAGCAAAAGGAAAGCCACTCTTGGGCAGCTGAACTATGTCTTGTGGTATTTTTCTGGTGTGTTTTACAATAAAGCCATAAGAGAGAGTAATTGCGAATGCGAAGAAGGAGTTTGGTGTTTTATTCGGCAAGGTTTTATTTTTCATTTCCTCGATGGTGCTGCTTTTCGGTAGGCCTCTGTAGTTCGTTAGTGGTAGTGCTTGTGAGCTACGTGCTTATTAATCGAGTGATCTGGAAGGACCTGTGCTGCAAAGGCATACAGGGAAAAACAACTCCACATTCCTGACAACGACGACGACGACGATGGCCTAAGGTCAAAAGGATTTGACTGCGAGTTTCTCGCCAAGTCGGTCGTCCGTACAAGAGGGGGTCAAGGCGCCATTAGTGTTTTGGTCGTATCGTGTGTATGTGTTAGTGTGAAAAGTGCCAAAAGTGAGGAAAAGTGTGAAAATCATTCACTATAGCCTTGGTAGTGTAAACACAGTGTACCAACTCGGAGCGAGTGAAAGGGTGCCAGTAGCCAGAGGAATGAAAGCAAGTGGCGACGAGGATGGCAAGACGGCCAAAAAGAAGCCAAAGTTATAAACACACACGACCACATAACGGGGAAAAGTGCCAGCAACTCTAGCGATTTTCCCATTCGTTCGGACGGCTATGGTGGTTGTGTTGGTGCCCGTGGTCTCTATTTATTAGCCTCTCTCTCTCTCTCCCTCTGCGTGTGCATGCTGGTGGATAGAGTGCGAAGCGAAACACAGCCTCCATCCGTCCGTGTGGGCCAGAGGGCCGTGTACCGATCCCCGTGGTTCAACGATCTTGTGGTCGCCGACCGACCATTGTTCTGCTCATTTTTGCGGAAAATCTATTGTTCAGTAAGGTTGCGGGTGGGCGGCGGTGGAGAGCGAGGGATCCACAGCAGCTGGTGGCTGGTGTTGTTGTGCATCGTCGAATCGCTGCTTTTGTTCAACTGGGAAAGTGTTATTGTGTTGAATTAATGGAGGAAATTGGCACTGCTGGCGGGTACCAACTGCAGACCGAGATGCCTATGTACCCACAATGTTTTTTTTTTGCTACGTTTTCGAATGGTTGGTAGATACGACTACATACTTTCTTTCGTGCTTCCAATGAACCACTGGTAATGATGGTTGGGAAAATGGTTCACTAACAGATGGAAAATGCTAATCAAATTGGAATGGCTGGTAATGAAAAGATTGTGGTTGGATGTAGAAATGGGTTGATTGAGGAAATGATTTTTGCTCACTGATTATGGTGTGGAATATACGAGAGCTTCATTCATTTTAGCGTTAAATATTCGGAAAACTGAGTAACTGCACATCATTACGATAGTATATTTCGATAACATGAATTTCTTTAAATAATGAATTTTCTTGAACACAGTTTTAAAGCCACAAAAGCATGTATCAAGACGGCCAGGTAAAATATCTAGTTGAACATACTGTAAATTTTCCTCTACTCTACAAAAAATAAGTTTGAATTATAATCGTCACGTAAAACATCCCTCGTTTAACCCTTTATCTGTACCTCTAAAATAAAGCTAAGTTCATAACAAAAATCCTTCAAAACGGATATTGAATAAAATTCAAAGTATGTCTCAACTAAGAGACAGGCATATCAAGAAGTATGCAAAAATTTCAGAAAAAAAAAATCGTTTTGATGAATAATCAAAATTGTAAAAATTTCTGGGGTCATATTGACCTCAAGATACAAACAAAGGATTAATTTAGAGCTTGCAATAAGCATCGCACTGTTAACAAGCTTGTATGCAATATCGATAATTTGCGCAAATTTCCGAGTAAACTACCATGAATTTGCATACAATTAAAATTGGGTAGCAATTTGCGATCACACGATCAAAAATACGGACGAAAAACAATCGGGCTCAAACAGAGCTGAGTGTATTTTAATTTTGTTTTACAATGGTCGCTCTTACTTTACCTTACTTACTATTGTAAATTATTCAGGGAAAGCAAAAACCATTTTTCTCAAAGTTCTAGAAGGAAAAATCATAAAATATTGCTTCATGGTAAATGGCTCTAGTGATGTGATTAATAAATCCATCACAAGGTAGTGTCCCGTAGACCGTGAACGAAAGGCAGAACCACTTCTAACCTAGTGTTGAACAACTGGGGTCTAGATTTGGAGGCAGTTGCTAATTGGTTGATATTAAATGTAAAATAAGTTTTTTTTTGTTTTAAATGTGTACACAATTACTGTTGGAACTGTTTCACCGCCGACACTTTTTCATACTCCACCGCCACTGATGATTTTGAGTCGGCGCACCGGCCAGACCATTTTTGACACGCCGCCTTTATAATTTGTAATACGCCAACGATGCGAAGGCTTTAATTCGCTTCTAACAAACAACAAATTGGAAAATATATACGAATTCAAAAACAATATCTTTCATTGGTGGCTAAAATGCCTAGGACTATAATGGCAAATATTGAAGAAAGAGACGACAAGTCGAAATTGTAACGATCGGTTATCTGTTAAAGTCATGGGAAAATTCGTTCCAATAGGGCAGACAACCTGCCAAATTTATGAGATGTTGCCTCTATATCCAATTCAACCTCTTTAGCAAGTATCAGACACATTCAGAGAATCATGAGTATACTACAGCTAACCGGTATGAAAATCCGAAATTAGCGTAACATACCTAATCCGCATTTTCGGTTTTATCATCATTGTGAAGAGGATTATATGGCTTCGAATGGACTTGAAGACCATAATAAAACCGTAAATGTTTCTTGGGATAACGAAGCTTGGGCCTCAAGTCTATATAAGCACTCACAATTTGGATTTTGTCAGCTTATTGTTAACATGTGCTTCTGGAAATTATCTTACGTTTTCTTACAAGGGAGGCAGAAATACCTTACGAAATCATGAAGAATACTGAACATGTGAATGTTGATGATGAAAAATTAAAATATTGCTTCACGCAGCATCTAGCGTTGAAAAATGTCAGCAACAAACATCAATAGGCAAGTGAGGGGTGCAAATATAGCACTTATTACAAAAATAAAATTCAAATTATTTTCACTGTTTTCAACAATAAAATCATATGTTGAAATAAATACATTTGGAATATTATACAAATTTTAATTTGGTTAACCCCTCGTGAAGATAAACAAATACATTGGCAGCCTTTTTGACCACAGAAGCGCTTTCATCGCTGAAAATTTGGTTCGCTAGGTAAGCGAACGAGTGATCATATTGTTAAAGTAATATATTTGATATTACAGGCCGGACTCGATTATCCGGAGGCTCGATTAACCGGAGGCTCGATTATCCAATCTTGCAAATTATTTTTCATAAACCGCTTGGAAAACCGACTTTCGATCCGAGGACGAGTAACATACATCATTCGACTCAGTCTGACAAGATCGGGAAATGACTATATTTAAGTGTTTGTGTGCATTTGTTACAAAATCCGGCGTTAAAGGGTTTTCGATTAACTTTGACCTGAAAGGAATCCAACATATCATGTGCCACAACAACATACAAAAACTGAATCCCATGATGGTCCGTTCACTAATTACGTCACGTTTCAGGGGGGCGAGGAATGGCAACCAAAATTTTTGAAGATCCGTAAAAAAAAATGTACCAAAAGGTCTTTTTTTTTTTTTTTTTTTTTTTTTTTTTTAACTCTTTATTTGTTCCAAATTCAAAATAAATTACATTTCATTTTTAACCTAGGTGCTCCAGTTACTACAGCAACTTACCAGCCTTAATTGTTATGATATATATCTAAGTGTTTTTACATTGTTCCTGTCTTGGCAATTCAGTATTTTAAACAGGTTTTTTAAACCTGCATGTCAGTATAACAATTGATAGCTTAAAACTAAATAACTAAAACTAAATCTTATCTAAGTATAAAGGGAATTAATCGTTGCAATTGAGGATTGTAACGATTTTTGCCGGAAATTATTAATTATTTTGTTGGACATTTGTGCTAAAGTCTCAACATTCGAAATTCTATGTACTTCGGTAGTACTGTACCAGGGAGGCAACTTCAAAATCATCTTCAGAATTTTGTTCTGAATCCTTTGAAGTGCTTTTTTCCTGGTAGTGCAACAACTAGACCATATTGGCACAGCGTAAAGCATGGCCGGTCTAAAAACTTGTTTAAATATTAGAAGTTTATTCGTCAGGCAAAGTTTGGATTTCCTGTTAATAAGAGGATACAAACATTTTATATATTTGTTACATTTGGCTTGAATGCCCTCAATGTGATCTTTAAAAGTTAATTTATGGTCAAGTATTAATCCAAGATATTTCACTTGGTTTGACCAGGAAATTGGAACTCCGTTCATAGTGACTATGTGACTACTACTAGGTTTCAAAAAGGAAGCCCTGGGCTTATGTGGAAATATTATAAGTTGAGTTTTGGAAGCGTTGGGAGAAATCTTCCATTTTTGTAAATAAGAAGAGAAAATATCTAAACTTTTCTGAAGTCTGCTGCAAATAACACGAAGACTTCTTCCTTTAGCGGAAATGCCTGTGTCATCAGCGAACAAAGATTTGTGGCAACCCTGAGGCAAATCAGGGAGGTCCGAAGTGAAAATGTTATACAATATAGGCCCAAGAATGCTACCTTGAGGAACTCCTGCTCTAACAGGCAGTCGATTAGATTTGGAATTTTGATAATTTACCTGCAGAGTTCTGTCAGTTAAATAATTTTGAACTAATTTCATAATGTAAAGTGGAAAATTAAACTTTTTCAATTTAGCAATCAAACCTTCATGCCAAACACTGTCGAATGCTTTTTCTATGTCTAGAAGAGCAACTCCAGTTGAGTGGCCTTCAGATTTGTTTGAACGAATTAAATTGGTAACTCTCAAGAGTTGATGAGTAGTTGAATGCCCATGGCGAAATCCAAACTGCTCATCTGCAAAAATTGAGTTTGTATTGATGTGAAGCATCATTCTATTCAAAATTATTTTTTCAAAAAGTTTACTTATTGAAGAAAGCAAACTTATTGGACGGTAGCTAGAAGCTTCAGCTGGATTTTTATCCGGCTTCAAAATTGGAACAACTTTTGCATTTTTCCATTTATCAGGAAAGTATGCCAAATGGAAACATCTGTTAAATAATTTTACCAGGAAAGACAAGGTACTCTCTGGGAGTTTTTTGATGAGGATATAGAAAATTCCATCATCACCTGGAGCTTTCATATTTTGAAATTTTTTAGTTATAGACCTTACTTCGTCCAAATCAGTCCCCCAGGAATCATCAAAAATATTTTCCCGAGAGAAAATATTCAGAAAATCCCGAGCAACCTGATTCTCAATAGGACTAGTAAGACCCAAACTGAAATTATGGGAACTCTCGAATTGCTTAGCAAGTTTCTGAGCTTTTTCCAAATTTGTGATCAAAATTTTACCACCTTCTTTAAGCGCTGGAATTGGCTTTTGAGGTTTTTTCAAAATTTTTGTGAGTTTCCAAAAGGGTTTGGAACTCGGGTCTAATTTAGAAACATTATTTTCAAAAGTTTTGTTCCTCAGGGCAGAGAATCGCTTTTTAATTTGTTTTTGCAAATCCCGCCAGATAACTTTCATGGCAGGATCGCGTGTTCTTTGAAATTGTCTCCTACGGACATTTTTAAGACGGATCAAGAGCTGAAGATCATCGTCTATTATAATTGAATCGAATTTAACCTCGCATTTTGGTACTGAGGCAGCTCTTGCTTCAGCTATAGAAGTAGTCAGAGATTCAAGAGCATAATTAATTTCATCTTTGGTTTGCAAAGGAATGTTTGGATCGAAGTTATATTCCATAAATGTTCGATATTGCTCCCAATCAGCCCTATGGTAATTGAAAGTAAAGCTGTTGGGATTAGAAATTATTTCTTGGGATATTTCAAAAGTTACTGGAAGGTGATCAGAACCGAAGTCAGCATGGGTAACCAATTGGCTACAAAGATGACATGAATCAGTTAAGACCAAATCAATAGTTGAGGGATTTCTTGCAGAAGAAAAGCATGTTGGGCTGTTTGGATATTGAATAGTGTAATAACCTGCAGAACAATCATCAAACAGAATATTACCATTGGAATTGCTTTGAGCATTATTCCATGAGCGGTGTTTTGCATTAAAATCACCAATAATGAAGAATTTAGACCTATGACGGGTAAGTTTCTGGAGGTCACCCTTGAGAAAATTCTTTTGCTGGCCTACGCATTGGAATGGCAAATAGGCAGCTATAAACGTAAGTTGTCCAAATTTTGTTTCAACAGAAACTCCCAAAGTTTCAAAAACTTTGGTTTCAAATGAAGAAAGAATTTTATGCTTGATTCGTCTATGAATAATGATGGCAACGCCACCACAGGGTCCATCAAGACGATCATTTCTATAAATCAAGTAATTTGCGTCCTTCTTAACCTTATGGTCAGGTTTAAGGAACGTTTCAGTTATAACGGCAATATGCACGTTATGAACTCTCAAAAAATTAAATAGCTCGTCTTCATTATCTTTAAGAGATCGAGCATTCCAATTTAAAATGTTTAATGCTTTAAAATCCATTACTGAATTTTAAAGTCATGACAATATTATTAGCAAATTTTACTCCAGTTTGAATAGCATCAAACATGGAGTTAGATTTAAGCATATCAGAAATCATGTCAATTAATGAATTCTGTAAAAATTCCATTTTAGGGGCAGTAATGCTTCCTAAGTCAAAATTGTCAAAATTTCCGTTAGAACGTTGGTTAGTATTTTGATTTCTACCCGCTGCAATAGCAGCATAGGTAGCTCCATTAACTCGCTGAACATTGTTAGCAGCGAGGGGAGTAGGTACAGATGAAAAATTTGAAGCAGGGGTGATATTTGTACCTACGGGTACGAATGTAGAATTTGTTCCTCGCTGACCGTTGTTAACAGCAGAGGAATTTGTACCTGGTCGGAAACGTTGAGCGTTTCCTACCTGTCGCTTAGAACGAGATTGTAGGATCGCTTTGCGAGTCTTACATTCCCAAAAATTGGATTTGTGGTTTTCACCACAATTTGAACATTTAAATTTCTTAGGATCTTCCTTCACAGGACAGTCGTCCTTTGCGTGAGAGGAATCACCACAATTCATGCATTTAGCTGGCATGTAGCAATTTTTAGTTCCGTGACCCCATCCCTGGCACTTACGGCACTGGGTGAGGTTTTGGAAATTTCCTCCAGTCTTCCTGAAGTGTTCCCACTTCACTCGGACATGGAGCATAAGGCTAGCTTTTTCTAAGGCCTTAAGGTTGTTTAGTTCACTAGACTTGAAGTGAACTAAATAAAAATCATTAGAAATCCCGTTGCGCGAATCGCCAGGACGGGATTTCATTTTCATTTTGATTACTTGGAGTGGCACAACTCCAAGTAATTTTGCCAGTTCATCTTTGATCTGATCCAGGGATTCACCACTGGGCAGTCCTTTCATGACAACCTTGAACACACGTTCAGTTTTGGTGTCGTAAGTAAAAAATTTGTGCTTCTTCTCAGTAAGATACTTGAGAAGACATTTAAATCCGTCCAAGGTTTCAGCCAATACACGGCATTCACCCCGACGTCCAATTTGTAGTGAAATCTTAACTTTCACGAAATTCAAAAGTTCCATGCGAAGAGCATGGAAATCGGTAGTGGTTATCACAATAGGGGGAATCTTTTCCTTCTTGGCATTAAGCCGGGAAAGTTTACTAGAATTTTTCTTGGATGATGGATCATTCTCATCATCCGTGAGCAAATCAAATTGATTACTCAAATTAATTTCTTCAGAAAGGGGGTCAAGAGTTTGCCCCTTTCTTTTGCGTTTAGGCGCCATGGCGGCAGTAAATTTTTTATCCAAATCGACTTCCAAGCAGATTACTATAAGAATCTGAAGGATCGAAGAGGAATTTTCCAAATCGATATCCAAGAAGGATTACCTCGGGTAGGGTCCAAACAAGGATCGAAGAGAAATAAGAGGAGTTGAACAAGGTAGAAAATTTTTACAGGTTGAGCACTGAAAAATGCGATTATGCGATTATCCAAATCGACTTCCAAGCAGATTACTATAAGAATCTGAAGGATCGAAGAGGAATTTTCCAAATCGATATCCAAGAAGGATTACCTCGGGTAGGGTCCAAACAAGGATCGAAGAGGAATAAGAGGAGTTGAACAAGGTAGAAAATTTTTACAGGTTGAGCACTGAAAAGTGCTGTTTAAATTTGTTGTAGCTTTAGGTAGTAGTAACACTTCCTTAAGCAAAAAGCAAATAGATCCGCACGGCATGAGAGCACGATGCGGACTGCCAAAAGGTCTTTAACCCTCCGCTACTCGTGCTGTTGTACTGTGTACAACACACATGAGTTTTCCTTTGCCATTTTGTTGCTGAGTTACCAATCGATCTGAAACCAACGAGTATTCCTCAAAAAACTTGTTTTGATCTAAACAAGCTAAACTTTGATTACAGTAAACACCTAAAAAATGCGGATAATAGAGAAAATGTAAATGGAAACCGCGAAAACTGTGACCATACTACGTGGGATTTGACTTCATTGATTACAACATGGAATATATCAAGATTCTGACAAGATAGAAAGTTACTGTCTCTGACAAAGTTGTTCAGGAGATCATAGCCTTGTCGCTGGCGGACAGTAGTTCAGAATTTTCTCACTACGTAGCGCTAGTATACATGTGAAATTTTTGCATGTGACATATCTCGAGATCCTGACCAGATAAAAAGTTACTGTCTTTCACAAAGTTTTTCAGGAGATCAAAGCCTATTCAGAATTTGCTCACTACGCGACGCTAGTATACACGTGAAATTCTCATATAAAATATCTCGGGTTCCAAACCATATAGAAAGGTACTGTCTTCGGCATAGTTGTTCAGGATGTCAAGGCTTTTTCGCAGGTGGACAGTAGTTCAGAGTTTTCTCACTTTGCGGCGCTACTATAGATGTTAAACTCTTGTATATAAAATATCTCTAGATCCTGACCAGATAGAAAGTAAATGTATTCGGCAAAGTTTTTCAGGAAGTCAAGATCTTTTTGATGGGTGACAATAGTTTAGAATTTTCTCACTATGCGGTGCTAGTATATACGTGTCTTTCTCCCATATTCAATAGCTTGAGATCTTGATCAGCTAGAAAGTTGCTGTCTTCGGCAAAGTTGTTTAGGGGGTCAAGAATTTTTGTCTGGTAAACAGTAGTTAATAATTTTCTCACCACGCGGCGTTAGTATACATGTACACTTCTCGCATATGCTATATCTCGAGATCCTGATCAGATAGAAAGTTGTTCAGGAGGTCAAGGTCTTTTGGCTGGTGGACAGTAGTACAGAATTTTCTCACTTCATGATGCTAGTATACATATGAAATTCTCGCATATAAAATATCTCACGTTCTTGACCAGATAGAAAGTTACTGTCTTGAACAAAGCTGTTCAGGAGTTCAAAGCCTAGAGCCTTGAAAATTCTAAACTATTGTTCACCAGCCAAAAAAAAATTGACCTCCTGAATAACTTTGTTGCAGACAGTAACTTTCTATCTGATTAGGATCTCGAAATATAGCATATGCAAGAAGTGTACATCTATGCCACGTGGTGAGAAAATTCTTAACTACTGTTTACCAGCCAAAAATGCTTTGACCTCCTGAACAACTTTGTCGAAGACAGTAATTTTCTCGTGTTATAAAAGTTGGCGGCGTTGGCGCGAGTAACGGAGGGTTAAGATCAGCATTGACTATGTCAGCATCAGACATAACATCGAACTCCGCATTCTCGTCTTCATTTTCGCCTGCAGCCGTTTTATCAACAACCATCAGTTGAATTGTTACACTATCATCCCTAGAGCACCGGAACTAATATTTGCAATGTTAACATTTCAAAAATATTAATGGAAAATGGTCGAAATTGATCGAGTGTGTCAAGTTAGGAACCGCGTCAAATATGGTGCCTTCACGCCGTGATTTTTAGCCAAGCTCAACTTTGTCTCTACACACTCGTGAGAGTCGCGAGATTACGATTTTTCTCAAGTTGAGGGGTCCTATGGCGTGGTTGGTTATGATAGGTTACTATCCAAGTCCGATTCTGGTGACTTCCAGGGGCACCTGGAACTTATCCGGAAGTGGCCAATATGGTCCAAGGTACTTAATTTTTTCCACCATTGATCTGGTTATCGAATTTTGATATAATCTGATGTGTCGCATGATAGGTTATTATTCAAGTCTGGTTCTGGCCACTTTTCCGGAGGCACCCGGAGCTTGCCCGGAAGTGGCCAATATGGTCCAAGGTACTTAATGTTTGCCACCATTGATCTTGATATCAAATTTTGATTTAATTTGGTGTGTCGCTTAATGGGTTTTGTTCCTTTCAAGTCAAATTTAGCCTCATGGCCCATAAACGCCGGAATTTGTTCCGGCCATATCTACGAAACCAGTGGTCCGATTCCATAATCCTTCAATAGCGTTCAACGGGACCACTAAAAACATTAAATGAGACCACATGAGACCAAAAAAAAAAATTTTTTTTAATGGCTCGATTATCCGGAGGGCTCGATTATCCGGAGTGAAATTTTTTTCAAGACTCCGGATAATCGAGTCCGCCCTGTACTAATGTTAAGCAGAAATAGAAAAGTCTCTTGAAAAATATTATATAATAAATCCCTTATTACAGATCCCAAACCCCGTACGTTTTGGTTGAATGCCACATGTTTTCGATTTTACCGTTTTAGTTTAATGAGATTTGACGTTTTGGTGCTGAATTCTATTATGTATCAATGGGGAAAATTAACAGGTTGCTTCGATATTTCATTTTCACGCTGATTTCAAACGCGTGTTCAGTAACTGCCCCAACTAACATTTTCAGCTTTATAAGCCAACTTTTCCAGCGTTGTGCTGTAAAGTAGCTAAAATAAAGCTGCAGATACAGCTAGAAGCAGAAGCTAGCAAAATAGTTTTGGAGTGCGTTTACTCAACTTTTTCACAACCATTATTCAATTTGTCAGTCGCACTGAATAACATCACCCAACAAACGTCCCGAGCAAAGTAAAAAATCAAATTGATAACAAGTTCTATTACCCGGTCATTACTTTTTGATAGCTGAATATGTTATCATTATGGTTGCATTAACAGCCAACATAACAAAAATGATAACAAAAAATAGCTCGATATCACAAAAATAACTAATTTTGTTATCATTGATAATATCTTGATAACAAATTCTGTAAGCCATACACATTTAGTCCATAAATTTCAAATCATGTTATCATTTTGATATCAAAGCCTTACGCTGATAACTGAAATATGATTAGGGATTAAAAGCACTATTTTTTATTGTTTCAATGCGAATAATATTTAAAGTTTTTAACTAACCTTGCATCGTTAATAAATATATAGTGAATTTTTAATGATAACAACTGATAACCAAATTGATCAAGGCTGATAACTAAATAAGTTATGCGATAACAACTGAAAAAATTGATATCTGCGATAACAAGACTTGTTATCTAGATGATATCGGGTTGTTATTCTACTTTGTTCGGGGTTAATGTCACTTCTATGCTAATATTAATCAACTTTAAACATTTAGCTTCAAAACAAAGCTAATAAAGCGAACATATTACTTATTTGATGGCTTCTACACAACCAACCACTCTTGCTGAATAACATAAACAACAAAAGTGCTTTTTCAACAACTAAGCAATCTGTTATCAACTAATAAACTGTGTTAGCACTACTTTGGAAGCTATTTTACAGTCAACTAGGTTTATTTTTAGACTTGTGCAGTTTTACAATTTTTACTCTGCTTCTTTACAAAGCTGAAATCGAGAAAAAAGAATTCATATGAACTATTATAAAGCCGCTACTCAGCGATCTTGTTGTAGAAGGGCATGTAAATTTGTTTACGTCAGTTCAAAGTGTTGGCGTAGCAAAGTTGGCAGCATCATGGTTAGCCAAGGCGATCGTTTCGAGTTCGATTCCAGGTTCCGGTACAGTGTAAATAATTTGGTGGTGTTGCTTATAACTAATTTCGATTAATTTGATTCGCAGTATAATAAACATGTTAAATTCCTCCAACAAAAAGAAGCGTAAACAATATTTGACCTGGCGTCAAGAGAATGCTGTGTATAGATTATTGGATAATCGGGTAAAGGTTGAGTAAGCGCCTTTCAAGTTCACACACAACTAAACAGCAGGATAACAGCTGTATAGAAGCGTAAATAGATATGCAATAAGAGCTTGTCCCAACCGTCACTACAACCATAAGTAGCTGACTAAGTTCGCCAGATTTGCTTGTACAGAGGTTGAGTAAAGGTTTGCTCATATTGTATAACATTTGAGTACAGCTTTTGAGGCTGTATAAATGAAATGAGCAAAGCGTTTACATTACGAAAATTGTTAGTTTGGGCTCCCTACAGGGAACCCCCCGGGAAGTGGCCAGATTATGACATTAGCCTAACTTACCATGTTTTAACCATTCCTTAATACATCAAGCAACACTTCAAATAACATGAGTATCAAATAACAATACAACCGATGGCAGTTATATCAACAATCAATACCAAACTAACGATTTTAAATTTGCTCACTACTTGACTAGCCTATTGGTCCCAAGCAAATCGATTAATGTACCCCATTTTAGCATAAATTCCAGTACTGCACTCAAAAATATTCCAATACCAGTATTGATTAAATTTTATGCATTTTATTATTAATCAAAACTTATACATTGGTCCGATTAATATTTTCTTCAAAACTATACTAAGTCCGATTATTGGAGTGGAATTCGATCAGTGTATACTAAAATGATCAAAAATTACAATTTCAAACACGATGGCACTCGTAGTTGTTTTTCAGTTCACGTTGAATGTGGTAATGGTTCTGCAAACATCGTCCACTCATTGATCGAAAGAAGCATATAAGCCTCCCGGAAGTGGAATCGAAGCCTGCCATGAATGGCAACCCTGTATCGATTAGCCAATAAACTGCTGACGGATTTGATGCACAGTAATTTTTTCTATCTGTTCGACTTAACGGCCAAAGCGTTGAATATGACCATTCCGGGTGAACCCAAGTTTTAGCCGCTTATCAAAGATCAAAACGTCGGGTTTGATAATGATAATTTTATGGTACTGCTTTTGCTTTAATTACAACTTTTATTTTTATTTAAAAACAATAATATTTAACATTAAACGAAAAAGAAGCAGAAAATACATTCCCTCGAATAAACCGTATGTATGCATTGCAAGCATATTTCGATTTTATACTATTGCAGGCATAAATCATTTTTATACTAAGTCTGTATTCTCTCCCTTTAGAGAGAGATTTAGCGTAACTTTTATACTATTTAGCTTTCAATATTTTTTGAGTGTACAATATGTTTGTTTTGAATCGCTATGCAAGTTTGATAGTTAAAATGAGGGGTTCGTGGATTTTCCTTTGTTTCGAGGTGTGATTCGATTAGCTTGGGACCGAAGATAGTACCAGAGCTGAGCCAAAAAGTTGAGCTCGGTTCGTCGGGACCTTCTGGTCTAAGAGTTACCTCTATGGTTATATCGAGTGCTCAGGACCACTTTTGGTCACCCCTGGACGCGTTCCAAATTCCCCGAGAAAATAGTCAAAATAGTCTCAAACCAAAACCCATTATGTGGCATATCAAATAACAAAGAAATTCACAACTAAGATCATTCATCCAAACAACCTTAGAGATATACAGTCGAAACTCGCTGGTTGGGCTTTTAATACTTGGGCTGCTTTTTAGTTGGGCCTCCGCTGTTTGGGCCATGACCTAATTAAAAAAAAAACAACTGGATGGTCAAATTGGATTTGACAATCGACACACTTCGAAAATATTACCGAACTCGGTTCGATTTTAACCGAGTTTTTATCTGCTGAACGCTCGGTAGTCTGTTTGGTTCAAAGAGGAATAACCGAGCTGTCGTTCGTTCTTACTGTAACCCACAATCTGGCAAAGTTACCGAAAATCTCGGTTGACGAAAAATAAATTTAAGCAGAAATAACCGAAAATCGGTTTACTCAAGAATTACCGAACGCTGTCAAACAAACCGACCCACCTGTTGTAATTACGGAATTCGAATCTCTTGGGCAGCGCTCGGTTTTCACTTCGAATCCCGCTTTAACTTTTGATAAAGGATGAGTTGCTTCGAATTTTCATAAAAATAAAACCAGTTTTGTCAAAGAAATGTATGAAATATATTTATTTAATTTGTTTTGGGGTTTGAGCTTGAGCTTGATTGACCGCCCACCGTTGCTACTCTGTTATTGTCAGATCAGCTGTAATTACACAGAGAACCAATAGACGATGCTTGGGACTAGCAATCATCATCAATGTGTAAAAACTGGTGATCTTAAATTAGGCAATACCAGCGCCGGCCGCGCCCGAACACAGGTCAAAAAAGGAATGGGAAGGATTGTGTTGACATGACACTCGCTTTGATGGAAGCCGAGAACACCTCTGCACTTCCACGAGAAATCACTGGGATGTTGCATAGGAGGGTTGGGTTTGCAGCAGGGTTCGTTTTGGTAAACGATAAGCTGAATTGATGTCCTAACGATCATATAACGCAAAGGAGCTTGGGACTAAACCCACGGTCTTCTGCTCAGTAAGCAAAAACGTTTGCCACTAGGCAGACGAGCACCTTTTTAATCACCGAGTTGCTGTTATTACCATGTAGTCATATTGACAAATAAAACGATTGACGAATCTTGAATGTGGATAGGCCTGAGATTAGACTCATGATGTTCTGCTCAGTAAGCAAAAACGGTTGCTCTAAGCCCACCGAGCCCCTCATATCACATAATACCGTTGCTCAAATTGTTGTATCCATTCAAACCCGGAACCAACGACCACAACGAGTTTCGCAAAATACACGATACACAAGCGATTTTACCATAAATCTCTTTGATATGTAAGGACCTGGGACCGCGTTTTTCTGTTCAGTAAGCAGGCCACTGTAACCGACGATCTTTCAAATCCAAAAACTAACAACTACGAAAAAGTACTTAGGCCTTCATTAAGTTCCACTTTCACTCGACAGGGTCCTATCCAGGATTACATCTGAACAATCCAAATCTGGCCAACGCCCACCCTAAACCTAAACCTGTTCTAATCCACCTGAAATGACTAACGAATGGAAGACTTTGTCTACCCAGCCATGCAATAGTCTCATTCCGTGCCTTATGGCAACTTAATGATTCTATTGCGCTCATCTTCTGGCACCACCCAGGGGAGACTTGGTCCTGTACCCAATGCTTAACTTATCTCTATTCCACTCAGCTACTCGCAATTTCTTGTGATATAGTGGGCGGAATATTATTATTTGAGACAATTCAATGCAGACGTCTTTCCAAATTTGGCAGATCGACAGGTAATCGGTGAGTTACCACGATAGTTGCTATTCAACAACTCGACAACGTCCCATCGTCAACGCCTGCTATGAGAATTTCCCATTGCAGACGTCAACGAAATGACGTCATCGAGCTATCGATCAACTACCCTGGTTATCGCCTGGTACCTTATAGCACGATGCTAGGAGGCAAACCGGAAGAATCGATGAGCTACCTCTCCCCCAGTTATTTAATTTGTTTTGGAGAATAAAAACTCCCGTAACGCGAGTTACAACGTGGAAAAGTACAGTCAAAATAAAATATCACTGACTTAGATGTCATTCTTATTCAAATGGTTTTTAAATGCCTTTGAAAGCCAGAGACATAATCTTGTACCCGGCGTAGTGGTTAACATCCATACCTCTCACGCCAAAGTCACGAGTTCAAATCTCACCCCCGGACAAGTCACGAATGACCCAAGAGTGTTAAAGTAACTATAATTAAAAAAAAAAAAATTACGCCAGTCGAGACAAACTATAGCACAAGATGCCTGCAAATAAAATCATACAGTTAGTTTCAAATACTTACAAAAGATTTCAATCAAACGTGCATCCTCCTGTAACAGCTGGTCCAGAACATTTTCCATTTTTACTAAAGTTTTGTTTTTTGAGCACACGCGAGCTTAGAAAACCGAGTTTTCGGTTAAAATTTCCGTCGCGAAGATAAGCGCAAGTTGAACGTTTGACGTTTAACACGTTTTAGCGAATATTCGGTTCAGTTTACCGAGTTTCTCGGTTTTCACGTAGCGAATTCGTAAATGTCGATACTTTACCGCACTTTTCGGTTCGGTCTTCATTTCATCTGTCAAATTTATACTCTTTTATCGAAATTCGGGTCTGCTTCGATAAACGATGGTTTTTAAACTATTTATTCGGTTTCTCGTTGGTAACCGAAGAGGTTCGGTAGAAAATTAAACCGAGTTCGGTATTGTTTTCTAAGTGTGGAACATAAATCCATAGAAGGAGTGATCATATGTGTTTCAGACAGCGCATTACATGTAATGATTGTAAACATTTGGTATTTCCTCGAAACAATTGAGTTTTATTTTAAATTCTAAAATTAAATAGGTATAATCAAAAATTGCGCGCATCATATGTTTTGTCAGCTTCAAGTAAAATATTCTCAACCACAACAAAGGATGCGTACACCCCCCGAAAAATTTTAGCATTCTGTCAGTTGATCCAACTAACGAATCAAATTCGTTAGTTGGGCTGAGGTGGTGGCCCAACCAGCGAATTTCGACTGTAATTCCGATGCTGTTCCGAAAAGAAACGATGGTATTTTCGATAGCAAATCCCAAGTAACAATTTAGTAACCATTTGGCATCCACTCTAATTTATGATGGTTTTATAATGGCAATTAACAATCCATTTAGTGTAAATACAGCATTTCAAAGTTTGTTTGTTGTTGTTAAGTCATTTAGAGTTTTGCTGTTTCAAAAACCTTTTATAGTCGACGAGAAAGTCGACGATCGCTTACACCAACCGGGAGATGTAAGATTCGCTTACAATTATGTGGGATTCATCATCAGAGGATGTTAGTGGAGAC
Source organism: Ochlerotatus camptorhynchus (assembly GCF_037179485.1). NCBI lineage: Eukaryota > Metazoa > Arthropoda > Insecta > Diptera > Culicidae > Ochlerotatus > Ochlerotatus camptorhynchus. The sequence goes on from NW_027040576.1 coordinate 82,317, forward strand.
CGCATGAACCGAGGATGCGATATACCTAGCTGCGGTCCAATGCAAGAAAATTGGAGACCGAAAAATATAGAGTTTATTAGTGAGGTAAATTAGTTATGTCGAAAAAAATAGGAAACAGATTGCCAACTGGACTCGAAAACCATGAACGTTGCGATTATCAGACCTGTGTTTACTCCACTGCTTTCTCCATGCTTCTGAATATGGATAGCCTAAAAGCAAACATGAAGCGCTCATTTTCTCGCATACTCGACTTCATATGCTTTTTCTGCTGGAGAGATTCGAGGCAAGTGTGTGCGTCGTTCTACAATGTTCTACAATGTGCGTCGTTCTACAAACTTACTGGTATAGTCGAAAGCGTAGATAGAACACGAAATAAAAAAGACAAAAAACCATTACATCGCCTGCATGGTCAATTTCTAACATTCGTTGCGATGTTCATGAACAAAGGATGATAGGAAACGGAACTAACATTCATTGTAATGGATTTTGGGTTTGCGTGTAGCTTTAAAAATAATTTTAAAGCAGTTCTCAATCCCTCCATAAAACTGTTTTGTAATTCAATCATAAACTTAATCAGCAATTGTTTATTAATGTCTTGACTAAATACTCTACAAAAGTGTTCTATCATTATAAAAGCAACTTTAAAATCATAAGGTTTTAAATGAGAGAAAAAGTCATATTTAACGCTTTTAAGTCGTTTACAGTGTATTATAAAATCCACAATTACTCTGTTAACAAATTGAACTTAAAAGATGTGGATCCTCATAGTGAATAAAACCAAAATTGATGACAAGGAAATCTCGAAGGATAGACGAAGTAGGATGACAAATTCAAGCTATTCTAACGATTGGAGGGATGTCGATTTCAGGAAAATTTACTTCTTCAGAAGAACCAGCACGTCCGGCTGAACCGGTACCAATAGGTGACGGTTGGAATTACTTGGATCAGTACCGGCAGCAAACTACCAAACTGCCAGTTAGCCGATATTAGCATGGCAGCGATTTTATTCGGCGAAAGGGTAAACTCATCAAAAATTTCATTCAAGCGTACATTACTGCGTCGTTGCGCTTCGGGAATCATCCGGAAGAAGGGGCTGGTCGAAATGCTAAATACTATACAACAGTATCGCACACTTTCTGAGTAACTGCTTCCAATCCGTTGCCTGGAAGAACGCTGCATCGCACAGCGCAGCTATAGAAAGATAAACAAACTTTGACGTTTAAATTTTTGCCGGCAGCTTTACCTCCATCAATCAAGCAAGCAAAACGGCTTTAGATAAATACAATTCAGTCTGCAAGTTTTCTTCATAAAAGCCTTTTTAAAACCTTTTTTAATTTGTTAGGGATTTCTTGAAAGCAAAACAACTTTTTTACAAATGGTCCATGAAAATCAACTTTTATGCCTGCAACAATTGTTTTGTTGGTTTTTCACAGTGTTTGTTTTGCGATCTACATTTCCTTGGTCAATATTGCTAAGCAAGTATTTAAAATGCGAAAATATTTAATAAAATCTTGGCTAAGCTAGATGATCGATCTTAAGAATAATTTTGTTTTTACTTAACTTTAAAATAATTTGTAAAATCGTCGTTTTCCGTGTTATCACATACATTTCACATGAGGTTTAATATGACACCTAAGACTAGGCCACTTTATGAGAACTATTTAAATAATTTTTGTAGTTCAACAGGATTTTTATACCATCAGTTTTTATTTTAGTTATTTTGATAAGATCGGATGTTAATTATGAATACTTTTCTATCTTGATTGATGCTATTCTAGTGGATTAGCAAGCAGCTAGAGAAAACGGCTCAAGAAAGGGTTTTATTGTTACAAAACAGCTTTTATTGTAGCTTAAATATGGTTTTTAAATGGTTCTCAATGAGTTCGTCACATAACCTTCTTGCAGTAAATTAATCTTGAATAGCTTCGAGAATACATCTTTCAGAACCTTCTCCAGGGTGGGCCAACTAGATAGATTCTAGTGTTAATGAGGTTTTGGTGGATGCATCAATGCACAGTGGTCCAGAATGTAGATTAAGGGGAATGATATTTTTTTTTTTATTATAGTCACTTTAACACTCTTTGTCATTCATGACTTTGTCCGAGGGTGAGATCTGAACTCGTGACTTTGGCGTGAGAGGTATGGATACTAACCACTACGCCGGGGTCGCTCCCCAATGGAATGATATGTTTTGAGCCTGAAATTGAAACTTTAGACGAAAAGTCTCTTCTACAAAGTTGTTCATTATAGTTAGACCCTCATTTTTATGACAATGAATTCTAGGGTGGTTCTTATTATCATTAAAATCAAAAATCTAACTTTTTTGTTTGAATAAATTAAGGTATACATTGTTCGGCAAAGTTATAGCTGAGCTAATTTCAACCAACTTTGTCGCAGACAACTTTTTTGTATCGCTTAAATTGGCCGATTTAGAGCTATTTTCTTGAATTGAGTTAGAGTGGTGCTAAAAAAACAGTTATTTTTCTTATTTCAAATTTCTCAGCAAAGTTGTGTATAAATGACTTTTAAATCTTTAAAAGGCGCAAATTTTTGCTGCAGAAAGCTTGTCAATATCTTTTTCCGATCAAGAGTTATTGACGTTTTTGTACTAAAAATATGCACTTTTCAAATGTTAATATCTCTGGTTGGGGCAAACAAAAAAAAAAGTTTTTATACGGCATTTTAAAGGACGTATGTTATTCTGAATAATTGTAACATTGAGGTATGTTATTTTTTAAACTCGTATAAAATCAATTTAAATTTATTCATATTTTTTACTATATTTGGGTATATCTTTTTTATTAGAAGAGATACAGACAACAAATTTCGCTATAAAACATTCGTCTTAAAGAGTTTTAAAAAGTCTCTAAAAGATGACTTTCTTGAGAAATTTCAAATAAAAAAATTAATGAAAAAAGATGGATTTCATACGACCACTCTAGTGACAAATTTAAATAAAATATGCTAGTACATTTGTTTCAATATTTGGACATTTAGTGTCTTAGAAGAAAATTTTGTTCTTAAAAATTCCCTTCTTTCAGTGTTTACAAATGTCAGTCCTCAAATTAGGGAATTTTTAAAACTAACTTTTTTGTTTCACAAAATAAAAACATGTGTTGTTTGAAAAAGTTGTAGTTAAGTTGATTGCAAGCAACTTTGTCGAAGAAATTTTAATAAGAAAACTAGAGCAAAATAATAAATAAAAATTTTTAGCACCACCCCAACTCAATTCAAGAAAATAGCTCTAAATCGGCCATTTCAAGAGATAAAAAAAAGTTGTCTTCAACAAAATTGCTTAAAATCAGCTCAGCTATAACTTTGCCGAAGAATGAATACCTTAATTTATTCAAATAAAAAAGTTAGATTGTAATGATAATAAGAACCACCCTAGAATTCACTGTCATAAAAATAAGGGTCTAACTATAAGGAACAACTTTGTAGAAGAAACTTTTAGTCTAAAGTTTCAATTTCAGTCTCAAAACATATCATTCCACCTATATCTGCATTCTGGACCACTGTGCACTGTGCAATGGCAAAAGAGCCTTGACCAGGGTTTTATTAATCTTGTTTTATTGTAGCTTTGTAGTATTTAATAAAACTTGAAATGCTACTTGGGATGTTATGTTAATGTAATATTGTGTTCAATTTAAGTTGCAAATGCGATATTTTTACGACGACCAAAGTGATACGCCGATGCACGCCGCCGCCACCACCGCCGAACAAAGTCAACGGCGTCACGCCATGAAGCCGCAGCCGCTGAGACTAAAACAGCTTCTACGCCGCCGCCGCCGCCGATTAAATGACCGGCGCACAGGTCTACTCAAGACACCGTCACTCAGGCTGTGTTCCATTTGGTGAATATTCACTTAAATTTGACAGATGGAAAATTAAAAAAAAAAAACCTGCTATTCCAGCAGACTTATTTCTGACAGACAAGGAATCAACTTTGACAGACGCTTTCTCGAAAATCGGCTGATCAACAACAGAGGGATTTTCGAACATCTTAATTTATTTTCGATGCGTCAAACTTAAGTGAAAATTCACCAAATGGAACACAGCCTCAATTCAGATTTTTCTTCTTTTTAAAATATTCTTTATTCATCATCATTAGTATACAGTATACACTAGACTGATGCAAAATTTGACTTTTTCGCTCCACAGTGCTTAAATGGTGTCAAATCGGGTCCTGATTAGCCTCCCAAAGTTACAACTCATTTGGTTAGAAACAGACTTCGCACAAGCCATTTGAAGTTTACATGTAAATTACTATGGGAAATCTCAACTTTTTGTTCATTGCCTTCCAGTCTTTTTCCATATTAAGCTGCGAAACAGTTCGATAGCTATTCTTATAGAAAATTTTCTCAGCTACAACTTTGCTCAAGATCGTTTCTATGTAAAACAAGACAGGAAAAAGTTATTAATTATTTAATAGATTGGTAAACTTATGACATGATCAAGCAGCTGCTCTGTAGGCAACACTGTATTTTGCAGTGTGACATAGTAGCCATGATTTTTGTGTCCTATTCAACGCCCCAGAAACACCAATGTTGCCTGCTGAGCAGTTGATTGAGCATGATCATAAGGCATCAACTCATGGAACCATTGATAACTTTCGATCCTTGCATTTAATCAAAAAGTGGTCTTCAGCATAGTTGTAGCTGGGAAAATTTCCTACAAGTACAAATGAAAGTTTTTGAAGCAGACCGATATGGTGAATTATCAGATAGACATGAACAAAAATCTTGGTTTTACCATAGTAATTCCCATACAAACTTCAAATGGTTTGTGCCATCTCAGTTTCTCACCAAATGGGTTCAAATTTTGAGAGGTTAGTGAGGATCTGATTTGGAATCGTTTAAGTATTGTGGAGCGAAAATTTCAAATTTTGCATCAGTCTAGTATACACGTACATCCGCACACTAGCCAACTGAAAATTCATAGCAAGTATTTCATGATTTTTCATCGAAAATTTCTGGGGAACAAACTTTTGCCATAGAAGTAACTCTAAGACCAGAAAGTCTCGAAGAAACGTGCTCAACTTTTTGGCTCAGCTCTGGTACTATCTTCGGTGCCAAGCTAATCGATGCACCCATCGAAACATAGGAAAACCCAAGAACCCATTTCATAGCGAATCAAAACAAACATAGTGTAGTACTAGAATTTCGACTAGAATGGGGTACGTTGGTCGATGTATTTGGGACCGATAGGCTGGTCCAGTGTTAGCCAATTTAAAATCGTTAGTTTCCACCGGTTGCTTTTACTGCATTTACTTACTTGTGTTCTTCGCAGCATTTCACAATTTCAAGTAATTTGAATACTTGGAATTTATAAATTCTACTTTTCAATTATCAAAGAATATGTTATGAAACATAAAATAATCATTGAACAAGCGTTGCCAGATGTATTGCTTCTAGCAATCAAAATAAGTATATTAAAACAAGCAAATACGCAGTTTTGACCCATTCACATTGTATTGAACCCATTAATTAGATGAGTGTATGCATTTAATGATGAACAAACATAAAGCAACTGAGTAAATAAAAAAACGTTCCAATTAAAAAGGTAAAACACGATTCATTTAAACACAAACAGGGTAGATGGCAGCAATGCACGTTGCCTGCCATTCGTTTTCCCGCCCAGGGGTGTAACAAAATATCAAGCAGCGCGGTCTGGTAATGTAACTTTTTTGTCTAAGCCATTCGTGTGCACTAGATAGTGCGACGTCACATTTGCTGTTGTATTGAAAAGTAAAGGAATAAAAGAGATGGTAAGATTTTGCTCACCATACCACTTCAACTATTTTGTTTGTATTACTTCTGCGTGAAGTTCACGATTTACATAGTTGAAGATGCTAAGCGTCAAATAACATTTTCTCCACAATAGTCTTGAAAATCTTCTGCAAAACACTCTCTGAATTCACTCTGCAATGCTTTTCAAATTATTGATAATTCTGGCAATTCCTTGAAAAATACTCATTAAAAGAATCACTTCGAGTTCTCCTGAGTACATACCCAACAAACAATCGTCTATTGAAGAAACGACTTCTTGGGCATTTTATCCAACTGCATGCTTAATAGTACTTGTACTATTTTTAATAATAACTTCTGTTCAGGCTTTGTTCACACAAATCTGGAGAATTTATTCAACCACAACATCGAAATATTTGGTGTTGAGAATAAGGTATGTCGAGAAGCTTTTATTCGACTTATATTGAGTTGTAACAGAGTTTATACGATAAATTTTTTGATTATTCAGCGTTTATTAGACATCACTGCTTCCTTAAAACAGTGATGCTCTGTATACGCTTGATTCTCATGTGAAGTAACGGTTAATTAGACATTATTATACATTTATTAAACGATTATTCAACTGTGGGAAAATTAACCCGAAAATAAGATGAACGGGGACAGGGAAGGGGGTGTGTGGTGTGTTTTTCTTAAGTGTATTGTATTTCATTATTTTTTGACGTGGCTCGCACCACACAGACATTAGAAAATTTATTAAATACTTATACATGTCGTTGTATGGTATGGGATTTGAACTATGTACCTTCCGATCACCAGCCGCTGGCCTTGTCATCTGAGCTATCCTAGAATTCATCATATGGGCAACTCAATAATCTATAAAAGCTTGCATGAAAGTAAATACCTATCAGCACTCCCGATCGCAAGTCTAGCTCCTTCAAGGCCCTGTGGGAATGATTAATTCATTAATCGTTGTTTTGAATGAGAACAATGTTGCCTCTTCACATCTCCAAGTCGAAAGTAAGGATGCTCGGTTTTATTTTAAACTAGATCAATGCATTCGCTGTCGTGATGTTATGTGATCGATGATTACTATTTAAATTAATTATGTTAAAAAAAGGGTTGAGCTTGGGATTGAACTCATGACCTTCTAATTGGAAAGCGGAAACGGTAGCCACTACTCTACTGATTTCGCCTTGTTGTAAGACTGAATCAGTGTTGTCGAATAATGAATCTAATACGTCGTTTATAAAGCATTTACAAATCATGTGATTACAACATGGACGCATAGTGGTATAAGTGCTATCATGCTGACTGTATTCAACAAAATTGTAAAGTAATGCAATGAAATCTTATAAAGGAGCTGGAGAACATTTATTAGACGTCTAATAAAGCATGTTATTAAATCAATTTAAAACAGTCGAATTAAAGTGTCAATGTATGTACAAATTACACTTATTCAGTTTGTTATTAGATCAAACTTCTGGTTCTGAATAAGGAAGACAGTCAACGTTTATAAAGCTTATAATAAGGAAATTAATCATATCAGAGCAAAAGGCGGAATAAAGACGCATCTCAACGACCTTTTTTCAGTACATAATTCGACATCTTGTTTTATTCAGCATTGTACACTGTTATACAGTATTTATTCAATGTGTATGCTTATTTGTGACTTTGAATTGTTTGTTGGGTACTTAGTATTCTCCTGAAATTTCCATAGGAATTCCTTTTTAGTTCTGCTCCCTAATGCTCCTCATATTTTCCTTGGAACTTGCTTTTCAATTTTCAAAAATTATCACCGGAATATCTTTGGAAGATTCCTTAGGATTTCTTGGAAATTTTCCTCAAATTTTTTTTTTTGAGCTATCCTTGAAATTTCCTTGGAATTTTCCGTGGAATTACCTAAAACTTTTCCTTAACACTCTTTTGGAATACTCCTATGAAGAATTATTTTCAGTATTATTGTTCTTTAAAATGTAGACTTCAAATTGAATGAGTCATTTTTGAGTTAATTTGCATGTAAAAAATATGTATAAATCTTGATAGAGCTGGAATAAGAGCGTAACAGCTTTTGTAAACAATGACTTCTTGCGACTATTTCTTAAAAGTCAAGGTTTTTAACGCAAATCAATATCACCATCGGGTAGAAGAAGAGTTCCCCTACCCGACGGTAAAATTGCTTTGCGTGGGCATTAGACTGATGCAAAATTTGAAATTTTCGCTCCACAATACTTGAACGATTCCAAATCTGATCCTGACTAAGCTCTCAAAATTTGAACCCATTTGGTGAGAAACTGAGATGGCACAAACCATGAAGTTTGTATGGGAATTACTATGGTAAAACCAAGATTTTTGTTCATGTCTATCTGATAATTCACCATATCGGTCTGCTTCAAAAACTTTCAACTGTACTTATAGGAAATTTTCCCAGCTACAAATTTGCTGAAGACTGTTTTTTTTTTATTAAATGCAAGGATCGTTATCAATTGTTCAATGCGCTGGTGTCTTATGATCATGCTCAATCAACTGCTCAGCAGGCAACATTGGTTTTTCTGGGGCGTTGAATAGGACACAAAAATCATGGCTACTATGTCACACTGCAAAATACAGTGTTGCCTACAGAGCAGCTGCTTGATCATGTCATAAGTTTACCAATCTCTTAAATAATTAATAACTTTTTTCTGTCTCGTTTTATATAGAAACGATTTTGAGCAAAGTTGTAGCGGAGAAAATTTTCTGTAAGAATTGCTATCGAACTGTTTCGCAGCTCAATATGGAAAAAGACTAGAAGGCAATGAACAAAAAGTTGAGTTTCCCCATAGTAATTTACATGTAAACTTCAAATGGTTTGTGCGAAGTCTGTTTCTAACCAAATGAGTTGTAACTTTGGGAGGCTAATCAGGACCCGATTTGAAACCATTTAAGCACTGTGGAGCGAAAAAGTCGAATTATGCATCAGTCTAGTGGGCATCCCTTGAATTCCTAGAAATCATCGAGAGAAGGCATTTTTTACAAAAGCTGTAAGGCCCTAATTCCAGCTCTACCTAGAAATGTTTTAAAATAATGTTTCAGAATAGTTGCGAGCAGGCAAAAAGCTAATTTGCTATAAGCAATAAGCTTGAAAAGCCATGTAGTAGTATACAGCAAAACAAAATAATTTTAATACCACATCCAAGTGGATGCACTTCAATCGTGTCGGAAATATGGTGTAATTTTACTTTACAAAAAGGACAAAATTATTTAATACGGCGCATGAACTGACATTACGCTGCTTTTACTGCATTTGTTTATTTTTGTGGCATAAAAATTACATGAGATTTTTGACATGATTGAAGTGCATCCTCTTGGATGTAATATAAAAATTATTTTTTTTTGCTGTGTAGGGTTGGTGGTACACTAAATACAAATGGTATTTTAAGGCAATGAAAACAATTTTTCATTTGTTGCTGATTAGTTTTTTTGTCGCGGATTAGTTTTTGAAGTTCTTTTGAGAAATCGCTGATTTCACGGATCATTTAAAATAAAGCTTGCTACAGATAGAATTGGAACAAAACAATTGCCTGTATTTCAGTTATTTATTATTGAATTCAAGATCTTTTCTTATACAAATGTAGCGTTTTCTTCATACTTTTAAGAAAAAATACGGATAAAATTATTCGTCACGGTTTCGAAGGAATTCTCGAATTTTTCCTGTAACACGGCTCATTAGGCGGCGCACACCTTCTTCGTCCATCGTTTTAGCTATCTTATTCCACCAGGTCTTCATCTGATTGATGTCTTTGACAACCTTTCCCTTTGCCTTGAGTCTCCTCTTCATGATTGCCCAGTATTTCTCAATAGGGTGGAACTGGGGGCAGTTGGGTGGGTTAAGGTTTTTCGGAACAAACTGGACCCCTTTCTCTGCATACCATTCTTGAACGACTTTGCTGTAATGACAGCTTGCCAAATCTGGCCAAAACATTACGGGATGGTCGTGGGATCGAATGAACGGCAAAATTCGTTTTTGGAGACACTCTTTTTGGTATAGTTCCCCGAGCCGTTGCCAAGTAAAATTTTGACCTGGGATTTGCCCGAAGTCAGCCTTGACATAGGTTTCATCGTCCATCAGAAGACACCCGTCGAACTTGGTCAGCACCTGGTCGTATAGCTTCCGCGCACGGATTTTGGCCACACTATTCTGTTTTATGGTCCGATTTGGCTGTTTGCTAGCTCGATACGACTTGATTCCTTCCCGGAGTCGAGTTCTCCTCACGGTACTATGGGCAGCACCGAAATTTCTGGCCAAATCACGGTCCGACAGATTGGGATTCCTCTTAATCGTCTTCAAAATCTTACCACGCAGTTTCCGGTCGACGTTCCACTCCGACGATTGGCTTGAGGCTTCCGAATCGTCGTCAATGTTTCCTTATACCGATTGATAACGCGCCATACGGTATTTCTGGGCAATTTCAGCTGTTTAGCTAGCCTAGATGCAGACCACAATGGATTTTCCAAATAACTGTGCACAATTTTTTCCCTTCTTTCGGCTTCCATGTTGATTGTTTACAAAGTACAGTCGATTTGCGGAATGTCAAAAATACATACGTGAAGCTGACAAAATTCCCGACACGTGGGTGCCAAGAACTTCTTAATCCGTCCACCAGGAGCACCACAATATAAGCAAAAGTTTGTTCCAATTCTAAATGAAGCAAGCTTTACTGTAACAGCCCTAAAATTCATAAAGCATATAATGTGGATGCTTTTATCAAAGGATAGAGTCATCTTTTTAAGGGTTTTAAGGTCTCATATATGTACCATAAAAACACTTTATGTGGCTTACGAAAGATCAAGTCACGAATATTCCTGTGTAATTAGGGCTCTATACCAAGAAACATTGGTCATATAGAATCAGTTCAGGAACAAGTTTTGTTATTCGCTCTTAGAAAACTAGACTGGACTTCATTTCCCCTTGCTTCCTTTGAGTCATGTTGCAGGTTAATTAACATTGAAACACTGAAGAAAAGAAGAGAAGTTACCATGATCCTTTTTGTGATCATGATGTAATCCCACAACGTATAAATTGAGAAAACTTACTAGCATGTTTGAATGTTCATGTACCATCACGCATTTTAAGAATAAGGAATTTAATTCAAGTTTTGTCTCAAAGAACAGCGTATGCAAAAATAGACCAATCAACAGAATGATTAATGTCTATAATGAAAACTGCGAGGTTAATTATGCCTCAAAGCAACATTTAAAAAAATAACTGCTACAATTTGATCTCGTAGAGGTCAAGACAAATTTATGCAAATGTAAATATATTTCATATATCCACACTGATTGAAGACATAAATAAATAAATATACATATAGTATGGGAAAAGTGAGCTTTCTGCCCTCATCGGTCTTGCCCTTTGCCATAATGATTTGCGGGTGAACTTGCTATCTGTACTGAAAAGAAAACTACAGCTTTGCTCAAGACCACGTTTTGATTGAACGTCCAGAAGATTAGTTATTCATTTATTTCGAAGGCGATAACTATATGATCTGATTAATCGGCTGCTTTCAAGGCAACACTGCATCTTGCATTATAGGACCGTGCACTTAATACGTATGAATTTTCTTGGGAACTGTTTAACCCACCTCCGCCTTAGTAAGATCTTACTCGCTTAAAATCATACTCACGTCATAAGTACATGGCCCCTATGACATTTGGACTACCGTGTAAGCAAAAACTGTTTGAAATATAAATAGGATAGGTCTACCAGCTATGGCTATACATTTTTATTATGGTTTTTTTTTTACAATTATGGCCTATGGAAATCCCATAGGCCATAATTGGAATACACCATGATTGGATCGTATAACCATAACTGGTACATTTACCCTATTGATACTTTACAGATATCTCAACTATAACTAAATTTTCCCTATAAGTTTGCGGCATGGTTTGCACTATTTGATTTCCCCTTTTATTTATGATTGAAACCTTTGACCAATGGTCAATCCATTTCAATCACACCTTCAGAGCCATGTTCCCCAAAAAATCATCACGTTTCTAATCACATCAGAACGTGAAGCTCTACCTCCTACCCCATACCAACGAACTGCTGCCCAGTTAAACATAACCATTACGATCCCGAAACATCACAAACAACACGTGCCTTCTGATTGTGCTGCTGATACCGGACCCAATAAACTGTAAACTGTAAACAGGAACAAAGCTGCCACTGTGCCAAACTTTGTCTTGTTATACTACACTCCACTCGCGCTATGGTTCTTCCCACCACCCACCCACACCGAACTCCGTTGTTCTACTTTTCAGAGTCGTGTGTATCAAAACATCGCCAAGACTGTTCTGCTACTACGAAATATACAGAAGAATAATAAAGAATACCAGAGTGTTAAGTGTGTTATTTACATGTGACGAGACAACTCACTGCGTGTTTGTTAATAGCCTCTCATCGTCTGTGAGCAGCTACCTACCGCCATCATCATCATCGTCATCTTCGTGCGAGATTTGGTGTCAGTGTTGGTTGGTTCGTTAGTGAGTGGTTGATATTGGTTGCAAGTTGGTCGATGCCTACTACACCACTCGGCGTGCACATGTCTGCGGGAAGGTGAACGTAAAGTGAAAGACTCGCAGTTTGCGAATGTGAAGAAGAAGAAGAAGAAGAAGAAGAGGAGACAAAACAGCGATCATATGATTTCGTTCGCTTCGCGCTGTTGCTGTTTCGGTTGCGAATGATGACGATGATGGTTGTGTGATAGTGGACGATGGTAATGGTTCCAATGACCATGGTACCAATGGTGATGATGATCATAAGCAAGAAGAAGCAATTGGTGAAAACGGTGTATTGAAAAGCTCGGTGAGTCACCGAAGAAGGTGTTCGGAGAAAAGCGTGTTGGGATTAAGTCAAAGTACAACGAGATATCGATTTGGCCAAATCAGGCTCAGCTGCTTGTCCGCAAGGAAGAATAATAGTGAAACGAGGGGTGATCCCTTTAGAAAGCAACGAGATCGTGACCAGGCGCACGCTCATTGGAGAATTTGCCGTGAGTGTTGTGAGAGAGTTTGTATGAAAGACAGTCGTCGTTGGCCAAACTGGCGACGAAGGCAGCCGGCTCGAACCAGAGCTATTGCAGGTGCTGCTGGTGGTGGCGGAGGTGGCAGGGAAATAGCAGTAGTTGCACTATCGCCGTAAAGCGCCGATCTGGAACACCACCAGAGGCCGCCAGAGGAAGAGACAGGCAGCCAGAGGAAGAGACAGGCAGCGTACACAGCGGGTAGCTTATTGCCGCCTGTTACTCGGCTCGGGTGCGGATTGATCCCATAACGTGTGCACACGAAGAAAGAAAGAAATTCAGGTATGTACATTGACCTTGTTTTATTCCTACACACCACACCACACCACCGTATAGCACTAGCAGCACAAGGGGATCGTACGTACGTCGGCGGCGGCTCATTTGCGCAAAACCGATCCCCAAATGATTCAGTGGCATTCGGTGTACTTGATCTACTACGGATAGAGAAAAAGAATGTCTTGAATGCGTTCAGGTCGATCATTGAGAGATGGGTTTTCGACAGAGATGACGTGTTATTTTGCTTTCAGTCGGAACGGACGGACATGGCTGTCACTATTCAAAATATAAATCGTCGAAAATTTTCACCAATCCACCGCTAGAGAAACATAAAGGCCTTTGATAATAAAGTACAATTAGGCTCTGCAGCGTGACATTACGAATGAACTGAGCGTTCATCGGATGAACTGTTTGATAGTTCAGTGGTACTGTTTACCAGCACTTAAATTTTTTTCGAAAAAAAAAAGATATTTTACACGCTCATAATTATAATTTTGAAAATGCCGAAGACATGCGCGGTTAAAGGATGTTGCTCGCGGATATTGCAGAAGCGTAGTTTACATCTCACTGCAAAATTATCAAAAAAAAATCAACTAATTCCACGTAAACAGTACCACTGAACCTTATTCAGTGATATGATTTGGGTTTTGTACATTTTCAACCGATAAAACGGAAAAAAATGGGAAATTTTGAGTTGTGCCAGTATTGCATAAAATCGACGATGTGATTCTTTAATTTACAGCTCCTTCTAAACTTAAACTTCACCAATTTTCATCAGGGGGTAAACAAAGTCCTTGATGACAATGATGATGATATGGAAGTACTACCCATTGTAGCAAGACACCTGTCAGTAGCTGTGAGCTGTCCTTGCTGTTCAACTTGATCATATAATAACCTCTAATTGTACTCAATCTGCCATTGTATGAAGGCCCAAACTGGGTAGACAGGGGGCAACATCGCCCACGTGCATCTACAGGATGATTGAGTATATCCTTTCAACAGCAGAAACGCCAAAACAAGCCATCCAACAGGAGAACGTTCATAAAGTGTTCATTTTAGCAGATTGGTAGAATTTTTTTCAATCGATTGGCATGTTTATAATTAAAAACTATCCGCTATTGATAGAGTTGAAAGTGATGAAAACCTGACCACTTTTCGTAACGTTTTTTTTAATTGCACCCTCAATATGTTGCCGAAAGATGTAATCTTACGTCAAAATTCGTTACCATCACCCACTATCCCTCCCCTCTGGTATCATACCGAGGATGATTTTTATGTAAAATGCAGTTCAATCGAATGTCTTTCCGATTTGTGTTACATTGGGGCGAATGGAATTCTTAGCGTATCAACATAAAAGAAAAACATAAAGTGGAGAGCAGGCACAAAGTTGCAGTGGATGAAATACAAACCACAAAATATCGCCTTTCTGAAACATAATGCGTCATTGATTCAACTACGAACCCCAAGCGACAGTCAGTGGAAATCACAGTGATTACGATAATGTTGCCGAAGACGATGACGGCGCAGCGTTGACGAAGATCGTAATAAAACTGCCAGCAACTGAATAAGGCATGTTTTCTAAACCTCTACCGCCAATCACACTTTCGTCATCATCATCATCATAACCAGGCATCCCCACTATCGTATCGTCATAGCAGCGGGCTGTAGAAAACAAAATAGGTTGGCATAAGTTAACCGTCATCGTGTTGGAAATCGTGATCGCCGTGAATTTCACCGCCCACATTAATATGATAATTCACCCACAATCGGCCACAGCCACAACAAAGCAATGCTATAGGAACCTTGATGCATTTGAAATGTAACGGATTGCATAGAGGTAAAGAAAAATATTGTAGGTAAAGGTAGGTATATGAAAATGATTTTGCTTTCGTAGTGCTGGTCTAGGCTCAGCTCAGCCGACCATTTCGAACCGAAAACGCTTAGGAAACAAAGAGAAAGGTGCTCTCAAAACAAGCGACAAAACAAAACACCGGAAAAAAAGAGGAAGACTTTTACAGCTGATTCAAAAAACCGGATTGATGCTTAGCTTCGGTCCCAATTCCGGTTCGGTTGTATTGGTGTACCACCACAGACACCGGTGGTTTGAATAGGTTAGCAGTAAATGATGACTCAATTTAAAGCTGTTCTAAGTGTAGGGGAACTGAGTGTAATACGCACCAGCGGGGTAATATGACATTCAGCCTTTTTTTCAAATAGGGGAGCTTGGTGTAATACGTGAGCAAAGGCATATGTTTTCGTACTTTTCAAAGACCATACTTTAAGGGTGAAACCACAGAACAGAAGTGGAACTTCGTATCCAAAAGTGGCTCCTTATTATTTTCGTGAACACTAGTGCACCTAGCGGCATCAGGCAAGCTTTGCCTGTAGTTTATATGGGCAACATGCTTTGATGGTGTACATAGAAAACCCGTGTGAAAACCACAAGCATCGCTTGGTGAACATAAAGGTGTATCCAGATCTGAGCGTGTATTAGCGGAGCGGAGCAAATTTTGCGTTGGAATGAGACAGACAACCAGGCATGGAACATCATTTGCATTCATTTCGTGCATTCATTTACATTCATTTGCCCCTAACTTTTTTCATCAACAGAATTCCGCAAAATAATGTATGGAGCTTTTGTAGGTTTTGTTATTAACTACAACTTTTGTCGGAAACTCATATCCGTATCTCTTATGGATGATGAACCAGAGTGAACAGAAGCCATGTATGTATTTTACATTCACTGAAAAACAGTAACAAGTTCTGCCCGCTCTAATTCGTGATGCATAAAAGATACAGATTTAAGTTATGGGCAAAAGTTGTAGCTAATAACAAACCCTACTAAAGCTCTATACATCATTTTGTGGAATGCTGTTGATGAAAAAAGTTAGAGGCAAATGAATGTAAATGAATGCATGAAATGAATGTAAATGATTTTCCATGCCTGGCGACAACTATTACTTCTCTCCCTCTCGTACCTCAGCAAAATCTTGCCCCGTGCGTGAAATATCGCTCAGGACCAGCCATACCAAAAGTACCGCCTCATGACAGTATTCCAACGACTGTCGCTTTCTTTTTCCTACGACCCTAATAAAAATAACCATAAAAGAGAGCTTAACGACGTGTTCGGGGTATCATCCAAACCATATGTGGGATAGTTTACCCATCCGGGATATAGTTCGTTTGTGGTATTTGTTTATTAGGGGCAGCGTTGCCAGATATACCGATTTATCGGTATTTATACCGATTTCCGAACTAGATACCGATATACAGATAAGGTTCCTCAGAATACCGATTTTTGAGGTTTTATACCGATTTATACCGATTTTATTAAATAAAAACAAATTATAAATAAATAAATAAATAAATATTATGAGCCATTAAAATTAAAAAAAAAAAAACATCTTAAAAATGTCTTATGGATACTCTTTCGATTAATGTTTCAATTTCCTCACCGTTTTTGGCTACCCATGAATCGAAACGACTCTTTCTTGTTATTTCGGGGAAATCGGGAAATACTTTTTAAACATTATTTAACTTCCTGGATTTTCTTCCACCTTACATCGTAAATTATTTTACGATTCCTCTCGGAAACTTATTTCGACTTCCCTTGGAAGTTTCTTCAACCTTCGCTCGAATGATTTTTCCATCTTTTCCCGCCAGTTTTTTCAAATTTCCCGGAACTTCAGGGATGCTTCCAAAATTTGATTGCAAATCCACACTTGCTGCAGGAACTTTTACGAAGTTCTGAATCTTCAGAAAAGTCCAGATTTTTGAGTAAGTTTCGAAATTTTAGAATGTTTCAATAGCTTCTGTTAAAATTCTAAAACCCGGTCCAGCGAACTCCAGTGAACTTAAGGAAACATCATTAATATTTTGGATACTTCACAAGTTCAAAGAACTTTTGGAAAATTTAATGGTTTTCAGGGCGGTTCCATTAGTTTCAGGAGAATTGAGAGAACTTTTGGAAGCTCCGAGAACACCAATTAATACCGATACCGATAGCTCCGAGAACACCAATTAATACCGATTTTTTAAAACCTTTGATACCGATAAGTTTTAAAACATTATGGCAACGCTGATTAGGGGAGTCAGAACGGAATTCACCTTAAATGTTCTTCCACTTTTTGGTACACACTTCGTTCACACTTCTACTTCTGTTCTGTGGATACTTCAAAAGTAGTGATGTCCAATTACTATTCGAATAATCGAACTAATCGATTATCTGTTAAAATAATCAATTAATTTTTAATCGATTATTCAATGTCTCGATTATCTGATAACCGTTTAATTGGCTTCGATTATTGCACAAAAATTTAAATTTTCATTGGAAGCAGGAGTTAAATTTATTTTAGTGTACATCGAGATTTTCACCCCTGGTTGTATTGGTGCGCTGTGTGAAAATGTGGTAGTGAAAATCCGAGGAAAATACATAACAAACCGCTGTCAAACTCATTTTGATAGTTCGAATTACAAACATTTTGAGGTTACCCGAGGAAAATAATAAATAACTTTACACTAATCTCTATAGACCACCAAGCCAACAGAGCATCGATTAAACTATGTTCCATCCCAACTTGATGTTCAGAACGTATGTTCTCCAAAGCAGGTCAGACAATAACAAAGCTGAGAAACCGTTTATTTGGGCCTCATCTCAACATGATACTATTCCTGTTGGAGAAGATGTTTGGTTCGAGAAAGTGTTTTTTTTTCTTCAGGCAATGAGATTGCAGTCTAAAGTCAACATCAATTCGTCATGAAGATGCAAGTTGTCTCTCTTACTGTACTTCTAATGAAAATGTTAATAAGCGTTCAAGAGTAAAAGAGTATTTTATTGAATTGTTATTTCTCGAAAACAAAATTTACCACGGATATACATCTAGTTAAAACACTTTCTTAAAGACGTTGGCTTTCTTTGTTGTCAGAGAATCTTAAAATTAACCGATGATTTCGATTAATCGATGTCGATTACTATCAATAAAAAAAAAAGAAATCGATTAGTAAATAATGGATTATGTGGGAAAATCGGACATCACTATTCAAAAGCACAAATCAAGCTGAACAATGCATTAGGTCATAGCCCAACTAACAATTTTCGCAATGTAAACGCTAGACTCATTTCATTTATACAGTCTCAAACTGTATTAAAATGTTAAACGATATGAGGATACCTTTACTCAACCTCTATACAAGCAAATCTGGCTAACTTAGTCAGCTACTTATGGCTGTTGGGACGGTTGTGACAAGCTCTTATTGAATATCCATTAACGTTTCTATACAGCTGTTATCCTGCTGTTTAGTTGTATGTGAACTTGAAAGGCGCCTACTCCACCTTTTCCCGGATATCCAATAATCACTACACACGACACAGGTTTCTCTTGAAGCCGGGTTAAATATTATTTACGCTTTTTTTGTTGGAGGAATTGATTGAGTTTATTTTGCTGTGCAAATCAAATTATTCGAAATTAGTTATAAACACACCAAACTATTTACCCTGCACCGGAAATCTGGAATCGAACTCGAGACGACCGTATTGGCAAACCTTGACACTACCAACTTTGCTACGCCAACACTTTGAACATGACTTTTTACAATAATACCGTTGAGTAGAGGCTTTATAATAGTGCACATGAATCGCTTTTCTCGACTAGTTACTTCAGCTTTGTAAAGGAGCAGAGTAAAAGCTGTAGAGCTGCACACGCCTAAAAATAAACCTAGTTGGCTGTGAAAATGCTTCCAAAGTAGCTCTAACACAGTTTATTAGCGGAGTACAGGATGTTTAGTTGTTGAAAAAGCACTTTTGATGTTTATGTTATTCAGCAAGAGTGGTTGGTTGTGTAGAAGCCATCAAATGAGTAATATATATACGCTCTCCAAAACTATTTTGCCAGCTTCTGCTTGTAGCTGTATCTGCAGCTGTGTTTCAGCTACTTTACAGCACAACGCTGGAAAAGTCGGCTTACAAAGCTGAAGATGTTAGTTGGGAGGTATCAATGCCAGATTCTCTTCGTTGACTTTCTATGTGCATCCTCACGGCCATGTTAAGACATTCCCAGCTTATTTCAGCACACAAAATATTTTTTCGTTAATTCGCTTACGCTCATTTCGTAAATGAGATTTACCCCTTTTTTCGTGTTACAACCCAAGTAATAATTTTGACTTGTAGAATGCTATAAAACCTCTATAAAACTTGCAATGTTACTTGGGAATACTAACATTACGCATTATTCATACAATTCATGAACTGAATTTCGGACAGGCGTGGAAACTGGTTTGGAATAAAATACGAAACTCTACGCCAGTTCAGGGCATAGATTTAAAAAAAGATGTTAAAAATACGGATCGCTTGAGAAATTTGTGATAAGACTTAATCAATATCCAATCCGAATATCAATCGGTAAGTTGAACTTCTAAACTTCTAAACTCTCCGGCAGGTTGAAACCATCTATTGTTTTATTTTAGAAAGGATTATTAAAAAAAAAAATGGTTACCAACTATTCCCCTCGAACAAACTGCTTCTGCGTTTTCGATGGGGATATCATTTACCTAAATCTGGTTAATTGTAGCAAAATTATTGCAATTATGGCCGTCTTAACTTCTGGTTCAAATTAAAGAAGAAGAAAAACTGCAGATTGATTGTATAACAAGCGACTGAGATTCTGCTTCCTTGGAGAAAGTGGTAATTTCCACTGTTAATTCCAGTTAAATTACACATGCTATAGGGTGTCCCAGAATGTCTGAAGACGATTAAAAAAAAAACGATACCGTTACTCTATTTACAGCAAATTCGATTTTTATTCCGAATTCATGTTTGCTATAGTATTCTCTTACAGTTACAACGCAGAAAATCCAAGATCCGATTAGTCATAAACCAAGGATTTTTGATCTCACGTTACCCAAGCAAAGCTGAAGATCAAATTGAAATCAAAATTTGCTATTATGATGTAACTTATTTTGAATACTCCAGTTGATCTCATTTTGGTTGACGGTTAACACAGCAAAAATGAGAGCAAAATTTTACACTGTTGAAGCAAACGGAAAACTAATCCTGCTTTCAATGATATCAATTTGATTACTGATTTTGCATTCATAATGTTTAACTGAATACGGGCCTGGAGTAAATGGTTAGCATTCATGCTTCTCACGCTGAAAGGCTTGGGGTCCAATCTCACCCCGGGCAAGTCACGAATGACCTAAAATGTGTTAAACAAATCAAATAAACAATAATCGTTAGTTCAACGACAGATGAATTTCAATTAAATTTTAAACAAGACGTAAACAGCAGAACTTCAAGTTAAGTTGCTTATCTGATATCATATATATGATATCAGACTTATGTCGCAACATTTGAAATCAAAATGAGTTTTCATTATGATAGGAACTGCACACTTTAATATTGTTTTGCTTTCATTTCGTTAACCGACTTTGCTCGGGTACTCATTAGCTTCAGTACAGATGCCTTTCCAATAATTTGGATACATTTTCCCAGTCTTTTGCAAACTTTGTAACGAAATTCGCTGCCTTTATCTTGGGAGGAATGGAGCAAAGTAAAATAGCGTCCAGTCCGTTAGAGCGACGACGAAAGAAGAACGAATTTTATTCACATAACTCATGGCTAACTTAGGCCTATATTATTTCTACACTGCAGCTCTTGACGTTGGTAAATGCATCGCTTCACTCCTCCTCAACGTCGAAGAACTTTTGACCGATCAGGGTACGGAACTTCTCCAGCTTAACTCTCGCCAAAGGCGGTATGTCAGCCAGAGTAGCTCCTGACCAGGGATGGAAAATCATTTACATTTATTTCGTGCATTCATTTACATTCATTTGCCTCTAACTTTTTTCATCAACAGAATTGCATAAAATAAGGTTTAAAGTATTTGTAGGTTTTGATATTAGCTACATCTTTTGTGAACAACTCAAATCTGTATCTTTTGTGCATGATTAATCAGAGCGATAAGAACCCACAAATTGCATTCACTGAAAACCAATAACATGTTCTGCCAGCTCTATTTAGTCATGCATAAGAGATACAGATTTTAGTTATTATCAAATGTTGTAGTTCATATCAAAAGCTACAAAAGCTTTATACATCATTTTACGGTATAATTATATTGTATCTCTGTTGATGAAAAAAGTTAAAGGCAAATGAATGTAAATGAATGCACGAAATGAATGTAAATGATTTTCCATTACTGCTCTTGACTGGACTCCAATAGCGCAACGTACTCAGTTTCTTCAGATGACAGGCTGACACCAGGGCTGGCAAATGTCATTTTCAATGAAAGATCTCACGCGATATTTACAGAGATACTTCTGTCACTATCATCGGATGAGAAAACGATGATAGAGATTTTCTTCAAAATCTCATCGAATTTTTCGTCATGACAAAACGTGACAGTGTTGTGATCATCGTAATTACTAGCTCATTTATTGCTATTAATGTTACTAGCTCCGAGCAAATCTTAATAATATATTAATTTTTCCGATTACATACGGTTGCTTGCTTTAATTCGTCTAAGTCAATTAGAAATTTTGATGTCAAAACCGCATAAGAATTATTCTCTTGAATGCTTGATCATTGGAAAATGACAAGAAAGCTAATGATAGATAGTTTCGTCTCGTGATAGTGAGAGGACCTGTTTTCTCATTCGCACATGACGGCCGTGATATTTACCAGCTCTGGCTGACACATTGCTGTTACCTAGCGGCCCAGCTGATTGAACCACCTCCGAGCTTAAAAATGAACCCGGAATTTGATTTTCGATCCGTTTTGTCACCAGCCCAGTCTGCATCCACACATCCTGCGACACCGCCGGTTCCGCCAAGCTCAAGCTTCAAGTTAGCTGTTGCGTTGAGGTACCGTAAAGTCCTCTTCGCGTTGGACCAATCCGCTTCGGTAGGTTGGCTCAACTTTCGTCACACAACCCAAGAAGCAATTTTGGTTTTATGAGGGTTCTGTAGACCATGATTTAGACTTGTAGAATGCTATAAAACCGCGATAAAACCTGCAATGTTACTTGGGAATAGACGCAACAATCGCAATATCGGGTCTGGTGCACACCGCAACGTACAGCAAAGCACCGACCAGACTCTGGTAACGCTCGCCGGATGGCATACACTTCTCCTCCTTTTGCTTCACGTTTGGATACCCAGCATCCATGGATATTTTCGATGGCTTCGCTTGGCCCATGTTAAACTGTAAGCTGATTGGTTCAACAAGAAACTGCCGGAACACGCTTGCTCCACCGAAGTAGTTGGTGACATCCCCCAGGCACGTGAGCCTGATTTGTTTCGACAGGTAGTAGTAGATCCTCTCGTATGCATTGTTGTCGGTACTCATCAGCGTTGCCAGATTGTTTTCTAACTTATCGGTATTAAATATTTAAAAAAATCAGTATTTACTATATTAATAAATTTTATATTTTTGTCGTTTTTGAAGGCGAAAATTGAAACTTGTGGACTAAGTTCGGAAAGTTTGCTTTCCAGGAGAAGTCGGAATCAATTTCCGGGGAATGTTTGCATTAGCTTGTGCAGGAAGTCGAAAAAACTTCCAGAGAAATAGTTAAGAAGCTCTTCTGGAGGAAGTTTGAACAAAGTTCTAATAAAAGTCGAAAAAACATCCCGGCTGTCATCCAAAACAAATATTCAGAAACTTCAGGTAAAAATTTGAATCCAGGAATCCAGAAAAGAATCGGAAACAATAAAGAAGCTCTAACAAAGATTTCTACATCGGAATCAATAAAGAATTCCTGGAGTAGCCAATTCCAGGGGAAGCCAGAAGAAGCTCAGAAAAACCTTCCAATAGAAGTCGAGGGAAAACCTATGGAGAATGTCGTCTGGACAAATATCTAGAAGAAGACGAAAACAACTTCTGGGAGAATTCTCTAGACACATTCGGCAGAAGTTTATTTGAACTTCCTGGAGAATATGGAGGAAACTTCCTGGAGGCGCTGTAAGAAACCTCCTAAGGTAGATTGGAAGAAATTTCTGGAGAAATTTGCAAGGCATACGGAACAGTCGGAAGAAACTTCAAGGAGTAGTTAGGGGAAAACATCCTGGAGAAAGAGATCTCTTGGGGATGTTAGAACAACATTCATGAAGTTCTTTATCCAGCAATGTTCCTAATATTCATAAAACATCTCTGAAGACCCCACAATATCCCTAAAGTTTTTGGAACATTCCGGAAATACACTTGAAAGTTCCTGCAACTTTTCTGAAGTTAATGGGGCTGTTTTGAAGTTATCTGATCATCCTTGAAGTACTGAGAAACCACCGAAAAATCTCTTATATTTTTTGAAGATCTCTAGACTTTCTTGGAGATTTCAGGACTTCTGCTCTCAGCATTTTCTTAAAATTCATGGAACATCAGCATTTTCTATTTTTAAATGTTCTCGAAACTGCCATTATAAAGCAAGGACCTTTCCTTAAAATGTTCTCACAATTTTTTAATGTACATGTTACTGTACTTCCCTTTCGTTTTAAAATTTTGTATGAACCTCTCTCATGAACTTTGCTGAAGTTTTTGGAAATTACCCAAGTTTTCCGGAACGAATTTAAAGCTTCAGAAACTCCTTTGACATGATTTGATCTGTTCTGATGTTCTCAGGGCATCCCTAAAGTTCTCTCAATGCCCCTGAAACAAATGGAACTGTCATGAAAACCATTAATTTTCCCTGAAGTTTACCGGGTTCTCGAATTTTAACAGAACTTACCCTTACAAATCTTTAAGCTTACCCTTAACTTCTGAAAAGCTACTGAAGCTTTCCTGAACCGCAATAAAACTGCGGAAGCATCCCTGAAGTTCCGCGGATGTTGCAAAACTAAACTATCGCAAGAAAATGGAATTAACTTTCGAGTGAAACCAGAAGAAGCTTCCAAAGGGAGTCGAAATAACTTTCCGGTAGGAATCGGAAAATAACTTACGGGGCAAGGTGGAAGGAACTTTCAACTTCAGGAAGTGAAAAAATGAACATGTTGATGGACCTATTTGTTCACTGAATATAAGTATTTCCCGAGCCCTCCCCTTGGCTAGTTTTTTAACCTGGACGTTGGTGGGCGGGCCTAATCTTATGCTTCATAGTGGAGCGTTGGAGACGGTTGGTTTAGGTCCGGCATCGTTGGCTCATGCCGTGACAAAATAGCGTCATGAGCATGCGATGAGGATTACTGAGCTTCCCCTCTCTGATGAACCATTGCATAAGAGAACCAAAGTTCTAACCTGAAGTGATAGTATCACACTTGTTACTCCTTTATTTGAAAGCCGCGTTGTAGTACGCTTACGTATAGGCACTGACGTTGGGTGCGATACTGGCAGGTTTTGCCGCAAATCACCCTTTTTTTTTTATTTATTTTTACGCAGATAGGTTTATTTGGGTTTGCAAGGATATTACACTATTGAAATATTTCAGAAAGTGCCCAACAGTGCTCCTTCTACTTGCGTGACAAGCTTTTGTTGTTGTTTTCATTGAGGTATTACTCAGGGAACAATGTTAAACACCATTTTTGTACATGGTATTGCAACTAATCTTATATGTGCTTCATTTTGATTTGGGATAAGTGTTTGAACTATGGCTCGGGTTTTCCACTGTGGCGTGCTTCTATTGTGACATAACCATACGTATTTTTGTGGTGCGCCATAGTGGAAACGTGTGAGCGTTGTTGAAGCATATACCCTATGTAATTTAAAAATCAGCTAGGAAACTAACTTCAAAATGAAGCATTTTAGTCACTTGAAGGTGTCACCTGGGACGAACTAATATATATTAAATATAGGTCAAAGTCAAAAACAACTTGAAACACGTTAAATTTTAGATTACATTCACAAGTGCAGGTACTTAATAAAGCATGGTAGGTAGATTAGAGATTTCAATTATTTATTAAATTAGACTAGAGATATCATAATCATCAAACGAACTTAAATAAGAAAATTTTGACAGCCTGGTAGCATTAAGTGCATTAACAGAAGAGTTAGGATGCGGAGGGTCCGCTTAGGGAGGCAACTAGCCTTTAAAGCAACTGGCAACTAGCCTTTTCATGTATTGTCTGTTTATTTTGATTATTGCTTTAAAATATCAATTTGGTATAGGGGAATTTACGTATTCTCGGCAACCTAAGCAGCGACCTTCTTTCTATAGCCTTTTTCTCTATAGAACGCACACATATGCAGTATTGGTTTGTTTACAATCATTTGCTGCCAGCTGCTCTAACAATTTCAGTCGAAAGAATTGTCAAAAACTGTTTTGAAACGCTTTTACAAAGCTCCAATCTTCTCTAGTGAGAGCGAGTATTGTCGGCAACCAGTTTTTCTTCGGCAACCGTTCCATTTGAACTGCATGTAAATCTGCTGTTCTATTATCGGCAACTCGAAATCAGCTACAATTTGTAGTGCGTGTGTTTCATTTCAAGAAAACCCTGCTAGATTGCTTTTTCTCAGTGGTAAAAATATAGTCAAATTGAAGCTGAAAGCATGAAGAATCGTTTGCATGCATTCAGCGAAGTGTTTTCGTAAGAAAATCCAGTGGAAATAGTGTTTCAATTTGGGTTGCCGAAAATAGTCTGTCTTGCCGAGGCCGTCATTTCCCCTATATGTGAAAGGATGAATCAGTGGGAGATGGATTTTCGGTTTTCCTAGGAATTACCGAGATGAGTCATCAGCTGTTTCTCGATTCCTGGTTAGCCAAAAGCGGCGAGGAAATGGAAACATTAGTCGAAAGAGTATCAAACATAAGACATTTTCATGGATGAATATTTTTTTGAGCAGGCTCAAAGAATTTGAGATAGTCAAAAAGATTATAGTCTCTCACAACAGTTCCCTCTGACAGTTCAGCATGAGCAGACAATCATCATTTTGAATATTTAAAAAATCGATAAAAATCGGTATAAAATCTTATAAATCGGTATACTGAGGATCCTTATCTGTATACCGGTATCAAGTTCGAAAATCGGTATAAATACCGATAAATCGGTATATCTGGCAACGCTGGTACTCACAGTCAACATATCGTCGACGTACAACAATATGAACGGTAATTGATTATCGATGCGCCGAACGTAGAGGCACGGGTCTGCTTTGGATTTCTTGTACCCAAGCTGCTTCAACGTTTCCGTGATTTTCTGGTTCCTGATACGACCCGCTTGCTTCAGCCCGTATGCTACGCTTTAACAAACACACCTTATCCTCAGATCCTACTTGATAGCCCATTGGTTGCTTCATGTAAATGGTTCGGTGAAGCCTCCGAGCAGGTATGTTGACTTCACATCGATGTGCTTGACTTGCACCGCTTCACTTTACGCCGCAAACATGCTTTGGTCAGGGCCCAACAAGTTTCGATTGGCCTGGCCTGGGGACAGTTTGGCGGATTCATCTCCTTGGGTACGAATTGGATCTTTTTGGTTTTATACCAGGCTTCTTTGATTAGGTCATGATTTGCTAAACATCCATCACTCATTCTTGTTTTCGATCTGCATTAGAAAAAATCTATAAACTATACGAATTGATTTCGTGAAAGCACGATTGTACGAAATGTTTTAGTACATACAACGATAGCCAACGATAGGCGAATGTATTTTTCATCTTAATTTGTGTGTTCCTTTCGTATTTTTTCGTATTATGTATGGAAGTTTTTTATGGGTGTACGAATGTTTCGTACTTTTTTCTTCAATTTACACGGAAAATTCGTACTTATTTGATGAAACATGCGTTATCAATACGTACGATAATCACTAGGCAGTATGACCATTTCTACGAAACATGCTTCATAAAAACTACGAATCTATTTCGTTGCAACGAAACCATCGAGTGAATTCATGGAACAAACGAAAGATTTCATTATATAAACTAAATTTTATTTTCAGTGCACTCAGATCTAGCATTTTATACGACACACACGAAAAGAAGCCGTTCTGTTCCCAAGCTATTTACGAAAGAGATAGTCGATGAAGATTGTCGATAAATGTTTTGTGAAAGCTGATATTTGTGCTTCCTTAGCGTATCACCTTAAAGTAGCAATTGATATGAATATTTCACTAAATGATAGATTAGCAGCTCACCCCACCTAGCACCTCGATGGAAAACAATTAAATTTTGAAAACCTCATTAAACAATGCTGTTGGTCACATTACCCTGCTGGCGCGTTTTACACCGTCCCCACCTAAATGAAAACAGTTTTGCGGATTGCTCGCGAGCTGGCGAACGAAAATATGAAATCGAATGGCAATTTTGGTCGCGAATTAGCAGTGCAGAACACGGCGGGGAACCTGTTTCGCCGAAAACGTGTAGACTAAATTAACGACCCGAACGCAACTACTACCGCCGAAGGCACGTACAGTAAAGTGTTGTTTCTGAGCAGGGGGACATTTCTGAGAACTGCTGCGACATAATCGGCAGGCGAAAACAACGAATTCGGGGGAGGCAATCCACTCATTATATACAGTTAATGTTGTTATTGTAGCTGCCCGCCACCTGAACCAGTTTGGTATATTTCAAGCGTCACTTACCAATTCGACGTATCTAATTTTGAAAACAATCACTTCCATCGACAATTTGTCTCAACTGCAAACTCACCCAGCTAGCAGTTGCCGCAAATCGTCGATTGAAGTGATTGTTTACAAAAACCAGATTCGTCGATTTGAATAGTAACGCTTGATTTGTCTATGTTACAACACCTCTGTCTGGTTTGTCAGTTGCCGAAACGCGAAAGCATTTATATGCGAACCTCGGAATTCCGATACACGCCCCAATTCGAGCACACTTCAAAACGATGCCTTTAGACAACTATCTCAATGCCGATAACATTACTAAGCCATTATCGTAGTTCTTATTTTCATTAGCTTATTTGTCTTAACTGGAAAATTTAGCCTCACGAGTGTTCTTGATCGATTTCTAACCACTGAAATCTGATTTTCCATTTTTAATGATACAAAAAAAAATTATAACTTCGTCTTTTCTGAACCGGAAACTCTTCAAATTTCGATGTGTTACAAAGGAACTGGAATTGGTCACCTGATTCCGAAATTATTTTGGATTCAAAGATTTTCTTCTAGGCTTTGTACGCTTCTATAGCGAGCGTTTTGGCCGCTATCAACTTATATCGAATTTGTTTGTGATTCAGTTCCAACCTGGATCGAGTATCAAGATTGGGTCTGCCAGTTTTCTGACAAAAGTCAGTTTGATTGTTTGTTTTTAAAACCTACCCCAGGTTGAGGTTTGCACTGACAAAAAGCTCGGTTTCGCACTGGGGTGGAACTGGTTCCAACTCGAATAATAAACAAATTCGCTATTAGTGTTCTACATGCACTTTTACAGTTAATAATTGAGAGTTTTTTGTGCCAACCAATGTACTATGGGCCAGAAATTAAAATTTCGCGATACAATCGAAAAAGTGTTTTCCAACCAATTGGTATTTTTCTGCATCTCAATCAATCTTGATACATATTACCGAAATCAATTCTGGGTTCATTTTTGCTATTTTTGAAGGTAGATACAAATTGATCCAATATTTTTCCAGTCAAAAGGTTTGGTTAACCAATTTTTTTAAGGGTAAATATTCTTTGTGGTAACATACTTATGTTTTGACAAATTGGTAATAGTGCTATCGAATTCACAATTTTCTTGTAAAACTTAATATTGTTTAACATGTCGATCTTAAAAGTTATGATATTCCCAAGCATTCGTTGTAGTGGTAGCCAGGACTTCAACCTTCAAATTAGTGCCAAAAGTTTCTGCAGATATCTACAGATGCAGCAAGCAGAATAATTTTAATCAAGCATATATTTTGAAGTTTTCCAACATTTGTTCCAAAGTTTGTGGTGTTAACCAAATTATTCCTTAGCAAAATTTCATACATTCATGCGGCATAAAAAATTAAAGTTTGTTCATGAAAACACTAAAATATAACGAAGAATATTTTTTACGCCAGTTCATCGTGTTTTAACAAATTTTGATTTTAGTTACCAAATAACTTGGAATCTGCAGGCTGCGGAACTTTTGTGTCTTCAGAAACGATGTTCAATTTTTTAAGATAAGCAACTTTTTTTTTTGAAGCTATCAAGTTTCTACGATATCAGAGTAAAAAGTTAGATCGTGGCGCCATCTTTGCGAATGAGCTGCATCCGATTACACCGATGGATGTTTTAGTTGTAACGAGAAACTTCTTCGAAAGTACTAACCCTCGAAAAAATTTCACTTAAGAGATATTGAGTGTGTCGTCAAAATTGCATTTCTTGTCCACTGTGCGCCCAACGTGGGGCAACTTTGTTTTACTCGCGTGGTCTTTCTTTTTTCGTAAAATAAAAGACAGTAATTCCGTTTCTACTGTATAAAAATGAACTCTGATGATCATTTATCCTGAGGTTGGAGCTGTGCTTATCCGCACCTAGCATATAAGGCGAGACAGATAGATTTAGCTAGCATATAGACTTGTCTTATGGAAAGTCGGTGTCTGCTTTTTTATAAGAAATGATGCTCTTCGCGGTAGGAACGGTTATGTAAGTTGTTTAATGTTTAATGTTTACTTTGAGCTTTCGCTAAGCACGGAATTAAGCCAGCGCGCATCGCGGAAGACGCGATAGCAACCTTTTATAAACAACTGACCCTGAAATGTGTCGTTTGTCGTTGCTGCTGTTAAGTTGTCGAGAGAGTATTTTCTTCTACCGTATGGGGGTCTATTACTGGATAATTTCCTATTCGGTTTGATATTGAAATTTGAGGCCTTTGCACTCAGGTTGAAAGCCTCCCTAATAAATAAAACCAACAAATCAAACCAAGCAACTTTTTCATAACTTTTTGATTTCTCACGAAGTATCCTACACTTTAATGGGATTCCCTAAATTATTATGAGGTTTCCTGAACATCTGTTATGTTTTCGAAGAGGTTCCTTATGTTTTTTTTTGATCTCTAGACATATTTAAAGTACTGAATTATCAATATTTGCAATTTTTTTAAAGTTTTCTTATCTTCTTTGAAGAACTCTTAACTGATTTGAACTTCACTAAAATTACTCTAAGGTACCCTTTGGATAATTTTTTCGAAGTTCTCCCAAACTGGCCTGAGGCGTTCCTTGAGCCTTACTGATATTACTTAAACGAAAATAAAGTTCCTTAAGCGTCTTTGACATTCGTTGAAATTCATTGAAGTCCATTTCTAGTTTTATGAGGGTTCTGTAGACCATGATTTAGAGTTGCAGAATGTTTTAAAACCTTGATAAAATTAGCAATGTTGCTTGGGTGGAGTTCATAAAACTGCTTTAAAGCACTCAGAACTCGTCCGGAGTTTGCTAAATTTCTAAAATAATCTAAGATGACATTTTTCCATATATTTTGAACTAAAATAACATCTTTTATGTGTTTCCCGAGTCTTTCCGAGATGTTCTAAACTGCAATTAAGTTCCTTGTGCTTATCTAAACTTCATTGAATTTCTCTTAAGGCCACAGATCTTCTTTGAAATTCAGGAAATTTATCTAAAGTCTGCAAGACTTTACTGCCCAATAAACATTTCTATTTTTTTTTCTTTATTTAGGAGATTTTCAGCCGTAGGATGGTTCATCTCCGGTTTTCTATTTTTATGAGAGTTCATTAGACCATAATTTAGACTTTCTGAATACTTTAAAACCATGATAAAACATGGGTGGCGTGCACAAAACTTCTATGAGGCTCTTGTCTGGAGTTCGCTGAACTTCTCAGATAAATCCTTAGATAATCAGGGAGTTAATAAAAAGAAGGAGCTGCGAAGCTTGAAGAACTTCAAAAAAATTTGACAACTATACATAGGTTCAGTGAATTTCGAAGATCTTAACCGTCACTGAGGAAGTATCTGCCAATTTCAGAGCTATTTAGAATACTCAAGAGAAGTTCAGAAGTTCCATCGAACATTGCAACATTATAAAACCAGAGCATTTTTTCAATGATTCCATTAAAATAAAACTTCATTAGACGTTCTCAAGAAGTCTTCGAGGTTCCTCCTGAGCTGCCATATGAAAAATACAGTTGAGGCCGTTTTTACAAAAGCACTTATGTTTTTTGATTTTTTTTTTCCTTGTTTTGGTTTCCGTCGATCTTGTTTTCCGTCCTGAGCACCAATGCTACCGACGCCAGGGAGGCAGCTCCCACACCTGGCCCTACCTATCGACCCATTAACTCATGAACCGGGGACCAACGGCTTTACTTCCCTTCCGAAGGGAGGCGTGATCAGAGATGTTATGCCTCAGAACATCCCGGCGGCGCCGACGGCACAACCGGTGCCACTTTTTAAAAAATTGTCCTTGACATGATTGAAGTAGACTTTCCAAACAATTAAAATTGTCTAAATTGATTGATAAGCGTTTTAGTAGAATAATTGTATTACGTTTCAATTTTGATAACGTTTTTTTTCCTTTGAATTCTACTGCTTTCGTATCACTTTAACTAATTCACTTTCAATTTCACCAATTCACTTTCACTTTCACTCATTCCCTTTCACTTTCACTAATTCACTTTCACTATTTACTTTTACACAATCACAAAAAAACTATAACAGATACGTATTTCGTTTACTACTTGCAAACTTCTTCAGTGTCTAGTCACAGACACTATGACTCTATGACTAGTGTGGTGAGACGTTACCGCCAGAGCTTAAAATTATTGACTGAGTGTGAAAGCACTGCACTATTCAATCCATTGCTCTGTGCAGACCGTTTGTACCGAACGGTAAAGAACGAGGCAATGAAAGAGCCAACAAAAATATTCAGTCACTCACGAGCAGGCGACGCACACCGCTTGTCTTCGCTCACACAGCATGTAATTGAGTCATTTTTCCATAGAAAATGCACGCTCAGTCATTCAAAACAAATATTGGGTACCATCACGGCAGAATAAACGTGTTGACTGAGCTACTGACTGAGTGCTCGGCTGTCAGTGACTCGTTTACCTCTGAATCATTCAGACTCTCACGAGGCAGTGAATGATGAGGCAGATGGCAGTTCATATTCATATCGAAATGACTCAATGAACCTGTCTGTTTTGCGCACAGGACAATAAGGCGAGTCGCGTCGCATTCCTATGCTTCGGTGTAAAAAACTCTTTCATGCTAAAGCAGGCGCAGCTGCATATGCATCTACGCCGTTGCTTATCTATTTCTCACGCCAAGCGCATTCGTTTTATGAGCGCTGTTCGTTATCCATCCCTATTCCTGGAAGGAATAGGATAATCAAATAAAATATCTACGAAGCGTGGTAATGTAAGAACGGATCGCCTCCAACCGTGCACGCAAACCAAAAATCTATTACAATAAATGTTAGTTCCGTTTCCTATCATCCTCTGTTCATGAACATCGCAACGAATGTTAGAAATGGACCATGCAGGCGATGTAATGGTTTTTTGTCTTTTTTATTTCGTGTTCTATCTACGCTTTCGACTTTACCAGTCCAACGGCGCCGGTGGTGTAGTGGTAAGCGTGATTACCTCTCACCCCAGCAGGCCTGGGTTCAATCCCAGTCGGCGCCATCGGGATGTTCTGAGGCATAACATCTCTGATCACTCCTTCCTTCGGATGGGAAGTAAAGCCGTTGGTCCCCGGTTCATGAGTTGATGGGTCGATAGGTAGGGCCCAGGTGTGGGAGCTGCCTTCCTGGCACGTCGGTAGCATTGGTGCTCAGCACGGAAAACAAGATCGACGGAAAAAAACAAACCAAAGGACTATACTAGTAAGCTTGTAGAACGACGCACACACTTGCCTCGAATCTCTCCAGCAGAAAAAGCATACGAAGTCGATAAAATGAGCGCTTCATGTTTGCTTTTAGGTTATCCATATTCAGAAGCAGGGAGAGAGCAGTGCAGAAAGCACAGGTCTGATAATCGCAACGTTCGTGGTTCTTCGAGTCCAGTCGGCAATCTGTTTTCTATTTTTTTCGACATAACTAATTTACCTCACTAATACACTCTACATTTTTTGGTCTCCAATTTTCTTGCATATCGCATCCTCGGTTCATGCGGTCTCCACTAACATCCTCTGATGCTGATTCACACATAATAGTAAGAGAATCTTACATCCCCCGGTTGGGTGTGGGAAAGAACTTTTAGAATAAGTTTTCTTACAACCAAAATGTGTAAATAAAAAGGAGTTCCAACCCAACCTCTGTCGAATTAACTTCTCTCATATCACATTCCACACTAGACACTCAAGAAGTTTGCAAGTAGTAAACGAAATACGTATCTGTTAAAGATTTTTTAAAGTGATAGTGAAAGTGAAAGTAATTAGTGGAAGTGAAAGCGATTGAGTGAAAGTGATACAATAGTAGTAGAATTAAAAGGAAAACAACGTAATCAAAATTGAATCTTGTTTGAATTCAGAATGAATGCTCATGTGCTCTTGTGAAGACAGGTTTCTATATTTCCAAAGGCTTTGTAGGCATTTCGAAATGTCAACTTACTCGTGGCACTCTAATAGTGTAGAAATCCTGCTCTGTCCCTAGAGATATCAACAACGCTTGATAAAAAAATTCCCGAAAAAATTACATTAGAAAACACAATCCAATCATTTGAAAATATGTTCAACATGTGAATGGTCTGTTTTTGAACGTTTTTTTTTTATACGTAGAACTTCCGGACGGTTTCATTAGCTTAAGGAATCAGGTATTTATAAGACGTTCTGAGAAATTTAGGAAAGTCTAAAAAACAAATCAGGGAAGTAGGAACTTGTTGGAGCAATTTAGCAAACAAGCATCGAACAAGCATATAACAGTCAATTTAAAAGTATCGTTGTTGGCAGTGCCGCCACATGTGACGCGCATAATAAATTCCCTTGCGTTTGACGTTTACACACTATCACCATCTGTTCAACGTACTGCCCAGCACAGTGTAATCAAAAGATGGCGGTAATGTTTTAGCGATGATGTTTTACCGTGAAAAATATTCAATTTGTTATGTCTGTTTGTCTGTGCTACAGTCTTTAAGCATTTATTCGATATCAATTGGTTTAAAATCCATAGATAAACTTTTGAGAAATGATTTTTCAAATATTGCCTATTTGCCGTTACACCTTTTACCGGTATCGTGTTTGGAGTGTTAATTTTTTTTTTTCAATTTTTCTAAAGTTCTCTGAAATCTCTGAAGTTTCATGGACTTTCTGGAAGTTCACCGAATATTTCTTAAGTTCTGAGAGATTTTTAAAATTGCTGTAGTTTTTTTCTGTAGCTAATGGAACCGCCTTGATGTTGTTGAAGCTTCCTAGAAGAGCTCTAAACTTTTCCACAAGTTCTGGGAACTTACCTTATGCCTCCGCAGTCTGTTCAAGAAACTTCTCAGAGACTATCCATTTCCAGAACTTTCATTAATTTTTCAAAACTTCATTAAATTTCTTTAAATTTTCGTGAAGTTAATATAACTTCCCTGAAATTCTCTTATCTTTCCTTCTCTGTATTTCTCGTTTGTAGGTGGATACTTTTTGTAAAATAAATTTGTAATTCTTTCAATCCACATTTAAGGGAGCAGATCTCTCATGATGTTTTATGCGGCAAAATTTTGCTCATATAACCGCATGAGCAACATTGATCAGAGGAACGCATGTAGATCGAAATTTCTATGCTCACTTAGTTTTGATCAGAAAATAATAGTTTTCGGAGCCATGACCATGAAAGGCCTGATCTTTTTCCTTAAATCTATGGTTTAAGGCAATCATTTATTTTGAAATATTCTATTTGCCGTCTCAAAGGAATTTACGACATGTTACGGTCATTTTGGCCTTTCAACATTTCATTTTTCAAAAGTTTCT
Organism: Ochlerotatus camptorhynchus; assembly: GCF_037179485.1. Taxonomy (NCBI): domain Eukaryota; kingdom Metazoa; phylum Arthropoda; class Insecta; order Diptera; family Culicidae; genus Ochlerotatus; species Ochlerotatus camptorhynchus. The sequence continues at coordinate 117,147 of NW_027040576.1, forward strand.
TAAATTTTCGTGAAGTTAATAGGCTTTTTTTTGCGACAAAATCTAGACACATAAGTTTTGGAAAAGAGCAAATTTGCTGTCAGTTTAATCCAGTATATTTTTTTTTTTTATTTGTGCATCGTTAATCATTCAAAAAACAACTTATCATTGCTTAATTAGGCTGCATACAACATTGATGAACTTTTGAGTTTACTTACTTTTTTGTTTCGCTTCTCGTCTTCCTAGCTGTTGTCAAACGAGTATTGAACGACTTTAAAAGGCTGTGAACAGAGTTTGCCAACCAACCTTTTTGGCAAGTTTTCCGATCAAGAGATCTGGATTTTCATTGCGGCTGCAAACAATTGCTTTTTTTTCCTTGGTTTGTTTTCCGTCGATCTTGTTTTCCGTGCTGAGCACTAATGCTACCGATGCCAGGAAGGCAGCTCCCACACCTGGACCCTACCTATCGATCCATCAACTTATGAACCGGGGACCAACGGCTTTACGGCTGGGATTGAACCCAGGCCTGCTGGGGTGAGAGGTAATCACGCTTGCCACTACACCACCGACGCCGCTTTCAATTGCTTTTTGGATTTACTTTTCTTTCGACGCCATTTTCGACTAACCTCTTCTAATGTAAACAAAGGTTGTATTTTCAGAAAGAACATTCTTACGTCCGCCACTCTGTGAAATATTTCACTCGTTGATGAGATATTTCAGGAGATGTATGTGTTTATGGGGTATCCAGATTTTGCCGTGAACAAGCCTTAGAACTTTCCTGAAATCCTCTTATCTTTCATGCAGTTTTCAGTAAAGTTCCTGCTACTCAATGGAACTGCCATAAAGGTAACTAATCTTCTCCGAAGTCCTGGACATTTCCCTTAAATCTATGGACCTGCACTGAAGCTATTGGAACTTGCCCTTTAATGTAACATAACTTTCCTGAAGTTCTCTACACGAACTTGACATTCTTGGAACTACTATGAAGTATTTGGATCTTCACCGACGATCTTGGATTTTTTATAAAAAAAATCAGAACTTTTTATTTGCTAGTAAATAGAACTTAAAAATTCAAAACTTTTTATTTGCTAGTAAATAGAACTTTCAGAAAGTTCTCAAATTGTGTGGATGTTCTAGAAACTTCCGCAATATTTATGATGGTCGTGGAACTGCCCTGAAGCTCTCATAACTGTGCTAATGTTCACGTAACTTTCCATAAGATATCTAAATTTATTTGAAGATTTCTGAACTTTTTCTTCTTTATTCTTAGAACATATATAATGTTCCCAAAATGTATCGGATGTTCATGGAACTGCTTTGAAGCTCTCAGAAGTATTCCAAAGTTCACTGGTCATTTCTCAAGATCTTTAAACACACCTGAAGCTTTGAAAACTTCTATAATGCTCCTGCAATTTTCTTGAAGTTAATGGAACTGTCCTGGAGTTTTTTACTGAAGTTTATTAATCTGCGCTGAAGATCTCGAATATTAACCTTTTGAGATCCTTAAACTTTTCCAAAGTTCTGAACTATCCTGAAGTTTTCGGAACATTTATGATATTTTCGAATGTTTTTTAAAGGTTTTTCACATGCTAGGCACGTTAAAAAAATACAAGCATTGTTTTTCAATGCAAAATACCTTATTTTTATAATATCATGATATTTTGTTTTCCTAAAATGTATTTTAATAAACTTTCATGTGATATTTTGATCTTTACAATCGATCCAGTGGTTCAAAAGTTATGAATTTTATATAAATGTAATTTTTCAAAAAAAAATCGATTTTTTGACCACGCTTGTCTCGTATTTTTTGTGATAATGAACAAAACTACCATTTTTTACGATATTCTGAGAACCACTTTATCGTTTTTCTACGGAATGGCTGTATATAAAGGGTTTTCCATTAAGCGTTTCCTGACGTAAAGTTGAATAAAACAAACTGTGTGTGAGATATTGACGAGATTTATTTTTCGATTGAAAGGCTTATCAATACCATGATGTATGGAATATGACATCGTACAAATACGGATGGTGGTTGAGCGTTCACTGAACCAGTTTTCTTGAATTTGTTCACCACATTGCGAATAGTCCTCTCGGTAGGATGATTGTTGCGACCGTTAAATGGGCGAAGCGCTCGGAACGTTGCTCGCAAAGAACACTTACTTTGATAAAAACAATTTTATCATTTGCGCGTGCTGTTGGACGATAAATGACAGCTTATTTGACACTTGCAGCAAGCTGGGCAGAGCAACATTTTTTCACTTACATGAGCGCCTATTGAAAATTGGGTTCCACAGAAAAGTATTCTGAGAAGTAGGTATTATTATATACAGGAGCGCATGAGAATTCATGAGGCATCCAAAATAGAATAAAACTGTTTGTATCTCGTGGGTACAATCAATTTAATATCTTATGATGATTTGATGATATGAAACTACCACTCACTGTAACAAGACAACTTTCGGTAGACTGTGGGCTATCTTTGCTGTTCGACTTGAGCAAGCTTATTAACCTCTAATTGTACTCAACCTGCCATTGTATGAAGAGCCGTACATCCTTGAACAACATCGCCCAAGATAAATGAGAATCTCCTTCCAACAACAGGATCATACAACCGGTCAAAAACAGGCCATCCAACAGGAGGATGCCCCAGTGAGTGGGGAGAATGTTCCACCCTCTATTCATGAAATGCTAAAGTTGGCATTTTCACTCTCCCCATCCATTTCGTTTCAACCGGGTGCCCTGGTGGACCTTCCCGTACCCAGCATTTAATGTTTCACATAACGGTGTTCGATAAAAAATGAGAATGATTTCAATACCTTTTTGTAATTAAAGTAAAGAGCGTAAACTTTTTTCTCTCCAAGAGAATTGTTCTCTGGATTCCCTAAAAATGGGTGGCATGTTTCTTTTCGCTCGGGTGCTGTCAGTTCAATCGAAGATGGCGTCAAAACAGCAAGCACTCCGCGAACGTGTTGTACGGTTTTACGAAACGCATGGTCATCGTGGAAAAATAGTTTACGGTAGACCACTTTGGAGACTAAAACGTGCCCGTGAGTACAGTTTACCGGATCCTGGCATCCCTGAGCGTGGAGCAGAAGACCGATAGTGGCCGTCCGGCGAAGACAATGACGAAGAAGAAGAAGGAAGCGTTGAAAAAGTTGTTCGACAACAAGGACGGAACGAGTTTGCGTGACGCCGGCCAAAAATATCACTGCTCCCATACCTTGATTCACCGAACCCTCAAGATGGAGGGCATCATCTGTCGGAAGAAGACTCGGTCCCCGGAGTACACGGACGAGGCGATAGCGACCGTGAGATCGCAGTGCCTGTGGATGACGAAGAACTACCGCAGGACGACGAAAATTACTTTCCGTTCTCAAAGACTTACATTCCAAGAAATGACAGCTACTATTCCAGCGACAAGTCGGCCACACTCCCCGAAGTAAAATATAAGTTTAAGAGGGATTTCAAAGCCGTGGTTCAAGCCGAGCGGTCTAGCCATCAATCAACAAGTGTACCAGGAGGAGTGTCTTGAGAAAATGCTTCTGCCGTTCTTAAATGAGCATCATGCGGATGGGAAGTACGTTTTCTGGCCGGACAAGGCGTCTTCCCATTACGCCAAGCAGACGCTGGAGTATCTTGAGCAGGAGAAGATACCGTACGTGCCGAAAGAAAGGAACCCGACCAACTAATTGGTGGGCCAGGGATACGAAGCAGTTGACCACGAGGATCCTGAATTGTATCCGGAAGATGGACGTCAGCGCTCTTGTGAGAGCATCGCGACTAAGTTGCGTCGTACGGCTGACCAGGGCCCCTTCTCCAATATTCATTGACGTTTTTTTGAAGAATGAACATTAACGTTCTATGATTTACGTCAAAGCTGAATTACGTCTCGTGTAAAAATAGTAATTTCTAAGTGTGTATTTGAGGGCGCTGATTTCTCATAATATTTTTACGCAACGACATTTTGCTCAAATAACAACATAGTAATCTGTATGGGCATCCAACAATAATTCCCTTGAGCAACTTTAATGAGAGGAACGCTGTAGATCGAAATTTCTACGCTCACTTAGTTTTGATCAGAAAATAATAGTTATCGGAGCTGGTTACTCATGGACCACCATTTCAGAGCAAGTCAATTGAAACTCAATGCTGGAAAACGTTTTGAAACCTTATGTCGTGTGTTGTTTAATCCTTGAAAAGTTCAATGGATCCTAGGTGTTTAAAATCCATTTCTCTACAACATCAATAAAGCAATTAAACTTATTGCTAGAATCGAGAGAGGATCGAACGTATTGTGAGTACCTGGCTGATGTAGGCAGTTGGCTAAAATTTGAGCAACAACAAAAACAAACCGGCACGCTGTATAATAACTGTAAACAATTTGGTTTACGATCAAACGGTCAGCTTAGCACAGTCAGTAAAATTATTTCTTAAGCGCCAAACTGCTCCGTTCGGTGCGGGTGCTGGCACGCACCTGAAGCGATTGTATTTAACTGCACAGAAGAAGCACCACAGCATGGTCGTTCACTCAATAATAATTAAACATGAGGATCAGTAACTAAACGTTAAACTCAAAATAACAACGTTGTTAGTAAACTTTAAAAGTAATTTTTATTGCTATCAGAACTATGTTATGACACGAAGCAACCATACTCGTTCTTTCTTCACGAGATCGGCAAGCGTAGATTGCCTTCCAGCCGTTCGTTGCCTAACCGAACTCATGCTGATTTGCGCAAATGAACAATCTGAAGCGGATTAACCTCCTTCCACTAGACAGCAGCCCATCGTCGTCGGTTTTGACTGCAACTGCCATTGATCGTGTGAAAAAAGGGCACTGAATCATTAAACCCATTAGAAACCAAAAACAATCGCAGTCAGTAGGTATGTGCTAGTTGCATACGCGAGCGAGAAATCGAACGAGCCAGAGCTGCAAATTTATGACTCTAATCGACTAGGAGCAGCGAGTCGTGGTGGAATTGAAAGCGGAGTACAGTATCACCCTGTTGATATGGCATTTTTTATTTCAATTCGACCCTCGATGATAGGCAGATCTGGTGCCTGGCAATTGAACGATTTTAAAGTTCACCGCTATATTGTCCGATCTGGGCTTTGTCGAAGCAACGAAAGGGAACTGTATTTTTGTAGACTATTGACCATACATCGAACAGTGGTCCAGAATGTGAGTTTGGCAAGACAAAAGTCTTAGTGCTTTCCTTTTTAGATGTGGACGTTTGGTGTTTTCGATGAACTTTTTGGGTCTTTAAATTTAAGGTTGTCCTTAAATTTAAGGTTCAAAATCAACCTTTTCTGTTTTTGAACGTTCCCATTTTAGAGCAATTTTACAGAATGGAGTTATAATGTAAAAGTTGGAGCACGAAAACTATTATTTTTAGGTACACCCTAACTCTACTGAGGAAAACTTCTTTATAATGAAAATGGTAAGAGGTACCCTAATAAAAAATAACCACAAAAGAGAGCTTAACGACGTGTTCGGGGTATCCTCCAAACTATTGGTGGGATAGATTACCCATCCGGGATACTGTTCGTTTATGGTACTTGTTTATTAGGGTGTACACAATGTTTCTTCGACAAATTTGTTTGAAATTAACTTAATTTTTCTCTATTCAAACAAAAACAAGGAAGTTAGTTGTTGGATGAGGACCACCTTACATTTTAAAACCACCACAAGAAGCAGATTTTTTTTTGCTAAAAAACTACACCAAATGTCTAAAATATAAAACACTAGGACTTTTGTCTCGCTAATTTCACATCCTGGATCACTGTGCATTGCCTTCGATTTGAAAACATAAAACCGCGATGCACTCTCGCCACAACACGATGACTTCGATGGCGACGATTCATGACCCAATTATTGATGCACGAGTAAACGAAACCCTATGCTGCTTTGGCGATTGGAGATCAGCTGGCAAATCAGCCTGTACAGCCGTACATCCTGCCTCACTCTCGACGCTGGAAAGTGGAGAAGCAAAATGAAGGAAGAAACAAAAACAGAAATAAGGTCATTCCTACCGTCCCATCACATCGCATAATCCGGGGGATGGTTTTAGCGAAAGGCATCAGCAGAAAAAGGTTAACCACATTAGGATGGATCAGATCGAATTTATTGAGAGTTCGTTACTGATGATTGTATCAGACAACAGCCATTGTGAGGGTAAAGAATCATCCAACAGCCTTCGTCAACTGCAGCGGTGAGGGGATGTTTAACTTTCCATATTAAAAGTAATGTTAATCTTGCAGCTAGGAGAATGGAATGCTTTGTAGAACTTTCAATCCGATAAAAGTGTTGTTATGGGGAAGATAAGCGCCTCGAAAAATTACATTTTGAGTTTTCGATAAATATTAAGAGAATATGTCGGAAATATATTTAAAAAATCCTATTTTTCTGAAGAAAATGTATGTCGACTTTTCGGTTTTGTTTGGACTCCAATAGAAACAAATATATTTGAATACAGCCATTCCATAGCAAAACAATATAGCGACTGTTTCGATTTCAAAGATCAAAATATCAAATGAAAGGTAATTAAAAATACTTTTTAGGGAAAATATAGCAATATTAAAAAGAAAAACTAGATTTTTAATCAAAAAACATTGATTGTATTTGTTTTTTTATTGATTTCATGGTTTGAAGAAAGAGGCCGCAATATGTTTTGATATTTCTCTTTGAAAAACTAGGCTTTTTTACACATTATATCACAAAATCAGCGATGATTTTTTTTTTTCGTTTTAGAGTTAAGTTTTTTTTTAAGATATCGGGTTTTTGCTCAATACTCCTATACGACTAGACTACCATGCGTCTCCGTCAATTTATAGTGACTGTAACATAGTCACGAGGTTGCCATATCTTTACATCTTAAATATTTTCTTAATGTCAAGGAGCTCCATGAACTTTTTCCAAGTTCCTTAATTATTTGTTTAAAGGGTTATACGGTCAAAATTTGGTCAATATCAACTTGACGTATTTCTTTCAATTTTGCATTTAAAAAACCTGAACACCCCTCATTTTGAAGGTGTCAGTGTGTAGAATGTTGCTCCTATTTTGATTTTGGAATTCACTCTTCAGTTGTCAAAATGCCGTCCAAGCAAGAAGAGCAGCGTTTCAAAATTTTGCTCGCGCATCGCGAAAATCCGAGCTACTCGCACGCAAAGTTGGCAAAATCGCTAAAAGTTGCCAAATCAACCGTTACAAATGTAATTAAAGTGTTTGGGGAACGTTTGTCGACAGCCAGGAAGTCTGGATCGGGGGGAAATCGAAAACCGGAAGCCGCTGAGACGACAAAGAGAGTTGCCGGTAGTTTCAAGCAAAACCCTAACCTCTCTCTCCGAGATGCCGCAAATAAGCTGGGTGTATCGTCTACAACCGTGCATTGAGCCAAAAACGAGCCGAACTATCGACTTACAAGAAGGTAGTGACTCCAAATCGCGATGATAAACAAAATACGACGGCCAAAGCGCGATCCCGGAGGCTGTACACGACGATGCTGACGAAGTTTGACTGCGTGGTAATGGACGACGAAACCTACGTCAAAGCCGACTACAAGCAGCTTCCGGGACAGGAGTTTTATACGGCAAAAGGAAGGGGAAAGGTAGCAGATGTTTTCAAGTACATGAAACTGTCAAAGTTCGCAAAGAAATATCTGGTTTGGCAAGCCATCTGTACCTGTGGCTTGAAAAGCAGCATTTTCATAGCTTCCGGGACTGTCAACCAAGAAATTTACGTGAAAGAGTGTTTGAATAAACGTTTGCTGCCTATCCTGAAGAAACACGGTTGTTCCGTACTGTTTTGGCCGGATTTGGCATCTTGTCATTACGGTAAAAAGGCCATGGAGTGGTACGCCGCCAACAACGTGCAGGTGGTTCCCAAGGACAAGAACCCTCCCAACACGCCAGAGCTCCGCCCAATTGAGAAATACTGGGCTATTGTTAAGCGGAACCTAAAGAAGACCAAAAAAACTGCTAAGGGCGAGCAGCAGTTCAAGGCAAACTGGCTTTCTGCGGCGAAGAAGGTGGACAAGGTGGCTGTACAAAATCTGATGGCAGGGGTCAAGCGTAAGGCCCGGCAATTCGGATTTGGAAAAGCGGAAGCCTAACTGAATATTTTTCCTGAATTTTATACTAATTGAACTTGAAAAAGAAATTTAATTTGATTTTTTAAATAAACGATTTCACCGATTTACACGCGTTTTCCCTTGACCAAATTTTGACCGTATCACCCTTTACAAGTTCTCTGAATTCGACAAAGATCTGAGAACCAGTGCTGTCTTGGTAAAGCTGGTTACACACTGATTTAATAGATGTGCGCACAGAGCGCCCATAATTGTAATAAAGGAATGTATAACTGCATGTACACACAATTTAGTTCCCTTTCAGTAAAACTACGGTATGGAAAGGAAACCTCTACAATTAGATTTTTTTCCCTTGATTTGTTTTCCGTCGATCTTGTTTTCCGTGCTGAGCACCAATGCTACCGACGTCAGGAATGCAGCTCCCACACTTTTACCCTACATATCCACCCATCAACTCATGAACCGGGTTCCAATGGCTTTACTTCCCTTTCGAAGGAAAGCGTGATCAGAGATTTTATGCCTCAGAACATCCCGGCGGTGCCGACTGGGATCAAACCCAGGCCTGCTGGGGTGAGAGGTAATCACGCTTACCACTACACCGCCGATGCCGCTGTCTATAATTAGCTCGCAATAAATCTTAAAAATACTTTTCTTGAAGTTCTCGGAAGTTCTGTGAAATTATCAAGTTTTCCTAAAAAAAATCATAACTTTTCTGGAGTACTATGGACTTAGCTGTAATTTCCAGACCTTTACAAAGGACACCACTACTATTATGAAATAAGAACGAAATAGTTCATGTGGTTCTTGGATTTTCAATGAAGTTTACAAATATTTTCTGCAGAACTGTCCTTAAATTAGTGAATCTAATCATCATCTTAAAACTTCTCCATAATTCTAGAATTTACTGATGTTTAACGTGCTTTCCTGATGTTATTAGAACTGTCCAAACGATACCGGAACTTCGCTCTGTTCTCTAGACTTCCCTGAATTTCTCGGTATTATTTAAAATTCTCGCAGAAAATTTTAAAGTTTCATGTGAACTTCCTCTAAAATCTCTTATTTCACCTGAACTTCCCTGAAATTGTTGGTACTTCTTTGAAGTAGCCTATATTTTCTTATGTGCTGGCAATGAACAATGGTCCAGAATGCAGATTTAGGTGGAATGATATGTTTTGTGCCTGAAATTGAAACTTTAGACTAAAAGTCTCTCCTACAAAGTTATTCCTTATAGTTAGGCCCTTATTTTTATGACAATGAATTATCATTAAAATCAAAAACTTAAATTTTTTGTTTGAATAAATTAAGGTATACATTCTTCGACAAAGTTATAGCTGAGTTAATTTCAAGCAACTTTGTTCAACACAACTTTTTTGTATCTCTTAAATTGGCCGATTTAGAGCTGTTTTCTTGAATTGAGTTAGAGTGGTGCTAAAAAAACAGTTATTATGCTCTAGTTTTCTTATTTCAAATTTCTCATCAAAGGTGTCTTGAAATGGCTTTTAGGTCTTTAGAAGGCGCAAATTTTTGCTGCAAAAAGCTTGTCCATATCTTTCGCCGATCAAGAGTTATTGACGTTTTTATACTAAAAATATGCACTTTTCAAATGTTAATATCTCTGGTTGGGGCAAACAAAAAAAAAATTTTTTTTGGGTTTTTGAAAGGACGTATGTTATTTTAAATAATATAAAAAAATGAGGTATGTTATTTTTTAAACTCGTATAAAATCAGTTTGAATTTATACATACTTTTTACTATATTTGGGTATATCTTTTCTATTAAAAGAGATACAGACAACAAATTTTACAGTAGTTAAGAATTTTCTCACCACGTGGCATTAGTTTACATGTACACTTCTCGCATATGCTATAGCTGGAGATCCTGATCAGATAGAAAGTTACTGTCTACGACAAAGTTGTTCAGGAGGTCAAGGTATGTTGGCTGGTGGACAGTATTTCAGAATTGTCTCACTTCATGGTGCTAAAGGGTGTCCATGATGAAATTGCCACACTATGAAATTGCTCTAACTTTTTAACCGTTGGGTAGAATCTAATGAAAATTTGGGTGGATTTAGTTCATAGTGCAAGTTTTAAAGTCCTGTGATCAAAACTCGCGGAAATGGAGTCGAAAGAACAGCTCGTGCGTGATAAAATCTTGCGCATTCATCACGAGAACAAGGATCTCTCGCATCGTTCCATCGCTAAAACGTTGGGAATCGCGAATTCCACGGTGTCGCGAGTGATTAAGCGGTTCGAGGAACGGTTGACCACCGATCGGAAGCCCAGAAGTGAAGGAAAAAGTATTCCGTACAACACCAAAAATCACAACCGCGTAGTTGGGGCCTTCAACCGAAATCCGAACGCCTCCGTTAGGGATGTGGCTAAGAAGCTGCACCTAAGCCGAAGTTTTGTCCAGAAGGCCAAAACTAAGGCTGGGCTTCGAACGTTCAAGGTACAAAAGGCCCCTAATCGCGACGAGAAGCAGAACAAGTCTGCCAAAACCCGTGCCAGGAAGTTGTACCTCAACATGCTGACGAAAGTTGAATGCTGCATCATGGACGACGAAACATATGTGAAGGCCGACTTCAAACAGATCCCCGGCAACCTGTTTTTCACGGCCAAGGATAAGTTCAGCGTTCCGGAGCATGTCCGCACTCAGAAGATGTCCAAATTTGCGAAGAAATTCCTGGTTTGGCAAGCCATCTGTACGTGCGGGAAGCGGAGTGCACCTTTCGTGACCCAGGACACGATGAACGGACAGGTGTACATAAAAGAGTGCCTCCAGAAGCGGCTGCTTCCTCTCCTGAAGGCCCACAACGTCCCAACAATCTTCTGGCCGGATTTGGCCTCAAGCCACTACTCCAAGGACGTGCTGAATTGGTATGCGGACAATAAGGTCAATTTCGTGCCGAAAATGTTCAACCCTCCCAACACTCCGGAGCTCCGCCCCATCGAGAAGTACTGGGCGATTATGAAGCAGCACCTTATTAAACGACCTAAGGTAGTGAAGACAGTCGAGGAACTGAAGAAAGTATGGGTTTACATGCAAAAAACGGTTGATTCACAGGTTGTGCAGAATCTTATGGCCGGGGTTAAGGCCAAGGTGCGGGCATTTGCGTATGGACTGTAAATAAAATACGAGTAAAATGGTAAAATGAAGTTTAATAGTTATTTCTCAATCCCTGAAAATTTGATGGCAATCGGATGAAAACTCGAATTTTGCGAATCAATTTTGTGTGTGGCAATTTCATCGTGGACACCCTTTAGTATACATGTGAAATTCTCGCATATAAAATATCTCAAGTTTTTGACCAGATAGAAAATTACTGTCGTCGGCAAAGTTGTTCAGGATATCACAAAATTTTTGCTCGTGGACAGTTGTTCTAAATTTTCTCACTACGTAGCGCTAGTGAAATGTGAAATTCTCGCCTGTGATATATCACGAGAACCTGACCAGATAGAAAGTTACTGTCTTGAACAAAGTTGTTCAGAAGGTTAAAGCCTAGAATTTGTGAGAAAATTCTGAACTACTGTTCACCAGCCTACCTTGACCTCCTGAACTACTTTGTCGTAGGCAGTAACTTTATATCTGATCAGGATCTCGAGATATAGCATATGTGAGTATTGTACATATATACTAACGCCACGTGGTGAGAAAATTGTTTACCAGCCAAAAAAGCTTTGACCTTCTGAACAACTTTGCCCAAGACAGTAACTTTCTATCTGGTCAGGATCTCGAAACAAGCCACATGCGAAAATTTCACATGCATTCTAGCACTATGTGTGAGAAAATTTTGAACTACTGTCCACTAGCGAAATCTATTTGATCAGAATCTCGAGATATTTTACATGCGACAATTTTGCGTGTATACTAACGCCACGTAGTGTGAAAATTCTGAACTATTGTGCACCAAGTAATATACATTGACCTCATGAACAACTTTTTCGAAGACAGTAATTGTCTACCTGTTCAGAATCTCTAGCTTAGTATACGCGAAAATTGTACACGTTTACTAGCGCCACGTGGTGAGAAAATTCTGGGCAACTGTCCACCAGCCAAAATTTCTCGACCCCTTGAACAAGTTTGCCGAAAACAGTAACTTTCTATCTGCTCAGGATCTCGAGCTATTGTATATGTGAGAATTGCATGTGTATACTATAGCACCAAGTAGTGAGAAAATTCTGAACAACTGTCCACGAACGAAAAGATCTTGACTTCCTGAACAACTTTACCAAAGACATTTACTCTCTATCTGGTCAGGATCTAGTGATGTATCACATGCGAAAACTAAACATGTATACGAGCACTACCTAGTGAGAAGATTCTGAACTACTGTTAACCAGCAAAAAGGCTATGATCTCCTGAACAGCTTTGCCTAAGACCAGGGTTCCTTCCATTCATTTTGGCTATAAAAATGTTTTATGAAATTATGGAAGAATAAGATATTATTATAATATTTTGTTTGTGTAAGCAACAAGAAAAGATTATGGAGTTTGTGTTTGACACATAATACCAGCCAATGTTGCTGCATAAGAGTGGCAATAAGCGATTTTGTCATTTATCTCACCCACTCTTCGCTCTTCACTCTTCGCGAAGAGGCGATCAGAAAATCGCTCATTGTGGCTCTGTCAAAGCTTAATTTGCAGGTTTTATGTGTCAAACACAAACTTTAAAATCTTTTCTTGTTTCTTACACATACAAAATACCACCATAATATCTTATTATTCCATAATATTCTAAAACATTTTTTTAGTCAAAATGAATGGAAGGCACCCTGCCTAAGACAGTAACTTTCTATCTAGTCAGGATCTCGATATATTTTATATGAGAATTTCACGTGTATACTAGCGCCGCGTATTGAGAAAATTTTGAACTATTGTGCAGCAAGAAATAGGCTTAGATCTCACCAAAAACTTTGTCGACGACAGTAAGATTCTATCTTGTCATGATCTCGAGATATATCACATGCAATAATTTCACATGTATTCTAGCGCTACGTAGTGAAAAAATTCTGAACTACTATCCACCAGCAAAAAAAATTATGATCTTTAGAACAACTTTGCCCAAGACAGTAACATTCTAGCTGGTCAGCATCTCGAGATTTTCCATGTTGTAACCAATTAAGTCAAATCCCACGTAGTACGGAGACCACCGTTTACGCGGTTTCCATTCACATTTTCTCTTTTATCCGCATTGTTTGGGGGTAAACTGCGATAAAAGTTTAGCTTGTTTAGTTAAAAACAAGTTTTTTAAAGAATACCCGTTGGTTTCCTATTGATTGGTAGCTCGGCTGTAAAATGGCAATGGAAAACTCACACTGTTGTACAAAGTACAACGCGCGAGTACTCGTGTTACAAAAGTTGGCGCGAGTAACGGAGGGTTAAAGAACCCAATTGCACCAGGATTGAACCAAATATCTGTCTTTTCAGTTAAATTGCAGCAACATAAACAAAACAAAATACTGGGCTTTCCAGTATACGCAACTCAAACCAATTACTGAATGAACAGTTATTTTTGACAGATTGACTTTACGGGCAGTTCGGTAATGCAAATTATTTATGTGATGATTACTGGGCGATCCACAATTCAAAAACCCAGTAATATTTTACTGACTCCAGTAATCTAAAGTTAGTGTGCATCCCTCTTCAAAGGGGGAGTTTGGTAAAGAGAGATGAAAAAACCGATTTGTACCTTCCTTAAAAGTTTTCCTAGCTCGCTATCTACTACTATCTAAATATATGCAATTTTCACACTGCCGTACTCTAACGGAACTATCAACTCTATACTTTCATCTCCTCCATCTATCGTATAAAAATTACCGCTTTAGTCTGTTATTTGAAATGAGCATCTTCAACTAAAAAAAACCAAATTTTCAAAGTTTTGTGTGGCATTGTAAATGTCCCAATCATCACTTTACTTAATTACCTGATAGGAATATATATATATTCTAAACATTTTTGTCGAAGACCGGAAGATGATTCGAGTTTTTCCTGAAAATTTATTAGTTAATCCAGTTAATTAAATTTTTACATTGTAAATGCCACATTCTGACTTATCCCGGGAAGTGAACAAAGATAGTAAATTGTTTTAATATTCGTAAGTTTTATCTCCTTCGAAGAAGGATTAAAATTGGAGATTCCTTCAATACTAGGGACACCAGATTTAAAGAGATCTTGTGAATACTTCCTGATCAACGAACAGTTTTGGGAGAATATCTTCAGAATAATACTGGATCAACCTGAAGCCTTGAAAAATATCCAGAGGACTTTATTGTGATCTTCGATCAGCTGGAGATCTTTAAGTACTTCCTAACCGGTCTGCCATCTTGAGAGAGACAATTGAATGTTTGACTAGTTTAAGATCTTCAGATTTCCTGATCAACCTGAATTCACTAATATCTGACCAACCAGCAATCTTGAGAGACTATCAAGAGACGTTATTTGAATTTTATGAACAGTTGAATATCTTAAGATTAATAATTGATCAACCTGAATTCTTGAAAAATATCCAGAGGTCTTTAAATCTCGGACCAATTTCATATCCTTAAAATACTATCTAATCAAACTTCCATCTTGGAAGGATGTTTAAAAGAAGTCGTTTGAATTTTTGAACAATTGCAGATCTTTAGAAGATTACTTGATTAAGTTGAAAAGTCTTGAATAATATCGAGAGATATCATCGCAAATCCGTGAATATCAGTTATACGAAGATTCCTGTACTTTCAATAAGTTTCTTGAATTTAAACTCAGTTCCATGAACTCAAAGCCTACATAAGATTTTTCCATAGCTTACATCTTTCAATTTTTCGATAGGTACAACTTAATTTCTGCCCTGCTTGCTGAACTTTCAAATAATTCATGCGATGTTCCGTAATCATCGTCCACGAAGTTGTTTAACATTCTACGAAGTCTCCTGAAGATCTATGATGGTCCCTGAAGTTTCACGAACTTCGATGAAGTTCTCTGAAATCAAATGAATGTCTCTTGACATCTAAGAATTTCCCTAATGTGACGTGATGTTATGTTTGTCAGCCAAAGTTCACAATAGTCCGTACAGATCATGAGGATTATGGTGGATGATTTCTCTCATGAATGTATTTGTAAAAACTATTTTGCCGTGCTTTAGGATTACATATAGATTATATACTTACGGGTAAAGGTAATGCATACCTTTGTGCATAACAAATGACAGCGATGCAGAGCTATGGAAGCCACACGGTAAGAAAAAAGTACCCAACGGCCAGTTCACTTTCACCTACTTTTGACTAGTTTGTCTCCTTTTCTCCTTCTAATGTTGTCAAAAACGGAGGACAGGGTTAGTAAAACCACTCAACAGGGTTAGTAAAGTGTGAGAACCCAACATTGAGTATAATCATATTTACTTACTGTTGGGTACAACTAACTTACTTTTGGTTAAAAAGCCAGTGGAAAATTCCATACGAACTGCACACAAGTAAATGAAAATTACTTTGACCTGCTTTACCTACTTTTGGGTTCCTGCTCTATAGTGCCGAGATGAGTGAAAAGAACTTAATTGTGGGTACTTTTTTCTAACCGTGCAGGATAGAAAACGGTGACATATAGAAGTTCTTCCAGAAGGAGTAAGCATTTTACAAGATTCTGCTCGCTAATCTAAGGAAGAACTCTAACAACTGTATCTTTTCATCAGTTGAGACTAGTACTACGTACTTCCAACCACCTGAACAATGCATTTCAATGGTTTTTCGATCAACTATGAATGATGGACATCTCACAACGCTCAACCTGATTTTCGTCTATGAACCATCTAGATACGCGATTATAAAGTTTAATGAAAATGTTCACGGTTTGTTTCACTGCTAGATCTTATTTTTCACGAGTGCTTCTTGTACAACGATCATGTACAAAAAGTGATATCTGTGTGCCATACTTTCGATAAATCACAATGAATGACAAACGAAGGGAAGATATATATATATATATATATATATATTTCATAAGATGTGAAAGTTGGATTCTGCTACAGATATTCCAAGATAGATAAATTTATTTCCCGGGATTCGGTAATCCCGGAAAATGTCACAATCCCGGGATTTCCAGCTCTAATCACACTAAAGCTGCATTCCCAACCAACTATAATTTTACTTACTAATACAGTTCACATTTTTCGGTCTACAGTTTTCTTGCATTAGACCGTAGCTCGGTGTATCTCATAATCCTTTGAGTGATTTTATTGAGTTAGGTAGAAGGGAGGCCTCGCTATAGCCAGTCAATAAAATGAGCAATACTAATCTAGAGGAGGCGGATTCGATTACCGATCTGAAAAAAAAACCTTAAAATGAACAAAGACCGCTGACTGAAGTTCCAGTAAGGACGTAATAGCCAAGATGAGGAAAAAGAAGACATGATTCAATGCATTTTAATACTCTACTTCTATCTGTACGCAAATATGAATGATAGTAAATGGACCCAAGTTCAATCCAACATCTGCGATAAACCATTTTTAAAGATTGACATCCACTTCTTTAAACAGAGAGCATGACCCAGTCCTCAATGCCATTAGGTATTGCATACATTTGAAATCCGCAATTCGAATGGTTGAACCCGTTTTGCCTTTCCCCCGTCAAATGCACCGGTTTACCCATATAATTGTTCCACTCGATGTACCCCCTAGTTTTCGTCACATTTGGCCCCAACCATACAACCGAAATCTCTTGCTCGGAATGGTGAAGGCTGCCGTAACTCGAAACACTTCATTGCAGACAATTCAATCCAGCAGACATACAGACAGACAGTTTGACGGACACATCACCATTTTCATCATCATCATCATCGTCGTCGTCGTCGTCGTCATCGTCATCGTCTTCGCGTTTCATAGCGTTTGCTAGAGCGATTCAACGTTACCTATTATTTTGGAACCAAACGGTCTCGCAGTTGATTGAAGAAATCGCGCGCTCCGTATACATTGCGCTGCTCCACGGCCACGGGATGCTGTAATGGAAATGGTGTGTAAATAATTCGCTCGGCAGTTTTTTTTTTTTTCAAATGCTTACTTTCTACTCTATTGAGTTTTAACTCGCTGTTCTTCCATTCTTTCGAATGGTTACTGTTCGTTGGTACGTTCCCGAAGGGAACATACGGTTCATTTACGAACGAAAATAGCGATCTAAACTAGCCGAAACCTCCCACCGAAAATAATAGATTTAGCCTTGGATTGATCCCTAGCCTATGGCTTTGCGTCTTTGGTCACATCAGATTTCCATCAACCGTCCTGTGTTGCTATCCTTCAGCTCCTTCCGGTCCATTTGGTTCAGCAAAAATTACAAACTCTTTCAATTCAAGTATAAGATTGTGCCTAACCTGAAGGAAACGTTTACGGAATGATTGTATTGAATAAAACAAAATCCAATGTAACGCAAAATTGACGCCCGGGAAAAAAAAAGTTACTCAATTGCTGTAGTTGTGCTGCCCTACACGGGAAAACTTTTCGCGCGTGGGTTGAAAGCCTTACTTCGAACGTGAACATTTGCAGCCCAGTTATGTAAGGCCAGAATCGGATATGAACCCGGGGGTGTGTTGTAGGAGGATTGCACCAACAGCAGCCTCGATATCTTCCTTCTTTCTCTGTAGAGCTACCGACAGGTACATCTACGGTTTGGAAGGTCGCAATTCCTGGAGAAAGTAGAACAGCGCTGCCGTTCTGACGCAAACCTGTAGCCGGTGCTGAGGCCGTCTATTCCATGTTCTTCCATTCCGTTTTACACGTTTTACAGTAGTGTGGGTTTTCGTCCAAAATGTGGGTGGGATTCGATGAATTTGAATTAACTTTACCTGTATCGAAAAATGTTGTTCTGTTAAATCTATAGCAGGTAACCAAATGTTTTTTTGAGTTCTGTTTATTGTGATAAATTTATTGAAACCCTATGTACAAACAATAAGTAGTAAATCATTAATTTTTAATAATAACGTATATTTTTCCATCTCTCTCTCTCTGCATTCCGCTTCTAGGCCACCGGGCTATGGATCCAATATTCTTCTCTCCGCCTAATGGAGTCCCGTCTGAAAGCAAACTGGCAACCTATATGGTAAGTTGAAATTATGTAGTTCACATTTCATCAGGTTGATCTTTTTTATGATAAGTCTATGCAGCCTTTTGGATCCAATCAAATCTATAACCTAGCAATAAAAACATTTTGCTTAAGATTTTTAAATTTATGATTGTTACACATGGAAATGGCTCTAATGATTGGGCACATCGATAAAAACCTTCTGTACTTAAATTGCTGCCTAAAACTTTATGAATCAACCCAATATTAGAGACACTTAGACAAACATTAGGGAAATTAGCCTCGTTTCATAGAAGTATTAATTTGATCCAATTTCCAAAGTTTACAACCAATTTTAGTGAGAAAAACGATCAAAACAATCTGAAATGCTGTGTTCTTTAGCTCAGTATTTGTATAACAGCCCTATTGATGGCATTCTGAGTGCCCTCGTCTCTACATATACATTTTTTTAATGGGTATCCTGGGTAAGATAAACAGCGGAGGTAAAACCAGTGCTGTCATGATAAATTTGGAGCTGGTTACTTACTGATTTTTCATATGCACTTCATTAGTTACTGATTTGGCACTACCCCACCTCTTCAAATCCATGCGCCCCTCTAATGAGTGCCGAAAATTGTAATTTAGTAATGCACACATAATTTTCAAATTGTACGCAGCACTTTTTTTTTTAAATGAAAAACCGAATCAAAATGACTATGCATTCAAGATCTTTAAACATCTTTGAAAGTCTCGGGTTTTTGGAAGTTTTCGGTGCTATTCTTTGGTTTTTGGAACTGTCCTAAAGTTCAATGAACGTCAATAAACCAAGGTTGCAAATACTCATTTCAGCTAAAATAATGTTTTTCGGAATAATAAAACCAAAAGATGGTGTGATGACATGTTTTACTTGTAACTTACAAGAAAAGGTTACAAAGTATGCGTTTGAAATATAAAACCTGTAAATTTTGCTTTCTATGAGTCACAATCAGCGATTTGCTGATCGCTGAGTGAGTGAGTGAGTCAGTGAGTGAGTGTGTGAAAAATGGCTGATTGTGACTCTCATGATATGAAATAAACCAGTTTAATATGACAAACACATTCTTTGCAACCTCTTCTTGTATCTTACCAATTCAAAATATGATCATAGCATCTAATTATTTTATAATTAAAAAAAAACATTGATTTAGCTGAAATGAGTATTTGCAACCTTGCAATAAAGTTCTGTAGACTTCTTTTAATATCTCATAAATTTTTAACATTCCGAATTTGGTAGGTAACAAACTTTACGCCGACTACGAAGTCTCTGAAAAACGTATAACGGTAAGTTTGCAATGACATCACATAGCGATTTCTTGATGAATTAAAAAAAAATGTTTTAAGATTATTTTGATTGCAAGAAGATTGAAAATAGGGTCGTCTACTTTTTCTTTGAAGCGTAAAGAGTCGTTACACGTTTTATTTAAAGTGTGTTAGTGGGTTTTGCAAGTGTCTTAAGATCTATAATTTAGATTAATGGACACAAATGTTCATAATTAGAAAGAATACAGTCATAGTTCCTATATATAAAGATCCTGGAGATAAAGGAACGGTCCTCCGGATGATCCGGAACATCCGTAAAAGGGGTCAATTCTAGAGCTCCGCGGCTTTTTTGAAAACATTACACACTTAGAATTAACTTATTTTACATGTGACGGAATCCATTTTTGACATAAAAGATGAGACGTAAACAAACATGTCTTGTAATATTAAGTGCTCCGAGACTGAAAAGTTCGTTGCTCGGCAAAAAGTACGTTTGATTGAGCTATGATTCAAATGTATGTCAAAATTGACGCTCGTATCTCAGAGCACCTAAATTTACATGATTTTTTCTAGGTGTGTAGGAACTGTGATGATAGAATTAATTTGGTGTCTTGACATAAACATGGACATGAATGGCCATGGGGCCGTCCTCTGGAAGATCCGGAACATCCGTTAAGTATTAAATCCCTGAACTGATCCTAGAGTTCCGCGGTTTTATCAAAACCACTTGTAACTGTGCGCATGGAATGAATTTGGGGTCGTGACATAAGCATGGACCCTGATGACCATGGCATTGTCCTCCAGGAGATTCTAAACATCCATAAAAGTGGTCAATCCATGAAACTGATCCTAGAGCTTTCAAAGTGTTTTTTATGTTACTTCATACGCGAAGTTAACGATTTTCAGAGTTGGTTGGAAATGCTAACATGAAGCTTTAGTGTGATGATTTATTAGCTAGAGAATGATCTTTAGAAGAATGTAGGTGGATAGTTCCGTTAGAGTACGGCAGTATGAAAATTGAATAGAAGTTGAAAATGAGCGAAGGGCCATTAAAGCGACAGTTTTCAAGATGACGCACATTTTTGCCTAGCCCGTACGATGTACGCGGGGACTTGAAGTATGTCTCCAAGTCCACAGGCAAAAATGTGCGTCACTCTTGTTGCTCATAAACTGACTGCGGCTCCCTGTTTTTTTTTTTCGAAAACACTTGTAACTGTTATATAAGAAAGAATTTGGGGTCGTGACTTAAAAATGAACCTGGATGGCTATGGAACCGTCATCCGGAAGATTCGAAACATCCCTAACAGTGGTTAATCCATGGAACTGGTCCTAGAGCCCCGTGGTTTTGTTTTCGAAAATACTTGGAACTGTTATATGGATCATTTCAGCTCAAGTAAGAGATGAACTAGCCTCAGGCTAAAAATCTCTAAAATAAAGAAAAAAAAAAAAAAAAAAATTCAGCTCAAGTGGATACAGAATTAAAAAAAAGTTGTGGTCGATGTCACCGATTTGAGCCAAACTTGGCCAAAACGCTTATTTTGGCATTCTGAACAAACGCCTTTTTTGATTTTGCTTTGAAGTGCCTAGATCCTTCCGGGCTACAACCCTGGATTTTCGAGATGTTTAAAATGTCATCTTTCAGAAGAGATTACTTCACAACGAAATAAGCTACTCGTGATCTTATAACGTCAATTTGAAGGTATTTTAATGCAAATTCTTATAGATGTACCCAAATTTTCTTTTTGTTATAGTAACTACAGTAAAAAGGCTGATTACCCGCAGGTATGCAAATTTTATTTTTTATTTCTTTATATCTTGGGCTCAAATTTTCACCACACTTTGGAAAATTCTTCTACTAGATGTGTTTCCAAGGGAAAATGATTTGTACAAATAGTTTTTGAGAAATGACCAGATGAGTGAGTGGTAGTTTTGAGCTTTTCTGGTGGAAAATCAATGCTATTTAATTTTTTTCTTGAATTCCTTCACGCCGATGGAAGTAAATAAATGAGCTAGTAATGATTTCATATAATGAGAATCCTGCCCAGAACATGTGAAAAATATCATAAAACTATTATTGTGCCATCGGCGTAAAAGAATTCAAGAAAAAATAAAAAAAATAAATGGTAATGATTTTCCACCAGAAAAGCTCAAAACTACCAATCACTCATCTGGTCATATCTCATAAATTAGTTGCCCTTGGAAACACATCTAGAAAAAGAGTTTTCCAAAGTGTGGTGAAAATTTGAGCCCAAAATATAAGGAAATAAAAAACCCGCCCTTGGTGAAAATAGGCCATTTTATGTCAATTTTGATACCTGCTGGTATTCTGATTTCTATTTTCCCCCAGACTACGCTTGTAAATCCTCGTATGAAAACTTCTTCCAAATAGCTGAAGAAATCGTATTTCAATTTCCTCCTGAATTCAAAATTCATATTTATGGAGATTTCAATCAACGCAATGCTGATTTTATTCCTGATTCAGATAATGAGAGTTTTTTTCTCCCAGTCATTGGGGAAAACGAAACATTACAATTTATTTTTGAAAAAATGGCGTTTTTAGGATTAAACCAAATAAACCATGTAAGAAACCAACAGAATTGTTTCCTAGATTTCTTGTTAACGAATATACATGAAGATTTCTGTGTAAGTAAATCTATTTCTCCTTTATGGAAGAATGAAGCATTTCACACAGCAATCGAGTATTCCATATTTGTTCATGAGAGTCAACACCCCAACGAATGTGAGTATGAAAATGTGTTCGACTACAAAAATGCTAATTATGATAATATTCAAAATCAATACAATGGACTAAATTGGAAAACCATTTTGAAGGATCAGGTAAATGTTGAATGTGCAGTGGAGGTTTTTTATAAAATTCTGTTTGACGTAATTCACGAGGAAATTCCAAAAAGGAGACGACGCAATTATTCCTCAAAATATCCGGTTTGGTTCAATAATCATATCATTAACTTGAAAAATCGTAAACAAAAAGCTAACAAAATATACAGAAAACATGAAAATCGTGATAATCTCGAAAAGTATTTAAGTATTTATGCTCAACTTAATGATGCAATTTCTTTGGCACTGTCTGAGTATAACATGAAAACTGAGAATGAAATTAAATCATGTCCAAGAAACTTCTTCAATTACGTCAAAACTAAAATGAAATCGTGCAGCTTTCCATCAAAAATGACATTGGATGAAAAGGAAGGTAATAATTCTGATGATATATGTATATATATATATGATGTTTTTTTCAAGAAACATACACGAAATTTTCAGATAATGATCGTGATTATGAATATTTTTCTTATTTTCCTGACTTTTCAACTACTGTTGGCGTTAATAACATTTCGCTTCATGATATTTGGAATGACCTACGAGATTTGGATGCCACTAAAGGTTCAGGACCAGATGGAATCCCACCTATTTTTATGAAAAACTTAGCAACTGAACTCACAACCCCTTTATTCTGGCTGTTTAATATGTTGCTTGAATCCGGTATATTCCAGAAGGAATGGAAAAAATCTTACTTAATACCCATATATAAATCAGGTAAAAAATCCGATATTCGAAATTATCGTGGGATTGCTATCATTTCGTGCATTCCAAAACTCTTCGAATCAATTATAAATAAAAACATTTTTGGCCAAATAAAACATAGAATAACTAGTGCACAACACGGCTTTTTTAAAGGCCGTTCAACCACCACAAACCTTCTGGAATTTGTGGACTTTGTATTAAATGCAATGGACAGAGGTAACCAAGTAAAGGTCTATATACAGACTTCAGCAAAGCGTTTGACAGAATTGATATCCCAATGCTGATTTTTAAATGAGAAAAAATGGGAATTGAGATTGAGCTCCTCACCTGGATTAAATCGTATTTAGTTGATCGCCAGCAAATTGTAAGATTCAACGAGAAAACATCTAAGCCAATTCATGTCACGTGAGGGGTTCCCCAGGGCTCGCACCTAGGTCCCCTTCTTTTTATTTTGTACATTAATGGCGTCTCTCTTATTTAAAAAAATATCAGGGTGCTTATATACGCTGATGATATGAAACTATTTTTAGAAATAGGAAGCGATAACGATATGAATGTGTTTCAGAATGAAATACATGTTTTTTTACAGATGGTGTAGTAAAAGTTTATTGAAACTAAATATCAAAAAATGTAATCTTATAACGTACAGTAGAAAACTAAACAAACAAAATCTTTGTATTACATTAGGTAATGAAAATGTTCAAAAATGTGAAAATGTAAGAGATTTAGGTGTTATTCTAGATTCTAAATTGACATTTGTGGACCATTATAACACAATAATACATAGAGCAGGCAATATGCTAAATTTTATAAAACGTTTCGGTCTCCACTTTAAAGATCCTTATACAATTAAATCACTTTACGTTGCTTATGTGAGGTCAATTTTAGAATATTGTAGCGTTGTTTGGTCACCCTATATGGAAAAGCATGAAGAACGAATAGAGTCAATCCAAATGCAATTTTTATTATATGCACTACGTAAGTTAAATAGGTTGGACGGCTTTTCCTCTCCCGTCATATGAAGCACGTTGTTTGCTGATCAGCATTCAAACATCGAAAGAACATCAGGATTACGCAAAGATTTCTTTATTAAACAATATCATTTCGCAACGCATTGACTCAGCTGATCTATTGTCTGGTTAAATTTGTATGCACCTTCCCGACAATTACGCAATCGACAATTGTTCGCAGTAGATCGCCATCGGACCAATTACGCTAAATTTGGACCGGTAAATCAGATGATGACTGTTTATAATCATCATTGTGAAATGATTGACCTAAATATGAACTCAACAGAATTAAAAATATATTTCAGAACTCTGCGAAGTCATAGAACATAAGTCCTAATGTTAATATTTAGTCTACGGTTTGATTGATTGACGAATAAATAAATGAATAAATAAATCAGTCTGTTTTTTGAAGTCACTATAACAAAAACTAATATCACGAATAGCTTATTTGGTTGTTGAGCAATCTCTTCTGAAAGATGAAATTTTTAATAATCTCGAAAATCCAGGGTTGTAGCCGAGAAGAATCTAGGAACTTTTGAGTAAAATCAAAAAAGGCGTTTGTACAGGATGCCAAAATAAGCGTTTTGGCCAAGTTTGGTTCAAATCGGTAACATCGACCACAACTTTTTTAAATTCTGTACCCACTTGAGCTGGAATGAGCCATATAAGATAGAATTTAGGGTCTTGACATATACATGGTCCCGGATGGCCAAGGGACTGTCCTCCGGAAGATCCGATCCGGAACATCCGTAAAATGGTCAATACTTGAAACTGATCCTAGAGTTCCACGGTTTTTTTTAAACACCTGAAACTGTGATATAAGAAATAATTTTGGGTCGTGACGTAAACACGAACACGGACGGCCATGGGACCGTCCCCTGGAAAATTCTGAGCATCCGTAAAAGAGCAAATATTAAGAAATGTGATATAAGAATGCATTTGCGTTCGTGACATAAACATGGACCCGGATCACTATGGGCATCAGCCGATCAGCGATCTTGTTTATACCAAATTCCTCGACATTTTTGTAAACCAAGTGTTCAACATCAGTTGAGGATTTCAAAAGGACTGAATCTTTGCCAAAAATCTTGAATTGAACCTGCTTACCTTAACTGCATGTGTGAGTTCGTGCACATTTAGCAATACAGTTGTATTCGTGCAATCTGGTATATACAAGCTAGCCCTAACGTATGTGCTGCTAGAAGACATAGGATCAGTTTCATGAATTGACCACTTTTACGGATGATCCAGATCTTCAGAAGGATGATCCGTAATTAGAAACCATGACTGTATTCTGTCTAATTATCATTTGTGCCCATTAATCTTAAGCAACTTGTAAAACCTATAAACCCATCTTAAAAAATAAGTGTTACGACTCTTTTAGCTTTAAAAAAGTAGGCTACCCTGTTTTCAATTTTTTTAACAATGAAAATAATGTACAGGCCCTAGAAATTCTAGAAGAACCACATTTTTTTTTAAATAATCAAGAAATGGCTAAGCTATGTCATCGCAAACTTGTCATTACACAAAAACTTCAGAGGCATCGTGTTCGGAGTGAAAAAGATCTCGACATTTTCCTGAATTAAACTGCCTTGAAATGAATCAATCTATCCTGAAGCTACCGCAGGTTTTCTGAAGTTTTTTTTTATTTTTTTTAACTTAAAACACTTCCTTCTAGGGGAAAAGGATGTAATGTCGGCCTAAATGGCCCTAATTTGGGCCCATACATTAATTCAGCAATCGAATAAATTTTCAATAGCGACCAAAAATATCCATTGGTACCGTCCCAATGACGCGTTCATCATGATGAAATTGATAAATAGCAGATTTTTAGCGATGGGCCCAATCTTAGATCCATAAGTCAACATTAGAGCCATTTTCCCCGATGGTATGTATCCTTGACTATCAAAAGAACAAGAAATAGTACATTGGCTTTACCAGAAAATGCTCAACATCTGGTACTTAGTCAAGTTTCATTACACTTGTTTCTTAATTTTTGTGAAATATGCCTCAAGAATAAAATATTTGTTTCGTAAATATATATGCTTCGTTCCATTTAAAGTTTTCAGAGTCAATCCGTACAATGACAGTTTACTAAAAGGTTGTTCCCCATGATTATTTATAATTGATATAGGGTGTCAACACAAAAAAAAAAACATAATTAATTCTATCTCTTTTATATTACATTCTACAAAAAAGTTGTTGTAACAAGACTTTAGGATCTAGTCAAAACCTACCATTTTGATGAAGACAGTATGTTGTTATGTTTAGACATTTTTAAGTTACATGTAATTTCCAAGTTTTTTTAGGGAATTTTTAAAATTAATTTATTCAAATTTAAAGAAAGTTGTCCTCGCAGCTTTTTCCTCAAATATTTCTTTAAGTATAGCTTTTCAGATGATACCACAAGAAAAATTTTAGCGATCCAACTCCATGTGATATAAGCATTTTAACACCACTTGGTTTTTGGGCGAAATAGTCTATAAGTTTCTAACGTTAAGACTTTTTAACATGCTTTTTTCAGCAAAAACATGCGCCAATATTTGTTCTACAAGTTTTTTGAAGACTATTTTCTAAAATTAAATGGTTCAAAAAAGATGGAATAAAAAAAAACTTTTTTTAGGGACACCCTAACTAAATACTTAATAAATGATCTAAAACAGTCAACTAAAGAGATAGATAAATGGTGTCTTGAGCAAAGTTGTCTAAAACAATATTTTCTACAACTTTGCTCAACAGTGTAACTACCTTTAACCTGAAACAAAAAAGTTAGAATTTGAATTTGGATTTAAACGAGGATCACCCTAACCGGCTTTTTGCTCAAAAGAAGCGTGGTATGATAACAGAGAATTTCTCTCACGACACTTAGCATCTAAAATGAACAAAAACGGAGAAAACAATTTTTTCCTGCTAAATTGTCGATTCGGACCATAGTGCAATGTTACCAATGTTACTGGAGGCAGTTCCCTTACCTGGACCATACCTATAAGACCATAGACCGACGATCAACGGCTTTACTTCCCTTCCGAAGGAAGGCATGATCAGAGATTTTATGCCTCAGAAAATTCCGGCGGCGCCGACTGGGATACACCCAGGCCCTTTAAAGTGGGAGGCAATCACGCTTACCACTACATCACCGGCACCTCTAGCAATCCATTCTCAATGCTATAATATCCAGTGAATCCTGCCTTTTTAGGTCAGTAACAGTGACTGCCACGTTCTTACGGTCATCGGGGAGGGAAAGGCTTGTTTCGACGCCCGTTGTTACTAGAGACCGAGATAATTCTGCATCTCTATGGTTGTCACGGGAAGGACGGTTTTGTTAGTGGGAAGGGTGAATTAGATCTGGATTCACACTGGAAAGTGTTGCCATCTTTTAAAGCCTGGTAGCTAATGACGCGTCCCTTACAACTCAGTGATCCACGATCCACAACCCACGATCATCTGCTCAGTAGGCAAAAACGATCGCGCTTAGGCCACCGTGCCCCTTACATCACAAAAAGCTACGACCGATGATCGATCATTATAGGTTACAAGAAGCTGTTGTTACTTAGTGCATACATCCATACCGTGCGCCTGTGTCAGTCTTGTTGTTCGATGCTTACCGGTAAACCCCGGTTAAAAATGCAGTTTTTCAGCCATTTTTGGAATAAATCGAGTAAAACTGATTAAATTGTGTGAGTTGTTTTACGTGCTGATGTAGTGAGTACTGTATTCTTGCAGGGAGTGATTTAAAAATAAAAAATAAATTTTGTGTGTGTCGTAGTGCTAAGTCGAAATAAATGCGATGGTTTTCTAAAGCAGCTTCAACCGATTTAAATATGGTTGAGTTTATAAAGACAATTAATAGGAACAAGCCTTGAAATATTAATTTAATGATGTATTTCTTATGTTTTTGAGGGAAAAGTTTCGGAAGTTGTTGGTCGCTATTTTTCCCAACTCAATCCCACTTATTGATGATGACATATTCTGAGGCTGTCATTAAGTTGCCTCTGAGGTATTTTTAAGATGTACACACTTTTGTTTTCGCCAAGATTCCAACAGCCTACTTTGCAATTTATTTTGTTGAGATTCAGTTAAAAAATTGCCGAGACTCAGCTAGAAAATAACATTTTGCTGGGATATCAGCTAACAAACAGATATTTTGTAGAGATATCAGCAAAAGTGAATTCCGACGTAATCGGCTGTTGGAGATTTTACCGAGCTAGATCAAGTGTGTATGGCGAGCTGATTCCATACACGTTTTACCCATATCCCAGTGTCAATAAGAGGGAACTGAATTATGTGTTCTTTTGTAACAGTTATGGGCGCAAGGGTTTGAGGTGTTCGGGGGGTGTATATATGTAAAAATCAGTGATTAACCAGCTCTACATTTACCATAATAGTACTAGCCGGTGCACTTGTAGTGCATACACATAATGTTCTCGTAACTCAAGATTCGAATTGCTATCAAAAAACGAAAAAAAAAATCAATTTCAACAACTACATTGACAATAAGAGAGTCACACATTGATTTTTTTTTTATCAGTTTGAAATCCATCTCAGCAGTCTGATGGTCACTGCGATTTGTCTTTGCCAGGCCCTAATTTGTTAATAATCTAAAACAGCTCCTGATGAATGTGGGCGTCTTAGTGGAATACCTGTACAATGAGAGAGAGAGAAGGATTAGTATTTTCCATTTAATTCCACTACTTTATTTGCTTATCCTTGACAGATACGCGTATTTCGTCTACAATGTGCAGACTTCTTCAGTGTCTTGTACTAATACTCGACTAGTACAAGACACTGAAGAAGTTTGCACATTGTAGACGAAATACGCGTATCTGTCAAGGATAAGCAAATAAAGTAGTGGAATTAAATGGAAAATACTAATCCTTCTCTCTCTCATTATACTAAAACTGCTATTCTTTGCCAGCGACAGTGGTGTAGTGGTAAGCGTGACTGCTTCGCACCCCAGCATGCCGGGGTTCAATCCCAGCCGAGGTCGATGGGATTTTTCTGAGGAATGAAAATCTCTGGTCATGTCTTAGACCACCCGCACCCAATGCGTTGCTAAAGCTATTTTATCAACCTCCATCTTAACGGAGCAATCGCATCGGGGTTTACTATTCATGTGCGGAAAATTACAATCTGCCGCTCGGTGAACAGCGGGTTAGCAAATTTGGCAGCGCGATAGCAATCGACCCAAGCGTTGCTATTTATGAAATATCATTTTTGTTTCTCATATTAAAATTTTTAAAAATCACTTGCAATGGTGGTACATGAAATGTTAACTCTAGGCACAGTGAAGCGGTCCTTCGTAAAAGTGGTGAATTCGTAAAAAAGAATCACTTGTTGTGAAGATCTAGAACATCCGTAAAGATGATCATTTCGTTGAAGAGATCCTAAAGCTAAGATTGTTTTAAAATCACTTATTTTGATGCTACATGAACGAATTTGAATCTGGGATCAGCATGCGCAGATCTGGACTGCAAAAGTGGTGAATTCATTAAAAAGATCCTATGAACCATCCATAAATAACTTCCCCCCTCCCTCGTTCGTAGCGTATTTTTCCACACATAATACATGGCCTGTACCGATTTCTGCACTTCTTTACTCCCTAAAATGCTACGTCAGTTATGAATCGTCTCCTAGAGCTTCTACCAGTTTCCTCTACATACAGTGTATCTCAAAATTGAGCCTTCAGATGTCCTTAAATTAAAAAAAAACAGCTGTAAAAGATACGTTTCTGAATTTTTGGTTTCTGAATCATCACACATTTATCAATTAATGGTACAATATTGGGCTTATTTGCTTGCGTTTATAAAAAGTAAGAGCTATTTGAGAAAAACGCTTTTTATTGCAATACCTTAATATCTTAAAATACAATGAAGTAAACTTCTTGAAATTTTGCTCATATTTAGTCATAATAAGATCATTATTATTGCACTAATAGGTAAAAAGTTGAAAATCGAGCGTTTTACTAAAATAAATCAAACTTCTTGCAATAAAGTCCAAAACTATAGTGAAAAATCCATAAATATCTTTTTAACCACCAGCCAAGATTAAAACAACATAACTATTTACAATGTTTAAAAAAATCCGAGTGTACGCTCAATTTTGCGATACACTATATATTCTTAAGGCGGAAAAGATCATCTGTTTTCCAATAAAAGTTTATACCGACTTATTTCAGAAACTAATTTGACTACATCTGAAAGCTTTTTCCAGCACCCCTAAGAACACTCATCATGTGCAAGTCTCTTCTGGCTTCCTCCTCTAGGGTGTCTCCCAAGGTGTCTCCCGTCTCCCCCAGATACGTTTTCTCATTTTACTTCTGTAAAATTTAAAAATCACTGGAAATTTCACAGAAAACCATTGATTCGTCAATATTGAAAAAAAAACCCTATTGTTTAAATAAATAATTCCGATTCATTGGCACATAGGTTCATGAAAATATCACTTTTAAGTTAATGACAACAATCGTTGCTACCCTATGACCATTTGTTTGAATGCTGATTTGAATGCTATTGAACGTCATAAAATCGAGATTTATGCAGGAAAATTTACTTCTATATAATTAGAAACTCGTCAAAGCAATCATTGCATTCACATGATGAAATGCAATCAAAATTTTTCTTGATATCCACCATTTATTTATTTTTTTACCTGGTAATAAAAACGAAACCAATATTGATCAATTTTCCCTCGGATCAAGGAAACTGCAAGGACATGCCTGCACCGATCTATTTTTCATTAAATTACCACTTTTCATGAATATTCAAGATCTCCCGGAGAACCACCCTTGGACGCTAGCGCACACATTTTGGTCTCCGATCCAAATTCATTCATGTAGCATCACAATATTGAATTACTAGACATTCGCAGAGCTTTGGCATTTTTTTCCTAGAATTTACCACTGTTAAGGATATTCTTACTTTTCCGGAGGACCGTCCCGTGGCCAGCAATGTGCATAAGTTGGTCTTAAAATCAAAATCCGTTCATACAGCTTCACAACAAGTGATTTCAAAACAATCGCGGAGGTCTAGAATAGTTTTTAACGAATTGACCACTCTTACGGATGTCAAAGATTTTCCAAAGAACTGTTCTGTAGCTCCCAGCATGCTGGACTCAGATTCAAATTCATTAATGTAGCCTCACAATAAGTGATTTAAGGGGCTAGGCCAGTGTAGAAGCCGAAAAAAGGGTCAATTTCGCGATTTTTTTTGTTTTTGCGGACAGAAACATTTTACAAGAATGCAATTTTCAGTATTTTATTGAAAATATTTTAAATAACATTTTCCCAAATTTTTGATATTTGAAATGTGCAGCGAGATGGCGCTGCAGTCGTCTAAGTGATGGCATCCCCGACGTGAATTGGTTTGCGGGCGGAGGTGAAGCTAGGTGGAGCTAGTGAAGTACTTGGCCGATTGTAAAAATATTGCTTTTTGACGCGTGGCGCGTGTCTGAAAAAAATGGTCTGATTTTAAAGGCAAAAATGTCAATTATAAGAGTTAATTAGAAAAAAAGATAAAGATAAAAACTCAACTGCTTCACAAAAAAATATGTATATTTAGAACAAGCTACAAAAAAAAACAAGTCGATTAATCAATTAGAAATGTGACTTTCGTTTCCGCCCGACTTGAAAAACATGGTTTTGAGAAAAACGCGATTAAAGATAAATTTCATCCCGGGAGTGCGCAGGTAGTCCCCTAGTACCAAACCAAATAATGCGAAAGAAAGTGTTCTCGGGTATAAAATGAATTGTTCCGTATTCTTTATACTCTAGAAGAAGAAAAAAAAAATCATTTTTTTTAACCCGCTACAGTGGCCTAACCCCTTAAACAAATCGCTGAGGATCTTTATTTTTTTAAATTGACCACTTTTACGGATGTGTTGGATCTCCCGGAGGACCTTTTCTATAAACCTTGGGTATCTCAACATTCAATCTTCAATATTCATGATTGGGAATATCAATATTATCGAAAAAATAATAATCGCGAACCTCTGCGATCAGTTTCAGCTCGAAGTTCAACGATAGGCTTAGCAACTACCGGTGCGAAAGTCAAAAACAAAAAAATGTCAATACCTTTTGTAAAATTTCTTTTGCTGATTATTCATAAAATGTGAGAATGACACTGATGAAGACTGCACATTGTAGTCGAAATACGTATCTGTCATGGATACCAAAATTAATTGAGTGGAATTAAATGGAAGATTACCCTTTTTTTTTGCTGTTTTATTTAAGCATTCCGCTAACAACCCAATTTCATTACTTCACGAAATAATTTATGTTATCTACCAGCTTTCCGTACAGTTTCATACTAATAACTGCTTACATTCTTCCAATTTCAGAGTCGACAGAACGTTTCCACACCGACGTATGGGTTGTCAACGGGTCTCAGCAAACTAAATCTAGACTCTCCTATATCGATTAAGAAAACTCAGGTTAGTGCACCATTAGTCCACACGATTGACCTCTTTACGTCATGCTAGTAGCTAGCCATAACTCACCCGTTTGCTTTTATTTCCATTTCCGGTGCTGTTTCCAGGTGACTCCCCAGTCGCCAGAATTCATTCCAAACAATCGTCTCAACACATCATCATCACCAAACTTCTACTCGTCGTACTCGATACTCGGCAGCAACGGTAGTACGGTGCCGGCCGGTGGTAACAGTGTGATAACGTCAAACAATGGCACAACGGTGGTCGTGGCAGCGGGCAGTACGGCAGGGTCCGTCGTCCCCGGTGGCCCCGGCCAGTCCCAGGCAGCACAGCTTTCATCGGTGGCGACGGCGATCGTCCCCAATGGCAACGGTGGACTAGCGGGTGGGGGAGGTGGCGGTGGAGGTGGAGGAAACGGAAACAGTTCCGGGGTTAAGTCCCAAGCCAGCAGCTACGGGAGCAGTATCCTCGGTAGCTCACTCAGCAATAGCTCAACGTATGCTGTGACGCCCATCAAGGGTAAGTTGGTGCAGTTTGTGAAGCGGAAAACTTTCCACCGAAATGCGACAGAGCATCGGTGACCGCCAAGCGTGGATCTAATTAGCACCTTTGGGAGCCGTCAGTAATTAGTTCACCCTTTTTAGTCGCTGACAAAAATGATACTGATTAGGCTTTTGTATTTTTTTTTCTTTTGTATTTTCTTAACGCTGCTACTTCAAGGTCGAAGTTTACTCCGTAACGAATCACCACAGAGTACTAATACATCTCCCCGAATTACGCCTCAACCATCACCACCGCCAATTACCACCAACATTCATCAAGTAAAGTGTCAATTTTCAGGATTTGTATTCGAATGTTTAAAAATGCTAACGGTCTTTTTTTCCCCATTTTCATGATTAAACGTACCGCACCTTTCAGGAGAATGTCGGTGGGACGACGTATTTCTATCCGACCGCAGCAAACCATCAATTAACACCGAGTAGTACAGTTAACACGACTGATAATACATTTGTCCACGTAGCAAGCTCACAAATTAATTTAAGTTACTCGCATCCAGGTGAGTTCGTTGAATCTTGGAAGTTTCCCATTGCGGGAGATGGAATAACTGTCCATTGCAATTCCAGGACATCTCTACCCGGGACCTGCATCGCACGTTGTCAACATGCAGCAAGTGAAGGCACAAGTATCGATGGCGTACTTCCTGCAGGACGAACTGAGAAACGATATTTTATCTAGGAACGAAATAGTCAATAGTGTTGAAACCGAGTGTCAAGGTCTGAATAGATTCATTCCAATGGAAACTGTCGTTGCTGACTGTTTTTTTTTTGTCTTATGCTTTCAGATTTACCTCTAGAAGTGGAGAACTATCATTCGTTAAGTCTGTTAGAGTCTTTGCCAGTCCATCCCAAGCTACCGGTACAGTCGTCCACCTACAAAGCAACACACAATCTAACGGGCGTGAAATACTGCCTTAGACGTCTTCATGGTAAGATTTGCTTTTTTTTAGGTAATAGGCCTGTGATGATATCCAAGATCCACCTGTTTGCTTCGCATTATTGGAGACTTTGCAAGTTTTATACGGACTTGGGGGGATGCTGAAGTTGAAGTTACTTATAAATAATATGCACTGCATTAGTAGTCTGGAGTTTCCAGTTAAATACTTCCTTTTACCCTAAGAGAAGACAACAGGGGGACTTTTATGAACCAATTTTCTGTCAAACGCAATCAAGCGCCTGATTGGTCGGGAGAGCGTATAGAAACGTGAGAATTTTTACCACAGGGAATCTATTTTCTTGTATTTTGACAGTCGACTGCGTTGCCCATTGAGATTTTCACGTCCGGTTGTGTTGGTGCGATATGTGAGAGCGTGTTAGTGGAAATCCGAGGAAAAAACATAACAAATCGCAAATTTCATACATTTTTAGGTTAGCCAGAGGAAAATAATAAACAACTTTACATGGTGATAGATTCCCGTTAGTGTGTGTGCGTTAAACGTCACTAATCTCTATAGTTAAATAGTTTTGGCACGGTCGTTTCCGTGAGAGAAGAAGAACTCGTCACAGACAAAAAGAAGACAGTTGTCTCCTCTTCCTCTTAGCTTTTACCTAAGACAGAACCCGCCAGCTGCTAGTGAAAAAATAAGACTATTTTCCTGTCAGAAAATGCCACTTTTGACTGATAGAATTGACAAACGCCTGCATTTACACCATTGAGTTATGTCGTTTTCGTTTTTGCTACACTACACCGGTGTAGTGTAAGCAGCAATAGAGATTGCTAAAGTGTGATTGCGTCAGTGGTTTGTTTTCATCAGGAAAATTTTTCGCTATGATTTTTTTTTTTTTCATGAAAACATTTTGCATATACGTATACGTGACGTAATCTTAAATATTTCAAAAAATGTTGCAAATATTGTATACAAAAGTCCATCTTTGTAAAAACGTCAGCAATTTCTATAAGCACGAGTCATTGACAGCTCATCATCATTTGTTTGTGCAACCGATAGCTACACCCTGAATTTTTTCGATGTACTGTGGTGTAACACCGGTGTAGCTGTCGGCAAGCGTAATTCGGAAGAGGTGGGCGTTTAACGAACAGTGATTGGGCATGAACCTGGACATTACACGAATAAAATCACGACTCATATCCAACCCTTTGAACCAGGGTATGATCGACACCTGTGGGACAATAGAAAGTAGCCATCTTCCCAGATCACCATCATTCAACTTTTGTTGCCAGTTGGCGAGGACTTGCTGACGAGAAATCGTGAAAAATTAGTGGTAGGCGATTTGTCACTCGTAAACATCACCTTCTATAGCGCCCACCTTGGCCAGCGAGTCCGCTTTCTCATTGCCTGGGATAGAGCAATGAGAAGGGACCCATACCAGAATACTATGAAGGCTACCCATAAGGGCGCTATGAAGATCGTGGAATACTCCAAAACCAGTGGACGCTTTTATTACCGACCCATCTGTGAAAAATCTCTTCTCGGTGGCGACGTGGCGGTATTTGTTTGGTGAGGCTCTGGAATTCCTTGAATCTCCTGCCTCATTGTGAGATCGAATCTCACGGAAGAACAACTGAAATGATGGGAGACAGCGCGATTGGGGTTGAACGAGGAGGGGCCGATGTCCAGAGTCATGTACTCGTAGTACAAGGTCATGAATCGTGTTTGAGGATTCCGCTCTAGCAGCTTCTCAAAGTTTTCGATCACCAGCGGGTTCATGACTTCACAGCGGATGAGGAACCGGAACGATAAATCCGCAAAACGATTTGTTAAGTGGAGGACGCCCGCAAGAACTTCAAGACTCATGGTATGCGTCGATTGCATACAACCTAGTGCGTTGCGAATGCAACGATATTGAATCCTTTGGAGCTTCAATATGTGCGTCCCCACCGCCGATTGAAAGCAAAAGCTACTGTACTCCAAAATCGAGAGAATGGTCTTGTGGAGTCTTATCAGATCTTCCGGATGGGCTCCCCATGAAGTGCCGGTAATGGAACGAAGGAAATTGATTCGCTGTTGGCATCTCTGCCTCAGATACGCTATGTGTTTTCCCCAAGTGCACTTGGAATCGAACCAGACATCTAAATACTTAAACGACATGTTGTGAGTGATTGTTCTACCCATAAGTTGAAGCTGAAACTGTGCTGAATAAAGCTTCCTAGAAAAAACAACCATCTCTGTTTTCTCCGGAGAGAATTCGATATCCAGATTCATTGCCCAAGTAGACAAATTATTCAAGGTATTTTGCAATGGTCCTTGCACGTCCAGTGCTGTTGGTCCAACCACGGAAACCACGCCGTCATCTGCAAGCTGCCTTAGCGTGCAATTTTCGGCCAGACAATCATCAATGTCTTTGACATAGAAATTGTACAGGAGGGGACTTAAACATGAGCCTTGTGGAAGACCCATGTAGCTGATTCGTGCAATTTCCGAGTTGCCATGAGAGAAGCTCATTCGTTTCTCGGACAACAAATTAAACAGGAAATTGTTGATAATCGGAGAAAGCCCACTCGCATGGAGTTTGTCCGAAAGGATGTCGATGCAAACCGAATCAAACGCCCCTTTAATGTCCGAGAAAACTGAACCCATCTGCTGTTTTTCAGCATAGGCTAATTGGATTTCAGTTGAAAGCAACGCATAGTAGTTGTTCGTCCCTTTGCCCCTACGGAATATAAATTGCGTATCTGAAAGTAAGCCATTCGCCTCGACCCACTTGTTCAGACGAAGAAGAATCATTTTTTCTAATTTTTTCATAGATATAACACTAGAAACGCGGATGAAGTAAGAACACCACATCTTTTGAATAATGCTTCACAAAATTCATTATTTTTCAAAGGTATAAATGTTTTCAATTCGATGCCTAGACACATCAAGCGTGCAACTACACTTACAGAATTCAAGAGACGCTGCATTTCACATGTAAAAGCTGTTTATTGAGCAGTTAATTTTTTATGAATGGATAAATCATGTATCTTGACAAAGTTATCACTAACGGATTATTTTGTATGGAGACTGTCATCAAGACATTTTAGTAATTTGTGTAGCATATACAAAAAACTACATTGTTTGCCTCGATGGTGATGATGGATTTTTAGTTTCTTTGATTTTGTAGTAGTAATAGTAAAAATAGCTTTGAGTAGTCTACAATGGTTTGAGCCTCGCGAGCGGAATACAGGTATAAATGACTAATACGTGGAAATTGTGGCAAAAGCCTTACATTAGTAAAGGATTGGCTGGAAGTCGTTTCCTTGGATATAGTCCTGGCACTGCGAAAGCTTAAACGTGTAAATCCCAGGTCACGTGTAAACGGAAGTATTGTCGAGGACTATACTTGGACTTTTGATAACTAGCTACACCTTTGAATGTTTTTGGTTGATGCCTATAGCATATTTAACAGGACATTTATATCTGTAATTGTAACCAGCTCGATTTTGTTTGCAAACCTGGTTAAAATGTTTATATTTAATTATCTTAAAGATAACTCGTCCAGCTCAAACCTTTGTAGGGGTAAGAGGTGGGACCATCATCATCATCAGCTTCCGAATACACGACAGCATCGCGATGGGACGGTACGAATTATGATCCGACGCGGGTTTACTGGGCTTCTGGATGGCGATAACTCTCACTTGTCTCCAATCATCCGGAACAACGTTGAGCTCAAGGAATCGATTGAACAAGTTCAACAATCGCCTCTTTGTGACGTCTGGGAGGTTCTTGAGCAGGTTGAACTTGATTCGATCAATTCCCGGAGCCGAGTTATCGCATGAAAGAAGAGCAATTGAGAATTCTACCATCGAAAACGGGGAGTCTATGTCATCCTTTTTCAGCGGCGGATCACAAGTGTTGCATCGAACCGGAACCGAATCGGGACAAACCTTACGCGCAAAGTCGAAAATCCACTTGATAGAGTACTCCTTGTCCTCGTTGACCGACGATGCCGCGTTACGCATTCTCCTGCCGACATTCCAGAGCGTTTTCAAGGAAGTCTTTCGCGATAGCCCTTCGACGAACTGACGCCAGTAGCCGCGTTTTTTGGCCGTGACCAAGCTTAAAGTCGATATGACTACCATTGAACTTGTTTTTGAATTCTAATGTGTTTTGATATATCGCATGATGTGTTTGACGTGTCACTTCTAGTCTTTAGACCCGTATTAACCGGAACTTGCTTCGAACATATCTCCGGACCTAATTGACCGATTCCAAAAATTAAACACTCCAAATCTGGAGCAAATTTTAAACAGTACCATAAAGGGTGATGCACATATTATGTCACGCTCTAAGGGAAGGGGTGGTTATGATTTTGTGACAAGCAATCCATTAGGTATAGGAAAAACGTCACGAAAGGGGGGAGGGAGGGTTAATGTTTCCTCAATTTAGCGTGACACAATAAATGGATCGCCCCTAACCAGGTGTACTTACCTTATTCAATAAAAATTTTCTGTTATTTGAGGCAAGCCAGAATTTTCAAAATCTCGGAATTGGAATAAAAATTAAGATCCTGAGCTTTGAATAAACAGTATGATCCAAAAAGGTCGACTAATTTTAAATTTATTCAAATGTACCGAAAAAACAATCAAAACACTCATGATCAATTCCACCCCGAAGCAGTATTTTCAAATAATAATTCAAACTAAAACTTACGTAAACAATTTAACAAATCAATTTACTAGGTTTTGTTACCTGTGCATCAGTACTGGCACGTACTGGTTTAAAAAATAAATGAATGTAAAATAAGCTACAAGCAAAGAAAATATTCACATATCACTAAAAATCGTGACCAATTTGCCCCCGGTTTACGGTACCTATATGTATTTATACTCAAATTGATTTCATGAAATAAATCCATGTTTTAATCATAAATGCAATTGACAACACTGCATCCTTTTCAACAGGTTTCCGTCTCCAGTCGACCAAATGCATGCAGATAGTCGATATGTGGAAAAAGCTACAGCACACGAACGTAGTACAACTCCGCGAAGTATTCACTACGAAAACCTTCGGTGATAATTGTGAGTATCCTCAAGCTCTCAAATCATCCGTTATGACCATCCCCATTCCATCTCCCCCGAACAGCCTTGGTGATAGTGTACGACTATCACCCCGGATCGCAGACGTTACTTTCGAAGTACTTTATCCCGAGCGCAGAACCAACAAACGGCTATTCCGATCCTTTCTCCGGCGAAGCACGACCCTTCAGGTAAACACAATTGTCGTTAAACTGCCGTTGAAATTTTAAAATGCTGGACGAAATTTTATTTCCACAGTCACAAAAGTTCCCTTCACAGGACGGCTGCCAGTACGCTCCTGCCGGAGAACGAAATCTGGTCAATTATCATCCAGCTGTCCGCCGGGCTGCGGGCAATACACCAAGCTGGTTTGGCCTGCCGGTATAGAACTCTCGATTTGTTGAATTAAAAGTTGTTTTGATAAAACCGAAATTCGCCATTTTAGAACACTGGACCCAACGAAAATCATCATCACCGGCAAGAGGATACGGTTCAGTTGCGTAGCGATATCGGACCTTGCCACGTACGATGCCAGCCAGACGAACCCCCTGACCGTTGTGAATCATCATCAACAGGTTCGTTTTCCGTAGCTTACGACTCGCAAGTCGACATTTGACTGTTTCCATTGTTCGCAGGATGATCTAACGGCACTAGGAAAACTGATACTGGCCCTCGCCTGTCGAAGCTTACAATCTGTACAAAGAGATCAGATTCAGAACAGTATTGAGCTAATATCGCGTCACTACTCGTCGGATTTGAGGAATATAATTTTGTGAGATTGTTGCGTCGCATCAATGTTCGAAGTTGGAATTTTAACGGTCGGTTTCCTTCCAGATACTTACTATCATCGAGCAACCGACGCTCGGTGACGGAGATCATGCCAATGATTGGCGCTCGCTTCTACGTGCAACTTGACGCACTACAATCCCAATGTGATATCCAGGAGGATGAACTGGCCCGGGAGATGGAAAATGGCCGGCTCTATCGGGTGCTGGTCAAGCTGGGCACGATCAACGAACGACCAGAGTGAGTATCGCCTTGCCTGGCGGGTGGATTTCTGCGCTGTTGAACGATGATCAATATTCCCTCCATCTTTCAGACTCAACCTGGACGTCACGTGGTCGGAAACGGGCGATCGGTACATGCTGAAACTGTTTCGTGATTACCTCTTCCACACCGTCACGGAGGACGGCCGTCCCTGGCTGAACCAGTCCCACATCGTGCAGTGTCTCAACAAGCTGGACGCGGGCACCATGGAGAAGGTACTTACCTAATTTTTCTTGTTTTGATGTGTCAACCGTTATTTTCGGACAGTTGAATTTTTTTTATGGAAATTGATCAAACCGTAGACCTTCTTCAGATCTGGCGAAGAAGTTCAGATCAGAGAATTTCAAGACCATAGCTAGAGACTTTCCTGAAACTCGGCAGAACTTGGAATCTTGTTGTCATTTCAGTAGTAGAATTATTTTAACTATACAATAATATTGTATTTACGACTATGATCAAAATTTCAATATTTCTTGTTGCTATTGGTCCATTTTGAATTTGGGTGTGGTTCGAACGGGTGTGGAGTCAGTATTAACGGAAAAGCATTAACTTTCACCTTAAGGGGAAGTTTTCCGGCCCAGAATATTGGGAAAAATTATCTAAAATCCAAGAAAATCGGTTTCTTTCTTAGATTTTTGTCAAAAATCACATGTAAAAATATTTTTTCTATCTCATCATGAAAAAAATTGGACGCTCAGCAAAATCGAAAAGTCGATGTTTTGTGGTTTTTTGAGTCCAACTATACGCCATAATGATTTATGAAAAATGTTTGCACGTGAGTTTTCTTTGAAAAACTAGAAAAAAAAATCAGTATTTTAGAAAAAAAATCATAACGTATTTATTTTTTCGTAGCGGTGAACTTCCCCTTAAATACTTTATTAATACGTTTGATTTTTGTTTATGGGCGAACTCTTTATTATTGTTAGCATTATTAAAAACTTTATATTCGAACCACCAATTCGATTGCCAATTGTTGATTAATAGCCGACAAAAATCGAGTGCCATGGAAGCGACTTCAGCACCTGCGAGCCTAAAGAGCCCAATTGCCAATTAAAATACATTTCACCTAAAAATAACAGTTGAAGTACCAATATGGTTTTTGGAAAACCATTCAAATCAATTACACATCGAAAAGCACTTGTACTCGCTTTTTTATTGTTTGTGCTGCATGAAGTGTTCTCAGCTGTTGTCATTGGCGTAGCTAGAAAATATATCTAAAGGGGGCCTAGGGGAGGCCTGTTGATTTTTTTTTTATTTTGGTAAAATAAAGTTAAATAAAAACTCGCGAAGATTGGGTACATTTTTTCTGTGACCAATAATATGAAATTGAAACTTACTTTTATATTAATGGTGAACCAATAAATTTGATTATATTTATTTCATAACAATGCACAGTGGTCCAGAATGCAGATTTAGG
Source organism: Ochlerotatus camptorhynchus (assembly GCF_037179485.1). Lineage (NCBI taxonomy): Eukaryota > Metazoa > Arthropoda > Insecta > Diptera > Culicidae > Ochlerotatus > Ochlerotatus camptorhynchus. The sequence continues at coordinate 158,481 of NW_027040576.1, forward strand.
TGGAATGATATGTTTTGAGCTTGAAATTAAAACTTTAGACTAAAAGTCTTTTCTACAAAATTGTTCCTTATAGTTACGCCCTCATTTTTATGGCATTGAATTCTAGGGTGGTTCCTATTATCATTAAAATCAAAAATCTACCTTTTTTGTTTGAATAAATTAAGGTATACATTCTTGCGCAAAGTTATAGCTTAGCTAATTTCAAGCAACTTTGTTGAAAATAACTTTTTTGTATCTCTTAAGTTGGCCGATTTACGGCTATTTTCTTGAATTGTGTTAGGGTGGCTCTTAGAAAAACAGTTTTTTTGCTCTAGTTTTCTTATTTCGAATTTCTCAGCAAAGGTGTCGTCAGATAACTTTTAGATCTTAAGAAGGCGCAAATTTTTGCTGCTAAAATTTGTCAATATCTTCAGCCGATCAAGAGTTACTGTCGTTTTTATACTAAAAATATGCTTTTTTCAAATGTTAATATCTCTGGTTGGGGCAAACAAAAAAAAAGTTTTTTACGGCATTTTAAAGAACGTATGTTATTCTCAATAATATAAAAAAATTGGAGGTATGTTATTTTTCAAACTCGTACAAAATCAATTTGAAATTATTCATATTTTTTACTATTTTTGTGTATATCTTTTTTATTAGAAGAGATACAGGCAACTAAATCCGATATAAAACATTCGTCTTAGAGAGTTTTAACATTCTCTAGAAGATAACTTTCATGAGAAATTTCAAATAAAAAAGTTATTGCTAAAAAACTATTTTTTCCAGGAACACCCTAAGTCAACTCCGAAAAATAACTCTAAAATGAGAACGTTAAGGGATAGAAAAAAATTTCTTCGACAAAGTTGCTTGTAATTAACTTAGCTACAACTTTTTTGAACAACACCTGTTTTTATTTTGTAAAACAAAAAAGTTAGTTTTAAAAAATCCCTAATTTGAGGACCACCCTGATGTTTGCAAACAAATGTACTAGCACATTTTATATAAATTTGTCACTAGAGTGGTCCTATGAAATCCATCTTTTGCCAATAACTTTTTTATTTGAAATTTATCATGAAAGCCATTTTCTAGAGACTTTTAAAACTCTTTAAAACAAATGTTTTAAAGCGGAATTTGTTGCCTGTATCTCTTCTAATAAAAAAGATGTACTCAAATATAGTTAAAAATATGGATAAATTCAAATTGATTTTATACGAGTTTAAAAAATAACGTAACTCCAATTTTTTCATATGATTGAGAATAACATACGCCCTTTCAAATGCCGTAAAAAAACTTTTTTTTTGTTTGCCCCAACCAGAGATATTAACATTTGAAAAGTGCATATTTTTAGTATAAAAACATCAATAACTCTTGATCGGCGAAATATATTGACAAGCTTTGTGTAGCAAAAATTTGCGCCTTATTAAGATCTAAAAGTTATCTCACGACACCTTTGCTGAGAAATTCGAAATAAGAAAACTAGAGCAAAAAAACTGTTTTTTAAGAGCCACCCTAACTCAATTCAAGAAAATAGCTCTAAATCGGCCAATTTAAGAGATACAAAAAAGTTATTTTCAACAAAGTTGCTTGAAATTAGCTCAGCTATAACTTTGTCGAAGAATGTATACCTTAATTTATTCAAACAAAAAGTTAGATTTTTGATTTTAATGATAATAGGAACCACCCTAGAATTCAATGTCATAAAAATGAGGGCGTAACTATAAGAAACAACTTTGTAGAAGAGACTTTTAGTCTAAAGTTTCAATTTCAGGCTCAAAACATATCATTCCACCTAAATCTGCATTCTGGACCACTGTGCAATGATTGGGACCTCAATTGGGGGAGCCTTAAAAACTTACTGAATTTGAACAAGCAATTATCCTTTGTTCATGCTTTGTGTAATGAAATCACATAGCGACCGGATGTCAAACATTTAACCATCTCAAACTTAAGAAAATGCGCAGAGTTAGATAATTCCATGAATTTTGTAACTAGCTTTTTTTTTAGATACTGAATATTTCATCATCAGTTAAATCTCAGACAGGAACCAAAATTAAATTCTAGGAGTTTGAATTTGAAATATGACAAATTTTAGACATTTAGGACTTAAATATGTTTAAGGTTAAGATTTAAAATTTTTGAAAAATACTGAAAATCTGGTTATAATTTTTCATGATTCTGATATTTGAAGAGAAAAGAAAGTAATAAAGCACTTATGCAGAACAATTTTTTATTCGATGCATCGGACTAACAAACATTCGAAGTCAATCAAGATTTAACTTTAATTCTAATCGAAAAAAAACTCGTAACTTGAATCATTGCGTCTCTGTTTGTGACTAGATAATAATTGAATTTTTTTTTCAAAAGCATTGGGATTTTTTTAAATTTTAAATGAAGTTAGTTTTGGTTATACCCATTTGGAACCAATTAATTATTTACACGAGCTGTTTTTAATCATAAAATAGACACTAAAAGCACGGATTTTTGTATGTGCTAAGTCATTCAAACTATCCAGAAGCTGAATTCCGGGAATAAATTTCATCGAAAAGAAAGAAATTTGTAGAAATTTCCAATTTTCGTTCAAATGTATGCCGGAATTCAGCTGCTGGAGTGCTAATTCTTACTAATATAGCTAAATCACTAAGGCACGGGTCTTCCCTATAGAGAATATACAAACATGTCCATTAAATCTATAGTTCATATTTCAAGATTCCATCAGATTCAATAAGCTGGAAAACTTTTGAATACCGTAATCCGGGGATAAATTGATCACTATTTAACGTAAATAAATAAATTCCTACAATAAACTAAATTGAAAAACTAATGGTATTTAAATCAATCAATGAGGGCTCCATTGTCCTGCATGATTTATTATAATATAGAATGTTTTGTGAATTTTTTGGAATTTTTTGAAATCTTAAATTTTAAATTATCGATATGGGGTGAAATTTATCAACCCCTCAAATGGCTTCCCAGTGCCCAGTTCCCTAGTAATTGTTCTTATTAAATGTGGGTTCCCTGAATCCGATTCAGATGCTAAAACCCTTGTGTGAAAAGTGTTTTGAGCAGAAACACCGAAAAAGAAGTCTTAAATGCACAGTTGCGCCTAAATGTAGGCAAGTTAATTCAAAATTACTGGTAATTTTGTGAAAAACCCTGGATTTTTTGATATTTGAAACATTGTACCGCAATTTTTAAAATAATTCGGATTCATTGACACTTAGTTTAGTAAAACATGATACTTGAATGGTAATTACATCAATAGCTGCAGTCCTATGATCGTTTGTTTGGATGTTGATATTGTTTGCTCCTTAACGTCAGATCTATAAAATTGAAATTTATCCAATAAATTTTTCTTTTTGTTAGGAAAAGAGATCAAGGCAATCATTGGAGTCTCATGATGATATACTTTTAATATTACTATTGATATCTATCACCGACCATGTTATACGTGGCAGTTAAAAGTGCAACGCATTATGATCAATTTCACTCCGGTGATCAATTTTCCCCCTGGATTACGGTACTTCCTGGACAACCTACAGTCTTGAAAGAACATTGAACTTTTAAACAGTTGGAGATCCTCAGAACTTGATAAACCTGAAGTCTTGGCAAAATATTCATCTTTTGAATATTTCCTGCTTTCTAGAAAGGATGTCTGAAAGAATATTTTTATGCAACGTTTCCTGGACGTCTACAAAACTCCCTTAAGGTGATACTCTAAGGAAGCCTTAGTGTGAAACTTCAAAGGCACAAATGTCAGCTTCCACGAAACATACCAATTTGAAATTGCTACTCTCTGTTTGTAATAGCACAGCAAACAAGGAGTAGCAATTTCAAATTTGTAGGTTTTGTGGAAGCTGACATTTGTGCCTTTAAAGTTTCACGCTAAGGCTTCCTTAGAGTATCACCTTAAATTTCATGGAACTTTCCAGATGTTCAAGAATATTTGTAGATGATAGGTGCCATTCCAGAAGTGCAAAGATGTTCAGAGATCTGCGTAGAATTAAAAGAGATTGACAAAATATGGAATTTGGAATAAATTTAGGGAACTTCGTAGAAGTTGAGGAAATTTAGTAAAAGTTAAGGTGATACTCTAAGGAAGCCTTAGCGTGAAACTTTAAAGGCACAAATGACAGCTTCCACAAAACATACAAATTTGAAATTACTACTCCTTGTTTGCTGTGCTATTACAAACAGAGAGTAGCAATTTCAAATTGGTTTTGTTTCGTGGAAGCTGACATTTGTGCCTTTGAAGTTTCACACTAAGGCTTCCTTAGAGTATCACCTTAACGAAGTTCTCAAAACCCCCAAGAAGTTCATGGAGCTTTTACGAATCAAGATCTCCTAGAAGTTTATTGAACTATCTTTAGATCTTCTACAAAATTCCCTGAACTTTTAGAATATTCCTTTCACTTACATGAAGTTTTACGCAGCTCCTCAAAATGCTACGAAATTCGCAAAACTTCTTCAAACTTTGTTGTACTTCTATGTTTCTCGATGATTTTCCGCGAAGTTCCACGAACGAAATTTCTAGCATTTGTACGTAATTTTCACAACAATTCCAAGACCATGAGGCTCCAAAAAAGTGTCCTGAAATTATGTAGAGGTTTCCGATCAATAATGAGCTTCCCTGAAATAAAATAACGTGCCCTAAACTTCTACGAAGCTTCTCAAACTCAAATAAATTTTCCACTTCTACGCAGTTTTCAGAGCTTTTCCAAGTTTCTTGTTTCTACGACTTTTTTCTGTAGATCTATGAAGTTCCCAAAATTTCTAATAAGTTTTCTCCATTTTTGCGATGTTCCCTGAACTTGTTAGAAGTCCTTGAAGTTTAACAAAGTTCCCAGAAGTTAAAGAAAAACCCCTGGGCTCATTACCAATTTGTAGATCCTGTAGACGTCTTATTATGCCATCGATTAAACATGTTATACATATGTTATATGTTATATGTTATATAATTTATCAAAATTGCTTCTTCTAGTCACCCCCAGTAGCTACGCCAATGGCTGTTGTATTTTACTTCTGATTTCAATAACAGCATTTTAACCCGTACAATGCACAAGGTCCTAATGACATTGGTTGATTCTCTTCAGCGACTATCGTTAATAACTCGGAAACAGAAAACGCTTCTGGCTGTGTTTGTCGTTTTAGTTGCTAGATAATAGCTTCTTCCATCGAACTGTTTTTAGAAAATAGCCCGAAACGATTTTACAGGGCCGTGGCGATCCAAAGAGGAAGTAATTAATAAAGAGTTTTCCCTAAGAGAAGAGGTGACAATACGGGGGTGAAAATGAACCACTCTCTGTCAAACGTGAACCAGCTCCTGATTGGCCGATTTCATGTGCGTAAGATAGTAAGAGATAGAAATAAAAGAGAAAGAAGCCAATTGTAACCTCTTCCTCTTAGGGTTTTCCTAAAGGGATTGCCTAACTTTGACAGTTCATTGCGGCCATATTAATGAAGCTACAAGTGTCAAATTAGCTGCCATTTATTCAGTGTCTCTTGCCAAATTACCATGGAGAGTTATAGCGTCCAATAGCACGTGCAAATGATAACATTGTTTAATCAAATGGATTGATTGATTTATCTTTATTAGGGAGGCTTTCAGCCTGGGGCTGGTTCGCCTCCATTTAATCAAATTTTGTGTTTTTGCGAGCAACGTTCCGAGCGCTTCGCCCATTTTACGGTTGCAATTATCGTCCTACCGAGAGGACTATTCGCAATGTGGTGAACAAATTTGAGGAAACTGGTTCGGTGAACGCTCAACCACCACCCGTACGTCAACGGATCGCAAGGTCAGCCGAGAATATCGCCACTGTACGCGAAAGTGAATCCGCGCACAAGAACTGGGTCTCTCCCAGGCTTCAACTTGGCAAATTCTGTATCGAGACTTCGGTCTGCACCCATACAAGATCCAATTGACCCAGGAGCTCTAGCTTAACGATCATAGAAAGCGCCGTGTGTTCGCTGATTGGGTTTTGGAGTAGCTGAAAACAGACCCTGATTTTGCCCGAAAAATCTTCTTCAGCTACGAGGCCTATCTCTGCATTAACGGGTATGTGAACAAGCAGAATTGTCGAATTTGTGACAAGGCCAATCCACACGAGCTCCACCCAGTGGCAATGCATCCCCAAAAAGTCACTGTTTGAGTGCATTTTGGGCGAGGCTATCACCATCAGCGGAGAGCGCTACAGGTCAATGATCACCGACTTCTTCTGGCCTAAAGTGGACGATATGGATGTGGACGGTATGTGGTTCCAACAGGACGGTGCAACGTGCCACACAGCGCCCTGAGCGATTTCCGGGCATAGTTATTTCGCGCGGAGGCGATGTCAACTGGTCACCAAGATCGTGTGATTTAACTCCGCTAGACTCTTTCTTGTGGGGTTATGTTAAGTCGCAGGTCTATGTCAATAAGCCGCAAACCACCGATGCCCTCAAAGCCAACATTACTCAAGCCAGCAACGAGATTCAGCCCGATTTGTGCGCCAGGGTCATGGAAAATTAGACCTCCTCTCGGATGCACGCCACCAAGCAAAGCCGAGGCGGCCATTTGAATGATGGCATATTCCATACATAATGGTATTGAAAGGACTTTCAATCCAACAAGAAATCTCGTGAATATCTCACACACAGTTTGTTTTATGGGAAACCCTTAAGAATCGATGAATGTAGGTTTTAAGCTAGACGGTTATACTTGTTGAAAGAAACCATTATTATAAAATGAGCAGGATGATTGTCCTATACGAAAACCGTAGTGACATGATATTTCAGTGCCAACATTTCAAAGGGGCGTAATTGAATTTGTAAACAGTAACTTTAGTTGTTGATTTCTCGCGAATAAAAACTCACTCATGAAAATTACTGGCACCACCAGGTAGATGAATGTTTCTTCTATCTGCTAGCATTGTTAGTTTGGAGGGGTGAGCTTTTATTCGCAAGAAATCAACGTCTAAAGCTATGTTTAAAAAAGTAATTATGCCCCTTTGAAATGTTTTATTTATTTATTTAATTAAATCTTCAACATAATGTTGTACAGATATTTTCTAGGCTAGGTGTCGAATTCTATGTCTGTAAGTAGACTTACTAATGTTAAAATCATATACATCAAACGATTCATTAAACACACAACAACACAAAGTCCACGGTTCGTTGAATCCATAGTTGGTCCAAAGGTTGCCACAGAAGCGTGTAACTACGTAGAACTCTTTGAGGAGCATTGATGTAGATTTGGCTCACAAGAGAGTTGCAATCCACGTCACCGTTAAGCAATCCAAACACGAAGAGTCGCTGAAGTAGTTTCCTCCTTGCTGCCAACGTGTCCAGGTCAATCAGCCTGCACCGTTCTTCGTAAGGCGGCAAATTTACCGAATCGTTCCAGGGCAGAACACGTAAAGCGTATCTTACGACGTTTCGCTGAATGGCTTCGATTATGTTAGCTTGAATAGCGTGAAAGGGTGCCCACACAACAACAGCATGCTCTAGAAGACTGCGGACGAGAGCACAGTATAGTGATTTCAGCGCGTAGATGTCCTGGAATGCGTTTGTGTTTCGTTTCAAGAAACCTAATGTGGCGAATGCTTTAGCAGTTATCATGGAGATGTGCTCATTGAATCTGACTTTAGAGTCGATGATAACACCCAAATCCTTAACTGAAGAAACGAAGAGCAAACTACTGAGTCCTATCCTATAGTCATGGCGTAAGGGCTCGCGTTAACGGCTAATAGATATTGCGCAGCATTTTGTGACATTAACCTGCATACCGTTCAATGTACACCAGCGCAAAAGGGAATCAATATCCTTCTGGAGTGCGCAACAGTCAAGTCTTGACTTAATTGTACGAAAGATCTTTAAGTCATCGGCGAACATAAGTTTCGAAGAACACAGTCGACTACACAGATCGTTCACGAACAGGATGAACATTAAAGGCCCCAAATGGCTACCTTGGGGAACACCAGAGGGTATCTCGAAACTAGGCGAATTAACACCGTTAATGCTCACATAGGCTGAGCGGTCAGTTAAGTAAGACTGTAGCCACTTCGTGACCCAATTAGGTAATCCCATACACCTCATTTTGTCCACTGCAAGCACATATGGAACCCTATCGAACGCCTTACTGAAGTCCACGTAGATCGCATCAACTTGTCGTCGTTTTTCAATGGAGTTGATCAGCGAGTTGACAAACACCATTAAGTTGGTTGTTGTAGAGCGTTTCCTCACGAATGTTCGGTAATTATTGGCCTAACCGCTTGATATACGATCTTCTCCAGAGCTTTTGGGAGGCAGCTTAGAATCGAAATTCCGCGATAATTTTCAACGTTGTGGATGTTTCCAGCTTTGTGAATATGTGTGATGTACGCAACCTTCCACATTGTGGGGAAAACACCACTAGCTAGCGAACGATTGAAGATAATCGACACAGGTGAAGCGAGAGATGCAGAAAATTTCTTTATGAACGATGGCGGCAAACAGTCTGGACCAGGGAATTTAGAAGGATCTACAGATGAAAGAACTTTCATCACCTCTTCAACAGATACACCCAACTGCGGCAAATGCAAGTTGCAATGAGCTATGCTGCTCATCCAGTCACGACGATCATCCGGAGAATTAGCGGGAGGGGTAGTCGAAAAAACATCCTTGAAGAATTTTGCGAAGAGATCAGAAGCTTCTTCCGCGGAGTCAGCACGAGCTTCTTTATAGGACACATCGAGTGGTATACCGCCATTCCGCCTAAGTTTCTTCCGTAGGTCCAAAAAGACGATGGATCCCGCTTTGCCTCCGACTCAATGCGCAATACATATTCATGGAAAACTGGTGTAGTGCTCCTCCATGTCGTGAAGTAATCGCCGTTGTTTGAAAAGACGTTTCCTTGCTTTCCGTAACCTGTTTCGGAGGTTCCTAAGTTCCGTGGTCCACCATGGTTGATTGTAGTGAACACGGAGGCAATGTCGTCGAATAGGAGTATATTCGTGGATGATATCGAAAATGGCACCATAAAACCGGAAAACAGCATCGTCAACGTCACAATCAGTCAAAAGCGTCGTCCAGTCTATCGAGCCTATCCGGGCGTTGATAAGGGGTTCATTGCAGAAGTTGAAATCGTTATAACAGCGGTCCAGCCCAACGTCGTCAGTATTACGAAGGTAGTCAAATTTGATGATAAAAGATTTGTGATGAGCGTCGAGTTTTAAAATTCCACAGGGCGATTCGAAAAGTTCGTAATCTCTCGTTTACGTTACGTACATCCTGAACCTGCTGTAATCCACATGCAAGGATCGACTGGGTCAAAGCGATTTCTTGTTCAGATGAAGCGTTGGTCTGATGTAAGAATTCATGTCGGCATCAAATTGCCATGATAGTCTAGGCAGATTATAGCTCACAAAATTCTTGAACACAAAATGCAAGATTGGAGTACATGGCGCAGTCCGAGTTAGGCCTTAAGTAGACGTAGACGTAGATATGTAGACCAACCTAATAATATTTGACGCCACATGCTAGTCTTTCTCTGAATTTGCAATAGCTCAAACTTATGCAGTGACGGTGGAAATTCTCGCGTCACTTTTCAATAGGTTGTATCTGTATTGATCGATTCTCTTCATTAACTTTCCACTTTGGATCGCCACGGCCCAGCTAAGATATTTTCAGACATTTTCGACACACAAATCGATGGAAAAAGCAACAATCTAGCATATAATACGCAAAAAATCAAAAATATCTCCAAATGATAAAATGACAAGCGATCAACGAACCGAATGATAAGGCTATATCAGAAGTGGAATGCAATAAAGATATAATCTTCTTCATTTTTTTTCATGACAAGCAGCCCGTGCGACACAGCTCACTCGGGGAGGTAGAAGGAAACGAACAAATTGTTGTCAAGCTGCTTCACAAAGTAAAGCCGATGATGATACACGTGTGTTAATGGGAAAAAAATGTGTTATGTCTTTTCTCGATGCAGATCAACACAGAAAGATAAAAGTACCTAATTTTGAGTTCTTCACCCAGGTTGGCAGTTCCGTGCGCAAACTCAATTTAGAGCTCTAGCGCCTACTAAATTTTGAGTTGTTGTCATTCACTCGCACGTAATCAGGATTACTTACTTTTAAGTTGTTTTCATTCAACGTCAAGTTCAAACTTCTTGAAATTGAGTTTTACACAACTTACTCACTTTTAACTTTGCGCTCGGAACCGTCGAGTTGGGCGAATAGAACTCAATTTTGCTCTTTTCGTTTTTGACAACAACAAAAGAGCAAGTGAGAGGCATCAACTCAAAAGTAAGTTTAAAGAACTCAACCGTTGGGTAGTTTTGGTTCTCCGTGTATACTGCAACAAAAAAGGCAAGCAATATATTGCGAGTTTCACACCAAATTGGACTAATAAGCGCGTTTTCACTTATTAAAAAGTGTGATAAAACTGCAAGCTTACGTCTAATCGTCTTGGTGTCTTCGGTGCACTCATTCCTTATGATGCAAGCAATAAGTGCTCCGAAGACATCAACACGATTAGAAGGAAACGTGCACTTTTATCACACTTTTTGCATTTTTGGGGCAGTCCAGTTTCAGATGCAACCAGCAATATTATCATTATCCTTCTACCACTCCGATCGAGCTATGTTACAGAGCGAGTTTGTCATGGTAGTCGTAGCAACCGTTTTGTCTTTATCGTTGGTTGCTTTATGTGTTTGGATTCTCTGATAATACGACAAAGACGACGGGAAACGTTTCTGCAGCCGAGTTATTTACGAAAGAGAGTGACGGTGACAATTTTCAGCTCTGGACGTAAATCAATGGAGATTTTTTGTCATTCCATTCAAACATGTTTACCTGCTTGTCATTACTGATCACCCATTATTATTTGGCTCGTTTGTCGTAAGAAAGCATTATGAATGTAATTTCGCACTTAAATCCAGAATAACGACTAAAACGCTGTCCAGACTGGAGAGTTATAACATGTTATAACGGTTGTCAACTAATTGCAACACAGAAACCACCATCAAGATAGCGCTATAACATGTTATAACTCTGTAGTCTGAACGTACTATAAGCTAAATATCTTTGACAATCACTCCTATTCTGTATTTCGTTTCGAACGAAATTCTCATACAAAAAAAAAATTTTTGTATGAGAATTTCGTTCGAAACGAAATACAGAATAGGGGTGAATATTACAAAGTTTGATTCTTTATTTCCAAAAAAGTATGGACTTTTGAAGATTCTTCTGTTTATCACATCATTCCTTTTTCTCTTCTTTCTAGGTCCAGCTAATGTCACGTGACGAACAATCAGTATTAGTGGTGACTTATGCTGAACTGAAGCACTGTTTAGAGCAAGCATTTTCCGAACTGGTAGCGGCGGCCACCGTGTAATAGGAGGCTTGCATCCGTATACAAAGTGACACTGCTTGAAGTGAACGAAAACCGAAAATTTAACTTGAGGCTCGAGAGATGTGTAATATTTTCTATAGTGTGAAACCCAGAAGCAGCCGTCGTCAGTAATCGAAGATGATATACTGGAGTTGATGGTCATACACGCATACATATTTAAAAACAGAACAGAGAGAAGCATACAACAGCAACAACAACAAAAAAACAACAACCACAACTACAAACAACAGGTTTAAAGTGGAGAGAGAAAGCGAAAGAATGCAGTTTCTACTACACATAGAGGTATGCTCGTGATCTTATTTGATCTTATTTTTTATACACATACAACCTAACAGAGGATGAAAGAGATGAATCATTATAAGATGAAAAAGTGAAACTGTTGAAAAAACGAAACCAACTGTAAAAAATAAAAATAAACTACACGATGGAGCAGCAGAAGCAGATTTAGTAGAAACAGAAAGATGCATCATCATTGTGTGGTAAACCAATATTTACAAATACACATAAACACACACACACACACTCACACATTGTAGCTACGGGAAGACGACGGAGACGACAATGCAACAATAGAAAGGCGAGTAAGAATTGTCGTCTCGAAGGAGATTAGGGCGAAAACGATAGGAATCGAAGATTTGTTCGGGTTAAAGCAGCTGGTGGATCGAAAGACCAATTCGTGTGAAGCAGCAGATCGGAATAATTAGGAAAATCTCTGTGTTTCTGTTTGATTTCGAAGCTTTCATTTCTCATTTTGAATGCGTTTGGGAAAAAAAATCGGTCACGTGTAGGAAGAACAAAGTGCTTTCATTGTGTGAAAAGTGTCGCAGCTTAAATTGTGCTGATCGAGCGCTCAGAAGCAATAAACTGAACAGTAAGTGGCGAGAAATGGATTTGGATGAATTTGGATTTATAGTGAGGATAATATGTTAGGAAATGAAAAAAAAACGTAACAAATTGTAGGAGGATGAAAGTTTTACGTGTAAACACTGTAGATGGTAGCGAAAAACTGCACAATGTCTAAGCGAAGTCGCTGCATGTGAGATGAGTCGATTTTCATAGAACAATGTAATTCGTGTTAATGGACGACCTTGTCGCTTATGTTTTTGCCAAAACTGTTAGATTCATCCCTGTTTATTCAATTATTTAATTTTATTTTACCGCGGCATTTTCAAAATTTTCTCAAAATCGTACGCTTGTTGATGATCTGAAAAACGTTATTGTTCTGTATTCTCAAGCAAACTTCAAATCACGCTCAATTTAACACATTTACCATCTTTAGCGCTTCTGGAACCTACAGCAAGAAAAGAAATGTTGAACCCTTAAACACTGCGCCCTTAAAAAACACAGAGATCGAACTCATCGAGCGTTAGCAAACCTACATTATTTCGATGATAAGTTATCATTAAACTGAGAAGCAAAAGAATTGTTTGTGATGTTATTTTTTACTGCTTTACATTTTATTTTAAGAGTCCATTTTTGTGCGTCTTTATTTCCTGATTATAACGACTATTAATTAATATTATTTTATATCGATAGTTATTAATTATTTTTTTGCTAGTGATAAGACCGTAGTATTGAAGTTATATAGGCAAAGATGCAAATGATTCGTATTTGTGGAAGACACACATGAGATAAATTTCGACACGAAAGTAACGCGAAAGCAAATTACAAACACACTATTACTTACCTCGAGCTCACAAATACATACAAAAGAAACACTCACGCTAGAACTTAGACAGTATATTTCTTTGTTTTCTCATCGATCTCTCTCGTTACGATCATCTGTGTTGTTGTGGAGAGCTTCGATCGGTTTTCCGACGGAGTTCTCATATTTTTTTTAGCTCTTCCCTTCTTTATTCTACCCTAGAGGCACACAGTGGGTGACGAACAGAATACAAATACAAGCATTTCCGGCCACAGACAGAGTTAAAGAATAAACCGCACGGCGACATTTTGTTTTGCTTTCCTTTGGCAGAAGCTTTTTTCGATGAAACAAAAGTGAGAATCTTTCAAAAACGGTTGATGCAGCAAAAGAAGCGAAATAAAATAAATCCAATTAGTGGTGTTTTTAAATGATGAATGAAAAACAAAATGCTAGAATCACAGCGACAAATGTAAAAGTAGCGAAAGAAATGCAAACAAAACGAGTGTAGACACAATTAATGCAAATGATGAGATTTTGAATGGAAGGAAGAAAACAAAAATATCTTAACTGATAGAGAACAAACAAGTAAACCAATAGATGTAAACGTACAGAAACACAAACACACTCACACAGACACGCAGACACCTATAATGTATTAACACAGGGAAGCAAAACTGGATTGAATTTCTATACAAAGGGAGAACGGGGACGAATGACGTTGATTGTACGTGAATATAAATGCAACACACACAAAAAAGAACAAATTCATATTCTTCCTGTGAGCAAAACAAATAGAAACTAAAATAAAACAAATCGAAATGGGTAGTAAAGAGAGAAAGGAAGAGAGAGAGAGAGAGAGAGAGAGAGAGAGAGAGAGAAAAAACGAAAGTTTTGAGTTAAAATAAAGAAATGGAGAAAGACTTTTTACTGTGACAAATAATATTTAAAAGGTGAAAAAACAAAACAAATGAAACAGAAGTAAACAAGAGAAACTGATAAGATACACTTATAGGAGAAGTAAACAAAGGTAAAAACAGAGATATATTTGTAATAAAAGAAGAAAAACGAAAAAAGCACAAAAAAGAAAACGTAACCACTCTGGGCAAAATGGATGCTGGTTGACGTGTGGTTGGTTGGTTCCTCTATTAAACTCGAAATTGGCGGCCTATTCCATTCGGTACCGAAAATTGAAACACTTCCATAACTTTTACCAATATTTGAGTGCAATGAATTGTGTTAACTGATCTCACTGAAATCAATCTCAATTTCACATCCCTACAAAATCATTATTTACATTTGTTTTACACGGCAGATAAACTTGTCTCATTTTCCGTACGTCGATTGATTTTTTTTTATTCACTTTAATTTATGATATTTTTTATTTTTGATCAGCCACATCGAAGATTCATACAGAATGAAAAAAATTAAACAAACCCATCCGTTATTCTGCGAGTGGATTACGGAGAAATTATTGTATTAAAAAAAGAATAAAAAGTGAGAAAAAGCCTTGCAAAAAAACTACAAAAATGTAAAAACCTGGACACGATTGTATCCGACCAAAAACACGAATAAAAAGAAGAAAATTTTATGTTTCATAAAGAGGTTGTTGTTTTTACTTTGCGAGATCCGAAATCAAAGTAAAATTGCTAATGCTTGGTGTGGCGGTGGCTAATTGAACTACACACTACGGAAAACTCTTGTAAATTTCAGTTATGTGAGACTGTGAGACGGGCATCACTTTTGTCGTTAAACTCGATCTTTATGAGAGTGAAATTATTTTCAATTAAATCTAGAATTTTTATTGCTCAGAAACAAATTCTGAACCATGGCGAAAAAAAGTGCTCAGTTTTGTGTTTCCTGTCAAAATGCGTGGTCTTACTCCGGAACAACGAAAAAGTATCGTGCACAAATGGTGCAGTGTGAGAGGACTCTCGTTGAGAAAATTGGCCAAGGAAGAGGGTGGCCGAAAATCCGGTCCTGTAAGTCCGGATATCGATAAAAAGATCAGGGATGCCTACAAACGAAAACCAGCGACTTCCGTTGCGAAAAAACTAGGGACCTCGTCGAGTAACGTCATGCGGGCCAAAGAAAGACTTGGGCTGAAAACATACCGGAAGCAGAAAAAACCCAAAAGGAACCCAAAACAGGCCGCGTCCGTGAAACCACGGGCCCGCAAACTCTACGATTCGTTATTGTGTCGAAATTCTGGGTGTATAATAATGGACGACGAAACGTACGTGTAACTAGATTACAAAACGCTTCCCGGATCACAATTTTATACTGTAAGTGAAGGCAAGGACATCCCCGAAACGGAGAAGGCCATTTTTACCGAAAAATTCGGTAAGAAGGTCATGGTTTGGCAGGAAATATGCGAGTGTGGTAAAACATCTAGTCCGTACATCACAACGTAGACGATGAACACTCAGAAATACGTTAAGGAATGTCTCCAGAAGCGATTGCTGCCGATGATCAGGCAGCACGAAGGTCAAGTAGTATTTTGGCCTGATTTGGCGTCATGTCATTACGCAAAGTACACTTTAGAATGGTACAAAAGTCAAAATGTATGTTTCGTGCCGAAATACATGAATCCGCCGAACTGCCCGGAGGCACGGCCAATCGAGACTTTTTGGGCTTTAACCAAAGCAAAGTTTCGAAAATTAATAAAACCAGCCGACGACATCCAAAAATTCAAAAAAAGATTGGCCAAAAGTGGTCAAAATGGTGGGAAGTACCACTGTGCAGAAGCTAATGGGTCATGTTCGAGGAAAAGTTAGGAGTCTTGGCTATGATTAAATGTGTTGATTAAACGAGAGTAAAATATCATTTGAAATACAAATACAAATATGATTTGCCAAATAAAATTATTAAAACTTAAAAAAACATGATTTTTTTGTTATTTTGAAAGTGTGCTTATACTATCTGGAACAGTCTATAATATAATTGCGCATTCTTTTTTTTTAAGGTTGATTTTTGTCCCAGTCTTGTCTTCTGTCGTCACTTATTTTGTCATTTTGTCTTGTGTATTAACCCCCACTTGTCTTGTTTATTGTGTCAACTTGTGTCCATTGTCCTTCCCCATTTGTTTTTAAACTCGTTCTGTTACTCTGTCATGACTAATTTCATTGATATATAAAAATAGTAATATCAATTACAGGATAATATGGTTGTTTCTCGATTACTTTTTCAAAGGGAAGCATCAGCTCCTGCAAACAATGCATCCGATCGTCGATCCGACGCAACCGGCAGCTCGCACACGCTTACAAACACCACCAGCAGGTAGAGGAAAATTTCTCCTATCTGATGATAGTGCCAGCACGCGCGGGCCAGCCACCAGTTACGCCAAATCGACGACCAAACGCACCGCCTACAAAAGCCGATACGCTCCCTTGGAAAAGTTATCGAGATTTCTACTAATTAATGAATTATAGACAATTACCTCTCATGATCCTTGGCTCCACTATGATTTTAACTTACCACTTTTTGATTATTTATCAAATACCTCACCGAGTATATAACGCCCCGATGCCTTGTTGATTTCTGGTCTCATTTGGATTGGTCCTGAATTTGTTTGATATCCTGTTCGAAGTTATTCTTTTCCTTCTCCTTAGTCAATTGAAATCCCCGTGTCTCACGTCATATGATTCGCCATTCATAAAGATAATGGGTTAAAAGGGAGTAAAACATACATCAAGGTAGATTAGTATTAGTTGTACTTGATCCAAACACTAGAAAGAAGCATAGATAACTTAGTAGGAAAATAAAACTAATATATAACTAGTGCAATGGATAAGTGTTAGTTCCGGGATCATTTTAGTGTTAGTAGTTATGTTAGTTTTGATCCGTATTCAGTCCTACCGGCCCCTCCAGCACTATTTGCAGCAATTGTGATAAGATTATGCGACACTGCTACTACTACTATGTTAAATGTATGACTTGTCAATTTTCGAAACGCAATGTCTTTCAATAAATCACTCAATCACTTTGATGTCTGAAAATTTGCTCAAAAGGGTTTTGTTGACACATCATACCTTACCTAAAGCACAACAATCCTAATTCTTATTTCAAACCTATCAACATATTTAACACATCTTTCCTAAAACTTTACTTGTTCGTAAGCGTCTGGTTGAAGATATGACTTTCGCTATTAACATTGCCTGTAATTAACAAATACACTAAATAGGAAGATTTATTATACAACTTCAAAGGCTAGTCGCCTCCCTACGCGGACCCTCGCGTCCTATCTCTTATGTTAATTAACTTTCTGAATTCTCTAATTGAAGTTTATTTAATAAATAACTGAAATCTCTAATCTACCTACACAATCATAACCCATGCTTTTAAACTTAAATTTAACGTGTTTCAAGTACTTCTGGCTTTGACATATATTAATTATATCTTTGTTCGTCCCAGGTGACACCTTCAAGTGACTAAAATGCTTCACTTTGAAGTAAAAAATCTTAAAAAAAAGCCTAGGCCCATTCCACCACTGACCCCACTGGATCGTTACGGCGAACCAGTGGTTCATCTGATAACTCCTGAAGAGAAGGCTGCCGCGATAGGTCAGCGCCCATAATCTCGGACAAAACATCGTCAGCCCTCATGAATCTGAGGTTGCTGAAAATGCAACCAATCTTTTTCAGATTCCTAAAATTTTTCCTGAGGAATCCAAGATTACGGCTGACGAACTGTTGGCCTATATCAAATCATCTAAAAACATGAAGGCCCCAGGTTTCGACAACATCCTGAATCTGGAACTCAAACACATGAGTTCCAGATTCTACAACCATCTGGCACTGCTTTTCAATCAGTGCCTCAGACTTGGCTACTTCCCCTTGTGTTGGAAGTCAGCTAAAGTCATACCCATCCGGAAACCTGGGAAGGATCCGTCCTCTCCTTCAAGTTATCGACCAATCAGCCTTCTCTCAGGGTTATCAAAACTGTTCGAAAGAGCAGTGTACCACCCTAACATCTGTCGATGAAAACAACTTGTTGATCGACGAACAGTTAGGTTTTCGGAAAGGTCGTTCGACCGTCCACCAGTTGACTCGAGTAAAAAACATTCTCAGACAGAACAAGTCTGTTTCGAAAACATCCGCCATGGCGTTGTTGGACGTTCAAAAAGCGTTCGACAATGTCTGGCATGATGGCCTGGTGTTCAAATTGCAGCAGTACGGTCTTCCAATCTTCCTAGTGAAGATCATAAACAACTATTTATCAGGCAGGACGTTCCGAGTCTCTCTGAATGGCATCACATCGGATGCTTTCAACATCGGTGCCGGGGTTCCACAAGGAAGCATCCTTGGCCCCATCCTATTCAATCTGTTCACCTCCGATATGCCGGCTCTCCCTGATGGTGGATCGTTGTCTCTGTTTGCAGATGACACATCCATCGTCTACAAGGGTAGGGTCATCGGAGCTCTGACTGCCAAACTTCAGAGAGGCCTGGACGTCCTGTCTGAATACTTCAACAGCTGGAAGATCCGTATCAATGCGGCAAAGACCACCACCAAATTACACACGTTCAATCTTACCAAGTACACGATCGTATGTAGTTGTAGTACCATTTATAATGTAAATACTACCAATCAAAATCAATTGCCAATGCACCGCCGATGAAAACCACCAAATATCCCCCCAAGCCAGGTTTCACTTGCCGAACCATCTGCAAAATGGCCGGATCGTGGATGATGAGTATGTGCTTGCTGTCGGACTGAAGGAATGGAATGAAATTGCATTGATCAGTTCCTATTAATCCTACAAAGCAAAAAAAAATGTAATATCGATCAAAGTAATTCAAGCTGATGTATGAAATAATGATGTAATAGCAAAAAGCAGATACAATATTACATCAATGGATGTAATTTTGTACGCAAAATCGATGTACATTGTACAATGTGATATTACACAACCGATGGATTGACCTGGTTGCATCAGTTTCGATGTAATGTTCAACAACTTGTTTTGCTGTGTATACTATTGTGCTAAAGCAACCGAATCTTTGAGGTTAATACGTTGATTAACATTTGTTGGTTTTTACGAGATTCATGGTGCGGAAAATACATAGAGATTTTTCTTTTGAATTTTTCGAACCCATGTGAAGCCCAATGAACATTGGCAAAATGTCAAAACTCGACAGTGATGCCGTTTTATATTATATTTATTGTGTCCTACTTGTTAACCGTGCAGAACAGTGTGCCATGCTGTGTTTCGGCACAGTGTGCAGAGTTGATTGCCCCTTGTAGATAATAGTGGGTAATACAAAAATTGTACTGAAGCGAATACAAAAGTTGTGATTTTTCGACAAATCAAGTAATTATTTCAGGCATAACATTTGATAACGGCACAAAAGCATTTGTAAACAAACTTTCTAAGGCCCTTCCCGAAAAAAAATAACAACAAAAATACATTAAAAACAATGTAACAATAAGACGAAAATTATTGTCTTAACAATGATTTATATTGTTACGTCTACAATAAAATTACCTTGATTTATGTTGTACAAAACAATAAATTTCATGGTAAATGGAAAATTTACAATAAAAAAGGGGGGTTGTTAAGTATCTTAACAATGAAATTTTCGTGATTTTCCCATATAATTTTTTTTCAATAACATTATATATTATTGTTATTTTACTGTTGGTTGGCGAATTTATTGATTAAAAAAAATAACAGTGTACTTTAGAGTGTATATGTTGGCTTGACAGATCTACTTTATCGACTTTAAAAATAAATCGAAAAAATAAAACATTGCCCCGAGAAGGGAAGGGGGTGGTATGTCTGTTACGAGTGGTCCTTTTTTTTACTGGTTATGGATCGAGATTCGATCCGGAACTTGTGAGAAATGCAGGCCAACTGCCCTGCGCTCGATATCCCTAGGTCACGTCTCTTTGGTGGTTGAGCGTCGTTGATAAGTTAATGCATTTGACTGGAGAGAATCGCCCATGAAATATGCTTCCACCTGAGAGTTCCTTCCTGACATCTTCAAGTGGTGGAATTTTTTATTATTATTGTATGATTATTGACTGCACTGAAAAGGTCTCCATTAAGCTTTAGAGAGGGTCTAGGATAAGATATGAGCGGACGCGGACTGCCTGGTTTTGAGCCAAACGAACTGTCAAAGCTAGAGCCATACGAGCAGCGCCTATCTTAATTACATTGGCAGTGTTGCTGACCCTCTCATAGTCTGCATGCTTCAATCAGATTTATTTTTATTGTTCGTGAAGTAACCCACAATGAAAATACACCAATATTTAATGTAACAACAATTTTTATTGTAATAGAGTTGTTCATTATTGTTCATGATCGAATCATGTTAACAATAAAATAAATGAAAAATACGATAAAAAACATTGTAACAACATTTTATTATGTACATTCATTGTACAGCTAGGTAGCAGTTTTGCCGTTTTCGGAAGAGTACAACAATCATTTTTATTGTCGACAGTAAATATTAATGTTAGAGCATTGTTTCCACTGAAAATTTCACTGTAATTTTTTTTTCGGGTTTACACGCGAACCAAAGTACGCCCACGTAAACCAACAACATCATCGGATAGGGGCAACTATCACCTTTCCAAATGTGGTATTGATTTGCATGAGCGTACTTTGGTTCGCGTGTAAAGGGCCTTAGAAAGTTTGTTTACAAATGCTTTTGTGCCGTTATCAAATGTTATGCCAGATTTATAGAATGTTTAACCACAATTAAAAGCTTAAACTCATAATTTTAAAAAAACGGTATAATCTGTGTTAAATCTATTAAACTGTGATCAAATCTGAATTACAGATTCTTTATTCTTAAAACTCAAAAAATCTGTAGAAATACAAATTAATCTGTAGCTTTGACAACCCTGATGATAGCCCCCCACGTGGCAACGGTAAAGTCGAACGCACCAATCCAGCATAAGTGATTCAATTATATCTAAATAGACGTCAATATATTTACATGCGATGCGATTTTTCATAGCATTCACGTTTTTAATCCAAAAATTTGACAAACCACAGTTTAGTACTTAAAATAAAAGCTTAAAAATGAAAAACTGTCAAATATGGGTATTTCCGAAAAAAGGATGACGTGTAGAGGCCGGAAAAGGATGCCAGACGTCATTTTTGTATCCAAGATGGCGGCCATCGGTTCAAGAAAACTGTCAAATACCCTACAATATGCACACCAAATTTCTTAAATCTTGTTCGGTACTTTTTTGCTGGATTCGTTCTGTAAAATATAATTTTCACCGAAAGATTTGTTAAAAGTATTGTTTTACCAATTTTCCGCAATCAAAACTGCTGAATTTCCATAATTTACAGAAATTTACCGAAAACTGTAAATCAAAATTACTGATCTAAATTGTAAATGGCCGCAATTCCGCAATACTGTAAACAATGTGATGAATGTGCTGTAAACATAATCTTTAACAAAAACAAACAGCATTAATGTACCATATTTTTGTAGAAAATACAGAACAGATTTGTAAACCTCTTTCTGTAAAGCTCAACCTTTGCTGTCATTTTGAAGTTGAGCGTTCTTCGGCTATCCGTTGTGACTAGTAAGTACGTTACTTTTGTTCCTTTAATCCGTCCAATTTACATCGAAGGTATTAATTATATTATTCTTTTTAATTCTAGGCCAATTGCTTTCAGATGCCATGGACATTAAATGGCCTAATGTCCCACAAAAACCTCGTCCACAACCGCAAAAAGCGAATTTGTGCACGGTTCGCAACTGGGTCGCTAACAACGTCCAGGTTCTTACTTACTTTATATACGGACGAACGATGACAATATATGTTTATAAATAATGAATGATTCATATGAGCCAAATTATTCTTCAGATTTGTTGTTGTTGAAATAAATAATTAATCAATCAAGAAAAAATCATGTTATTGATGATTCAAGAAAAATAAGTACAGTCAATTCGGTAAAAATTAAACCGAACGCTATATTGCAAACTTCACCGATCATTCAGAAAAATGAACAGTCCTGGTCAGTAAATTTTGACAGCTCACAATTGAACAAAATTTACCGAACGGATTGTAAATAAACTAATAATTACCGAATAGATTACCGAATGTTCAGCTGTTCCATATTCGGTAAAAAATTACTGTATACTGTAAGTAAATCTTAGTGTGTGGGGTTTTCCGGATAGGGAATAACGTGTAGAGGCCAGAAATCAATGCCAGACGGCATTTTGGAATCCAAGATGGTAACCACCAAGGCCAGAAATCGATGTCATTTGATCGTTGGTTAAAAAAGAAATTTAACGTTTTCAGTATTACCTTAAACAAGTGTTCAATTGTGATGAAACAAAACTGTTTTAGAAAAAACGCTTCAAAGATCTTATGTTTCAGAGCACCTGAAAACAATGCTTCTCAATCAAGGGTTCTCAATCATGTTTTTTCTCTAAAGCGAAATTTACAGGAAGTAAATTATCGTGGCAACAAGAAAGGTTGAATGATCCAAGAATTATTTGAGGACTGTATAAACGACTGCTTCTCACCACAGTTGGAGGAGTTTTGCGCAGCCAAGAACATTAGCTTCAAGGCTTTGCTGCTCCTTGATAACGCTCCGTTGCATCCACCCACCATAAGCAATCCCAACATAATGCTCCTATACATGCTACCAAAGATCACGTCTTTGATTCAACCCCTTGATCAAAGCATCATCACAAATTTCAAGCTGAATTATGTCAAGAAAATTACAGTTTTATTCTGGAAACAGCCGAGAATGACCCAACAAACAATTGAGAGCTCTTATAAAACACCTGAGTTGATCAAACGTTGAATAATAGCTTCCAGAGTTGTACAAGAATGTAGTTGTATTGCCTTTTTGGTTGAACGCTTCAAAAGCTGCTTGGAGCACTCTTAAATGATTGTTTACGTTCGACCAACCACAATTTTGTTGCTAAAAATAGCACAAGTGATAGGCATGTTTATATAACCATAAGGCAATGATTATTCGACTGCAAGAGAAGTTACTCAAGATGAGCTTGATATACTTCTCTCATATGATCAAAATATGTATTCAAGAATAGAGTAGATGGAAACAGAAGCGGCTGGCAATCCGGGATCATGAGTTCGAATCTTGCTTCGAGAAACCCTCGGTGGAGTAGAGGTAAATTATATATAGGTGTTATTAATAAATGCAAACGTTAATTTAAGACACATATCATATAATCAACGATAACATTTCTAGATAAATTCTCTCAATTAATGATTAGAGAGATTAATTGGAAGAATATCAATCAAAGATTAAACAGATGCTTGTTACTACTTCCTCCATGATCACAGAATGTGAATTATGGCATAATTACATATTTTTTCAATGTGCACAAATAAATTAAATTAATAAAAACTGTACAAGCAATTATTTTGGCGTACCACGACAATTGTTAAACTAATTTTAATCTGTGAATATTGTGAGTACTTACACAACGGTTATTAAGGAGTCATTAAAAAGTGCTATAAACGCTTTTCACCGCTTGTTGTATAGTAATTATTTAGGGGTCATAAAAGAGTGTAACAAACGCCTCTCAGGTTCAATCTCTAATACATTTCGAAGCAGCTGTTAGGAGTTGTCTATAAACGTTGTATTAGAGCTTTCACCAAAACAATAAAGCTTGACTTTAAATATGTATCTATAAACGTTGTATAAAAGTTGCTTCTATCCGGTTGTTAAGGAGTCATTGAAAAGTGCTATAAACGCTTTTCACCGCTTGCTGTACAATGATTATTTAGGAGTCATAAAAGAGTGCAACAAACGCCTCTCAGGTTTACTCTCTACTAAATTTCAAAGCAGCTGTCAAGAAGTGTCTACAAACGTTGTATAAGAGCTTTCACCAAAATAATAAAGCTTGAGTTTAATATGTATCTATAAACGTTGTATAAAAGTTGCTTCTACTCCTATACCGCGTATACATATAATGCTGTAGTTGAACAGGTTCTCCAAACCAGTGTAAACAAGAGTTTTACAGAAGTTGTAATAAACAAATTGTACAGTTATTATTCAGCATGCAGTTGAATAAAATCACAATGGAAGCGTTTCTTCAACAAGAAATTGATTTTGGATAAACGTTTTACTGAATACGTTAGACAACACCTTTGTGTTGCAGTTGTATAGGTTCTCCAAACCAGTGTAAACAAGGGTTTTATAAAAGTTGTGGTTAACACATTGTGCAATTATTATTCAACTTGCAGCTGAACAAAATCAAAACGAAAGCGTTTCTTCAACTGGAAATTGTTACTTGGGGAAGGCCTTTCACTAGCAGATACACGAAAGTAGTTAAGCATCAAGAATTGATTCGACTACAATATCAAGACGACAACGAGGATTTGCAGATCATGTCCGAAAATTCAACAAATTCACGAAAACTTTGGTGCGCCGGGGATAAGAAACACGGTGAAATCAACGAAATCATAAGAGATGCACCGGCTACAGCAGATGAAATTGTTAGCGAACTAAACCCATTTACAATGAATATGGATTATATTTTCATCCCACCACGGTAGAAATCGAGTTCAAAATAAATCAACTCTCCGAGTTCGAAAGCTTCTGCACATTGGACAGTTATGTCGAACAAAGTGCAAAAATCCAAGATTTGCTAAGGGTAGACGAAACGTTGCCGTCTTGCTCAATGATACGTTAAACACATTATAAAAATTATACGCAGCATGCGAGGCAAGATTTTGAGCTTCAAAAAACCCTTAAACAAAATTCATCTTCCTAGTGGATTATCGCCAAGCCTACCCCGTACACGATCCACGTTTACTGTGCTGAACTGATACGAGGCTGTCCATAGCAACTAAATGTCCCTTCGAAAGCCAATTGCCACCATTTTGGATCCCAAAATGGTGGCAGACATCGATTTTGGGCCTATACACGTCGTCCCCATCAAAAGTTTACGCTAAAGCAAAGGCCGCCATCTTCAATTTCAAAATGGCGACTGGCATCGATATCTGATCTCTACACGTCGTTCCCTATCCAAAATCAACACCCACATTTTGGAATTTGACAGTTTTTATTGAACTGATGCCCGCCAGCTTTGATTCCAAAATGGCAACTTTAATCGATATTCAGCCTCTACACGTCATCCCCTCTCCGAAAGTACCCATATTGTAGGGTATTTGACAGTTTTTCTTGAACCGATGGCCGCCATCTTGGATAATATTTCCTCGCCAATCGAACGCAAATTACCAGCATTATCGGATAGGGGAAATCTTCCCCAACCCAAAGATGGTATTAATTTTCGTAGGAGAGTCTTGAGTCACGAGAAAAGGGGTTCCGAAGTTTTGTTCGCAATAACTGATGTGCTCTTTTCTGTTGTTGGTCGTGATTTGCTCGATTGGTTCCGCTATTTGACAGCTCAATTGATTCCCGAGATTCTATCCGCCAGACTATGAATATGGCGACTATACTCTACACGTCATCCCCTTTTCGGAAATACCCATATTGTAGGATATTTGACAGTTTTTCTTGAACCGATCACCGCCATCTTGGATTCTAAAATGACGTCTGGAATAGATTTCCGGCCTCTACACGTCGTCCCGGTCCGGAAATACCCATATTGTAGGGTATTTGACAGTTTTTCTTGAACCGGTGGCCTCCATCTTGGATTTCAAAATGGCATTTGGCATCGGTTTTCGGCCTCTACACGCCATCCCCTTTCCGGAAATACCCATATTGTACGGTATTTGTCAGTTTTTTTTTTAACCTATGGCCGCCATCTTGGATTCTAAAATGTAGCCTGAACTCGATTTCCGGCTTCTACACGTCGTCCCCGTTCCGGAAATACCCATATTGACAGTTTTTTGACAGTCCGTATTTGACAGTTTTTCTTGAACCGCTAGCCGTCATCTTCGATTCCAAAATGACGGCTGGCATCGATTTCCGGCCTGTACACGTCATCCCCTTTCCGAAAATACCCATATTGTAGCGTATTTGACAGTTTTTGTTGAACTGATGGCCGCCATCTTGGATTTCAAAATGGCGTCTGGCATCATATTCCAGCCTCTACACGTCGTTCCCTTTCCGAAAATACCCATATAGAAGAGTATTTGACAGTTTTTCTTGAATCGATGACCGCCATCTTGGATTTTAAAATGCCGAAATCGATTTACAGCTCTCTACACGTCATCCCAATTACGTTTCGTCTCCTCACATTGCACAGCAACATCTTATATGGACAAGCTTTCCAGACATAACACATTAAGGAAGTTCATGTGCACACTAGCGCCGCGTAGTGAGAGAGTTCTCAAATAATATTATCACTATCCAAAGGACTTGGTCACCTGACCAACTTTGCTGAAGACAGCAACCAGGTTCTCGAGATACAGTTTATATAGGAAGTTTACATGCACACTAGCGCTGCGTAGTGAGAGAGTTCTGAACTAATATGAACACCATACAAAAGGACATGATCACCCGAACAACTTTGCTGAAGACAGTAGCCTTCTATATGGCCAGGATTTTGAGATACAGCTTATATAGCAAGCTCATATGCACACTAGCGCTGCGAAGTGAGAGAGTACTGAACTAATATGACCACTATCCGAAAGGACTTGGTCACTTGAACAACTTTGCTGAAGACAGTAACTTTCTATATGGCCAGGATCACGAAATATTCTATGTTGGACCTATGATCTATATATTATAGCAGCCGTCATAAGTAAAATAAAAGTGAAGCGCCTCTAGCGGCGTAGTTCCCGATTAAACCTGAATCCAATGACACAGGCTTGTTGGTCTATCCCAGTGCAACAACTTTGTCCAAGACAGTATAGCTCTATATATTGAAACAAATGAGATAATCCACCACAGCCCCTATTAGTGAAAATCCCATAAGCTGTGGGTATCCTTATTCGCGGATAGCCCGGCAATAAGGATCCGGCAATAAGGAATCCGGCAATAAGGATTCCTGACTGTATACACATTAAGATTTTTTTTACAGGAGTCAGTATTTTTTACTGGTTTTTTGAATTGCTGAAAAAGTCGGTAAAAATTCAAATGACCGTTATCCGTAAAAAATTGTAATGGACCAATTTTATTTTCTATCATTAAATGGGGTTAACCGAACAAATTTTCTCATTAATAAATTTTCCACAGATTTTTAAACTTTTACCAAACAGTTCCGCAATTCAAAAACTCAGTAAAACCGTACTGACTCGATTAGTGTGTAAAGGGTGTCCACGATGAAATTGCCTCACTATGAAATTCCTCTAACTTTTTAACCGTTGGGTAGAATTTAATGACAATTTGGGTGGATTTAGTTCATAATGCATTATTTACATCCTGCAAGTTTTAAAGTCCTGTGATCAAAACTCGCGGAAATGGAGTCGAAAGAACAGCTCGTGCGTGATAAAATCTTGCGCATTCATCACGAGAACAAGGATCTCTCGCATCGTTCCATCGCTAAAACGTTGGGAATCGCGAATTCCACGGTGTCGCGAGTGATTAAGCGGTTCGAGGAACGGTTGACCACCGATCGGAAGCCCAGAAGTGAAGGAAAAAGTAATCCGTACAACACCAAAAAATCACAACCGCGTAGTTGGGGGCCTTCAACCGAAATCCGAACGC
The DNA here is from genome assembly GCF_037179485.1 of Ochlerotatus camptorhynchus. NCBI lineage: Eukaryota > Metazoa > Arthropoda > Insecta > Diptera > Culicidae > Ochlerotatus > Ochlerotatus camptorhynchus. Next base: position 186,046 of record NW_027040576.1, read on the forward strand.
CTCCGTTAGGGATGTGGCTAAGAAGCTGCACCTAAGCCGAAGTTTTGTCCAGAAGGCCAAAACTAAGGCTGGGCTTCGAACGTTCAAGGTACAAAAGGCCCCTAATCGCGACGAGAAGCAGCTGCTTCCTCTCCTGAAGGCCCACAACGTCCCAACAATCTTCTGGCCAGATTTGGCCTCATGCCACTACTCCAAGGACGTGCTGAAGTGGTATGCGGACAATAAGGTCAATTTTGTGCCGAAAATGTTCAACCCTCCCAACACTCCGGAGCTCCGCCCCATCGAGAAGTACTGGGCGATTATGAAGCAGCACCTTCTTAAACGACCTAAGGTAGTGAAGACAGTCGAGGAACTGAAGAAAGTATGGGTTTACATGCAAAAAACGGTTGATTCACAGGTTGTGCAGAATCTTATGGCCGGGGTTAAGGCCAAGGTGCGGGCATTTGCGTATGGACTGTAAATAAAATACGAGTAAAATGGTAAAATGAAGTTTAATAGTTATTTCTCAATCCCTGAAAATTTGATGGCAATCGGATGAAAACTCGAATTTTGCGAATCAATTTTGTGTGTGGCAATTTCATCGTGGACACCCTTTATGCATCAACCCTAACTGAAACCGATGAAAAAAGTTTTTCTGCTATTCAGACGGCCAGAGCCGAAAACGTTGCATTCAAATCTAAATCCAGTCGTCAATCAACCATCGTATAAACCTGTGAGTCGTAAACATTCTACCCATGAATTCAGTTTTTTTTTTTTTTAATCGGAACGTTCGGATATTTTGATTCAATTTCGATTGAATATGAATTTCAAAAACCAAACACATATGTAATGATACTAAAAATGTTTATTTTTCGTTTCCATTTGTTTCAAAATACAATTATTGTTCTGATATGACAATACTCTGATATGCAATTCGTCATTAAACTTCAACGTTACCGTAGGATTAAACATATAAAATCTACAATTTTTTCGGCGCCTGGCTGTAGTGTACGTGTGGTTTAGTATGTACCTTCTGAATTCAGGTGAAACATTTTAAACTAATTAAAAACCGTCCGCGAAAAAGGTGGAAAAGCGCGCACACCTGAAACACCTACAACTGCAGCACGCGCGTCCATTTTTGTAGGCCTGGCCCTCGCGACCGATTCAATTAGTAATGAAGTGCGTTTGATTTGTATGCATTTTATAAGCTTTTTTTTTTGTTAAAACAATTGTTGGCGCTGTTGCTGTTGCATTCAAACCATCCAGCGGTGGTGCCAAGGGTAAAATTTGTTCAGTGTGGTTTTTGAATGATTTTCTTTTTTCTATAGCGGGAAAATGGCATGAACCAATTCATATGGCTTTCGAATGTATGTGTGTCCCTTGGAAACGATAATAGCGATAAAAAATATTGCCAGCTAATTATTGTTATGACTTTTTATTATTATTACTATTATTATCAGCGGAGGCCATTTGGCGGTTTGTCACTAAATTGGAATGAGTTAAGCTTGAAAAGTGATGCTGCCGCCGACGGGATGAATGCTCACAATTTGTATGAATTGAATCAGTTTTGGAATGTCATTTTCTCGTATTAGTTTAAAATTGCGCTTCCTTATCAACTACCGTATAAAAAGAGAAAAAGATTATCTAAAAACACGTAAAGTAAGTCAAACATTGGATGGAATCAGTTTCATTTAAGATCCTTCTTAAAGATACGAGTTGCTGGTGGTTTTGGTCAACCGGAAATGAAAACATTTTCTTCGTTCGCTTCTTCGTATAAGAAGATTGTCCGTTGGATTTTTTTTTCAATCAAAAAAGGGTTCTTCTTTTTTGCTATCGTCACGTGATGAAAAATGGAACAGAAATCGGTTTGAAAAGAGAATCTGATTGAGTCGCTTTGATTGTGGGCACTTCCGGATCCACCCTTGAGGATTATCTTTTCTCGCTGACGTGGTACGACTAATATACTGAAGAGTGACACAAATAGGAAAAACGGATCTGTTACTAACTAAAAGACGTTACACTGTAAGACATTTGGCATTTCTCCGCTGTCCGTCAGAGATTCTAATCATTGCTTATATGTGGCGGGAAGGGGGAACATTCTTCTGATGGGAGTGTGAACACGTTATAATCAATCAGGCGTAGCTGACTTTCTGATCGTAGGTATGATCCCGCATGTCATTGTCATCCGGGAGCGTATGGTGGCGTAGTCCCAGCCGACCACCGCATCTGAGAATCAACATGATGATGATGATGACAAACATGGCCACGAAAGCCACGGCAGGATATACCACAATGAATGCCATTGTGCAGTATGCGGTTTTCTTTGATGAAGTTTTGTACTGTTGTTATCGAACTTTAGATGTCACTTTCGCGTTTAGCGTGCAGTTCGACGTATTCCTCTCGGTAGCCGGCTCCCCGTCCGTACTGCTGCTGCGGTTGGTGCTGAGGACGGTGGTGCGAAACGGTGTACTCGACCGGGCGCTCGATGTCGGGCTGTAATTGAGAGGAACAGTGAAATGTGTCAGTAATTTTGAGTGGAGCTGCACCGAATAGCACTATTCCAATTAATTGGAAAGTTTAATAAAAACGAAAAATCATGGAAATAACTAGTCTTTGTTAAGATTAAGGGTTGTTAAAAGCAAGGTTGCAAATACTCATTTCAGCTAAAATAATGTTTTTCGGAATAATAAAACCAAAAGATGGTATGATGGCATGTTTTACTTGTAACTTACAAGAAGAGCTTACAAAGTATGCGTTTGAAACATAAAACCTGTAAATTTTGCTTTCTATGAGTCACAATCAGCGATTTTCTGATCGCTGAGTGAGTGAGTGAGTGAGTGAGTGAGTTTGTGAAAAATCGCTGATTGTGATTCTCATGAAGTGAAATAAACAGGTTTAATATGTCAAACACATTCTTTGCAACGTCTTCTTGTATCCTACCAATTAAAAATTTGATCATGGCATCTAATGATTTCATAATTTAGAAAAACATTGTTTTAGCTGAAATGAGTATTTGCAACCTTGGTTAAAAGTGGTGAGTGGTAGGTATCAATAATAGATTTATATTAAGATAAATCTAGGCACGAAATTAATAATTCTGGAATAATCAAATCATGAAAAGTTAGAATTCATAATTTCAAACTTGAAACATTTACATGCAAAAAAAAACAAATCTCATTTTATCTGCCTATGGTGAAGTCTGACCCTTCCTTACTTCATTGAATCGCGACTAAATTGCTCAACCCCACATTCGGGGAAGATAATAAGTAAAATAATGTTGAATGAAATGTGCGTCTGTGCCTGACTTTTCACGCGAACGTTGTGGCTCATGGCAGCTTATGGTCAGGAAGCACTCGGAAGCATGCCCAGGTGTAACCTATGTTTCTTTCGGTGCTGGAAGTGGCCGCAAATGATCATAAAGGATGTCCCACATCGAATTGCATCACGGAAAAAAACCCCGTTGAAAATTACCCATTGGGTATTTTCTCTTAAAATTTGGGTAGACGTAGTTTAGAGTGTATTGTTTACACTGTATTGTATGGCGTCAGCCTAAAAGCAACGTCGCGAATTGATTTTGCGCAAGCACCTGAAAAATCCTCAACTCTCTCATCGGAACATCGGAAAACAACTCGGAATCGGGCAGTCAACGATGAGTCGTGTGATTAAACGTTACTACAAAATTCTGAGCATCGAATGGAAGGAGAAATGCAGTCAGAATGGACGTTCTATTAGTGATCAGGATCACAAGCGTGTCGTGAAAGCGTTTGAGCGGAATCCCAATGCTTCGGTCAGGGATGTGGCCAAAAAGTTGAATCTGTCCAAGTCTTTCGTTCAGAGATCTGTCGTATCGCTTTTTCTCATCATCACTGTTTTCGTTGTGCTTTACTTCATCAGCAGCGAGTGTTACGTTTTTCCTGTGAGCAGCGACCATTATTAGTGATTGTTGTTTGCCATGGCTCTACCATAGAGGTAACTCTAAGACCAGAAGGTCCCAAAGAAACGTGCTCATCTATTTGGCTCATCTCTGGTACTCTCTTCGGTCCCAAGCTAATCGATGCACCCCTCGAAACATAAGAAAATCCACGAACCCCTCATTTTATCTGTCAAACTTTCATAGCGAATCAAAACAGACATAGTATAGTACTAAGACCGATAGGCTAGTCCAGTGTGAGCCAATTTAAAATCGTTAGTTTCCACCGGTTCACTCTGCCTCTCACTGCGTGACAAAACGTTCTGTCAGCGATAGTCGGTTGATGCGTTGTCGAGTGTCGAGTGAGTGTCATGATAATTTGCATCACTGTTCGATAACATTCCAATACCGATTTTGCATAGCGGCACGAGACTAAATCTGTCCAAAACACCGTGTTGCTTCAAAAATGGAAGTAGACGTTTTTGGAGGCAATCATTTAGATAAATTTCTTGATTCACCGTTCCGGTTGTGACTAAAATCACATTCCGTTTACCGCAAGTACATATTGGTTTTAGTAGTGTGTTGAACCTGAGTTCCAAATTGTGCACGTAATTTTGAGTTGGAGTTGCGGAGGTCAATAACAAGGGAACTGCTTTCAGGTTCTACAATGAGAGCACGCAAGCTACAAACAACCAGTACACTACAGTACTCAAGAACCAATTTTTCGCTTCTGAATCGCCCCTAAACTAGAATTTCAAGAATGGTCAATCAACGAACGTTGAAACTTTATTAGAAGTGAAGTAGGGGTATTTCAAATAAATTCTAAAAGAATCTGAACCAATTCATGTTGATCCCCGTGGAACGTCTACGGCTGGTACTATTGCATCAAGATGAAAGATGATTTCCCAACAAACATTGAATGCTGAATAAGAGCTTATTCAGGCAAAAATATACTTCTTCAGCTAAAAAATGGCTTATTCAGCTCACATTGTTTGTTGGGTTGAGTACAGTATATGAAAATACTACGAGGCAGCTTGTTGCAGGTCCACTTGATTCCTTCGGTAATATCTTTCCTTTTCATCTATTTATATTTCATGCTCGATTTAAACTTCATATCCAAAACGATCCCTGCTGCAAACCTTTCTCCACATCCAAAACTCCAGTGATTGCTAATGGAAGCGTAGATGACTTCTCGGTTTCCTTCACAGTGAGTATCACGTCAACACATACCTTCCTATTCCCTATTTGACTTGCATTCGGACACGGTCGGCGCTGGTATTGCTAAGTATTAGATCTCCATTACACATTGAGGATGAATGTTAGTCCCAACCATCATCTGTTGGTTCTCTGTGTAAATGCAGATGATCTGAGTAATAACATAGCAGCAACCGTGGGCGGTCAATCATGCTCATGCTCATGCTGATCAAATTTATCACAGGCAGTGACATTTTCAGATACAGCTTTCTTGCGCGTGTTGTCGGCACCAAATTCTGCCGTTCAGCACGATTGAGGAACTTCTGGACCTTGTACGTATGTAATTCAGCACGACCTTGAACACCTTCTGTTGGACGTTTTTGCTCACTGGACCTGGTTTTCGACCTGCACTAGGCTTGTGTTCGATGGTCAAACGTTCATCAAATCGTTTTAGCACTCTTGAAACAGAACACGGGAAAAAAATCCGTTCCAAAATTACTTAAAATTAAAATTACTTAAGTTACGATTTTCAGAATAAGTCAATTTTTCGTTTACGAAAGTACACCATGAATAAAAATCATGAAATCGTGAATATTGTTCCGCAAAATAAACGTAGCACCTGCGTCTGCGTTACGTTGCACCGGGCAGAGACGATGTTATATAAGGGACGCTCGGAGAGAATAAAAGTAAATATGGTTGCCCGGCCAACTAATTTCTATGTTTTCTGCAAGATTTGGCGACCCGCAATTTTGTGTTTACTTCAAGTGACTTTTAATTTGAGCGACTGTCGTCTGCTTCAGCATTACGGTAAAATGAATACTTTTTTAACCGTATCGGTAGTGTTACTATTCAATGGAAGTATTTGACGACTCAATTTTTGACAACTCTGAGTGAAACCAAATAAACCACATTGGAGGGTATATTGTACACAGCATTGCACAAAATTATTCAATCTGCAATCGTTGCTCCTATCATGTATGAGTGAAATCTTTACTATCTTAAAAAATTACACCGATCTTTGTAACAGAGCCTATGTAGATGTATTTCGTTGTGCTGGAGCAAATATTTCATGAGAACCAGCGTCTGTCTGAAAATCTTCTTAGGCTGTGTTCCATTTGGAAAGTTTTCACTTAAATTTAACACTTCGAAAATAAATTTAGCTGTTCGAAAATCCCTCTGTTGTTGAACGGCCGATTTTCGAGAAAGCATCTGTCAAAGTTGATTCCTTGTCTGTCAGAAATAAGTCTGCTGGAATAGCAGGTTTATTTGAAAATTTTCCATCTGTCAAATTTAAGTGAAAATTCACCAAATGGAACACAGCCTTAATAAAGACAATCAAACACAACAATTAAATTCAACCCAAAGCTCAACACTTCCCACGCTTTTCTTCATAAGGCGGTCGTGTTTATTTACATTGCTCAATTGGAACCGCGTTTGACGGTTCGATTGAAACTTTTGGCTTCAGTCTTCGCGCGTCTCTTATTTAACATCGTCTCTGGCACCGGGTACTAGTAAAAGCAACACAAGTCATAGAAACGTGAACTCTATTCTGAAAATCATTATCTTGTTCTGGTAAACGTGATCAAAGTTCATGAGTTGTGCTTGTTATCGTGAACCTCGAAAACGGGAACATGGTTCATGGACTGTAAAACGTTAACATCAAAATAATATTCAATCTTTTGATTGGATTGTGTATACATATACAGATCTTATATAAATGTCATTGCACGCTATTTTGAGGCTACTCAGTGACTGGGTGGATCGCACTAATTTTTGCATGCTGTATGGAGTTGTCAAAAAATGAGTTAACTGGTTTTGCACCGATGAGTGGGATCTACCCAGTCAGTCTGTTGGCCCGACAGCTTGCTTTGCTGGTGTTAGAAGCAAAAATATTATAAATATTGCTAAACATACTGCCAACAGAGGGATAATACGTCACTGCCGACATACTGCGAACAGATAGAAATACGTCACTACCAACAGCTGTTTCGTGTAAAAAGATAAAATTTGCAATGAAATACGAACACCACTTAACATTTGCACATTTTACTAACACCAAAACTCCCTTTGGCCCAGACCTTGTATAAATGACAATGGGCTGGAGCAACGATGCAGGTTTTACCCAGGGGTTTGACATATAGCTGCATACACGTACTCAACATCAAAACAACAAAACATATCAGGGTACCGCTAACAACGTTGCAGATGTTCGGTACGCAGCAAACTTAAGCGATATGACAGCCATATCCATCCCCTGGTTTTACCAACACTCCAAATTTGCAGCAGGCATCTGTCTAGCAGATGGAGTGGACACACTTTCGGCTCATCAATTCAACACTCATAAAATTCGATACATTTTTTTTTTTGGCGAATTTCCATGTAAAATTCCACATGATTATCATGTGTCCACACATAAACAGGCTTATTGGTGTTAGTGAAATGTGCAAATGTTTGTGGTGTTGATATTTTATTGCAATGATTATCTTTTTACACGTAACAGCTGTTGACAGTGACGTAAATCTCTTTTGGAACAGGACATTCACTGGTTCACCCTTTCCTTCGAGGATTCCGGCCAGATTGATTAACTCAACACACAGCAGCTTTGCATGTGATCCAAATTCACGATTGCAGCAACGAAAATCGCGAAAATGAAATCATTATTTTATTTTGTATTTTGCTTAGCGTTACGAAATCGCTAGACGCACTGAACAGGTATGAACTACCTATGTTCACGGATTTGAGATTAAGTTCATGAAAATTCGAATTACTCGATCACGTTAATGGGAATTAATCCATGCTAAGATGATACAGTCGGAAGAAAAACTTTCTATTTTAGTGTCCTCTATTACGGTCCCTTTCATCCAATGAATACCCCCCGTATGCAAGGTAATTTTGTGGTTTTGCTGCCCCCTCGGTAGAGATGAAATTTTGCGCTCATTTTTATCAAAACAATCATACCAAAATCAGAGATGTCCCATTTTTTAAATTATTCAATTAACATCTAATCGATTATTTTTTGTTCGCTGTGCTGTCATTTTTCCACCAATGAGAGTGCAGCATATGTTAAAAACGATGGGTGATGATCTTCTGGAGAAATTAATGCTTGGTTCGTTAATCGATTAATCGATTATTCGAATGAAAATCGGCCATCACTAGATGAATGGGAGACGTCGTTTCAAATTTAAGGCCGTACATAAATAATGATACAATTTGAAAGGGACCGAGGCTAATCACAAATTACGTCCCCATGGTAACTGAAATAAACACGAGTGCGGACCGGTTGCTAGTAGTTCTAGTTTTTTGTTCACGAATTGACAAATCCAAGTTTCAATCGGCCACCATGGCGCTGCAATCGCAGCGGTGATAAGTCCAAAATAATGTGTCAAACTGAATACATTTTTGAAATTTGAACCAAAAAACTATTATTTTGTATTTATTCTAGCGAGTTTCTATGGGAGTCAAAACATGATCCGAGCAAAAAAGTAGTACTCGTAATAATGGTATATAATTCTGAATTTTATCGTGCTTTGTTTCAAAAATTACTTTCCAAATAAACAAACATCATCCAGATCACCCGATTCGTCCACCGACTAAATCTATTGCCACTTAAAAATTAATTTCAGTCGGTGTATTAATCAGCAGATTAAATCGTTTTTCGTCTGGAGCTACACCGACCAATCGGCCTTTTTAATAGTTTTTCGTCGATGGATTTAGTCGGCCAACTTTGTCTGCTGTTTAATCGGCAGATGATTTCAAACCTTAACATGTTTTCTGTAATTAACTGTCTTGAAGTAGCTTTTTATTTAGGAACAATGCATTACAAAATAATCTTATGCATTTTGTACAAGGTTCATCCATGCTGACAAGAAATTTGCATGAAATTACATTGAAATTAATCAATTTTGCAAACAATCAATGAAATTGTCAAGGGCTGTCACAGACTTATCACCGTCGGTTAGTGCTTATTCCTGCCACCAGGCGCGCAGGAGTTTAAGTTGGATTTCTCAATATCGGAACGGTTTTTTTGCGTGTAGTATGTACACGGTTAGAAAAAAGTACCCAACGGCCAGTTCACTTTTACCTACTTTTGACTAGTTTGTCTCCTTTCCTCCTTCTAATGTTGTCAAAAACGGAGGAGCAAAACCATTTAACAAGGGTAGTAAAGTGTGGGAACCCAACGTTGAGTATAGTCATATTTACCTACCTTTGGGTACAACTAACTTACTTTTAGGTAGAAAGCGAGTGGAAATTCCATACGAATTGCACACAAGTAAATGAAAACTACTTTGACCCGCTTTACCTACTTTTGGGTTCCAGCACTATAGTGCCGAGATGAGTGAAAAGAACTTACTTTTGGGTCCTTTTTTTACCGTGTACTATCCCGAGTCGATTTCCGAGTTTGCGGTATGATAATGTTGGATTTTCTTGGTCTTCGAGCAAAATCATTGCACGGTTGCTTTGCTGTTTCAATTCCATCTTGAAATCGACACAACAGAATCTCTCCAAATTTACAGGATGTAAACAATACACGTTAAAGTATATTTCAACAAAATTTGGTAATTTTTCATCGGATGCAGGATGAGTTATGGGCAAATTTCAGTGGTGCAAAAATTATGTGGACACCCTTTAAAGGGTGTTACGATCAAAATGTGGTCAAAAAAGAATGCGTGGAAATCAATTAAATTTTTTATTAAAAAAATCAAATTATTTTTATTTTTTAAGTTTAATTTGTGTAAAAAACAGGAAAAATATGCAAACTTCCGGATGACCGAATCCGAATTGCCGTCTACTTTGTTTGCCGCAGAACGCCAGTTTGCCTTAAAATGCTTCTCATTTGCTACAGTTTTTTGGGTCTTCTTCAGGTTCTGCTTGACGATGGTCCAATATTTTTCGATTGAGCGGACCCTGGCGTGTTAAGAGGATTTATGTCTGTGGATACCATCTGCACGTTGTTGCTTCAGGAAAGGCAGCAACCGTTTTCTCAGACACGCGTTCACGTAAATTTCCTGGTTGACAATCCAGGGTTTCAATGAAAATGTCGCTTTTCAAGCCACAGGTACAGATGCAGGCTATCGAACCATTTATTTCATAGCAAACTTCGACAGTTTCATATGCTTGAAAATGTTTGCCACTTTTTCCCTTCTGGTTGCCGTATAAAACTCCTGCCCAGGAAAATGTTTGAAGTCTGCCTTGACGTAGTACGGACTTTCGCGATGCGACTGTAAAATTTTGATGCGTTGCTCCGCTTGCTTGGACGCCATCTAGATAACAGAAGAGCAAATCAAGCTGAACAATGCTACATACAGACAGATTCTCTTCGTTGACTTTCTCCTTGCATCCTCACGGCCATGTAACAGGTCGATGCTAGCTTCTAATACGACAAACTCGGCAAGAAACGGTCAGACCCAAGTTATTAACGAAAGAGAAAGTCGATTAAGAGAATCGATCAATGTTACTTAGGACCTAATGCATTGTTCAGCTTGAAATGTCAAAATCAGGATAGAGGCATCATTCTGCACGCACACACCTACAACATGAAGGGACGTTCAGTTTTTTTTTCAAATGCTCGATTAAAAGAAATGCTTCAAGTTTAAGTCAACCCGGGGGCAACTTGACAAGTCCAGTACATTTCCAGTGTACTCCGAAAATTTGGTGCTGGTGGTTCTGTCAAACTCACAAATTTCAGAAGTGTTATCTGAATAGGGCGAATGCAGATATGTAAATAAAGTAAATAAAATACTGAACATAAAAACAGATAGCCTCATCTGTTTCTTGAAACTTCAAGTTGGTGGGGAACAATGTTAATTAAACGGACGGGTGTAACAAAAGACAATCACTGAAATTTATTCGTTTTAGAAGCTCATTATGAATATCTTTTGTTGAGAGACGCTTATTTTAATTTATTTTATTTATTTCTTCATGTTTGAATGAATATACGAAATGTTAGTGTTCACACAGCAAACCTGCTACTCACCGCGAATAAGAATCAATTTTGTATTTTTTTTCACCCCTCAATAGAAAGATGGGGAAGTAAACTGTTTTTAATAATACGGCTTTTTATTGCAAGTCTTCACCGCACAAGTATGCTCAGAAACATTATTCTCAAGACTGATAATATTCAAGAGCAAAATATAATAGAATTAACCAATGTGTTTTTATTTCTATTTGATTATATAAGAAAAACTTCCATCAATCTGTTCCAATTTGTTTGGATTTATTTCATTTCACCACGAAAATCATAAATCGCTCTTTTCACATGGCATTCTTGCTTGTTGCTTGACATCCACACATGGTGAAACAAAAAGTTGCCTTCCCATAGAGAAATACCATTGCGGCGGTGAAGGGCAGTCCCTTTGTTTACGTTGTGTGGCGACATCTACTATTTTGCAAGTGGGTACGTGAAACTAAGATTATCTGTCACCTTGCCGGGGAGTTGGTTTAAGTGGTTTAAGTCGACCACATTTGGATCGTAACATCCTTTACTTGAATTTTGGTGTGATTTGACGTGACTTTAGTTAATGTCACACTCTGGTCACTTTCTAGTGGTAGAAAAAGTTATTAATTATCTGCGTATGCATGGGATAATCGCTAAACTCTATTAAATTTAGTCTAAAACTTCCTTAGATTGCATAGTTGGAGATGCTTAACGTCAAATATCAGACTTAAAGTGGAAATTTTATACGATAAATCAGAAAATGAAAGCAGAGTTCCAAACTTTTGCCTACTTGAGAAGAGAAACGTAATTTTTCACCTGCTAGGAGAAATAGATGAGAATGTGAGAAGCGAGAGAATATTATACGCTCACAGCAGTTTTCGCGTGAAAAGCAACAGCGATTTATTTTTTACGGAGAGCATGAGCGGCAGATAAATCGTTTCGTTTTCAGTGAATTCTTGATGCCGATAATGATTTTTCACTTCTTTCATACACCTGAAAATTCACTTTCCGCACGCAAACGATTATCCGAAATTAAGAACCAAAATAACAGTTAGGGCACATCCATAAATTACGTCAAATCTGAGGAGTAATGGAGAGGGGGTTTCAACATTTGTAACGGACCATGCATAATGTATAGAAAAAACGCCACGAAGGGGGCGGAGAAGGTCTAAAATTGGTAAGAAAATTGAATCGTCATTTATGGATGACCCTTATGATATGAGGTATAAAAAGGAAATAATAAAAAATCTGCCGGACTGGTTGAAACCAATGAAATGCAAACAGGTGAGGCTATGTGAAATCGTTGTCCCTTTCGTTCTGCCGCTGTTTTAATTGAAAACACAGTATGATGTCACACTTCGTCAACCATTTAATAAGCGGAACTCAACTGTTGACATCACATTGGGTTGGAGCCGAACAATTTGGGGTGGTATTTTTTTCGCTCTTGGTAGTTTTCAGAGCCAAATGGGTGATGAAAAAGTATTTTCGTTGGGTTTTGAAGAGAGATATTTTCGGATTATGTATGAGAGAGGATAATGAATTATCGGTGAAAAAGGAGAGATGAAAATGTGAACGGTTCACAACTCACCAAAAAGTAGCTTGAGTGAGGAAATGCTTATCGTGTAGCTGAGTGAGAATTTCTATTATTGATATTTCCGTTAGAGTACGGCAGTGTGAAGATTGTATTTAGAGAGTAGAAAGCGAACAAGGTAGGAATCGGGTTGATCATCTCCTTTACCAAACTTTCGTCTACACACTTAATCTAGCTCGGTAAAATCTCCAACAGCCGATTACCTCGGTATTTACTTTTGCTGATATCTCTGCAAAATATCTGTTTGTTAGCTGATATTTCAGCAAATAGTTATTTGTTAGCTCGGCAATTGTTTTAATGAATCTCAGCAAAATAAATTGCAGAACTACTCGGCTGTTGGAATCCCGGCGAAAAAAATTAAGTGTGTAATTACTGTATTATGTAAAACCATCAAAATTGGAAGGTTTGACTCAAAATTTAAGCCAAACGACAACGACTCAGACAAATTAGTTCGCTAATACGTCAGCTCTACTGAGGAAGAAAAAAAGTAATTAAATCTCCCCATAACAAATCACTGTGTCCCCACAGCACATTACTGTATTCTGCGACCCAGTATACTCTCACGATTAACTTTTGCCATTTGAATCCAATCTGATTGAAAATTTAATGAAACCCATTCGAATACACACTACTGCTTGCATTACTGTATGCATCATGCATCATCGAAATCAACAGAGCCATTCCGGGTTTAAGCGATAATCTACAAATATTCCATGTACATGTGCGTGCATCTGTTGCAGAGTCGGCGGGATCGTATCACACATACACGCCGACCAAGGAGAGTGAAATGATTCTGGGGAAAGTGCACGAAATTACAGGGAATATTTCATGGGGAATTCTGTTTACCTCCCGGGGACCATGAACCATCACCATCATTGCCGGTATCCACGCAGTGTGCAGTGTAAATATGTGTTCTGTACAACTGCTTTGGTGGAATGGATCCTACCACCACGCGCACTGGACAGTAGGGTGCCACTAAATGTATGGGAAATAAGTGACCCTCGAATTTTCAAATCCAACCATACACAAAATGTTTATTATCTCGACAAAAGACCTTGTGCAAAATTTTGGCTCAATCGAACATGAAGTGGTGCACGTACAATTTTCCTAGAGTTCGGAGATCTTCATTGAAGTTCGTGAAAGTATCCTGGAGTTTTTTGAACTTACATGTGATCGGAGAAGTTCTCTCAAGTTTGCAGAATATCCTTAAAGATCGCAAAAATATCACAAACTTCGCAGAACGCCCCGAAGGATTGCAGAACTGAACTGAAGCTTAGAATTTCGATCAGGTTTGAAGAAATTGCAAAAAAATGTAGAACGTCCCCATAGTTTCAACAACCGGTGGAAACTAACGATTTTAAATTGGCTCACTGCTTGACTAGCACACTGGTCCCAAGCAAACGATTAACGTACCCCATTCTAGTCGAAACTCTAGTACTACACTATGTTTGTTTTGATTCTCTATGAAAGTTTGACGGATAACATCTAGATAGAGCTGGAAGTAGGGCGTAAAAGCTTTTGTAAACAATGACTTCTCTCGATGATTTCTAGGAATTCAAGGCATACTTACGCAAACCAACATAACCATCGGAAAGCGGAAGTCTTCCCCTACCCGATGGTGATGTTGATTTGCATGAGCGAACCTTGATCTTCTAGAAATCATCAAGAGAAGTCATTGTTAACATAGGCTGATACGCCCTAATCCCAGCTCTATCTAGACATAAGGGGTTCGTGGATTTTCCTATGTTTCGAGGGGTGCATCGATTAGCTTGGGACCGAATAGAGTACCAGAGCTGAGCCTAAAAGTGGAGCACATTTCTGTGGGACCTTCTGGTCTTAGAGTTACCTCTATGGTTTCAAGCAGTTCCCCAAAATTCTCAGAACCAAGAGTTGACTTAACTTCACTAGAGTTCACAGAACTTCATTTAAGTTTGTAGAGTGTTCCTGAATTTCGTAGAACTTTCCAGATGTTTACAAAATTCCCCTGAAGCTCGTAGATAATTTTTTCCAGAGGTTCGTTAAATCGTCTCTGAAGTACTGCGCTGAAGTTTGCAGAACTTTCCCAAATTTCACTGCAGCTCCGTGAGTTTTGCTAAACTTCCATATACTTACTTACTTACTTAACGATCCTGCGCACCTCCAGGGGTGCAAAGGGTCTTTGTGAAAGATTTCCATCCTGGGCGATTACTATCTTTGGCCTTGACCTGTGCCCAAGTCAAATTTCGGTCAACGTTTTTAATTTCACTATTTAGGCTCCGCTGCCACGAGCCTCTGGGTCTCCCTCTACTGCAATGTCCTGCTGTATTCCAGTCCAGTGCTTGCTTGCAGATTTCGTTTCCGCTCCGTCGTAGTGTGTGGCCGACCAACATCCACTTCCGTTCACGAATTTCTGTCTCTATCGGCTTCTGGTGGCTCAAACGATGAAGCTCGGAATTTGAGATCCAATTGTGGGGCCACCAGGCACGAATTATGTAACACCAGCAGCTTCTGAGTGTTCTCCACCGATACACACCATGTTTCACTGGCGTATAACAGCACAGACTTCACGTTCGAGTTAAAAATTCGGATTTTGGTGCGTCGACTGATCTGATTCGCTCTACAAACATTTCGCAAACTGGCAACAGCAGCCCTCGCCTTCTTAATCCGTGCACCTATGTCGCTCTTGGTGCCGCCGTCCGACGCTATCTGGCTGCCAAGATATTGGAAGCTTTCGACTTTCTCCACTGCCTGCCCAGCTACCGTGAAATTTCAACGGTTTTCCGTGTTGACATCCAACGATTTGGTCTTGTTGACGTTGATGGTTAGACCTGCTTCAGAGGAGCGTTCCACAAGGTCGTCGAGCTTATTCTGCATGTCAGAGCGCCGTTGTGGGTAATAGCAACAATCAATACGAAACTAACGATTTTAAATTGGCTTACTACTTGACTAGCCTATTGGTCCCAATCAAACGATTAACTTACCCCATTCTAGTCGAAATTCTACTACTACACAATGTTTGTTTTGATTCGCTATGAAAGTTTGACAGATAAAATGAGGGGTTAGTGGATTTTCGAGGGGTGAATCGATTAGCTTGGGACCGAAGAGAGTACCAGAGCTGAGCCAAAAAGTTGAGCACGTTATTTCGGGACCTTCTAGTCTTAGAGTTACCTCTATGGTAATAGGCTGCCACAGCAATCCACGGTTCGGTACACGGTCATCGGCTCCAACCATGATCTCGTCGATTACGATGAGGAACAGTAGCGGTGATAATATATATCCTTGCCTCACGCCCGCGATTACCCAAATCGAGTCAGACAAAGCTCCGTAGTGCAACACTCTGCATGAGAAAGCCTCGTACTGCGCTTCGATGAGGTTGACGATCTTATCAGGTACTCCCTTGCGTCTCAGAGCGCCCCACAAGTTTTCGTGCTTTAGTCGGTCGAAAGCTTTTTCGTAGTCAATGAATACCAAGTACAGGGACTCTTGGAACTCATTGACCTGCTCCAAGATGATGCGGAGCGTGACAATATGGTTCACATCGGATCTTCTAGCACGGAATCCTGCCTGCTGTCGTCGGTAACATGATGCCTCGCCAGTTGTCGCATACAGTTGGATCCCCCTTTTTGGGGACTTTTTCCAAGACGCCCTGCATCCAGTCGGCCGGAAAAGTCGCGGTGTCCCAGATATTAACCTATAGTTGATGCAACATTTGTGAGGATAGCATGGGGTCAGCTTTGAGCATCTCTGCTGATATGAGATTGACCCTCGGGGCTTTGTTGGACTTCATACTTCGGAAGGCTGCTTCTATCTCCTGCAATGATGCAGCTTCAGTGTAGTCGCGAGTAACGTGCCTCACCCTTGGCGGATCATGCCGAGATGTTCATGGTTGGTTGACCGCTGAAACTTCGAGAAGTTGTTCAAAGTGCTCAAACCAACGTTTCAACGTTGGTCAGTGGGGTCGGTGAGCAACTGTCCAGTCGCGTCTTTCACAGGCATCCTTGGGTTCATCCTTGCCCTGCTCAGGTGTCGTGAAACATCATAGAGGAGGCGGATATCGCCAGTTGCTGCGGCTTTCTCCCCATCATCAACCAGGGAGTCCACCCACGCTCGCTTGTCCCGTATACAGGAACGCTTAACTTCCCTCTCTAGAGCCGAATACCGCTGTCGGGCCTCGTTCTTGGCTCCTCGGGTCCTTGCGAAAGAGAAAGTCGACGAAGAGAATTGATCAATGTTACTTGGGACCTAATGCAATGTTCAGCTTGATTTGACATCAACAATTTTTTTTCGAGAAGCAAACATTCATGAACACTTGGGTGATATCTCTTTTTTCAAAAAACTCAAACTTCGGCGATTTTGTGCCACATTTAAATCATATCTGATTGAGATCAAATTATGCACAAGGTCTTTTTTCGAGGTCGGTTTTCAAAACTGATAACCATTTTCATTGGCACCCTACTGAACAGGGTTGTGATCCTTTCATCTACGAGAGGCGAGGGTTTGAGTTCAATAATTGGTTTGACTATCCGATGGGTATGGGTGTCCAAATAGAATTTCCAAGCGTTGTTGTGGTGCAAGGCTCGTTTTGCATAAAAGGTAGTTTTGTGGTTTTTCGAATCGATTGCCTCTGGAGCAGTTACCGCAATTCGATGAAAATCGATCCACAGGGTAATGAGCTGTTGCGTCGTACCAGGAGTATCATTCCTGGAAATACCTATCATACTAAAATTCCTCATTTTGCATTTGGTTACGTCATGCTTGCAGTAAATGAGTTCGATTTTCATATAAAGAAACCTGCTGGGAAAAAGTCAACAAGTATGAGGTTCTGAATGGTTCTGATGCAATTTCGGTTGCCTTTATGTGGGAGCTGCTCGGGAAATTTCCCCGACTACAAACGCGGTTATTGGCCCCGACAGCACCCTCCGGTCAAATAATCCATTTTTTGAAAACTGTGGGAAAGCAGAGGACAGTTGAGTCGGGAAGGTCGAGGGGAACCACTCCAAACTAATATACGCACTGTGGTCAGCAAAACAAGCCGCCCTTCCTCTCCTCCATCTCCAGTCGTAGGTAGGTACGGGTCGAAATTCCTGTTCGGTTTTGTGGTCGGACTGTCTCTCCGAATTGGGAGTGTCTGCCAGGAGCAGTGGGTCACCGATGTATCGAATTGTCCGTCAGCTATTAAAAATGTATCATTCCCGACCCGAGCAGCAGACACATACACGGAGACGAGCAGCTTGCCGGGTGCTGATGCGTGTGCAGATATCGCATCTGGATAAAATTGTTTATGATTCAGTATGCAAAATGTTCGGATGTTCCCTATCTTTGGTACAGTATTTCGGAACAATATTGCTTAGTTGGTATCACTTTGGAAATTAATGGGATGAGAGCAATGTTTGGTTGAGAGAGGAAAGCCAATTTTGATACAAACCAAACGAGGAATAATATCAACGGTAAATAAAGAGATCAATGAAATATATTCTCCAATTTGATCGGGTAATGGCTAAACGGGCATGAAACGAAACCACACTACACAGTAGGCCAGGAATTAAATCTTGCAGTAACAAAGAATAACGCTCAGGGATTGCATCCAATTGAGTTGACGTCTGCTTGGATTAATTAGGACTACAATAGATCAAGATTTGACCGCAAAGATGGCACAGGATAGAGGTTTGTAGTCCTCGGCAAAAAAAAATGCTGCCGGAGACATAAAAGCTGTACATTTTCAAACAACTGAGATAAGGGAAATGGATGTAATGTTGGCCTAAATGCCCCTAATTTGGGCCCATACATAAATTCAGCAATTTACTACTTTTCAAAGCGATCAAAATTATCCATTAGTACCGTACCAATGACGCGATCATCTAGATAAAATTGATAAATAGCAGATTTTTAGCGATGGGCCCAATTTAAATCCATAGGCCAACATTGAAGGCATTTTCCCTATATGAAGCTTTATAAAATTTGCCTGAAATCGAAGACCACAAATCAAGAAGACTGGCAACTGTTCCCTTCTCTCAAACAAATGTCAAACGTCACTGATAACACCACCTCTGTCAATCAAAGGTGGAACATTGAAGCACAAGTGTTAGTGAGACTGCTCATAAACAGTGACTGTGTGTGTGATCTAATGTCACCGAAACGAATAATCATAACACGGTACTCATTGTTGTTTTTGTTCTGCTCTACAAAATTTCACGGCAATTTGTATCCTTATCACAGCAAGCCGGTGGTTTTCCAACTCCAAACCGAAAAAAAATTTGTCATGGTGGATCAAGTAGAGGAATGAAACTCGAATCGATACCTAGTGAAAGTAACTATGAACCGAAATATTGTTTACTTTACCTGCTAGAAGCAATCAACTATAAGGAATTGGCGGCTTCCGACCTCCGTTGAGTGAACTACCGTCATTCGGAAGCTGCTGAAAGAAGAAAGATCCGGTAACTATATCACGATCCAACGGAAGGTGTAGCAGGATCGAATTTTGGAGATAATGAAAATGAAAGGTTGAAGGACTACAATCCCAAACGGTACGATTGATAAAGAATATATTTCCATTTTAGATGTTGCAGAACATGAAACCACCGGATAGTGATCTTCTCTATGATTTAACAATTCTTTGAATCAACCAACCCCTTCCAGATAATGATAACAGTGTCGAATTGGCCAGTGACATTCAAACGGTCAGCGAGTACTGTGCCAAGTTGCCGAGCGTCACAACTTAACTCCCCCGCTGTGGCCAGGTATCATAGCCGTGCGGAACGGGCATGCATTTTACTAATGCACCATACGAATGTCCATAAACGCATCACTAAAGGGCTTAGGAAAAGTGGAAGATAATTCTGAGATAGCAAATGAATGGTCGAGGAAGATCCAACGAATTTTCGAAAAAAAAAAATTTACTAACGCATCTGTTCAATTTCATCTGGCATTTTACACGTCGTCAGCATAAAGTAAAAAAAAGAAACGTTTCACTTTTTACAAAAATCATAACAAAAACCAATAATTGACAACTATTTATTTTCACCTATGTGTGTGAATGCACTCGTGAATTAACACACACCATCCTACACAAGTTTCACTTTTGCTCAGAAGAGGCGTTGCCGTTGCTGTCTCCTGATTTTTGGCAGAGTTGCCAGTCTTCTTGATTTGTAGTCTTCGCTGAAATTTACGTTTTTGGTATTATATTTTGAACAATGGTTCAAAAGAATACTTTCATCATTTTTCCTCGATCGCGGTTGGTTCTTGAAACTTATAGTAATTCTTTGAGCCCGTCACTTATTTCAAACCGCTGCATAATCTGGCTTTTTTCAGGGTGTCTCAATATCCCCCCATAATCGATTTTATTTGCTCTGCTTACCAACATTGCACAATATCGATGTGGGATCAAAATGTGTCATTAGTTTGCGCCAACATGAAGCCTCCTACCACCCGGCGTATGTTTTTTGACATGGATTTTAATCGAAACAGAATGACTTATGGCTTAACCCGCCCCCCACTTCGCTCAGTTTTGCAATAATACTGGACAATTTCCCTGTAGCCTAATCCTGCGAGCTACCAGCAAACAGCAGAATGATTGAAATATTAATTTTAAAACGCTTCGATACTCACATTGACAGGTTGGAACGTTCGTGCGTCCTTCAGTTCCGTCAGATCCAGCGGAGGCTGCTTGTGGGGAGTTGCCGACCAAATCGAAACAAGCCAACGGTTGCCTGCAAAATAAGGAAGGAGAAATTTGGAAAATTCTCATCTCAATGTGACACGTCACAGCACGCTTACCGGTATGGCGGTCCTGCCAGTAGGGTTTGTGTTTGGAGCAGCAGCCACAGATGATGTTCAGCACAAAGATGAACACGCCCAGCACAGTGCAGATCGCGATGGTTACGTAGAACGGGTTGAAATTACCGTAGAGGTGACCTTTGAAGTAGGGATTTTCCAGATAAGCGACTCGTTCGTCTATCGTTGACATGATACACCATTTGGAGCACCGAGCCGCCGCATCAATGCCGTTTGTCACTGCCGGGGCCTAGGGATAGCTTTGCGGTGGTAACGGAAATTGGCCAATTTGTTGATGCTACTACTACTACTACTGCGGTGGGACACGGCTTTACGGACGTCCGTAGGGTGGATTTCAGTTGATCTGCAATTGCGGAAGTGGGTTTAGTGGACGGGAAATCAATTAATTATTTACTCGGGCGGGCGGCAGATTTGTGAATGATTGACGGTAATTAGAGTTGGGAAATTTTCGATTGCTACTACATGGAAGCAGTTGTAATTCTTTACCCCCTTGTGATATGGAACAAGTAAATATGAAACCGCATCAAACAAGGTATCCAACAATTTATTGATTAACAAATGGTTTGCCACCCTTCACACGTTTCATGCAGAAGAGTGTAATTGATTGCGTTAGCGAAACATTTATTGGATAAGTGGTTATAAGTGCCTGCGAGGCTACAAATGCAAATATTTTTACAAAATTAACTCCAAACGACATTGTGAATTTCAATCCATGAAATCAGCTCTAAAAAAACAAATATAATTTCTTTACCACAGATCTTCTGACAGCTCCTTATCGACCCTGCAAATAAACGTCGTTCCATTATTATATCTCATACGTCATTGGAAATAATATGTTCTCCGATATTTCCCAATTGACGAAGCTCTCGTAAAATGGTGATCGTCGTACATCCGTACTTTTTCGCCAGCTTCCTAACGGATCCTCATCCTTGACAAGTTGCCGGCGTTTTGCTACACTCAGTGTGTGCTTTCGACCGCTTCGCGGCAAATCCTCACAGGACCTACCGTGCTTAAACCGTCCAAACCAACTCCTGCAGTTCACCTCCGTGACAATTGGTCCATACGTTGCATTGATGATTGCCACTGTTTTCTGGGACAAAAAATCAAGGTCGTATGATGACACGGTTTTTCATAGCGGGTGATTTTTAGGACGGTGCTCGGTCTTCTGTTCGTCTTGTTTTGGATAACCGGGAAGTTTCAATCCGTAGAGTTTAAGATTCAGACGTTCCAATGTTTCTGGTATGGTCTAAACTCGATTCAACGAGTAAATCCAGATGATGATGGGTAAGATCAATTTCACTGATATCATGGTTGACATCGATGGACTCCAATTTTACAGTTAACTTTTGTGACATTTTAACTAAATATTGGTGAGATTTATTTCTAATTGTTCAGATGGAGAAACGAGTCTAAAAACGATCGGAATATAAACCCTATCATAACTTCAGAGGAACACAAAGTTGGCACAGTTCGGAACAACGGAAAAGAATTGAACATAGTCCGAATATATTTTTGTTTTGTTGCAAACTCAGTAGCTTGGGAGCGGGGATGCCAGATGGTTTAAGAAAAAGTCTTCAACACGATCTTCAAATGTCATTACCGCCACCTTCAATCTTAGTTAGCGGGGCGTGGAACTTGGGGGGGGGGGGGTCAAGTAGCTCCCTCCCTGATTCCCTCTTGAAATATGTTTTCAGGATTTTGAAAATTTATTGTTCCTGAATTTTGACTAAGGGGCTGTCCATCAACTACGTAGAAAGCTATGGGGAGTGAGGTGGATTTGTTATGCAGTGGGGTTGTTCTAAGGTCCATGTTTAAATCTTTTGTATGAAAAGCTGTATATGTAGTTTATGAACAGCCCTTAAGATCGCAGCAAATTATCCTTGAACTTCTTGAATTGTTTTGTTGATGTATAAGAGCTTTTCAAAGTCTCTAAAATTTTCAATTTTGATGACTTACAGAATTACAGATTTTTTTAAAGCTGTATTGACCTACTCAGAAAAAAATATTTGAATTTTTAAAGTTAATGGATACAACCATGCATGAAAACATTCATGCCAGTAAACCGAGTGGGCGACACATCTAAATCTCAAGTTTAGATGCTCAAAGAATCTCACACTAGCGAATCAATCTTCGAAAAATCTTCTTTCATTTGTCGCATCTACTTGAATTGCTCATCATCTTTTTGCAGGAAATCTTCAGATTCGTCATCAATCTTCTTTCTATCTACTCAGTATGCACGCAGCTAGCCACAGCAAAACACAATCTTTTTTGCATCGTAGATAGAGTCGTCCCCCTCGGTGTAAACATACTTTTACGTAAACTAAGGCTTGTACTCGAAAAAAATGCACCATTTTTATCCGTGTATAACTTTTTTATCCGTGGGTAAAAATTAACGAAAATCTGGGTATAATTAGTTTGGAGTGAATTGTTTACATGTGCACAATTTCATAACAATCGGTTCAGTGGTTATTGAGATGACATCGAAACAAGAAGAAAATCGCCGGAGAATTTTTCGCGCCGTCATGAAAAATCCGACTGCGACCATGAGATGGATCGGAAGACAACTGGGAATCACCCATACAACTGTGTCTCGGGTTGTAAAATCGTTTAAGGAGTCTCAGACGACCGAGCGGCGGGCTGGAAGTGCAAGAAAATCGAAGACAGCTGACCCTGTGATGGCCCGGAAGGTGTTGGATTATTTCAAACGTAATCCGAACTTTTCGATTCGCGACGCGGCTCTGAAGGCAAAGTGTTCGGCCTGGTTCGTTCAGCAAACCATGAAACGAGCTGGGCGTCGTGTATTCAAGGTCCGGAAGGCACCGAACCGACGTAATCAACAAAATACGGTGGCAAAATCTCGTATATGTATCGAGAGTGGTTAACGAAACCGATGTGTCTGGTTAAGGATGACGAAACCTACATCAAGGCAAACGCAAAGCATACCGGGGCTGGAGATCTACGTTGTCAAATCACGGTTTGATGTTCCGGGAGAAATAATGAATAAGAAAGTGGACAAATTCTTGCTCTGGCAGGCCATATGCCAATGTGGTAAACTGAGTAAACCGTACATCACAATGGGTACGATCAACAGCGAAATTTACCGCACCGAGTGCCTCCAGAAGCGCCTGTTGCCCTTCCTGCGGTGCCACGGAGGAGAGACATTATTTTGGCCGGACCTGGCATAATGCCATTACGCGTGATCGACGTTGAATTGGTACAGAGACAATAACGTTGTTTTTTTTACCAAGGCCAAAGTTCGAAAATCGTCCAAGGTGTTTAAGAACGAGCTGGAGTTGAAGAAAGAATGGATGAAAGTGACCAAAAAGGTCGGCTCCACCATTGCACACAATGTAATGAGGGGTTTCAAGGGAAAGGTGCGGGCTTTCAGCGATGGAGAGGTAATTGAATAAAGTAATTATGCCGAAACATAATCCATATGTATAAGTTCATTCTCTGAAAGTTTCAAGAAAATCCGACTTAAAAAAATTTTTTTTGGCGAACACTTATGTCTTATGTATTTTTTTTTTTGAGTACAAGCCTTAGCAACTTGGAAGAAATGTTGCTTACAAAGGTGGATGGTTTATACAATATTTTGATTATTTCATGAAATGTCTAATAAATTTACTCCATCTATAATGTCGGCCTAGATACCCCTAATTTGGGCCCATACATAAATTCAGCAATCGACTAAATTTTTAATAGCGACCAAAAATATCCATTAGTACCGTCCCAATGACACGTTCATCTAGATAAACACCCCTATTCTGTATTTCGTTTCGAACGAAATTCTCATACAAAAAAATATTTTTTTGTATGAGAATTTCGTTCGAAACGAAATACAGAATAGGGGTGAAAATAGATAAAAAAGCAAATTTTTAGCGATGGACCCAATCTAAGATCCATAGGCCAAAATTAGAGCCATTTCTCCTATCTGACGCACCATTTATGTGCATCATAGTGACAGAAATTTAACCTACTTTTTCGATGTGACGGAATAAAAATTGGACTTCTAGAAAAACAATAGCGATCAGGTGTCAGATTTTGTAAAACTTTCACGTTCACAGTTTTAAAAACAAATAGGGAAAATGTATATAGTGTCGGCTTAAATGCCCCTAATTTGGGCTCATACATAAATTCATCAATCGACTAAATTTTCAACAGCGATCAAATATATCCATTAGTACCGTCCCAATGACGCGTTCATCTAGATAAAATTGACAAATAGCCGATTTTTAACGATGGACTCAATCTTAGATCCATAGGCCGACATTAGAGTCATTACCCCTATATAAGTATTTGAAAAAGGTTCAAGGTTCTTGAACCTCTAGAAAGAACCTTTATTTGTGACTTAATCAAAAGTATTTCGATTAGAATTTCTAAGGAATTTTTAGACTTACGTTACGACCAGCGAATCCAAACACATAAAGCAACCAACGATACAGACAAAACGGTTGCTACGACTACCATGACAAACTCGCTCTGTAACAAAGCTCGATCCGAGTGGTAGAAGGATAATGATATATTGCTTGCCTACTTTGTTGCAATATACACGGATGAGGACATAGCTTGATATGAATCGGGAAAAGACATAACAAAAAAATTCCCATTAACACACGTGTATCTTCGGCTTTACTTCGTGAAGCAGCTTGCCAACAATTTACTCGTTTCCTTCTACCGCCCCGAATGAGTTGGGTCACACGAGCTGCTTGTCATGAAAAAGAACGGTGAAGATTATAGCATTATTGTTTTCCACTTCTGACATAGCGTTATTATTCGGTTCGTTGATCGCTTGTTATTTTGTCATTTGGAGATATTTTTGATTCCTTGGTTACGACCCATTTTTTTTTAATTTTTTTGACTTATGAGACTTATTTAGAGGGTTGCTTCCAAGGTGGTTCTAAAAGCCTTTTAATTCCTGGTGAAACCAAAGGAAAAGAGCTGTTGCCGTCGGTAAAGGCAAGCACCCGGTTGCGAAAGGGTTGCAGTTGTCGAAAGCGAGCACCCAGTTGCGAATGGGTGACTACCGTGAACGCGACCGTCCACTGACAGTTCTCGACGGCAGATGAACACTGAACCAAAACATCCGCAATACTCCGAATGATTATTGCATTGCTAGAGCCCTTTAACAATATGCATTCGAATTTCTGATGATTTTCTAATGGTTGAATTCGTCGTCAGATGATAAACATCCATATGACTGTCATCCAAATACAGGATGATTTTCGTTTGAAAATTAGCTATACAACATATGGCACTCAGAGGACAAACATTTAAGAATAGTGTGACATGTAAGTGCTTTTAATTAGATTTATAATTTGATTATCTACATTTCCATACTGAAAAGCCATAATAAGCCATCCCATTATGGATACAAAATTTTTTCGTGATGGAGAAAACCTCCTCCACCACGAACTAGCCAAACATTGGTTTTCATCCTTTACCTATGTTCGTAACAGCTCTGATAGCGATGCATATGCTTCCACCTCGTTTGTCAGCTCAGATCAGCAAATGACGTTCGATAGAATTATTTACATCATCGTTTTGAATGATTTGCGTTATGGGGCTGAACCAATACCATTTGCATTTCCATTTAGTAAGACAGTCATTCTACAGAGAGCATTACGCATTTCAACTGAAGGTCCTATCCCTTCTCATAACAATTTTCATCCTGTATTCGAGAGGAAAATCATCTGATTCCAAAACAACCGTCTTCCGGTTGCAGCCATCATTCGAAAAAGCGATTTCGGTGTTTTGTTTTGAATGGTCTGAGGTTTCATTCGATCAGAGGATGATGTTTGTGTACAGTGAAGATGCGCCAAATGAAAGGCACATATACATGCGCATGCATCTGATTGCGCAGTTCCCCAGCAACATGGGAGACATCATCTCGCAACCTGTGACCCACCAGGAGCTGAGTTCGGACCACTATACGGTGGTGGCCGATCCGTCAACCGATTCCAAGCTTCCCGACATAACTACTATCGCGTCAGCTGGGATCAGTTCCAACACTGTGTTGACTCTCCACTGTCGACTACGGTGTCCTTCCGGAGACGCCCAAAGACGTTGACCTGTGTCTGCGTTCCATCGAGAAAGCGATATCCCGGGCCAGGGAACAACACGTGCCAATATCCAGACAGGTGAGCAATACTCTGAACTTTGATAGAATTACCAAAAATCTCATTAGACTCCGTAGCTCCATTCGAAGGCAATACCAGCCTTCTGGTTTGCCTGTCTTGAAGACCCACTGTAATCGCCCAACAAAAACCATCCAAGCCACGATGGTGGACCTTAGAAAACAGAACTTTGCTAACAGGATCCGCTCTCTCCAAAATTGTGCAAAACCCTTTTGGACACTAATCAAAATCCTTAAAAATAAGGCAAGACCCATTCCACCTCTGACCCCACTGGACAGTCCCGGCGACCTAGTGGTTCATCTGATAACACCTGAAGAGAAGGCTGCTGCGATAGCTCAACACTTCGTCAGCTCCCATAATCTCGGACAAAACATGTCAGCCCACACGAAACTGAGATTGCTGAAAACGCAACCAACCTCCATCAGATTCCTAATATTCCGACTCACCCGAGGAATCCGAGTTGGATTGTTCAATAGCTTTTATCAATCGAAGAACAGCTGATGGTATAAAGAAGGAGTCAACTCTAAGAGAAGGGCTGTCCATTAGGATGCTTCAATTTAATTCATAACCCCACAATAAGAAAATTCGTTAAGGTTGTTGACGGTTTAGAGGTAACGCCAATAATTTGAAATGTTTATGGGAATTATTATGGAAGAATTCAAAAATCACTTATATCGTTCTAACTTTGCTTCTACTTCTCCAAATGATGGAAAATTGGAATATGTTGTTGCTATGGCAATGACCAAGAAGCCCATTATTGTTACAGCAGGTGAAGAAACAAAGAAATGCGAAAAAAAAATTGCAAAAAATGTCAAATGAATTTTTGCAAGACAATAACGCCAATTTCATCACACAAACAAAAGTCTTGTTGACCATTATCATGACAAACACATATAAATTCCCAACGCTTGGACAACTACAACCAAAATTAGAGCAAATGTAAGTGAAAACCAATAATTTCCCATACTATTTCACCGAAATCTCCATACAAAATTCAAATCATTGGCGCGACCCCTAAACATTTATAAATCTTTACCATCGTTTGTACAGTAGACTGATGCAAAATTTGAAATGTTTGCTCCACAGTGTTCCAAACAGTTCCAAATCGGGTCCTTATTAGCCTCCCACAATTTAAACTCATTTGGTAAGAAACTGACTTGCCACAAACCATTTGAAGTTTATATGGAAATTACTATGGAAAACCCAAACTTTTTGTTCACTGTATTTTAGCCTTTTTCCATATTGCACTGTTAACAAGTTCTATCGCTTTTATTATGGGAAATTTTCTCAGCTACAACTTTGCAGAAGTTTGTTTTTAAGCCAAGCGTCAAACTAAATATTTATTAATTGATTAAGAGATTGATAATCTTATGGCATGATTAAGCAGCAGTATTGTGGGCAACACTGTATTCTGCAGTGTGACATAGTAGCCATGATTTTTGTGACCTATTCTACGCCCCAGAAACACCAATTTTGCCAGGTGATTGAGCATAATCATAAGACATCAGTGACTGGAATAATTAATAACTTATGTTCCTGTAGAGTGAACTGGTGAATTTTGGTTTTCCCATAGTAATTTCTATATAAACTTCAAATGGTTTGTGCCAAGCCAGTTTCTTACTAAATAAGTTCAAATTTTGGGAGCCTAAAGGGTGTCCCCGATGAAATTGCCACAATATGAAATTGCTCTAACTTTTTAACCGTTGGGTAGAATTTAACGAAAAGTTGGGTGGATTTAGTTCATAGTGTATTATTTACATCCTGCAAGTTTTAAAGTCCTGTGATCAAAACTCGCGGAAATGGAGTCGAAAGAACAGCTCGTGCGTGATAAAATCTTGCGCATTCATCACGAGAACAATGATCTCTCGCATCGTTCCATCGCTAAAACGTTGGGAATCGCGAATTCCACGGTGTCACGAGTGATCAGGATCCAATTTGTAACCGTTTGAGCACTGTAGAGCGAATATTTCAAATTTTGCTTCAGTCTATTGTACAGGTTTTGGGGTTTTGAATAAACCTGGAAAGAGGCCTATTAGAAATACTTCACATTTTTTTATAATTAAGCACCCTACTTGTCCGTATATCACGTGTACAGTTTAGGGGGGAGGTATTGGCGAATTAACATGGTATTTTTTTTCTTAATTCATACACGGAGAACAAATTCGTTAAGTTAAGATAACAATCCTAATAGTTACTTTCACATGGAAAAATATTGTTGTTTGAAAGAAACCTATAGTTATTCCAACATTAATTTGACCGTCAACTCAATCATATCTACCTAATAGATTCAATTGTTCATCTTATACTCAATTCAACTATAACTTTGATCAATTATAACAACCGTCAAATGTAATTTAGTTATATAATTTGGTTTCAGTTGATCATCATAAATCCACATACTTTTAACTTGTGATGCATAGAGCAGGCGATAAGATAGCTGGCTCTCACGCAGATGAATACGGTTCAAATCTTAGTTGAATGTTCACTTTTTTATGTTGTGTTTTTGAGATCGATAAAGAAGCAAAACAAACTCCTTAATATGTCGATAGTGAAGGGCAGTTCGTTTTATAAACATTGTAAGATTTTGCTTCCCTAACAATAGTTTTCTTGAATCAACTAAAGCATAGTTGTTTTTTGAGGTTTAACGTTTGTTCATCTATTGAAAAATATAGTTGAGCCAACCGACTATAGTTGTAGCCCTCTATATATAGTCAAATCAACAATAGTTTCGGGTTATCTCTAAAACAATTGAACAATATAGTTATTTTGACCGGAAACATAATTGCGTCTGCTATAATTTGTTCTCCGTGTATGGATGATTGTCCACGCAGGGAGATGAGGAAGTCTAAAACATCTCAAAACCTGTCCACGTGGAATGTGGACAGTCCTAGAGATATAGCTTTTGACCGTTTTTAGTAGAAGTTTTCAAACGCTTCTATCTGTCAAATAACAGCTCGTAATAGAAAGGATAAGTCGACTCCAAGGGAGAAATGATTCGTAAGCATTTCAATTGAGTATTTCAAGATACTTTATTTGTATTTGTATTTGAGCTATATCAATAGCTCCTGATTCAAACATGGGGTCAACTACAAGAAAAAAGTGATTTGTGAGTATATAACTGAATTTTTCAAAAAGATTTGAGCTGTCAAAGAACAGCTCATGAAATAAAGCAGGAGTCCACTCCAAGAGAAAAACAATGTGTGATTGTTGATTCCTAGAGATAAATAATTTGTGAGTTTTGCAATTGAATTTAACATAAAAATAAATCTGTCAAAGAACAGCTCATGATGTAAGTAAGAAGTCAACTGCAAGAGAGAAATGATTTGTGAACATTCCAAGTTAATTTTTCAACAACAAAATTATCGATCAAAGAACAGTTTATGATATAGAGGAGCTGCGAAGACAACACATAAAGAAGACTGGCAACTCTTCCATTTTCTCATACGAACGGTATGAGACAGGTACAATCGCGTCATCTGCCGCTCAAAGGTAAATGCTTCGAACGAATTTGATAGCAAAGATTACATCCTCAGAAGAAAGGTTTGTGTATTTGCTCATTCTTGATATGATGTCTTTGGGAGGAGTCAACTCATAAAAGAAACATAATTTGGGTGCATTTCAATTAAATTTTTAAAATGGTGTTTTATATCAAATATTTAACCGCTCACGATATAGAGAAGCAGTCAACTCCATGTGGGAAATAATTTGTGAGCATTTCAATTGAATTTTTCAAAAATATTTTATCAGTCAAAGAACAGCTCATGACACAAAGAATGAGTCAACTCGAAGAGGGAAATGATTTGTGAGCATTTTAATTGAATTTTTGAAACTAATTTAACTGTCTAAGAACAGCTCATGATATAAAGAAGGAGACAACTCCAAGAGAAACATAATATGTGAGGATTTTCAGCTAGAATTTTCAAAAGCATTTATCTGTTAAAGATCAGCTCATGATATAAAGAAAAATGGATTGAAGTCATCAAAGAATGTATTGACGATAATGGTATTGTCAATAAAAGTAATCGTGTACGGTTCAGTTGAAATAATCGATCATTCAATTACACATTGGATTAATTGCATTGTTACCATTACTTCGTCATATGGGACCCACTTTCGTCATATGCATAAAAAATACAGACAAACAGTAACATCCATCTTCACTTATGCATCAAACTAATCGCTCCACGAGTTTTACGACGACTGAAGTAAAACAAGGCTGACATAAGACGAATTTGAACGGGGAAGTGAAAGTATGACGATTTTGTGTAAATTCGTCACAGATCCAATGATAAAATATTACGTATACTGGAGATGCGGGGCATCGATCCCCGTACCTCTCACATGCTAAGCGAGCGCTCTACCATCTGAGCTACATCCCCATGTTGATAAACCGACTTCTTTAAGCGAAGCATTTTATTTTCCTCGATGATCGATGTCGATAAAGCAGATCAATGGATAATAAAAAGATATCCGCCCAACGTGGGGCTCGAACCCACGACCCTGAGATTAAGAGTCTCATGCTCTACCGACTGAGCTAGCCGGGCTGATGTAAGAGTGGTGTTTTATGAGTATTGTTTTTGAAGATTTAATCGGGTGACGAACGACTTAAGCAGGGTTAAGGCTTTGTTGCATGCATGGGGATTTACTTAAGAAAATCACACGAAATTTCAGCAAAAAAAAATATCCTACACAGCAAAAAAATAATTTTGATATCACGTCAAAGTGGATGCACTACAATCATGTCGAAAATATGGTGTAATATTACTTGCTAAAAAGGACAAAATTATCATTAATACAATGTATGAACTGACATTACGCTGCTTTTACTGCATTTGTTTATTTATGTGGCCATAAAAATTACATGAAATTTTCGACATGATTGTAGTGCATCCACTTTGATGTGATATCAAAATTATTTTTTTGCTGTGCATGATTTTTTTTTTGTTAGCACTGTTAATATATTGCACAATGCGCACATTATAAGTGCGATTATAAGTGAGGATGCACTTAAAATATCATATTTTTTATGTCTTCTGCACACTTATTTCTTTGTAAGACATCAAAAATCAAGACGATAATTAAACTCTCTAGTTTTCTGGTTACAGACGTCTATACTTTTACTAGCGGAGCTTCTGACTATACGACGTCAAAGTGCACTTTCAATCGCATGATCACGCTTTTGAGGGGGTTTTAATTTGCAAATAACAATATTTAAGCATTCAATTTAATTTGGTGGTACGCACTTCTATTATACTGTCTGACAATCCGATAGATATCCCTTTGTCAAAAATTAATGTTGGAGATGCGGGGCATCGATCCCCGTACCTCTCACATGCTAAGCGAGCGCTCTACCATCTGAGCTACATCCCCACGATGATAAACCGCCGATTTCAACGCATATGATTTTTCCAGTCACAATTATGTGATGATAAAGAAGAGCGATCGTATTCAAAATATTGTCGCCCAACGTGGGGCTCGAACCCACGACCCTGAGATTAAGAGTCTCATGCTCTACCGACTGAGCTAGCCGGGCATGTGTACGCTTATATCTCGTGTGAACATCTGAGATCTAAATTTCACACCATTTTATGAAATATTGGTGTAACAACGTAAGTAATTCATTGCACTGCCGTTTGCTAGAAGAAAGCACATTTTGTGTACCGTAAAACGGAGTATCTTTGATAATGCGGGTAACTTTGATAGTAGAATACAATGATTAAATTTACTCTCTGCGCCTTTTCCGAATTCGAAACATTGGTTCCATATTGTAGCTTAAGGCATTTTCGTTTATATGGTACATAGTTTTTATATTGTATGTGTTACATATTTTACAAACATATTAAAATTCAAATTTTCTTGTTTATCGCCTGTTTGAAAAAGCACTCAAACCATCACTTATGAAATGTATTTCCAATATAGCCATCACAAATTAAATGTTGTATTCTTATTACTTATGATGTTTTCTGTCTACATACTCATTCAAAGTTGCATATTTCAAGAACTAAATTATTTGAGTTTCACGCATTTTCTTCTAAATTAAACGAGCATTATCAAAGTAACCCCAAATCAAAATACTAAGACTAAAAAATAGTGCAAATGATTTAATTTCCGTCAAGTATATTACTAACGAATTGACGCAAGGATCATCAGAACTTGTTTTAAAAAAATAAAATTTGAAAAAATGTAATTGCTGTAAAAAAATATTTAGAATATACTTCAAAAAACTATCAATGTTACCCCGTTTTACGGTACATATAACGTCTTATTTGAATTTAATACAAACGAAATAGGGGAAATGCAGGTAATGTCGGCCTAAGTGTCCCTAATTTGGGCCCATACATAAATTCAGCAATCAACTAAATTTTCAATAGCAACCAAAAATATCCATTAGTAACGTCCCAATAACGCGTTCATCTAGATAAAATTGATAAATAGCAGACTTTTAGCGATGGGCCCAAATTAGGGACATGTAGGCCGACATTACCTGCATTTCCCCTACCTGTTATTATCAACCACATTCTGCTAACCATCAAATGCATTTGATGTGACCCTATATGTGATCAGAGTCACAAACAACGAGGTATATAGCACTAAAGTTACATCAAAACTGCTGCACATAGGACATTCCATCGATTGTTTATTACAGTAATGACCCAATTTTGTCAGCCCTCTTTTTGAAACTCTATTCTAATTTTCTACGAGACCCATGCGCTGTTTCAGTGGTCCAATTGCTCTAAAGAATACCTTAAACATCCATGAGATAGATATGATATTACGGATACGTGAAATTTCTAAAAAGAAAGAACTCCGGTGCGCGGATGGGCTGACAAAATTAGGCCAATACTGTATTACATTGAACGATGTCCACAGGAATTACGAGCAAATCTACATCCATGTTCTGCTTTTTGCAATCACATTATTATAACGATGCTCGGTAATTCTTTTTTTTTTGCTATGTACATAGATAAATAGAAAACCATTTAATTATGTTGTTAGATTCGTCGCTATCCATCAGTCTAAAAAAATCCTATTGGAGATGCGGGGCATCGATCCCCGTACCTCTCACATGCTAAGCGAGCGCTCTACCATCTGAGCTACATCCCCACGATGAAATGCCGCCGATTTCAACGAATCTGATTGCTCCATTCACAATTATGTGATGATAAAGAAGAGCGATCGTATTCAAAATATTGTCGCCCAACGTGGGGCTCGAACCCACGACCCTGAGATTAAGAGTCTCATGCTCTACCGACTGAGCTAGCCGGGCTGGTGTACGCTTGCGCTTCATGTGAAAGTCTGCGATCCAAATTTCGAACCATGTTATGAAATATTTGCGTAAGCCAACAACTTGAAAATTAATTGCTGCTTTGCACTGCCTTTTGCTAGAAGAAAGCATGCACAGTTCTAAAAAGTAGTGTCAATTTCTATTTAATACGATGCACATAAATGAAGCGTCACATATCATACAATATTACATCATCAGACATTTAATGAAATATTAGAAAAATTGCATGCAACCATCTGTCTTTGTTAGCAATGTGTCGTGCAAGTGATAGGAAATGCAAGTTTGTACGCATTGATGTTTACATCACCAGTTATATTCAGAATTGTTTTCATTATATTTTCAGGGCTGTTACAAGATTTTATAAATTTGATCCGCGAAATTCGCGATTTTTGAAAAGAAATCCGCGACTTCAAATACTAATCCGCGCAAAAAATAATTTTTTTTCATTGCCTAAAATTAGTATTTGTATACTACTACATGGCATTTCAAGCTTATTTGTATGTATACCGAAAATTATAGGTTTTTCAAATCGTCCAGGACATCAGTTGATTTGCTCTACTAGATCAAACAAGACTGCAATAATGTCTGTAGTATCGTAAAATGTCCAATAAGATTCAAAGTGTCTATGTGGATCATGCATGATCTATTTCCGAGTAATCCAAATGTTCAAGGTTCTTCAAATCATCCTGGAGTTCAGATAATTTTATCTACTACATCAACCGAGATTGAGACAATGTCTTTAGTATCGAAATATTTCCAAATAGATGCACAGAGTCTATGTGGATCATGCATGAACTATTGCCATGTATACCATATGTTTTATGTTTTCCAAATAGTTCTGGTGTTCAGATGATTTATTCTACTAGATCAACCATGACTGGGATAAAGTCTGTAGTATCGAAATATGTCCAAACAGATTCATAGTGGATGCAAAACCATTGTATCTGTATCGATCCAAGAATGCAAAATATTGTATCTGATTTTTGCTATCACTTCAATATTTCATACAGCATCATGAATTACGTTGATCTAGATTACATTTTATTTTGCTGTATATATATTATTATGATGTTATATTCGCACACCACCCGTCTGCCTAAAAAAATCCTATTGGAGATGCGGGGCATCGATCCCCGTACCTCTCACATGCTAAGCGAGCGCTCTACCATCTGAGCTACATCCCCATCTTGTTAAATCACGTGCTTATAACGAAACAGTTTATTTTCCTCGACGATCAATGTCGATAAAGAAGATCAACAAATAATAAAAAAGATGTCCGCCCAACGTGGGGCTCGAACCCACGACCCTGAGATTAAGAGTCTCATGCTCTACCGACTGAGCTAGCCGGGCTCATGTCCAAGCGTTCCCAGAAGCACATTTTGTCACAAACATCGTAACACGGCTCGGTTTAGATCCAACCATAGAACTAAACCACTTATCCGTTGAACGCCAATTTTCATTTGCCGACAATCATAATCAATTGTGATTATCTTTCGCCGTATCAGTCCGCATATATTCATAAGTGTTGAAGATTTTCACGTTAACGCACCACACTTCCCAGCACTGCTGTTTCCCTAGAATGCCTCCCGAACCCAATTCCGGCAAACGGTTTGTTTACGCTCCACCATTCAACTGTTCATGCATGCAAAATAATCTTCGTTCATAATTCGATCACCACACCACACCAGCCCACCCTATTCCCACTACTGCGAAAACAGCCAGCAGCTTGTCACACCGAGAGCCACAGCTTTTAATGTGTATTCCAAGCACGTCTATCGCATCCATTTACTACCACCGTTGACACATACACTTTTGGTTTTCGGATACCGGGAACACTCAAACACAAAGCTGCACTCGACGCCAATCGTTTGCGATGGAGAAGGCTATTCTGTGGGGAAAATTAATATTCTAATCCATTTGCGTGCACTCAAATTTTCCCATGCACATTCGTTCGATTAAAAAAAAAATTTGGGCTCAACCGGGATTTGAACCCGGGACCTCTCGCACCCAAAGCGAGAATCATGCCCCTAGACCATTGAGCCACATGCTATTGTGGCGTAAAGTTGCGCTCCAGTACACCAAATTTCCAACAAGAAAGAAAGCAAGCATGCACAAAACGACAGTCATATGTGACAGACAGTAAATATGCTACCACTTAACCATGTTCTTGGTATGTATTGGTTGAAACTTTGTATGATTTCAAATGCATAAGCTACACCAACATAGCTGTGCATTTCTGTGGGAACTTGACGGATACAAAACATGAGTTGAGATCACGTACAAAATTGCCAATTGGAATTGACTGGAATTACTTCCTTCAATTAGGCCATGCATTTTGATAATTGCTAGACAATATTTTCTTTCACCTAACTGTCAAAATTTGAGCCCGCGAACTGGATTCCATCTGCTACAAACTGGCCACATTCCAATCGATCGATTGAATGACACAGGTTGCAGCGTCTTCACCTCTTAGGGTGTGGTGCGTTAATTAAACTTCCAAATTCTTCATCACTCCAGTCCACCTGAATCAATCACTCACAGGGCTCCCTTTGGTTTTCCACTTTATCATCGGCATCACCTTTGCGACACTTAATCAAATCGAACCGGAACCGGTAGAAAAACTTACCTTTGACTTGGAAAAACAACACCGAAAAACTCCCGAACCAACTAGTCTCGAATCGCGAGCCACGACGATACGCGATAAAAAATGACGCTTCGCGAAGTTCGTTAGCAAACTGATCTGACTGGCTGACTCACAACATCAATGAAGCTAAAAGCAACCTTCTAGAAGTGCCACTACTATAGTAGGCACACGAACGACACACATCAAAGCAACCAACACCTCACACCATCACCATAACAACGCCCTGTCCATATCACCACGACAACGACCGGTGCCACTTGCCCGATGCTCTATAGTTAGGATACCTGGCTCTACACCGGCACGGCAGGTTCTTTGGATAGTGCCTGCATGCATGCTCTAAAGCATTGCCGATGAAAAGTGAACAACGACTATCGGGTGGATGTAAACAGACGGACTGAAAGAGCATTAATGATTACTGTAAATAGAAATCCATTTCACAGTAAACGTGCAGTAAGGCTACATTTTGAATTGTGAAATGGAATATTTTGGTGTCTAACATAATGTTCATTGAAATATCATTCATAGCTGATTATTCAAATGAGAACTACAATAGTTTAGAAACATGTTTACTCAATGGATTGCACACCCCTTTCTGTGTTTTGGTTTCGCATTTTAATCTATTTTTGTTCACCCACTAATCCTACGGTCAGATAAGTTGACCAGACAACTACCAATACAACCAAACCGCAAATCGAATTTAGACTTGCCCAGCTCCTCATGATACACGCGGGCATCAAATTAAGACCACGGAACGCACTCAAACAAACAGATTCGTACCTAGGGTAAATTGCCCTATTATAGACCCCTAGTATCTGTTTTAGCCATCAACGCCAAATTCATGACCTTTTAATTTTTGGTTCGACCGGTTTTTTTTTTTTTCATAAGGTGCACATTAACACTCCGAACGCGAGGCCTCCGGTAAAATGTGTAACGACATACTTGTCATGTTTGAAAAATCATAGCTCAGCGATTTATTGACGAATTTCAAATCTTTTGACGGAACTTGAAACTACAGACTTTAAAGATTTATTCGGTATCATCTGATTTAAAATCTATCGATAAATTGCTGAGCAATGATTTTTCAAACAGTGCCAATTTTCTGTTACACATTTTACCGGAGGCATCGGGTTCGGAGTGTTAAGGGGAAATTTACCACTCAGAGAAAAATCGGCGCGGTTTTATGTTTCTAAAAATATTGGGAAAAATTGTCAAAAATCCAAGAAAATTAGAGTTGGTTGGAAATGCTAACATGAAGCTTCAATGTGATAATTTATTAGCTAGAGAATGATCTTTAGAAGAGGGTAGGTGGATAGTTCCGTTAGAGTACGGCAGTATGAAAATTGAATAGAAGTTGAAAATGAGCGAAGGGCCATTAATGCGACAGTTTTTTTTAAAGATAGACGCACATCTTTTGCCTAACCCGTACGATGTACGCGGAGACTTGAAGTATCGCTAACTTCGCGTATGAAGTAACATAAAAACACTTTGAATGTAACAAGAAAATTAGTTTTTCTTGTTTTCTATATCATAATGGAAAAAAAAGAACCCTCAGCAAAACAGAAATGTCGATGTTTATGGCTTTTTGACTTACATGACATATACAAATTGTAAAATAGCAAAAAAGGTTATCTTCGATTTACACTTAATTATTCCATGGCAGACAAAACTTGATTTAGTGAATTAAATGAAAGATAACCTTTTTTGCTGTTTAATTTAAGCATTCTGCTAACAACCCAATTTCATTACTGCATTACAAAAAATGTGTTTGCACGTAAATTTTCTTTCAAAAATTATAAAAATGTGATGTATTTAGATTTTTAATATTTTTTCAATATTTTTATAATGATTAAAACGTATTTATTTATTTTTCAGAGCCGTGGAATTCCCTTTAACGAATAGCTTAGTATGACTTATGATACTTAAATAAGTAAATAAATTGATTTTATCCAGGAAAATTTGCATTAAAATTCGGCATTATCCTTTTATGGACCACCCGAGACCATTGAAGGAGTTTTAATACCTTAAAAAAAATAAAGGGTGGTTTCCGAAGCACTAACGCATTATTGACGTTAGACTGCGAGATAGAATTTGTAGCTCAATTCAATAATAATCACAAAATTATTGATTGATAAATTTAATTCATAAATCAAATAAAGTCCACACTTAAAAATTTGAATTTAGGATATATTATATACCTGAATAATGTATATTTTATTGTAACCAGAGTGGTGGTTTAAAATAATTCAAAGTCCATTTTAGATTAGATAGGAGTAGCTTAAATCGTTATGGTGACTAGTTGCTGAGTACCCAAGTAACAATTTTGGTTTTATGAGGGTTCTAGAGACCATGATTTAGACTTGTAGCATGCTTGAAAACCTCGATAAAACTTGCATTGTTAATTGGGTAGTATAGTTGAGAAGTACAAAACTTTGTAACGTCACGCAACATAGTCGCTCTCCAAATAATTTTGAAGTACTCAAATCATTACCCTAGTCAAGCTCGCAAGTTTAAGCAAGTAATTTGAAGATAAATGGCATACTTGCGCCACTTGGTGAGCGAATTGTAAAGTGTGATTTACACCATCTAATGAGCCATATTCGCTCGAACAACTTTGCTGAAGAAAAAAACCTTCAATAATAAACAAATACCATAAATGAACGATATCCCAAATGGTAGAACAATTTCGTAAACGGTTTGGATGATACCACGAACACGTCGTTGAGCAAGATAATCATATATATTTTATTGAGGTTCTACCGTTCTAGCGTTCAGAAGGGTAAGGGCCTAACTGCGATGATCAATTTCTTCGATTTTCTTTTTGGATTGCTAAAATGTTAAGGTGAAAAAGGATGTCATTAATTTTCAAAAATTCAAAAGCAGTTTGTTCGTTCAAATTCAAACTTACGTTGATGAAAATGTGTTCATTGCAGTTTACTTGCCTACTGAAATACAGTAAACACATTTTCATTGACAGAATTCCGGTCTTAGGCAAAAACAAAACTGCTTTTGAATTTCCAAAAATTAATGACAACTCTAGCACATTGAAAAATGATTAGTTGACCAAGCTAATTTGGCCTGAAATTAAACCTCCCTCCTTCCTATGTCACATATCGTCACAATTTCTCAACCACCAACTTGAAAATTAAGTCACGATATCACAATCTCACACCCTTTAATTATTGCGAAGTTTGTTTGGAAATTAATTTTATAGATTTTATACCAAATTATGGTCCCTTATTTCTTTTATAATAATTATAAAAAAATGTGTTTAAAATTTCTAAAAGAACATATTTTATGAGTCTAAATTAATAGTTTTAAGATCTGATATTCATTTTAGAAAAAAAAAAGATATTGCAGGGGGAACCGATAACCGAGAAATCGGGAGAGAACTTCGAAAAATGAAAAATCGAGATAAAAGAAGATTCTTGAGACCCTTGGAATGGTCTTGCTTTCTAGGATAAATCGGGTTGAAGATATTTGAAGAGAATGTTGATGTAAATTCTATAGGAATTTTGAGACGATTTCAGAATGAATTCAAAAGGTGGATCTGATAAAATTTACAAGGGAGTTTTGGGAGAGTGTTAACTAGAACTCGAGGGCTATTGTGTGAGTTCAGAATAGAAGTTCCGTGGAAAATGACGTTTGTTACGAATAATTCAGGATCCGCGAAAATTATTAGAGGAATTTTGAGTGGACATTTCCATAGCAGTTTCAAGAAAATTTATCTCATAATAGAGCAATTTTGGGATGACCTCCCTAATAAAAATAACCATAAAATAGAGCTTAACGACGTGTTCGGGGTATCATCCAAACCATTTATGAGATAGTTTACCCATCCGGGATACAGTTCGTTTATGGTATTTGTTTATTAGGGCTTCTACCAGACATTATATTAAAATTATGCAACTCATAGTCGATATTTTAGGGATAACATAAATAAGACCCTTTTTTTCGAGAAACTAGAGGTATAATGTTGCAAGTTCAAGTTCAAGGCATTTAAACTGCTCGAAAAATGTGGTCCACACAGTAAGAAATAACTAATTTTATACATGACGGAATCCATCTTTGACATAAAGGATGAGACGTGAACAAACAAGTAATGTAAAATTAAGTGCTCTGATACTGAAAAGTTCGATACTCGACGAAAAGTACGTTTGATTGAGCTGAGTTTTGCGTCTATTATGATTCAATTTTATGTCAAAATTGACGCTCGTATATGTCAGTCTCAGAGCACCTAAATTTAAACGAATTTTTCAAAATGTGCATTCGAAAGTCATCGTCGCACATTTTATTGATTTTCACCCTCTTATATTCCACGAAGACTTAGTCCTGTATTTAAAAAAAATTGTTGAACATATGAAATAGTAAAACAGCAAAAAAAGGTTATCTTCCATTTAATTCCACTTAACTAATTTTGGTATCCATGACAGATACGTATTTCGACTACAATTTGCAGTCTTCATCAGTGTCATTCCCACTAAAGAACTTATCAAAATCTAACCCCCTTAAGTACTCATCCCCTAGGTATAAAAGTCAAGATCATAGGTATAAAAATGAAACTACAATATGTTGAATCGGAACCTACCTAACTAATAAAAACCAAAGATTTAAGTAAACTAAAGGAGAAAAATTTATTCAACTTTCTAATAAGGAAAATCCCAAAGTGACAGTGACCGCCATGCTTTCAAATGGAAAAAAAATGCAATTTACTACTTGACCAATATTTTCCAATGAATCGATACAAATGGTGATGTATCTTTAAACCGTTCAAATTATCTTTAAAATTGCATCAATCTGTAATTGATCCACCAAAGGCATGGGGTTCATAATAGGCAAATTTACTCAAAATATGTGAAAGAAATGGAATGGAAATTGAAACAGCCAGATCCGTTACCGTAAGGTACCTGCGCTTATCAAAACAGCCTCTATTAACTTTTAGCCTAAAACAAGGTAATGCGAAAGCTTCGTTGTGGTGTGGCGGCTAATGACAGCGAATGGCAGAAAAGTGAAATTTAATTTACACTTTGCCTGGGGAAGAAAATGATCCTAGGCTAGCTGGAAAGGATAATTACTTAGACTGCTAATGGGAGAATGGCTATAGGCGGTAATTGTTGTTGACCTATTCTCTCATCAAGGCACATTTGCGTAAATTAGAAGAATGACTATAATATGGTGAAATGGATGGTTTGAGACTCATTTGGTCGAATACTACCTACGTCTCCTTATGTATGTGTAAAAAACATCTGTTGTGCGACTATGAAAGAGAGCCTGTGTTGGAATGTTGATTCAGTAGTGTTTCTAAATGCTCTAAATGGGTTACCGTGTTACAGGCAATAAGCCTGTTAATCGCAATTACGATACATAAGCAGTGATAGAAAAGTATACGAAAACTCATTGTGACTCGCAAACTTTTCTCTTTGTGAACTTGGAGTAAAAAAAAATAATGCCGAAAATGTACATAACCGGACCTGTTTTCTCTACCCTTGATACATTTAATGAAAATATTTGTTTTGCGTGTAGCCTAGCTGAAGGCGGTGCGAGGCTCAATTAATATATGTGAAACGTTTTCAGAACTGCAAGAAATGAGGTTAATTAGCGCGCTCATACTCAGCATTGATGATGTTTTGTTGGTTTTAACATTATCTTGATCTAACGATATTCTATACCTCGATATTTTCTACGAACCGATTGATTTAGCGGTCCCTTCATTTGTGCATACATCTCCATAAGTCGATATTTCAACAAGTCGGTGCCTCCTTTGGTCGATGTTTTACGTAGTTATGATTCAGAGCTTCTAAGCTTTCTTCATTTTTTTTTTGGGTGGGGGAACCAACTGCAGACACGATCACCCGCAGTTGTGGACTTTGGGAAGACCTTTGATCCTGGGTAGAATGGGATTGGATTCCCGTAAACGACCTGCTCCATCTCCTAATATTGATTTGCACTCCTTCAGTGCTTTCTCCACGCGTTTCACTATGTTCTGTAAGGGGTCTACTCGAAGCTGTCTATACGGTCCGTTGTTAATCTTCGTTGTCATCTAATTGTCGTAATCTTCCTTGTCCATGATAACGACCGCGTTGCCCTTGTCTGCTTTTGCATACCCAGGTAACAATTTGATATTTAACAAGTGTTGTTCAATCGATTTTAATTCAGCCTTAGTTTGCATAATTGTTGTACATAGACCACGTTAACCTTTGTTCAGATTTTAAACATCTAAATCTGGTGATTCTAATCAGTCAGAAGCTTAATACCCCGTTCACATTACAGCGTATATCACGTGATATACGCTGTCTTGCAATGAGCAGTTATACATCTAGTTTTCACTGGAAATCCTATGTATGAGTGCTCATTGCAAGACAGCCTATATTACGTGATATAGGCTGTAATGTGAACGGGTTTTTAAAACATTAAATAACAGTCTTTTCCAACCTTTGTTCAGTTTCTAGTTTATTTAGAAAAAAAAAAATTGAAAAACGCTTCATATATTATATATTTTTATAGAACTGCAACGAGGTGATGATTAACTAAGTGGATTTACATATTTGTTTTGTTATTATTAGACTAAAAATTTCCTTTGCATTTCGGCATTTGAACCGGCAGTCACTGATTCACAGGCATCAATCATACCTTCTGGACCAATTAAGCATATGTGTGGCAAAAGTTATGATCATTAACTTTTGTATATTAATTTATTTGATAAGGCTCAACCGAATTAACTTAACAGAGCCAAGGATTCATGGTCACTATACAATACATCTTAAAGCTATAGTCAAAAGGTACAACACAATAAACACTTTATCTTCCGCTATCCAAAAAGCCTCCTCCATCAGAACTGGAGCCGCTTCCAGTAGTTTAATTGTATGACAAATTGTTGTACGCCAACGAGGGTCAGAGCGCGTCCATTGCAGCAATGGACGCAAAACGTGGTCAGCACTCACACACTCATCACGAAACGGTTGCTTTCCGAAGTCGACGACGCATCGACCGAAAGAACTGCTGATGAAGAACAATGAGGAGGACCACACAATGGTTGCTGCCGAGTAAACAGACGATCGCGTAGCACACATCGAGAGTGGCCTGCTTTTGTCGACAGCCGAGTGAACACTGATGATCATTAACTTGAAACACGTCAAATTTATGTTGAATGACAGCAACCGGAAGAGTATTATACAGCAATGCAGAATTGAAAACAACAACTGGTGACAGTAAAACATTCGTCTCATTTTCAAGTGTAGTTAACTCAATGTAGACCCAAGCGCGCGATTTATTTCGATCGTCATGTGGAAGTTGTTTTAGTGCCATAATTGAGTTATATTTTTGTAATTCTGTCTGAACATTCAGTGCTATATAGCAGTCAAAACACAGAAATACAAATGTTAATGCTTCCGACGTCGTCGCAGCCCACTTCTATCTGGAGCTATTCCTAAAAAGCTCCTCTACCTTTTTTCTACTGCTGCCGCTGCTTGGGATTAGAAAGGTAGGCAGTGAATTTAGAAGAACTAAAATGCCGGATCGAGTGACACTGACTACATTTAACAAATCAGGCTATCAAATATTTGTAGTGCATTGCAGATTTGTGGAGTAGTTTTAAGCTAAAATAAGGCTTGTTCAATCTTTAGATCAGCTAGTTTATTGAGGTTGAATTATGGGGATACCATTGGCTTCAC
The DNA here is from genome assembly GCF_037179485.1 of Ochlerotatus camptorhynchus. NCBI lineage: Eukaryota > Metazoa > Arthropoda > Insecta > Diptera > Culicidae > Ochlerotatus > Ochlerotatus camptorhynchus. The sequence continues at coordinate 230,155 of NW_027040576.1, forward strand.
GCACTACTAATCAACTATATATTCAGCCTTATCTAGCTTATCAGCCTTATCAGCTTCTGTTCTTACTGTTCAGCTTAAATTGTAACTTGGGTAGTATACTGCTTTACTTTTCAGCTTCTTTACAATCCGAATTTCCTTTTCGTTGGTGCGAATTTGTTCCTGTCTGTCCTTCATTATGTTCGATGTGATAGTCCTGACCGTATTCTGTAATGATGTTGGAAGTGTCTTGATAATCGCTGTCTCTACGTCAATGATGAACTGCTTCACGTCTGGTTTGGACTAAAAGCAACAACCGTTGTGTGATAATTTAAATCTCATGTGCTCAAATGATTTGATAATTTGTAATTATATTGAACTGCATACACATCTGTCATTTTTTTTTTTTGTGGCGTCCATTTATTTATGTGTCAAACACCAACTTTAAAATCTTTTCTTGTTCCTTACACATAAAAAATATCATCATAATATCTTATTATTCCATAATTTCATATAACATTGTTTTAGTCAAAATGAATGGAAGGCACCCTGCGTCCTTGGGTAAATGGGCAAAACCTATCATGAACCAAATCCTCTCATACGACATATTGTATTTCAAGAATATGACATGATCCAAATTGATATATTGCAACAGATGGCACTTTCCAGTGGAAGGGAAATCCAATTTTCGGGGCAAACAAAGGATTCCGACTAGACATATATGCACAGATATGAATATTTTTTACTTCTGTTCATGACTTTTTAGTAGAGTCCTATAAGAAAGAGAAACGCGAAGACAAATAAAATAACTGGCAACCCAAAACCTTGTTCACACCTTGCACGATTTACCGCTTTCGTTGTGTATTGTTGTTATTGGTAAGAATTGAAGTTTGAGGTCAAAAGTAACTGAAGGTATGTAAGCGAGTATTCTTAATTTATTTTCATATATTATAATTCATCTCCTTACAACATACCAAGCCATACTGCTAAACGTATCCATGATGGTTTTACTACAGTAAAATATTTTAGTATTACTTTTCAGGTGATATCAATACTGCAATCTAATCAGAATTGTTATCAACCCACTGACAGGTCTTCTGATAGATTGGCTACACTTAAGTGACAGCTCAATTGGCTGCAGATTCGCTAGAGACAAATAAAGACATTCACAAACCTAAATCACAACCAGGTAGAGGAGAATTTCCCCTACCCGTTCATTTTGTTCGTTTGCGTTGGCGACCTTCGGTTCGCTACAAACTGGCCGTTTGTTTACAAAATGAAGTTGAGGCCTTTTCAATTGTTGGTCTTGATTTAAATGATTTAAATACTATCTTTCATGATTGCCTACTTTGTGAAAACAAGACAACATATTGCTATCTACGGTGTTCTGACAGACTGTTCTGCATTAGAAGACAATCTATGCAAACAATTAGAGGAAAAATGCATCGATCATTTGAACAGTGGGCTACCACTGATAGATGTGATTTAGAAACTATTGTAAGGCCGGCAGATAAGTTTGTTTTATTTTTCTGCTTGAAATTGACAAGTTTGAAACCGCACGATAAAATAAAAAGAGAACAATCGAAATGTTGTCTAAACTACACGAAATTCACCCATTAGTTAAATATTTTCAAGAAAATATACAAATTAAACATTTCAGTTTTAAAGACATTTTTTAAGAGTGGCAGTAAACGGCTTTATTTCTAAAATGGTTAGATTTGTACGCATAAACCAAAATAAAAAAAAAATCCATGTGTATAAACAATAAAATAAATTTTGAATTATCGGTCCATAACACAAAAAAAATCTGAATTTTAACTATCACGCAAAATCTCCCTTTGTTTAATTTTGAGCTAAACTTGGAATAAACAGCGAATTCGTTTACAAGCTTACATACAATATTGCTAATTTATGCGATATTGCACTTAAATTTACACGAAATATAGTGTAAATTTACGTCAAATCTAGCGTAAATTTTATGTGCGCTATATCTCGCAAAAATTTACATGATTTTTTTAAACGGTAAATAAAATAAAAATAAAGTAAAAAGAGCTGAAACATGTATTTTTTTGATTTAAGTTCATATTTGAAAACGGGAAATAATTTCTTATATTGAATGTGTAAAAATCGCTCTAATGAAAAAATAATAATAATTTTATTAAGTACGTTTCAATACACACTTAAAAAAATATATATTAAATAAAAACATGACAAACACACAATTAAAAAAAAATAACTTTTTCGTTTATGATTTATTTTCAAAAGTGAACTTTTTGAGAAATTATTTTTTTTATAACTAGTTTTTTTTTTATTGAAATAAACAAAAATTAAAGCAGTGTATACTTTAAAAAAAAATTGTCAAAATAATATCTACAACTTTGCTCAAGACACCATATCAATCTAACAAACCGTTTTGACAATATATATATTTTAACTCATTAGTACTGTTTTTACACAGGCCCTGTTGGAAAAGTAGTCGAGACCCAATATGAAGAATTTATAACGTAAAATGACATTTTTACTAAAAAGCAACAACTATGCAAAATTTCAGCTAAATTGGAAATGATTGTTCAGGATCAATTCGCGAGACTTCGTGGAATGCCTCTTATGTGGATGGCGGGAAGCAAACGTGTGGAGGATTTTACCAAACGGGAGCGGGACATTTGGCCGAAGGACGTTTCGCCGAACGGGTCATTTTCTCAAGGTTGTGAACTGTTATCAAATCTCAGTAAATTTTGAAATCAGTCTCGAAAAAAGACTGGTTCGATGTTTTCAGCCTGACAAGCTATTCAAATGTAATGCAAAACATGACCAGTTCTTTTGAGGTGTACTGATTTCGTTATTTTCTAAATAATCAATTTTTACATCAGCATTTCTAGCTTTTCATATTTCTTATTCATATTTCTGATCCAATACATATTCTAAAACTTATTCTTTGCCAGCAATAGCATTAACAACTATAAATAAGGTTGCTTTACATGGGAATATATATTATTTAAATGCGTTCCAAATTCATTTTAATTGTAATTGATCCATGATTAAAATTCGCCGAAATGACCCATTCGGTGAAATTTCCTTTCGGCGAAACATCCTTCGGCGAAATGACACAGACCCGTTGAGGATTTACCAAACAACCTCCAATAAAATTGATCCAATATATGTAAAATGAACAAAATACATGTATGAAACAGTCCTACATGAGATTTGATAGTAAATTTACTGTGTTGCAATAATTTCGTTTTCACTCGTTATGCCAACCAATGCATGCATTTGTATATTGAATGACAAATACAATGATATTCTATGACCAGGGAAGTCAAGAAAAATTCCAACTCAAGAGATTTACTCGATCGAACTGGGTAATACAAACCGGTGGAAACTAACGATTTTAAATTGGCTCACTACTTGACTAGCCCATTGGTTCCAAGCAAATCGATTAACGTATCCCATTTAGTCGAAATTCTAGTAATACTATTTGTTTTGATTCGCTATGAAAGTTTGACAGATAAAATGAAGGGTTCGTAGATTTTCCTATGTTTCGAGGGGTGCATCGATTAGCTTGGGACCGAAGATAGTACCAGAGCTAAGTAAACAAGTTAAGCACGTTTCTTCGGGACATTTTGGTCTTACCTCTATGATAATACTGTGCCTTTAGACTAAAACCCTTGATAATAAATTTTCATACAAGCTGCGTACTAACCTACACTGAAAAAAGTTTTCACTTAGTTTCTATTAGGAACGCACTTAGTATTTTTCCAAAATAAAAAACAATGATTTTTACCTGAATATCACATAGCTTTAGAAATTCTATATGAGAAATCATATAGATTTCATTGGACACATAACGTTCATGTGATTTAGTGGTGCAATTTCCAATTATGAAAGTTATGTGAAATTTACATGGATATTTTCCACTGGTTATGTGTTTTATTTTATGAATGTAGCATTCTGATCTCAAAGACTCAACTGACTCGACAATATGGGCCTCAGATAGCCTAGTCAGTAAAGACACGGTATTGCCAAGCCGCAGGTGGTGGGTTCGATTCTCAGACCCATTCGATGAAATTATTCGGATTGGAAATTTTCTCGACTTACCTGGAGATAAGAGTATTATTGTGCTTGCCAAACAATCTGGTTGGCATAGAAAGCTCCCAATCAATTGCTATCGAAGTGCATCTAGAGTACAAAGATGAGAGTCGGTCTTACCCGTAAGCAAAAGAAGCATAAAAAGCCTTGAATAAGAAGAAAAAGAATCGATCGAGCAGAGATTGCTAGGAACATATCAACCCGAACAATGCATAAGGTCCTAAGTAACATCGTTTGTTCTCTTCATCGACTTTCTCTTTCGATTCTTGTCGTGTTTCTCGTGTAAGATGCTGAATAATAATTTCTTTCAATCGTTCATTTTCCAGCTGGAAATGTGTTTATATGTCAGTAAGAATGAAAAGAGAAAATAGAATGTCAATGTTACTTTGGACCTAATCCATTGGTCGGCTTGATATGTTTCCACTTCCATTTCTGGTGCATTGTTATCAGAAAAGGCACCACACTAATAATGCCAACAAGAAACTTTCTTCTCTTCGGCTCTTTGCCTTGCTACCCAAAGTGTAAATACGTAAATACAAATGCATGGATGCAATTTCCAGTGCCATGTCATTCTTCTTAGGGACTCCACAAGAGCACAATTGCAAACCGGAATTAAGCTGGAACTGTTACATTGTTTTCGTTTTCATTCATATTGTTTGTTGCAAGATGCATCATCACACAGTAATGAGTGCGGTTTTGCAGTAGAAGCTTTTGTGGAAGCTTAAACTGTTACTACAAGGTTGACGGTGGTGGTATGTGATTTCATACTTCATCGAATATCGGTTCAATTAAGGTTTAATTTTACATTTACCAAAACCATTGAAGCTTGAAAGCATGCCGATTGCATTGAAGGAGTAGAAAAAAATATCCACAGCATTCCTAGCCTGTTTAATTATTCAATTAATTAGACCCATTACACTGATTTTAATTAGATCCCATTGTTCTGTTGATTTAGGTATCATTATCAGCAAACAGCTCACAGATGTAAGCGTACCTATACCTTTTCGCCCGTGAAAACCACTCTTACACCATTTGCTAGCGCTATCATCGTCGTCGTCATCGTCGTTTACCAGTTTGCCAGGACTTTAAATGCGGCAAATTTACCTTCGGTATCTATACACGGAAATCCATGTAGTACACACAGTCATGTAGGTGGATGTCGGACCGTGTTGTACCCGTAGCAGGGAACGGATTAGCACAAGTACAAGTTTCCTCCGAAGGCCCCCATGGCTTTCGTGTTTCGAGTGACTAGGACAACGACGAGTGTAAAAGTCAGTCGGGTGCTCGTTGACGTGGATAATTACGATATTGTCTCCGCTGGTAAGATTTAACCCGGTAGCTTGGAGTCAGTCTGTCGGAACCGGAACCGGGACGGTTGGGCAGCAGTGAAATTTATGTACAAAAAAACCTCTTAGGCAGAACAATGGGCGATCACACTGTCATGTCATTAAGGAATCTAATCAGGCACAGGCGTTCACTTCTTTGTTCACCCTTTTGTCCACCTCAAATATTCACAAGCATTTCCATCTATCAAGTTGTAATGAATAATCAACAAAGCATTTTAACTAGCAACCCCGCAATCTGATGCTATCGTTATTTTGAGCAACGTCAGGAATGCTCACGAACCCCCGATATTCAGCCAGAAAAGTTACTAATAATTCAAGAAATCTTCCAAATAAGCTTCAATGCTCCATTTTTTTTTACGTAGAACTACGCCTGCAATTTCTATATGGGGGTAAAATTTGACGTAGGACAACGTCTATGATTTCTATAAAAGGGTACACTTTGTGAAAACCGAAAATGGAACATGTAACAACATTATGAAAGATTTTGAACGTTAATAACTCAGCTGCCCCTATACCAAATTCAATAATTGTATCACCAATCATGAAAGCATAGAGTTTGATAGTTCCGTTAGAGTACGGCAGTGTGAAGATTGCATATAGATATTAGAATAGAGAGCTAGGACAACTTTTAAGGAACGTACAAATCGGTTTTTTCATCTCTCTTTACCAAACTCCCCCTTTGGAGAGGGATGGTGAGGGGTGTCCCCCTCCCCGCCACCACTGGCAAAAAGAGATGAAAACCGACCGCTCAAGCAGCGTTGCTTTAATGTTTTAAAACTTATCGGTATCAAAGGTTTTAAAAAATCGGTATTTATCGGTATTTACTATTTTAATTAATTTTAAATTTTTGCCGTTTTTGAAAGCGAAAATTTTTATCTTTTGGACTATGATCGGAAAATTTCGGGAAATGTTTGAATTAGCTTCTGGAGGAAGCTGAAAACAACATCCAGAGAAAGAAAAAAGAAGCTCTTCTGGAGGAAAGTTTAGGAAAGTTCTAAGAGAAGTCGGAAAATCATCCGCGAAACTTCCAAGACATAAATTGAGAAACTTCTGGCGAAAATTTAAAGAAACATTCAGAAAAAATTCGAATTTCACATTCAAAGGAAGGCAGAAAAGCTTCGGAAATTGGAAACAAATTACAGAAGTAGCCATTTACAGGGGAAACCAGAAGTAGCTCGGGAAAACCTTCCAATAGAAGTAAAAAAAAACAACTGGACAAAATTGCAGAACTAGACGAAAGAAATGTCTAGGAGAAGTTCAATTGAACTTCCTGGAGAAGACTGAAGAAATTTCCTAAGGTAGATTGGAAAAAAATTCTGGAGGAAGTCGGAAGCCAGAGCGCTAACGGAACAGTCGAAATAAACAAGGACATAATTCCAGAAGAAAGAGCTCTTGGGGATGTTCTAATTATCCGGAAATTTTCCAATGCCCCTGAAGTTTTTGGAACATTCCTGAATTGTACTTAGGAATATTCCATATTTCCTCGGGCTGTTTTGGAGTACTGTGATCATCTTTGAAATACTTGGAACTTCCCTGATTATAATGAGACTACCGGAATATCTCTAATCAACTTTGAAGGTCTCTAGACTTTCTTGAAGATTACGAAATTTCCTAAGCGCTCTCACAATTATCTTGAATTTATTGTAACATCAGCATTGAAGTCTTGAAGTCAAGTCTTCTGATCTTTTCGATTTTTCTAATTTTTAAAAGTGATCGACACTGTCATTAATAAGCACGAAACTTCCCATGAAATGTTCTCACAATGTGCTAATGTTCATGTAACTTCCCTTACGTTTCTTAAGTTTGTATCAGCCCCTCGGAACATTGCTGAAGTGTTCGGAAATTGCCTAAATTTCTCGGAACTCCTTTAAAACTTCAGCGATTTCCTTGAAATTTATTGATCGGTCCTGATGTTCTCGGAGCTTCCAAAAGTTCTCTCAATTCTCCTGAAACTAATGGAACCGCCCTGAAAACCATTAAATTTTCCAAAAGTTCTTTGGACTTGTGAAGTATCCAAGATATTAATGATGTTTCCTTAAGTTCACTGGAGTTCGCTGGACCGAGTTTTAGAATTTTAACAGAAGTTATTGAAACATTCTTCAATTTATCGAAACTTACTCAAAAATCTGGACTTTTCTGATGATTCAGAACTTCGTAAAAGTTCCTGCAGCTAGTGTGGATTCGCAATTAAAATCTGGAAGCATCCCTGAAGTTCCGGGAAAGTTGAAAAAACTGGCGGGAAAAGATGGAAAAATCATTCGAGCGAAGGTTGAAGAAACTTCCAAGGGAAGTCGAAATAAGTTTCCGAGAGGAATCGTAACATAATTTACGATGTAAGGTGGAAGAAAATTCAGGAAGTTAAATAATGTTTAAAAAGTATTTCCCGATTTCCCCGGAATAACAAGAAAGAGTCGTAGATTGTTTATCGATTCATGGGTAGCCAAAAACGGTGAGGAAATTGAAACATTAATCAAAAGAGTATCCATAAGACATTTTTAAGATGTTTTTTTTTTTTTTAATTTTAATGGCTCATAATATTTATTTATTTATTTATTTTTAATTTGTTTTTAATTAATAAAATCGGTATAAATCGGTATAAAACCTCAAAAATCGGTATTCTGAGGAACCTTATCTGTATATCGGTATCTAGTTCGGAAATCGGTATAAATACCGATAAATCGGTATATCTGGCAACGCTGTCTTGGTCTAAGACCTTGATGATTTTATTTGACAGGCTAGAATAATGCCAGTTTGACGTCCTTTAATGCCATCGGAATCTAAATGTTTGGTAGCGCATGGAACAGTCAGTTAGAATAAATCAGTAATTCGAATCGGATGAATGTAAACAGTCCAATGAATATTCGGCCTAGTTAGCTGAAAAATTTGTTTACTTTGTTACACTATTTCATAAATCAAATTATAATACTTACCAATTAATTAACATGATTACACATATAATTTAAATTAAAACAGGGTAAAATTAGTATCCATTCCACTAAATTCGAGACGAAAAGTCATAAATCGTCCAAGTTAAAACAACAAACAACTATACTAGCAACCGGTCACTGCGATGAAAACTATCCAGGATTGAAAATACTTAAAAATACTTAAGAATACTTATGACAGATTTAAAAATATTTTATTGATATTAGAACTAAAGTTTAGAGTGGGATGCCCCTAGGTTAATGCAATTGTTTCCAAAAGCCCCATTGCTCTTTCGAAATTTTGACGAAGAATTTTGTTTACGTCTACTTATAGCTTCACCGTGCTCTATCACACAACCATCGTCGTCGCCAAGATCTTCACGGTTTGTTGACTACCGCACGACTTTGGCCCTGCCATCTACCACCACCATCCTTCATTACCTGGTATATCGTAGGGTATAATCGCAAATCGCACGAAAGGCTAGCTGCCACACTCACGCTCTGCAAACGACATCCCGGGAGGATAAGTCTAATTAAAGAGGGAAGGTATTCCTGGATTGTTGGCTCTTTGGCTCTTATCCTGGCTCCATCAGCCAGAGAAAACCGAGTTGCAAATATATATATAAAGTTGGCAATGGTTTGCCGTCGTTCCAGCGTGCCGTTCCGACATTGTTCCTGATATGTTGTTGAGCATACGGAAGGCCCTTGAGCTTTTCGAGATTTGCACTAGATGTGAACCCGCATTCATCACACTCTGGGTTTGTGACCGACCAGACTACTACCAGTCATCATCATATTCATGCATCATTTAGCAAATTGGGATTCTTGGTTCTTGGTTCCTTGGAGAAATCAACCCTTTCGACTCGAAGTCTCATTTCTATCACCCTTCCGAGCTTCCCCGAGACCAACATTTCAAACAACCGGAAACCAATAAACCTACTTCCCGGGATGTTAACAATTCTCTGCTTAGAGTTAATTGTGTTCCCTACTGCGTGTTAAATGACGTCGTGAACGGTTCAGCAAACCGAATCGACACGGGCCAAGTGACCTAATTTTACGATGAACCGCCAGTAACCGATTCACAAGTGGAATCAATTAGAGATTAATTATGGCATGATGGACATTCTGTGAGTCAGGACAATAGGTTTTGTATGCGTATGTGTGTGTGCACGCGCGCGCGCGCGTGTGTGTGTGTGTGTGTGTGTGTGTGTGTGTCTGTGTGTTGGTTAAGTTTAAAGTTGACGTTGAACACGCCTGCTGCTCGCTTGCCAGACAGAAAGGAAATTAATTTTCCCAGTGAGTGGGGATGGAGCTTTTGTGTGGCTACTTGGACAATGGCTGACCAGGAAGCAAAACTATTCATCAACATGGCAAGCAGAAGAGTCCATTATCGTTGGGGGAAATTTACGGTTAGATTCGGAACTTTTCGCTTGCTATAAGAGGCGCTAGTTGTACGAAATTTATAAGGCAAATTTTGAAAATTTTATCACGTTTGGTCTTAAGAAATTCAAGAATGAAGAATGACTTTAGACATTTGAACCACTTTCCCCACACGCTCACTATGAACGACCTCGGCACAAAAGACACATTTCGTACCGGTTTCGGTTGATCTTTGAAAAGGCCAAAGTTTCGCTTTTGTCCGAAACTTGTCTGCTTTTCACTTGCTGAAACATCTCCTCGGAGAATACCGGAAGAACTCGGAAAAGTTACTTTTCAAGCTTTGCTCTGAACATCGGCGTGAAGGAAGAAGTGCACAAAGAAAAACAACATCCTCGAAAATTTCTGCTTCGAGTACAGTAATTGCTCCATTTATGCGGTGGGTGGTATAATCCAGCGACCGATATTTCTCGGCTACCCTTCAATCAATTGAGCTGCTTTTCTGCACTCAAATGATAGCTGCAACCGGACGACGGTTGTTTTGAACATTGAAACGAGAATTCAAGAAGAATGATTGTCATCCCAAATTGAAATGCATATGGTATCAATCCCCCAAACCCCCATATGATGATGTAAATAATTCTATCGAACGTTATATGATGCTCTAACATAGTGGAAACATAGTCATCGCTATCATAGGTGATTCGAACATTGGTAAATCGTGGAATCCGAAGATTGTCTATTTCGTGGTGGAGGAAGTTTCCTCTACTAACAAACGATTTGTGTATCAATGATGGAATAACTGTTCCTGGCTATTCAATATGGAAATGTAAATGGTCGAATTATAAAACTAATTTAAAGCATTTGGAAGTCATCCCTTAAATTTGTGTCCTTTGAGCGCTGTATGTTTTACGGTTAATTGTCAGCTAAATTGTCATCCTTTATTTGGATAACAGTCAAATGGACCCTCATCATCTGATGACGAATTCAACCATAAGGCAATCATGCGAAATTTGATAGCATGTTGTTAACGGGTTCGAGCAATCCAATAATCATTCAAAGTATTGCGGATATTTTCGTTCAGGGTAGATGACTAGTCCCACCGCATAAATGTAGGTATTACTGTAGTTGGGAGATGTTGCTAGGCAAACAGCAACACGCAAATACAATTATTGCTGTAATGAAAAGGAAATCCTTGAACGTGCAAACTATCTACAGAAGTGAGTGGTTCCAGTAAAAGCACACAGTTCATCATGGTGTACAGTGCCGACGTGAGTGAGTAGACGATGGCTGAGAAGAAAAATGTAAGTTTTTGCTGAAAAGATTGGTCAGATTAGAACGTCGAAAGAAGAATCCTGTCCAATTACGGTTGCTAATGGTTTCACGTGTTGGCAAGGGAAACGACAACAGCAGTTCCACGCCAACTGACGAATCGATTTTATTGTTTCCTCTCAGAATGCCATAATTGATTACTAAAGCTCTGAACAATTTGGTGGATTATTTTAACTTTTGGTAAAAAATTGACTGATGGAAAGTTATCAAATAACCCTGCTATCCGAGCGTGGTTACTTCTGACAGACAAGAACCCAACAAACAATCGCCAATTAAAGAAACGACTTCTTAACGATTTTATTCAACTGCATGTTTTATAATACTTGTACTATTTTTAATAATAAATTTTGTTCAGGCTTTGTTCACATAAATCTGGAGAATCTAAGGCCTGTACTCGAAAAAAAAAATGCACCAGACAAAAGTGTTCGCCAAAAATTTATTTTAAGTCGGATTTTCTTGAAACTTTCAGAAAATGAACTAGTTCATGGATTATGTTTCGGCATAATTACTTTATTCAATTTCATTTCCGTCGCTGAAAGCCCGCACCTTTCCCTTAAGACCCCTCATTACATTTTGTGCAATGGTGGAGCCGACCTTTTTGGTCACTTTCATCCATTTTTTCTTCAACTCCAGCTCGTTTTTAAACACCTTGGACGATTTTCGAACTTTGGGCTTAATTATGGCCCAAAATCTTTCCACCGGACGAATCTCTGGTGAATTTGGAGGGTTGGCGGTTTTTGGTACAAAAACAACCTTATTGTCTCTGTACCAATCCAACGTCGATCGCGCGTAATGGCATGATGCCAGGTCCGGCCAAAATAATGTCTCGCCTTCGTGGGACCGCAGGAAGGGCAACAGACGCTTCTGGAGGCACTCGGTGCGGTAAATTTCGCTGTTGATGGTACCCATTGTGATGTACGGTTTACTCAGTTTACCGCATTGGCATATGGCCTGCCAGAGCAAGTATTTTTTGGCGAATTTGTCCACTTTCTTCTTTCTTATGTCTTCCGGAACATCAAACCGTGATTTGGCAGCATAGAACTCCAGCCCCGGTATCTGCTTTGCGTCTGCCTTGATGTAGGTTTCGTCATCCATAACCACACACATCGGTTTCGTTAACCACTCTCGATACAGCTTCCTTGCGCGGGATTTGGCCACCGTGTTTTGTTGATCACGCCGGTTCGGTGCCTTCCGGACCTTGAATACATGAAGCCTAGCTCGTTTCATGGTTTGCTGAACGAACCAGGCGGAACACTTTGCCTTTAAAGCCGCGTTGCGAATCGAAAGGTTCGGATTACGCTTGAAATAATCCAACACCTTCCGGACCTTCACAGGGTCGGCTGTCTTCGATTTTCTTCCACTTCCAGCACGCCGCTCGGTCGCCTGGGACTCCTTAAACGATTTTACCACTCGAGACACAGTTGTATGGGTGATTCCCAGTTGTCTTCCAATCCATCTCATGGTCGCAGTCGGATTTTCCATGACGGCGCGCAAAATTCTCCGGCGATTTTCTTCTTGTTTCAATGACATCTCAATAACCACTGAACCGATGGTTATGACATTTTGCACATGTAAGCAATTCACTCCAAACTAGTTATACCCAGATATTCATCAATTTTTACCCACGGATAAATATGGTGCATTTTTTTTTCGAGTACAAGCCTTATTCAACCACAACATTGACCTACTCGGTGTCAAACTCATAGGCATAACCAGGAGGCAGAAAGGCGGGGTCCAGCCTCTCTCCTCCCTAACTCAGCTAAATTTTTTAAGTTCAACATTGCTGAAAAATGATCAAGCTTCCAAATTCTCAAAGTCTCATAGTTATTTTTTTTTATAAGAGGTCGATCCTTTAAAAAAAAGCTTGAGTTTGCAGAAACATGAAGTTTTTTGAAGGCCTTTAGATCGAATTGTTAATATCGAATTGATTGAAAATACAGATATATTGAGTAAAGTTGTTAGTGTCAGACTTTGGAAAATAAAACCATGAAGCAACATTTTCAAACGTAATAGTAGAATCTGGGATTTGGAATACTGTGAAGACACTTTGAAGAATTTTATTAAGAATTTCGAGAAGAATTCCAAACGAATTTTAAGGAGAATTAAAAATGAGAGATTGTGGACAAGGAGTATGTCAAGATAGTTTTGAAGAGAACTCCTCGAGAATTGTGAAGAGTAATACATGTGAGCAGGGCGTAACGAAGAGACTGCTAGCTTTCTTTTTCTGTTGAATACGAACAGCTTTGCAGTATTCTAGAACCTCAGTTGGCATCTAAAACAAATGCGCTTCATTGGTTTTCAATGTTCTCCCTTCGTTCATTGGTTTTGCTTTCAAGCTTCGGTGAAACGGACGATTAAAAAAGCGCTCGTCTTTGATGAAACACACCAACCAAGGTTTCATGACGTATTTGACCGAAAATGAAAATATATATTTAAAGCATTTCTCACCGTAATATGTTTAATTTATCTCCCATCCACATATTCATCTAAAAAAGTTATGTAAACGGTGCATAATGCATATTAAACCAATTAAAAGAGCGGTGGTAGAGTGTCGTTGAAAGGAATTGAAAGCTATAAGGAGTTTTCGTTTCATCTCGATAATCGACGTTACTTTCATTGAAAGTGATGAGCAAAACAACGATGAGAAAATTCACAGCCAGCCATTCGTTCTTGCTTCTATTCCATGTTCGTTTCGTGTTGCTAGTCTAGCTAGGTGTAATAGAAATGATGGTTTGAACACGTTGTATGAAAGAGACAAAACTCGTGTTCATTTTAGAGATTCGAAAATGTAGAGTTCTATCGATAATAAGACGAAATAATGCGCAACAAAATTTTCAACTTTCGTTCCTCTGTCTTCGTTCTTTAAAAAGTTTGAATAAACACACAATTGCTTGAAGAATTCCACTACCATATGCATCTGAAAATAGTCCAGTGGTTGTAAGAAATCAATTATTTAAAAATCAAGGAAAATCCCATTTCACGTAAAAAATGCTGAGAAGAATACAAAGGGAACCGACTTCCAAGGATGTTTTAAAAGGATTTCTGATAAGCACTTTAAGAAAATCTTCGGTAACATTCCCAGAGAATTCTGGAAACTCAAGAAAAAAACGATAAATACGCAATACATTTACTAAACCCTTACTTGTGGAAAATTTTATTCAACTTGCAACACATTTTTGCAACGTAGAAGTATCCGTTTCAAAGACGTTATTAATGTTGACTGTTTTTAGTTTGGCATTATCACTTATATTAAATTAATAAATTATTAATTTCACTGAATAAATATTATTTTCTTGGTAGATTATTACAATTCCCGACATTCTCCCAGTTTTTCCTAGTTATAATTCCTGTCTTTTTTTTGGTTTTCCAGGTTTTCCTAGATGACTTGCCACCGTGTCCCTAAATATTTCAGAACTAAACTTTGAGAAAGTAATGTAAATAGCACTGAGAGAGTATTGATTAGAACTCGAAGTCAGCTGGACGCAAGAGTTCCAAGGTAATTGTGAGAAAGCTCCAGATGATTTTTTTAGGCTCGTCGAGAGTTAAATTTGGTGGCAGTTCTGAGAAGAATTTCATGACAATTCCAATGGTATTTAATTCTGAGGATAGATCCAAAATGATCTTTGTGTAAATTCCATGATAATTATAAGCAAATTTTCAAATGAATTCTGAAGAGAGTCCTACGAGAATACTGACCAGATTACCCAGGAAATATATACCAAGAGAATTTAAAGAAGAATAGCAAAAGGTTTTAACAGAATCTCAAGATTATTATAAGGTGAATTACATGAAATTTTTATGGGGAGTTCAATTTAATTTACTATAGAATTACTTTCTTTCATAATTCTATAATAAATTTGTACATTTTTTTTAACGAGTAGTCAAGAATTCGATGTTATTATTCAGATGAATTTCATTTAGCTAGGAGTGTTCTGAATAGAATTTCTGAACTATTATAATGAAAATTTCAAGTAAATCTCAGAGCGATTCTCAAATATATGGTAATGATTTTGAATATAATTCATAAGAACATTCCAAAGAAATTCGGTGAAGACATATACGAGTACATAGAATAAGTTTGCTATTTTAACAAAGCTTCATTTACCATTCCATACCTTTCGGCTTAATCACATTTGGGTTTATACTTAATTCAAATATATTTTTAATCCCCTTTTCCGGAACAAATTCTAAATACGAAAAAATCCGGACACATTATAAACGATACCATTAAGGCATTTTTAGAGTAACATTTAAAAAAAATTCCCTGCATCAAGCTTAAAGTGAATAGAATCACAGTAGACGTGCGTTGTCTGGAAAAAACCATATGTTCACATCATAGCTTCACGAAAATACCGGTCTATCTGCTCATGACAATTTTCGATCAAATTCCTGGGCAGGAATTTTATACTTCGGTAGACCGGAAGAGTTTCCCGGAAGAATGTAAAATCAAAAATAAGAAGAAATTCCCCAAAAAGATCCTTGTATGGCAAACAATCTGCAGTTGCGGGCTGAAAAGTGAAACATCCGTTACTTCAAGGACCATGAATTAGCAAATTTACCAGAAGGAGTGCCTACGGAAGAGACTGCTGCCTTTTCTAGAGCAGCATGGGGTGGATTGCCTATTATGGCTGGACATGGAAAGCAGCCGCTACTCAAATTCCACCAAACAGTGGCACAGCGAAAATGGCGTCACAGTGGTTCCCAAAGAGATGAATCCGGCCAATACACCAAAACTTGGGCCAATTGTGAAGCACATACTGAAGAAAAAGGGTGGAACTGCAATTTACCAGAAGGATTTCAAGCAGAGAACAAGGGGTTGGTCACTCCGCACAGTGTGCCAAAAATAAGCTTGGGCACACCTGAACACAGTCATTGGCACTGTTTGGCACCCATGGTTACAATTTTTCTGATCTTTAAAGTTACTGCCAACACTTAACTTTTTCTGCGCCTGCGCAGTGTGCATGTGTCAAAATTTGTTATTGATGTTGCCACAACATAAGCATTTTTTTTTTCAAAACACAACCGTGAATCTCCACCAAGTCTCATCGTTGCTTTTACTTTCCTTCTAAGGAACTGGACTCCATGTAACATTGGTTTATCGTGTTCGGATTAGAGACAGTCACCAGTCACCGAAATGGGCGTCACACCACAGGACGCTGGTGCCACGGCGGAGGCTGTCGCTGGGTTTACAGGTGCCGGTGCCGGTGCCCAGCCCATGCCCATGTTTTCGATGTTCTCGATGCTCACCGTCTTGGACGAGGAGAAGCACAGCTTCATAATGAACGGGAACTGCACTGAATTGGTTGCACTTCATGATGGCGTTCACCGCCAGGGCTACGCTCGGGAACTTAACCAATCCGGAGGAGGAACGTTCCTATTTCAGCGGGAACATTCGCACTTGTGACGGGTGAAAAACTTTGGTGGTGAATGTAGTCAGCAGCAGATCCTCGGACATACCGGGTGTAGAGTCGGTGTATAATGAGTCACGCCGAGAGAAAAACAGTTGAACTCGCATCTCTCGGTTTTCGAAAGATTCCCTTTCTTTTCACTTGGCAAAAAAGGCTTCTACATCAACTTCAAATGACATTTAGCGAGAAATAAAATGGCAGCTGTAGTAAATCATCATATAAGTGATTTTGTCAAATTATCTCAACAAAAAAAGAAGAAATTCGCATTACTGATTGTCGAGACGTAGTAAAAACGCGTGGACTGTACTTGAACGTTTTGTTTATTCTGGATGATTTTAGAAAAGTACAAAGAGATGTGTACGAAGGAAATCAAAGACGACGTTAAAAAAAAGAGCAAAAGAAAAATAACTATAAATTTAGTTCAGTGTTATACATTTCTTCACTGCATCTGTCATCATCTGTGGCGCGTTGCAAAATCCATCGGTATGACGGAACATTCTCCCCCGCCATTGGATTTCTTGGAAATTCAATCAGCCACAAGTTGCTTCTCTTCATCATCCAACGGAAGTATCGCTACTTTCGCCGTCGAACGCTTGAACACTCCTGCCGTGGTTCACACCGATACCACTCGTGTTACCTTGTCCTTACCTGGATGGGTATCGACCACCCTTCCAAGTTTCCATTGAGCTGGTGGGATATTATCCTCCTTCAATAGCACAAGATCACCAACTTTGACCTCGGTATGATGCTTGTTCCACTTCTGTCTCTGCTGCAACTCTGCCAAATAGTCAACTAACCAACGCTTCAAAAAATCCGTTCGCATTTTCTGAATGTACTGCCATCTAGAGAGTGTTCCTGGTTTGAGGTTATCGTAGCTTGGTTCAGGAATTGCGTTGATAGCACGACCAATCAGCAGATGGCCCAGTGTAATCACGTTGTAGTCGCTTGGATCGGAAGACTGTGCTATCAGAGGGCGTGAGTTTAGCAAGCCTTCAATCTGAACCAGCAACGTATGCCACTCTTCTTCGGTTAGTTTAGCTTCTCCTGCTGTGCGCTTCTGGAAGTATTTTGCTGATTTAACACCAGCCTCCCATAAACCTCCTACGTGTGGTGATCGTGGAGGTATAAAATGCCTCGTGGCATTCTGAATTCCTCGATGGCTTGGATTGTCTGTTGTTGACGCAAAAGTACGTGAAGTTCATGCAGTTCTGAGCTTGCGCCGGCAAAATTAGTGGCGTTGTCGCTAAAGATGTCGGATGGAAGCCCGCGACGACCAACGAACCTATGCAGAGCTGCTATGAAGGCACTTGTCGTAAGTTTTGACACAAGTTCGATATGGATTCACTTTGTCGCCATGCATATAAACAATGCCACGTATCCTTTTTCGTAGACTGGCTTCCTTGGGTGTCCCTTCCGAACGTAAATAGGTCTCGCAAAATCAATCCCCGTACGCTGAAAAAGGTGTGCCTGGGTCACCCTGTAGCTTGGTAAGTTTCCCATGTAGATCTTGCTATCCACTGGATTGACCTTGAAACACACTATACACTTCCGGAGTTGTTGTCGGATAACGTTCCGACCGTTGATAATCCAGAAACGCTGCCTGATAATCGAGAGGGTACCACTTGGACCAACGTGAAGGTTCTCGTTGTGAATAGCTTGTATCAATAACTTTGTCACTGGATGCTCAGCAGGAAGGATAAAAGGATGCTTCTGATCGTAGCACACGTTGGCATACTTGATTCTTCCGTTAACCCGCAAGATTCCATTTTCATCCATCCACGGATTCAGGCTTCGCAGTCTTCCTACATATCTTCCCTGTTGTTCGTTCTTCTGACACTTGTCGATCTGCTGTATTTCTTCGCTTAACTGCTGCTGTTGAACCGCATTTCTGGTAGATCCTTTACTTCTTCCGGAACCTCTTCTCCGTACTGATTTTGCCGTAGGTACTCTGGCCCGTGCCACCAAACTTGACTCTGAACTAGTGCCTTCGCATCGAAACCTCGTGACACTAGGTCTGCTGGATTATCGCTCGACCTAACATAACCGTATTCGTAGGAAGACGTAAGTTCTTTTACTTCAGCCACTCTGTTGCCAACGTAGGTACTCAGCAGGTGTGGAGCCTTTCGTACCCAGCACAAGACTATTTGTGAATCTGACCACATCATCTTTCGTCGAAAAACCATTTTGAGTGCCGTTGCCACTTGCGTAACCAACCTTGCCATGAGCTGAAAGCCACACAGTTCCAGTCTAGGAATAGTACCCTTGGATGCTACCCGAGATTTGCTGACCAGTAAGTGGACTTCCACCGTATTGTCTTCATGAATGCTTCGAAGGTAAACACACGTTCCGAAGGCTCCCAAAGTTGCATCAGAGAAGGCGTGTATTTTGACTGCAATCCTCCGAGGCGAAACCACCAGGCGTTCGAGCTTCAAATCCGTCAATGCTTGCAGACCAGCACGAAATCGTTTCCATGCCTCCAACAGTTCCGTTGGTAGTTCTTCATCCCACGACAGCTTTGCCCTCCACAGCTGCCGAATAAGAAGCTTAGCAACAACCACCACCGGTGCCAAGAGAATGAAACGTTTCGTTACCGGTTGCGAATGGTCAGCTGGCTCTATGTGGAACCTCAATTGATCGTTTGACGGGTCCCAAAGTAAGCCAAGCGTTCGAATCACATTGTTGACTCCGTGTTGTTCGAATGACACCTGCTTTTCACGAAGATCCTCTGGGATTGATGCTAGTAATTCTGGAGAATTCGAGCACCACTTGTGTAGTTCAAAACCTCCCTTTCGTAGTAGCTCCACTAATTCTGTGCGTACCTCCGTAGCTTCTTCCTAACTATCGGCTCCTGACAACACATCGTCGATGTAAAAATCGTTCTCCAGTATTTTGGCTGCCCTTGGAAATGCGTGTCCTTCGTCCTGTACTAACTGCTTCAATGTTCGAGTGGCCAAGTATGGTGCTGACGCCGCCCCGTACGTTACTGTAGTAAGCTCGAGAATCATCAACGGAGCGGAAGGGTTGGATCTCCAGAAAACACGCAGGAACTTGGTATGCTCAAGGCTCACTGCAATCATCCTGAACATTTTCGAAACATCTCCAGTAAAAACGACGGGATAGATTCGAAACCGTACGCATATATCAACGAGAGGATCTTGTATGGTCGATCCCACCATAAGCGTGTCGTTGAGGGATAGACCAGAAGTAGACTTCGCAGATGCATCAAATACAGTGCGTAACTTCGTGGTAGATGACGATGGTTTCAGTATAGCATGATGCGGTAGAAAGTAACCGTCCGATATGTCTTCCGTTTCGTTCAGAACTCGGCAATGACCAAGTCGAATGTACAAATTCACAATACACTTTCTTGAGTTCCGCATCTCTGCTCAATTTCTTCTCGACGTAGGTGAACCGTTGCAGAGCGTGATGCTTCGAGTCACCTAGTTGATTCACATTGCTTCGAAATGGTAGCTTCACAGTATATCGTCCGCTCGAGTCCCTCGTAGTAGTTTGCATATAGTAGTCCTCGCATGCCACCTCTTCCGGCGACATTTTTGTATTTGTAGAAACTTCCTCAGATTCCCAAAACTTCTCAATCAGCTTGTCCAAGTTTGGTTCTTGACACGCCACATTGCAACTGACCATCTTGTAGTTCCAGGCTGTAGAATCAACGAGTCCTCCGACCACCCATCCGAACACAGTGTCTTGTAAGCACGGTAAATTTTCAGCAAGCTTGACATTACCTGATTTCAGGAGACCGAAGAAGTGTCCAATGCCTATGAGCATGTCCACTCGCTGAGGGCGATTAAATCCCGGATCTGCCAAATGCAGACCAGGTGGTATCGGCCAGGTAGAAAAGTCGATGCAGCTCGATGGGATAGTTCCAGTGATCCTGTTTATCACCAGACACTCAACTTCACTCGCATAACCACTGCCTCTTGCTTGAATGGTGACGTTGACCATCGTAGTAACCCTCGTAGTAGCACCATCAACACCAATAACTTTGACATCCACCGACTGTCGTTTGACATGCAGCAAACCCGCTAGCTTTTCTGTGAGTAGATTCACCTGTGAACCACAATCCAAAAGAACGCGGCACGGTTGTGCCACTTCACCATTGCCAACAATATACACAATCGCCGTACACAGTAGCGCTCGCTTATGATGAGTAACACAAGACGCACTGATTGTGGACGTCGAAGAATTGCTGACTTTAACATTCGATGTGGAATCACTTGCGTTGGTATCCTGAGGTGGGTTCTGCACTGAAGTAGACGTCTGCGGATTCAAAACACCCGTCGAAGTATCTACATTCATGTGTAGCGTAGTATGATGCCGCTTTTTACAGACTTTGCACGACATAGCAGAAGATCATCGCGCTGTGTTATGCCCTTTCCTCAAACAATTGTAGCAAACTTTCGCTTGCTTTGCTTTCTCAAAACGTTCGTCCGGACCCAGCTTCAAGAACTCACTGCACTGATGATTCGCATGAGACTCATCACAAAAGTTGCACCGGATATCCACCGATGGCGCTAGAGATGACACCTTCATTGGAGAAACTTTCATCGCAGTAGTAGTACCGATAGGTCACTTCTGTTTTGCAGCAACCGTGTTGGATTCAATCCTTTCCAAAATTTGACACCGCTTTGCGAGAATGGTAGTCGTTTCCTCGTAAGTTGGAATTCCTCCGTGGGTGATACTGCCTTCCCAAAGCTTCCGTGTTTCCAGATCCATCTTCGAAGCCAAAATGTTGACAAGCAAAACATCCGAAACACCTTCCACTTCGTATTCGTGGAATTTGACGGCCTCCACATGACGTTTACACTCATCCACCAAGTTGCGCAATTGTTTTCCGCTTTCACCTGTCATCGCCTTGAGGTTGAGCAAACCATTTGCGTGTATGTCCACAATTTTTTGTTTGTCCTCGTACCGCTGCGTGAGATAAAGCCAAGCTGCGTCGAAATTGCTGTCGTTGATCGTTTGTTGGTCGATTACTCCTGCAGTATCACCAACCAAACACTTGTCAAGATGGTAGAGTTTCGTAGCATCAGATTCCCCCGGGTACTTGTTCATGACATCGGTGAATATGGCCTTGAACTTGAACCAATTCTCAGCCTTGCCATCGAACGTTGGTAGCGGGGTGTGAAGCAGCGGCGATGATTGAACTCGTACTGCTTGTTGCTGGACATTTAATGGTGCAGGAACGATGTTTGCTTCACGTTTGACCGCTTTAACAGTCTGCAAACAGCTGCTCTCACCTCGTTATGCAGATTCTCGAACTTGACGTACTTTGCCTCCTGTTCTTCAGCATTTCCTGGTGCTAGAGCGTAAATCCTATTCTGGAAAATATTAAACTCTTCGTAAGCAGCGTCAACCGTTTTGAGATGCGTTTGTAGTAGAAATTCATCAGGAACAGTAAGTTTCTGTTCAGCCCGTTGTAGCACATTCTTGATTCGCGTAACCTTGCCTTTTACGGCTCCTCACTGCTGGACAAGAGCTTGAAATTCTTCCGCCATTTGCTTTTTCCGCTGTTTTTTTTTGCCTGTACGCGCTTCTGCTCTCTGACTGGTGTGCTGAACACCTCCCAATCCGGATCCTTCACAGGAGTATGCATTCATTTCCGACCATGAACGGTGCAAATCGTATAAATCGACCGAGATTACGCGAAAATACCCCGAAAATCCAGCGACGTAGGACCAAAAATGTCGAGACGTAGTAAAAACGCGTGGACTGTACTTGAACGTTTTGTTTATTCTGGATGATTTTAGAAAAGTACAAAGAGATGTGTCAAAAACGGAAGTTAAAAAAAAAGAGCAAAAGAAAAATTACTATAAATTTAGTTTAGTGTTATACATTTCTTCACTGCATCTGTCATCATCTGTGGCGCGTTGCAAAATCCATCGGTATGACGGAACACTGATCATTACCAAACGTATCCCATGACAATTTAATGCTCACTGCGTGTGTATGATCATTCCTTCGATTATATTTTATATTTTATTGCAATACCTTTCGTGGACCTTTCATATCATCGTAATGTTTGTTTACTTTGCACGATAGGTAGCCGGTTTGACAGTTCAATAGGTAGACTTGGCTTCACTCTTGGCGTGCTTATTATACACCGACTCTAACCGGGTGGGGTATTGAAGAAGTGGAGAATCTTGCTCGGGAAAGGAAGCGATTGTTTTTGAATGCGCTGTGTAGTCCTTGAAAATGTAATTTGAATTTTGCTACCATCATTTCCGATTGGAATGTTGTTCAAGTACTGGATGCTCTTTGGTCTTCAGGAACTTTATCCTTACAATATTTTCGTACAGGTGGAATAGATTGAACTGCTTATCGGTGATGATTGTGTTGTTATCGAGTCCGTAGACCATCATCACAGCGCCCTGTTGCTGTGCCGGTTGAATAAAGTTGGCTGGTCCGTTTCGGGTCTGCGGTGCGTCCTTCATCAGTCCGACGTGTGTTCCGGCTGGAGTTGGTTTCCAGTTTTCCGACTGATAAAAAAATTCGGTTCAAATCCGTTTCCTCCGTCGGTTCCCAGATGGGCTGGTTTAGGATCATGGTTGACTTATGATTGACGGTCGTTGTACGGAGTGGTACGGAGTGGCTCGTCCATTGCAGGCATCGTTGGCCGGGTTGCTACCTCGCGCTGTCGCCGAGGCTCATCTGTTACGTTTATGTTCATTGAAATTGAGCATTGTTTACAGCTCACTATGCTTTACTTATCACTCGAGACAGCCTACGATAATAACCGCTGTTGAAAAACCTGGAACTTTTCCTCACTCAACAAAGACTCGTACTAGGTGAAACTTCACCCGATAGGTCCGTATATCGGAACGGAAATGTTTTTCCTACTCTCGGGTCATCTCAGGTTTCGAAAAACTAAACAAAAACAAGCGCTGTTAAAATACCGGGTTGCCAAACAAGGCATTATTTGCAAGCAAACAAAAGTCAGTTGAATGACTTCTTGGCACTTCCGGCACAGTTGCGGAACACTGAGAAAAAAAATTGGCTCAAAATAAGTGTGTAGAGTAACCACCCCTTGGCAGAAATATAATTTGGCAGCCAAAGAAGTGGGAACAGGGCTCTTGCTCTTGGGCAGTGTACGAATAAAAGTTCGAACAATGACCTATGGTCAGAAGGAAGACTGAAGCATAATACCTACTTATGTAAAGCTGTCACATTGAATTAAGAAAAATACGACGCATTCTCAAACCCCAACAAGATTAAGTTTCAATTTCGGTAAAATGACTCATTTAACCAAGTGACATCGGCCTTATCACGATCAGCCTATTGACGTTCTGACCTAACAGCCCATCATAAAAATTCCCCACTCTCCCTAATTCCAAACCTGGCTACACCTTTGCACAAACTAATAACCCATCCCCCGGTACCGATGAAACAAAGTGTCACAAAACTAAATAGCAAAAAATAATACACCACTCATTAATTCCAAACATGTCACCACCCCCACGCGCTAACCATCCCATCAGAGTCAAGTGAAGCGTGCAGTTCATCATGTGCCTGTCATGGGGAAATCATCATCTCTTTAGAATAAATAGTTATAGAAAATCAAACAACGATGATCCTCCGGTAAACCGGTTGCCTCATCTATAATTTATGTATTGCATCATATGCACAAAATTAGATGAACCAAGACACCGACGCGACGGGAGCGAAGTGGTGGAAAAGCCAACTGCCGGAAAACAGCATCAAAACTGTCAATGTTGGTGTTAATAATGGCGATGGCGATGAGGAGGATGACGACGACGACGACGAAGGTAGGGTAGAGCGCTACTTCGTCGTAATTGCCCAGTTCCGTTCTATGGAGCAGAAAATATCAATACTACCAATGATTTCACCGAACGTTCGATCCGATGCATTAGTTCATAAGCTGCAAGACAAAGCCTAGTAGAGTGCATTGTTTGAATATTTACACTCATTGTTCTCAAAACAAAGGAAGCGCTCATATCGAATCCACTTTTGCTACCTTCATCCGTAGGACGAAGAAAATCTAAAGCCGTTTCAATGCGTTAGGATGGAATTGAAATTTGTAATCAGGAAGCAGAAGATTTTTACCAATTTATAAACAATTTGTAACGCTTCATTAAACCGAATGGTTTAAGTCATCTTTTATAGAAACTTACAATTTTTGTTCAAACCCGTTCAATAAAGAGAGGTAAAGCGTGGGTTGTGCTTAGTGGGACGGAAGCTAGTTCAAAAACCCTATACATAGGTAGATAATCCAACATGTTGCAACGATGCGATGCCAAGCTCCCCCGGCTTGCCAGTCAGTGGCCGTGCTTGGATGGCAGGTGTGTATGTGTTCGAGAGCAGCAGGCGCGATTTTAAGAGCTGTCAACACATTTGCCAAAATTAACAAATTGAAATGTTTCCATCGGGCACTCAGGTAATCATGTGGTCGGACTTCTGGGATTTTATGGATATTGGTATGCGCTTTATTGCATTTTGGATGGTATAAATTCCAACAATTTAACCCATTAACGCCAAGTGATCTGTTTATAGATCAGATTTTTTTTTTCTTTTATCATGTCCTAACAGAAATCGGGAACGTAAATTATGTTTTCAATATCATTAGAATGATCCTTGGAATATCCTTGCATTGAAATAATGTGAAACTAATCCTTGTGTTACTCCTGGAATAACCGTGCATTGTCCGGAGGTCAAAACGACATAGGCGTTAACGGGTTAAGGACAAGATTGATATAATCCACCATTTTTACAAGGTAAGTCGGCCATGACAATGGTCATTTGTGGATTCTATCAACCTTGTCCTTAACGAGTGTCGTTCCGTTATTCAGAGAATTTGAGAAAAAGGCATTTTGCAATCATGCTCAAATCTTACTTTTGACATACAGTGTATCTCAAAATTGAGCGTATAGATGTCATTAAATTTTAAACAAAAAGCTGTAAAAGCCCAATTTGAGGAAATACGTTTCTGAATTTTTGACTGCTGAATCATCATACATTTATCAATTTTTGGTACAGTATTGGGCTTGTGTTGCGTTTATTAAAGATAAAAAAAGCTTTTTTCTTGAAATACCTTCATATTTTGAAATGCAATTAACTACCCGCATAACTATCAACTATATCGATATGATCTCTCTTATCATATTTTAACCATATGATTTATAACGTAACTACATATGGTAAGATTATCTGAACTATAAACGACCCATACTCCATATAATTGTAATGATAAAGAATATCGTAAGGCCTCTTTTTACTATATGGGGAAAGGGCGGTTAAGTATAATTACCATACAATATCCATCATTTTCAGGAACAAAAAAAAAATATTGAACGGTAATCCATGCAGTGCGGATACAGTTTATTTTTTATACGAATTATTATATTAAATGTCGTTCTATCATGGTAAAATTACAAAATCATATTTTTTCTTAACTGCATATGGAGCAATATGCTTATAGTAGTATGTTGTTAAAAGATGATCTAGCATATTGTTCATATATATTAAAATATTATGAATATATGTAAGTAAAACCATATCCCAAATAGTTCATTTTCTTTTTTTTTTCGTTTATAGGCAGAATAAAGATCGTTTTATTTTACTAAAACAAATCATCATGTTTTATTCAATACGCAAATACATTGATTTGTAATTAGATGCTAACAGTTCTTGGTAACCAGCAGTTGGGATATATAACCATTGATTAGTTTAGATACTGAAGCATATAACCAAGCACCATAACAAAATATTGTTAATGAGAAATTAAAATTAAATTAGAGCAAAATGCGTTTAAGGTGATTCCTCGTAGGGTCCACAAATGGCCACCACGTAGGATATACATGCACTTCCATTCGAATTTTCAATTACACAAATCTCGGAAATCAGTGCTCCATTTCCTTTGATATTGCTACTTCATGTATGCTGCAGTGCAGTAAACGTGGAGTAACAATTTAAATGTTGCACGTGTCGTAGAAGCTGATATGTGTGCACTTAAAGTTTCGAAGTGATTACGAGAATAAGGATGTCACAGCGAGTCACCTTAAGTCAAAATGCGTCAAAAATATTCCCATTGTGGGCATTTCATTCCTGTATCAATATCATTAATTTCGATGGTTAACACTAATAATCTGAAATTTTTGCCAATATCATGGCTCTATCGTTTGACCCATAACCAATCTCTAATAATGTAAAAGACACCAACAATTTCGGTCCAAGTTTACAAAAATTGGCTATAGGTATAAACATCTTTCTCATCTTAAAATAACACATGAGTTTCTTTTTAAAACTAACATCGTCTATACTCGAACATTCTCATCAAGCTCTCTAAGCTGATGGCCCTCGCGTTTTTGTCTCACAAAAGCTGCCTTTTTCAGATTGGCAATCTTCTGAGCGATGAATCTCTTGATTACGGTGGTTTCTGAACGCTTTCTAATCGTTTTTGCGTTTCGTGGTCCAATACGAAGTGCTGTACGCTCAGCAACTTTATCTGAGAATAGAAAAAAAAGTACGAACGTTAATTATTTCCCTGCTGATCATTCGTAGGGCTGTAAACTCTACAAGCTGTGAACTCAGTCAATTTGAAAACAGAACAAGATTACAAATATTAAAAAAGTTAAAAAATATATTGAACTTACTGCAGATGAACTCCAAAATATTTGGATCCATTTTCTCTGGAGTTGGATAAAGAGGGCTGCCATATGTTTTTTTTTTTCATTTTAGCGAACCGGTGGGAGGCCTGTCCAGTGACACTCATGTGCGTCAATTTCTCTGCTCCTACTAGACGAGTCGCCAGAAGCCCAACGAACATGCTATCTGAGGAGACTCGATCATTCAACTCCTCCAAATCCTGAACGGTAACAGCGATCCCGCCTTCCTCGGTAAAACAGGCCTATTAACAGACAAGAAACACAATCAAAAATACATATGGGTAAAATTTTCAGTTTGTTTGTAATCCTAACCTGAGGTATCTTCTCCTTGTCTTTCAGCAATTGAAGTTCTTTTCCCAGGCGTAGAGCGTAATCGTCCGACGATAACTTTTCCTCCTCTGCTTTGGCCAGCTTACGCTTACATTTCTTCAACTGGTCCGTTAGCCGCTTGTTTTCTTCTTCCAAGCGTCTACACTTGGCTTCCAAGGCACTTTGTGACCTAGCATCATCAGTAAGGATTTGTGGATCAGGTAGTTCATCTTCATGCTCAACTACATCAACGTTAATATCATAGTCGACCGATCTTTGAATCGCACCTCGAATCTCACGAGTCTCACAATGATCTTCCGGAATTTGAGTTTCACCTTGGGCTACCAACAAATCCTTTACAAGGATGTCTTGTTCGTCGGCGAACAGATCTTGTGTGGTGTACTGTTCAATTATCCCCAGCTCGGTAATATGAAACGATTTAGCCGCTTCATCTCCCTGAGTAACAAGTTTCTCAGTTATTCCATTCCCTGAGAATGAGCCAACTGTCTCGTCACAAGCGTCTACTGTCTGAGAAACGGTTGACAGATCAAGCGGAGCGAGTGGATCTTGTGATTGTAAAGGGGCTAATAATGATTGTGTTGCCGGAACTGTGACGAAGGTGATACCGGTCACCGAAACCTGCTCACCTTGATCTCCAAGTATGGCCTGCAATTGAAAAAAATATGATCACTAACAGTCCGGAAAAAACGTAAACGAACAAAATAATAAACAAAACAAAAAGATTATCGCTAAGTAGTGGGCTTCCAATAAGAGTAACTCAGAGACTGCACTGAGGCAAAATAATGCAAGATTTCTATAAGTAACACTTATGAATTTAAGCCTCAAGAAATCGGTTATACAAATACCTTTTCTTGGAGATCCGCTCCATTCAATTTTTGAGTGGCCATTTGATCAGCTTTTCTTTCATCTAGAATTCGGGGCCCTGAAAAAAATATTGATATTACTGATATATATATTTATATTAGAAGTTTTTCACTTGCTTTTTTCCTCTTGGTGGAGTCCCCGGTTTTCTTAAAGGAACCTTTTCTCTCGTACCTTCTCTTCGACGACATTTTTTATATATATATGTACGCAGTGACTAATTTAAGCGTCGGTTTTTAGACTTCGAACTTTGGCAATGGCTTTACAGTGTTGTCATTATCCGTAGATAAATGTGTTAAAATATTAATGTCGTGTTCGGGATATCATTCAAAACATCTGTGAAATAACTTTACCATTCGGGTTATCGTTACTTTATCATTTGTTATCATTAAGACGTAGATTCGTAAATCTTCGGATTGATCCGTAAAACTGGCAATACTGTTAGTATGGAAAAAGCATTCAGCTCCATCAAAGTACACAAACACACTTTTGTTTCACTACTTGTGTTAGCGTCCATAATGGGTAGTACGATACATGAGCCACATACGTACAGTGACTTCTATCAGTGTTAGTGAGATTGCTAACCAGTCATGAAACGATTTGACAAGTCTTTCATAATGCAAACAACGTCAACGAATGTGATCGGTATCTGTTTTCATGTTGAATATTTTGTTTGGTGCGTCTAAAATCGTAAACAATTATTGAGTTTCAACTATGACGAACCCTCGTATGATCTATATTTATTATGCCAACAAAAAATTCAGCTCCAAGCGTATTATGCGAAAGGTAAACTATTCGATAAAATATATTTAACATTAATAGAATATTGCATATTACAGAAACAGATTAAGCAAGCTACCCAACTCCACCCTCATCCTTGTGCAAGTAAGGAACATTTGTCAAGAGATCTAAAGCAGATCCCATTTTCGGATAAGCCAACAATTTTCCAAGAGCGTGTTCAGGACGTAAGTACCTATCATTTATTATGATTTGCACATCTGCAAGATCTGAACCAAGTTTCCCTAATAATAAATACCATAAACGAACAATAACCCAAATGATTGAACTATTCCACAAATGGTTTGGATGATACTCCGAACACGTCGTTAAGCAAATTAACCATAACATTTTTATTAGGGTTACTCTATGGCCTTACATGCAAGTAAAGACTTCCTACTAAGTTGCAATCTACTGTTGTTTTTATGTTATTTTGGTATTCCTTTGTAGGATGACGGCATGGATATTTCGGATCAAGATATAAATGATGATTCCATGGAAGACAATAAAATGAATGTAGAATCTCAGCATAGAGAAAAATATTTAAACGATGGGCGTATTGATGAAAATGATACCCACGAAGAATTACGCTGCTATTATGACGAAGAACTCCTTACTTCTGAGCCTGCTGCCGATGAAAATGGTGTGAACGTAGAGTCAACCTCTGAATCTACAGAGCTACCATCAGAATCGACTGATTGTAATATGGTAAACAACATATTTGTACCCTTTATTGAAGTATGCAAGAGAATGCTAGCGTAGTCTAATTTTTTTAGGGATTAATATACGTATAGACAATATCATTTATCAAAAGTTTCAAAGGTTGATTACAACATGCCGTCCATTATTCAAGGGATGCGGAGTTTGTGATAATACGTGTATAGGAATTTGAATTTGTGACGGAGAGGGAGATCAAAATCGACATTATATATGTTTAGATCCCCTAATAAGTTCGAGTATCAAGAATATACGTTTTATACGAGGTACTCGTATACAACGTATATTCGTTATAAGTCAGGTAACACAGTAGCACAAATTTATCCAACTTTGGACTGTTGTAACTTCAAAGAATATGGTCCGATTTTTAATCTTCAAGAAGCATTCGACTGGAAAACTAATCAAATTTTATGGTGGGACAATGAAAGTGATATTGGTTACAGGATACCGGAGATATTCCGGGTCTCTGGAGAACATGTCTAAATTGCTAAATTTGTGATGAGTTTCCTCAGGCTGTCCATTGCTAATCTGTGTTTTTTGTGCATACGGCGAAAGCGAATGACGCACCAAGAGCTAAAATCGGCTCAGAATCAACCGAGATATGGCCATTTCCCTGAAATCAGTCCTGAGGAAGTGTTCTGAGTGCGGGCTTTCTTCGACCTCATAGCTGCACTTTCAATAACTCATAATATACATCACTACTGCTTTTTATTTTTTCAGGATTCTACATCAGCTTCAGAACCACTTTACCCAAATTTGAGAGTATCTAAAATGGAAATAATGTTTATAATAATGAACTTCCCAACAAACAATTCAGAGTCACAAATAAGCATACACATTGAATAAATGCTGTATAACAGTGTACAATGCTGAATAAAACAGGATGTCGAATTATGTGCTGAAAAAACTCATTGAGATCGAAAGATGCGCCTTTATTCCGCCGTTTGCTCTGATCTGATTAATTTACTTATTAAAAGTTTTATAAACGTTGACTGTCTTCCTGATTCAGAACCAGAAGTTTGATCTAATAACAAACTGAATAAGTGTAATTTGCACATACATTGTCGCTTTAATTCGACTGTTTTCAATCGATTTAATAAAATGCCTTATTAGACGTCTAAATAATTGTTTTCTAGCTCCATTATTAGATTCCATTGCATTGCTTACCAATATTGCTGAATAAAGGTGAATACAGTCAGCATAATAGCTCTTATACCAGTATGCGTCCATGTTTTAATTTCATGCTTTGTAAATGCTTTACAAACGGCTTATTCATTCATTATTCCACAACACTGCTTCAGGCTAACAACAAAACGAAATTGGTAGCATAGTGGTTACCGTTTCCGCTTTCCAAGTAGAAGGTCGTGAGTTCAATCCCAAAATCAACTTTTTTTTTTATTTATTTTCTACGCCTAATCAATTTAAATCGTAATCATAGATCGTATCACTCACGACAACCAATTCATAGATCTATCGAAAAGAATAGCATCCCTTCCATCGAAATTAGAAAGATGGAGAGGTAACGTTGGTCTCATGTTAAACAACTATGAATGAATTAATCATTCTCACATCTCCTTGAATTAGCTAGAGTTACGGCTGGGACTGCTGATAGGTTTTCAGATTCAAGCGTTTATTGATTATTTAGCTGCCCATATGATGTAAACTAGGATAGCTCAGATTGCAAGGCAAGCGGCTGGTGATCGAAAGGTCATGGTTTGAATCCCATCTAACAACATTTGTGTGTATGGATGTAGTAAATTTTCTAGTATCTGTGTGGTGGGTGCGTGCTTCGACAGAAATAATGACACAACAATCACGCACGAGGAAAACAATCCTGCTCTGTGCCGTTCTTATTTTCGGATTAATTATCCCGTAGTTGAATAATTGTTTAATAAATGTATAATAGTGTTTAATTAAACATTATTTCACATGAGAATCAAGCGTCCATAATACACCTTTATACCATCGCTGTTTAAGGAAGTAAATGATGTCTAATAAACGCTGAATAATCAAAAAAATTATCAAATAAAGCTCTGTTACAACTCTTGTAAGTCGAATAAAACCTTATTCAACACCAAATATTTCGATGTTGTGGTTGAATAAATTCTCCAAATTTGTGTGAACAAAGCCTGAACAGAAGTTATTATTAAAAATAGTACAAGTATTATTACGCATGCAGTTGAATAAAATCGTCAAGAAGTCGTTTCTTCATTAGGCAATTGTTTGTTGGGTTGTTCCTTCGCCATAATCTTAGTAACGCTGCTCTTTGTGACATTCTCGAAATGATAAATTTGATAGTAGGATACAAGGCGGTTCCTGAGACGTATTTGGCCTTTAGCATATTTTTTTCTCAAAGTTCTTTTACGAGACATTATGTCTGTGAGCGATGTGAATACTACATTGGAGAGATTAAGCAAAGTTGCATGAACTGTAAAGGCGTTAATACGCAATTTTTCATAACATTTGATTTTATATCCAATCTCCGGGACATAGTCGGAAACTGGAATGCTATCATAGAATTTCAATGCGAAACAAGGTCTTCAACTCATGTTACTCATATCCTGAATGCTGGTGTGGCACAGTCAAGGAACTTGACTAATTCCGTAACCCTTACTCTTAACACAGACGGTGTAAAAATCTTCAATTCAAATGTGAAGAAATCATTATGGCCATTAATCGTCTGCATCAATGATTTGCCACCACATCTCCGTTTCTTAAGGAAAAATGTCCTAACAGCTGGTATTTGGTTACAAAGCGGTGAACCTAACCTTGATGTATTCCTAAAGCCTTTGAGCAGCATGTTGGAAGAAGTTCATAGAAATGGTTTGGATCTAGGTTCATTGAAAATAGATTCTGTCCAAACGATTGCGTGTTGTGTAGACACAAAAGCAAGGTGCAAGGTTCAGAACTTCAAGCAGTTCAACGGTTATGATGGTTGCAGTTATTGTCTTCATCCTGGAGACATAGTTAGGAAACAAGTACGTCCATGGAGTAAAGGGCATTTCACCTTTGATAAGAATACCTGATTTTGACGTCGTACGAAATTGTCCCGTAGATTATATGCATGGAATTCTTCTTGGTGTTTGCCGTCAGCTCTGTCGACTTTGGTTTGAAACAGCTAGTTGTGCCAGCTATATTAAGGACAAAATCAGCGTCATTGATGATATGCTTATATCGATGGGTCCCTTCGCCGAGTCATCACGAAATGCTAGGAAAATTACAGATAGAAATTCTTGGAAGGCAAATGAGTGCTTACAATGGCTGCTCCACTACAGTCCCGTATGTCTTAAACGATTTTTACCGCCAGAATACTATGATCACTATTATCTTTTGGGCTCTTCAATTGCTTTGCTGGTTCAGAACGAAATATCTTTATACGTTTATACTCTGTGATAATATGTTACAGTCGTTTGTGAGTCAATTTGAACAGTTAAACGGAATAGAAAAAAATGACATATAATGTACATCTTGTCTCGCATCTTGTAGACAGCGCAAAAGATTATGGCCCTCTGTAGGCGTTTTCACTGTTTGTCTTTGAGGGCATAAATGGATTACTGAAGAAATACGTGAAAGGTCCAAAAGAACCGATCATTCAAATAGCAAACAGATGCGACATGGCGCATATGAGATTCAATTGTAACGTCAATTTCATGCAACCTAGTGTGAAATGTTTTTGGAGTAAATTAAATAGAACACAACCCAAAAACGCAATAAGAAATGAAGGATTATGCCAATTAGATAATATGCTTGTAAATCCATACAATAATACCAGAAAGTTTGAAAAGGTTAACGCATTTGAACTCAAGGGGTTTTTATATAAACCAAAATCAACCCTTGAATCACTTTCTCGCCATGGAAGAAAACCTAATAATGATTGTTATTTTTCAATTCACGAAGATTTAAAAGTTATATTAGGAGAAATTCAAAGCATTTTAAACGATGAAGAGGGCACATACTTTTTGTACAAGGCAATCCAAACTGAGCCTATTGATGAACATACATGTAGGGCCTTAATTCTAGAAAACGTTTTCTTAGTAAGAGTCAATGAATCATTGTCGAAGTACATAAAAATGCAAATAGATAACGTATTTTATCTATGTAAGCTGAAATATAAACTTCACATCGATTAATGATGGAATAGAAGATTTGTTACAGGCTAGGATACAGCAGAGTAAAAAATAAATAATAATAATTACAATGGCTTTTACATTCATTTGGTTTTATTTTCCCATATTTGCCTGAAAAAAATCTCGTGTAGCATTGGAAAAGGGCATATAAAGTTTTGTAAGCAAACTTTTGCAGGCCCTTTACTCACCAACTGAAGTACGCAAACCAATAACAACGTCGGATAGGAGAAAGATTTTTTCATTACTACAGGGGTTATCGTCCAATTACGGTTATAATTATTGTTGCAAACCTGTGCAAATAAATTGATGTATTAAAGAATAAACAATTACGTTTTCACATATCGTTACGATTCAGTTTGTAATCATGGTGTAATATCTTGAAGTTGCATTATTTTACTCTCATATCATAATATATTATTAAAATTGTGCCTCATATCGACAACATCATGCATGTAATCCATTTAGCATTACTTGAAGTTACAACGTAACGAGCACACATAATAAGATGATCATTGAATGATTTATCTTATCGTTATTACAACTGCAATAGGAGTTGTATAGTTTATACTATGTCTCAAAACGTTTTTGATTATATGGGTAGGCTTTTTGTAATTTTTCTCATTTTTAGTTGAAAATCGAGCGTTTTACTTAAATAAATCTATACAGGTTCAATCAATTGGGCTACAAAATGGTGAGTTGACAACCTGGAAGGAGCGGAATACCTAGCCCTGGTCCTCACAAGTTCCTACTTCACGCCTCCTCGAGTCATATGATAACAAAAGACTACCAGCTGAAACATGGACACAGCTGGTTGGCGTAGCCTGGGCAATGTTGCCAGTCCGGCAATAGCAAAGTGAAGAGGTGCGACGCGAACACTGGCGCGGTAACCACAGTACGGTGATAGAGGAAATGCTTCACCAAACCTGAGCGTCTGCTCACCATGGAGGTGCGGCTCAAAACGGCGTCTGTTCTCCATGTTAGGAGCGGCTGATCACCGTCCTAGTGCCAGCGTGGGACTCTAAACAGAGCTGTGCACGATGGTCCCCCGGCGAGACAGGGGGTTGGGGCAGGCCCAACAAGCCGCCCTGGAAAAAAACAAAGTTGCAAATACCGAAGAAAGAAATACGGATCGGAACAATCGGCACAGACCTACGCGACGAAATAAGGACTACGATTGGAAACTCGGAACATGGAACTGCAAATCGCTCGCCTTCCCGGGTTGCGATAGGTTAATCTATGACGAACTTCAACCACGCAACTTCGAAGTCGTAGCACTGCAGGAACTTTGCTGGACGGGACAAAAGGTATGGAAAAGCGGGCATCGAGCGGCTACTTTCTACCAGAGCTGTGGCACCACCAACGAGCTGGGAACCGGCTTTGTAGTGCTGGGTAAGATGCGCCAACGCGTGATTGGTTGGCAGCCGATCAACGCGAGGATGTGCAAGTTGAGGATTAAGGGCCGTTTCTTCAACTACAGCATCATCAACGTGCACTGCCCACACGAAGGGAGACCCGACGACGAGAAAGAAGCGTTCTATGCGCAGCTGGAGCAGGTGTACGACGGCTGTTCGCAACGGGACGTCAAAATCGTCATCGGCGACATGAACGCTCAGGTAGGACGGGAGGCAATGTATAGACCGGCAATCGGGCCAAACAGCCTGCATGCCGTATCGAACGACAACGGCCAACGATGCGTGAACTTTGCAGCCTCCCGGGGTATGGTAGTTCGAAGTACCTTTTTCCCCCGCAAGGATATCCACAAAGCCACCTGGAGATCACCTGACCAACACACAGAAAACCAAATCGATCACGTTCTAATCGACGGGAAATTCTTCTCCGACATTATCAACGTCCGCACGTACCGCAGTGCGAACATAGATTCGGACCACTACCTAGTTGCAGTATGCATGCGCTCAAAACTCTCGACGGTGCATAACACACGTCGAAGCCGAACGCCACGACCCAACATTGAGCAACTACGGGACACCGGAGCTGCCCAGGACTACGCGCAGCAGCTGGAAGTTGCACTACCCACGGAAGAGCAGCTTGGCGCAGCTTCTCTTGAAGATGGCTGGAGGGACATCCGTTCAGCCATAGGTAGTACTGCTGTAGCGGCACTAGGTACTGCAATCCCGGACCGAAGAAATGACTGGTTTGACGGCGAATGCAAACTGTTAGTAGAGGAGAAGAATGCAGCACGGGCGAGAATGCTGCAACACCGCACGAGATTGAATGTGGAGCGATACAGACAAGCGCGGAACAGACAAAACTCGATTTTCCGAAGGAAGAAGCGTCAGCAGGAAGATCGAGATCGCGAGGCGATGGAAAATCTGTACCGCGTAAACGACACACGGAAGTTCTACGAGAAGCTAAATAGTTCGCGCAAAGGCTACGTGCCGCAAGCCGATATGTGCAAGGACTTGGACGGTAACCTTCTCACGAACGAGTGTGAGGTGATTGAGAGGTGGAAGCAGTACTATGACGAGCACCTCAACGGTGAAGCAGCAGAAAACGAAGGTGGCACGGCAACAGACCTTGGAGCACGCGCAGAAGACAACAGGCTACCGGCCCCTGATCTTCAAGAAGTTGAGGAGGAGATCGGTCGGCTGAAGAACAACAAAGCAACTGGTGTAGATCAACTACCAAGTGAGCTATTGAAATACGGTGGTGAAGCACTGGCTAGAGCGCTGCACTGGGTAATTGCCAAGATTTGGGAGGAGGAGATATTACCGGAGGAGTGGATGGAAGGTGTCGTATGCCCAATCTACAAAAAGGGCGACAAGTTGGATTGCTGCAACTACCGCGCGATCACACTGCTGAGCGCCGCCTACAAGGTACTCTCCCAAATTATATGCCGCCGTCTGTCACCATATGCAAGAGAGTTCGTGAGGCAATACCAGGCGGGATTCATGGGTGCCCGCGCTACCACGGACCAAATTTTCGCGATTCGGCAGGTTCTGCAGAAATGCCGCGAATACAACGTGCCCACACATCATTTGTTCATCGATTTCAAATCCGCATACGACACAATCGATCGAGATCAGCTATGGCAGATTATGCACGAGTACGGATTTCCGGATAAACTGACGCGATTGGTCAAGGCGACGATGGATCGAGTGACGTGCGTTGTTCGAGTATCGGGGACACTCTCGAGTCCCTTTGAATCTCGAAGGGGGTTACGGCAGGGTGATGGACTTTCGTGTCTGCTGTTCAACATCGCGTTAGAAGGTGTGATCAGAAGAGCTGGGATAGACACGAGTGGCACGATATTCAGGAAGTCCATCCAGCTCCTTGGTTTCGCCGATGACATTGACATTATGGCACGGAACTTTGAGATGATGGCGGAAACGTACATCAGACTGAAGGCTGAAGCTAGACGGATTGGACTTGCCATCAACGCATCAAAGACAAAATATATGAAAGCAAGAGGTTCTAGGGAAGACAATGTTAGCCTCCCACCCCGAGTTCAGATTGACGGTGACGAAATCGAGGTGGTCGATGAGTTCGTGTATTTGGGCTCACTGGTGACCGCCGAAAATGATACCAGCAGAGAAATTCAAAGACGCATTATGGCAGGGAATCGTGCCTACTTTGGACTCCGGAGGACGCTCCGGTCGAATAAAATTCGCCGCCGCACGAAGTTGACTGTCTACAAGACGCTGATTAGACCGGTGGTCCTTTACGGCCACGAGACCTGGACTATGCTCGTGGAGGACCAACGCGCCCTTGGTGTTTTCGAACGGAAGGTGTTGCGTACCATCTACGGTGGAGTGCAGATGGATGACGGAACGTGGAGGAGGCGAATGAACCACGAATTGCACCAGCTGCTGGGAGAACCATCCATCGTCCACATTGCAAAAATTGGGCGACTACGGTGGGCTGGGCACGTCGTAAGAATGCCGCACGACGACCCAGTGAAAATGGTTCTAGAAAGCGACCCAACAGGAACAAGAAGAAGAGGCGCGCAGCGGGCAAGGTGGATCGACCAAGTAGAAGGTGACCTGCGGACCCTTCGCAGACTACGAGGCTGGCGAACTGTGGCCATGGATCGAGTAGAGTGGAGACGACTTCTTCGGACAGCAGAGGACAACAAGGCCTTAGCCTGATTGGTAAGGTAAGTAAGGTTCAATCAATACAATTCATACAGGTTCTTCCAATAAAGTCCAAAACTATAGCAAAAATAAATATCTGTTTAACCACAAGCCAAGATTTTTAAAAAATATATCTATTCACAAAGTTTCAAAAAAAAAAAATCCATTAGGGTGCACGCTCAATTTTGCGATACACTGTACATTTTATAGGAACAATCATTGTGGATTCATTGACTACACGGAGAAACGAAATAACTCAAAATTAAGTCTTTTGTACTCATCTTGACACCTAACTGCAACCAGACAAAATTGAGTTCTTTGCGAAGTATCCAAATTTTAGTATTTTGCAAAGACTTCATTATGAGTCAAATGCAACTGTTTCATAAAGAGTGAATATTGGATAAAAAATACTTAAAGCAGGTTCTTACTGTAAAAAGATATTTAGAGAAATTATGGTTTTAACTGATTATATTATAACGTATGACAATTGAGCATTAAATAAACAATACAGTAGTTTTATTTATTATTATAGGGGTACAAGGATAGTTTAAACATTTGAATAAAAAGAGATGTGTAACATCTTGGAGTCATGCAATTTTTTGAGCTGGTCACAGTCAGCTTCAAGCAGCCCAACAATTTCCGGGTCACTGCCTCTGTAAGACGATATCCATCGGATTGTGTTAACGGGGGGACCATCACGGGAGGTAAGTTCCAAGCTAACTCCTTGGATCCACTCTCGGCTCCCAAGACTCCGACTGGTTTGCATAAATGTATCACACTGCAATTATCTAGGT
Organism: Ochlerotatus camptorhynchus; assembly: GCF_037179485.1. NCBI lineage: Eukaryota > Metazoa > Arthropoda > Insecta > Diptera > Culicidae > Ochlerotatus > Ochlerotatus camptorhynchus. The sequence continues at coordinate 268,941 of NW_027040576.1, forward strand.
AGACAAAAAGAGATAAACAGCAATCAACCTACGAAGCAGAGTCGAAAAACTAAAACGTCTTCACTGATCCGCAGCCGTCAAATACTGAGTTATGGTGCACTTCACTAAAAACGGAATCATCAACTGGCGGAGGCCGTTGCGCTTGTAAAAGATCGTTCTGCCTGACTCAATTAATGGAGCAATTCAGATTACTCAATTAATCCCCAGGTTCCAGATATTTTTTGTCTGCATGGAGATCTAAGATAAAAAATTTAATTTTAATGTATGTTTACCACCTTCATTAGTATATCGATTACTTTATTCCGTACAGTTTGAGACACTAATTTCACCTCGGATTCCACCAACTTATCAACTTTTCACTTAACTTATCTCGGACCTGACTATTTTCAGATGAACAAGCAGAAATAAACATGGCGCACGTTACGATTTTTCATCCAAAATGAAGTGCAAACGCAACATTTGATTTTGGATACTTTCGTAGCGCGGTAAACAAAAAAAAAATGAGAAAAGAAGTCCTCATAAATAAGAACTCTCTCAAGGCTACTGTTTGAGTAAAATTAACGAAAAGTAAGTGTCCTGGTTATACTTCGAGTTAAAGTTAAAAGTACACATCAATGGGAACAAAATTTCACCCAAAACAGTAGTGTTGGCGGATTACTTATTTTTAAATACTTTCTATCTCGATTTTGAGTTGTTTCGTCTTTCCGTGTAGGAATAGAACGAAAATTTAATTTAATTTATTTCACTTTGATGTGGCGTCCCAAATATCTATGAAAACCGATGACACATGATTGTACATTAGGGTGGGCCAACTTAATAACCCCCTACTGGGCCAAATTTGAACGAATTTGGTTACGATCTGGATTTGCTGGAGATCTTTATAATTTGTATGGGAAAATGTATGGGATTCAATTTTTATCAAACCAAGGATTTAGATTGAAAAAAAAACATACAGAACATCTTCTTTTGAGATCGCTAATCGATTCAACTTCCGTGTAAAAAGTTTCTATCTTTTATATATGGCCATGTTATCCGCGTAAAGCCACTGGGGTGCATATAAGCTTGTATACATGTATACATAGAGCACCAGGCTGACAGTAATTGTTTGTACAGAAGTCGAATCGGTTTGCAGTCTTCGACGAAGTTGTTCTGTATATTTTTCTCAATCTAAGTTCCAGGGTGGCAGGATTCCAGGAAAATTGAGTGATTAAAAAAAATGACAAGCGATAGAATTGTTTCCCATTCATTTTCCCATAAAATTTTTAAAGCTCTTTCGCAAATCCAGATCGTAATCGAATTCATTCAAATTTAGCACAGTTACTGTTGATCCCAATACAAACCGAAAGAGCTCTGGGGAGCCATATAAAGTTGACCCACTCTAGTGTGCATATCTCATTATTGGACTGATAATTTCGGTGTGACCATTTTTAAGGCCAGCTTATCAAAGCCCATTCAAAAATACTTGCATCAAATGGAAATTTATGTAACATATGTGGCAGTGCAAATTTAATTGATTGCTAATAGAATATCAGTGCACTCGGATGCTTATCAAAGCATTTGCAGGCAACCCTTTTGATGCACTGATTTGCATTTGAAAACAAATTTTCGTTAATAATACACTCCGGATCAAACCACGAAATAAACTGAAATGAATAATCGATAAGCTAGACAGCCAGTTGATAGCAATTTGCAAGCTGCTTAACCAGAACTCGTTTTTCACTTCATTGTAAATAACTGGCTTTGGTATTTTCATTTCATTGCAAACAATTGAGTCGAGTGATTATATATTCCGATTAATTCCATAGACATATATTGCTCATTTCTCATCACAGGCGACAGTATTTTTATCGTGTAAATATTCCATTTACTCCCCACTCTTCTCTTTCATCACGTTCACTGGAACTGTCCCATAATGCCATTACTGCACCTAATGGTTTGGAAAACTATTGGCAACTGCATCAGTGCCAGTGGCAGAAATTAAATTGAAATTATTTTAATTACTTTTTTTTCTGGAGCTCCCGTTCATCGCATCCGTTGAGAAGCCATCCTTTTTGGGGTGAAACAAACAAACTACTTGACGACGACGGGAAAGTTCACCAAGAGACAGTGGGGAAATTTTCAATTACATTTACCCAAAAGGAAGCTCATCCCTGCCCAACTTATTGCCCTACTACGAGATGAGAGCCTCTTATTACAGTCAGTAGCGGAAGACGATGCCAAAATTTGCAAAGTTATAGCTGAATGGACTGAAAATTAAAACGAATTTCCACTGCTGTAATAAAGTGAAATTAGTTGGTAATGTAAGGGTACAATGGCTACCCGCATAAACGCGAACCATATCTTGACCTTACCGAAAATGGTTAAAAATTGTTTATAATCCTTCCTAAACTTTAACTTAAATGGTTATGGAACTTTACATGAACGTTTGTGTGATAAAGTTTTAACCTTATGTATTATGGTTTTTTGGAAGTGAACCTTACAAATAATGGGTTGTTAAGAACCATTACCATTCAAAATTCTTGTTTTCTCCATACATTTTCGGAAAGAAAACTATATTAGAACCTTTTTACTTATGGTTTGAGAATTTTAATGGTAATGGTTATGGTAGTCAGTAAGGTCCATGGATGGTTTTGTATTGTCGGTCAACTTTACGTGGAATATATCACGAATTGGTAATCATTAATTTACAGGCAACCTATTCGCGATATATTCCACATAAAGTTGATCGATGTTACAAAACCATCCATGGACCTTACTGAATACCATAACCATTACCATTAAAGTTCTCAAACCATAAGTAAAAAGGTTCTAATATAGTTCTCTTTCCGAAAATGTATGGAGAATACTAAAATTTTAAATGGTAATGGTTCTTAACAACCCATTGTTTGTAAGGTTCACTTCCAAAAAACCATAATACATAAGGTTAAAACTTTATCACACAAACGTTCATGTAAAGTTCCATAACCATTTCAGTTAAAGTTTAGCAAGGATTATAAACAATTTTTAACCATTTTCGGTAAGGTCAAGATATGGTTCGCGTTTATGCGGGTATGCAGCTGCTATTACTATCGGTTCTATTTCGGGATCATTTTATCCACAATCAATTTGACACTTCCATTTCTTTGCTTATATTCCCTCAATTATGTTTGGACTAACAATTATGTACGTTTTAGTAAAATTCAGCATAATTTCTATATTTATGATATACACAGTAAGAAAAAAGTAACCCTAAGTTTGTCTCCTTTCCCCTTCAAATGTTGTCAAAAACGGAAAAGCAAAACCACCCAACAGGGGTAGTAAAGTGTGGGAGACCAACGTTGAGTATAATCATATTTACCTACTTTTGAGTACAACCGAGGGTACAACTATCTTACTTTTGGGTAGAAAGCTAGTGGAAAATTCCATATGAAATGCACACAAGTAAATGACAACTACTTTGACCCACTTTACCTACTTTTGGGTTCCTGCACTATAGTGCCGAGATAAGTGAAAATAACTTACTTTTGGGAACTTTTTCTTACCGTGTAGAGTGCCCCAAAATGTCTAAGCACGACTTTGGAACACCCTAGAGTCGGTGTATAATAAGTCATGCCAAGAGTGAAGCCAAGTCTACCTATTGAACTGTCAAACCGGCTACCTATCGTGCAAAGTACACAAACATTACGATGCTATGAAAGATCCACGAAAGGTATTGCAATAAAATATAAAATATAATAGAAGAAATGATCATAAACACGCAGTGAGCAAAAAATTGTCATGGGATACGTTTGGTAATGATCACTTATGAGAATTTCTACTATTTTTGGTTAAGATAATTTGACTAAATCACTGATATAATGATTTACAGCCACTATTTTTTTTTCTCGCTAGAAGTCATTTGAAGTTGATTTTTTTTTCCTTGGTTTGTTTTTTCCGTCGACCTTGTTTTCCGTGCTGAGCACCAATGCTACCGACGTGCCAGGAAGGCAGCTCCCACACCTGGACCCTACCTATCGACCCATCAGCTCATGAACCGGGGACCAACGGCTTTACTTCCCATCCGAAGGAAGGCGTGATCAGAGATGTTATGCCTCAGAACATCCCGGCGGCGCCTACTGGGATTGAACCCAGGCCTGCTGGGGTGAGAGGTAATCACGCTTACCACTACACCACCGGCGCCGTTATTTGAAGTTGATGTAGATCATCATCTTGTTATAGCGAATTCGTTTATTATCGGGGTTAACACCAGTTCCAACCCAGTGCGAAACCGAACTTTTTGTCAGTGTAAACCTCAACCTGAGCTAGGTTTTAAAAACAAACGAGCAAACTGACGTTTGTCAGAAAACAAGCAGACCCAATCTTGATACCCAATCCAGGTTGGAACTGAATAATAAACGAATTCGCTATTAGTCTAAACTTTGTATACTCAATTTGGGGTAACCTACTTTTGACGAATATGAGTAGATCCTTCTCAAATTTGGGTTGTTAAGAAATAGCGTGTGTACCGTGTCGCCCCGACCCCTCCTTTCACGCGAAGTTTATCATTTGGCCTACGGGATTTATTAGTGAAGTGAAAAGATAAGAAAGGAACCGGAATGGTTTTACCAAAAGAGCCTGAATTACAAAGAGATGCCTTGTCAAAATTGGAACAATCGATTATCTGTCAAAGTCATAGTAAAAGTTATTCCAATTAAGCAGAAGACCTGTCTAATGGATAAGAAGTCGTCTCTTTATAAATTCAGGCTCTTTAGTTTTACCAATACCAAAACAAAGTGTGGCGGCTGTCGACAGAAGTAGACCACTCTCAATTATAGTCGCTATATTTATAGTCTGGCGGATAGAATTTCGATCTATCAAAAAGCGGAGCCAATTCAATATGTTGTCGATTGATTGTTCATTCCTCGCCGACGGAGGCGAACCAGCCTCAGGCTGAAAGCCTCCATTGTAAAGAAAACGTAACTTAACTTTCCTCGCCAATTGAACGCAATTTACCAGCATGATCGGATAGGGAAAACTTCCCCCAACCCAAAGATGTTATTAGTTTGCGTAAGTGAGCCTTGAGTCACGAGAAAAGGGTTTTCGAAGTTTTGCTCGCAATAGCTGATGTGCTCTTTTCTGTTGTTGGTCGTGATTTGCTCGATTGGTTCCGCTATTTGACAGCTCAATTGGTTCCCGAGATTATATCCGTCAGACTATGAATACAGCGACTATACTCTCAATGTGTGTCACGCGGTCGTATGTTTACTCGGCAGCCTTATTGATCTTCATCAGCAGTTCGACAGTGAGCATGCATAAGGGCGTATACGCGATGATCGATTCTCTTCATCGATTTTCTCTTTGCAATGCTACAGCTAAGCAAAACAATTTTCTAGAATTTGTTCAATGTAGAGTTGTAACAGGTTGTATTGGCTATCAAAAGGAGCAGCAAACGCACCGAGAAACGTTAAATCCAGCGAGTTATTAACAAAAGAGAAAATCGACGAAGAGAATCGATCATCGTGCTTACGCCCTTATGAATGCTCAACGTCGAGTTCTTTCGATCGATGCGACGTTGGCTTTGGAAAGCAACCGTTTCGTGATGAATGTGTGAGTGATGACCACGTTTTGCGTCCATTGTGCTGGGCTCGTTGGCGAATCGCCATACAAAGAAACCCCTGGAAGCGGCTCCCGTTCTGGTGGAGGAGGCTTATTGGATAGCGGAAGATAAAATGTTTATTGTGTTTTTTTTTTTTTTTGTTAATTACTTTATTTGTACAGGCTCAATCGAATAAACTTTACAGAGCCGAGTTATCATTTTTGTTATACATTATTGATTTCTTATATATTTAAAGTTAAAGGAGCTGGACCGGATACTCGCGGTTGTCTCGAGGTTAGTGGGGATTTACAATTTTTTTTGGATGGGAAAAGGGAAAGGGAGGTTTGAAATGTGGTTTACGATACAAATATTTAATTAATCCTAAAACATGAACTAATTTCTATCCATCTTGAAAACAAACATAAAAAAACCCACACGTACAAAATACAAACTAAACACAAGGTTAATAAAACTTACAATCTAATGTTAATATTCTTAAAGTAAACATATATGAGTTTCATAAACTCCAGATCGCGTCTAGCCAAAATATCCCGAACTGGAACATTAGGTTGTCTACCTCGAGCCCGAAGGGAATCATAAAAATGTGATCTGACTCCACGATACTCCACACAAGACCAAAGGATGTGATCAGCGTCCTGGTAACCTTGTCCACAATCACAGAGATTGCTGTCCTTCAGCCCAACACGGAACAAGTGAGCGTTTAACGAGTAGTGATTGGACATGAGGCGAGACATCATACGAATGAAGTCTCGACCCACATCCAACCCCTTGAACCAAGAACTCTTCGACACCTTAGGGATGATCGAATATAGCCATCGTTCCAAACTCCCTTCACTCCACTTATTCTGCCAGCTGACGAGTGACTGTTGACGATAAATGAAGAAAAATTCATCGTAGGCGATTTGTCGATCGTAAATATCGCCTTCCATAGCGCCCACCTTAGCAAGTGAGTCAGCCATCTCATTGCCCGGAATCGAGCAATGAGATGGGACCCATGCAAAGGTGATGACAAAAGATCTTAAAGATAAAGCACTTAAAAGCTCTCGTATTTTCATGAGAAAATACGAGGAGTGCTTTACCGGCCTCATAGAGCGAATAGCCTCGACAGAGCTGAGACTATCCGTAAAAATAAAATAATGATCTGGTGCAAGTGAGGCGATCGTTTCTAGCGTATAATATATTGCCGCCAGCTCAGCAACATAAACGGAACAAGGAGCTTGAAGCATTCGAGAGGCGCTATGAAATTCGTTAAAAATACCAAAACCAGCGGACGACTCTATTAGTGATCCATCTGTGAAGAACGATCTTGCGGAATCAACTTGGCCAAACTTTGCAGCGTAAATTGACGGAACAATCATGGAACGATGATGTTCTGGGATCCCATGAATCTCCCGCGTCATAGATAAATCAAAACTAACTGAATTGCCGAAGTCGGAGAAGCATACACGATGAGGATTATGCTGTGAAGGGCTGACATCCTGTGTTATGTACACGTAGTACAATGACATAAAACGAGTTTGAGGGTTCAGCTCAAGAAGCTTTTCAAAGTTTTCGATTACCAGTGGGTTCATAACTTCGCAACGGGTGAGGAGCCTGAGGGACAATTCCGAGAACCGATCCGATAGTGGCAACATGCCCGCCAACACTTCGAGACTCATCGTATGAGTCGAGTGCATGCATCCTAACGCGATACGAAGACAACGATACTGGATACGTTCCAGTTTGATGATGTGAGTTTTAGCCGCCGACTGGAAACAAAAACTACCGTATTCTAAAACCGATAAAATCGTTGTCCGGTACAACGTTAGAAGATCTTGCGGATGGGCTCCCCACCACGTTCCGGTAATTGTTCGGAGAAAATTGATCCTTTGTTGGCATTTTCGTCTCAGATACTCAATGTGGGATCTCCAGGTGCATTTTGAATCGAACCAGACCCCAAGATATTTGAAGGACATAGAATGAGTGATCGGTTTACCCAAAAGTTGAAGCTTTGGTTGTGCTGGGCTATGCTTCCTAGAAAAAACGACCAACTCAGTTTTCTCCGTGGAGAATTCGATACCTAGCTGAATAGCCCAAGTAGACAAATTGTCTAAGGTATCCTGTAAGGGTCCTTGCAGGTCGACCCCTTTGGGCCCTGTCATAGACACTACGCCGTCATCTGCAAGTTGTCTCAACGTGCAGTTGTCACTTAGACAATTGTCAATTTCTCTGACGTAGAAATTATACAAAAGGGGGCTTAAACATGAGCCCTGGGGGAGACCCATGTAACTAAATCGAGAAGCTGTAGAGTTTCCATGAGAAAAGCTCATATGTTTCTCTGACAGCAAATTGTACAAAAAGTTATTTATTAATGGAGAAAGGCCACAAGCGTGGAGTTTGTCTGAAAGGACTTCAACGGATACTGAATCAAAAGCCCCCTTGATATCCAAGAATACAGAAGCCATTTGCTCTTTTTTAGCAAAAGCCAACTGAATTTCTGTGGAAAGCAACGCGAGACAGTCGTTCGTTCCCTTGCCCCTACGGAATCCAAATTGAGTATCTGAGAGTAGGTGGTTCGTCTCAACCCATTTGTCCAAGCGAAAAAGGATCATTTTCTCCAACAATTTTCGAATGCACGATAACATCGCGATGGGACGATACGAGTTATGATCTGAAGCGAGTTTCCCAGGCTTTTTAATGGCTATAACTCTCACTTGCCTCCAATCATCCGGAACAATATTGAGCTCCAGGAACTGACAAAACAAGTTCAACATGCGCCTCTTAGCGACGTCTGGGAGGTTCTTCAACAAGTTGAACTTGATTCTATCAGCCCCCGGAGCCGAATTGCCACACGAAAGGAGCGCGAGTGAGAGTTCCAGCATTGAAAAAGGCTGGCTGATCTCGTCTACAGAATTCGTCGTTTCGCGAGGAATCATCTGTGCCGGCACGGAATCAGGACATACTTTTCGCGCGAACTTGAGAAATGTTTATTGTGTTGTACCTTTTGACTGAGATTTAAGATGTATTGTATAGGTCTAGTCAGTAAAGGCACGGTATTACCAAGCCGGAGACGGGCGGGTTCGATTCCCGGTCCGGTCGAGGGAATCTTTCGGGTTGGAAATTTTCTCGACTTCCCTGGGCATAGAGTATCATTGCGCTTGCCACACAATATACAAATTCATGCATTGGTATTGGCATCGAAAGCTTTCAATTAATAACTGTGAAAGTGCATTTAGTAGAACACTAAGTTTTTGAGAGCACGCAATAATGCGCTAAGCAATAAGCTTGAAAAAGCGAATAAGAATAAGAAGAAGAATAAGAAGAAGAATAAAAAGAAGAATAAGAGGAAGAATAAGAAGAAGAATAAGAAGAAAAATAAGAAGAAGAAGAAGTATAGTGAACAAGAATCCTCGGTTCTGTATAGTAAATTCGGTTGAGCCTAATCAAATAAATTAATAAACAAAACAAAGTGATCAAATTATGTGCTTAGGCCATAATTATGAACACGTCTTAAAATTACGTCCCTAATGTTCGGTCCATAGTTATGAAGCACTAAAATCGTTCATTCTTCTAAATTTTCGATGAGAGTGAAAAGTTTGATATTGATTTATTAACCTACACAAAAATCATGTAAATGTAGGTGCTCAGTTTCGGAGCTCTTAACTTTACATGAAATATTTCTTTACGTCTGATCATTTCTGTCAAAGATGGATGCCGTCACGTGTAAAGTTAGATATTTCTAACTGTGTAGAATGTTCCAAAAGGTAAGTCCTTTCAATTCATGACAAAATCAGGTTTGATGACCACCGAATTGTAGATTTTCTTTAGTGCAATAATAATTAAGAAAATTTCACTCAACTTTTTCTTTGAAAAATAACCATAAATGTAATCAATTTGTTCCAAAAATATGCAATTAATTTATGTGTTACAATTTCACAGCAAATGTAGTATTCGTTTTTCATTACTATTGTGTATTATTGTTGACTTAATGAGCTATTTGCTTGATAGACCGAAGTGAGGGGCTGGACTTACATTACATCCCGTAGCCCTTCATAATAAGATTTCAGGTTGCTATAAAAATATGGTTTACAATAGAAATTATGGATTTTACGAGTATAATGTCTTCGGACGAAATGTTTCTTACTGCATAGGGAAATGACCAACAGGATAAAAAACATGCACTGTCACACTTAATACTTGTGACGTTGTTGAGCAAAGTTGACGACCACTAGAATGTTTACATTTGAATATTTGAAATTTGTCACCGGAAAATTTAGAAAACATATCAATTTTGTTAAAATTCCTAGAGAGTGGAATTCAGTTGTTAATTTTCCGTTAAATATTTTTTCCCTAGACCGTTGCTTTTTTTTTTTTTGAAAATCGATGATGTGAGTTATTCCAAACTGATCCACTTAAGAGATTTTGGTGAAATTAATATTTTAATATATTTACCTAAGTTTCAGAAATGGACGTTTTCCAAAAGTTTTTAAGTTTATTTCAGAGTTTTTATATATATATAGGTGCTCTGAGACTGACATATACAAGCGTCAATTTTGACATAAAATTGAGTCATAACAGACGTGAAATTCAGCTCAATCAATCGTACTTTTCGACGAGTAACGAATTTTTCAGTCTCGGAGCACTTAATTTTACATGAAATGATTGTTACCGTTTCATCCTTTATGTCAAAGATGGATTCCGTCACGTGTAAAATTAGTTATTTCTAAGTGTGTAGCATTCCCTCCGAGCAAGTGGCCGGCAATGTGTTTGAGTGACATTTTGAGAAAGTTTGAAGCTCGGTCTAAGTATTCTACATGCATTCATACATTTGAAAATTCTGCTTCAGTGTGCTCCCACAGCTGATCTTGTCCTCCGCCATCGGTCGTCGGTCTTAAATTCATGTTCAAAGTCAGCCAACATTCTTTCGATCGATTTTCGCACAATCTTGAGGGATCATTCCCACGTTTCTGCGGTAGGCATTCACTGGCGAGCGTATTTTCGATGCTTATAAATATTAGTAAATTGGCATCGATCCAATTGGTGGATTGGGAAAATTTCGAAAGTTGAACCGTCAGTTTTCGCTCATACATGTTCGCTAAATATATCCGATCAGAATAAATAAACCATAAAACAATCTCATTTTCGGCTAAAGTGCTTTCAAACGATATCACCCGCTTCCCGCGAGGGGACGTGACCGAAGAAAGGAAGGAAAGTTGTTCGGTGTGGGTCGAATTTCAACAGTCGACGTTGTCGTTGGTCTACCGGCACCTCCCTTCCGTGGTAGAGCGGTGCAGATGCATTATAAATTGGTATCAGCTTTTTGTAATAACAACAACAGCATTTTATTGGGATCATCATTCCGCATGCATCGGCGGCGGTGTCGTTCGCCAATTTTGTCAACACCGTGAGCGATTCGGTTTATGCCCGCGTAGTTTTCTGGGAACAAATTTCCGTATGTTGATCGATTGAGGCGACCGACGTGGATGGTGGTTCCATTTCGCACACGGCAAATTGTTTGCATATTCGTACAGAGTACTTTTTTTTTTTGGCGAATTGTTCGATTCTGAGATTTCAAGAGCCCTTCCGACAGTGTGAGAACCAGTCGGAGTGGTGTGGGAAAATTGTGCGACTTCTCCGACGTCATCGTCGTCGTCGTCGTTTATGATGCGGTATATTTATAGTCATTAAGCTGAAAGCGCTGTCGAAAATTGAGCCCAAGGTAGAGGTGTTAATTTGAGGCGGAAATGAATCAAACAATCATAATAGTGCGGTGATTTTCCGGTGCTGCACTGCAGTGTTCCGAAATTGGAGTGATTTATTTTTGGGATGTGCATTTTTCGGTGAGATGGTGCAATATTGGTGGAAAATGACCGCCTCTTTAATTTGGAAAATTGTTTTCTGATTGAAAATTTAATGATAGCGTCGAAAAACAAACCAAAGAAGGGCAATCATGATTTGAGATCTGAAACAAATCATATACTGGTGCTTGAGATTACGAAAAAGCATTAATTTCAAGCAGCTAGTATCAATAGGCGTTGGGAGAATTATCTTATTAGTATTTAATTAAAATAAATCACAGAATAGTGGCTCCATGAATACCTCGATATACACAGCAAAAAAATAATTTTGATATCACGTCAAAGTGGATGCACTACAATCATGTCGAAAATATGGTGTAATATTACTTGCTAAAAAGGACAAAATTATCATTAATACAATGCATGAACTGACATTACGCTGCTTTTACTGCATTTTTTTATTTATGTGGTAATAAAAATTACATGAAATTTTCGACATGATTGTAGTCCATCCACTTTGATGTGATATCAAAATTATTTTTTTGCTGTGTAACGTAGCTATCATTTTTGACTTCCATCGCCGATTTCTCGCAATCGATCATTCAATCAAGCAAAAGAATAACAACATCGGACAGGGTAATAGAGATTTTTATGATTGAATTTAGAATTTCGAGGTATCGACAATGGAAGCCAAAAGTGACAGTTACGTTCTATCGAGGTATACCTGTATCTCCAAAATCAGAAGTAGGGAAGAAGGCTTTGACTTATTGTACATTACACGAATTAATAAACTACCAGTTTGCGCATATGAAACATGTCAGATGCTTCAGATTAGACCTGTCTCGGTGACAACGGCGTCGTGGCATGACATCGTTCACTTTGGTGGGCGGTGGCTGCGGCGGCGTCGTGCATCGACGTTTCACTTTGGTGACCGTAAAAATATGTAAAATTTCCATCTTGGATTCAAGTAAGGTATTATAAATGATACAAAAATATTGTGTTGGTGTTTGTGACATGTTATAGACAATACCATTTGAAATTTGCTTCCGACGCACCATCGTATCTTGTCGGAAAGGTATCAACATAATCTCAAGGATTGTTTGTGTGAATGCTCGATCTTTGTCTAACATACCTTTGTTTTGAATTTCTTTGTAATTTGATATGTCACATGATGGGTTTTGTTTTGAGACTCTGTATATTTTCCGGGGAAATTTGGAACATGTCCAGGGCAATCGATATAACGGCCACCGGTTTTTTTTTTTGATTCTCATGTCAAATGATGTGATGCTTGAAGTGTTAAGGTGTAAGACCAGGTTTTTTGACGTATACTACGGGAAGGTACAGGGGATAAATCAAAAATCTAAAATCACGACCGTCACGAACAGGCGTTAGGTTTTGAACCCTTATAACTTTCTCATTTATAAATGAAACAAATGTGCTGAAATAAATACTTTTTTAATTCCTATAAAAAACTCTTGAAAAATGTACAAAGAAAAAATGGCAATTTTATCACTGTTTTTTATGAAACAAACGTTTTCGTCATCATAATCGAGTACCACTGTGTTACACTGTTACACATCGTTTTGCTTGAAAAGGTAGATTTTTTCCTCTCATGTCGTGCAGCGAGACACGTGATGAGTGGATCACCTTGACAACCAGTGGTGGGGTGGAAGGAGACTTACATCTTCAACGAGCATTAAGCTCAATCCGCATCTAGCTAATATCATCCCCGTATGATGGTTTTCTTCCGCTCTCTGATTTCAAGCCGAACAATGAATTAGCTCCTTAGTAACATTGATCGATTCTCTTCATCAAACTACTCTTTCGTTAATAACTGGGTCCAGAACCGTTTCTTAACGTGTTTGTTCTATGTGCTGAAAATAGCTGGGAATGTCTTAACATAGTCGTGAGGATGCTAAGAGAAAGAAGAATCTGTCAATATTGTGGAAGGGTGCAATGCTTACCTCTTCTCTAATTTACTTTGCTACTTTTCTGCATACCTGACGTAGCTTACCTACTATTCTAGCTATTTTGGACTGTGTTTTTGACAGCTTATGTTTTATGTTCTTCCGACTATTATCTTTTGTACCGCGAGCAGAAGTAAATAAAAAGTCCATTTTATAGTTTGTGATAATCGCGTGTTTTTCTCCGGGTTTTTCGTTCCGAAAGTCCTATCGCGGGGTGATATTCGCTGTGCTGGCCTCCGGACTCTGCCGTCAGGTTATGGGCCCAGAAAGAATCGGAACAGAAAACGGAAAGATTCGATCGGGAAGAATCGAATAGTGTTGTGTGCTTGCTCGTCGCGTCGGCTAAGTGCGATTCCGCGAAAGACCTTTGTGCTCGGTGTGAAGAGCCATTTTTTTTTTTTTTTTGGACAAAAGTGCGGTTGATTGAAAGTGAAGAATGGCTGATTCGAGATTTGCCATTGCCAAGTTGAACGGTACCAACTGGCAAACCTGGAAGATACGCCTCGAGATGCTGCTAGCTCGAGAGGACCTCTGGCACGTCATCGAGAAGGATATCCCGCAAGGAGCAAACCTGACTGCGATGTGGAAGAGCGACGATCGGAAGGCGAAAGCGACGATGATTTTGTTACTGGAGGACAGCCAGCTCCCGTTGGTGAGGGATTGCGCTCATGCCAAGGATGCATTCAATGCCCTCAAGCGCTATCATCAGAAGACAACCCGATCGATCCGTGTGTCGCTGTTAAAGAAACTATGTTCCACAAACCTCTCGGAAAACAGTGATGTCGAAAAACATCTTCACGATTTTGACGACATTTTCGATCGGTTGGATGCTGCAGGGATGAAGCTGGACAAGGATACCAAGGTCTGTATGCTGCTGCGCAGCCTTCCTCCTTCATTCGACGGCTTGGTTACGGCTCTGGACAGCCGTTCAGACGACGATATTTCACTCGACGTCGTCAAGTCAAAGCTGGTGGACGAATACAACCGGCAACTGGAACGAAAAGGAGGACCGGCCAAGGTGGAAAAAGCGATGCGATCGGAGATGCGTTATCCGGAGAATAAGCCGGATGTGCGTACTTGCCACTTCTGCAAGAAGCCTGGGCATATCAAGCGGAATTGCCGAAAGTTTTTGTCGACGCTGAAGAAGGATGGGAATTCGTCCCGTTCTGATACGAATGGTCATGCCAAGGCCAAAGCTGCTCAGGGTGACGTCAGAGGTGTGGCGTTCGTCGCTGGAGAAGAAAAATCGTCCAGCTGGGTGATCGATAGCGGTGCCAGCGCGCACATGACCAACGACAGGTCGTTTTTTGGATCGTTGAGTGAATTCGCTGGTGGCTGTATCACACTGGCGGATGGTAAGAAGACGAAAATCGAAGGAGAAGGAAGCGGAGTGATCCATGGCATTGGCGCTGCTGGTAATACCGTGAAGATAGGAATGAACGATGTGAAATTCGTGCCAGGACTGTCTACCAACCTGATATCGGTCGGGAAGTTGGCTCAGAAGAGTTTTCGAATAGTTTTTCACAAAAGTGGTTGTGAAATACTCGATGCTGAAGGTGTAGTTGTTGCTACGGGAAACTGCCGAGGCGGTTTATACTATCTGCGGGTTGCAGAAGCATCGATGACTGCATCTGAAGGGGTGCATAAACTCAACTGCCAGCACCAGTGGCATCGTCGGCTCGGTCATCGTGATTGGGCTGCGGCTGAGCGGATTCTGAAAGAGGACATGGCTACTGGAATCAAGGTGAGCGATTGCGGGCTACGCCTGGTGTGCGAATGCTGCATGGAAGGTAAGTCTGCTAGGCTTCCCTTCCCCCCGGTCGTTGACCGAAAGTCCTGTCGAGTGTTGGACATTGTCCACACTGACTTATGTGGACCTATGGATAACGTCACCCCGAGTGGCAATCGGTATGTGATGACGATCACTGATGATCACAGCCGATTTACAGTCACATACCTTCTGAAACATAAATCGGAAGCAGCCGGTAATCTGAAAGATTATGTTCGATGGGTCGATAATATTTTCGGGCGCAAACCACACGTTGTGCGCTCTGATGGAGGGGGTGAATTTGATAATAAAGAGCTGCGGGCGTTTTACAAATCGGAAGGGATTCAACCGCAGTTCACGACTCCCTATTCTCCCCAACAGAACGGTGTTGCCGAACGGAAAAACAGGTCGCTGACGGAGATGGCAACGTGTATGTTGGTAGATGCTGGATTGGAGAAGCGGTACTGGGGTGAAGCTATTCTCACTGCTACGTACCTGCAGAACCGACTACCATCAAGATCGATCCCGAAGACACCGTATGAGCTGTGGTGGAGTCGTAAGCCGGACCTCAGCCATCTTCGGGTGTTTGGAAGCCACGCCTACGTGCACGTACCGGACGTCAAACGCAAGAAATTGGATAGCAAGGCGACCAAGTTAACGTTCATCGGGTATGCAGTAGACCAGAAAGGATATCGTTTCGTGGACCTGGAGACGGATCAAATCACCATAAGCCGGGACGCACGGTTCATCGAACTCGGGAATGGTACTACGACAGTGGAAGTATCGTTTCCGGTTGCAAGCAAGGAGGCTGAAGAAGAAGAAATCCAGCTGCTGCCGAAGAAAGAAGACATTCCAGATAAGGATCCGGATGAAGACGAACGTGAAAGTGATCCCGAAGACTACTATGAAGCGGATAGTGGAGAGGAAGGTGCAAGTTCAACCCTTCGGCGAACAGAACGGTCGACTCGAGGTGTGCGTCCGAAGTACCTTGATGATTTCCAGCTGGAGTATGCTGCAGGCGTAGCAGCGTGTGCAGTTGAAGAACCTGTTAACTTGAAGGATGCCATGGAAGAACCTGTGTGGCGCAAGGCGATGCAAGAGGAGTTGGACGCTCATCAGCGTAACGGAACGTGGCGGTTAGTGCCGCTACCGGAAGGACGCAAGGTCATTGGATCCAAATGGGTCTACAAGGCGAAGCGAGATGAAAACAACCGCATAGTTAAGTTCAAAGCTAGATTGGTGGCTCAGGGCTATGCGCAACGGTTTGGAGTTGATGTTGGTGAAGTTTTTGCTCCCGTGACCAGTCAAGCAACTTTCCGGACGTTTCTGACAGTGGCAGCGAAGCGCAATATGTTCGTTAAACATCTGGACATCAAGACAGCGTATTTGCATGGAATCCTCGAAGAAGAAGTCTACATGCGCCAACCTCCGGGCTTCGTTTCTCCCGGAAAGGAAAAGCTTGTTTGCCGTCTTCAACGAAGCATATATGGTTTGCGTCAGTCGGCTCGCTGTTGGAATAAAAGACTACATGAAGTGCTCGTGAAGAACGGATTCAAGGCAGCAACGGCAGATCCCTGTTTGTATGTGAAGGATGGCAGGAAGGCTAGAGTACTTCTGTTGGTATACGTTGATGACCTGTTGTTAGCGTCTACGGATGAAAGCGAGATGACGAAGATCCAGGATCGCCTGAATGCGGAGTTCGAGTTGACCAGCCTCGGGGAAGTGCGGCATTTCCTGGGAGTTGAAGTGAAGCGTGAAGGAGATACGTTCAAGGTGAGCTTGCGCAATTATATTGAAAAACTGCTGAAGGAACACGGAATGGAAGAAGCAAAAGCAGCGAAGTCGCCGATGGATCCTGGATACTTGAAGATGGTGGATTCAGGAAAAGCGTTCGACGATCCGACGAATTACAGAAGCCTGGTTGGTGGATTTCTCTATCTGGCCGTTGTTGCAAGACCGGATATTGCCGCCAGTGCAGCCATTCTGGGAAGGAAGTTCAGCGAACCGACGGATTGTGATTGGACAGCAGCGAAGCGTGTACTACGGTTCTTGAAAGGCACGAAGGACTATCAACTGCAGTTGGGCGGAACTGGTGATCAACCTCTGTTTGGTTTCTCTGATGCAGATTGGGCAGGTGACGTCTGCAGTCGTCGTTCTACTTCCGGAGCGGTGTTCGTGTTCGGTGGAGCTACAATTTCGTGGAAAAGCCGTCGTCAATCTTGCGTGACCCTTTCGTCCATGGAAGCCGAATACGTAGCGCTCAGCGAGGCGTGTCAAGAAGCGTTGTGGCTCAGGCAGCTGCTCAAGGATCTTGGCGAGCAACAGGATCAGCCCACGGTTCTCAAGGAGGACAATCAGGGATGTTTGGCGTTTGTGCGGTCGGAGAGGACAAGCAGACGGTCCAAGCATATCGACACCCGAGAGCGATTCGTCCAGGAGCTGTGTGAAACAAAGAAGATACGGCTGGAGTATTGTCCGACGGAGAATATGACAGCCGACATCATGACGAAGCCTCTAGGACCACAAAAGCACCGAGAATTCTGCGTATTGCTCGGGCTAAAGGAAGAGATTACACATTGAGGGGGAGTGTGGAAGGGTGCAATGCTTACCTCTTCTCTAATTTACTTTGCTACTTTTCTGCATACCTGACGTAGCTTACCTACTATTCTAGCTATTTTGGACTGTGTTTTTGACAGCTTATGTTTTATGTTCTTCCGACTATTATCTTTTGTACCGCGAGCAGAAGTAAATAAAAAGTCCATTTTATAGTTTGTGATAATCGCGTGTTTTTCTCCGGGTTTTTCGTTCCGAAAGTCCTATCGCGGGGTGATATTCGCTGTGCTGGCCTCCGGACTCTGCCGTCAAATATTACTTAAGACTCAATGTACTGTTCAGCTTAATCTGTGGAAAGTCGATCAGTTGATATCGGACAGGTGTGGGATGAGCTTTAAGTTAAGAACGATGTCGTACCGAAGCTCATTTTCGCATCGGGCAACGTAGTGGACCGATCTCCTGAGCATCTAGCAGCAGCAGTATCTCAAACGGTAGTAGGTAGTGTTACTGTTAGGTTGGGGTACCTAGGGGGCTACCAGGACAAACACCTCGGCAGGCTTGGCTAAGCAATGGCCTACCAATGAGGGTGGGTCATTCAACGACCTCTTTTGATGGCTAGCTCGATCTGGAGGTCAATTCTTAACCTCAAGGTCAGCTGAAGTAATTTACCGGGCTAATCAGGACTCCGATATAGTGTGATGTACCCCGTAACGTGGGTATATCACGTTTCGTGGTACGTTACGGGATGTAAGATCTACCACCGATTCCTAGTCCTGACTAGGAACAAGACTTTCAGTAATCCAAGGAACACATCTTAGTCCTTGTTACTTTTTATGCCTTGTTTATAGGGACAAGACTCGGTTTTGTCTACCGAGGATGATCTTGAAACAAGGAAAAATATGAGTTAGTTAGTCTTCATCTATGTGATTCCTAATCTTCTATTCGTTGTTCCCTAGTTTGAAGTGGTTAAGACTAGGGTTCTGATGCATGGTCATTATCGGTGTCATACCTTAATTTTGTTGCTAAGGAATCCAATTTTGACTGACAAAGGGGCGCACCTTTAGAGGGTGTTTCAACACTCCGAAGGGTAGAAATAGCGGGACCTTTCAATGAGAGTCGGATCCTTGCGATAAATGCAAGAGTGGCAACTGTAAAAAATATCGAATACTTCATCATTTCTCAATAGTGATGGAGTAATACGACATGCGCTAAACTAGGATACGGGATATACTACAATAGATCAATTTACTGGTCACAGTAGTGTTAGGTCCCGAACAGAGGAAAAACAAACAGTGTGATTGAATGGAAAAAGCTACTGAATTACACTTTAGAGGTTTATTTCCCTACAAATTACATGCTGTGTGTGTGTGTGGCGTGTAAAGTGTAGGTTTTCTACAGATACCTGGCCGGCCGGCGACTGCTGGATCTTTTGTGTGGTGATGCTGCATGTGGTGGTGGTTGATACGGCGGGGGTGATGCTGTACGCTGGTGGTAGATTCGGCGTTGTTAACGTCCGTCGTGGCGGCGATTACGGCGGTGACTCTGGCCGTGGTTACACTGGAGGTAGTCTGTTGGTGTAGATGTTGGTGATGGTGACGGTGGTTGAGTAAGGTCGTTTGGTGGCGCCAGTAGGCATGCCAAGTCACAATGATGGACGGTGGAGAGATGGCTTCTTCGGTGGGAGGTTATGTCCCGGCACCTTACACGAGGAACTGACGGGTCCCTCTCAGGATTCTGTGACCCTGCGGGAACGATCGGGGTACGAATCCAGTTGGAACTCGTTCAGATGACTTCGAGCTTCCAACCCCTGGTCGGTGAACTACCAATGGTATAACGGAAAGGTCCAAAGTGGTCCTATCTTCCGGGCCTTCGAACGGAACTGGCTCTCCAACGGTCAATCGCCCACGGAATGCCTGTCGACGTGATCTGGCCGAAAACTTCGATCGAGCGTACTTATAACGAAAATTTAACGGGTCCTAAAGAGCATAAAAGAAACGGTCTTAGGCTCGATTGTGACATGTGACCTTTTCAATCCCTGTACCATACCTGATTCTCTCTCTCCACTTTTGCTACTACGATACTTTTACTTTTCTTCTCTATAATTTTAACGGTTTTTTTTTTAGATTGTTCAACTGCTCTCGTTTAAGGTTTCTTGGCAAGTGGCGCAAGAAGTTTCCGTGATACTCGCCGTTCCCTTTCTCTGTACTTCTCGTACCCATTCTCTTATGTTCCACTGAACTCAAATTGTTGGCTCATCACCTATTCCAGCAGTTGGTAGTAATCTGTGGTACTGTATAGTGTACTAAAACTAGGGGTGTCAAATTGGCAATTATTATTTAAATTCAAATGGACATGCAGAATACGATAAACATACAGAAATACATCAACAAATGTTACAAACGGTAACAGTAGAGCCTTCGGCAGCACACAGGTCTAGTTGAGATAGAACTGTATTGGCGATCTAAATATAACATAAAGCGCCGCATGTGACAAATAGGAAAACAAGAAACATGAAGATGGTTTCATAATTTTTCACGACGAGGTATTGCGAGGTATGTCGATTGGTCATTTTAACTTTTAAAATATCAAAATTGAGAGCAAAAACTCTTCCTGTGACATCAAATTGAAAAATATTTCTGTTGTCAGTGAGAGCAAACTCAAAAACACAATTTGATGAACATTTTTCCAGTTGAGAACAAAACGAGTATAAAATTTGTTGTTCTGCCAAAGCAATACAAACAAAACTGTAACAATATTTTCAGATTTGTAAAATGACACTACTGAAAACAGAAGAAATTTTGCTGTAGATCTAAAGTACAGTAAAATGATACCAACATTTAATATCATATTAGTCATTCTTTAACTGATTTATGATTTCAATCTGTTGTTGACATTAAGATTAGTCTAAATTGATTGATGAACGTTTTTAGTAGAATGATTGTATACCTTTTTCGTCGATTTTTCCTTTTAATTCTACTACTTTTGTATCACTTTCACTAATTCACTTTCACAATCACTTTGAACTATAACAGATACGTATTTCGTTTACTACTTGCAAACTTCTTCAGTGTATAGTCTATGACTAGACACTGAAGATTAGATTAGATTAAAATTAGATTTGATGTTAGACTTTGCTAGGATAACGTTCTCCCCAACAAACAATTCAGAGTCACAAATAAGCATATAGGGGAATTTACGTATTCTCGTCAATCTAAGCAGCGTCTGCACTTC
Organism: Ochlerotatus camptorhynchus; assembly: GCF_037179485.1. Classification (NCBI taxonomy): domain Eukaryota; kingdom Metazoa; phylum Arthropoda; class Insecta; order Diptera; family Culicidae; genus Ochlerotatus; species Ochlerotatus camptorhynchus. The sequence goes on from NW_027040576.1 coordinate 289,812, forward strand.
TATTAGCATTTTCTCAGCGTCACGCACATATATGACGTGTCTGTTTGTTTACATTCATCTGCTGCTTGCTTCTCTATGCATTCCAATCGACAGAATTTTTCAAAACGTTTTGAAAGCGTTTTTACAACCCTCCAAACTTCTCAGGTGAGTGTGACTATTGTCGGCAGCCTCTTTTTCTTCGGCAACGTTCCCATTAGAACTGCGTGTTAACCAGCTGTTCTATTATCGGCAACTCGAAATCGACCCCATTTTGTAGTGCGTATGCTTCATTTGAAGAAAAATGTGGCATTACTGGATTGCTCGATCGTACAAATATAATCAGATTGAAGCTGACAGGCTAAACAATCGTTTGGATACATTCAGGGAAGTGGGTTGATGGGAAAACATAGTGAAATTAACGTTTAAATTTTGGTTGCCGAAAACAGTCAATGGGTGCCGAAGCCAACATTTACCCTATATTGAATAAATGCTGTATTACAGTGTACAATGCTGAATACAACGAGTTGTCAAAATATGTGCTGAAAAAAGCTCATTAAGATCGATAGATGCACATTTATTCCACTGTTCGCTCTGATCTGATTAATTTTCGTATTAAAAGCTGTATAAACGTTGACAATTCAACGCTAGAAGTTTTATGTTATAACAAACTGAATGAGTGTAATTTGCACGTACATTAACGCTTTAATTCGACTGTTTTCAATTGTTTTAATAACATGCTTTATTATACGCCTAATTAATGTTTTCTAGCTCCATCATTAGATTTCATTGCTTTGCTCTACAATATTGCTGAATAAAGGTCGATACAGTCAGCATAATAGCTCTTATACCACTATGCGTCCATGATTTAATCGCATGCCATGTAAATGCTTTATAAACGACGTATTAGATTCATTATTCCACAACACTGGTTCAGTCTAAAAACAAGACGAAATCAGTAGAGTAGTGGTTACCGTTTCCACTTTCCAAGTAGAAGGTCGTGAGTTCAATCTCAAACTCAACCTTTTCTTATTTGTGTTCTACGCCTAATTTATTTAAATAGTAATCATCGATCACATGACAATAAATGCATTGATTCAGTATAAAAAATAACCGAGGATCCTTTCCTTGAAATTGGAGAGGTGAAAAGGTAACGTTGGTCTCATGTAAAACAACGATCAATGAATTAATCATTCCCACAGGGCCTTGAAAGAGCTAGAGTTGCGATCGGGAGTGCTGATGGGTATTCACTTTCAAGCAAGCTTTTATTGATTATTGAGCTGCCCATATGATGAATTCTAGGATAGCTCAGATCATAAGGCAAGCGGCTGGGGATCCGGAAGGCCTATGATTCGAATCCCATGCAACGACATGTATATGCATGTAGTTCTTTTTCTAATATCTTTGTGGTAAGTACCACGTCACGAATAACTAATACCCATCCCCCCCCCCCCGTGTCTGTCTTATTTTCGGTTAATTTTCCACAGTTGAATCATTGTTTAATAAATGCATAATAATGTATAATTAAACGTTACTTCACATGAGAATCAAGCGTATACAGAGCATCACTGTTTTAATTAAGAGGAAGCAGTGATGTCTAATAAACGCTGAATAATCAAACATGTTATCGAATAAGCTCTGTTACAACTCATATAAATATAAGTCCAATAACAGCTTCTCGGCATATCTTATACAACACCAATAGTTCAATGTGTTGTGGTTGAACAAATTGTCCAGATTTGTGTAAACAAAGCCTGACCAGAAGTTATTATAAAAAAAAATGCAAGTATTATTAAGCATGCAGTTGAATAAAATCGTCAAGAAGTCGTTTTTTCAATAGAAGATTTTTTGTTGGGTCTAACACACCGATTACTAGAGATCTTTGAAAGCTCAAGCGTCAAGCGTATCCACAATACTGCGTCACTGTCAGCGTTGACAAAGGAGTTCATCTGTAAAATTACAGGTGTAACACATGTCACGTTGCTTTCCAACCGACATCTCTACTTGGCGACTTCACATTGAAGCTGGGTCAGTCCGTCAATTTTGATAAGGTAAGCGCTGACGGTGAAGCAGTATTGTAGGTCCCGTTTAAGCGTTTCAAAACGGATGTCCCATATACATGACTTGTTCGCTAACTTGGCGTTCTTCAACTGGGCGTTCGTTAACTGGGCTGTAGCCCAGTTAAAAAGCAGTTATACGCTAGGGGTATTCAACTCTGCACATCTTAATGCGTTCCGAGCGATTAAGTTGTACCGAACGTATCGAAGTGTGCTAATTATTATGTCATGAGATATGAGTTTGGCAACCCTGAAAGTAATAATAACTTTTGAGATTGTGTTTACATTTTCAATTTTACTGATCGTTTTTGACAAGCATTCAGCTTCATTCTCTCAAGAACATGAGAGAGGGCGATGAGAGAGGAGCTGGAAGTCATCAACTCATCATGTACCTGCAAATTCAACCAGTTCACAAGATTTCGGCCGATGTCCCTTTGAATTGCTTATTCCTTGCGGATGTACAGAAACAAAGGCGATCGATGGTAGACGAAATTGCCACGTCTTTGACTAAAGCAAACCCAGAATAAAAACAGGTAGTTGTTAAATTCCACATTCCACCCTAAGAGCAACATCCTCGATACAGTTTTTCTAATCGAGTCAAAAGTATGTGTCGATGAGTGTTATGCCTAATACCTGAACCACCAACCGTACCTTACGCAATGTAACACCAATGTAAAACAATTTCCAATGTGTCATCGATGAAAATCACCAAATATCGCCGAGTCCAGATCTGAAATACTTCCGAAATGGACAGTCACCTTCAACGGAAGTGCTTTATCCAGTGCATATAGCACTGCATAGAATTCGAGAAGTTTCCGCCCAGATCACACTGATCACAAACTTAACCAGTGAGGACGATTCGTGATTCAAGAGCTACAAGAAACGGCCAAGTATAAGATAAACTTGCTCCGCCGATATACCTTGGGTTGTTTTATATTTTATACGGAGAGATCAACGAAGATCATGAAATCAACGTTTTGACTAGTCAGTGTGGTCTCAGAGTTATCCCAGTAAGGAAATGAATAAATCCATTCCGGAAGATCCTGCGCAAGATTGGGATCTGAATCTGATGCCCAATTCTATGTTAACATTTTTTTTTTGTTATTATTTAACAACAAAACTGTAAATGCAGTTCAACTCTTGAAAATCCTGCACTGGTTTATCGTTGTACGCTTCGAGATCGGATACCCACGACAGGATATTCTATAATTAGGATGGATAACAGCAAAGTATAAGTGTGCCGCCATCCCCGGTACAGTTCCATTCTGGTATATAGGATCCATTTCCTTCCTTGGTGTTGTTTGCGTTTCCTTGCGGATTAATCATCAAAGGCAACAGACCGAGCACATGCGAAACCGTGTTGGTCGGTTTGGCCAGTTTCTAATTTCCATAAACAACAAAAATTGGAATCGAGGTCCAGCAGAAGCAGTTTTAACTCAACAAACAGTTCAGTTAATTGCATGACCTGTTAAACTTTCGATCTGTTTGCGTTTCACATTCTTTTGATCTTTATATTCAGAAATAGCAAGTCGGGTAGAAAGTTCCTTTTGTAACAGCATCATCGTGCAATGATGAAGTAAGTTTATAATTTTTATCATTGTATCAATATGGCAATACATTCAAATTTGATCTCAAAGCAGTCAAGTGCTAAATTGCTCGGGGTTTATCTATACGACTGTAACAATTGTAACCGCTAATATTCTCTTATATTAGCCCAATAAATAAACGAGTCAAAATAATAATTATGAACAAGTTTTCTTCCGAAACCAGATATTAGATTAAATTTAAACTTAAACCATATTGCTGGTTATACGGCGAAATAATTGATGTTTAGATTTGCTGGAAAAATAGTGAAATATTGCTGTGAATACACACAAAGAACAAAAATTGTTCAAATAAAAATATTGTATTTTAAAATTGAAAGTTTCTCAAAACTCGCAGTTTCAACTATGAAAATATATAAATCGAAAGCTATGTTTTTGATTTGAAATTGCTTCTTTCAATTTTGACGTGTAATTTTAAAAGTGCATTTTTTCAAATGAAAAGTTATTCAACTGTCAAAAATACCGACATTTTTCATGGCAGCACTGAACCTTCATTTACCGCCTTTTTTTACATTTTTTATAGTGCGTTTCAGAATGAGAGATCCGTTTGTTGAATTTCGCCGGAAAAGTAGTGGAATCAATCCGGATCAAGTGCGAAAACGTGAGCATCGATTAGTAATGTTATTTTGATTGTGCGACCCTTATTTTATTGAGGACAATGACTAGGATAATGATGAAAAACGGAGAGAAATGGTGACGTTTCATGAAGATTTCGTACTCTGGCGTGGGTGGAACCTACGTTTCATAAATACTTTTAAATGCTTCAAAACATAGCTTCCAGTGAATGATTCTCTTAACCCGGTCACGGTGTTGACCTATATGATTATATTCAGGTGAGAGGTTAGGAATTTAAGGGAGTAAATTTTCCCCATATGAATGCAAAGTACATAGATATCGTCTTTTTCTCCACTGCTCTTCCACTCAATCAAGAAGCTATCGATTATTGTCATGGGTCTGAGCGAGAAGCAAAGCCGCATTCAAATGATCCTGAGCCTGATCCGAACATACTGAAGGCAGCTCCCACACCTGGACCCTACGTATCGCCCCATCAACTCATGAACCGGGGACCAACGGCTTTACTTCCCATCCGAAGGAAGGCGTGATCGGAGATGTTATGCCTCAGAACATTCCGGCGGCGCCGACTGGGATTGAACCCAGGCCTGCTGGGGTGAGAGGTAATTGGGTATTATCTATACGGCAGTAAATACGGCCGAATCGGGTTATTTCCAGCGATGGTTGGTAAAATGCCTGGTAGATCTGATCGTATTGGACGATGGTACGGTTCGAAATGTGATCGGTGAAATCGTTGAGTTTACCTATGATGCAGACGGGTTGAGTCTCGTGTCCATGGAAATCAAAAACAATTCGGTAGACATCATCGGTCGTAATACAAATCCCTGTAGGGACGAAAATTCTCTGAACATAATAAAAATTGTTCCACCTGTGGATAAAATTTAAGGAAGTCTGATCTCGTATCATCGTAAATTGCTCGTACATACCGAATATACTGGGTAGTGCTATGGCTACACACTCATTTTTTATTGCCGTAAACCAGCAAAATTTTGCTGGATTTTTTGGAGCTGGAAGTTCAACAATCCATCCAGCAAAATATTATAGCTGAACGACCAGCAAAATAAACTGACGCAGAAGTGACAGCTCATTACTGTACACACAAAAAATAATCGCTAATAAAATAAAAAAAAAAAACATTCGTCGAATTAAAAGTTTGCATTGATTCTTTTTGGTAGAAAGCGCTTGGCTTTCAAAATGAAAGTAAGTCAACTGTCAATTCAAAAGTTGCCTGCTACTTTCTTTTAAAAGTTTAAGCTTGTAAAAATAATTGTAGTACTGTCAAATAAAAAGTTTGGGTAGTGCAGAAATTAAAAGTGGATTATGTTTATTTCAAAACATAGGTTTTACGAGAAAATTCCGCATAGTTAAAATAACATGTGCCATTTTAAGCTGAAAAAAAAATATTTTCAATTTAAAACCTAAACTTATTTTTTTGTTTTAAATTAAATCAAATATTACATTTAAAGTTTTTATAATTTGATTCAAAGGTCACTAATTATTAGTCTTTTTCGAGGCTTATAGCGATCTTGTTGACATCGTGGCTGTCTTCCTTCTCGATCTTTACCTTGGGGATCGAACGATCAATTTTGGACGGGGGTCCATCGGTTCGAACGTGGACCCGGTACTGTCAGCTGGGTGGATTCCAACGGCAATGCACGTTGTATTCGCTGGTACTTCCAGTTGAGTCTCAGAAATCGTTCGTACCAGCTTTGACGACCTCGTTTGGGAAGGGTTCACCATTCAGTTTCTCGTTCACCGTTGCTTCCCTGAATCGGGGTCTTCCATCAATGTCCGGAGGTAGTATTTTATGGTCAAAAGCGATTGCAACATGATGGTTCCGTGTTCTGATGCGAACAGATTATTCGGTAGCTCTCCTCTCCGAACAGGGAAAGCAACATCTTAGGCAATCGATTTACGGTGCTAATCAGTCATCATCTTCAATCTCCGCTGTGGATTTTGCCTACATAAAACCGGAAATGAAAAGGTTACAAGCCAGCTAATTTTCATTAATTAAATTAACATTAACTTACAGTCCCACTTCCATCTTGCTTAAATCCAAGTTGTCGTAGCCGACAACTTCATTGGACTGTCTTTGCCCCACGTATGTTCGGATCAGGCTCAGGATCATTTGAATGCGGCTTTGCTTCTCGCTGCCCATAGAGATTTTCACGTCCGATTGTATTGGTGCGATATGTGAGAACGTGTTAGTGAAAATCCGAGGAAAATAGATAACAAATCGCTGTTAAACTCATTTTGACAGATCTTTTTTTTTTTTTTTGTTTATTAATTTATTTGATAAGGCTCAACCGAATTAACTTTACAGAGCCGAGGATTATTGGTCACTATACAATACATCTTAAAACTATAGTCAAAAGGTACAACACAATAAACACTTTATCTTCCGCTATCCAAAAAGCTTCTTCCATCAGAACTGGAGCCGCATCCAGTAGTTTCATTGTATGGCAAATTGTTGTACGCCAACGAGGGTCAGAGCGCGTCCATTGCAGCAATGGACGCAAAACGTGATCAGCACTCACACACTCATCACGAAACGGTTGCTTTGCAAAGTCGACGACGCATCGACCGAAAGAACTGCTGATGAAGAACAATGAGGAGGACCACACAATGGTTGCTGCCGAGAAAACAGACGATCGCGTAGCACACATCGAGAGTGGCCTGCTTTTGTCGACAGCCGAGTGAACACTGCATTTTGACAGATCTAACTTCAAACATTCTTTAGGTTAGCCAGAGGAAAATAATAAACAACTTTACACGGCGGTGCACAAGCTAAATAGTGTGCGTGCGTTAAACGTCACTAATCTCTATTTCAGTGTCAACATTTTAAAGGGGCGTAAATGCATTTGTAAACAATGGCTTTAGCCGTCGATTTCTCGCGAATAAAAGCTCACTCATGAAAAATAAAAACACCAGCAGGTAGAGGAATGTTTCCTCTACCGCTAGCATTGTAATTTTGGAGAGGTAAGATTTCATTCGCGAGAAATTGACGGCTAAAGTCATTGTTTACAAAAGCAATTACGCCCCTTTGAAATGTTGGCACTGATTTGACCAGATTTCAAAAAATGTTCTTCATTTTGGCGGCAAACCGTGGCAAATGAACGTAGATACGACTGTTTCAGCTTCATTCCGGAAATCCGCCTGTCACATCAAAATCTTAAGCCAATTCGAGCAGGTAGATCTTGTTCTGACAAGAATCGCGAGTTGTTTCTACCAACTTCTACAGATTGCAACAACTTACGAGCTCGTGTTTAAGCATTAATTCAGCCGATCCGAGCTCTAAGCGGGTAATACAAAGGTGGTACACAAGGAAGAAGTGTTAGTTTGTTTGCTAAAATGCACTATGACCATTTTGTATGGCAAGTTTTGCTATAAGCTCCTCGTGTTTATTCGTGAAATTCACATAAAAGATTATTCACTTTTGTAGGTAATCAATTTGACAAGGCATTTATGACCAGCATACACCTTCCGATCGTATGAAACAGGTCCATTCCTATCAAAATTTTAGGCAAATACGAGAGACTTCGAATAGAAGTCTCTCGTATTTGGCTAAATAAGCAACTCGGAGTAGCTCGGGTCGGCTGCATGAACGCCAAAAACGATCTCGCAAGTTGTTACAATCGGTTTCTAGCTGTTATTGAACAAAGCTTATGATAAAATCCTAGCATTATGCCCACATCTATCTCCATAAAAAATGAAAAGTTTAAGTATTTGTACCTTTCTCGTTCGACAAGCTCTAGGCTTTCTTACAAAAATACTATAATATTGACTCTATTTTCGCCATGGACCCCCATGGGAATATGTTCACTATGCAAACAACAGCAAGGATCACGGCAGATTAGTTTACAGTGGTCGACCAGGGTGTGTGCTGATAAATTACAAAATTACAATTACATCATTATTTCATACATCAGCTTGAATTACGTTGATCCATACATTTTTTTTGCTGTGCACTACACCACCGGAGCCATCAAAGTTCAACAATCCATCGTTGCTTATGCCTTTGTTGTCGTTTGGAACCAGTTTTGCGAGGTAGGCGACGATTGTGCGTATTTCTCGCGTAACTTTTGAAAAGGGCCTATTTATAGCCTGAACAATACGTAAAGAGCAAATTGAAACATTGAACGTCGCGTGAAAGTGGAACTTGATGAAGGCCTAAGTACTTTTTCGTAGTTTTTAGTTTTCGGATTTGAAAAATCGTCGGTTACAGTGGCCTGCTTACTGAGCAGAAAAACGCGGTCCCAGGTCCTTACATATCAAAGAAATTTATGGTAAAATCGCTTGTGTATCGTGTATTTTGCGAAAGTCGTTGTTGTCGTTGGTTCCGGGTTTGAATGGATACAAAAATTTGAGCAACGGTATTATGTGATATGAGGGGCTCGGTGGCCTTAGAGCAACCGTTTTTGCTTACTGAGCAGAACATCATGAGTCTAATATCAGGCCCATACACATTCAAGATTCGTCAATCATTTTATTTGTTAATATGACTACATGGTAATAACAGCAACTCGGTGATTAAAAAGGTGCTCGTCTGCCTAGTGGCAAACGTTTTTGCTTACTGAGCAGAAGACCGTGGGTTTAGTCCCAAGCTCCTTCGCGTTATATGATCGTTAGGACATCAATTCAGCTTATCGTTTACCAAAACGAACCCTGCTGCAAACCCAACCCTCTTATCCAACATCCCAGTGATTCCTCGTGGAAGTGCAGAGGTGTTCTCGGCTTCCATCAAAGCGAGTGTCATGTCAACACAATCCTTCCCATTCCTGTCTTGACCTGTGTTCAGGCACGGCCGGCGCTGGTGTTGCCTAATTTAAGATCACCAGTTTTTACACATTGAGGATGATTGCTAGTCCCAAGCATCATCTATTGGTTCTCTGTGTAATTACAGCTGATCTGGCAATAACAGAGCAGCAACCGTGGGCGGTCAATCAAGCTCAAGCTATGCAAACCACAGCAAGGATCACCAATGATTCTGAAAGCATTAGAATGAAACTTTTCACGTGCATATATATTAAAGCATTTTCAGTGGATTAAACTCCACCCCGGGCGCACGAACAGCCTCTGTCTGAGCGAGCTCACGTGATGAAATGGTGGGAGGCAAAGCTCTCTTTAGTCTTAGAAAGGCGGTATCGTGTACAATTTATATGCAAAAATGCCTCATCCGTGCACATAGCATTCTCGTTTCATTACAAGCACTTTACCCGGTAAGAGTGAGTTTGTGTGGTGCCTAGGTGGTTGTAGCGCTTAATTGCAACTTTCGAGGCTCAATATGCCTTTGTTTTGGAGCACCTCGAACGGCCGGGGACTCTCAGGAGCAGTCGGTGGGATGAATTTTGTTCTCTTCCACCTGAAGGGGTCGAGCTTGCACCACACGGTGGATGATATCAAGATGAAACAATTGCTCACAGGTCTGCTCTCGGGATTCGTGTGCATGCGGAGTTCCTTCCCACATTCCCTCTTCCAGAGGGCTTTGCATTTCATACTTTTGCCATGTGTAAAGGGTGTATGGCCTAAAGTCCCACTCGGAAACGGTGTAAGCGAACCATAAGTGCTACTCTAGAGCACGGTAGGTATCTATTTTATGCTATGTGATTTTATGAATGCACGACATTGAAGTTGGGATGCTAGGCAAGGCATGGGATGGAAAACATGGGAGAGATGAGAAAAAAAGGTCATAAACCTTGCCTCTCGCGATCATGATAGTACTTAGCAAATGGTTTAGTGGCATGTTCTGGTGAGTACAAGGGGCAAATTAGAAGCAAATATTGATGAACCAGTGCACAGTAGCAGTTTTAAGAATCAGAATATTTGCCGTTTTAAATTATGAGTTCGGTGGGCTCCGGCAGCATAAGCACAAGTTAAGGGGGACACCTGTTAAGACTCTAAAAAAGGGTACATAGGGGAAATGCAGGTAATGTCGGCCTAACTTGGGCTCATACATAAATTCAGCAATCGACTAAATTTTCAATAGCAACCAAAAATATCCATTATTAACGTCCCAATAACGCGTTCATCTAGATAAAATTGATAAATAGCAGATTTTTAGCGATGGGCCCAATATTAGATTATAGGCCAACATTAGAGACATTTCCCCATTACTGTTAATTTTTTTTAACAACATTGCAATCACTTGGGGTTTTGAGTGAGCAACATTTCAGCTTTATTTCCGAAAATGAAATACCGAACTGAAATATCCGATACAAGCAAGGGTAAGAGAAGACTGGTTTCCTTCAGTTCTTCAATAACTTTACGTCTGCACTTTAGGATGTCCAAAAACTAAAAGAAGTAATAGTGGTGTTAATTCTGCCTCGAAACCTCTGACAACAAACACTGTACATTTCACTTTATTAAGTTAACAGCTTTTGACAATCACCTATAGCGAAATGTCGACTGTCCCTACACTAGACTAAATCAACTTGTTCATTTAGAACGGATACTACATTCCTCATCCCTTAAGCTAAGAATTCTGTCAATTTAATCTCGACTTATAGCGACTTGAATTAAATCCTGCTACTAAGTTCAAATTAATTAATTTTTGCTATATTCTGAAAGCAATAGCATTGTGCAAAACTTCAATCAATTATGAAGCAAAATTCAGAATCGAAATTCATTATCTTCATGCAATTTCGGTTTCTTCTATCTGTTCCCTAATAAAAATTGTATGGTTAATTTGTTTAACGACGTGTTCTGGGTATCATCCAAACCATTTGTGCAATAGTTCAATTATTTAGGTTATTGTTCGATTATTATGATTTTTTATTAGGGTTAGACCTTTTTGGAACGAAATGACTGGCATCAGGCTCTTGCTCTTCATTCGATAACGTCGGAAATAAAAAGTTCGGATGGTCTTCGCTCCTAGATGGACATGGCTGTGCGGTCTCGGGCTTGTCAAGGTCAGGAGGTTCTATGCCGGAATCCTCTTCATCCACCATTTCTCCAAAAGTCCTCTTCGTTCCTCTCATATCCAACATCCGCCAATCGAAGGTTAATATTGCACCTAGGTTCACATTTATTGACTAGTCTTATCTGCCCCTGTGGGCCGAGACAAGGTGTGCTCCATGGTGATACATCTTTGTATCACCATGGAGGCGAGGAGGTCGCGGGGGGGAAAAGTGCGGTTTTAGAGCAAATTGTAAACAAACTCGGTCACTGTCCCATACAAAAATCCAACATGGCTGAATCATGAATTTGACACATTAGACCACCTATATGTAGTCACCTTGGTATGCTCCGATCGCTATCTGAGCTGTCACTGTCACCGCTGCAGTCGACTCGCAATCTCTTGAAACACTCGTGCACATTCTATCTTCGACAAACTTTATCGAGCCTTTGATTGTTTTTGTACCTGTATCAATGTTTTTGGATGTGTCCACGCATGTTGCAAAAATGACATACAAAATTAGCATACCGTCCTCTGCTGGACGATCTTTGTCCTGAATTGGCTCTGACCGAGATCTACATGTACTTCTATCGTAACGAGCATATTGTCCGCTATAATCTCGATTTCTACTTCTTCCACGATAGTCTCTACTTTGTGCAATATTATTACCGCCTTTCCTGCCAATCCGATATTTAACAGAATTAATATTTGGTTCTGCATTATGCCATCGCCTGATTCACAGCAATTTCACTACTTTTAACTATTCTTTCTGCAGTCTTCAATGTCAACTTATTTTCGCTTAATAACCGTTTTTGTAATTTACGATCAGACTACAGTGTTGCCACATTTTTTCAAGATTCAATCTGTATTTTCATTCCAAAAAATCTTTTTAATCTGTATTTGCCTGACAAAAATCTGTAATAAAATCTGTATAATATCTTCAAATTTTAGAATGTTGAAAAATGATAAAAGTTTGCTTTCTAATTAATTAATCTACTTAAAAAATCTAGATATCCTACAATCTTGATATTTTAAAGAGTCTGAAAATACCAAAAATCATATTGAAATAGTGAGATACAAATCTGCTTCCGGCAGAACATTTCCTAAATGAAGTAACAATCACATTTCTCTACAATTTTTTTATGTCTGAGATTCTAGCAAATTCAATTTGAAAAGTATTACGATGTAATCTGATTCAATTTGTGATACAGTACGATGCAAAAAAAGATTCATCGTATTAAATCGAAAATTTGCATTCTATACGAGTTAACATAAAGATAATGCGATGTATGTCATTCTTATGCGATGTTGACTTAAATTGTACCAACTTACGATACTGTCTGTACATTTTTATACGACTTCTGGTTGTCTGGGTCACCATGCGACACGGTTACTTAACCAATAGGAATGGGAAACTAACATTGCTCCCGAGGAGAAATCATAAATTAGAGCATCTGAACATCAGAAGTCCTTTATAAAGTTATTGAACTTTAAACAATAATATTTTATTAAGTGAAAGATACGCTTTGGGTTTGATGCGCAAATAATGAATTCACCTGGTCAAAAGAAAGAAATTAACATTTGTCGAAATTAATATAAATAAAAAATAATATCGAATATACCTAATCCACTTATATGAAAAATCTGTAAATTTTTAAAAAATCTGTAATCTGTATATACAGATATCTGTATCTAAATATTTAAAAAAATCTGTATGATTACAGATAAATCTGTATATGTGGCATCACAAAGTCTAGGACTTTAGGATTCATCTTCAGGATAGCTAAGAATTTCACCGATGTCTACTGCTTAAAATCTCTTTACTGCTCCCTCGTACGATCGACGCTTGAGTATTGTTCTGCGGTTTGGAATCCGAATTACAACAATGGTGCCGATAGAATCGTATCTGTTTAACGTCGCTTTCTTCGTTTTGCGCTTCGTAGACTGCCCTGGAGAGATCCGCTTCGGCTACCCAGCTACGAGAGTCGCTGCCAACTGATAAACCTTGAACCTCTCCGGATTAGAAGGAACACCAACAGAGCTTTGATTATCGCCGACACTCTACAGGGACGAATAGATTGTGAGGCTATCCTAAGGCAAATTGACCTAAACGTGCAACCCCGACCACTCCGTAACAACCTCATGCTGAGACTGCCACTGCGTCGCACGAACTACGGGGCATATGGTGCGATTTGCGGACTACAGCGTGTGTTCAATAGAGTCGCATCTGTATTCGACTTTCACCTCACACGTGATGCGCTTCGTCGGAGATTCTCATCTGTTTTCGCCGGCCGCAGTGACTGACAGAGAATATTAGTGTATTTCCATTTATGTTTTTTTTACATTCTGACCATGTTGCTTTGTTTTTCTTTCTGTGATTATTTGATATGTAATTTTACTATTATTATTATTATGATTAGTATTATTAACGTCATTTGGGCTACAGCCAGCCTGTTGATGTATGGCAACAATAAACAATAAACACTGCAGACAAACCGAATAACAACTCTGGAGTCCTTTTTGATTGGGTCGTATGTAACATTTATGTCAAGAGAGAGACGGGGTGTTTTGTTTTGGTGAACAAAAAATTGTTTTTTTTTTCAATGAGAAGGATAATTCTTTCAAAATTCCCATTAACTAACATCTCAAATTCCCATTAACTTGCTATCAACTGAGTAAGGTATTGATAGCGTTTCTGTTGAAAATCAAACGTTTTTTAACCAATCAATATTATACGACCTTTTGCATGCCGTGTTTTTACATTCGACCGTGCCCTTTTTAGCGGTTTAAAAATGTATTATTATGAGTAATTACTCACAAAAAACGTAGTTATCTTTTTATAGACCACCCACAACCGTTTAACATTGAATATTTGCAAAATTTGCACTTTTATTAGGAAAAAACAACAGGTCTTATGTACAGTTTTTACGCTTTTGTCAGATTTGTTACATACGACGATTGACACCCCCATAGAAGTTAGGTGTCGTATGTAAAATTGAGCTATGTTTTGGTCAGTTGGCACATACGACGAATAGTTTTTTGATGATAAAATGAAACAGAAATGAGGTTGCGGGAGCAAATTTTACCTATAGTAAGAGTAAGCAGAGTAGTGTCTGGTAGCCAGTGTTGGAAAAGTTCGCGATATTTAACGAAGTTCACCATGGGATAAGTTCGCGAGTCATAGTGAGTTATCGCGAATTTTCCATCACTGCTGGTAGCATTAAAATGTGAATTTGTTTACATTTGTTACATACGACCCAATCAAAAAGGACTCCAGAACTAATCTCTGATTGCCGTATCCCATTCTCGTCGCCAATTAAATATCCGATACAAGCAAGTATAAAAAGAGACTGGTGTTTATTCCTGGGGTGGGACGTGCTGTCAAATCAGACTACTGATCATTCTTGTATGAAATTGATTCCAAACGTAAACAAACCCTGTAGGTTTCTTATGGCTTGTTTACGTTTGGAACCAGTTATGCGAGGTAGGCGACGATTGTTCGTATTTGACAGCCACCTCCCCCCCTTGGTTTATTCTGCCTCGAAACCAAGGGGGCAGGTGGCTGTCAAATACGGACAATCGTCACCTACCTCGCATAACTGGTTCCAAACGTAAACAAGCCATAAGAAACCTACACACTTAAATTTTTTCGCCGAGATTCCAACAGCCGAGTATTTCTGCAATTTATTTAGCTGAGATTCAGTAAAACAATTGCCGAGACTCAGCTAACAAATAACATGTTGCTGAGATATCAGCTAACAAACAGATATTTTGCAAAGATATCAGCAAAAGTTATTGCCGAGGTAATCGGCTGTTGGAGATTTTACCGAGCTAGATTAAGTGTGTACAGCGTTTGTTTACGTTTGGAACCAGTTTCATACAAGAATGATCAGTAGGCTGATTTGACAGCAGGTCCCCCCCCCCTAGATAGCGAAATGTCGACTTTTCCTACACTGGACTAAATCAACTTGTTCATTTCGAACGGATAGTATAGAAACCACATTGTTTCACCTTACGAGACAGGGATCTCAGAGACTATTCGATCAATTCAGGCATAACATTTGATAACGGCACAAAAGCATTTGTAAACAAACTTTCTAAGGCCCTTTACACGCGAACCAAAGTACGCCCACGCAAACCAACAACATCATCGGATAGGGGCATCTATCTCCTTTCTGAAAGTGGTATTGGTTTGCGTGGGTGTACTTTGGTTCGCATGTAAAGGGCCTTAGAAAGTTTGTTTACAAATGCTTTTGTGCCGTTATCAAATGTTATGCCTGAATTTTGCTGATTCTTCTGTCAGCGATGTAAAAATGAATGATCGAAAATCTAATATATGATTTTTCGTATATTATAACTATTCGATTTTTTCCGCGCATTTGAGTAGCAATTTTTTTCAAAGAAATCCTGTTAGCATTTATACATTGTAGTGAAAAACTCAAAACACTAATTATTTCTTTTCTCCGATGCATCAGTGCCGACAACGCTGACCCGCATAAAAATAATAATAATATATATAAAAATATAGCCTGCATTTGTCTGGTTGCAGGGCTGCCAACAGCGGAAAATAATACTTTGGGCTGAAAATTTTCGAAAATACAGCAGAAATGTTGCTTAATAACATACTGTAAACCCGAAGTGTTTGCATTTATTCTAATGTTCTAAAAAATACCTTTTTTTTAAAGAGATCTCAACATGTGTCTAATATTGCCAGTTCTTATCAGTGAGTTTCGTTACTATCGCTTGCTGATTAATCTTAGAGTAGGAAAACAACCATGTCCAGATAGAACAGTGGTTGGATGTTTGGCTTATCTAGGCAAGGATAAATAAAAAAAAAATGAAATGATCTGGGTTCACATCGATGACTCTTATCCCTGTTAGTATTTTGAAGCTTTATGGCGAGCTGATAACAAACAAACTTTGCTCGTATATCAGCGTCAATTAAAGGGAACTAATTTGCGCTTACTCGTATAACATTGTGCTTACACATTCCTACACTACAATTATGGACACTCGTGAAAGGAGCGCATTAATTCGTCGAGGGACGCACATATGAAAATTCAGCGAGTTACTTCTAAACTAACCTCTAAATTTACCACTGATAGAAAATGCTGAAGAGAATTCCAAGGTAATCAAAAGCATTCTAAGGAGGATTTTAAGGTAATTCTGATAGATTTTTCAAAAAATCGATTGGAATGCAAAGCGAATTCCAAGAGTTATCTTTAGAGCGTTTCTAAATTGTTTTGATGATAATTATTGTGGATCCGAGAGAGCCAGAATCCTAAAATGGATTTCTTAGAGGAATTTAAAGAGATTCTAAACTAAATCCCAACGAAATCCTGTGATGGGTGGGAAGGTTAACTAGACATAGACATATTTTCAAGATTCCAGATACTGATAAAAATTGAGATTTTGACTTGGGATAAAAAAAAAGGTTCTGTGACTTTGTATAAGATTCGAATAAAAATGACAGAGATCCATTATGAATATCATAAAAAAATACACAGGCATTAAACATTGCTAATTTAAGATAAATCAAATATCGAAGCCTTGGACCCTCGAGGCCCAAGGAAGACAACCCTATGTTCCTATCAGAGACGTGTTGGCAACCCGTGATCTCTGCTATATGCAGTCCGTTTATGTTTTTCTTCAAATGTCTAGTATAAGAATTTAATTCCTTTTGTCTTTTGTCTCTCTTTATTAGTTTTTGTTTGTCTTGTCCCCCGTCTCGATGAGTCTCATCGTCGCCCACTGGTCACCCACCATAGCCGGTCAAACTCCGGACGAAGCTAGAACAGCACTACCGTTCATACTGGCGACAACGCTCTGATGAGACAACGAAACCCTACCCCAAACTCCTCCCCTGATCCTATCCTTCGAAAATGTACCCTTCTAACCTCGAGTAAGCCGCGAGTAATCGGCCCAACTCCTACTAGACATAGAATTCAGTGAATTTTGTTACACACAGTGAACAATGAATTATCGGCTCCGTAAAGCTAACGCGATTGAGCCTTCCAAATAAACGAACTAGATAAAAATCGAAGCCTTGGAAGCATTTTATGCTACTTTTTTTTTTAGTTTATTAATAATTTATTTGATAAGGCTCAATCGAATTAACTTTACAAAGCCGAAGATTCTTGTTTACTACACAAGACATCTTAAAACTATAGTCAAAAGGTACAACACAATAAACACTTTATCTTCCGCTATCCAATAAGCCTCCTCCATCAGAACGGGAGCCGCTTTCAGTGGTTTCATTGTATGGCAGTATCGCTAACAGAGGGCAGGGGCTTCCATTGCAGCAATGGTTGCTGCCGAGTAAACAGACGATCGCGTGACACACATCGAGAGTGGCCTGCTTCTATCGACAACCGAGTGAACACTAAATTTTATGATTCTAGCAGCATAAAATTTTTCAAGATTTTGAACTGAAAATTTGTTTCGCTCTTCCTTAGAAATATGAATACTACATTCGTGATTCTGTCCCATCTATTATGGTGAATTTTCACTAAAATTGGAGACTTCGAAAATAAACTCGCAAATCCCTCTGTTATTAATTCACATATTTCCGAGAAGGTGTTTGTCAAAATTGAATCCTTGTCTGTCAGCTATAAGTCTGGTGGAATAACAGGGTATTTGAAAATTTTCCATCTGCCAATTTTAGTTAAAATTCACCAAATGGAGCACCACCTCAGTGTTCATCGGAGGAGCTTTTAGACAGTTCAGTGCTACAAGCATTTAGAATATTTATCAAAAAAAAAGGATGTTGCTCTCTGACATTGCAGAATAATTGCTGAACCACCATCTTACTGCAGTCTTAAACATTATAGAGAAAGTCTACACAAGAAAATATTGACTAAGTCCACGTAAACAGAATCACTGAATTGTCATCTGATTGAGGTTAAATTTGTCTGACTGAACTGAACGGACTGTTTTAATGATGCTATTTCCAGTCCCGTGGGGAATAACCTTGGAGTGCCCCAGGGAAGTGTATTAGGGCCCCTGTTATTTACTATGTATATTAATGACTTGCGACGTGTTTTACAATTTTGCGACATTAATTTTTTTGCAGATGATACTGTGTTATTCATTGCAGCTTAAGAATTAGTATGATGCCGTTTTACACTTGAATGAAGATTTGCGTTCTCTAAGTAGATGGTTGAAGTATAAGCAGTTGAAATTGAATACAAGTACCGTGGACCCCCGGTGATATGACCGGTTTTAATCTGAACACTTTTTAATTTGAACCCCGCTTATCTGCACGGCGTGCAAACTAAAAATTGCCTAAACGTCATTTTGCACATGGAACGGAGTAAAGCGAAATGGAACATTGCAAAACGGAACGCAGAATCAAAACAAAACAGCAAATAAGACAACCAGAAACACGCTGATAGGGTTACTAGAAGTTCAAATTAAAACCCGTTAATATGAATGAGGTGTCGTTCAGATTAGCGGGGGTCGACGGTAAACTATGAGAACGTCGCTGTTGTAATTGATGATGAGATTATTGATCGCGTTCGGGAGATTAAATATCTTGATTATTGATGATAAAGTTAAGTTCAAATCTCACATTGACAATTTCATCAAGAAAATTGCCAAGAAGTATGGAATTCTACGTCGATTCAAAAACTATTTAACTATTGCCAGTAAAATAAGCTATACAAATCAATCATCTCTCCTCATCTAGACTTTTCCCCTTCCATTTTATTTCTGGCCAATGCAACAGAAATATCGAGATTACAGCGCTTACAGAATAAAATAATGCGTTTTATTTTGAGATGTAGTAGATTCACTTCCTCAACTTTGATGCTAGACGCCTTACAATGTTTGTATTTGAAGAAAAGAATTATATATTTGACTATGGTGTTCATTTTTAAAGTAGTTAACGGTTTGCTGCCTCGATATTTGTGTGATCGAATTGAAAGAGGAAGTGACTTTCATAGATATAATACTAGAAACGCGGTTGAAATAAGAACACCACATTTCTTGACTTGTGCTTCACAAAATTCATAAATGTTTTCAATTCGATGCCTAGACATATAAAACGTTCAGCAACACTTACAGAATTTAAAAAAAAACACTGCATTTTACACGTTAAATCTGTCGTTTGAACAGTTATCCAGTGATTTTTTTTTATGAATTCACAAATTATGAATCTTGACGAAGTTATCTATAACGGATTATTTTGTATGGATGGCTGTCATTATGACTTTTTAATAATTATTGTTGCACTGTAAAAACAATTTTTGTTCGCCACGATGGTGATGATGAAGTTTTAATATTTGATTCAATAGTAGTAGATTAATAAAAAAAAGTAATCTACAAAGGTTTGAGCCTCGCGTGCGTATTACGGATATAGAGGACTGAATTTAACATTTAACAAAAAATACAATTTTGAACTTTATTTGGAAGCTACCTTGAGTTAGTAGTAAGTTTTCTGGCAAATGTTGGCGGTTCGTGAGTACTCCTGACATTGATTGCGGGGTTGCTAGTGTAAAAGGAGGCTTTGTTGATTGTTCATTAACTCTTGATTGCTTGTGAGAGGTGGACGCCTGAGCTTTCCACATTGATATCGCTGTGAAGCAACTGTAAAGTCTAGCGGGAATTTAAATCTGTAACTGTAACCAGTTCGATTTTGTTTGCAAACCTAGTTAAATTGTCAGATTTAATTATCTTAAAGATAAATCGTCCAGCTCAAACCTTAGCAGGGGTAAGAGGTGGGACCATAATCATCATCAACGCCGAAGGTGCAAATCCTTGAAGTGGAAAAAAAAGGAAAAACATGAAGGCACTGTCAATATCGTTTCCATTCTTGCTGTGTAGCACCAAAAGTGTAACTGCGCCAACAAGCGCGAGCCATTGACAGCTCAACATCACTTGTTTGTATACATAGGTACACCCGATATCTACAGATTCTACACCCTAAACTATGTTGGTGTAAGGTGGTGCACAACGATGTCCAGATGTATAGCTGCACCGCAAAAACGAAAAAGACAAGCAAACTCTAGCACACTAACAGATTCACGAAATCAGGCTGTGTTCCATTTGGTGAATTTTCACTTAGATTTGAAACTTTGAAAATAAATTATAAGGTTCGAAAATCCCTCTGTTGATCGTCCGATTTTCGAGAAGGTGTTGATTTTCGAGAAGAATTGAATCCTGATCCGCCAGAAATAAGTATGGCACTTTAGCAGGGCTATTGGAAGAAAAAAATACCATCTGTCAAATTTAAGTGAAACTTCACGAAATGGAACATAGCCTGTTACTGACACTCCAAATTCCACGAATTCACCATTATTTTCCCCCAACCGCACTTCTTCGTACCAGAACGTTTCCTCGCCACTCCCATTTCCAAGTACCGTGCATTCTTTTCGCGTTGTTTAGACTATTCATCACCAACATGCTCGTCCAATTCGCAGAAGAAGCCATCATAATCATAATATTAAATTAAATAATACCATCTCTGCCTACCGCAACGACGTCGCCGCTTAACCTCGCGTTGTCGTTCATTGTCATTAGGGAGCATTCATTATGTATGTTACGCACGCAAAGTTTGCCCAATATTAACCCACCTCCTCTCCCTTCTAGTACGAAATCACAACGCCCTTGCCACCTCTCTTATTATTTCAAAGATTGTTTGGCAAAGAATTTTATAGCTTTTAAAGGTCCTTTAATTAAAAAAAAAAGTATGCATTTTCCTGGGAAACCTAATTACTCTTCATTCGCAGCAAAAAAATATTTTTTTTTATATTTACATGCACTTCAATCATGTCGAAAGTCTCATGTAATTTTTATGGCCACAAAAATAAACGAATGCAGTAAAAGCAGCGCAATGTCAATGTATGCACCGAATTAATGATAATGTTGTCCTTTTTGGCAATATATTGTTGACACGATTGAAGTGCGTCCAACCGGTGGAAACTAACGATTTTGAATTGGCTCACTACTTGACTAGCCTATTGGTCCCAAGCAAATCGATTTCCGATTCTAGTCGACATTCTAGTGCTACGCTATGAAAGTTTGACAGATAAAAGAGGGGTTCGTGAATGTTTCGAGGGGTGCATCGATTAGCTTGGGACCGAAGATAGTACCAGAGCTGAGTCAAAAAGTTGAGCACGTTTCTTTGGAGCCTTCTGGTCTTAAGCGCTGGCCAGACTGAGCAGTTATAACAACAATCAATACGAAACTAACGATTTTAAATTGGCTCACCACTTTAGTAGCCTATTGGTCCCAAGCAAACGATTAACGTACCCTATTCTAGTTGAAATTCTATTACTACACTATGTTTGTTTTGATTCGCTATGAAAGTTTGACAGATAACATCAGGGGTGTGTGGATTCATGCAGAACATGCAGGGGTGAGTGAAATAGCTTGGGACTGCTTGGGACCGTTGTTCTGGTACTGAGTGAGCCAAAAATAATAATGATTTTCTTCGGGACCCAGTGGTCTTAGAGTTACCTCTATGGTTATAACATGTTATAACGGTTGTCAAATAATTGCAACATAGAAACCACCATCAAGATAGCGCTATAACATGTTATAACTCTGCAGTCTGAACGTACTATTAGAGTTACAGTACTTTCAGACTACAGAGTTATAACATGTTATAGCGCTATTTTGATGGTGGTTTCTTTGTTGCAATTATTTGACAACCGTTATAACATGTTATAACTCTCCAGTCTGGACAGCGTTTTACCTCTATGGTGCATCCACTTTGATGTGATATCAAAATTAATTTTTTGCTGTGTTTCTGATCCGGATTTATGGGACACCTTTACACAACTACTATGCTTGCAGAGTGGGTCGATTTTTGAGCTGATATTCATTTTCGAATGGCAGATATTACAGGGTGACCGGGAACTGGGGAACAACCAGAAAAAAAGCCAAAAATAAAACTCATCGAAGGGAAATAAATATCTACATATTAGTTATACAGCTGTGTAATATGAAAAAGCAGCGCATGCCGATTTTCATACAATGATGCAACTTTGTTAACTTCTGGTCAATTGAGCTGAAACGTTCGCCATGTTCAATTTTACGATTACAAAATATTACATTTTTGGAAGCACCTGCCGGAAAGTGAGACACGAGGTAAAATTGTTCAAAATAATAGCAGTCCTAATAATTTTCATTTAAAATAGCTCAATTGATCATAAGTTAACAAAGTTACATCATGTCAAAGTTGACCATTTTGTATGAAAATCGGCTTGCGCCGCTATTTTATCGAACACAACTGAATGTAGAAATTTATTTCTCTTCGATGAAATGTTTGCTCGGAATTCAGTTGCAGGACCTTGAAAAAAAATATAGACTCTTGGACTGAACTAGATTTGCAGGATAAATAACATTGAAGAACTGTTTACAGAATTTTGTTGATAATTCCAAAGGATTGAATTCAAGAGGTAGTTCAGAGAAAAACATCTAATGAGTTTTATATTGAACTCGGAAGCAATTGTGTGAAGTAAAATTGTTAAGAAGTTCTGTGGATAATTCCGTGGCAAAAGCGGACATTTACAAAGGAGATCTCAGAAAACTTTTTAGATGATGTATCGCAAAGTCGAGCTGTTTTGGAACGACCTTCTACCAAAGATTATGAAGAAATTAGGCAACTCATAGCTAAAGAGAGAGAGAGAGAGATAAGGATCAGTAGTTCTTATCTATGACAGATACGCGTATTTCGTCTACAATGGGCTGACTTCTTCAGCGTCTTTTACTAATACTCGTCTGAAGAAACCATCGCAACTTACCAATTAAATATTAACCTAGGTACATTTTCATTTAGAAGATAGGTAAACTTAAATCTAATCTTCCGTAGAAGCCATGCGTCCGTTTCCTTGAGTAAAGTTGAATTACGTTGTTTGTTGATCTCTACGCTCCCTGCAACATCCAATTTCCATGGTATGGAAAATCGTGATGTTTTCCGTCGATAGTTGGTGGTCCTCTGTTTACATACGTTCTGCAACTTTTGATTTGAAATCATATTTTAGGCCTTTTTCCCCATGCTTTTTGGCTTTATTAACCTCCGCTATATCTAGTTGGTAAAGTTCTCTAGATTTGTCCTACAAATACTTTGTTGTAATGATTACAGCTGCTTTATCTAAATCATTAACTGGGTCTTCAGTGGATCCTAACAATGAGTTTAACTGATTGTGTCTATTAATTGTTAGCTAAGACCACAGTTAAAAAAACGGATTAGATTTCGCTTTCACTTAGACATTTTAGGATTCATCATGGCAACCAAACCGTCGGAGCCAACCAAATTCATCGGACTGAAGAAAACTATCGCATCGCTTCATACGGACGTAGCATTTCTGAAGAAATGTCAAAAATATAAGGTTAAGACATATGATTAAGGTACGAACACTCACTCCACCCAGCGTAGTAAAAATGATGGAAGCAGAGTTCATCAATCAGTCCGCATCGTAATCTCTTGCCGTGGGGATCTATTGGCTTTTTGCTAAAGGATGTGTTACTACTACCTAAAGCTACAACAAATTTAAACAGCACATTTCAGTGCTCAATTTACATGTAAATTTTCTCCCTTTTTAACTCTTATTCCTCTTCCATCCTTGATTGGACCCTACCCGAGTTAATCCTTCTTGGATATCGATTTGGAAAACCCCTCTTCGATCCTCCAGTAATCTTATAGTAATCTGCTTGGAAGTCGATTTGGATAAAAAAAATTACTGTCGCCATGGCGCCTAAGCGCTAAAGAAAAGGGTAATCTCTTGATCCCCCTTCTGATGAAATTAATTTGAGCAATCAAATTGATTTGCTCACGGATGATGAGAATGATCCATCATCCACGAAAAATTCTAGTAAACTTTCCCGGCTTAATTTCAAGAAGAAAAAGATTCCCCCTATTGTGAAAACCACTTCCGATTTCCATGCTCTTCGCACGGAACTTTCGAACTTCGTGAAATTTAAGTTTTCACTGCAAATTGGTCGTCGGGGTGAATGCGGTGTATTGGTTGAGACCTTGTACGGATTCAAATGTCTTCTCAAGTATCTTACTGAGAAGCATCACAATTTTTTTACTTACGACCCCAAAACTTGAACGTGTGTTCAAGGTTGTCATGAAAGGACTGCCCAGCGGTGAATCCCTGGATCAGATCAAAGATTAACTGGCAAAATTACTTGGAATTGTGCCAGTCCAAGTAATCAAAATGAAAATGAAATCCCGTTTTGGCGATTCGCACAACGGGATTTCTAATTTATTTTATTTAGTTCACTTCAAGTCTAGTGAACTAAACAATCTTAAGGCCTTAGAAAAGGCTAGCCTTATGCTCCATGTCCGAGTGAAGACTGGAGGAAATTTCCAAAACCTCGCCCAGTGCCGAACAAAAAATTGCTACATACCAGCTAAATGCATGAATTGTGGTGATTCCTCTCACGCAAAGGACGACTGTCCTGTGAAGGAAGATCCTAAGTAATTTAAATGTTCAAATTGTGGTGAAGACCACAAATCCAATTTTTGGGAATGTAAGACTCGCAAAGCGATCCTACAATCATAGAGGTAACTCTAAGACAAGTAGATCCCGAAGAAACGTGCTCAACTTTTTGGCTCACCTCTGGTACTATCTTCGGTCCCAAGCTTGTCAAATCACCCCTCGAAACATAGGTAAAACCAATAACCCCTCATTTTATCTGTCAAACTTTCATAGCGAATCAAAACAAACATTGCGTAGTACTAGAATTTCGACTAGAATAGGGTACGTTAATCGTTTGCTTGGGACCAATAGGCTACTAAAGTGGTGAGCCAATTTAAAATCGTTAGTTTCGTATTGATTGTTGCTACAATCTCGTTCTAAGCGACAGGTAGGAAACGCTCCACGTTTCCGAACGGTTACAAATTCCTCTGCTGTTAACATTCGTACCCGCAGGTACAAATATCACACCTGCTTCAAATTCTTCATCTAAATCTGCTCCCCTCGCTGCTAACAATGTTCAGCGAGTAAATGGAGCTACCTATGCTGCTATTGCAACGGGTAGAAATCAAAATACTAGCCAACGTAATTCTACCGGAAATTTTTACTTAGGAAGCATTACTACTCGCAAAATGAAATTTTTACAGAAATCATTAATCGACATGATTACTGATATGCTTAAATCTAACTCCATGTTTGATGAAACTAGAGTAAAGTTTGCGAACAATATCGTCATGACTTTGAATTTCAGTAATGGATTTTAAATCATTAAATATTTTAAATTGGAATGCTCGATCTCTTAAAGATAATGAAAACGAGCTATTTAACTTTTTATTAACTTAACTGAAACGTTCCTTAAACCTGACCTTAAGGCTAAAAGGGACGCAAATTATTTCATTTATAGAATTGATCGTCTTGATGGAGCCTGCGGTGGCGTTGCCATCATTGTGCATCATGTATCAAACATAAAATTCTTTCTTCATTTGAAACCAAAGTTTTTGAAATTTTGGGAGTTTGGGAACAAAACAAAATTTGGACAACTTACGGTTATTGCTGCCTATCTGCCATTCCAATATGTAGGCCAACAAAACATTTTTTTTCAAGGGTGACCTTCACCGCCACCACCGTCATAGGTCTAAATTCTTCATTATTATTGGTGATTTGAATGCAAAACACCGCTTATGGGATAATGCTCAAAGCAATTTCAATGGTTATATTCTCTTTGATGATTGTTCTGCAGATTATTACACTATTCAATATCCAAACAGCCTGTTAGTTAGTTTGTTTAGGTCAAATTCTTAATTCTAAATTTGTATAAATACCATTGTTTAAAAGTAAATTTTCCACAAGATATATGCACTTAAAAGTATTTATATTAAAATCCAAATCCTAAAGTCAATTATATATAATCCTTTTCGCACCACCCTATTACCTGTAAATCGACGTCGGCCTTCTACATGTGTCTCGAATCAAGAGTATAACAGACGGTAGTAACCGAGATCGGGATACATAGAGAAGACAGTTGGTTGTGTGTGTGTAGTTGATCTCCACCCGATCTGGACGTACACACGTTGCTATCGGTTAGACAATATAGTTCTAAAACCTAAGTGTTGAAGACGTTTATTCGGTGGTAGAAAGACTCGGTCCGTTTACCTTCTCTTGGTGTCCACAAGATTACCGTGTCGGTGGAGTTGCGATTTTCCCGCGAGTGTCCGCGAGTTTATTCAGTTCTCGTTTCGAACACAGCCCAACATGCTTTTTTCAGCAAGAAATCCCTCAACTATTGATTTGGTCTTAACTGATTCATGTCAACTTTGTAGCCAATTGGTTACCCATGCTGACTTTGGTTCTGATCACCTTCCAGTAACTTTTGAAATATCCCAAGAAATAATTTCTAATTCCAACAGCTCTACTTTCAAATACCATAGAGCTGATTGGGAGCAATATCGAACATTTATGCAATATAACTTCGATTCAAACATTCCTTTGCAAACCAAAGTTGAAATTAATTATGCTCTTGAATCTCTAAGTATTTCTATAGTTGAAGCAAGAGCTGCCTCAGTACCAAAATGCGAGGTTAAATTCGATTCAATTATAATAGACGAAGATCTTCAGCTCTTGATCCGTCTTAAAAATGTCCGCAGGAGACAATATCAAAGAACACGCGATCCTGCCATGAAAGTTATCTGGCGGGATTTGCAAAAAAAACTAAAAAGCGATTCTCTGCCCTGAGGAACAAAACTTTTGAACATAATGTTTCAAAATTAAACCCGAGTTCCAAAACCCTTTCGGAAACTCACAACAAAATTTGAAGAAAAAAAACATCAAAATTCTATTCCAGCGCTTAATGAAGGTGGTAAAATTTTAATTACAATTTCGGAAAAAGCTCAGAAACTTGCTAAGCAGTTCGAGAGTTCCCATAATTTCAGTTGGGGTCTTACTAGTCCTATTGAGAATCAGGTTGCTCGGGATTACCTGAATATTTTCTCTCGGGAAAATATTTTTGATGACTCCTGGGGGACTGATTTGGACAAAATAAGATCTATAACTAAAAAGTTTCAAAAAATGAAAGCTCCAGGTGATGATGGAATTTGCTATATCCTCATAATAATGAAAAACTCCCAGAGAGTACCTTGTTTTTTTTTTTGGTAAAATTATCTAACAGTTGTTTCCATTTTGGCATACTTTCCTGATAAATGGAAAAATGCAAAAGTTGTTCCAACTTTGAAGCCGGATAAAAATCCAGCTGAAGCTTCTAGCTAACGTCCAATTAGTTTGCTGTCTTCAATAAGTAAACTTTTTGAAAAGATAATTTTAAATAGAATGATGCTTCACATCAATACGAACTCAATTTTTGCAGATGAGCAGTTTGGATTTCGCCATGGGCATTCAACTACTCATCAACTCTTAAGAGTTACCAATTTAATTCGTTCAAACAAATCGCAAGGCCACTCAACTGGAGTTGCTCTTCTAGTCATAGGAAAAGCATTCGACAGTGTTTGGCAGGAAGGTTTGATTGCTAAATTGGAAAAGTTTAATTTTCCACTCTATATTATGAAATTACTTAAAAATTATTTAACTGACAGAACCCTGCAGGTAAATTATCAAAATTCCAAATCTGAACGACTACCTGTCAAGGCAGGAGTTCCTCAGGGTAGAATTCTTTGGCCTATATTGTATAAAATTTTCACTTCGGACTTTCCTGATTTACCTCAGGGTTGCCACAAATCTTTGTTCGTCGATGACACAGGCTTTTCTGCTAAAGGAAGAAGTCTTCATGTTATTTGCAGCATACTGCAGAAAAGTTTAAATATTTTCTCTTCTTATTTACAAAAATGGAAGATATCTCCCCACGCTTCCAAAACTCAACTTATAATATTTCCACAAAAACAAAGAGCTTCCTTTTTGTAACCTAGTAGTAGTCACATAGTCACTATGAATTGAGTTCCAATCTCTTGGTCAAGGCAAGTGAAATATCTATGCTGTACCAATATGGTCTAGTTGTTGCACTACCAGGAAAAAAGCACTTCAAAGGATTCAGCACAAAGTTCTGAAAATGATTTTGAAGTTTCCTCCCTGGTACAGTACTACCGAGGTACATAGAATTTCGAATGTTGAGACTTTAGAACAAATGTCCAACAAAATAATTATTAATTTCAGGCAAAAATCGGCAATCGTCAATTGCAACGATGAATTCCCTTTATACTTCGATAAGATTTAGTTTTTTGTTTTAAGATTTCAATTGTTATACTGACATGCAGGTTTAAATAACTTATTTAAAATACGGAATTGCCAAGACAAGAACAATGTTAAAACACTTAGATATATATCATAACAATTAAGGCTGGTAAGTTTCTGTAGTAACTGGAGCACCTTGGTTAAAATGAAATTTGAATTATGTTGAAATTGGAACAAATAAACAGTTAAAAAATAAATAAATAAAAAAAGAGTTCATCAAGGATAAAATCTGACGACTGTAAAGCAAACTGTACATGAAGACTTTGGAATATTATTCTCTACATCTCAAATTGGCCAAGTAGTATCCATTAAAATTCCATGAGTTTCTGTATAGGGTCAAGTAAACAGAGGAGTGCGAATTGGTTTGGAAACGGAAGCTGTACGATAGGAAGCTAAACGGACTGCGCATATATGTCAAGAATAAGCAATTAAGGTAGTGGAATTAAATGGAAATTTCTAATCCTTCTCTCCAGGATCAATCAATGATGTGTGCATGGAAGCTTGTGAACAGTAGTTGCTGTAAATGAAGCATCTATGAGCAAGAAGAGGAGGACAAAGGCGACTTTAGTGCCTTGAGACAGAATCTATTGAAACAGAATATGGTGAGATCTGTCAATATTATTTTACTCCAATTATTTCATAATTGATCATATGTTCTATATACCTATCTTGGGGATTGGAAAGGACCATCAGAGCACCCGATTGTAGCGATTTGGATGGAGAATGTGAAAATTTTAACGCCCTTTTGTTAACATTTCGTGGATAAAGGACGGGCTCTTCTCCATACTCATAGGGGCATCCTTGAAGGCTTGTTGTTTGACCAATTGTATGATCATGCTGCTGTATGGAGATTCTTTAAATTCCTGGTGAGGCGTATAGGTCACTTTGCCTATTGATACACCCAACCTGCCTTTGGCCCTTCATACAGTGACATTCTGATAACATTCAGAGGTTATTAAGCTTGATCAAATCAAATAGTGAAGAGAGTCCACTGCTATTGGACTTAGTTTGCTTGCTACAATGAGTGGTAGATAATTATCATATCATCATCATCACTTTTTACGTCCAATCTAAGTAGTTCCATGCAGATATTTTATAAATCATATTTTGTTCTCATGCCAGTGATTGGGAAATTTCAAATATTTCGAAAAATTCAGATTACCTGAAACATACTGTTCCCCATATGACTGAAAAATTTCTAGTCCTTCTGACGACAATGCAAATGAAGTTCAATTAGAATCATTACGCATGTACAATTACAGAAAGAAAATTGACTTTTTAAGCTTGGAACTCATTCCCGGTGGCTACTTGGGTTCAATCTGGATCGTTTCAGAGAAAAAATATGGTCGATTAGCTTTAATTTGCAACTAGTCAAATCAAGTGTAGTTAATAATTGGATTTTTGCCAGGCAAAACAGAACATGTGTCACATGAGTAAACTTCTACACAACCAAAACTAGTTAAATAATGGTTGTTTAAATTGATATAGAACGTGTGTGGTGACTGATATAAAGTTGGAAACCCTATATTTACCTTACATCGCACAAAAAGGTGATTATCGAGTAGTTAGCGGACTTTGTGGTTACTTGGGATCTCGTTGATGCACAGCATTTAACGGTCAATTTAAAAGTATCGCACGCATAGTCAATTCCCTTGCGTTTGACGTTTACATACTACCGCCATCTGTTCAGCGTACTACCCATTACAGTGTACTCAACAGATGGCGGTAATGTTTTAGCGACGATGTTATACGGTGAGAATTATTCAATGTGTTATGTCTGTTTGTCCGTGGTTGATGCATAGATGCTATGATGTCGACCCTGTCCGAATTTAATATTTCATAAAGCAGGTTAACTTAAATCAAAGTGTTTTTCTCTGATTTGACAAGCATTTCAGTCCAAAATCGCCAGGAAATAGAATAGAAAATGTTAAAAAATCAAATCAACATACTTTTATCAGAAAAAATAATAACAGCTACATTCCAAGTTGTGGTTTAAAATATGATATGAATATTGTCACATTTATTTGAACGCCCTCCCCTTCAATGCATGATGTAATTTATAGATGACCCCTTACAGTACTGCATATTTTCTCGAAAACCGAAGTGAGCGCTCATCGTCAAGAACGCCATCACCAAGTTGGTTAAGAAGCAAGGACGCTCATCAACAATAATAAAAATAATAATAATAATAATAATACGACCTAGGCCGGCATCACGAGCAGCCAGACCCAGCAGCGTAAAAATCCTTCATCGACAGAAGTCAAGCCACAAGGACAAGGAGCAGCGTTCTTAGTTCCGGCTCGGCGCAAGCGGAAAACTGTAATCGTAAGATAAAATTAAATCCGGAAAACCAACCCGACGGGATGCGCTGCGATGGATGACTATGCCTGGTTGGATGGGTGGCATTAGTGGAGAACCGGAACCCGTCATAAAAAGATAAAGGCAAATGGTTATGACATTTTTGGCGGAGGGGATTGTATTGTTCGGTGTGCGTGGTCTTTCCGGAAGGAGTACAAAGTCGCGACGGTTTGTTGTTGGACAAGAGAGATGATGGGTGGTAAATCGATTAAGAAACAGCCTCCGTTACAAAGCCACAGTGGGGAAGGAATGGTATTTAGTTCTAATGTTAAACTGATTAGGGTTGGCACAGATTAGACAGTTCGTGGCGGGTGAGCGGTTTAAGAGCTAACATCGTTTCATCCAAACCCGCTACGAATACTAGGGATTCAATTTTAGCTGCAGATCAGCTTATATAGTCAAAAATTGCATTATGAAGCTATTTTTTGTCTGTATAAGCTATTCTGCAGCTAAAATTGTTTGATGGTAGTTCAGAATAATCATAACACCCCAAATTAATCAATGTCTAAAAAAAAACTCAAAATGAAACTGAACCAAATCATATCGAATTGAATCGGGAAAAATAATCTTCGATCACTTATCTAATCAAATCACCATGATAACAAAAGAATTACCATTCCCAACATTAATCCGCTTTCTCTGTCCATCCAGACAGCACGACATGAAAGTTAATTATCTTCTCCGTTTTGCAAGTGCATTTCGTTTCCTTTATCACAAAAAGGAATACAGGCATCCAGCCTGGTGAGTTCCATTTACTGCGTACGATATTAATTCTTAGTTGGTTTTTGCTTTATCGTGCACAAAAGCTATGATATCCCTGAGAAGATGAAAAATCACACATATTGAGCACCTTTTCATATCAATTGAAAGTGATTTGCCATCGCTAGGTGGATTAATCTATTAGTTTGTGCAATAATACCTTAGCTCTTAACTTAAACATGTGACTAGATTTAATATATAATCGGTAAGATGCGATGGTTTCTCCAGTCAATTCTTAGTAGAAGAAACTGAAGAAGTCTGCACATTGTACGCAATTTAGGTAGTGGAATTAAATTAAAATTACTAATCATTTTTTCTTTATACATTTCTTTACTCCACTATAGGAACCCACATTCAGCAGGAAGATTCTGATGTTTTGCATACAACTGCTGCGAAAGTAAATGATCGACGTAAAAGATTGCATTTCCATCTAGATTCCAACAACTTCAACCTAGGGACGACTTCGACCTTCTGTCAGAACCACCTCACAATACCCCGTACGGACAAAGGAATCACAAATGGCAACCCTTTATCTCGCTGTTTCGCATCTTTGGACTGCTCCTCAAATTGGAGACCAT
Source organism: Ochlerotatus camptorhynchus (assembly GCF_037179485.1). NCBI lineage: Eukaryota > Metazoa > Arthropoda > Insecta > Diptera > Culicidae > Ochlerotatus > Ochlerotatus camptorhynchus. The sequence continues at coordinate 321,777 of NW_027040576.1, forward strand.
TCAAGACCATTACTTCCGTTTGCCGAAGGCAGGCAAGCAGCTGCCAGATGTACAACACAGTTCAGCCAAGAAATGGCTGCACACAGGTACTTACTTGCTCCTCCGTACCTGCTTCGATAAGATAATGTGTACATTTTCGCAACAAAACCGCAATCATGCACTGTCTTCGCAAGCGTGCGACACGTGCACAGCCAGCACAAAACGGGTATTATGGGTCTGTAGATAAATCTTCCTTCTGCCTTCTATGCTGGTTTGTATGCTCCTGCTGCAACAGTCAGTAGTGCAATGGAAACGATGAAGTTCAGCTGAACGGGACCGTAAGCTATCCAAGGAGAAACAGGGAACTGGAATTTCGCTACTTTATGCACTTTCCCATACACGATGATGATTTGTATTTTGTGAGCCCGGTTGTTGTTGTTGTTGTTGTTGTGCTGTGGTTGGTAAAGTTCTTGAAAGTTTCACGATTTCTATTGCTGCTATTGAATACTGCTGGTGTGTAGCAGAGTGCACGGTTGGATTGTGCTGCCGGCATAAGAAATTTCGCATTATTTCATCTCCGTCCGTGCCACCAAGGGCAGGAACAGTCAGTGGCATTCTTTTTTGCATTGTTTACCTGGTATAATAGAATTGTGATTCATATTTATGGCTGTGTGGACTGGGCAGGTATAGAGCAAATAAATTTACTTTATATCTCAGATGGGATTTTAATGCGCTTATCAGCTCAATGAATTCTACAACGTTGGGGCGATTTTATGATCTCAAGGACAGGGTTAAGCTTCATCTGCTCCACCACATCACGTATTCGGGGGAGAAAGTATCATCATCTAGCAGCTTGAAGTCTGAAAACTCTATCCGTTGCTTGCGTTTGTGCAGAAATCATAGAGTAGCATTTTCAGACAGTAAGTAGATCATCAGAATCAGTGTCCCATGTTTGTAAGTTATTCAAAAGTGAAAAAGATTCTCTTTAATTTCATATTAGATGCAGATGAATTCCGAATGAGACTACAGTACCCACTCGATTTTGTCGACACATGGTTTTTGACTTGCAGTCTTTCCACAAATTTTAATAATTGAAAATTTAATTATCCCATTTAAGCCAATTTAAGAAAAATATTAAACACAGTTTAAGATTTTAAAATGCAGTGTAGGGTGTTTTTTTTATATTTTTGGCACCGGCAGTATTTTTTTTTTCATATAAAATAGTATTAAAAAAGCCCTTAATATATTTTTTTACTAGTTCGTTTATTTACTAGGCTCAGTCGTGTGTGACACTTTGCGGAGCCAAAATCAGTAATGTTTGAATTTACATTTTAAATAGCAGTAGTTCTAGGTTAGTATTGCGTACCAATTACTCGTGGCGGGCTCGAGGTTAATGAGTAACAATTTCGATTGGAAGGATCTAGGTAGGAAACTGGTTTCTGAAGCTTCCTTAAGATACTACTCTCGGACGGTTGACCAAATCCTGGCTGGGCAGGGGCAAGTAGCACAGGAACAGGAGGATAATAAGACTGGGACACAATGGTTGGAAATTGTTTGGAAAGGAGGGAATAGTCACATCAAACTCTAACATCAGACAAACAAAGGAATTCGTAGATCGCTTGCATGTAGGGAAGATCACGTGCTCCCAATACATCTCTTACTTCACGGAAGGGTTGTCTACCTCGGGCCACTAGGGTATCCAATAGTCGTGCTCTGGAGGCGTTATTACCCGGGCAATACCAAACTGCGTGATCGATGTCATCATAACCGGTTCTGCACCTACATATATTGCTGTCAACGAGGTTTATTCTATAGAGATGTGCGTCTAGCGAGTAGTGGTTGGACATAAGTCTTGACATCAATCGAATGAATCCCCGACTTACATCCAGACCTTTGAACCACGCTCTCGAACATTTGGTATAATGGAATGTAACCACCGCCCAAGAGAATTACTTGTCCAATCGTTTTGCCAACTTAAAAGAGAACTCTGACGTACTAATGGGAAAAATTCATCATGTGAAATTCTTCTATCATAAATCTCTCCTTGTGGTGCACCCACCTTTGCGAGAGAGTCTGCCTTCTCATTGCCTGCGATTGAGCAATGTAGGGGACCCATACAAAGGTAATCATATATGATCTTTCGACCAGCAAACTCATCTGCTCCCTTACCTTTGAAAGGAAATAAGATGAGTGCCTACCTTGTTTCATCGACAATAGCCTCAATCGAACTGAGACTATCCGAGAAGATGAAGTAATGGTCTATGGACATATCGGAAATCATCCCCAATGCTCAGCAACATAAACGGAACATAACATAATATTCAAATGTGATTTAATGTGAGTGAGAGACTGTTGAAATATGGTTTGAAATCAAAAATACAGCCAGTACCGAAAATATGAAGAACCACCCTACTGCAGAGCATCAGCAAATTACAGACAGTACAGATATTGTGTCGGATCGATACTGTATTTAGAATCCAACAGGGATAGCGAGCATCTTGATAGGAATTCATGAAAACTCCGGCACATACCAGACATCAAGGGCGTAGACAGTATTCTAAATAAGGGGCAGAAATTGTTTGATGATGGAGGATTAGGCCAGATGCGAATAGGTCGATCACCATTAAGTCAAAAGCAATTATGCTGAATGAATGGTCCTTTCAAATTGGTCCTTCGAACCGGATCAGGGACTAGCAAATGACAATTGTATACACACAATAACCTCTATGGACGGCGCGAAATGCGGTTGAACAAATGCAATACTAAAATGGTTTCAATGCATTGTGTACTTAGAATTGCTTCTTTTGGAAACGGATAAGGAAACGTGACTAGGTATCGGCTGGCAGAATAGTTTCCCAGGTTACACTCACAAAATTCTACACGTCATCATCATGTGTCTCACACTTAATTTTGCGCTTATTGTGAAACACATTCATTTCATGTGTGAATCTTATGCTATGAATCATGCCTGACGTTTTGTCTTGCGTTTTGTTTGACAAATGCGTTAATCCCACGCTAACTATAAAATACTCAGTGATGAGTAAAATTACATGCAGTTTGATAAATTATTATATCACACATTATCCATTAATAAGCTCGTAAACGAGCTCGTGAATGAGTATGTGTTATGCTCTCGGTTATCTACCAATGAATAATGTTTCCTCATTTGTGGATTACAGTTACTCATTAATAGGCAATTTATTGATTATTTATGGTGGCTCGAGCCGGTATTATCAACAATCAATAAGAAACTGATGATTTAAATTGGTTCACTACTTGACTAGCCTGTTGGTCCCAAGCAAATCGATTAACCTACCCCATTCTAGTTTCTTCGGGACCTTCTGGTCTTAGAGTATTATCCTCGGATTAAATCCCGATCAAGAATGTCTGGCTACTTTGATGTCGACATCAGAGTTGATCAACACGACTCTAAGAAAAAAATTAGCAGGTCATCCAATCAGGAACGGTATTAAAATTCAATCCTAGTTGGAGCTTACCGCCATAATTGTGTTCTTCACAAAATGGGAGAAATTCTACTCATAAATGGGTACTATAAAGTTACCGTGCTGTGAATAAACGTCAATAATGAATTTTAATACATTTTTATTTTGTGATTTGAGCTCGCATTTGTCAGAAACGTTGATAGAGACGCACAAAGAAAATTTCTGTCAAAACAGCAGCACGGTTTTTGAGGGATCTTTTGGCAATGTCACTGGCAAACATGTTTCTTCGAGTGGCTTCAAATGAATTTCATACAGTGCCGCAATGCTGTTGAGAAAATTTGAACGAAACTAAATAGAAATGAAGTGCGCGGAACTTTTTGCAAAAATAAAGTTAAGACGAGAGATGACAGTCGCTTCATGACAGTACCATGACCATAGATGTAACTCTAAGACCAGAAGGTCCCGAAGAAACGAGTTCAACTTTTTGGCTCAGCTCTGGTACTATCTTCGGTCCCAAGCTAATCGATGCACCCCTCGAAACATTGGAAAATCTACGAACCCCGCATTTTATCTGTCAAACTTTCATAGCGAATCAAAACAAACATAGTGTAGTACACTTCGTTTGTGGTTATACCAACAATCAATACGAAACTAACGATTTTAAATTGGCTCAATACTTGACTAGCCTATTGGTCCCAAGGAAATCGTTTAACGTATTCCATTCTAATATAAATTCCAGTACTACACTATGTATGTTTTGTTTCGCTATGAAAGTTTGACAGATAAAATGAGGGGTTCGTGGATTTTCCTATGTTTCGAGGGGTGCATTATTAGCTTGGGACCGAAGATAGTACCAGAGCTGAGCCAAAAAGTTGAACTCGTTTCTTCGGGACCTTCTGGTCTTAGAGTTACCTCTATGCTTATACATTCCATAAGACAAACCACATACGTCCTATAAGAATGCATAAACGGTATGTGTGACCATTTATACATTTCATTTGACACATGATCTTCATTAACTTTTTGCAAGGCGTCTGCTTATTAGTTGACTTATACATTTTATGCATAATCAGCAAAAGGTATAAAGCGAATTCTATCCGTGAAGTAACATTGCATGTTTTATCGCGGATTTATAGCATTCTACAAGTCTGAATCATGGTCTACAGAACCCTCATAAAACCAAAATTGTTACTTGGGATGTCTTTCACTCTACTCAAAACTGAAATGCATAAAAAAAGACAAAACGGTACACTCTTTGCACACTGTAAAAAATCATTGCACACAAATCAACTCTGTTCATATCAAAACAAAAATACTAGCCCATCTGGTGGCTGATGGCACAAGCTTCTAAAAAAAATCTATTACAGTGAACCACATTATTTTAATTGATTTCTTCGCCAGTTAGTCGTCTGTCACTTCGTTTGTGGTATAACTTTTGTCATAGTTTACTGATTTGTTTTATTTAGTTTTATGGCAATAAAAATGATTGCGCTGCAACATTTTTATCACCATAAAACTAAATAAAACGTTCCGATTCGAAATTGATTTTCATCACTTATAAATGTTGTTTTTAATTGAATCAAAAATCAATAAATAAATAATTTGATATCTGAATTATTTCGTGAAAAATACTATTTATCATTGAGAACAATACCTTTCTGGTGAAGTGAGCGAACAGTAATGTTTATTTACTTTGCTCGTTTGGTTCAGCGTTTGACGATTCGTTTGGTTCTTCCCGACCAACCATTCGTGAAACTTCTTCAAAGTTCTTTATACAGAATTAAAGATTAATGTCGGCAATCCCGACCAACCATTTAGTTAATTTTCTTTAATTTTCTATACATCGATCTTCAAAGCCATTCATAAGAAAAATCGATAGCGATCGTCACCATTTCATGAATGATTGTAAAGATGCTAAAATTCATACACTGCATACAAAATCGGTGAAAAATTTATACATTTTTGATTGCAAACGTTAATATTTTTTTTTTTGCTTTGTGGCGCAAGGTGAGGAGCTAGCTATATAGTTATAAATGAAGGACGTAAATAGTTAAAGAAAAGAAAGACATAAGTTCAAAAGTGCTAAGAAGACAGAAAATTATAAATCATGCTATAATTACACTAGTTTACAGCATTTTTGAACTCGGTAAGGTGATGATCATTTCCAATGCAAAATCCTACGCTGAATTCAATGCCGTGGTCAGAAAAAATTAAAGTAGAGCTATTTTTGAGATATACAAAAATTTTGATTTTTTGAATTTTGGACAAAAGTACGATTACTAAAATGTCAATATCTTTGGACCAATGTGCACCAATTTTAAATCTTTTTTTATGAAAATGAAGCTAAACAAATTTGCTATCGTTCACTAGAATATTATGTCTTAATTAAAAATTTAATTTTGAAGTAATTTAAAAATTTACGGCATTTTTTTTTATTTTTCCTGCGAATTTTCCATAAAAATCTTGTTTTAATCAACATTTTTAATGGGATAAAAAGATTCAAAAAATCATTCGACAATTTATTCTTAAAGTCCATTCAAAACCGGAGATGAGCCTTTAATGGATGAAATCGGTCTGAAATTGTCGAAGTTATGAGCATTTTTGTAAAACACTTAAAAATGTTGCTGAAATACAACAGCTTTAGAGTTCCTTTTCTAGGTGTCGTTATAAGCATCCAAATCGCATGTAAAGTTTTCATGGGAGATTCTTTTCTCTACATATCAATTTGATTAAGGCATATCAGGATTTAAAACCGAGTTGATACAAAAGAAATTTATTTAGGTTTAATTAAAAATGATTGAGAATCGAATGACTTTGTCTTCGATGTTTTGAACTTGTTTCTCGAATCAGAAACCAACAATAGTCACCCATCATTGCTTCATCCCAAAACCCTTGGTAACGACGGTCCATCATCTACATTTGTTGGTGAAAACGTTCGCCGTGCTCATCACTCTCGTCACCAAGATTTTCCGGGAAAAAATCCATGTGAGAATGTAGGAAATGTATCTTCAAAGACATATTCACACCTGTGTTCAGTGAAATAAAAGGATTTGAAATTAATTATATGTAACAAACACAATATTTTTGATTTATACCTATTTTCTCATAATTTTTGAGCAATTCATCGACGGCTTCCTCATAATCTGGGCTTCTGAAATTTCCTAAAAAGGTTGTGACAACACGCTGGAACGATTTCCACACTTCTTCCTCATCTGGTGTCAAAACTGTATTGAATGCGGAATCATTGAGCAGTTTTTTGATCTGTGGGCCAACAAATACACCTTCCTTTATCTTTGCGTCAGATAAATTTGGAAATACTGATTTCAAGTACTGGAATGCCGGCCCTTCTTTTTGCAACGCTTTGACGAAATTTTTGAATAGCCCAAGTTTTATATGTAGTGGTGGAAGTATTATGCGTTCTTTTACCACAAGAGGATCATTTTTAACGTTGTCTTTACCAATTGTGAAATTATCCCGTTTTGGCCAATCTTTTCGGACGTAGTGTTCCTTACGAGCTCGACTGTCCCATTTACACAAAAAACACATATATTTTGTGTATCTTTGTTGCAATCCAGTCAACATGGCAACCACTTTAAGATCGGAACAAATTTTCCAATTGTGTTGATTGTAATTTATCAAATTGAGCAATAGAGCCATTGATTCATACGTTTCCTTCATATTAACGGCATGAGCTAATGGAATAGAAGGTTTCTCATTCCCTTGATGCAGTAAAACGGCTTTCAAGCTCAACTTGCTGCTATCGATGAATAAACGCCATTCAGCTGGATCATATGGCTCACCAAACTCTTCAAACAAGCCGTTTACGTCATGGCAAAAACATGCCTTGTCCTTTGTAGAATAATATTTGTCAAATTTCTTGTGACGATTCCTGTGACAAGAAATTTTGACCTCCTTGCTCAGCATGTTGTGTTCTTTCAAGCGTGATGCCAGCAATTCGGATTTCTCCTTCGATAAGTCGAGATCTCGCACCAAATCATTAAATTCGGATTGTGTAAACAGTTTTGGGTTTCTTTCCAATGCCACCTCGAAGTCTTCCTCGCATTCCTCCTTGAATTCCTCCTCACTTTTTGTAACGGTCGATTCAACAGAGGGCGCTCGTTTCCGCTTTGGATAAATAGGATACGGGACCGAACTTGAATGTGGAACAGGTTTTGTCATAGAAGCCACTTGTGGATACTCAACTGTTTTGTGACGTCCTTGTTGCTTAACTTTTGTCAAGCAGAAATAACAATCCGTTGCATGACAAAACGGCCGACGCCATATGGTGGGCATGTCAAAGGACAAATAGCGATTGACAGATAACAAATAAGTGAGTTAGTAAGTAAGACATTAACACTTATCAAAAATAGATGAAGTAAGATAATGTCGATCAGGAAAGAACAAAGCACTACCATGCTGTACATAAATTGTTTATATGAAAGTTATTCAAAAAATCAATTTACCTTGCGCCTGACATCCACCTAGCCAAGCACGTTTTGCACGAACTATATAATACTTTTGGAATCCACGGTTCGTCAAAGTCTCCAGGATCAATTTTAAAATTAAGCCTGTATGCAGTTTGCAACGAAGCAGTGAAATTGACCGATTTTGTAAATATATAGTTGCCACACGCGTAACAAAACTTTTGAGGATCATTTTTATACTTGAATTCACGTTTTGTCGTATACATCGTTAAGCAATGTTAAAGAAAGAAAGCTGTCAAATTGAGTTGGTTGCCTTAGGTTCTCGCCGAGCGGTCTCACAAACACTAGCGTAAATTATATTGTTGAAAATATCCCATTTAATTTTGCGTGACAGATGGTAGTGTTAGTGAAATGCACCGTATGCGTACACGTCCGCAGAAAGGCTTACTGGAAGTGGTGCATGAACCTAGGAGCGGCCAATCTTGGAACATTCAATTTCCATGATTTTACAAAAAATTTCATAACTTCGACAATTTCCAACCGATTTCATCCATTCAAGGCTCAGTTTCTCCAGTTTTTAATGGACTTTAAGAATAAATTATAGAATGATTTTTTGAATCTTTTTATCCCCTTAAAAATGTTGATTAATACAAGATTTTTATGGAAAATTCGCAGGAAAAATAAAAAAAAAATGCCGTAAATTTTTAAATGACTTCAAAATTAAATTTTTAATTAAGACATAATATTCTAGTGAACGATAGCAAATTTATTTAGCTTCACTTTCATAAAAAAAGATTTAAAATTGGTGCACTAGTTCCAAAGATATTGACTTTTTAGTAATCGTACTTTTGTCCAAAATTCAAAAAATCAAAATTTTTGTATATTTCAAAAATGGCTCTACTTTAATTTTTTCTGACCACGGCATTGAGTTCAGCGTAGGATTTTGCATAAGAAACGTTGGTCAACCACTAAAGTTCACACTTTTTATGTTGTTTTGTAAACTAGTGTTATTTTAATAGAATTGACTACCCCCTTGATCCACTTTCTCATTTTACAGCTGGTTTAATTTGACAGATCGATGTCTTTCTATACCACTTGAAATCACTGAAAAGGGATCGGTTTTTCATTATCGAGTTCCACATATGTTATGTGGAAGCCGTCGCCGGTGGTGTAGTAGTAAGCGTGACTGCTTTCTCACCCCAATGGGACTGGGTTCAATCTCAGCCGAGATCGGTGGGATTTTTCTGAGGCATAAAAATCTCTGGTCACGTCTTCCTTCGGAAGGGAAGTAAAGCCGTTGGTCCCGGCCCATGTGTGTTGAATGGGTGCAATATCCTACGCAGGTGTGGAAGCTGCCTTCCTGCACATTCGATTGCCGTCAATAGATGGTAATCGATGTTCGTCGGTGATTGGCACTAGATTGCGGAACAGAGACCGACGTTAAATAAAGAAAATAATATGTTATGTGGAAATGTGCAAGGTTCTTGGACAAGCATATTCATTATTCTTGAGTATTTCTATGAGAATTTCAGATGAATTGTGTGGTGAACATAAAAGGAATTCTAAGGATAGTTCTAACGAGTATTCTATGTAAGTTCTGACAATAATTCCATTTTAGCTGTGAAGAGAACTTCAAGAGAACTCAAAGGAATGCTTCCAATGTAATTCTGGATTCTTGGAAAATGCACAGGTCAATTCCATGGGAATTCCGGTAAGAGTTCGTAGGTAGTTCTGAGAATAATTACAACGAGCTTCAATTAAATTTTTAGACGAATTTTAAGATGAGATGGAAATCCTGATGAAAATTCAAAAGATTGTTTAAGCATAATAAATAAGATACTGGTTGGACTTCGGTTCATGAGATAGACCCCAGCTAGTGCAGCTTCAAACCACATATGTTTCGGTGCCTTGGACTCGATCAGCACCATACGAACTTTCTCGATTAACGTCCGATTGAATCTCTCGGAGACTCCATTCTACTGGTGAGTGTAAGCAGTTATCTGGATACCCTTCTCGAAATAAAATCGTACCTGGTCCTTTGAGCAGAATTATCTGCCCTGATCCACGGTAAGCTTCTAGATTCGGTGGCCCGTTGCAGCTGAAACCATCGCTTCATAGTTTCGAAACTTTTCGAATACCTCTGACTTCTTTTTTTGACGTAAAGATTTCTATATGGGGGTACACTTTGTGAAAACCGAAAATGGAACACGTAACAAAACTATGAAAGATTTTGAACGTTAATAACTCAGCTGCCCCTGGACCAATTTCAATAATTTTATCACCATTTGATTAGATATATGTCGACGCATCAATTTAATACTTTATCTTTTTTTAAATGTCACTACGAATGCGCAACTGTTGCTTGATAAATAAAATTATCACCGATTGTCAGCAAAAAGCGATTTCCCTAACACAGATTTCAAAGTTGAATTCCTTCCGGTCTCACCAAACGGTGTTTATTCAATAACCGCGAGGTGAGTGGTGGTGTTCTCCAGTGCACAACGAAAGACTGCCTGCAAGCAGCGAGCCGCTGCCCACATGAACATTAGACTGATACAAAATTTGAAATTTTCGCTCCACAGTGCTCAATTGGTTCCAAATCGGGTCCTGATTAACTTCCCAAAATTTAAGCTCATTTGGTTAGAAACTGACTTGGCACAAACCATTTGAAGTTCATATGGAGATTACTATGGGAAAACCAAACTTTGTGGTCATTGCCTTCTAGCCTTTTTCCATATTACACTGTCAAAAAGTTCTACAGCCAAACTTCAGATTAAATATTTATTAATTGTTTAAGAGATTGATAATCTTATGGCATGATGAAGCAGCTGTTTTGTGTGTAACACTGTATTGTGCAGTGTGACATAGTAGCCATGATATTTGTGCTCCATTCTACGCTACAGAAACACCAATGTTGCCTGCTGAACAGTTCATTGCTTCTTCTTCTTATTCGCATTTCAAGCTTATTGGTTAGCGCATATTAGCTTATTGCGTGCTCTCAACTTAGTGTTCTAAATGCACTTCCACAGTTATTAATTGAGAGCTTTCGATGCCAATACCAATGCATGAATTTTTATATTGTGTGGCTAGCACAATGATACTCTATGCCCAGAGAAGTCGAGAAAATTTCCAACCCGAAAGATTCCCTCGACCGGACCGGGAATCGAACCCGCCGCCTCCAGCTTGGTAATACCGTGCCTTTACTGACTAGGCTATGAGGCTCCTCCTGAACAGTTCATTGAGCATAATCATAATACATCAGTGACTTGAATCATGAATATCTTTTGTTCCTTATATTTGATCGAAAAGTGATATTGCACAAAGTTGTAGCTGAGAAAATTTTCTGCAAGCAAAGCTATTATTTTTAAAAGCAGAGTGACATTGTGAATTTTTAGAGAGGTATGATCAAAACATTTGGTTTTTCCATAGTAATTTCCATTAAAACTTCGTAAGGTTTGTGCCAAGTCTCTTAATAAACTAGTTACAATTTTGGCTAATCAGTATCCAATTTGGAAACTTTTGAGCACCGTGGAGCGAAAATTTAAAATTTTGCATCAGTCTAGTGAGCATCCATAGAAGGAGGCTGAAGCCGCACCGCTATTGATCGGAATCAGTAGCTCTACGTGAGTCGCTGTGGACCATCTATGTCAAGCGCGTCATAGTAAAGAGTATAAACAGAAAACACAAGCCCCTGCTGCGGTTGACAAATAACATTTATTATATAAGACCACGTAGTCCTACGTCACCATTGCGAACAACCCCATAGGGCAAGGGACAGCTCTATGGGGTTTTTCGCAATGGTGACGTAGGACTACGTGGTCTTATATAATAAATGTTATTTGTTAACCGCAGCAGTAGTTTTATTGTGAAAATTACATCTCGGGCTACAAACAAGCTCTGGGTCTTCATATTCCACAGCAGACCATTACTGATAATTGACTCTTTGAATCTAGCTTTTTCCGCTGCTGAGTCGGAACCCATGCGTATGCCTTGCAGCCAAACACTCTGAGCCTCGTCATATCAGGCTTCTGATTCGTCCACATCTCGATAGGAGTTTTGCTTTGCGAACCTGCATTAGCCGCGCTGAAAGGGACCTAAATAGGAGAAATAGTAAAAACAATTACAACTCTATCATGTTACATTAGAAATAATGCAATCCATGCATAAGTAGGTATTCCTCCTCAAATTCCGGCTCAATTTATAACATCCTTCACAAATAGTCTTCTAATAAGTCTCGAAATTTACAACGCAAAACGTCAGCCCACACTAAGCTCCATGACAATTCCTTCCGGCTGGCTGTCTGGTACAGACCGGTTCAATAAACGGAATACACAGCACCATCAAAATACCGGCTCGGCACGCATCCCAGCAATCCCCATTGGAGCCATCAACCGATTTGACCAATTTCTCCGGAACACCAATCAAGAACAAGAATGAGAACGGGGGTTCTGCAAAGACGGTAAATTGCACACTCACCAAAAGCCTTTAGGCCTCCGTACAAGTGTGTTCGACGTCCGACGGTTTCGCAAAAGTTATACCCAAAAGTGGCCCTCGTAAAGTGTAAGTTTTTATCATTCCCTGCGGGGTGAAAATCCGTCGACGACGACGACGACGACGACTACGACGGATGGGATGGGCGAAATCGCTTGTTATCATGGGCGAATGTCCTCCGGTGATGATTGCGTCTGCACTGCCTTCGGACCTTAGACAACGATAAAGAGGACGACAACGTCAAGCAATAACGACGACAAGCAACGACAATCACCGAAGAAACGGTTGGCGATGGCAACCATGAGAGGCCATAAATTCAAGCATTGAAATATCTCGCTTTGCATAAATTACCTCTACCTAGCCGTTGGAAGTGAAGTTTGCTGATGGTCCGCTCTGCTAGAGAATCAGATCTGCAGATCTGTTTGATTTTATTGTTGAATTTTCAACTTTCAGCTCTGGTATTAATAGCTAGTTTCTAGAAGGTTAGTTTCTAGCTATTCTGCTTGTTCCCGATCGAAGCAAAGCGAGTTTATCCAATTTTCTTATCGAATCCACCGGCTTGGTGAAAGAAAAAGGACTGCCAATAAGTCCCGCAATTCCTATCTACCGTACTCAGAAACAGGTTGGTTTCCACATTGCAAAACTAGATCGAACGATAAGATTAGCCTCCAGAACGGTATTTTAATGCGATGTGCTCTCCAAATCAGATTCTACCCTTTTTGTCCACCGCCAAAGCCTTCATTCGTTCATCCGTTCTTGTGGGCCCGGTAATAAGGAGCAAGTTGAACCAGTTTCTCCTCCATTTCTCGACGTCGTTATCTCTCCGAACCAGCAGCAGCACCAATGGCAACAACGACAGGGACAACCAGCAGCAGCTCGAAACTCCAAATAAGGGATCTTGTCAAATGAAGTGACAACTCATTAAGAGAATTGTTTCGGACCATGGCGGCGGGACCGGAGATGAAGATGGCATGGGTCTCGGAACATAATAACTATGCCAACCAGAGACTGTCGTCATCGCCGTCGTCGTCGTCGGTTCTCTTTCGGTACTTGAGCTGCAATTGACTGACAGTTTTTCGTTTTTATTATTTTCGAAATTGCCCTTTCGTTTCAGTACATACATAAGGCTTCCACGGTCGACTGATTGTGCCAAAAGCTTTATGATCCGGGAAAGGTCAACATCGAGGACTAACTCCCATTCCGGCTTGTTCCTCCAAAGTCGGTCCCCGGAAGGAGAGAGTGTTTTAATTCGATTTACACTCTGGTGCTTTTCCTACTTTGGTGCCCTTATAACGGCCGACTGTGAAGCTATAAATGCCAACTATGGAAATGGAAGCAGAGTGCAAATTGCTTGTTATACCGGCAGACAGTCGGAACGGGCACCGAGTGGGGATTTGTGGAATTAATAATTTATGCCAAGTGGAGACTGGACTTGGGTCTTAATTAATTATCAATCAAGATTTGAGAGACCTGGGATGTGTTTATCGTGGGATTTCACTTGAAGTTTCACGCTCAGAGCGTTTAATGAATTTAATGCAGGTAGAGCATCACACAGTGGAGATCTCTTAAGCGACAGGGATTTGGCTGCCGCAGAAATCCCGATATGAAATATTTGCTTCATTCAGGTAAAAGGATCTAAGTATCTTTTTCACACAATTTCATTCGCTATGATAGCACTTGTTTTGAGCCTTTTTTTTTACCTCGAAATTCCATGAAAGATATGAAAAATCTCCAATCAAGCGGGATACCAGTGGCCCATATTGTCTTGTAAATTTCTCAAAGCTGCCCAATGGTCACTATTGACTGTTAAAAACATAATTGGTAACTTTTACTAAAATTAACTGACTTAATATATTTTTTCTAGATATTGATTTAAAATACAGTAGAAGTAACCTATGATTTCGGTCCTATGTACATATTTTAGATGTCCTACTGAGTAAAAACTTAGTTGAATTCAGGACCTCATAAAAATGCTAATACACATTCTATTACATTTGGTTCCTAAATTACAATCAGAAATGAGTAAGGTGGCGGCCAGGGTAGACGCGATTCGCGATGCGACGCGACCAATTCAAAGGAATCTTATTATTTATTATTATTTCTTGCGTGAGTCGCATCGCGTTGCGTCGCGTGTCGCGTCTACCCTGACCGCCACCTAAGGCTTTCTTCAATGACAATGACCGTCATGATGGCTGATATTCCCTATCACTTCAAGATTTCTAGGGCATAAATCTTGGACGGTTGTGACTTCACTCAAGAAATTAAAACTCCTTGTGTACTGCACTGCAGAAAACGTGAAGTTCAAGTTTCTTTGTTATAAGTCTCGTGAGAGCTGATATTTGAGCTCTTGAAATTTTTATGTTGTTCTGAGATTGATCATAAATAAGGTTTCCTTAGCGATTCAATTCCAAAACGCTAAAAAAAAAATGCAAACACAAAAACGGAGTGCACAATTTTGCACCAATGTTATCCAACATTTCGTAGTTTGTTGATCAGGATGATCTCAATTAGGTATAAATCCTTCCAATAAATTCTCAGTACATCTTTTATCTACCGATTGAGCAAAAAAAAAACTAAATAATGCTGTTTTTTTTTTAAAGATTTCGTTCGCGTTTTGTAGACGTACACATAAAATTTATCATAAGAACACGGGGCTTTTCTGTGGTGGAAAAAAAGTGGCTTCCATATCTATCACAGATTACAGATTTGACAGTGAGCATACATAAGGACGTAACCGTGATCGATTTTCATTTTTGTTAATAACTCGCTTGGATTAACATTTCTCGGTGCGTTTGCTGTTGCTTTTGATAACCAATACAACCTGTAACAGCATTACCCGAATAGCAATGGGGGTTTTAGGAGGGTTCTGCACACTATGATTTAAACTTGTAGCATTCTTTAAAACCGTGATAAAACTTGCAATGATACTTGGGTACAATGAACAAATTTCAGATAATAATCAAGGTCCTAAGTTGCATTAATCGATTCCCTTCGTCGATTTTCTCTTCCGTTAATAACTTGAGCACATAACCGTTTCTTCTATTTGTCGTATTAGATGCTAGATAAAAACATATTTTATCGATATGCGTGCTGAAAATACCTGGGCCGAGTGGATTCAAAGAGAAAGTCGACGAAGAGAATCTTGTCAATGTTACTTAGGACCTAATGCAATATTCAGCTTGAATTTTTTCGCTTAGCAGCAGCAATGTAAAGAGAAAAACGATGTAGAGAATCGACCATTACAAGAAGGCCCTTTTGAACGCTCACTGCCGAATTTCAGTACCTAGAACTGAAAAAAAACTCGACGGTACTGCTAAGAGATAAGTATTGTAAGTCCCTCCTACTTGGAAAATTTGCAATCGAACGGCTTGCTATGCCGTTCTATGGCATAATATTCCAAGTAGGATGGACTTTCATAGCTAATCTAAAAGCATAAATAGAGGAACCGTCTAATAATTTCAGTGCTTGGTACAGGAGTCTGTAATCTGCGTAGGGAAATCCTTTTTTTTCACAACAGAAACGCACGAAATCTTAAAAAAAAACCATATATAGTATTTGTTATTCAATCAATAGATTAAAGATATACCAAGAATTAAATGGAGGGATTTCAAGCTAAAATGTTCTGATCGCGAGATATTGACGATCAATACCGAAATTTCTCATAAATTTCCAACCCGTTTTGTGTGGTGTGTGCTGTTGATTTTCACTGTTGCCCAATGAATAGGGAACTTTTATTAAAAAAAAAACGTAGTAGTTGAGGGAGGAGTGTGGCTTCATAAGTTGGGACCGGCCATGTATTAGGTGTATTGCAAAACACGCTCCGAGGGGGAAGAGGTGTTTATTGGTAAAAAAATATACGTAATTTATGGATGGCCCTAATTTTACTTCCCAGGCTGTGTCGGAATGGGCGAGTTAAATTTAACTCGTGGTTAAAAGTGACAGATGACTTATCGAATAACGTTAAATTTAACTCGGCAATTGGTACACAGCCCAAGAAGTATTTCTCGATAACTTTTTCGAAGGGACGTATCAGCTTTTGTAAACAACGCATTCGATCGTCAATTTGGCGTAACTGGTAGCTCACCCACGCATGCTAACACTACCATCGTCGTCCACGTCCAATCAGGCTAAGGCCTTGTTGTCCTCTGCTGTCCGAAGAAGTCGTCTCCACTCTAATCGATCCATGGCCACAGTTCGCCAGCCTCGTAGTCTGCGAAGGGTCCGCAGGTCACCTTCTACTTGGTCGATCCACCTTGCCCGCTGCGCGCCTCTTCTTCTTGTTCCTGTTGGGTCGCTTTCTAGAACCATTTTCACTGGGTCGTCGTGCGGCATTCTTACGACGTGCCCAGCCCACCGTAGTCGCCCAATTTTTGCAATGTGGACGATGGATGGTTCTCCCAGCAGCTGGTGCAATTCGTGGTTCATTCGCCTCCTCCACGTTCCGTCATCCATCTGCACTCCACCGTAGATGGTACGCAACACCATCCGTTCGAAAACACCAAGGGCGCGTTGGTCCTCCACGAGCATAGTCCAGGTCTCGTGGCCGTAAAGGACCACCGGTCTAATCAGCGTCTTGTAGACAGTCAACTTCGTGCGGCGGCGAATTTTATACGACCGGAGCGTCCTCCGGAGTCCAAAGTAGGCACGATTCCCTGCCATAATGCGTCTTTGAATTTCTCTGCTGATATCATTTTCGGCGGTCACCAGTGAGCCCAAATACACGAACTCATCGACCACCTCGATTTCGTCACCGTCAATCTGAACTCGGGGTGGGAGGCTAACATTGTCTTCCCTAGAACCTCTTGCTTTCATATATTTTGTCTTTGATGCGTTGATGGCAAGTCCAATCCGTCTAGCTTCAGCCTTCAGTCTGATGTACGTTTCCGCCATCATCTCAAAGTTCCGTGCCATAATGTCAATGTCATCGGCGAAACCAAGGAGCTGCATGGACTTCCTGAATATCGTGCCACTCGTGTCTATCCCAGCTCTTCTGATCACACCTTCTAACGCGATGTTGAACAGCAGACACGAAAGTCCATCACCCTGCCGTAACCCCCTTCGAGATTCAAAGGGACTCGAGAGTGTCCCCGATACTCGAACAACGCACGTCACTCGATCCATCGTCGCCTTGACCAATCGCGTCACTACCATCAGATAGATGTAATTTTCCCCTACCTGATATAGTGGTGTTAGTATGTGGGGCGAGCTATCAGTTATGCCAAACCGACGGTAAAATGCGTTGTTTACAAAAGCTGATATGTCCTTTCGAAAAGTAATCGAGATTTGTAGTTATCATTCAGCCAAGGAGCACTTACGCCATCGAGGCGACGCTGCTACCAGCAGCCAGTGATCTCGACGGGAACGACGCGCAATGTTCGAGGTGCAAAACTCGAACTCGCGCTTGACAGGAACCGCCTTCCTACTTCTGTTACTGCTACTGCTGCTGCTGCTGCTACCTATTATCCGCCGTTTGAAGCGAAAATGAGTTGAGGCACAATAGCAGCGCTGTTTTATGGCTTTTCAGATTCAAGCAGCACGATGTGCAACCAAATGGTACTCGATTATCACGACTGGGTTTGAGAAGAACGTTTATTTCATGAAAACAGTGATAAAATTATCACGTTTTATTTGTACATTATAAAACATTTTTTTTTATGAAAAATTGAAAAAAGCGTTTATTGTTACAGCTTACGAGAGTTATTTCCTATCGATTGGTGTATTTGGATTTTAATTTCATCTATAAATGACAAAGTTATAAGCGTTCAAAACCTTACACCTTTTCGTGACGTTCACGCAATTTTAGATTTTCGATTTACCGCCAGTACCTTCCCGTAAGACGTAGTCAACGTCAAAAAACGTAACTTTATCACAGTAGTCGAATCGATTTGCGGTCTTGGACGAAGTTGTTTTGTGTAGTTTTATCAATCTAAGTCTCACGTTTGGTAAAAATTGTGCGATTTTTGAATTTTTGACAAGCAATTGATCGGTTTTGGTTTGTTTCCCAAACACATTTTAAAGCTCTCCCACAAATCTAAATCGTAACCAAATTTGTTCAAAATGAGCACAGACAATCATTCACATATGTGCTAACATTCATCTATTTTGAATCATATTTTTTGCCCGTGAGATTGCATCTAAAAAAAATTTAATTAAGGGTATTTATTTATTTAATTTGTTTTCCTTCATCGGACCCCATATCTTTTCGAAAAACATGAATCACAATAATACAATACAATGACAACGAACATTAATCAAGTCTATAGCATAAAAAAGTTATCCTCCTATGGCATAGAGTTGTCCCTGAAACAGTTAGAAGTCCTCGTCCTTCTCAGGAGTCTGCGTTGGTGTCCCTTGAGATGTTCAAACAAATTAATAGGAAGATGACCTGTGTTTATTTAGTTACACTAAAACTGATATCTAGTAAAAGTGAGGGGGTGACGGACCTACGCTCTCTTCCCATCTTCCTATTAATTTGTTTGAACATTTCAAGACAAATTCTAACTCGGAAAACGCCTAAATGTATGTAGCTCCTAATTGATCATCGCTGATCAACCAATGATTTTAATGATTTTCGAGAACTTCTAGCGATTGGATCTGCTTAGGATGTTTCAGAAATTAAGTTTAATTATTATTTTAACTAACTCTTTGGTTATTTTGGTGCTACAAGAATTGTTGACACACTTAGTAATGTTTCGAAAATGACCAATTTCCCATACATTTTTGTATGGCGTCCTTATATTTATTTCCGAAGGAGAAAATCACATTTCCATTTATTTCCCCTGCGTACATGATGCAATTGCTAATTTCTCTGGGTGATATTGTAGCATGATAATGTGGCTTCCAAAAATACATGGTTTAGAATTCCTCTGATTCTTATATTTGGTAGGCGCCATGCTTTTTTATGTGTCTTTATATTTATTTCCACCAGTGTATACCTGCTAATCTATCTGATTCCATCGTACTACTAAAGCACAACGTTTTGGCTGCATCGTATAGGAACGTATTCTTCACTTTTAGGACCACAATTAAATTATGGACAGAAGTAAATAAATGAGCTTCATCTGATTCTATTTAATGAGAATCCTGCTCAGCACATGTGAAAAATAACATAAAAACATGATTGTGCCGACGGCGTGAAGGAATTAAAGAAAAATAAAAATATTACATAACATTGATTTTCCACCAGAAAAGCTTAAAATTCGAACTCACTCATCTGGTCATATCTCAAAAACTATTTGTTCAAACCATTTTCCCTTGGAAACACATCAAGTACAATTTGGATACCTGTTGGTAATCAGCCTGTTTACTGTAGTTACTGTTATAAACAAAATATGGGTAAACCTTTAAGAATCAACACTAAAAAAAACTTCAAATTGACGTTATAAGATCACGAATAGCTTATTTGGTAGTGGAGTAATCTCTTCTGAAAAATTAAACTTTTAAAAATCTCGAAAATCCAGGGTTTTAGGCCAGAAGGATCTAGGCACTTTAGAGCAAAATCAAAACAGGCGTTTGTTCAGAATGCCAATATAAGCGTTTTGGCCAAGTTTGGCTTAAACCGGTGAAATTGACCACAACCACCAACCCACTGGAGCTGGAATGAACCATATTGAGTTTGCATTTTTCATATGCTTTTTTTTAATAAACAATCAAAATCTAAAATAGGGACATTTTTTGTTTTTTTCATAAGTTCCGTCTTTGTCGGTCTTTGTTCTGAAATCTAGTGCCAATCACTGACGGACATCGTGCCATTCAATGACGGACATCGATTACCATCAATTGACGGCAATCGAATGTGCTGGAAGGCAGCTTCCACACCGGCGTAGAATATCGCACCTATTCAACACACATGCCACAGGGCGGGACCAACGACTTTACTTTCCTTCCGAAGGAAGACGTGACCAGAGATTTTTATGCCTCAGAAAAATCCCACCGACCTCGACTGGGATTGAACCCAGACCCATTGGGGTGAGAAAGCATTCACGCTTACCACTACACAACCGGCGCCGGCTAAGCATATTATAGAGCATTCAAGAATTGCTTGAACTTCTGTTTGGAACACGGTTGGCCAGTAACCCATATATATTGAGATATCTATCCCTGGAACAGTTACCCCTGCTCCCAGCCGATAGTTCAATCTTGAACCGTCTGGATAAAAAAAACAGGACGGATGTTTGGTCCTCCACTTTCACAAACATAAAGATCAAATTTGTTCGCATTGTATAAACAATAGAAATGATATTGTGACGTAGGACTACGTCTTTGATTTCTATATGGGGGTACACTTTGTGAAAACCGAAAATGGAACATGTAACAAATTAAGAAAGATTTTGAACGTTAATAACTTAGCTGCCCCTGGTCCAATTTCAATAATTTTATCACCAATCGATCAGTGTTTCCGAATGTTGATTTTCAAAAATAAACTATTGAAAAACTGGTAAATGTCCAGCATTGTCCAAAAGCGTCGGATTAACTAACAAATCCACCAATTACCTACATGCATATGCTGCTTCCCCAGCACAGTCGTCAGAGAGTAGTAAGTAGACGAAACAAGTCGAAGTGGCATTCGCCTCCGATCCTCGGGCGCGTGCAAATAGGGAGGATGGAATTGCATAATATTTTGCACACTCATCGCCATATTCAGAACCAAACGCAAATTCTTCGAGATAACCACCATCCGTCGTCTGACTCGTACTGACGGCGGTGTCTGACGTATCTCCGGTCTGATTTACGAGGTGTGCTGAAGGTGTTCCTAAAAAGTGAGATCCGTGATGCTGTCACCTACACTAAACATGCCAAGCGTACGTTTTGAAGTGACAGAGACGCACTCTGTTTGGTTTCGAAGGTTAAATCATCACCAAATTGGGCAACAAAACGGCTCTTTTCAGGGCCACCAAGCTTATTACAGTACAGAGTAGGAATAGAATTCATCTGCCTGTTTGTCTATATTCAGAACCAACGATCACACAAAATGCTCATGTAATCAAACTGGAAGCAGGACGCTAGGAAACATTTGTGAAGCCGAGTTATTTACGAAATAGAGTGTCGATGAAGAGAATCGATCAATGTAGATAGGACCTATTGAAAAGTGTCGCGAGATTTGTTTTCCATACTGAGCTCCAATGCTACCGACGTCAGGGAGGCAGCTCCCGAAGGAAGGCGTGATCAGAGATGTTATGCCTTAGAACATGTCGGTGGCGCCGACTGAGATTGGACCCAGGCCTGCTGGGGTGAGAGGTAATCACGCTATCCACCGGCGCCGATATCTTTCAGGGTGATATCACGGCGAATGAGATCGACCCAAATTTGAGTTTAGGTATCTCAGAAATAAGAAATAAAGTGCAGGAACTCAGCGATGAGTAAATTTGCTTCATGTTTTCCCAGGTTTTTCCAGGATTTTCCAGGGAAAAAATCCCAAATTTGAGATTGGATTCACTCTGAGACAACTTTAATCATCGCTAAGTTTCTGCAGTTTTGGCGATTGTGAGTGTACTAAACTCAAATTTGGGTCGTTCTCATTTGCCGTGTACGCAAATAAAAAAAAAGAGCCAGTGTCGCTACTTGATAGCAAACTACTCATAATGGGAGGAGTCTTTGTAGCTTTTGTACCACTTGGTTGCACATCATTCTGCTTTAACATGAAAACATATAAAAGAGCGCTGCTGTATGGCATTAGCTCATCATCACAACATCGGACTATCCAAGCCGGAGGCGCACAACGATCTCAGCTCCGACCACCAACCGGTGGTGACTGAAGTCGGTGTCAACGTGGTTCCAGTACGATCGAATGGTGGACAGCAACATCGATGAAAATCCACTGCTCGACACCGTAGATGACATCGACCGGGCGTTGGAAGGACTCCAACAGGCCATATCCGAGGCTGACGAGAAATGCGTTCGACAAGTTCCTGTGAGGGGTAAGTTTGTTGCTATTGATTCCCACACCCAATTATTGATTCGATTGAGAAATGTGCGCAGACGCCAGTTTCAGAGGACTGGAGACCTGGGCAAAAAACGTGAAATGGCCGATCTGAACAGGCAGATTGCTTCCAGAATGGACTCACTCCGAAATGAAAGTTTCGGGCGTGTTGTTCAGAATCTGGACGACCGCTCCAGACCATTCTGGAAGGTAGCCAAGGTCCTGAAAACTCATCCCAAACCCGTTCCACCTCTCAGAGTCGAAAATGATGACGATCGGCTTTTAATCACCCCACAGGAGAAAGCAAATGCGATCGGCAAGCATGTCGCTTCATCGCATTTGCTTGGCTCGACTATCCAAAGTCCGCTCGAAGATCAGGTTACGCTATGCGTTCAAAACCTAGATGCCTCCCCTTGTGCCGTGCCTCCGGTGGATATGATTACAGTACAACAGATTTGCTCAGCGCTGAAATGCACCAAGAACATGAAAGCTCCCGGGTTTGACGGTATATTCAACTTGATCTTGAAGAGACTTAGCATGAAAGTGCAGTCTCTTCTAACCACTATCTTCAACAGATGCTAGGAACTGCACTACTTTCCAAGCATCTGGAAAGTAGCAAAAATCATACCAATCCGCAAGCCCGGTAAGGATCCAACATTGCCTTCAAGCTACAGACCAATCAGCCTCCTTTCAGCGCTGAGTTTGTCGAGGAAAATAACATTCTCCTTCCGGAACAGTTTGGTTTCAGAAAGGGGCACTCCACCAATCACCAGCTAGTGCGGGTGATGAATAACATCCGAAGTAACAAAGCTGTATCCAAGTCCACAGCCATGGCACAGACAAACAGACATAACACATTGAATATTTCTCACTGTAAAACATCGTCGCTAAAACATTACCGCCATCTGTTGAGTACACTGTGGTGGGTAGTACGCTGAACAGATGGCGGTAGTGTGTAAACGTCATACGCAAGGAAATTGACTATGCGCGCCACAGGTGGCGGTACTACCAACTACGATACTTTTAAATTGACCGTTAAATGCTTGTTCGATGAAGAACTTGCGAGTGTTATGTCTGCTTGTCTGTGGCCATGGCTTTGTTAGACGTTGAGAAAGCGTTTGATGGGCTTGTATTCAAGCTTTGTAACTTCAACTTTCCATTACATCTGGTTAAAATCACCCGTAACTACCTCCAGCAAAGGTCGTTTAAGGTATCGTTGAATGGTTGTCTTTCCGACACGTTTTCCTTCCCAGCAGGAGTCCCGCAAGGCAGTCTGCTGGGCCCCTTGCTTTACAGCATTTACACTTCCGACATTCCTCCCCTTGGAGACGGTTGCGTGTTTTTCCTGTTCGCAGATGATACCGTAATAGCCGTCAAAGGAAGTATGCCTCACGAAATAACGAACAAACTTCAACGATGCCTTAACGCCTTTGCTGATTATGCCACCACGTGGAAAATCAAAATCAATGCTTCCAAAACACAAACGATCATGTTCCTCCATCGGCAGTCGCCCAAACTGAAACCGGCTCCATCTTGTACTGTAATCATGGATGGCACAAGGGTTGAGTGGTCCGCCGAAGTAACCTATCTCGGGATGTTGTTCGATGAAAAGCTCCTCTTCCGTTCGCATGTGGAGAAAACCGTAATCAAGTGTTCTGCCTTGGTTAGGTGTCTGTATCCGCTGATTTGCCGCAGATCCCGCCTCTCAAGGGTGAACAAACTGGCCGTCTACAGACAAATCATAGCACCTGCGATCCTCTACGCAGCTCCGGTGTGGGAATCATGTGCACAGACTCACAGGAACAAAATTCAGGTCGCACAGAATAGAGTGCTGAGGATGGTTCTTGATCGTCTTTTCGACACTAGAATAACAAATTTACACGAAGAGGCAGGAATTGCCAAAATAGATTCAAGAATTAACGAAATTAAGACTAAATTTGCACAAAAATGTAATTTATCAGAACATGCTTTGATAAGCAATTTGTATATAGTAGGTTAGGTGTATATAGTAGTTGTAGGTTAGTTGTAGTTGTAAATAGTAGTTATAAGTAGTCTCCTTTTTTCCAATTCAAATCAAACCAATCCCACCAAGGTGGTCATACTTTAAAATAGGCCTGATAGGACTAGTTACTGTAAATAATAATTAAAATCTCAAATGAACTAAAGTTGAAAAGACGCATCTGTGTCACTTGAAAAATTCATAAATGTAAACCACACAAACACAAGAAATAAAGATCATTAAGTTAAAAAAAAGGCATTAGCTCATTTTCGCTTCGGACGGCGTGGTTAACAGCAATAGCAGCAGTAGGAAGGTGGTGGCTAGTTCACTCCTTCACACCTAACAAGCAACAATTGACTGGTCGTGGCAGAGGAGGAAAAGTTCTGGTAAAGGAGACGCCAAGCGTCATCGCAAAGTTCTTCGAGATAACCGCCATCGGTCGTCTGGCTCGCCGTGGTGGTGTCAAACGTATCTCCGGTCTGATCTACGAGGTGTGGTGAAGGTGTTCCTGGAAAATGAGGTCCGTGATGCTGTCACCTACACTAAACACGCCAAGCGTAAGTGGCCATGGATGTCCTCTTCAATAAAACGGCCCTTTTCAGGGCCATCAAGCTTACATCAGTAAAGAGTTGGAATAGAATTTATTTGTGCTTGTTTGTCCATATTCAGAACTACAAGCCCCCAACGACCACACAAAATGCTCTCCAGAGTTGTTATCTTGTTACCAAACTTGGAAGCAGGGGTGCAAGTGATTTTGATTGATTATTTTAATTAACTTTCTCTTTGAAAAAGATTACTTTAAATTTGGTACACCTACAATTCAAAAACGGAAAGAGTTGAGATAATAGATAATTGATCAATTAAAAGAACTAAATGCTCTTCACATTTATTCCGTCCACTAGCGGTCCTACGTCAAGCTTCCGTTCGTGCCCCTAGGCACAGAACCTTCTACTTTTTTCTTCAAATTTTAATACAAGATAATCAATATTAAACATTTTTAGAATATTAAGGTGTCCTCTGTGAAATCACCGTCAAGGAAGTACTTCGTCCGTTGAACCATTAAAACGCTCCTTTCAGCTTCCAATTGGATAAATTGTTGCAACGGAAACAGATACATTGTAGCATCTAGTGCCATACTCAGTGTGCTGTTCATTGCATCAGTTACTGAGAGAGTAGCAAGTCTTTGTCGTCGCCCCAGCTTCTTTTGAGCCGATTTTTCATTAGTTTTCGGCCACCAAACCAATGATGCGTAGGATATTCTGGGTCTTACAATCGTCAAATAAACCCAGTGGATCATTTTTGGTTTTAGGCCCCATTTCCTGTAAAAAGTTTTTTACTTATCCAAAGAGCATTTGTTGCCTTATTAACAACCTGCTCTAGATGTGAATTCCAGCTAACTTTACTGCCAATAATTACTCCCATATAGTTGAATGTACGTGAAAGTTCTAAAGATGTTGCTTCAAATTTTATGTTATTAATAGAAAATTTTCTTTTCCGTGTGAATGGTACAGTAGTGTCTTAGAAGGGTTTATATTCAACCCTTCTTTGACGCACCGCCTGTAATTGTAGCCCGTGTGAACAGGTAACAAGGATCTCGTATTGAATATTTTCTGGCCAAAAAAGTTCGTCGTAAAAATTCCGTGTGTATTCAGCTCAATGAAACGTGACCACCGCCACCGGTCCACAATAACAAAACCGATAAACTGCAATCACCTGAGAACGAAACGTTTGCGAAAAATAAATTAAATTAAATTATCACGCGCCAGGCCTGGCACTCATTTTAACTATGTTCATTTTCCGGAACCAAAAGTCTGATCGGGATATAATTCAATAGAATTCTGAAGGGGGTTAAATTTGAAGAAACTTGCACTTCAATCGGTAAAGGAAGGATGACCGCTGGTTGAAAGTCACTTACAAATCAAAAACAACAAAAACTTCAATCGGATAAGCCATATCCACGAAAAGTGAGTGATTTATGTACTGTTTTCCACTACTAGGGCACATTTCAAGGCTGTAGCACCCTTCCTGGTATTTCACGTCTCTGGAACCACTCAGAATCAGCAGACAATCCGACGGAAAGAAAATTGTTCTTCAATACCCTGTCCAGACAACAAAAGAATCCATCACGGTTTCCTTCCTTGTTTAGGCAGAAGCCTTGGAAATTGGTTATCCGTGTGATTCGACATAAAGGGTGATACGGTCAAAATTTGGTCAATATCAACTTGACGTATTTCTTTCAATTTTGCATTTAAAAAACCTGAACACCCCTCATTTTGAAGGTGTGTGTGTGTGTAGAATGTTGCTCCTATTTTGATTTTGGAATTCACTCTTCAGTTGTCAAAATGCCGTCCAAGCAAGAAGAGCAGCGTATCAAAATTTTGCTCGCGCATCGCGAAAATCCGAGCTACTCGCACGCAAAGTTGGCAAAATCGCTAAAAGTTGCCAAATCAACCGTTACAAATGTAATTAAAGTGTTTGAGGAACGTTTGTCGACAGCCAGGAAGTCTGGATCGGGGGGAAATCGAAAACCGGAAGCCGCTGAGACGACAAAGAGAGTTGCCGGTAGTTTCAAGCGAAACCCTAACCTCTCTCTCCGAGATGCCGCAAATAAGCTGGGTGTATCGTCTACAACCGTGCATCGAGCCAAAAAACGAGCCGGACTATCGACTTACAAGAAGGTAGTGACTCCAAATCGCGATGATAAACAAAATACGACGGCCAAAGCGCGATCCCGGAGGCTGTACACGACGATGCTGACGAAGTTTGACTGCGTGGTAATGGACGACGAAACCTACGTCAAAGCCGACTACAAGCAGCTTCCGGGACAGGAGTTTTATATGGCAAAAGGAAGGGGAAAGGTAGCAGATGTTTTCAAGCACATGAAACTGTCAAAGTTCGCAAAGAAATATCTGGTTTGGCAAGCCATCTGTACCTGTGGCTTGAAAAGCAGCATTTTCATAGCTTCCGGGACTGTCAACCAAGAAATTTACGTGAAAGAGTGATTGAATAAACGTCTGCTGCCTTTCCTGAAGAAACACGGTTGTTCCGTACTGTTTTGGCCGGATTTGGCATCTTGCCATTACGGTAAAAAGGCCATGGAGTGGTACGCCGCCAACAACGTGCAGGTGGTTCCCAAGGACAAGAACCCTCCCAACACGCTAGAGCTCTGCCCAATTGAGAAATACTGGGCTATTGTCAAGCGGAACCTAAAGAAGACCAAAAAAACTGCTAAGGGCGAGCAGCAGTTCAAGGCAAACTGGCTTTCTGCGGCGAAGAAGGTGGACAAGGTGGCTGTACAAAATCTGATGGCAGGGGTCAAGCGTAAGGCCCGGCAATTCGGATTTGGAAAAGCGGAAGCCTAACTGAATTTTTTTCCTGAATTTTATACTAATTGAACTTGAAAAAGAAATTTAATTTGATTTTTTAAATAAACGATTTCACCGATTTACACGAGTTTTCCCTTGACCAAATTTTGACCGTATCACCCTTTAGATAGGCCTCCTTTTTGTTGGCTCATGCTTTTCGGTCCATTCAGTATCCCTCCGTATCTGCGTTAAGCAGCTTTAATTCTATTGTCAAACCACAAACACTGGTCCATTCCGAATCGGAAAGAGAAGAGGAGAAAGGATTCTCTACCCATTGAAATTTGGTTTTGGCCAGCAAAAACTGCGTTGCTTTCATTTGCCGAGTGATTTGATTGAATGTGACAAGTTGGCGTCCCGATCGTTCCAAAATAAAACCACGACTCTTTTTCACAGTAACGAGATTGTCCATCATCACAAACGGTAGCTCAATCGACTGAATCACTTAAACTACCTGTAAATTACCGATACCTATAGAGAAAGTAGAGAAATGGTCAGCCGTGCCCAGAAAAATCGATGTCTCACTTCTGGGAAGTCCGAGAACCCCAATTCCAATTTCTTTTCAGCCCATTTGAGTGTGCATCATGTCGCCGTCGAGCGGGCTGAAAGTGACATCCCATAGATGTAATCATTTTTTTTTCCACCTACGCATCGACGTGGGTGGAGACAAAAATGCGAAATTGTCGTGCCAACTTCAAAGAATCTTCCAGGTAAGTGTCGGGTTTTACCGACGGTATCCATCATCATCCTTCGGTTCGGAGATGGAATGGATAAAAAATTGGCGCAAAATTGCTTCCTCAGATCGGTTGCCTCCATAGTTGGATGATAAATGAATTGCTTTTGGACCGATGAAATACGGTTGACGAATTTAGTGTCCCTTCTGGGGAAAATTTTCTGATCATCAGAGTATCAGATCAAATATAAAAACTAAATTAATGAGAGAGGATGACACGTCAGAATCATAGCAGGGACAGTAGGTTGATTACAGCACAGTCAATTAGCATCCTTCGTTCGTTGGAGCGCTGGAGCGGAGCAATCTGTTCGTCCCCAAAAGAGGTCATACATCATCTCATTTTCTTGGCCCAATCTCGGGCAACGTTGCACCATCTGGTACAAAGTTAAAATTGGCATCCCCACTGATGGATAACCAACTCCATATCGGAATCCCTCTAGGCTAGAGCAGGGACCAAATTAAATCAGTCATTGCCTTCATCAGCGTTTGACGTATGGCGTCGTGCAAATGTAATCGCCCGGGAAACTCAAGAAGGCAGTACACGGTCGATGAGCATAGAATTAAACTCAACATTAGTAAACCTCTAGATTTTCATCATATTCAAGAAGTTTTTCCAGTAAAACCGTGGAAAACTTTACTCTATCCCTGAGCAACCCTCCTTATTGCAATGTTGAGTCAAATTGGACTGAATTTTGAGCTACTCTCATTGACCGTGCTGGTACTGGTAGCCAGCCAGTAGCGGAGAAAGTGAAGCATGTTAATTTTAAATTTACTTCTTATGTTTCCCGCGGCAAACAAATTTGCAAATATAATTTTTACGATGTTGGTCGCTCGCTCGCCCGCCGCCGGCTGTCATCATGAGCCGAGTCATCCACGCTCTCGTTGAAGCCGGTCGCTGTTGCGCTCCATTGGTTTGGGTAATGGTGATACAGTTCGGTGGCTGCCGACGGAGGATTTGCTAATATTCACGCGTCAAGAAAAGTTACTGCTTGACTGGGAAGATTCAGCTGATGTGATGGAGGATAAAATTATTGTAACATGGCTGCTGGAATCTGAAGACCAAAGCATTAATAGGAATTAGTGATTAGTGGAAACATGGTGCAGAATGATATGCAGACACCTGAAATTGGCTATGTATTTTTTTAACATTAAGGCGAAGTTTACCACCCGAAAATAAAAATAAAATTTCGACGTTTTTATTTTTTTTTAAGTTATTGGGAAAAGTTATCAAAAACCCAAAAAAATCAGTTTTTTCCTTAGATTCCTGAGAACATTTACATTTAAAAATATGTGCTTATCTCATAATTAAAAAAATACCCTAAGCAAAATCGAAAGGTTGCCGTTTTGTCATTTTTTAAATCCAACTATATGCCACAATGACTTACAAAAAATGATTTTGCACGTGAGTTTTTTATAAAAAAATAGAAAAAAATAATTTTTCCAGATTTGTTATATCATTTTTCAATATTTTTATACAAATCAAAACGTAATATTTTTTTTCGGAGCCGTGAACGTCCCCTACGGATCCTACTTGTGAAGTGAATAAATCCTAACCCTACGAGCCAAATAATAACGGGTGATTAGTAACGGCAAGTCGAGTAATGCTTAGTAATGCGCAATACAGATCCCATTGAGATCACTAGCCTCTTCCCAGCAACTCCTATCCCTACCTCCCCGTGGTACCGGCCGGGAACTGTGAGCAACCTTAGGGAAGATCGGGTAACCAACCCCGGTCCGAACTTTGGCGTCTGTTCTCCAGGAGGAGCGGCTCACAACAGCGTCTGTTCCCCATGTTAGGGGCGGCTGATCTACGTCCGAGTGCCAGTGAAGGACTCTAAACACAACTGTACACCCTGGTCCTCCGTAAAGTTAGGGGGTTGGTGTCAGGCCCTGCGAGCCAGCCGTAAAAAAAATCATTGCAATGGAAAATCAGCAACAGAGGAATACAAACCGAGACCAACGGCAACGACCCCAGCGACGAAATAGGACTTGCGATTGGAAACTCGGCACGTGGAACTGTCGGTCTCACAATGTCATCGGGAGCACCCGAATACTCGCCAATCTACTGAAGGACCGCGGATTCGGCATCGTAGCGCTGCAGGAGATGTGTTGGACAGGATCCATGGTGCGAACGTTTAGAGGTAATCATACCATCTACCAGAGTTGCGGCAACACACGCGAGCTGGGCACAGCTTTCATCGTGATGGGCGAAGTGCAGAAGCGTGTGATCGGTTGGTGGCCGATCGACGAAAGAATGTACAGGTTGAGGATCAAGGGCCGATTCTTCAACTTTAGCATAATCACTCCGGAAGCACTGATGATGACAAGGACGCATTTTACGCCCAACACGACCGCGAGTACGATCGCTGCCTTAGCCACGACGTCAAGATCATCATAGGAGATCTAAACGCTCACGTAGGCCAGGAGGAGGAATTCAGACCGACGATTGGAAAGTTCAGCGCCCACCAGCT
Organism: Ochlerotatus camptorhynchus; assembly: GCF_037179485.1. NCBI lineage: Eukaryota > Metazoa > Arthropoda > Insecta > Diptera > Culicidae > Ochlerotatus > Ochlerotatus camptorhynchus. The sequence continues at coordinate 352,598 of NW_027040576.1, forward strand.
GACGAACGGGAACGGCCTACGACTCATCAATTTCGCCGCCTCCAAGAACATGGCCATACGTAGCACCTTCTTCCAACACAGCCTACCCTATCGTTACACCTGGAGATCACCACAGCAGACGGAATCGCAAATCGACCACGTTCTGATTGATGGACGGCACTTCTCCGAAATTATTGACGTCAGGACCAGAGCTGGTAAATATCACGGCCGTCATGTGAGAATGAGAAAACAGGTCCTCTCACTATCACGAGACGAACTACCTATCATTAGCTTTCTTGTCATTTTCCAATGATCAAGCACTCATGAGAATAATTCTATTGCGGTTTTAAAATCTACATTTCTAACTGATTTAGGTTAGTTCAAGCAAGAAACCGTATGTAATCGGTAGGGTGAATATATTATTACGATTTTCTCGGTACAAGTAACTTTAAAAGCAATAAATGAGCTAGTAATTACGATGATCACAACACTGTCATGTTTTGTCATGACGAAAAATTCGATGAGATTTTGAAGAAAATCTCTATCATCGTTTTCTCATCCGATGATAGTGACAGAAGTATCTCTATAAATATCGCGTGAGATCTTTCATTGAAAATGACATTTGCCAGCCCTGGTCAGGACCTATCGTGGCGCTAACATCGACTCTGACCACTACCTGGTGATGGTCAAACTGCGCCCAAAACTTTCCGTCATCAACAATGTACGGTACCGACGCCCGCCACTGTACAACCTAGAGCGACTGAAGCAACCGGATGTCGCCTTAGCATACGCGCAGAATCTCGAGGCAGCGTTGCCAGAGGAGGGCGAGCTTGATGTGCCCCCTCCAGAGGACTGCTGGAGTACAGTAAAAGCAGCCCTCACCGACGCAGCCGAGAGCACCATCGGGTACGTGGAAAGAAGTCGACGGAATGAATGGTTCGACGAGGAGTGCAGAGCGATTTTGGTGGAGAAGAACGCAGCGCGGACGGTAATGCTGCAGCATGGAACCCGACAGAACGTGGAACGGTATGAACAGAAGCGGAAACAGCAGACCCGCATCTTTCGGGAGAAAAAAAAAACGCCGCCGCCGGAGTGCGAGGAAATGGAACTGCTGTACCGTTCCCAAGAAACACGGAAGTTCTACCAGAAGCTCAACGCATCCCGCAACGGCTTCGTGCCGCGAGCCGAAATGTGCAATGATAAGGACGGGAGTTTCTTGACGGACGGACGGACGGACGGACGGACGGACGGACGGACGGACGGGTGATTGAAAAGTGGAAGCAGCACTTCGATGCGCACCTGAATGGAGAGGAGAACGTAGGCACGGGAGACCAGCGCAATGGAGGAAACGACTACGTCAGTGCAGCAGAGGACGGAACTGACCCAACTCCCACGCTGAGGGAAGTTAAGGATGCCATTCAGCAGCTCAAAAACAACAAATCAGCTGGTAAGGATGGTATCGCAGCCGAACTCATCAAGATGGGCCCAGAAAAGTTGGCGACCTGCCTGCACCGGATGATAGTCAGGATCTGGGAAACAGAACAGCTACCGGAGGAGTGGAAGGAGGGGGTAATCTGCCCCATTCACAAGAAAGGCGACCTTTGAAATGTGAGAACTTCAGAGCGATCACTATTTTGAATGCCGCCTACAAAGTGCTACCCCAGATCATCTTCCGTCGTGTAGGGTAACCAACTGATTTTGGACCCCTAGAGGAAGTGAGATCACGTTTATGTCAAAATAATATTATTTGTTTATTATTATTATGCAATTTACATGCAGTTGTGTTCGAAAGCTACTCATCTTGGATGTAAAATGTCACTAGATGTTTTATTTATTGATATATACTCGAAAAATAATTCTTTTCACATCATGATATTCACATATTTTGGACCCTTCCACTTGATTTTGGACAGTGTCCATAATATATTTTGGACACACTGAATGGGAACGAATATATTTTGGACATGCTGAAGTTCTTTCAACCTATGAGCCTAAAATTAATTACGACGGTCACTTCTTCCTATCTCGCATTTGTTAGGTTCGTCTAGGTGGGAAAATTTTCAAAGAAGGTGCCGTAAAACGGGGTGAAATTGATCAGCGGGGTGAATTTGATCGCTGAGTATACCCAATATTGTACTTATGCATAATATTTTTACAATGTATACAAAGATACATTCGTACGCTTAGTAACGAAAAACATGTTACACATGAAAAAATATCACGAGAAATTTCAGCGATCAATTTTGCCCCGCTGATCAATTACACCCCGTTTTACGGTATGCATAAAAGTTAACCCCCCGTTACTCGCGCTGTTGTACTTTGTACAACACATATGAGTTTTCCATTGCCATTTTGTTGCTGCCAATCGATCTGAAACAAACTTGTATTCCTCAAAAAACTTGTTTTGAACTAAAAAAGCTAATCTTTGATTACAATTAACCCCCAAAATGCGGATAATAGAGAAAATGTAAATGGAAACCGCGTAAACGGTGTCCATACTACGTGGGATTGACTTAGTTGGTTACGTTACAACATGGAATATCTCGAAATCAGACTGATCAAAGTAACGATGGACGGTGTGCAAAACTGCGTAAGGGTTTCGGGTGAACTATCCAGTTCATTCGAATCTCGCCGGAGACTGCGACAAGGTGACGGACTCTCATGCCTACTCTTCAACATTGCTCTAGGAGGTGTAATGCGACGAGCCGGGCTCAACAGCCGGAGTACGATTTTCACGAGATCCGGTCAATTTGTGTGCTTTGCGGACGACATGGACATTATCGCAAGAACATTTGGAACGGTGACAGAACTAAACACCCGCCTGAAACACGAAGCAGCAAAGGTCGGACTGGTGGTGAGTGCGTCAAAAACAAAGTAAAGGGTGATACGGTCAAAATTTGGTCAAGGGAAAACGCGTGTAAATCGGTGAAATCGTTTATTTAAAAAATCAAATTAAATTTCTTTTTCAAGTTCAATTAGTATAAAATTCAGGAAAAATATTCAGTTAGGCTTCCGCTTTTCCAAATCCGAATTGCCGGGCCTTACGCTTGACCCCTGCCATCAGATTTTGTACAGCCACCTTATCCACCTTCTTCGCCGCAGAAAGCCAGTTTGCCTTGAACTGCTGCTCGCCCTTAGCAGTTTTTTTGGTCTTCTTTAGGTTCCGCTTGACAATAGCCCAGTATTTCTCAATTGGGCGAAGCTCTGGCGTGTTGGGAGGGTTCTTGTCCTTGGGAACCACCTGCACGTTGTTGGCGGCGTACCACTCCATGGCCTTTTTACCGTAATGGCAAGATGCCAAATCCGGCCAAAACAGTACGGAACAACCGTGTTTCTTCAGGAAAGGCAGCAGACGTTTATTCAAACACTCTTTCACGTAAATTTCTTGGTTGACAGTCCCGGAAGCTATGAAAATGCTGCTTTTCAAGCCACAGGTACAGATGGCTTGCCAAACCAGATATTTCTTTGCGAACTTTGACAGTTTCATGTGCTTGAAAACATCTGCTACCTTTCCCCTTCCTTTTGCCGTATAAAACTCCTGTCCTGGAAGCTGCTTGTAGTCGGCTTTGACGTAGGTTTCGTCGTCCATTACCACGCAGTCAAACTTCGTCAGCATCGTCGTGTACAGCCTCCGGGATCGCGCTTTGGCCGTCGTATTTTGTTTATCATCGCGATTTGGAGTCACTACCTTCTTGTAAGTCGATAGTCCGGCTCGTTTTTTGGCTCGATGCACGGTTGTAGACGATACACCCAGCTTATTTGCGGCATCTCGGAGAGAGAGGTTAGGGTTTCACTTGAAACTACCGGCAACTCTCTTTGTCGTCTCAGCGGCTTCCGGTTTTCGATTTCCCCCCGATCCAGACTTCCTGGCTGTCGACAAACGTTCCCCAAACACTTTAATTACATTTGTAACGGTTGATTTGGCAACTTTTAGCGATTTTGCCAACTTTGCGTGCGAGTAGCTCGGATTTTCGCGATGCGCGAGCAAAATTTTGATACGCTGCTCTTCTTGCTTGGACGGCATTTTGACAACTGAAGAGTGAATTCCAAAATCAAAATAGGAGCAACATTCTACACACACACACCTTCAAAATGAGAGGTGTTCAGGTTTTTTAAATGTAAAATTGAAAGAAATACGTCAAGTTGATATTGACCAAATTTTGACCGTATCACCCTTCAGGCGAAACCGAACATGACAGGATTCCTCTAGGAAGTAATGTCATAGACGAGGATACTTTCGAGGTAGTGGAGGAATTTGTTTACCTTGGATCCTTACTGACGGCTGACAACAATGTGAGTCGTGAAATACGAAGGCGCATCATCAGTGGAAGTCGTGCCTACTACAGGTTTCAGAAGAAACTACGGTCAAAAAAGATTCACCCCCGCACCAAATGTACCATGTACAGAACGCTTATAAGACCGATGGTCCTCTATGGACTATGTTCGAGGAGGACCTGCAAGCACTCGGAGTTTTCGAGCAACGTGTGCTAAGGACGATCTTCGGCGGTGTGCAGGAGAACGGTGAGTGGCGGCGAAGAATGAACCACGAGCTCGCTGCACTCTACGGTGAACCCAGCATCCAGAAGGTGGCCAAAGCCGGAAGGATGCGGATGCCGGACAACAACCCTGCAAAGTTGGTGTTCGCTACTGATCCGGTTGGCACAAGAAGGCGTGGAGCGCAGAGAGCACGATGGGCGGACCAGGTAGAGCGTGATCTAGCGAGCATTGGGCATGACCGAGGATGGAGAGCGGCAGCCGCAAATCGAATATTGTGACGTACTATTGTTGATTATGTCTTATCTTAAATGTGATGTTGTACAAATAAATGTATGTAGTAACGGCAAGCATCACACTGAAAACGAAACTAACTCAGTGATTCACTTTTACTCAGTTCTGAGTCACTTTTATTCATTCGTATGGAGAAATTTCGAAATGCGTACACAGCAAAACATTAATGTTAATAATATATTCAAGAGGATGCACTTCAATCATGTAATTATGGCCACTAAAATAAACAAACGCAGTAAAAGCAGCGTAATGTCCATTAATGCACTGTATTAATGATAATTTTGTCCTTTTTGGCAAGTAATAATACACCATATTTTCGACATGATTGAAGTGCATCCACTTTGATGTGATATGTAGTAAAATTATTTTATTGCTGTGAAGGTCACTGAGCGCATGAGAAACCTACGCTTTTACAGATGTTTACATTCGAATGAGTAAAAGCGACTCACTTTCTGATTATGATTTGTTTTCAGTACAACAATAATTAATAATTCAACTGACAATTGATGTCTAAATGAATAAAACTTAAACTAATCAGTTACGGTAAACAGTACGAAAGAGGCCAAGTAGCCGATGACGAAACACTTGAACTGATGAATTGAAGTCGAACACATCGACGAAGCTGTTGAACTCATGTAGTGCATAATTTCTGCTCCGTGGTTTAAAAAACAGAAAGTCACGTTGACGAAGAGGTCTCTCGGAGGCGTACAGATTTTGCTGTGCCAGCAATGTTGAACAGTCAATGTTACCTATAAGCAACTTTCCAGCGAACATGGCTTGAGTGACCATCCGTCTCACTTCTAGTGGTTCGATGTTAAGGAGACGGCAACGCTCCCCAAACTGTGGCAATTTCTTTGGATCACGCCAAGGGATAAAACGAAGAGCGTGTCTTACAAACTTCTGTTGAACGTATTCAATTCTAGCGATCCAGTTGGCACGGAAAGGACACCATACAACACAATAGTGGATTACGGAACTCGTTGGCAAGATTTTATGAAGCTGTCACCATTTTTCGTTTTTTTTTTCGCGTATAGAAAAACAGTGGCGTCGTTGTGCCAATTTGGTCATGGCACATTTCAAGTGTGAGAGAGTGTTTGCAGTTAGATCAAAAGTGCCTGAGAAAAATGCAAGCACTTTCACGGATTACACGGAGTAGCGATAGTGAAGGTATGATCACACACAAGCAGACATAACATGCTTATGATGTTCATCGAAATCGCTTTTAATGCTCAATTTAAATGATTTCTAGTTGATAGTACCGCCACTTGTGGCGCACATAATCAATTTTCTTGCGTTTAACGCTTACACACTACAGCCATCTGTTAAATGTATTAAAGTCTGGAACGCGCAAAAATTGCTCAACTTCAAATTGGTGTATTTCTGTTAAAAATGCATTAAAAAAAACCTGAAATGCTGCATTTGGAATTTGAGTGTATATACAATGGTTGCTATGATGAGTTTCCTTTCAGTTTTCAAAATTTTGCTCGCGCAGCAAGAGAAGCGGACGTTCTCACACGAAACTTATGTGAAGGCGGATTTCAAGCAGCTTCCGGGACAGGAGTTTTATACCGCATCAGGAAAAGGGAAGGTGGCTGAAATTTTCAAAACCATCAAACTATCGAAGTCCCCGAAAAAGCGGCATTTTTAATACTGCAGGAACCATCAATCAAGAGATCTACGTCCAGGAGTGCCTGGAAAAGCGGCTGCTACCATTCCTAAAGCAACATAATAGACCTGTGCTGCTCTGGCCAAACTTGGCGAGCTGCCACTATGGGAAAAAGGCAATCGAGTGGTACGATGAGAACAACATGGTTGTGGTACCCAAAGACCACAACCCTCCCAACAGCCCAGAACTCCGCCCTATCGAACGTTATTGGGCCTTGGTCAAACGGAATCTCAAAAAAAAAAACTAATTAATCCATGGAAAACGAGCAGCAGTTTAAATCTAACTGGCGTTCGGCGGCGAATTAGGTCGATGAGAACACTGTGCAAAATTTAATGGAAGGGGTTAAGCGGAAGGCATGGCAGTTCGGATTTGACAAACCAAAAGAATAAACGAACATTAAATATATGAATTGAACTACCAAAAGAAAAAATAAGAAGACTTTTGTGATATGATTTTGACTGACATTTTGTCGACCATTTTTTGCGCTTTCCAGTCTTTACCCATCACAGTGTATACGACAGATAGCGGTAGGGTTTACAACGATAAATGTTCAATGTGTTGTGTCCGTTTGTTTGTGATATAACATTGAGGTAACGTTAGGATAAAATCAAAACATTGAGAAATATTGGTGGCCACATGAGTACCCAAGTACCCATTTAGTCACAATATAGCTATATAGCAGATGAAACTATCATTTCTTTGAACTAATCCCTTTCGAATTCCATTCATTCTCTTTTCGCACTTTGCATATAACACCATCTCATACTAATCTCTACATTGATTCAATTACTCATTCCGAGTGTTCGGTGGACCAGCGACTTAAGACGCAAGCCTTATGCCAGATGACCATGGCAATACAGCAACAGATGGTGGACATGAGATCGACCACACCAACCAGCGAGGAAGAGTAAACATCGAGCCAGGTACGGAAATTAGTGCGGATTTATCACCCTCGGATGCCGGCGCCGGTGGTGTAGTGGTAAGCGTGACTGCTTTCTAACACCCCAATGGGTCTGGGTTCAATCCCAGCCGAGGTCGGTGGGATTTTTCTGAGGCATAAAAATCTCTGGTCACGTCTTCCTTCGGAAGGGAAGTAAAAGCCATTGGTCCCGCCCCATGTATGTGTGTTGAATGGGTGCGATATCCTACGCAGGTGTGGAAGCTGCCTTCCTGCACATTCGATTGCCGTCAATGGATGGCAATCGATGTCCGTCGGTGATTGGCACTAGATTGCGGAACAGAGGCCGACGTTAAATAAAGGAAAAAATCACCCTCGGAAAACAAGAAAAACAAGAAAAGGCGGAATCATGTCAGAACCGACAAAGGACGATCTACGGAAGGAAAGTGCCAGTGGAGTGCGGAATGAAACACGAAGCGTTAGGGAAAAAGTACAAGGGATTCCAAAAGAAGCAATCATTATTATTTATAAATTAAACATCAAAATTAAACTAAATACGCGCTAGGTTTGAAAAGCACATTTTCAAACTTGGAAGTATGTATGTAATACTAATATCCAATTGATAGAGGTAATACATACATGCGGGGCTTATTGTAAGTAAAAGTAACCTCGTAATGGGCGTGACTCTCCAGACATACTGCAATGGGTTGCTGGATCTGCAATAGAGCTATCGCCTTCTAACTCCAGGACTAAAGCCGTCTACAAAGACCGCAAATGGGTCATTGTAGAGAGAGTTCTTCCATAATAACACTGCCGGCCAGTGGGAGTTAGAAGGAATACACACACAGTTGTTTGGTTGATGTTGTGTTTTGGTGGCGTTGATTCGGTCGTTATTTGTTTCGTGGAAAATTCAATAGTATTTTTTTACGTAGACTTCGTCTTACGCAAAGGTACACGGGGTTAATTAAAAATCTAAAATGGCGACCGTCACAAAGAAGTGTTAGGTTTTGAATGCTTATAACTTTGTCATTTATCACATGCTTTACCAATTTTGCACAATCCAATCTTCATAATCGAGTAAAGGGCGAACACGAAATTATTGCGACACATTCAACAGGACATAACTTTTTTACCATTGGGTAAAAATCAACCAAATTTTGCACACTTTCTCATTGATGTGTATTGTGTACATGCTGTCAAACTCGAAGTCGTGTTTTTCGATTCAACGAAAATGGAGGTGAACCACCCCGGGAGCAACTAAACAGCTCCAGTGTAATGCTAATGTACCCCGAAAATTCTGGTACTCTGGTTCTGTCAAATCGAATAATGGTGGAGTAAATTTACAATTGGTCTTATTTTTTATCAACTTTTTTTTTCCCGTTTTTAAGTTTTTTGTTTTTTTTTTAACTTTTTATAAAAACATTGATATTTTTTCTAATAGTCTTCCAATCGACTCAGCATGACGGGATCGGAAAATGTCTGTCTATTTATGTGTGTGAGAGAGCGCGAAAGAAAATTTTCTTATATGTATTTCTCGGCAACCACTCTACCGAATTGAACGCAACAACAACCAAATGAAAGCTACCATGATTCTATAGAATGTTAATTAATAGGCTTTCAATCGATTAACTGGTTCCGGATATGTGGACGGAACAAGACCCTAAAATCCGGGAACTAAGTGATGTTTGTCGGCAACCACATAACCGAAATAAACGAAACCCTTTAATCGGGTTACTGCCCAGTGCCCACATAGGAAATAACCATAAAAAGTGCTTAAAACCCTGTGCCGGTTCCGAACTATGTGTCATATGGTTAAACCATTTGGGTTATGGTTCGTGTATGGAACATTTTTATTAGGGTGGTGCTTTCGGGGTAATTTTTAAAAAGAATATCAGAATTTACAGAAATAAGAAGTGCCAGATCACACCACTGGTGGATTAATAAAGTAATACGTCTCACTCAAAATTTATTCTTGGTTTGCTTTCGACGTCCACATGAAGTGAAACAAAAACATGTTTTCTGATGTGAAAAAAGTTGTGCCACCAACGATGGCTGACCCCATTGTTTACGTACGGTGGAGACATCTACAATTTGCAAGTGGGTACGTGAAACTAAGGTTTTCTGTCTAGATGCTCGGGGGGTGAGGTGAACCAACGCGAGTTGAGAGAACAAATTCTTTCCAAACACCTGGAATTTCCTGACCTGTCGCACCGGCAGTTGGGAAAAATGTTGAACATTCACCATTCAACCGTCTCCAGAGTGTTGAAGCGGTTTCAGGAGCGGTTGACGTTGGACCACGGCAAAGGAGCTGGAAGAAAACCGGGACCGGAGAACAAAAAGACGGAGGGAAAGGTGAAGCGGATGATTAAAGCAAATCCCAACGTCTCAAGCCGTGATTTGGCTAAAAAGATCGGCATGTCGCAGAGCTACGTCCAGAATGCAAAGAAGAGTGCTGGACTACATACATACAAGGTACAGAACTTCCCAAACCGCGATGAGCGGCAACAATCGACGGCTAAAACTCGGGCACGGAAGCTCTACGAGAAGATGCTGACAAAATATGGCTGCTGTGTGATGGACGACGAAACATATATAAAAGCCGATTTTAAGCAAATTCCGGGGTTGGAGTTTTTCACCGGCAAGAGCAAGTTCGATGTGGACGACAAATTTAAGAAGAAGAACATGTCGAAGTTCGCCTCCAAATATCTCATTTGGCAGGCCATCTGCTCTTGCGGACTGAGGAGTGAGCCTTTCGTGACAAAGGGCACAGTAAATGGCGAGATCTACAAATCTGAGTGCCTCGAGAAGCGCCTTTTGCCATGCTTGCAGCAGCACGACGAAGCTCCGCTATTTTGGCCAGATTTGGCATCATGCCACTATTCTAAAAGTGTTCTGGAGTGGTATGAGGCCAATTCTGTCCATTTTGTTCCAAAGGACATGAATCCGCCAAACAGTCCGGAGCTGCGCCCGGTGGAGCAGTACTGGGCAATAATGAAGCGGGAACTTCGGAAGAGCAAGAAGACAGTCAAAGACGAGAAGGACATGTTAAGAAAATGGAAAAAAAAAGTGAGAAACTGGTACCGGATGACACTGTAAAGACTTTGAAGGAGGGCATCAAGCGAAAATGCGTTCAATTTTACACTCAAGGCTCCATCGATTAACTTTTCTTTTGATTTTTGAAGTAAATATATGTATAAAACTACCCTAAAATTTTGGTTTGATTCTAAACATTATAAGAAAATTGGCATGACATTTTCGGTGTCGCAATAATTTCGTGTTCGCCCTTTACAGCTCAGCCACTCTTTCTCAAATCAACCATGTTATTAACCAGAACAACCGCAGTTCGGATCTTTGTTTTTTAAGCGCCCAGGACATGGCTCCTTTCTTATGCGAGGCGCTCACTCCTCTTGTGAGACTGGATCGTCACCACCCGCCGCTACTGGTGACGTTAAGTACTAAGCTGATGCATGATTTTAATATTTCACCTGCCACCGTTTCCTACGATTTTCGCAACGCCGACCATGGTAGTATTGCCGAGTTACTCTCCCATTTAGATTGGGACGACTTATTGGACACCGTTGACATTGAATTCGCCGCTCAAACTATTTCCAATGTCTTAGCATATATCATTGACAGACACGTTCCGAAAAAGATTCATCATCATACGACCCATCCACCATGGCATACGAGCGAATTTCGTCGATTGAAATCCAGAAAGAGAGCCGCTCTTAGAAAGTTCACCAAGCACCACACACTATCCCTTCAACGTCACTATGTCAGGATCAATCACGCATATAAACGAGTTGCGAAACGGTGCTTTCTTCAGTATCGACGTGGATTGCAGAGAAAGCTTAAGTCACGTCCCAAGCAGTTTTGGAAGTTTGTCAACGAACAACGTCATGAAGCTGGTCTGCCGTCGTCTATGACACATAATGGTAACGTGGCCTCATCTACGCAAGATATCTGTCAGCTGTTCTCTAAAAAATTTGATACTGTCTTCAAGGACGAGAGTCTGAGTGACGACCATGCCCGACTGGCTGCAAGTTACGTACCACTCTCTGGCCAAACCATGAGCAGAATTGACATCAATCCCGAGATGTTTTTCAGGGCTTCCTCGAAACTCAAGTCGTCGTACAATCCGGGAATTCCATCGGCGTACATCAAAACGCACGTGGACAGTTTGTTATCTCCACTGCTGCACGTTTTTCAACGGTCCGTGGACGTCGGCGTTATCCCATCCTGTTAGAAGCTAGCGCACATGTTTCCAGTACACAAGAAAGGCAGCAAACAGGACGTTGGCAACTACCGTGGCATCACTTCGCTTAGCGCTGTTGCTAAATTGTTCGAACTCTCGTTGTTATGGAACCGTTACTCGCTCACTGTAAGCCGTATATTAGTATCGACCAGCATGGTTTCATGGCTGGTCGCTCCACTGCCACTAACTTGCTGTGTCTTACTTCCTACATCTCTAACAGTATGTCGGATCGTGCTCAGACGGATGTCATTTATACTGACTTATCTGCTGCCTTCGATAAATTGAATCACCGCATATCAATCGCTAAACTGGACAGGCTTGGTATCCACAGCTGTCTTTTGCAATGGTTTCAGTCGTACCTCACCGATCGCTATCTTACTGTTGTCATTGGTGATCACCAGTCCCGTACGTTCGCTGCCACATCCGGCATACCCCAGGGTAGTCAACTGGGGCTGCTGATTTTCCTGATTTATTTCAACGACGTGAATCTGGTAATTGAGGGACCACGATTATCTTACGCAGATGACCTTAAACTCTACCTCCGAATTCACTCAATTGAAGACTGTTGCTTCCTTCAACGTCAGCTGAATGCTTTTGCTGATTGGTGTATTCTGAATCGTATGGAGGTTAACCCGTCCAAATGCTCGGTTATCTCTTTTTCGCACAAGAAGGAGACTATTATGTTCAAGTATGTTTTGTTAGTCACTGAAATCGAGCGCGTCAGCCAAACTAAGGACCTAGGCGTGATTCTGGATAAAAAAAACTCTCTTTCAAGCAGCACAACTCGCACGCCGTCGACAAAGCTTCCAGAATTCTAGGGTTTATCTTCAGGATTGCCAAAGACTTCACGGATATCTACTGCCTTAAATCGTTGTACTGCTCCTTGTCTCGCTCCATATTAGAATACTGCTCGGTGGTCTGGACTCTTCACTACAACAACGGTGTCGAAAGAGTTGAGTCTGTTCAGCGACGGTTCCTGAGATATGCGCTACGTAAACTGCCGATTGCCTAGCTACGAAAGCCGTTTGCAACTGATCCATCTGGATCGCCTGTCGGTCCGAAGAGATACAGCAAGGGCATTGCTAATTGCGAATATTTTGCAAGGACGTACCGATTGCCCTGTCCTCCTTGAGCAAATTGACATCAATGTTCAACCCCGAGCCCTACGGAATAATTCAATGCTGCGCCTGCCCATACAGCGAACTAATTATACCATGTTCGGTGCAATTGGTGGTTTACAGAGACTCTACAATAGAGTCTCCGCACTGTTTGATTTTGACCTGAATCGCCAGCTGATTCGCCGGAGGTTTAGTTCTTTTTTTTTCTAGATCAGTTTAGTTTGTTTAGTAATATTCCTTTTTTTACGAGATGACTATCTATGTACTTATTGATATTTTGTTTTAGTACTTTTCATGTTTAGTTTAAGTTACATCATTGGGGCAAATAACGCCTGTTGATGTTCAGTCATATAAATAAATAAAAAAGAAAACAATTGGCTTGTGCTGCTAATTTGTGACTTTATAATTTATCCAGTAAGTAGCTAAATTTGTTTCTTGGGATATGAGTATTAGGGAGGTTCAAAATATCGATTTTGCTCCACCAAGCTCAATCGATGTCGAGGTCCTGACAATTCTTTTAAAAATTGGGCAAGATTTTCCGTAGATAATTATATCGAAGGGCTAGAACGATGAGAACGAACAGTTCATTTGTCTCGTTGATAATTGCCAAATAAACTTCAAAGGGCAGTGCAGTATTAGTTCGCATCCAAATAAGCTCAAATTTTGAGAGAGTGATAAGGATCTGATTGAAAATCGATTAAGCTGGGTGGAGGAAATCGATATTTTGAGCATTATGTACAGGGCAAAAAGTAAGGGATTGCTAGTGGCATAAACTTAGATTTTAGCAAACGAGCTCCAAACTTTACGAATGGTTCAATATTAATCGCATGGAATGTTAAATTTGAAAAAAAATCCTATTCTACCGAAAAATGGTTTTGGGAACTACAAACTTCACAAAATTATTACAGCATATAGAATACCTCTTTGACCTTTTGGACCACTTCACAATAATATGAATAATAAATTCTATCAAAACAATTCACTAGTACAAGTGACATGTAACTTATAAATTGAATTTCTAAATAGGTTCTCCAAGCCGTTCTGGAGTTTTGATTGCCCTGATTGAATGCTATATATTAATTTTATCTAGTTGAACGCGTCATTGGGACGGGACGAACGGATATTTTTGGTCTCTATTGAAAATTTACTCGATTGCGATTTATTTATGGACCCAAATTAGGAGCATGTAGGTCGACATTACATCCATTTCCCATCGTACGGGTTAGGTAAAAATGTGCGTCGATCTTAAAACTGTCGCATTAATGGCCCTTCGCTGATTTTCAACTTCTATTCAATTTTCATACTGCCGTACTCTAACGGAACTATCCACCTACCCTCTTCTAAAGATCATTCTCTAGCTAATAAATCATCACACTAAAGCTTCATGTTAGCATTTCCAACCAACTCTGGTAGTAGAAGTGCAGACGCTGCTTAGATTGACGAGAATACGTAAATTCCCCTATATGGAATTTTCCAAAGCTTCCAGGAAAAAGAGTAAGATCTCTGAAAAACTTATACGAAGTTCTATGAACTCCTTAAAAGTTATCTGTACTTTTCCAAAAATTCATGAGCATCCATGAAGTTCACTGAGCTGCTGATGAGTTTGTTGCACTCCTACGAAGTTGGATAAACTTTTATTAAATTCCCTGCACATTTTTGATGTTTTATGAAGATAATAGATTCTACTAAGTTCAATGCACTAATAAAATTTTCACTGTACTTCTACAATTTGTGTTAAATTTCTTCCTTGAAGTTCCACAAAGTTTATTGAAGTTGGATTTCCCTGACGTTACACTAATACATTTAAATGTAACGAAATGCCCTGATTATAAAAGATCTCTTAACAATTGTGAGGTTTCATGAAATTATATAATGTTCCCTGAACTTGTCTAAAGCTTCCTAGACTTGTACAAAGATGATACTTCCTTTTTTTTGCTTGATTTGTTTTCCGTCGATCTTGTTTTCCGTTGCTGAGCACCAATGTTACCGACGCCAGTGAGGCAAATTCCACGGCTTTACTTCCGGCGCCGACTGGGATTGAACCCAGGCCTGCTGGGGTGAGAGGTAATCATGCTTACCACTACACCACCGGCACCGCTAGATGATACTTCTTCGCAGGGGTCATTTGATTAAGTTCCCTGAATTGCTACTAAGCTCTATGAAGCTCTACGAAGATTCCAGAATATCTATCCAATTTTCTGTATTTCCATTATAATGCCTAAACTTATACGATGTCCGTTAAGTTTTACAAAATTCCCTGAAGTTAAATAAAAATCCCTGATCTTCAATGAAGTTCCTTATACCCCGTTCACATTACAGCCTATATCACGTAATATAGGCTGTCTTGCAATGAGCACTCATACATAGGATTTCCAGTGCAAACTAGCTGTATGAGTGCTCATTGCAAGATAGCGTATATCGTATAGTCGTTCACTTTTTAACAACAAAGTCTGATGGAGCTTTACAAATATCAATGAACTTTTTCAAGATTCATTGAACTTCTAAACAGTTCTCAGCACTTTTACGGAATTCGCTTTAACTGAAATTTTCTCAAATATTTCTTAAATGCAATTAAGTTCAATGAGCTTCTTCAACGTTTGCAGAACTTCATCACAATTTACTGCACTTCAAGAAAGTTTTCTGAACTTTAAATTAATTTTCTGGACTCCCACACATTTACTTGAAGCTCCTCAATGTTCTACAAAGTTCTAAAACATGCCCAGAACTTATACGACGTTCCCCGAGCATCGCTAATAGAAACGGAAATATCTCCAACGTGATGTTTTGCTGCAGCATTGGTACTCGTGAAGTTGAAAACGTGAGTTGAAAGTTTACATACACACACACGAGCGGTACTCTATAGATAAGCAATTATCTGGCTCCATTAAAAGGTCAATAAATCACTTCGATCTGGAAAGAATCCATTGTTCAATAAACGTAAGCCATAATCATATTCCAGAACAACATGTGAAAAGGGCATACAAGCTTTTTGTAAACAAACCTTTGTAGGCCCTTTTCTCACCAACCGAGGGTCGCCCACGCAAACCAGCAATATCATCGGGAAGAGGAAAGTGTCCCCTACCCGGTGATGTTAAAGATTTGCGTTGGTGTCATATGGGTGGCGAGAAAAGGGCATAAGAAGGTTTGTTTACAAAAAGCTTGTATGCCCTTTTCACATGTTGTTCTGGATATGTTATTTTATCAATACACACCAATTTATACTCAAAGATGCATGAACATAATTTTGGCCAGCTTTTCGATCCAAATACTCCTTTGAGCATTGTCTGTTGTTGAGTTTCAGTCCGTTCAGTGTAGTAGAAAACGATGTCAATCGTCCTTTTAAGATATAATTTAAACTCCTGCCTTTATACCAGGCAAATATGGTGGAAAATCATCCAAATCCATTCGAGACAGATTTCTGGCTTCACACCAAAAAACTGTCCCAAAAAAAGTGTAGAAACTCAACTTTCTGGAGTTAATGCTCTTGTGCGCCTTTTGTTCCAGCTTTACACTTTGACCAAACACCCTTTCATGTTCTTACATACAAACCCTTTCATCTAATGCAAACTCGAAAGGCAAAGAAAGTACCTAGGTAAGACTTCCCGAAAGGCAAGAGCTCCATAAGCCGAAAACCGTACTTGTGAAAAACAAGACACAGAAATTTATGTAGATTATTTAGCAATTAAATACTCATTCACAGTGTGCAAGCAGAATGACCCCGGTTTCGCTAATGTTGGTGCTGCTGACGACTCTGGGCTTCTGTTGCTGGTGCTGCTATTATCCCATTGAAGAAGATGAATCACCCTCGTGAAAGATGAAAGGATAGCACGTAGGATCTGAGCATGCGCCTCTCGCAGTTTCAGCTCATGCTGCTATGTTGCTACTCCATCCTCTACCCACACGAACAGATGAAATACGAGCTTTGATAGAGTCGTCGTTTTGGTCTGGCGTCACCCAAGATAACCGTTTGCCAAATGTTGCCAATGTTCGATACACATTAACTTTCTCCAAATTAGGAAACCCCTTCAAATAACTAATCCAGCCGACGATGAGGTTCCATTCGTTCATCGCCCGTACCATGCAATCTACGCTTGCTAAAGCAGTGCAAACAAATGCCCGCAACAAAAATAACACCGAAAAATGTAAATACAATTTGGAGCGGCATTGACTCTTGCCGGTTGCCACTCTGCACTTACTACGATTTCCATTCGGCAGAAAAATCATCAACGTTCCCACACTTGAGCTGTATTGGGAACGAGCGTCGGTTCGGATCTGGAGTGAAGTGGAATTTTGTACGCTTTCGATTTCTCAAGTATCCGGGCTATAAGGAAAATAAGACGTTAAGCGAAAGAGGTGGATGATGTGCCACTAGAAAATTCGCTATTACAATTATATAGCAGTGTTGATAATCTAATGAACTTAATTCTATTAACTTTCGTGTATTCATGAATTTTCTAACGGCCACGACCGTGATCACTTCCATATCCGCCGTGGTTAGGTCCGTATCCTCCGTGATCAGGTCCGTATCCGCCGTGATCAGGTCCATATCCGCCGTGGTTAGGTCCGTATCCTCCGTGGTCAGGTCCGTATCCTCCGTGATCAGGTCCGTATCCTCCGTGATCAGGTCCGTATCCTCCGTGATCAGGTCCGTATCCTCCGTGATCAGGTCCGTATCCTCCGTGATCAGGTCCGTATCCGCCATGATCAGATCCATATCCGCCGTGATCAGATCCGTATCCCCCGTGGTCAGGTCCGTATCCTCCGTGATCAGGTCCATATCCGCCATGATCAGATCCATATCCGCGCTCGCCATGATCAGATCCATATCCGCCGTGATTGGGTCCTATGCCTTCGTGACCGTCATCAACGTCATGGATTTCAAATGTCATCTCATTAACTTCACCATGAACATAAGTAGCATCCGGATTGTCACGTTTCGCTTCAGCTAGTGCAATGTCCGCTAATGCGGGGCCAAGATCTGGCACGTCATCGGGAACTGAATGGACCAAGATCACGCTGACCGTAATTGAAAAGATTATCAAAGCGTATCCCATTTCTGCAGATGAATTCACACATTCCACTGTTTAGGAACTAATGTCTCAACGTCCGATCCAAGGGCCTTTATATGCAAGAGCTATGAACAAATATTTGTGTAATGGTTCGTATCACTCAGGGTTAAATTATGTTTAGCCTAACGTGTGTTCATTGATGTTGATGTGATTGTAGCAGAAAAAAATGAACTATCAGAATGTAATCTGTCTTATCTCTACAACTGAAAACGGGAGCGAGATTCAACACGTGCTCAAAAGTAAACTTTTGTAGAGATACATATTATCGTTGTTTTGCGTTGAATTAATTTATCGTTGTTTTGCGTTTCCAAGGCTCTCATTGATAATGAGTTGTCAAGTGAACGATGATATCTGCAATGTTAGCACAAACTACAACGATGGTTAAATAGCAATGCATACTAATTGTACAGTATTTCTAACTTCTTCCTGTGCCCTAAACTGTTTCCAGTACTTCAAGCGTTACTAACGACTTTGAAACCGATCAACTGATCTCTGATCGATTTATCTTCTCTTTTACACTCGTATAACAAGTTATCTTAAAACTTGTCTATCTAATCACTTAACTGTCACCGACGATTTCTCACAAATTCATGTGAACGTGTAGTAGCAGCTATCTTAACCCTTCATCTGTGCAAAAAAAAAACACTGCAGATAACGTAAGTGTGGGTGAGCCGAAAGCTAAGACAATTTCTTTATTAAAAAATAAATAAACGATGTGCACACAATTGTTTGATGTCAATCTATAGCTTTCAATCTCTGTTTTGCTTTCAAAATATTACATCGTAATTAAATTGAATACATTTTCCGAAAATTTGTCCTCCATTAATAGGAAAACTGTTCCAGTAGTAGTGGTAATTGCTAACTTTGGTTTCTATTATAGTGGAACGCATTGCTTTCTTATGGATTCCACTATTATAGACACACTACCCAAATAACATGTTAAGTTTTATGAAATAATACAAAGCAACTATAAAATAACATTCATAAAACCCTGGTCAAGGCTATTTTGTCATTTTTGCATCCACCTAAACCTCATTAAGACTAGAATATGTCTAGTTGGCCCACCCTGGATTAGGTTCTGAAGGCTCTTAAAGATTGATTAACTGCAAAAGGTTGTATGACGAACGCATTGAGAACCATTTGAAAGCTACAATAAAAGCTATTTAGCAACAATAAAAACCTTGTCCGAGCCATTTCCCCTAGCCGCTTGCTAAATCCACTAGAAAAGCATCAATCAAGGAAAGGATTTATGAATCCGAGCTTGTCAAAATAATTAAAATAGAAACTGATGGTATAAACATCTTGCTGAATATCCAAATGTATTACAATAGTTCTCATTAAATGGCCTATTTAGTTTTAAGTGCTTTATTAAATGTCATGTGAAATGTACGTGAAAACATCGAAAAAAATATGTCAGCCCTCGTAATTGGTCGATTTGATAAATTATTTTACATTAAAAAAAAAATTATTCTTCAGATCGAGCTTGGCCAAGATTGTTTTTTTATGATTTGTCATTTAAATGTTTGCCCATTGCTAAATTTACCAAAATATAGTTATATCCAAGGAAATAAAGATTGAAAATCGAACATTGTAAAAACAAGCAAACTAATTGTAACATGGCGGTGGCAAAAAAGTTGATTTCCATGGGTAATTTTTCAAAAAGTTGTTTTGCTTTCAAGAAATCCATAACAAATTCATAAGGTTTTAAAATGACTTTTATGAAGAAAACTTGCAGGTTGAATTGTATTTATCAATAAAATCACTGATATGGATCGGAAACACGCTAATCTCCGCTAACTAACATTTTGAGTGGTTTGCTGTCGGTTGTTATTTCGATTGTCATCTATTCGTAAGATCTAGAGTAGGCTGGTATGTTTTCAAACTATCGACATTGTTTCGACTTGAATTTTTCCTCTATCTCTCGAGATTTCCTTGTCATAAATTTGGCTTTTATTAACTATGAGGAACCATCGTTTAAGCTCAATTTGTAAACAGAGTAATTGGTGAGTTTATGATGCACTTTAAAAAGCCTAAAAATCAACAATAAATGCTTTTTGCCCTAGTGCAAAACCTTATGGTTTTATGGTTGCTTTTACAATGATAGAACAACTTAATGGAGTATTTTATCAAGGCATTAATAAACAATTGCTAATGAAGTTTATAATTGATTTACAGAACAGTTTTATGGAGGGATTGAGAGCTGCTTTAAATTTATTTTTCGAACAAGAAAGATTTTGACTTTCTCGACAGACTATAAAAGGTTTTAAAAAAGGAAAAAAGTTGAATTACTAAGCTGGAATGTTTTACACTTTTAAATGCTGTATTTAAACTAAATGGATTGTTCATTGCCGTTTTAAAACCATCATAAACCAGAGTGGATGCCAAATGGTTACTGAATTGTTACTTGGGTACCGCAACTATAGGTGCAAAGGTGTCGAAATCTTAAGGAATATTAATTGTTTTCCGTCATTTTTGGGTTAATTTCAACTTTCAAATATGCAAATCTGCTTTATTTTAGGAGAGCTACCGATTAAAAATAATATTATCCGGTTTTCCCACACTATTTTTCGTACACAACCCACATACCACAACTATAGGTACACCCTAGGGGAAGTACAACTTGATCTGGAGTAATATTTGGTGTAAAAATTGCTCACATTGGTAGTTATTATAGTTTTTAGCATAAATATTAATGATATTAACTGTCAAGCGGAAAGCTACAAAGTAAAACAAATTAACAGTGTAGCTTTAACCCATACACTCAATGACGTTTCGCCGTTGTTGTGTATGTTTACTACAGTTTCTTTTTCATAATTTTTGCCTAGACTTTCGTTTTCGATAGCTCTGATCGTTTTTGGCTTCGGCTTTTGATGATAAAAACGGCACTGGACTAGGCAAGTTTCCCCAGCAGCAAATCTCTCCAAATTGCAGGCTCATGGCGAATCGAACGTAATATGACCACGGAACCATCACTCTGGGACTCCGTTTACAGGGGCCACGGTGGTTCAAACTTACCGAAAACGTGCGTTTTTTATTTTGGGTATGTAAACGTCATTTTGGAAGGGTAGTGTTTTCAGATAAGTTGTTAGATACTTTGTAAGCTTTGTTTTGAAGTAAGTAAAATTAGGATCTATCCACCTAGAAGGGCAATAGAAAATTCAAATTTTGCAAACATGCTCAAAAGTGGTTGGCATCTTGAGCAAAGTTTTAGATAATGCAAATACTAGAAACTTTGCTCAAGATGTCAATATCGTATACTCAATGTATGATGAGTTAACTGACGTTTTTATGAAAACTGCCTCAAAAATATTTTTTTGTTAGAAAAAATGTTCATTTTAGCGGTATCACTTGTTCAATGTTGTAGATATCATCAAAACACGCATTTTACTTGAAGACATTAGGTTGTTATAATAAACCAATCAAAAGTTATTCAATATTTTAACATAAAAATAGGTCATTTTCTACGCAAAATATCTGGAGAACGGGCAAATACGGGCAAGCCAAACCATCTTCATTCAACTACAAAATACAAGTGGTTTCATTAGGTTCTGATAGGTTCTACGCTTGGCATGTTAGAAATACATTTGCCATACTACCAACAACATCCAACCTCTACAACACGTCATCTCTCATTCAAACAACACTGTATAGCTTTTTCGGCTTCACATCATGATCCTAGCAAGCCATGATAAAAACGTTTAGCTGGCGCATCAACACAACTATGTGCTTATCAAATCGACTATGTGTGATACATTGTAATTAAAAACGTTCAGCATTAAATAAAATACGTTTGTGCGTCTCTTTATATGGATAATATATTTATAATGTGAATCAGTGAACTTGAAAAAATGCCATCTATAATCAGAATAGATTAACGTATGTTGTGTCGATTAGTCCTGAAATCATAAATTAAGAAAACAAACTTAAATGAAAGATACATTGAAAATAAGCAGCGTTCATCATCGGTTCCAGTATCAATGCTTTCCTCGTCGCTGTCACCAGCATCGGAATAAGCTGAATCAAGAAGAAGAGATCTGGCATCTTCTGACAGTGGCATTTGTTTTTTGTCAGGAAGTGCCCTTAACGAGGAGATGAGGGGATCAGACAATTCTAGGAGCCGATTTAACAGGTCTGTGTTTGTTGCTGTCTGTGAAAATTTTTGTGTGTGGTCCAATCGATATCGCTTAATGTCCTTATTCCGACATTCTTGGGCCTCTTCCGACAATTGCCCAATTGGCACAAAAAAATGGCTTATGATTTGGGATCCATGCATAAGAACTTTGTGTACAACCACCGGGAGATAAAACCAGGGGTAATTCTTGATTCTCTTGTCGTTTCAAAACAATGCTCTTCAAACTTTTGAGAGTCAATTTCCAATCCCGAAGCCAGAACATCTAGTATTATTTTGCATCTATATAGCAATGCAGGGCTCAATCCGGTGATCTTAACTGACTTCTCCCAGTTCTGGAAGAAGCGGCGTGCACTGTTTCCGTCATTCGAAGTTCCAGATCCTCCTGAACGAGGTTTGTCGACGATCAGTCCTGTTTCCACGTGGAACCGTTCTTGTATTTGTTTCTTCCTCTGTCGCATTGCCTCATTATCAGCTCCTCTGGCTTGCCATTTTTTGATATCCAAACGATACGAGATGTGAAGGAAATATTCATAAAAACGTATCCATGGATGTAATGTGCAAATACCAAATCGAAAATTATCCTTGTTTGTTGGGCGTTGATGTATTTTGGAGAGATCGTTCATTTGGATAGGCGTGGCACCACAAATGTAGCACCTTTGGGCATATTTTGTAGATGTTACCGAGTTTCACACTTTTCCGTCTACCATTGTCATAAGCATATCATATTTGACAACGATATTCTTCCCGTTTATCGTCAGCTTCAATGGTTGCAAATCCGAGATCTGTTGTTCAATGTAGTCGTTTTCTTTAACCGATACCTCGATTGTTTCAGTTAGGAACTGAATATGAACTGGACGACAGTAGCGTGTTGAAGACGGTCGAGGTTTCTGAAAAAGGCACTTCTCGCCGCTTCGAGCAATAATGGGAACAATAGATGTAATGAGCATGTTGGAATCCGATTTAGCTGCATCATTGCAGTCAAATCGTTGCTTATACCCGGCGTGACCGGAACTGCCATCAAACCCCCATTTAACAGTGAGCACGCCGTCGAGCAGTTCGTTTTCGGTAACGGTGATGGCATCGCTATCTGGGTAGCAATCTTTTTTAGCAGACAATATTTCGTGGTAGTTCGGATACAACTTAGCATTTCTCGTGTTTGCGCCATGTCTCATTGGGTATTGAGATTTTGTCAAATTAGCATCCAAAATCAATTCCAACGCCTCATTATTTGAGTACGGCATGATCTTGGGCTGGCATGAGCCTTGCAGAGTTGAAAGCATCCGTTTGGCCCGAGTAGGTGTTGTACACGTGGCGTTCCGGACAACAGTAGCTTCGTTACTTCTCCCGCACGATCGTAATTTCATCTGAGCTGCGTAGCATAGCTCACTTGCTGCATAATTTTTGCGAAGGTCAGCTGTCTTTTGCCTTTCAACGCTATCGGTACAGTCATCAAAAGACAACGGCTTTTGACCACGCTTAACACCGTTAGGTGTAGACGGAAGTTCATTCATAATTGAATGAACTTCTGGCATGAGGTCGGCATCGATGTCGAATTTGCTCAAAATATGTTGAGCCACAGAAAGACACTTAGTATTAGGTGCTCCATTGGCTTTCCATAAGCGAAAAAACTCATGTTTGTCGATACATTCTATGTAAAACAAATTATCTTGTAGCATCTAATCATGTTCAAGCAGCCATCAATACAAGGCATACCTGACGAAGTCAAACGTTTTTCGGACTCCATTTTCAATAAATCGTTTTCCATCAGCGGTCTTGTTATACTGGATTAAATTTGACAAATCTCAACCGAACTGAGCTGCAAGCTGCACTTCACAATTCACTTTCTTCTAAGCACCTTACGTAAAGCCAATTTCAAAAGCACATTGTTGTGTTGATGCGCCAGCTAAACGTTTTTATCATGGCTTGCTAGGATCATGATGTGAAGCCGAAATAGCTATACAGTGTGGTTTGAATGAGAGATGACGTGTTGTAGAGGTTGGATGTTTTTTTTTTATCTAGTTCGTTTATTTGGAAGGCTCAATCGCGTTAGCTTTACGGAGCCGATAATTCATTGTTCACTGTGTGTAACAAAATTCACTTAATTCTATGTCTAGTAGGAGTTGGGCCGATTACTCGCGGCTTACTCGAGGTTAGCAGGGTACATTTTCGAAGGATAGGATCAGGGGAGGAGCTTGGGGTAGGGTTTCGTTGTCTCATCAGAGCGTTGTCGCCAGTATGAACGGTAGTGCTATTCTAGCTTCGTCCGGAGTTCGACCGGCTATGGTGGGTGACCAGTGGGAACTACAGAAACTAATAAAGAGAGACAAAAGACAAAAGGAATTAAATTCTTATACTAGACATTTGAAGAAAAACATAAACGGACTGCATATAGCAGAGATCACGGGTTGCCAACACGTCTCTGATAGGAACATAGGGTTGTCTTCCTTGGGCCTCGAGGGTATTCAAAAGTCGCTCTCTGGCGGCGTCATTATCCGTACATTGCCAAACTGCGTGTTCGATGTCATCGTAACCGTTTCCACACCGACAGATGTTGCTGTCCACGAGGTTTATTCTATTGAGATGAGCATCTAGCGAGTAGTGGTTGGACATAAGTCTACTCATCATGCGAATGAAGTCACGACTTAAGCCCAAGCCTTTAAACCACGCTCTCGAAGAAACATTAGGAATAATTGAATGTAACCACCGTCCAAGATTTCCAGTGTCCCAATCGGTTTGCCAACTCGAAAAGGTACTCTGACGCACTAAATGGTAAAATTCATCGTGTGAAATTTGCCTGTCATACAATTCGCCTTCCTGCGCGCCCACCTTTGCGAGAGAGTCCGCCTTCTCATTGCCTGGGATTGAGCAATGTGAGGGGACCCATACAAAGGTAATCATATATGATCTTTCGACCAGCACACACATCTGCTCCCTTACCTTTGAAAGGAAATAAGATGAGTGCCTACCTTGTTTCATCGACCGAATAGCCTCAATCGAACTGAGACTATCCGAGAAGATGAAGTAATGGTCTGTGGGCATATTGGAAATCATCCTCAATGCGAAGTTGATTGCTGCCAGCTCAGCAACAAAAACGGAACAAGGTTCCTGAAGTTTGCGGAAGGCGCTAGAGTTTTCATTGAAGACACCGAAGCCAGTGGATCCATTGAGACGGGACCCGTCTGTAAAATATCTTTTCATGCAATTGACTTGTTGGTACTTTTCAGTAAAAATACGTGGGATAATAATAGGTCGAAGTTGATCGGGAATCCCATGAGTTGCTTGTTTCATGGTCAGATCATATTCAATTGAGGAACTGCGATTGGTGAAGTGAACACGGTCTGGAGTATAACAAGGAAGACACATATCTGATGATATGTAGTGGTGGTAGATTCTCATAAATCGAGATTGTGTGTTCAGCCCAAGAATTTCTTCAAAATTAGCAATTATAAGTGTGTTCGTCACTCCGCATTTGATTAGTATTCTGAGAGAGAGCTCCCAGAAACGGTTCTGGAGGGGTGTTACTCCTGCCAGAACCTCGAGACTCATGTTATGCGTTGAGTGCATACAGCCTAGAGCAATACGCAGACAACGATATTGAATTCGTTCCAATTTTATTAGGTGACTTTTTCTTGCCGAGAGAAAGCAGAAAGAGCCGTACTCTAGAACAGAGAGAATAGTTGTTTTATAAAGCGTTATGAGGTCTCCCGGATGAGCACCCCACCATGTGCCGCAAATTGAACGGAGAAAGTTGATCCTCTGCTGACATTTTTGCTTCAAATACGTAATATGGGTATTCCAAGTGCACTTTGAATCAAACCAGACCCCAAGGTACTTGAAAGACAATGATTGAGTAATGTTTCTGCCCAAAAGATTAAGATGCATTTGGGCTGGGTACCGCTTTCGAGTAAACACTACCAGTTCAGTTTTCTGCGGCGAGAATTCGATCCCTAGATTCATAGCCCAAGAAGACAAGTTATCTAAGGAATTTTGCAATGGTCCTTGCAAGTCCACGGCATGTGGACCTCTTACGGAAACCACACCGTCATCTGCAAGTTGTCTTAGCGTGCATTGTTCTGCCAAACAGTTGTCGATATCTTTGACATAAAAGTTATAAAGAAGAGGGCTGAGACATGAGCCTTGGGGCAGGCCCATGTAACTAATTCTGGAAGTTGTCAGTTTTCCAAGAGAAAAGTTCATTTGCTTTTCTGACAACAAATTGTACAAGAAATTATTTAAAATTCCAGAAAGTCCACATCTGTGCAGATTGTCTGACAGAATTTCAATGGAAACTGAATCAAAAGCCCCCTTAATGTCCAAGAATACTGAAGCCAATTGCTCTTTGTGTGCAAAGGCCAGTTGAATATCTGTGGAAAGCAGCGCTAGACAATCGTTTGTTCCTTTGCTCTTGCGGAACCCAAGCTGTGTATTTGATAGCAAATTATTTGTTTCGACCCACTGATCGAGTCTCCGAAGGATCATTTTCTCCAACAATTTCCTAATGCACGAAAGCATGGCAATCGGACGGTATGAGTTATGGTCAGATGCTGGTTTGCCAGGTTTTCGAATGGCTATTACTTTGACCTGTCGCCATTCAGGCGGTATAATGTTGTTTTCTAGTAAGGAATTGAATAAGTCTAGCAAGCGTCTTTTAGCGATATCTGGGAGATTTTTCAGAAGATTGAATTTAATCATATCGCTTCCCGGTGAGGAGTTGTTCGATGAAAGAAGAGCCATAGAGAAATCCAGCATTGAGAATGGTCTATCCAGAGAGCCGCCGCTAGGAGACGCTTCTCGAAGAATATTTTGTGCTGGAACTGAGTCCGGACAGACCTTTTTAGCGAAATCGAATATCCATCGGTTGGAGTATTCTTCACTCTCATTGAAAGATGAGCGGTTACGCATGTTGCGAGCCACCCTCCACAAGGTGTTCATTGAGGTTTCTCGTGAGAGTCCCTCGACGAAATTGCGCCAATAACCGCGTTTTTTTGCTTTGATTAATTGTTTCAGCTTTGTCTCAAGCTTTGAATATTCCTCGAAGTATGTGGAGGTTTTGTGTCTACGAAAAGCTTTGAAAGCATCAGATTTTTCTACATACAATTTTGTGCATTCTTCGTCCCAACCAGGTGTGGCTGGTCTCCTTTTAAAGGGTGCACTTGGAACTTTTCTTTTTTGTGCTTCCAGTGAGCTTTTGTAAATCAAATCGGCTAGGAATCGATATTCTTCCAATGGTGGAAGCGCATCTATTGATTCGACACCGATTGTCACCGCCGTTGCATATTTCTGCCAGTCGATGTTCCTTGTAAGATCAAATGGAACCCGAGATGGTTCTGCAGAGTGAGGGCCACACTTTATTGAAATGATGATTGGCAAATGATCGCTACCATGGGGATCATTGATAACCTTCCACTGACAATCCAATGATAGCGATCTTGAACACAAAGATAGGTCGAGTCGGCTTTCTCGAGCCGGAGGTTTTGCTATACGTGTCGCTTCACCAGTGTTCAAAATAGTCAAATTGAAATCGTCACATAAATCGTAAAAAATAACCGCTCTATTGTCGTCATATAGATCGCCCCACCCAGTACCATGGGAGTTCATATCACCCAGAATTAATACTGGCGATGGAAGAATCGAAACTAGATTCCAGAGTTGACTACGGCTAATGGAGGTTCTTGGTGGAACGTATACTGAAGCTATGCAAAGATCTTTGTTCTTCACATTTATTTGGCAAGCGACGATTTCGACGCCTGATAGAGCAGGAAGGGACATTTTGTAGAAAGGGTAGCACTTTTTGATCCCTAAAAGTACTCCTCCATAAGAATCGTCTCTATCCAGGCGAATAATGTTAAAATCGTGGAAGTTGAGTTCTTTATCGGAAGAAAGCCATGTTTCACAGAGAGCAAATATATCACAATCAGAATTGTGAAGTAAAAATTTGAACGAGTCTAGTTTAGGCACTAGACTACGGCAGTTCCACTGTAGCACAGTGATCATATCTTCAACCTCGTTCGACGAATTATCCATCGAAAGATATGATTGATGCAAGGAGGGGGCATGAAACAGTCAATTGCTTAAGATATGATTCTAACGTTGGAAGCAAGGCAGAAACTAAGCTTCTTAGAGGGTCTTGTATGTTGAACATGTTTAATATGAATTCCACAATGTCCGAAAAAGCTAGCAAACCTCGTTCGGACTTGGATTTCTTTTGAGAAGTTTGAGGAGCAGCTTTTTTATTTTTTTTTATCTTTGTTGGGCAATGGCGGAAAATTCTTGCTGCATCCAGGGATTGGATCAACAGGAGCCTTCGGTTTTGTTTTTTCATCCCCATTACCCTGGGAATTTGGCAATCGTCTGGAGGTGACTTTAGTTTTCTTACGGCGCACTTTCGGGGAGGGGCATTTTCTTTTTGAGGAACCGTCTATTTTTGAAGGTGCGTGTACCACCGTAGAATCACCTTCATCGGATGAGTCAGAGTCCGATTCTTCAACTGACAAAACCGAAAATTGGTTTGCATCTTGGACGGCTGATGCAGCCTTCAACATTTGAGCATATGTCTGCTTGGAGCGTCCAGAGATTGAACGCTGCACTTTATCGGAGTGCTGTTTGTACATCGGGCACTCCTGCAAGGGGTGAGGATTCTCGCCACAGTAAGCGCATTTTACTGATTCTTTGTGGCAAGAATCCTCTTTGTGGTTTTCACCACATTTGCCACAACGAGTTTTGTTGCCGCAATGGCTGGCCGAGTGTCCCAGCCTTTTGCAGTTGGTATAATTATATACCCTCTGTACAAACAGTCGCACCGGAAAAAAAGCACCATCAATTTTAACAAAGTTTGGGAGAACTGAACCTGCGAAAGTCACCCGGAACGAGTCTGAATGTTTATAAACTTTTTTACCGTCTAGCAAAGATGCTAAATGCAGTTGCCTTACATCCAGTATCTTCACTAGCGCGGTAGCGAATGTCGAGTTTTTAAAAGTTCCCGAGGCATGTTTCAAGTCCTCGACAGTCAGACTCGCGTCGGAGACCACGCCTTCTATCTCCACATCTCGAGAAGGGATGTAGATGTTGTACTCAACACTAAACAACTCGTGATCAGCAATTTTATTTGCCACATCATAAGTCGGTGCTTCTACACGCAGTTTGTTGAATCTTTCTTTGTGTACCAAGATTCCCGGATACTTACGCAGCAAATCTCTCGTTATGTCGAGAGTTTTCAAAGGTTTATTTTTGGGCCGAAAAAAGACAACCCATGGTCCTTTCGAAGACGGTTCATAGTATCTGGTTCGCGTAACGTAGGCATCGGAAGATGCCATAAGTGTTGCGCAAAAGCGGTGCGCAACCACTTAAGAAGGAAAAAAAAAAATAAAACCTTCACTAATTAATTTATTAAGGAGACTTTCAGCCCTGGGCTGGTTCGTCTCCAATACTACCCTTCCAAAATGACGTTTAAAACCCAAAATAAAAAAACGCACGTTTTTGGTAGGTTTGAACCACTGTGGGGCGGATTAGTCAGTCGATTACCGTTCCATCGGAGGACAGCACATTGGTTTGCAGACGAAGAAGAATTCGTGGAAATCAATGACTATTTCCTGGGAACGGAAGTGCAACCGATTATGTGCATTGAGATCAGCTACCAAAGAATGCCGAATTTATGAGAACATGGAGCGAATTTCGGTGGAGGTGGCCAGCAAGATCATCAAGGAAATCGTGTGAAATCCAGTTTTGATTAAACGAATGTCAAATGTACACTTAAAACCAAAAACTGTCAAACACAAAAAAAAACAACTGTCAGACTATGTGTAAGATTAGCAAAATATTTAATATTTCCTCCATCGGCATTGATACTGATACTTGCAGCTGTTATTCCATATTACTGGAATACCTACCCTACCTTGATCAAGCCTTTCCCCCCTTGATTTGTTTTCCGTCGATCTTGTTTTCCGTGCTGAGCACGCTTACCACTACACCACCGGCTCCGCAATTCTAATTAGTCGAAATGCCAAATAAAAGCAAAACATATAAGTACAGACAAACAGACATAACTCTTAGAAGAAAATTCATCAAAAAATATCGTCAAGCGTATTTTGCATGCGCACTGGCACGATCTATCATCCACATTCCCAAGCAATGTTTTGCAACCGGAGCATTCCTCGTGCATGTAATTTTTTCACTAAAAATCTCTTTAATAAAGAATTAAAAAAAAAAAAAAAAAACTAATTGCCAGCTGTGTTGAATAAAAACAAAACAGATGGAAGTCAGTGATGTTCTATGAAATTTTCAAAAGATCTATAGAATTGATTGAATTCTGCAGAAATACGGATCCGTAGGAAAAATTCTCAGAAGCTAAGACTTTTTTTAGGGATTTGTTTTGTTTGCTTTGTGTGCTTTTTCTTTTGCTGGAAACAAGTTTTTGAACGAGGTAATGCATCACTTATTAGTGCCCTTTCTACCACCGCTCATCACTTCAATGTGTACACAGAAGAAAATAATAATATGTATCAATCAATAATATTCATGGTGAAGTATTAAAAATCAATAACTGGTCAAAGTTGATAGAATATTACAGTCATCAACATGATTTGTTCTCGAATTCTGTGTACATCGTACAACGTAATATAAGGATCGGAATGACTAATGTGCAGCAGTTTTGATGTAATATTCAGCAATTTTTTTTCTGTATTCGTCAGATGTGGTATGTGAGACACACACTGGAAACCAGTGGGATGCCTTGACCACACGGTGAATGAGAACGACCCAAATTTGAGTTTAGTTCACTCATAATTGGCAAATTTACTCATCGCTGAGTTCCTGCACTTTTGGCGATTATGAGTGGACTAAACTCAAATTTGGGTCGTTCTCATTCGCCATGCACTTATCATTTTCAAGAGCTGACATCTACTAACTAGAGGTGAAAAAGAACTGGCATCACTGATAAGTTCGAAATGTGGTGGCTTGCTCAATGCTTCAGTGGTGCCACCATGACAAATGCAAGCACATTCCCAACTAATACATTATTTGCGATGAATGTGATTGGGAGTGTTATGTCTGTTTGTCTGTGATATAGGTGTACCAAGTTAAGCTCTAGCGATCTCTGGGGAGTGAATTCTAAACTATGATCACATACAAACTAACGTAACTCTTTCTCGTCATTGGATGGATGGAGATTTTTTTTTTTCATGAACTGTACACCCAAAACACTGAAATAGTGCAAGAATTGATCGTTGGTAAATCACGTTTCTTGCGTGAAATTCTGACAACGAAAACTGACCGCATATAAATTTGTTTCTCTGTATTATAATTAGGACCATCAAAACTGATCCACATACATGGTGACAAAATCTTACTTTTAACTCTTACATTCTAGAGGTTTTACATCTTTGACAAAGTTGATTATCTCTTAAACATAAACAACTTTCCTGGAAACGGCTGTGGAATTAGTATACTGTTTTCAAATTGTATGAAAAGCAAAAAAAGTGTGAAAAAACCACAGACAAACAGACGTAAGTCTTTAAAAAAGTGTTTCTTGAAAACATAGTATCTTAAAACATAGGACCTCAGTAACGACATCTCTCGGGCTCCTCGCGGAAAACAAGCTTTCTCGCTAACTCGCAAACAATATTGCATAAAAGTTATATAGATTGTATAGAAACGTCAAAGTGATCTGATGCCAGCGCTGCAGCGAGTAGTTCGCGGAACTTATAATATTCAAATCAACCGTTAAATGCCTGAACGAAGATACACAATGAAGTGTTACGTCTGTTTGTCTGTGCTTAAACTATTTTTCCATGAAGCGAACCAGGCTGAACCATGAGGCTGAAAGTAACAAGGAATTAAAAAAATATTTTCCCATTATTTTTCGGCATTT
This sequence comes from Ochlerotatus camptorhynchus, assembly GCF_037179485.1. NCBI lineage: Eukaryota > Metazoa > Arthropoda > Insecta > Diptera > Culicidae > Ochlerotatus > Ochlerotatus camptorhynchus. Next base: position 384,368 of record NW_027040576.1, read on the forward strand.
TCATCAATGGTTATGTCATATTTATTGACTTATGTAAATGTATATAGGATACAAAAATGCATATTTTTTTCAAAAAGTTAAACCGCCAGAATTTACCTGGAAGGCAAGCTAGTGAAACACAATTATGAACTCCAAAACGAAGCATTTCCGTGATTTGTCCAACTAACATTTTCAGTTTTATAAGCTAACTTTTCCAGCGTTGTTCTGTAAAGTAGCTGGAAAAAGCTGCAAATACAGCTTCAAAGCAGAAGTTTTTTTTTTCATGATTTGTTTTCCATCAATTTTGCCACCGACGCCAGGAAGACAGCTCCCACTCGTGCACCAACAACTTAACTTTCCAAAAAATTATGAATTTTAATGGTGATGTTAATATCTATGCATGCTAAAATTGAAGCATGTAAACTTCCTTTTTACGTAAACTAGCAACTTGCATAGAAATATTGCTTACAAAGATGGATGGTTGCATATAATATTTAAAATATTTCATGAAATGACTCATAACTTTACACGATCTGTAATGTTAATTTGTTTAGTATACACACCAAAAAAATTTGAATTTTACTTATGCAAACATTCATATATATAAACTTCCTTTTCACGTAAATTAGCAACTTGCAAGAAATGTTGCAAACAAAATTGGACAGTTGCATACAATATATGGGATATTGCATGACATGTCTCATAAATTTACACGATCTTTAATCTAAATTTGTATGATATATGACGCTTCATTTATGTGCATCATAGTTACGGAAATTTACACTACTTTTTTTTAGCTGTGTATGACGCTCAATTTAAGCGCATCATAGTGACAGAAATTTACACTACTTTTTCGAACTGTGTAGGCGTGATCAGAGATTTTATGCCTCAAAAAATCCTGGCGGTGCCGACTGGGATTGAACCCAGGTCTTTTCGGGTGAGATGTAATCACGCTTACCACTACACCACCAGCGTCACTGTACACGCAGAAGCTTGCAAAATAATTCTGGAGGGCGTTTACTCAACTTTTTCACAACCATTATTCAATTTGTCAGTCGCACTGAATAACAGCAACCAATAAACGCTCATGTCACTTCTGTGCCTATATTAATCAACTTTCAACTTAACTGCAAAACAAAGCTAATAAAGTTAATATATTACGCATTTGATGGTTTCTACACAACGAACTACTCTTGCTCAATAATGTAAAAATAAAAAGTGTTTTATTCATCAACTAAACAACCTGTACTCATGTACCTGTGTTAGCGCTACTTTGGAGGCATTTTTTAGTCGACTGGGTTTATTTCTAGACGTGTGAAATGTTACAGCTTTCACTCTGCTCTTTTACAAAGTTGAAGTGAGAAAAGTGATTCATGTGCACTATTATAAAGCCTCTACTCAGCGATCTTGTTGTAGAGTGGCTGGCAGATTTTTTCATCAGTTCAAAATGTTGGCGTTGTGAAGTTTGTAGTGTTAACGTATGCCAATGCGGCCGTCTCTAGTTCGATTCCAGGTTTTGGTGTATGGTAAATAATTTGGTGGTATGCTTATAAATAATTTCTATTAATTTCACAACCAGCCTCTCAATAAATTCCTCCAACAAAAAAATCGTAAACAATATTTAAAACAGCTTCAATAGGAAGCTATGTAGTGGTTATTGGATAACCGGGAAAATGGAAATGCAATAAGAGCTTGTCCCAACCGTCCCAACAGCCATTAGCAGCTGACTAAGGTCGCCTGATTTGCTTGTATCGAGTTTGAGTAAAGGTTGCCCCATATCGTATAACGTTTGAATACAGCTTGAGGCTGTACAAATGAAATGAGTAAAGCGTTTACGTTGTGAATTTTTTTAGTTGGGTCCATTGCAATATTGTGCTGTAAAGCAGCTGCATAATAGCTGTGAATTCAGCTACAGGCAAAATCTGTCAAAATAGTATGAGTAGCATCGATTCAGCATTTAAACAACTATTATTCAGCTTGTCAGTCAAATTGAGTAACTGTAACAAATAAACGCTTCCACTACTGCTATACACATGTTTCTTAACATAAAACTTTTTTTTTTCCTTAATTTGTTTTCCGTCGATCTTGTTTTCCGTGCTGAGCTACCAATGCTACCGACCCCAGGGAGGCAGCTCCCACACCTGGACCCTACCTATCGACCCATCAACTTTATGAACCGGGGACGGCTGCTTTACTTCCCGGCGTGATCAGAGATGTTATGCCTCAGAACATCTCGGCGGCGCCGACTGGGATTGAACCCAGGCCTGCAGGGTTTTTTTTTATACAGGGGGGAATCTGCTCACAGACACCTGAGAAGGAACTCAGGGTGTGGGGATGGGAGAATTTCACTCCCGACCCACTAAACCTTACCCTGTGCGCTTGGCCCTTGATCTCCCCGGAACCGCCCGAAGGCATTACTTTGTGGGAGGAGCCGCTGTAGCGCTATGGCGCCTCTCTAGCAATACTTTATCGATCTAGTCGGGCAGTAGGCAACTGCTGCTCGGCACGCCACTGTCGTTGTAATTCTGAAACTATGTGGGTGACCGCAGTCACCACCGCGCTCCAGTTCTCGGTGGTACCACACATCCTAGCAACGATGTTATCTGGACTGGTATCCGCTTCGCATATCGCTAGCATAGCGCTCGATACTGGCTCGAAACGTGGACAGGCGAACACAACGTGTTCGGCGGTCTCCTCGACGCCAGCACACGTGGGGCAGACGGGAGTACTTGCATGTCCGAACCTATGCAGGTAGCTCCTAAAGCAGCCATGGCCTGACAGGAACTGTGTCAGGTGGAAGTTTACTTCCCCATGGCGCCTGTTGACCCAGCTTGCTACGGAAGGTATCAAGCGGTAAGTCCACCTCCCCTTTGTGGAGTTTTCCCACTCCGATTGCCATCTCGCGGTCGACACAACCCGCGCGTTTTTGCGCCCCCCTCGAACGGTCCTCGCGTCATAGCACACCACATCCTCCTTAATGATAAGGCTTATTGGCATCATCCCTGCTATGACACAGACGGCCTCTCTCGAGATAGTGCGGTATGCACTGGCCACCCTCAAGCACATTAGCCTGTGTGTGCTCTCTAATTTCCGCCTGTGCAGTCAATATCCAGTACCGCAGCTAACGCAGGGCCGCCGTATCTGAGGATAGATACTACGACCCCAGCGAGGAGCCTGCACACTAAAAAAATCTGAATTTTACTGGTGATGTAAACATCCATGCATGCAAACATTCATGCATGTAAACTTCCTTTTCACGTAAACTAGCAGCTTGCAAGAAATGTTGCAAACAAAGGTGGAAGGTTGCATACAACATATGGAATATTGCATGACATGTCTCATAAATTTACATGATTTATAATGTAAATTTGTATGATTTATGACGCTCCATTTATGTGCATCATAGTAACGGAAATTTACACTACTTTTTTTTAGCTGTGTGCGCTTACTTGCATTCACTGCCGAGCTGTTTGACATCATACGGGATAATGCCCCCACAGCCATAGACACTCTCTTGCAGGCGTACTCAACGTGGCAGCCGAAGCTGAGCTTATCATCGAGCATAACCCCCAAAAGTTTCAGAGAGCGCACAGAGCTAATTGTGCTTCCGCCGACTGTCAACGTCGCATGCTGTACTGACATGCGATTGTTGACTACGACCACTTCCGTCTTGTGATGGGCGAGCTCCAGTTGTCTGGATCTCATCCATTCCTCCACAAGCTTGACGCAGTGAGTCGCTGTCAGCTCAACCTCCTCGATGGGTTCCCCGCAGACTACCAGCGTGACATCGTCGGCCAAACCTACAATTTTCACGCCTACCGGGAATTTTTTCCTCAACAGTCCATCGTACAAGACGTTCCATAACACCGGGCCCAGGATGGAGCCTTGTGGCACTCCTGCGGTGTCTCTAACGCATTTTTCGCCATCTTTTGTGTCGAACGTCAACACAGGATTCTGGAAGTAGCTTTCCAAAATCTTATACAGCCCTTCGGGAATTTGGAGCTGGTGTAGCGAGCGGGTTATGGCCTCTCAGCACGCGCTGTTGAACGCGTTCTTCACATCAAAGGTTAGCACCGCGCAGTAGCGAATGCCCCTTCGTTTCCGGTGGACAACCTCTGCCGTCTGGATGACAGGGTGAGAGGTAATCACGCTTACCACTACACCACCGGCGCCACTAACATACAACTTATACCTAGCTGTAATTTAAAGCCGATCAAAAGTATATATTGCTCATCTAATGCCATCTACTCAACCAATAACTCAAACTGAATAACATAAACATCGAAAGCGCCTTTCCAACTATTGAATAGTTTTTACTCAGCTAATAAGCTGTATAATCGATTTTTGGAAGCATGTATGTAACCACCGTACTTTGTACTTTTGCAGCGCTTTTATAACTTTAACACTGCGTCTTAAATAAATTTATAATTTAATAGTCGATTATAAAGCCTTTACTCAGCTATCTCGTTGTAGTTAAGTGTTTAATTAAATCCGGTGATGACAAACCTTCAGAATAATATAAATTCTGTATTTCTCGAAATTTTCTAAACACACAAAATTTAATTCTACTTTGCGACAAAGCTGTATAATGATTAGTTAGTAGTTGCGAAAAAGCACCTTTCAACTTTATACTCAGCTAAACAGCTGAATACTGGCTGAGTAGAAGCGTTAAGTAATATGGGATTAAGAGCTGTCTAATGTGATCCAAACTAGCTGCCTAAGTTTGCCAGAGTTGCTTGTATAGAGGTTGTGTAAAATTTTCTGCATATCGTATACTGTTACAATGCAGCTTGAAGCTGTAAAATCGAAATTGATAAAGCGTTTACTGAGAATGTTTGTTGGGTACTCGCATATTAGTGACACAGCCGTATGCATTTTTAGTGACATGCATCATGTGAGCGCCTCATTTACGGTGTCTATATTGTTGAAATATCTAATCGTCAACGTAATGACGATTAATTATTGAAAAGATCTGGACATTTTGCAAGTAACTTCAGTTATTCGCCTAGTGAACTTGCTGGAAAAATCCTTTCTGGGCATATCAGGCATTCAGTTGGGAAAAATCTACAGACCTTCAAAGTTGGGCTTGAAAATGAATCTGATAAATGTTAGACGAGTGAAGAGCAATTCTTTCAAGTCCGGTGAACTTAGGGAAAAATCTCGAATGCAGGACATTTCAGGCTCGGGTCAGGCAGATTTATTAAATATTTGAAAAATAAACAAAATAAATGTGGGAAGATTTTCAAGTCAGGTGACTTAGTAGGTCTGGTTAACGTTTGAAGTAAATTATTGGGGTTTTGATGCAACATCATTATGATTCTCATTATCTAGGGAAGCCAAAAATGCCTAGATCAGACCGGGAATCGAAAGGAAAAGTTCTGATACTATTCAACACAAAACTGACTAAACAATTTATTTACAATAATAATATTTACAAGAGATTTGAGTTAAAGGAAACAAAACCACTACTTTACGTTGATCTTTCACTATTCAACATTGATTGCACTTCCGACACCACGACACCATACTCCGGTTCGGATCTTCAATGTCTAAAGTATGCGACCGCCGGGCCTTCCTTTATGACCAGTTTCGACTCCAGCGATTCCAAAACTGGTGTCCTTATTTCCTTCAATAGCAAAGCCATCCCGTCCACCCCGTCGCATGACTCGTAATGGAGAACCAGCTACTCCATTTCCGCCTTGATCCGGATTGTCAATCGGAACCGAATGAACTAGCACCATGAAGACCATGATGACAACGATAAGCAAGGAATAATTCATTTTTCCAGTCGATTTTACCGCTTGGTACTGCCTGGTTGGATGAGGTTAAACCATATTACTAATGTGTGGAGATCCAAGAGAAGGTTCATTTATACTTAAGGGTTACATATAAATAGCTTTGTTTACTGGTTGAAAAGCAAATATTTTCACCCTTAAAATTTCTGACTCTGATGATGTAAAATCATCATGTAAATATGTAAACAGTAAATCTTCTGCAATGGAAAATTTGTGAAACTCACCAAATAGATTTGTTATTGTTATTCAAAACAATGGATGCTCATGAAATCAGCTTTAAATGTATAAATATAACTCTGATAAACAGAAGACTGAACCGGTAAAGTGCAGTTATTTGAACCAAAAATAATAATCTCTAATTCTGTGGAGGGTTTGAGTGAGTAACGATATAGACTTCAAGGGAATTCTATGAAGACTATTAAAGTATATATGAGATAACGGGCTTTGAAGTGAATGCAAAGGAATTATTAGAATTATTTTTTATGAATTCCTAAGAAAATTTCAGAAGAATTTTAATAAATCTTTGGAGGCATTCCAAGAAAATTTTGGAAAGAAATACCCGCGATTATTTTAAGCTATGCGATCCTGAAGAGAGATGATAGGAAATTAACATGATCTGAGGAGACATTCAAGATATTTCTGAGCAGATTTCTATAAAAAAAAACTAAAGGTAAACTATGAGATTTCAGGTGAATGTTCCAAGGAAATATGGAAAACAGTTACATTCAACTTTCCACAACTCCACTACTCGATGGTTTCAGCGGTCCCTTAATGTTTCGATGTATCCTACTCTATATAAGTCAATATTTCCACAAGTTGATGTCCTATGCAGTGTAATTTCAATTCTATAACTCGGTTTGTGAAAGGCAGAACATCTGCGATTTTCATGTTAAAATACAAGGAACAAAATAACTGGTGCTGATACTGATTACCCAGGACCACTCGACCACGTCGCAACAAGAATCTGGTGTCCTCGGGAAAATTGTTACATACCTTTAATTAATACCAGAATCTCTCATGATACAAATGAAACCGGTTTTCTTGAATACTTGGGATGATAGTGCCATGCAGTCATGCCGATCAACAAAATGGTGTTTGTCTCTAATCCGGCCGGTACAAGACGCAGAGGAGTGCAGTTAGCTAGTTGGTTAGACCAAATGAAACGAGATCTATGCAGGAAATGTGGGATTCTCAAAAAAAAAACTGGAGACAATCAGTTACACCAAAGGACGTTGGATCAAATATGACATGATAAAGTAAATTCATGGACCGGACCAAGCATCGAACCCACCACTTTCAGTGTGATCTTGCTTTAGAGTGTAGCGGTTGATCTAAATGAGATCCAAGGGGCTGGACACTTCGGCTGAATATATCAAAATATGTTTTGATATTTTCATTTACTTGACTTAAGGCCCAAGCGTAATAATACTGGAAGCGGAACTGTAGCGGCAATGGAAAAACCAGATCTGAGCTAGCCTACTGTCGGATTGAAAACTAGTTAGAACCAAACCAACTTCGGTTGGGCATCTTGATGTCATTTGTGACTTTCAAACTTGCCGTTTCCGTTCCGCTTCCGCCAATATTGCGCCTGGCCTTTAGACGTTAATACACAGTATCCGTAGAACAAACATTGTTCAGCACAAAAAGGCATTTTCAAATATAACTAAGTGGTCTTGCTCCTTGAGGAAATTCCATGCTGGTATAGGATATGATCAGATAAAAATCATAAATTGTTCAAGTTAAACTCTTACTTTAGATTAAACAAATCTCATTTAATTATTTATTTTCAAGAACCACATTCACAAAACATACAAGCATACAAGGTTTAAGGTAACATAAAACTATTCTACGTTAAATGTCCACTTTCACCACCCAAGGCGCAAAAGGATGTCCACCTTCCGCCACCACGGCACCATACTCCAATTCGGATGTTCAATTCCTGAAGTATGCGACCGCCGGACATGTTCTCCATAGCCCTTTTCGAGCCCCGCGATTTCAAAATTGATATCCTACGCCACATCTCATAATGGCGCAACCACCTTCAATAGGACCCGGATGAACCATGATGGCAATACTATTTTTGTTTTCGGTCGATATCACTGCTTTGCACTGCCTGGTTGGTTATGGTTAAAAAATTACTGATCTCTGAAGATCCAAGCCGCAACTCTTTTATACTTGAGGGTTGACAATGAATAGCTTCGTTTATTGCTTGAACTGCAAATATGCACACACCCTTATGAGATAACGTCTGACTCTGATGATGAACAATGAGCATAATGTTGAGCAATTACAAGCGACATAGCAAAATGAAATCAAATTTCAAATTCGGCCTTCATCGATTTCGACGAAACTTTGCAAATGTTTATGTAATCAGAGAACAACTAGTCAGATCGATTTGTCAGTTGGCGTGAAATTGCTCATATGTAACGTTACATCTTCTATAGGTGTGTGTTTTAGATCCAAACAAAAACAGATTTATTTATGTTTTTCATCAATGCAATGGATGATCATGAACTCAGCTTTGAACATACATAAACAACATATATAAGAACAAGACTGAACCGGTGAGAGAAGATACGGCTGCCATACCATCGGATTTTGGAAGACAAAAATGTCTGCGTCTCCTGGAAAATTTCTACATTTTTTTAGTTAATCTTTTTTACCCAAGAATTCTTTTTAAATAAGAATTCGAAAAGCATGTTCTATAAGTGTATTATAAGTGATGCAGAAAACATCCCGAGCTTTGAAAGAGCTCTGTAAATGTTTTCTGGCTACTTCTCAGATTGTTTTCATCCTCCAGTATGATCGTATTTGGCTTTGATCTTTAAAAGTTATATAAATGTGCATCTTACTTTTATTATACCACAACAAAACATGAAAGGATGCTATATCGGTTTTCATAAAGGAGTTCAAATGATAATTCAGATGCCGCTTCCAGTACTTTTCATCTTTATGACGAACCAAACGCATTTTCTCTAGAATATGATTTTCCTGCCATTGACGAAGAACATCATAGATAGTAAGCCTAAGTTAGTCATCTTTCAAAATTAGTCTAGTCAGGAAGGTACAAACCTAACACGTCAAGAACCAGTGATCGAATCCCATGCTCATTTTTTATAATTTAGCATTTAAAATTTTTTGTTTATCTTGATCTTTTCCAAAACTTGTTTTAAGACCATAATCTACTTTTACAAGCTCCTCCTCTCGCTTGGTTGTGTGCCATTCGTGAGAACTTGATGGATAATAAAAAATGGTTTACCAATAAGCGGAGCTAGTCTTCTAGAGAAGTTCCAAGCCTAGTGCGATGAATACCTGATTTCAAATCCCATGCTCGGTTATGTCTTATTTTTGTTTTGGAGAATACTTTTTGGCTATTTAATTTTATTGGTTATTACGATGTTTTGCAAAACATGTTATATGACCATTGATTTGTTTTATTACGCTCCGAAACTTGCGCTTTTTCAGTTGTATAAAAGTATGAAATGAAGTATTTGCAAATCTAATTGAACACTCATATATATTTTAAGGCAGTATTTTAAACACCTTTATGACAAGTTGTGTTGCTTGGGTAGGTATAGCGGCACAATTTTGTACACTTCTGTAGGCAAATTTATTTTAAGAAACTTTGCTGAATAAACGGATAATCTATCTCTAATGACTTTCCATTTGCACAACTTAAGACAGTGGCGCATGAATCCTGCCATGTTTCAATCCAGCACTTGCTGGCAGATTTGTGTTACCGACCCACTTCCACTTAGGTTCTTGTGATTCGGTTGATTTCGGCCTCTGATGACATCAACGATGGAGCACAGCATTCGAGATCCAGGTGTGAAGCCACCAGGTACGAATTTTATACAGCAGGCATTGTTTGGAGCTGCAACTTTCGTGTGTTCTTCAATGATACACACCCCGTCTCACTGGCATATAGCAAGTTGCCACTACAAGCTATTGCAACTGGAGCCATGATGGATTTTATACTTCGGACAGCTGCTTCAATCTCCTGCAGTGATGGAGCCTCGAGTCATATGCACAACTTATAATCGAATTGCTGTTGAACGATCCAAACACGGAGGTACCTACTGGAGAAATTCGAAAAAGGGAAGCGGATAAATTTTCTACGGAGCTGAGCCTCAACATGCACACAGGTGAACAAAGTGTACATATTGTAGCCAGCCCGGGCGATCCGTCTCTAAAAACGTGTGGTTTTAGCGCCACTCCACAGGGGAGACCACACGCCCAATGTAAATTTGCCCAGTTGAGACTCTCCTAAGGGCGAGTCCATTAAATTTCCTAGAAAAGATTTACGGATCAGGCAAGCCGGCTTTCAACTAAACGTCCAAAACGGGAAAACCCTATTATCCCCATAAAACCACAAACACGATAGTCACTCAGAGAGTCGGTGAGAGCTCAACCATACCTAAAAACCTCTACAAAAGAGAATTTATCATCATCGGCATTCTCGTCACTTGCCACTAGACGTCGCCCCGATCTGGAAGTGGACTACTCTCCCGAATATTAAAACTCTCAACATAAGGACGGGACACGAAAACTACAACGGAGAACGCGAAGTGATGTCGAATACATTCAATCAATTAAAGCTAGGGAGATGGTCATTTTACGAAAACATTTATTATCACGGAACTTTTCAGGCGGTATATCTAGTGCATAACGGGTGTTCCAACATTACTTATCCTACGTATATTTATTTATGTGTTCCAATTGATTTCGGTTTACTTGTGTGTGTTCGCTCCTATCTCCTATGTGTGTGTGCGATTTCTCTCTCCCTAGCTAACGTGCTCATGTGCTCTACTTGTTCATGTGTGTGACGTCACTTTATCGGCAACTCAGCTCCAAACGAGTCTACGCTCCTGGTGACAACGACGTTGGCGTTGAAAAACGTTACGTTTCAAAGGCGGGAATGCCACATCACGAGTTCCGGAAAAGCGTGTCACGGAAACTCAGCGCTACTCGCCCATCAGTCTTAGACTGGCAAAAAAAAATCACTCCGTGGCGCCCTCGCGGGTGGACCGTGTCCACGTTGAGATCCCCTGAGTCTCCTTGGACCGATTATGTAACGGATCCGTCCGCTTCCGGCCGGTTGGCGATTGCCGGGAAATTCCGTCCGTTGGGGAGAAGTTGCTGCGTTTAGGCACGGTGAATTGCTGCGAACGATTTAACAACACGACTGTATTTCTCTAGCCTTTCTCTTGATCGCACACAATTTTCTACACGCACACTTATTCTACTAGTTTAACTAGGAAAAACGACCACGAACAAACACGCACACTTCAAGAACGTTGGGAAGTCACGGACGAAATGATCGAGACCGTGAATCCTCAGATAAAGGAAAATAAAACTCGGACGAACCGGAAGTCCATCATTTCCCGAAACCCTTCGTGGCCTATCGTGAATCTAAAGACACGAAAGATAACTTGAATCGTTTTATTGTGCGACTATCACTTTCCTACCTTATCCATAAATTAAATGGACCCGTCTTAGGAAAGATTTCAGCAAAAATGCTGGTGTCTTCCTACTGCCTACCCTAAGGAATTTAATTCAATCAATTTCACCTTATCAAATTATATACAAATTTATACAAATTTCCTGATCGTTACCATATGAACGAGAATACGCAGATTACTTTCTCGCTTCATTTCCTTAATCGGAAGGGAGCATATTTTAGGATGGGATTAATAACAAATGCTTCATATGTAAGATTGAGGGGCATCGAATGAATCCTTGCCCCAATCGGAAGGCCTTAAATCAATCAACACAGAATGAAAAAAAAGGGGACCAGGACGGAAAAAAGAAATCAGATGATGAGAAATTGAATGGATGCCTGAGGATGAAGTGGAACAGACGTGAGAATTGCGGAAACCGAGTTGGACAGGAAGGAAATGATGAATCGAAACAGGAGCCACCTCTTTTGATGAATTAGAATGGCACCACAGTTCAGTGCCTCTAGAACAAAAATTCAAAAATAGATTTTCTTGTTTGATCTTAATATTGTTTAAAATACGCTGCAAGGGTTTTTTTGTAAAACCTCGAGCTCACCAAAACAGTGCCATCTTAAAACATGGTTGGGTTAGTTTATGTAAATCGAAATCATATTTCAACTGCAATCTCTACTCTCATCATCTCATAGCATTTTAATGTTTATTAGTGCAACAAAATTGATTATATATATTTTTAAATAGAGACTTTCATTCAGATGCATGCGCATTCTGTAATAGTAGAAAAAAAGCTCTAAATTGATTGATGAGCGCTTTAGAAGAAGATTAATTTTTTAGCTTATTACATTGTTTTTCCTATTAATTCTACTACTATAGTATCACTTTCAATTTAACTCATTATTCAATTTCACTATCACTTTTAAAAAACTATAAAAGAAATGTATTTCGTTTACTACTAGCAAACTTCTTCAGTGCATATGACAAGACACTGAAGAAGTTTGCAAATAGTTAACGAAATACGTTTCTGTTATAGTTTTTTTTTTTTAAAGTGATTGTAAAGAAAACTGGGAACACGGTTTGGGCCAAATACCGGTCTAGTGTAAAAAATATATAGCTGGTATTGAAACGGATCGAGGAATAGTAAAAATCAAAACAAAGGAAGACAGAAGTAGCTTTCGGGATAGAATTTGGATTTTTTAGTTTTTGCTGAAATTAAGTGAATTAAACATTGAAACTTGTGTGCAGTGCCTTTATTAAAAACCGATCGATAAAACTAGTGACTAACAGCGTGGGCAGACGTCACACTAGAATTGTAAGTAATTTATACAAGGAACGTGTTCGATGTTGTTGCTTAACATAATTAAATTAACAATCGTAGATACTGATTGTGGAACAAAACATTAAAATAACACTCGTTGCACGAAGGTGAAGAAAAACTATCAATTGTGAGTAGAAAATATTATAAGGAAATCCAGATTAAATGAATAATTAAACAATTTGCAGTTTGAGCTGTATTTAACGCTGCTACAAAAACGGTGGTGCATTTCTTTCAAAAGTATTCCGAACATTCTCAAAAATTGATAATCGGATACGGATAACCTCAAAGATGAGTGTAAATCTTACAATGACCCCTTGCGCTGCCTGCTCAGCAACTTCTGAGACAAATGAAAGGATGATTGCTTGCGATGGCTGCAACGAATGGTTCCACTACCGATGTGTAGGTGTGCAGGAGAGCAACATCCGTGATCAGGAGATGTGGTTTTGCCCGACGGAGAAGTGCCAGAAGGTTGAAGAAGAGCAGGCAAAGCAGCTGGAATATCCAAAGAAGAAAGGTAAATCCTCCAAAAAGACGCTCGTAACGGACGAGAACTCGGACAAGTCTAGCGTCAAGTCCGATCGACAGTCCGGTTCCCTTCTTGAGAAAAAGCTTAAAGAACTAGAGAGGGAGCAAAGAGCGAAGGAGAAAGAGTTGGAGATGGAACGCCTGTTGAGGCAGAAAAGGATGGAGATGGACCGCGTTCTGAAGGAAAAGAGACTCAAAATGGAAAACGAAATGCGGCAACAGGAAATGGAACAAGAAAAGGAATTGCTTGAAAAGGCTCTTAAGGATGAGCAAGCTCATTTAAAACAAATGGAGCAAATGCGTGAAAAGTACCAGGCGAAGATAGCAAGCGTGAAGGGAAAGTTGAATGCTACGACTGATTCCAAAAACCAAAAAAGGAAGCAGGATCCACTGGAAGGACATTCGAAAGGCAACAAGCTAGCACAGGAGAAGAACCAAAGCGGATTAAAGCCGGCAAAGGGTACAAAAAGTGGAAAAACGGAAGCAAGGCCTGTGGATTCGGAAAATGAAGACAGCGAAGAAGAAACTGAGGAAGGAGAATCTGATTCTGGAGATGACGGATCGGATGAAGAAAACGAAGAGGAAAATGAGGAATCCGAAGAAACATACGACGAATCTGAGGAGGAATCAGAGGAAGAAATGAAACCGGAAAAGAAATCGAAGAAAAGGCAAGTAAAGAAGAAAGTAGAGCTACACGGGCTGGGGCAGAAATCTGCTGGACCTACGAAGACGCAACTGGCTGCGCGGAACGGAATCTGCAGGAAACTTCCCATATTCACTGGGAAACCGGAGGAATGGCCTCTGTTCATAGGCAGCTACGAAGCGTCGAACGAAGCATGTGGATACAACGATATCGAAAATCTTGTTCTTCTACAAGAGAGTCTTAAAGGACCAGCATTGGAGAGCGTTCGGGGACAATTGCTGCTACCAAAATCCATACCGAAAGTGATTGACAAACTGCGACAACTCTATGGTCGTCCAGAACAGCTGTTACATTACCACCTAGAGAAGGTGAAGCAGTTGGATCCTCCAAAGCAGTCTTGTAAGCGGTCACGGTAGTCGACACATTTTCTGTGATAATTGACTGCCTTTGCTTCCGACACTTGCAAAATAAGCTATCATAGTACAGTACCAAACTAAAATGTCATATGACAGGCTCTGTCATACGACACTGTCGCCGAAGACCGTCACGTATGTATGTATTTTGGTTTTTCTTATATTAAGAGCTGCTGATGTTTTACTTGTGTGAATTCTAAAAATAGCAAGTAATGATGTCCTAGTAATAATATTTCTGATCAGAAATGGTTTGATTTACGCCAAATTGAGGAATTACAACGAAATCACACATGTCATATGATAGCTATTTTGATAATTTTCTTTTAGCTCGAACGTTATTCTACCGGTCGTGTTGCGTAAGAAAGACGACGGTAGAGCATGAGTGTTCGAATACAAACAGACTGTCGCGCACGACAACGAAGCGAGTGTAGTAAAAAACGTCAACTGTTTCAACCCCTGCTCCAAAGGCCGAGAAGTTGGGAACGTTTATTCCTTTCGGAAATGCAGTAGAGCAACTTTGCGACCACCTTGAAGCGGCGGATCTGGAACAGCATCTCGTGAATCCATTGCTGGTACAGAGTCTGGTGGACAAACTTCCTTCATCCGATAAACGCGAATGGGTGCGCTTCAAAACCAAAAAGAAGAAAGCCACCTTGAGGACGTTTGCTGATTTTCTCTCGAGAATTGTATCGGAAGCATGTGAAGCCAATGCCTGCGTCGAAGTTAAAGGAGAAGCTAAAGACAGTCGTTACGGAAAAGCTGGTAAAGGAGCAGTAAAGGAGAAAGGAGCATTCTATAACCACAGCGTGAGCGAAAGCTCGAGAGAAAGTAATGCAGTTAGCACCACTGTACCCGAGAATCTAAAGCCTTGCAAAGCGTGCAAGCGTACAGATCACCGGCTGCGGTTTTGTCAAGACTTCAAAGCTATGTCGATCGTGGATCGTATGAAGATTGTTGAAAAAGCCAAGCTGTGTAAAATCTGTCTGAATGACCACGGAAATGCAGTTTGTCGATTCAAGATGCGATGTAACGTCGGCGAGTGTTGGGAGCGCCATCATCCTCTGCTGCATCCAACAGTATCATCAATTGTGATGAACACACACATCAATCTTCAAGGGACTGTCCTCTTCCGAATGATTCCAGTGTCGCTACATTGTGGGAATCGGACAGTGAAAACACTAGCTTTCCTGGATGAAGGAGCCTCAATTACGTTGGTGGAGCGATCGCTAACCGACCAACTCGGAGTGAAAGGAATTCTTCAGCCACTCACGATAAAATGGACCGCTGACGTCACTCGAGTTGAAGAAGGCTCAACAAAGATGAATCTGTGGATATCCGCTTCAGGAGACCAGGAAAAGCTGTTTTTGAAATCCGTACAGACTGTGGAACAACTTCTTCTGCCGAAACAATCACTGGACGGCACAGCAATGTCTTCTGTTTACCATTTCCTTCGTGATCTACCGATCTCATCGTATTCCAGTCAAAGACCCGGAATTCTAATCGGTTTGAACAACCTTCACGTTATCGCACCGATGCAAGCAAAAATTGGAGAACAAGGAGAGCCAATCGCTGTAAGGTCTAAACTCGGCTGGTCAGTTTACGGACCTACAGGAGGACAACCGCATAGACAGAATTTCGTAGGGTATCACCATGAAATAACTAACGAAAATCTGCACAACCTGCTGAAGGAACAATACGCGCTGGAGGAGTCGGTGGTTGCTGTGTCACAGGAGTCGAAGGAAGAAATACGAGCTCGAGAGATCCTAGAACGTACTACAGTGCGCGTCGGTGACCGCTTCGAAACCGGAATGCTGTGGAAAACCGACAACCCAAAATTTCCGAACAGTTTTCCCATGGCGGTACGCAGATTAAAACAGTTGGAGCAACGGCTGGAGAAGACACCGGAGTTGTATGAAAACGTGCGAAAGCAGATCGAGGAATACCAGCATAAGGGCTACGCACATCTAGCGACACAAGAAGAATTGGCTGAATTCGATCCGCAGGAGTCATGGTTCCTTCCCATCAACGTAGTTCTGAACCCAAAGAAACCTGCAAAAGTAAGGCTGGTGTGGGACGCAGCGGCAACGGTAAATGGTGTTTCTTTGAATTCCCAGTTGCTCACAGGTCCAGACATGCTCACTCCACTACCGGGTGTTCTCAACCGTTTTCGGGAACGACCCATCGGATTCGGCGGAGATATTCGTGAGATGTATCATCAGCTACTGATACGGGCGGCAGATAAGAAGGCACAGATGTTCGTGTTCCGAGACTCATCACGCGATTCTCCAAGCGTGTACATAATGGATGTAGCGACGTTTGGATCCAAATGCTCACCGTGCCAAGCGCAGTTCGTGAAGAATCAAAATGCCATCGAGTTTTCTACGCAATTTCCAGAAGCAGCAGCAGCGATAATAGAGAAGCACTATGTCGACGACTACTTCGACAGCGTCGATACAATCGAAGAGGCCATCACTAGAGCAACGGATGTGAGATATGTTCACTCGAAGGGAGGTTTTGAGATTAGGAACTGGGTGTCGAACTCCGGAGCGTTTCTCGATGAACTGGGAGAAGTCCGGCAAGACCAGTCGGTACATTTCAATCAGGATAAGGAAAGCGGGACTGAGCGAGTACTTGGCATCATCTGGGATCCAAGGCACGATGAGTTTTCGTTCTCGATGGAGCATCGGCAAGACGTGCGGCCGTATCTGCTCGAATGTCAACGTCCTACAAAGAGAATAGTTCTGAGCTGCGTAATGGGATTTTTCGATCCGTTAGGTTTGCTCACACCATTCACAATCCACGGAAAAATGGTGGTGCAAGATCTGTGGCGAACAGGCTGCGAATGGGATGACGAAGTAGACGACGAGAGTCTTCGTAAGTGGGAACGCTGGACGGGTCTGTTGCCGACGGTGGAAGACATACGTATACCTCGCTGTTACTTCAAAGAGTTTCGCTCAACGTCCATCAACTCTCTGGAGCTGCATGTTTTTACTGATGCAAGCATTCACGCATACGGTTGTGCTGCCTACTTCAGAGCTGTAATCGACGGAGATGTAAGGTGCTCGCTGGTGATGTCACGTTCGAAGGTGGCTCCATTAAAACTACAGTCAGTTCCACGTCTCGAACTGATGGCTGCTGTTCTCGGGGCGATGATGCTGCAAACGGTAAGATTAAACCATTCACTTACCATTTCAAAATTCGTTCTTTGGAGTGATTCGCAAACGGTGCTGAGCTGGATCCGGTCAGATCAGCACAAATACAAGCAATTCGTTGCTTTCCGAATCTGTGAAATATTGGAACTGACGTCTACTAACGATTGGAGGTATGTTCCGTCCGATTTGAATATCGCCGACGTCGTTACGAAATGGGGACAAGGACCACCACTGGAATCAGACGGTCCATGGTTCAATGGTCCACAGTTTCTACATAAGCCAGAGTCAGAGTGGCCCGAGCAGCAGAAAGCGAAGTTCAACGTCTTGGAAGAGATGAAAGCATGCATGCTGTTCCACGACGCATCCAGTCCGGTTATCAACGTCAACGTAATGTCACGGTGGTTGAGGTTGATTCGAATAGCAGCCAACGTAGTTCGGTTCATTGCCAACTGTCGGCGAAAAATAGCTAGGCATCCAATCCTAGTATCGAAGGCGGGACGCAACTTGGAGCGTTCTGTCATAGCGAAACCGGAATCCATCTGGTCGCCGCTGCTTCAAGACGAGCTCCAAGCAGGAGAAATTATGCTTGTGAAACAAGCCCAGCAGGACAGCTTTGAGGAGGAAGTGAAGATATTGGAAACCAGCCGTGGACGCAACCCGGATCAATCGCCGGTACTCGTTGACAAGTCAAGCTGGCTCTACAAGCTGAGTCCGATCATCGATGCCAATGGAATTGTGCGCATGGGTGGAAGATTGGCGCTATCGGAATCGGTTCCTTTCGATACGAAATTTCCGGTAATTCTTCCCAAGCGACAGATCACAAGTATGATCATCCAATATTACCATGAAAAATATGGTCATGCCAACAAGGAGACCGTGTTCAACGAGCTTCGTCAACGCTTCTACATCCCAAAGCTTCGATCAACCATTTCGCTAGTCGTGAAAGACTGCATGTGGTGCAAAGTCAACCAATGTCAGCCACAAGTTCCGGTGATGGCACCACTTCCGGTTCAACGGGTCACGCCGCAGTTGCGCCCCTTCAGCTCGGTCGGAGTTGATTATCTGGGTCCTGTAGAAGTATTGGTCGGTCGTCGAAGAGAGAAGAGATGGGTAGCTCTGTTCACTTGCCTTGCGGTACGAGCCATTCACCTCGAAGTGGTGCATAGTTTGACCACGCAAGCTTGTATGATGGCGATAAGGAGGTTCATCTGCAAGCGAGGTTCGCCGGACGAATTCTTTTCGGACAACGGAGCCAACTTCAAGGGTGCAAGCAATGAGATGTACAAAACGAAGCAGAAGGTCAGTACAGAATGTGCGGAAAGTGTCACAAGTCCAGCAATCAAGTGGCATTTCATCCCTCCCGGAACACCCCACATGGGGGGTAGCTGGGAAAGAATGGTGAGATCTGTTAAGGAAGCTATGAGAGCTTTAGACGACGGCAGAAAGCTAACGGATGAAATACTCTTGACCACGTTGTCGGAGGCGGAGGATATGGTCAATTCACGTCCGTTGACATATCTTCCACAAGAAACTGAAGAAACCGAAGCCATCACACCAAATCATTTTTTGCGCGGGGCTGTCAAGGATGAGGATCAGATTGTCGATGGGGAGGTTGAACTGGCAGATGCTCTGAGGAACGTTTATAAGCGGTCACAGTACCTGGCCGATAGGATGTGGAAGAGGTGGAGCAAGGAGTACCTACCCAGTATCAATCGGAGGACAAAGTGGTACGAAGAGCGAAGACCGTTGCAAGTGGGAGATTTGGTGTTCATAGTAGATGGTGCACAGCGGAAGAATTGGGTCCGCGGAATAGTTGAAGAGGTTGTAGAAGCTGTGGATGGCAAGATCCGGCAAGCCATGGTGAAGACAAATAAAGGCGTATTTCGGAGAGCAGTGGCCAACCTAGCCGTAGTGGAGATTCCCGGTAATTCCGGGACATCCGGCAGAGCGGAACCGGAGTTACGGGCTGGGGTGTAAAGAAAACTGGGAACACGGTTTGGGCCAAATACCGGTCTAGTGTAAAAAATATATAGCTGGTATTGAAACGGATCGAGGAATAGTAAAAATCAAAACAAAGGAAGACAGAAGTAGCTTTCGGGATAGAATTTGGATTTTTTAGTTTTTGCTGAAATTAAGTGAATTAAACATTGAAACTTGTGTGCAGTGCCTTTATTAAAAACCGATCGATAAAACTAGTGACTAACAGCGTGGGCAGACGTCACACTAGAATTGTAAGTAATTTATACAAGGAACGTGTTCGATGTTGTTGCTTAACATAATTAAATTAACAATCGTAGATACTGATTGTGGAACAAAACAGGAAAATAACACTCGTTGCACGAAGGTGAAGAAAAACTATCAATTGTGAGTAGAAAATATTATAAGGAAATCCAGATTCAATGAATAATTAAACAATTTGCAGTTTGAGCTGTATTTAACGCTGCTACAAAAACGGTGGTGCATTTCTTTCAAAAGTATTCCGAACAGAGATAGTGAAAAAAAATTAAAATGAATAGTGAGTTAGTTAAAGTGAAAGCTATGCAATAGTAGTAGAATTAAAAGGTAAATCAATGTAATAAAGTATATAAAAGTATCTTCTATTAGTTCGATCACACAAAATTAGCTTAAAATACCCCTTTGATATTTGCACCTCTCATCAATAATAGTATCCTCAAAACACGGGAAGTGATTCCAGTTGCTCAAACTTCATTATTATACGAGTTGTTATACGAATCCAAGGTGCTGTGAGGGACTTCACCACATCTTGTGGGGCATAATTTGTATAAGAAACTAGCTAACCCGTCGAACTTCGTCCCGCTCAAAATTTGATTTTCGTTTTAAACAATTTTAAGCATTCACGATTCCACCCTAAATATAAATTAATCTATTTGAATGGAATATTCGCGATTGGTTTAGATGATACTACTCTTACTTGAATTATTAATTGCATGGAACACTTTTCGAATTGGATGTAATTCAATAACATGTATTTGCACGGAATGTTAAGCGGCTAATGGAATCATTTATCAGGTCAATTCAATGCTTTATGGTAGGCTACATTCTTCGTTTTGTTATCCGGCGCTCAAATAAACAAAGATGAAGGCTTAATTGGCCATGTGAAAAGCAAGGGTATTCTAGATTGATTCCACACACTTCCAAAGATTGGCCTTGTGATTTATTGATTGTCATGGCGAATGCAAGGTGAACCGGAAATTGAAGGCGTTTGAACTCGAAAGGTAAATTTGTTGAAATCAGTGGAATTCTCGGTATGAGCACTTCCTCGCCTTTGAAGTTACCTTTGTATTGTTGCTTGGATCGCATTATTCTTGAGCTGTTTCACGGCCATTCTTGAGTTATGAACGGTCTTATGTATGCAACTTTGTTTTATATATATTCTTCAAACTTCCGAGAAGTTCTATTTTTCCGGCCGATATACAAATCCTTTGAATTGTTTTCAAACGTAGACGTATATTTAAAAATAGAACTGCTGTATCTCTGTGTTCAGTGATAATTAAGATTACATCTTTAACCTTGGTTATCGTTGTTATGGTTTTGGATAAGATAGCGTTTAGATAAGCTATTTTTGACTTTTATTGCTAGCCAAAGCAAAGCTATTTTCCCAAAGTTTTCATATATAAACTAACCCAGCTTAGATCTTCAGACGTAAGTAAGTACATCTTGATACAACTGAGCAGTGTGAAGTTTGGAGTCATCAGCAAAAATGAAATATTCATTGATTATCACTTCGATTATGGCCACCGTTGCAGCAGTTTATACCGTAAACGTTTCGTTCAGTGATTGGAAACGTGGCGAATTCGAACCGGATGTGTTCATATGGCTTTGTTCGAACTAAATTCAGCAAGGATGCATTTATGGACACATTGAAGAGCACGGGGTCAAGGACGAATTGTACTAAGGCTTGGAATTTTGTTTTTTGCAATATTTGAAACACTATGAGTGGCAAATGGATTGTTTTATGTTCATACCCATGATATTATAAAATATAAGTTTAATTTTAAGCAATAACATAAGTTTAATAAAAATTATCCATACAAACAATCATGATGTGACAAATTTGGCCATTAAGGTGAAATTGACCTAGTGAGTGAATAAAAATTTATAAAATGGTTATCTTTGGGACATCACTTCAGATTGGAAAAAGGTCTCGTCGCTTTGTGCGAAACAATAAAAGGAAAACATCAACGAGAGCTTTTAGCAATCTGAAGTGATGTCTCAGAGAAAAAAAACATTTTTAAATTTTTTACTTACTCACTACACCTTAAGACTATTTAATCATCCAGATTTTTTTAATTAGTAATAATTGACTCACTTCGAAACAATCCGGCCAACACTTGATGCAACAGCAACAAATCTCATCACTGATGGGAACAGTAACATTTCAGGTTTTATCAAGGTTTTAAAATACTCTTCAAGTCCGAATCTTAGTCTACAAGCCTATAATAAAACTAAAATTGTTATTTGGGTAATGTTCTTTGGACCATCTGCTTAAGCACAAGAAACATATATGAAGTTTTCCGGCATGTGGAGAACAACTACTGCAATATGCACTATGGGGATTCAGGTGGTTCGCCCATCAGAAGTAGAATAGTCAACGGAAAACCATCAGAAAATCCGTCCTATAAACCATATAGTGGCCTGTTTTTTTGTAAAAATCGAAAATTATTTTAATCTCACTTTTCTCTAAATAGAATAGGGTGTTTTATCTAATTTCCGTCCTACTAAGCACAACTCGCACTGAACCTCTCTTTTTCGAACGTACATGAACCCAAAAAAGGAGTGATTCTACTATAGCATCAATCCCATGCAAAAAAGCTACACACTTAGAAAAGTTGATGTAAATTTAGGTGCTCTGAGACTGACATATACGAGCGTCAATTTTGACATAAAATTGAGCCATAATAGACGCAAAAATCAGCTCAATCAAATGTATTTTCGAGCTTTTCAGTCTCGGAGCACTTAATTTTACATGACATGTTTGTTTACGTCTCATCCTTTATGTCAAAGATAGATTCCTTCACGTGTAAAATTAGTTATTTCTAAGTGTGTAGATTCGGTCTTAGAATTTCGTAACAATTGGTTTTTTTTTTTCCATATCGAAAAATATTAGACCTGTATCTATTTTTTTTTCACCTATAGGGTAGAGTGGTCCAAAAAGAGCATTTTTCTTAATTATTTTTTTTTTTGTTTTTGTTAATCAAAAGGTCAAATGAAAGATTATTATATCTGGTTTTAAGGGGACGACCCCGGCGTAGAGGTAAGCATCCATACCTCTCACGCCAAAGTCACGAGTTCAAATCTCACTCCCGGAGAAATCACGAATGATCCAAGAGCGTTAAAGTGACTATAATAAATAAATAACAAATAACAAAATAACAACCTGGTTTTAAAGATAAATATGAAAATGAACTTTAATCGTACATTTCTGATAGCACACACGTTATTATTGCTAGATTTGGCGTACATTTACACGATATTTCATGTAAATTTATACGCAATTTAATAAGTTGTTGTACTGGTATGTTGAGAGATTTTCTTTTTATGGCTTCCTCAGTCTATGATAATCCATACGGTCAGTTCGGCATTTCCCGACGTTTCAGCCGTTTATTGTGGTCTTTTTCAAGGGTAAAACAGGCAGGGTAAACTTTTGTACCCTTGAAAAAAAGTTTACCCTGCCTGTTTTATCCTTTGAAAAGGGCAGAACAACGGCCGAAACGTCGGGCAATGCATAACTAACCGTTTGGATTACCTTAGATTGAGAAAGCCATAAAAAAGAAATTTAAGCGCAAAATCGCGTAAATAAGCAAAGATGTATGTAAGCTTGTAAACAATTTCGGTGTTTATGCCAACTATACCTCAAAATTAAAGGAGAAGAGTGTGCCTAGAACTTCATTTTTGAAACCTAGTAGTAGTCACATAGTTGATTGATTGATTGATTTATCTTTATTAAGGAGGCTTTCAGCGTGAGGCTGGTTCGCCTCCAACTAGTCACATAGTCTCTATGAACGAAGTTCCAATTTCCTGGTCAAACCAAATGAAATATCTTGGGTTAGTACTTGACCAAAAATTAACTTTTAAAGATCACATTGAGGGCATTCAAGCCAAATGTAACAAATATACTAAATGTTTGTACCCTCTTATAAACAGGAAATCCAAACTTTACCTGACGAATAAACTTCTAATATTCAAACAAGTTTTTAGACCGGCCATGCTTTACGCTGTGCGAATATGGTCTAGCTGTTGCACTACCAGGAAAAAAGCACTTCAAAGGATTCAGAACAAAGTTGACTCCCTCCCTGGTACAGTACTACCGAAGTACATAGAATTGCGAATGTTGAGGCTTTAGAACAAATGTCTAACAAAGTAATTAATCATTTCAGGCAAAACTCGTTGCAATCCTCAATTGCAATGATTTATTCCCTTTATACTTAGATTCTTATCTTGGGTTTAGTTTTTAGTTTTAAGATGTAAATAGTTATACTGACATGCAGGTTGAAAAAAAAACCTGTTTAAAATACTGAACTGCCAAGGCAGGAACAATGTAAAAGGCTGGTAAGTTACTGTAGTAACTGGAGCACCTAGGTTAAAATGAAACGTCATTTATTTTGAATTTGGAACAAATAAAGAGTTTTAATTATATATAAAGGAGAACAGTGTGGAATTTCAAAGAAGAATCGATTTTCATGATTTCCAAGGTCTTGACTATTTGGCCACAATCCCTTATGGATATCTGTTTGAACAATCATGATACTTTTCTTAAATTTATGATTAAATAAAAGGTTTCCACTTATGGGACAAAAGTTCGCATTTTAATATTTGTTTCAATAACATCTAATTCAATAACAAATCAAGATTTTCCGAACTTCAAATAAACAATTAGTGCACTACTTTCCTTCTCATTAGAACAATACCATTTATTTTTATTTTATTTTCTCAAAATTTAAATTCCAACCCAGACCCTTCTCCACCCACTGCTAATTGGCTTTCGCTAAGTAAACAATCTTCCCCTTTCACACCTGTTCCAAAAATAAACACACCCGGTGCCAATAGCGCAAAACTTTCCTGAAAATTTATTGGCCCATCTTGCTTGCCACACTCGCCCGGAAGACATTGTCCAGAACGCAACACGCCTCCGCACTGCTGAAAGCGAGAACAACGACGGATATATCTCCAGCCAACCAGCCAGTCCAATCCGAAACATTTCACACGTTTTGCCATTATTTACAGGCCTCCGTTTGGCAAACAACACACAGTCGATGCGAAAATACCAAACAACTGGCAAAAGGAGATCCAACGAGGCCGGGCCGGTCCAAAACAAATCCGAAACAACTTATCGCTCTGGTCCTTTGCAAACACAGAACCCCTTTCCCTGATGGCAGCCTGCTTCACATTGTACACACATAGGCACGGGACAGCACACCCAGCACACACAGCACCATTCGTAAACATGAAATTCACCAAAACTCGTTTGGCCCGAGCGCTCGCATCCCAAACACCATACCTAAACCATGTAGTTAGAAGCCCAGCAACGGAGCTCGCGGCCCGGTCTCGGTCTCACATTAACCCACCCGACGGAGAACGGTCCCGGGTGCACGCCTGCCGTGGAGGAACAATAATTGTCGCCGCAACACATATGAATACATTCGCATTCGAATGAGATGTGAGCAGAATGGTGGATGAGCGAGAAACTTATGATCTCTCTGCTTGGTAAACGAAACTAGGAAAGCAGCATCAACGTCTTCGTCGTCGTCATTTCCATCTCCCGCAGCAGCCAGCATAATAATCACAGTCGAGCAGTTTGATGTAGAGGAGAAAAGCAATCATCATCATCATCATCGTCGTCGTCATCTTCTTCAGTGATTGCAGTGTAGCACGTCGAGGTTCTATGGACCAGAGAGCTCTATAACAGTATTGCTGATTGTAGCTGCTGTAGAGTTCAATGAGAGTGAACATTTCAAGAGAAATGAATGACTAAAAGAGATATGGTGGTAGAGAGCAATGCTTCAATCACACCTTCAAATCTCGATGAAAACAACGAAGAGCAATGATCCCGAGGCGTTATTACGGTGAGAGGTTCGGTTTACCACGGTGCAGGGTTGATTGATTCACCTAGAGGGAAACAAATGTGAAGCCTTATTCAAAGAAGGCAACACTTTCTTTTGTGTATAACTTTTTATTGCATGGGGAAAAATTGATGAAATTTTGAGTAAAACTAGTTTAGAGTGTAATGTTTACATGTGCAACCTTTCAAGTGGTTATTGAGATGGCTTCCAAGCAAGAAGTGCTTCGACTAAAAATTATGGGAGCGATCGTGGAAAATCCAGGCTAGTCCCACAGGTGGATCGCGAAACAGTTTGGAATCAACAATTCGAACGTATCGTTCTAGGAGACCCAGACGACCCAGCGGCGAGCTGGCAGCGGTAGAAAATCGAAGACGACCGATCCGTGAACGCAAGGTGAGGGATTACTTCAAACGCAATCTGAACCTTTCGATTCGGGACGTGGCCATGAAGGTCAATTCTTCCGTCTGGTTTGTCCAGTAGACAATGAAGCGGGCCGGACTTCATGTCTTCAAGGTAAGGAAGGCGCCTAAGCGATAAACAGAATACGGTGGCCGAATTCCGCGCATTGAAGCTGTACCGCGAGTGGTTGGTGCGGCCAAAATGCATCGTAATGGACGACGAGACGTACATTACAGCGGACGCCAAGCAGATGCCCGGCCTGGAATTTTTCGTCGGCAAGTCCCGCCTGGATGTTCCGGAGAAGTTCCAGAAGAAGAAGGTCGACAAATTTCCCAACAAGTACTTAGTTTGGCAGGAGATCTGTGGGTGCGGCAAATTCAGCAAGCCAAACATAACGACCGGCACCATCAACGGCCAAATATATAAAGAAGAATGCCTCCAGAAGCGCCTGTGACGCTCTGTTTTGGCCGGATCTGGCATCGTGCCATTAAGTGAAACCGGTGATGGAGTGCACAATGGTTCCCTTTAGAACAAAAGTTGGCCAAAACCGAGGGGGGCGACACATCTAAATTTCAATTCTAGATGCTCAAAAAATCTCACACTAGCGAATCAATCTTCGAAAAATCATCTTTCATTTCTCGCATCTACTTGCATCGCGCTTCATCTTTTTGCAGGAAATCTTCAAAATCGACTTAAATCTTCCTTCTATCTACTCAGCGTGCGTGCAGCTAGCCACAGCAAAACACAATATTTTCTGCATCGTAGATAGAGTCGTCCCCCTCGGCCAAAACCTCAAAATTGTTGCAAATAGGCAAAAAAAAAACAGTTGAAATAGATGTTTTTTAGCTGTACGAAGAAAATTTGACAATCAAGACGTCACAAAAAGGAGTATAGTAGAACCAAAACCAGTGCACGATGGTCCCAAAGCCGTATTTAGGAAGACAAACATGTTTGCGCCCAAACCGTCAGTTTTAGGTATATGGTTTCTTAGGGAAAGTTGCTTCATATTTTTTGTTCAATCTTTTTATGTTCGTAAAATTAGGGTGGTCCATAAAATTGGTGAATTAAAAATAAAATATTATTAGAGATAGACCAAAGCAGTGTCCTAAACAGTTGTTGAATTCAAAGCAACTTTGTTGAAAACACAACGTTATTATCTCTTATCGTTCATGAGTTATGATTTTTTTAAACAAGCAGGTTAGGATGGCCACTAAAATCGGTTTTCTTTAAATATCTTTTCATGCGTTGATTTCTCGTAAAACATTGTTCTGATTACATTTAGAACTTTTGATGACGCATAAGCAACTAGGTAACTATCTTCTTTGATTAGAAAGTTAAAGGTTATTTTCTTCGAAAAAAAATGGCTCTTTTCAATTGTCAATATCTCAAAATGGAGCAAACCGATTTTCAAACATTTAATTTAATTAGAAACATCGTTTTTTCTTCGATTTAAGAAAAAAAAACTGCAAGAGTTTTTCGGTTTAAAGCATTTATATTTAAATTATTTTTTTTAAATAAACATTTTATTTTAAAATAAGTAATATTTTCAGCAAAAACTAGCCATAACTTTTCAAATAAAAGAGGTAAAAAGTTCTTAAAGTGTCCAGTATAAAAATTTCACGAGAAATGAACGTATAAAAAGATATGTAAAGAATGACGATTGTCTAGGGGCCACACTAACCTGCTTGTTTAAAAAAATCATAACTCATGAACCATAAGAGATAAATATATGGTGCGTGTGTGTATGTGTGTGCGTGTTGGTGTGCTTTGAAAAAGGCATTGTGAAGCTTGCTACAGTATACACCGCAGGTTATTTAACTAAGAAATGGATATTTTCCAAAGAACACTTTACTTGTTATTCCTAATTTCAACATCTTTCGCAAAAAATCACAAAACACATTAAAGCCTATCTGAAAGCTGACCTTTTTAGCTATCTTTTGGTTACTAAAGGATAGTTAGCGGATGTGTCCGTCATATGTTTTGCTTAGTCTAAATGTGTAAAAAGTATATTTTTGCTAATTTTTTTATTTGAAACTGTCACTTAAAACAGTGCAGACACTCTTTTTTACCATCCATTTAACGCGAAATAAACCGAGGAACATTTCTTTTCAAGCAACCAAGTTGATAAACACATTTTTTTTTTTGCTTTATTTGAGCAGTAACAGTAACAAGAAACATTACGATTTTTTTCAAAAATGGGTGATATCGCTACACTATAACAACCATTAAACAATGTAATCAACAGAACTGCACAAACCATTCAATTTATGATATTCTTAACATGTAAAAATGATAAAAAAGTATTGAAATAAAAAAAATATCAGCTTTAATTTTTTATGTTTTGTCCAGCCAGGAACCACTGTGGAGTGGTACGGAGCCAACGATGTTGTTTTTGTGCCGAAGGAGGCAAATCCGCCAAACTCGCCAGAGCTTCCTTCACCCAATAGAAAAATTCTGGGCGGTTATGAAGGGCAAACTCCGGAAAACAGGGAAGGTCTTCAAAAACGACATGGATTTGAAGAAAGAGTGGATGAAAGTGTTGTAAGAAAGATGGCGCAAGTGTTGCACAGGATATGAAAGGTAGCGTTAAGTCCAAGATGCAGGAGGTTGAATAAACCAACTTTTCAACTAGGGTAATTGATTCTGGTTGGACCCATCAAAAAACTGATGATGGTTGGACCTATTTTTTCAATCGCTAGTTTGGTCAATCTTCGCTATATTTTTATTTTCAAAGATCACTTTACTATCATAAAAAAAAACTCTTTTTATTCAATTTGCATGGGTATTTTATTGAAAAAAAACTTCAAAACAATTGAGTTTCAATGTGTTTTCAAAACAGTTCATTTTCCACGCATTAGCTCGCCATCATGCCTTACTTTCAAACATACAAAAAAGGAATACTTTTTAAATTTATTTTTATTTTCATTCAGTAAAATACTACTTTAAGGTGTAAACAACACGTTAGTACGCCATTTATCCATTGGTTTCACTAAAATGTTTGAATAATTGACGAAATTCGAATAGATAAATATGATCATGGTTGGACCTACGCATGATTATGGTTGGACCTATGTGTTTCCTTAGACGGCCGCTAGGTGCGCTTCGATTTGTTTACATCCTTCATGCGCAGCTGATTTGAAATTCGATTTCGTTTTGGCCGAGTGATCAGTTCCTTCGATTGAAAAAATTGCTAAAGAAAAGAGTTATACGGTCGAAAATCTTCAAGAGGCTGTTCTTTTAGTAAGAAATAAATCACTTACCACGTATCAGGCACAGAAAAGGTACAACATTCCAAAAACGACACTTCACGCAAAAATTAAGGGAAGCCACGGCAAGAAATATGGAAGGGAAATAGTGTTAAGTGTTGATTTGGAGAACCAGCTAGGGGATTGGGTTTGTATGTGCGTTAATATGTGTTTATTTATTCCCTGAGAGTTTCAAAAATATATATATATATTTTCAGTGATCATTTTTGTCTGTAGCATTTTTTTTTAAAGAGTACAGTGCTTAGTAATCGTGAGTGACTTTTACTTACACATCGGAATTAGCCTAGCCTAAAACCTGAATGTTCGATCGCGATCGCGGTATCTATTTTATCAAAGTGGCTAATTTTATTTTTTTTTTATATATATCTTTATTAAGGAGACTTTCAGCCCTGGGCTGGTTCGTCTCCGCTAATTTTATTGAAGTTCAATGAAAAAGTAATCTTCAGCAAAGTTGTAGCTGAGAACGTTTCACATAAGTAAAAAGAGCATTTTTTTTCCGTTATAAAAACTTCAAAGGGCCAGAGCAGTACGAGTTCGCAATCCAATTCTTGTAGTATGGCGAACAAAGTAGTGTTTTTGGTGAGTTGTGCTGTGAAAATAAATTCATAATTTCGTGTGAAATAGTGCCGTGTGCCACGAAAGGATTATTCCAACGCGTGCCCGTTGTATTTTTTAACAGGATAAGTAGAGGAAAGGTTGCCTAGCAACTCGTTCTTGTTTATTTTGTATTTTTCCCCCGGCGCGCTATTGCTTCTGTATAGTGAGCTGTGGCGGTAATATTTTATTTTGTTTTCTCCTCCCCTGTATATGTCTGCTGCTAACAGTGTTAGCATTTAATTTGGTAAAATGGATGTGTGTAATGTATGCGAGCAGTCTATTGCTATGAGTGGGCTCGCAGTTACATGTGTAGGTGCGTGCAATGGAACGTTCCATTTCGCTTGTGTGGCACTCACTAACAGCGAATTTGTTTATTATTCAGTTCCAACCTGGATCGGGTATCAAGATCGGCTCTGCTTGTTTTCTGGCAAACGTCAGTTTGATCGTTTGTTTTTAAAACCTACCTCAACGTGAGGTTCGCACTGACAAAAAGTTCGGTTTTACCCGATAATAAACAAATTCGATATAAGACTGTTTCGAGGCTTATAGCAGGTAATGCAAATAATCTGTTCATGTGTGATAGTTGTCAATCAGATCAGAGTTGTGACGAGCAGAATGATCCTGGGGGCAAGACAGCTATACTCAGAGTAAATATATTTGCAGCGAGTAAATTTGAGTTACTCATATTTACTCAAAAATGATCAAAGTAGTCTCGATTTTCTGATCAAAGAAAATACCGTCTGACAGCATATTTCGTTTGAAGCATCTGTTCACCCATTTGACAGATCGAATCGCTCGTTTACCAAATCGAATTGTGGACAAACGAAATGCTCCTGTGGTGGTATGACTGCACGACGGTTTTACGGGGCTTGTCGTTCGTGTGTGGCTTGAATGCCTTTCAGTGAAGTTTTACTCATTTACATGGATGAGTGGATGTATTTAATGGTGAATAAATATCGAAGGATATTTCAAAAAGAAGAAGTAAACAAATTATTTACCCTTTGTGGAACCTTAACATTAATAATCATGTCATGGCCAACAACCGT
This sequence comes from Ochlerotatus camptorhynchus, assembly GCF_037179485.1. NCBI lineage: Eukaryota > Metazoa > Arthropoda > Insecta > Diptera > Culicidae > Ochlerotatus > Ochlerotatus camptorhynchus. The sequence goes on from NW_027040576.1 coordinate 415,035, forward strand.
TTTTGGAAACTCGGCCTCATATGTTTATTTCCTCAATGTTGTGCCCAGAAAACAACATTTCATGAAATATCAAGCGTCTAATCCCTAAAGAATGATCGAGTAATATTATAAATCGAATAAAGCTTTCGATGAATTTATACATAGTATAACATGCAAAAATCATATGTTACCAATAATGGAAAGGCACTGTATTCTTATCTTTTTGAAAATCGTGCAGCCTATATGTACTCTATTTTTTTTTATATATATTTGTATAAATTACGTTACCATTGAGTTTCTGGAAGTTTAAAAAACAATATAAACGTGAACTATATTGCTCTAAGAATTGAATTTATTGAATTAATTTAACCTAATCCGAACCTATCGAACCGCGCCAAAAGTCTCTACACAGAAATTCCAAGAAAGAACTTGCTTTGCTTGACAGCATCGGTTTCAACATTATTTTCAATATAACAATCAGGTTGCTATGTGTATATAATATATTGAGCAACGTGAGTTACTCAGAGTTACTCAAAATTAACTCCGGTTTTACTCATGATCGAAAGCTGTCTTGCCCCCAGGAATGATCTGATCTCGCGCGTCAAAAGGATACAGGAAGAGATCAAGGTTTTTCAACTCTCGGACTCGACCACTGGCATGCGAGATCACATTGCTGCTCAGGTGGACATCGCGGTTAAAAGCGGGATGGCAGACATTAGAATAAATCTAGATAGGGCTGGAATTAGGGCGTAACAGCCTTTGTAAACAATGACTTCTATCGATGATTTCTATGAACTCAAGACACGCCCACGCAAACAATCAAAACCGTCGCGTAGGGCAAGTCTTCCCCTACTCGATGGTGTTGTTGATTTGCTTTGGCGAGCCTTAACTTTCTAGAAATCATCGAAAGAAGTCATTGTTTACAAAAGCTTTTACGCCCTAATTCCAGCTCTATCTAGAAATGTAAATGGTCTTGAAAATTTAATTTGTGAGAAATTGGATAATATGAAAAGTTCATTTTTTTAAATTGATGCAGAAAACCAATAATCTGTAATGATTCTATTTCCAGTCCCGTGGGGAATAACCTTGGAGTGCCCCAGGGAAGTGTATTAGGGCCCCTTTTATTTATTATGTATATTAATGACTAGCGACGTGTTTTACGGTTTTGCGATATTAATCTTTTTTTTCAGATGATACTGTGTTATTCATTGCAGCTAAGGATTTAGAAGTTGTCGTCTCACACTTGAATGAAGATTTGCGTTCTCTAAGTAGATGGTTGAAGCATAAGCAGTTGTGAAATTGAATACAAGTAAAACTAAATTTATGGTAATTTCACGGAATCGATTAAATGAGAACGTCTCTGTTGTAATTGATGGTGAGACTATTGATCGCGTTCGGGAGATTAAATATCTTGGCCTGATTATTGATGACAAACCTAAGTTCAACTCTCACATTGATAATATCATCAAGAAAATTGCGAAGAAGTATGGAATTCTATGTTGATTGAAAAACGATTTAACTATTGCCAGTAAAATACAGCTATACAAATCAATCATCTCTCCTTATCTAGACTTTTGCCCTTACATTTTATTTCTGGCCAATGAAACACAAATGTCGAAATTACAGCGCTTGCAGAATAAAATATTGCGTTTGATTTTGCGATGCAATAGATTCACTTCCTCAACTTTGATGCTAGACGCCTTACAATGGTTGTCGGTGAGGCAAAAAATTGTATAATTGACTATGGTGTTCATTTTTAAAGTAGTTAACGGTTTGCTGCCTCGATATTTGTGTGATCGAATTGAAAGAGGAAATGACTATCATAGATATAATACTAGAAACGCGGATGAAATAAGAACACCACATTTCTTGACTTGTGCTTCCCAAAATTCATTATTTTTAAAGGAATAAATGTTTTCAATTCGATGCCTAGACACATTAAACGTACAACAACATTAGCATAATTTAAGAGACATTGCATTTCACACGTTAAAACTGTCTTTTGAACGGTTATCCAGTGATTTCTTTTATGAATTGACAAATTATGTATCTTGTCGAAGTTATAACGAGTTTTTAATAATTATTGTTGCAAAAACTATTTTGTTCGCCACGATGGTTATGATGGATTTTTGATATTTGATTTAATAGTAGCAGCAAAAAAAAATTTTTTTTTTGTTGTCTACAGAGGTTTGAGCCTCGCGCGCGTATTACGGATATAGAGGACTGAATTTAACATTTGAAAAAAAAAAATGCTATTTGTGTGTGTGTGTGGGTGTGTGTGTGTGTGTGTGTGTGTGTGTGTGTGTGTGTGTGTGTGTGTGTGTGTGTGTGTGTGTGTGTGTGTGTGTGTGTGTGTGTGTGTGTGTGTGTGTGTGTGTGTTTTTTTTTTTTTTTTTTTTTTTTTTTTTTTTTTTTTTATAGTAAGGTTTAGGAAAGCTTCAAGAAGCCTGGCCTGTAGTGAAGGTGGCACGGTGTGGTATCCACTAGTTGCCTAGTGCAGCTCCACTAAAACCCATTCCTTACTCTCTCCTCTGCCTGGATCCCCCCGGGACCACTGTGAAGCGACTACTTCGGGGGGTGGCTGTGCTCATGCACTTGTCGTACTCTCAGCGCTAGCTGGCGTTGCTAGATCGCTGCTCTTCTCTCCATTTACGCTGCAGCTCTGACATAATCTGTGTGACTGCCCTGCTGACGGCATTCCAAGAGTCCTCCTCTCGACACATTTCATCAACGACATTCTCCACGTTAAGGACGGGCATCTCCGTTCGCACTGCCTCGAACCTTGGACAGTCAAAGACCACATGCTCCGGCGTTTCATCGACGTTGCCACACTCCGGACAGAGGGGTGACGCTGCGTGTCCGAACCGATGCAGGTATTTCCTGAAGCAGCCGTGGCCAGACAGGAACTGCGTTAGGTGGAAATTGACTTCTCCGTGTTTTCTGTTCACCCAGGTCGAAAGAATCGGTATTAGTCTATGTGTCCATCTACCGTTCTCCGTCGTGTTCCACTCCTGTTGCCACTTAGCCAATGACTCCACTCTCACAACTTTCCGTACTCTTCCGGCTTCTCTCTGCCTGTAGCACTCACTGTCCTCCGCCAGGGTGATGCCGATAGGGATCATACCGGCGATAACGCATACTGCTTCCGACGAGATGGTTCTGTACGCACTCACGACTCGCATGGCCATGAGCCGGAACGTACTGCTCAGTTTCCTTTGGTTCTGCTTCGTTTCCAGCGCTGGAACCCAGGCTGGACCTCCATATCTCAGTATCGATGATGACACGCTGGCCAGAAGACGCCTCTTGCTACTGCTGGGACCAGCGTTGTTCGGCATGATTCTAGCTATCGCGTTGATGGCCTTCGAAGCCTTCTCACAGGCATATTCGACGTGGCTGTTGAAGTTTAGCCGGTCATCGATCATCACTCCCAGGTATTTTAACACACGCTTCGAGGCTATGGTGTGCTCCCCGACGGTGATTTCCGCCCGCTGTACCGCTTTACAGTTACTGACCAATAACACTTCCGTTTTGTGGTGGGCTATTTGCAGCTTCGCTCCTTTCATCCAGTTACCAATCATGTCGATTGCCTCGGTTGACAACACTTCCACCTCTTCCAGCGTCTCGCCTGTTACCGTCAAGACGACGTCGTCCGCAAATCCAACGATCTCAACTCCTTTGGGCAGTTTCAGCGTTAGCACGCCGTTGTACATCCCGTTCCAGAGCGTTGGACCAAGGATGGAGCCTTGTGGAACTCCCGCTGTGATCCTAATCGATCTCTGTCCCATGTCTGTCTCGTAGACCAGAACCCGGTTCTGGAAATAACTCCTCAGGATCCTGCACAGGTAGTCAGGGACCCTCATTCTATGCAGTGCTTCGGCGATGGCCTCCCAGCTGGCGCTGTTGAACGCATTCTTGACGTCGATCGTTATGACGGCGCAATATCGATCTCCTCTCCGCTTCTGTTTGGTCGCCTTTTCAGCTCTCTCGACCACTGTCCGAATTGCATCCACCGTCGATCTCCCTTTCCGGAATCCGAACTGCCTCTCCGACAATCCGTGCTCACTCTCCGTGTATTTCGTCAGCCTGTTTAGGATGATCCTCTCCAAGAGTTTTCCGAGTGTATCCAGCAGGCATATAGGCCTGTATGATGCTGGATCCCCCGGCGGTTTTCCTGGTTTCGGCAGCAACACTAGCTTCTGTATCTTCCACCTGTCAGGGAAGTGACCCTCGTTCAGGCATTTCTGCAGCACCATCCTGAACATGTCCGGGGATGACTGGATCGCCGCTTTCAACGCTACGTTGGGGATTCCATCCGGACCGGGAGCTTTCTTCACCTTCAATCCTTTCGCCACTACTACGAGCTCCTCGTTGGTGATTTCGACGTTATCTCCATCTCTTTCTCCGTACGGTGTAGGTGGCCAGGTTGTTGGGTCGTGCTTCGGGAAAAGTCCTTCCACGATGACTTTCAGCTTCTCTGGGCACATTTCAGCGGGCATCGTTGGACCTCTGATCTTCGCCATCACGACTCGGTATGCGTCGCCCCAGGGGTTGGCATCAGCGTCTTGACACAGCTCCTTAAAACAGTTCGACTTGCTCTGCTTAATCACTCGTTTAAAAGCGAAACACTTCCGTGTGTGTGTGTGTGTGTGTGTGTGTGCGTGTGTGTGTGTGTGTGTGTGTGTGTGTGTGTGTGTGTGTGTGTGTGTGTGTGTGTGTGTGTGTGTGTGTGTGTGTGTGTGTGTGTGTGTGTGTGTGTGTGTGTGTGTGTGTGTGTGTGTGTGTGTGTGTGTGTGTGTGTGTGTGTGCGTGTGTGTGTGTGTGTGTGTGTGTGTGTGTGTGTGTGTGTGTGTGTGTGTGTGTGTCTCTGTGTGTGTGTGTGTGTGTGTGTGTGTGTGTGTGTGTGTGTGTGTGTGTGTGTGTGTGTGTGTGTGTGTGTGTGTGTGTGTGTCTCTGTGTGTGTGTGTGTGTGTGTGTGTGTGTGTGTGTGTGTGTGTGTGTGTGTGTGTGTGTGTGTGTGTGTGTGTCTGTGTGTGTGTGTGTGTCTGTGTGTGTGTGTGTGTGTGTGCGTGTGTGTGTGTGTGTGTCTGTGTGTGTGTGTGTGTGTGTGTGTGTGTGTGTGTGTGTGTGTGTGTGTGTGTGTCTGTGTATGTGTGTGTGTGTGTGTGTATGTGTCTGTGTGTGTGTGTGTGTGTGTGTGTGTGTGTGTGTGTGTGTGTGTGTGTGTGTGTGTGTGTGTGTGTGTGTGTGTGTGTGTGTGTGTCTGTGCGTGTGTGTGTGTGTGTGTGTGTGTGTGTGTGTGTGTGTGTGTGTGTGTGTGTGTCTCTCTGTGTGTGTGTGTGTGTGTGTGTGTGTGTGTGTGTGTGTGTGTGTGTGTGTGTGTGTGTGTGTGTGTGTGTGTGTGTGTGTGTCTCTGTGTGTGTGTGTGTGTGTGTGTGTGTGTGTGTGTGTGTGTGTGTGTGTGTGTGTGTGTGTGTGTGTGTGTGTGTGTGTGTGTGTGTGTGTCTGTGTGTGTGTGTGTGTGTGTGCGTGTGTGTGTGTGTGTCTGTGTGTGTGTGTGTGTGTGTGTGTGTGTGTGTGTGTGTGTGTGTGTGTGTCTGTGTATGTGTGTGTGTGTGTGTGTATGTGTCTGTGTGTGTGTGTGTGTGTGTGTGTGTGTGTGTGTGTGTGTGTGTGTGTGTGTGTGTGTGTGTGTGTGTGTGTGTGTGTGTGTGTGTGTGTGTGTGTGTGTGTGTGTGTGTGTGTGTGTGTGTGTGTGTGTGTGTGTGTGTGTGAGTGTGTGTGTGTGTCTGTGTGTGTTCAATCTAACCCCCACTGGCCGGCAGTGCTATTATGGAAGAAATTTGCTTACAACAATCCTTGATGTAATAATTTAAAGCAAGTTTAGTCCGGGAGTTAGAAAGCGTTAGCTCTACTGCAGATTCAGCAACCCATTTCAGAATGCCTGGTAATTCACGTCCATTCCGAGGTTACTGTCACATACAATAAGCCCCGCATGTAAACACTACCGTTATCATATGAATAATGGTACTGCAAACACACTTCCAGATTTCAAAATGTGACGTTTCGAAATCTGCCGCGTATTTAGTAATATATGGAAATATGCATTTATAATTGATTATAAATCAGATGGATCTCACCAAATTCTGTCTCCGAAAAAGGACCGGTTTGTTCACTCGCGGTAATCGAAAAAATCTTCCGCGTTGTTTTTACAACCCAACACGACATTTTGAATCACATTCGAAGTTTTTCATTTGCACCGATTTTTTTCTTGACACCTCATTCGCGTGCATCCTCCGGAAGGCAGAACGCCAGCACCAAGAAAAGAAAAAAAATACCTGGTAAAACTCTTCTTGGGAGGGAGGCAAAGCACCAAAAACAAGCGAAATGAAAAACCGACCGACGCGACACCACAGCAACGTGATTGATCTTAATTTACACTTATCCACACGCGAAAATTAATATTTGTTTGATTTGGTACAATTAAAAAATATGGGAAAAACAGATGATATCAGCGCCAGCGAAAACAAAACCAACCGTTCGCGGGCAGAGCCTACTGCGTTTTTTTCATTTGAAAAAAAATGCTATTTTGAAGCTTATTTGGAAGATACCTTGAGTTAGTAGTAAGTTTTCTGACAAATGTTGGGAGCTCGTGAGCATTCCTGACATTGCTGAAAATTATGATAGCATCAGATTGCGGGGTTGCTAGTGTAATAGGATGCTTTGTTGATTGTTCATTAACTCTTGATTGCTTGTAATACTAATGAATATTTTAGGTGGACAAAAAGGCAAACTAAGAGGTGGATGCCTGAGCTTTTCCACATTTATATCGCTGTGAAGCAACTGTAAACTCTAGAGGGAATTTATATCTGTAAATGTAACCAGTTCGTTTTTTTTTGCTAACCTGGTTAAAATGTTTACATTTAATTATCATAAAGATAAATCGTCCAGCTCAAACCTTTGTAGAGGTAAGAGGTAGGGCCATCATCATGATTTTTTTTTAAATAAGCTCAAATGTTTAGAGAATTTCCAGGACCTGATTTGGAATCGACAAAGTGCCATAGTCAATATTGATATTTTGAATCACACTAATCCTTCTGTACTCTGTTTCCTTGGAAATTTTTCAATAATATTTGTTTTTTTTTCCAGTAAATGATGGCATTTGGATTGCAAATTTTATGAAATCAACAAACGTTCTCACAAATTTTCAGATTAATAATAATACAGTACTGATCGGCCAACACCATTCAATAGCAATAATCGCACTGATTGCAGAGAATTTATGCTTTCATCGATCGATGAACGCACGGGAGAGAGGAAAAAACGTTCTCCCAGCTTCCCTCCACCCGCGTGGACGCCCAGAAACAAACTCGACGAAGAGCATCATGCTGTTCGCTGATGGTGGCAAGCGAGCGAGAGCGAGATTCGAGCAGTCAGTCGAGAGCATTATTGCTGGCAGCAGCAACCCACCTCCGACCGACTGCCGCGCATAAAACAACGCCAATACTGAACCATCGCCATCGCATCGGTCAGACTCCGTGCCTCATAATAGTGTGAGCCATCGTCCTGATCAATCGCGACGGATTTCTGCTCCTCGGATCGAACCACAGTTCAAAAGTGCTCGGTTCTGTGAACTGAACCTGAAGTGAGTGTGGGATCATCTTTTTTTTCTGATTTTCTGATATCTTTGAGGTGGATTGTGGTGTGTGTCATTTTTTGTTTTTTTTTTTTTTTTTAAGTGCATGAGGTGGTACAGCGAGATTTCGTATTTTCCTGTGCGAGAGAAAGTGTGGGTGGACGGAGGAAAATCCCCGCAGCATCCTTTCTTGAGTTGCGTTGGGTTGGTCCATTCGTTTGATTTTTCTTTTACTGTTTGCATTATTGGCAAAGGGTGTAAAAATCCTAGATGCTTGAGGTACTCTCAAAGGATGGAAATTCATTGAAGCAAATTAAAAGGAACGACGCAAAAGTTATTTCAAAGAACGGCGAGAAGAAGAACCCATTCCTAAATTGCTGCCATAATTGAAAATAATCAAGCCGGGATTGTAATCGGGAACGGGGCAAGCAGTAGCGTGAAGAATAAACTGCACTCAATTGAGATAATTGGTAAATATAATTGAAAAGTGCCACTGCTCGGGAATTGGTGCTTGTTGTGTCTGTTAAGAAATGGGAGCAAACGAGTCAGAACCAGTGAAGTGAGCGATAAAGAACAGACGAGCTGGACCAGGGAGTGGAGAAAGTTCGAAAAGAAGAACGATTGCTGCTATTAATTGAGAGTAATAAAATCAATAAATAAATTATAAACGAAAGTTAACCGAAGACGGTGGTTGGGCTGCGCGCGAAGATATCCCGAATCGGGGAAGTATCGTAACCGACAGCGGAAGCATTGATTATAAATTTATACTCGCTCGTTTGATGATAAATGAGCCGAGAAGTGCTGATGCTGTACACACACAAAATCAAGTGCGAACAAACCTCGTAGTGATAACGAAAAAAAAAAAAACATAGTGCGAGAAACAGAGCAAAATTGATAAGGTTGTGATGTACGAAAAAGCAGAAAAAAATTAGCAAGTGTCGTGGGAAGCCAACCCAAAAATAATCCTCGATAACAAGGATGTATCGTCTGGACCCGTTAAAAAAAAACAAGGGAAAAAGTGTGTTTGTGATTTATATCCCACTTTCCGTTCCTTTATGGCACACAAAAAAGTAACCAAATAAAGCCAAAGATAGAGAGACGAGAAAAAGAGAGCGCTACTTTTACTAGAGTGACAGAGTTATCAAGATAAAAAAAATCTCAGTGTGCCATTGCGACATATAAATTCAAACAAGAAGCAAAAGATAAACCCGAAGAGAAGAAAAAGTCGTGATTTGATAATTTTTTTGTTGCAGAAAATTTCCTGACTCCTGCTGTTGCTGCTGTTGTGTGTCGTCAGTTGACGTCGTCCTTGCTTTGCTGACTGCTGACTGAAGTTGAATCTGTGAAATCTCCCGGAGAAGGAAGCACATAAAAAGGTAAATTTTTCATTGCTATGCTGTTGCTCTTTTTTTTTTTGTCCCACCGGAGTTCGGAGGCCGTGAGGAAGATCGTTTATTTTTCCATTGTGAGGTGTGCGGGTGGAATTGGGGTGATAATAACGCTGATTATGGGCGGTAATTACGGGCAGCGGTGATCAATTCTGCCCGGGCACCAGTCCGGGTAGATTGATCAATTACGGTGCAGAGTCGTTTTATTAAAATTATGCTGAACTGGAAGCTTATTTCAAGGCTACAATCATAATATATTGCAATGCTAAATAAACTCGTACCACCGAGAATTTTCAAATGGGTAGACAAATTTGAAAATACAGGACATATTTAGTCATCGAATATCAGACAGATGGACTCAAAACTGTTACTGATAATAGTTACTGATTGTTGTAATGAAATTAAACCAGGAATTGTTGAGACTTGTAGTATAAGAATCCCAATCACTAATCCTGATTCAAATTAGGCGAACATGTATTTTACAGCATTTAAGTTCTTATAACGTTTAACGCCTCATTGATAGCGACAAGACTCGAGTCTTTTTCCACCGAGGATGATATTGAAACAAGAAAAACTATGGTAAGTCTCACTAGCGTGCACAGTAATCTTGATAAGGAGGGACAAGTTTTTTTTCTATGGTGCATTTAATCCATATGGGGAGTTCTCCAAAGTGCGTGGTGGCTCATTTTAGCTCATTTTATTTATTTTTGCTCCGGTAGTGGTTCATCTTCTTCAATGCAAACTCCTTTCAGACAGCAAATGGAAATTGGAAATTTTATCTTGATTATCGGTTCGTCAAATGGTTGCGATAGTAGCATAGAGGTAACTCTAAGACTAGTAGGCTCAGAAGAAATGTGCTCAACTTTTTGGCTCAGCTCTGGTACTATCTTCAGTCCCAAGCTAAACGATGCACCCCTTGAAACATAGGAAAATCCACAAACCCCACATTTTATCTGTCAAACTTTCATAGCAAATCAACAACAAATATAGTGTAGAACTAGAGTTTTGACTAGAATGGGCAACGCTTATAGACGTACTTGGGACCAATAGGATAGTCAAGTAGTCAGCCAATTTAAAAACAATAGTTTCCACCGGTTTATAGCAGGACTTTAACCGAAATGATACATTTGCTGCAATGTTGTTGCCTTGGTGGTTGGATTCAGCTGATGTCACGTCAGATGGCGGTAATATCACCGACAAACACACATGAATGACCAATAAGAATCGCATTCTCCTTTCGCATGCACACTGCGTCGACAAGGTTCAAACACTGCGCATAGCAGTGAAAAAACAGTACATTGTCCGTGCACTTGGCTGGTGCTCCAGCAGTGCTGCCAGCCATTGTGCTGGCATCGTCAAAACATACTGGCATCACCTGCTCCCAAGAAATCTGCATCGCTGTCAGGACCTCAGCAATGGTATTGAAGATGGTCGTCGCGTCTGTTTTCAACACCCGTCTCACACCCACGAATGCTTCCGTCGACCGATCATTATCAATATACCTGATGACAATCGCCAACTGCTCGTGGTGGCCACAATCACTCGTCTCATCTGCAATGATTGCCACTGGTTTTCCTCGCCAGTTTTTCGCAATGTTCCGCAACATTACACTGTGCAACGACGTAATCATGTCATTTTGAATACGGTTACTTGTGTACAGGCAATTTTTGGCACCTTCCGCCAAGTGTTTCTCCAGCACAGGATCGTAGTTAGCCAACAACAGGGTGGCACACTTTCCGCTCCTTCTGAATGTTCACGAAGTGGTCGGCCGCCTTTGCAAAGTAAGCGCACAATAGCGATTTTGTAGACGCTTTGTCTCTCTAGCAGCAATCATTGCTAGTTTTTGGTGGTCCAGTTATTCGTCGATACCCTTCCTGGCTGTGAAATTCTTCCACGCTTGAAGTTCGTTTTTTTCATATTTTGAACGATGTTACGATGCCACAGTTTATTTTTGACAAATTCAAGGTTATAAGCCCTTATATGCTTTTATAGTTACACTTTACTATTACCGTTGCGAGTTCGTTGAACTAAATGCCAAGGCCAATAGGATCATTAAAAGGTTTAAAAAATATGTAACAATTGGAACAAAATCAGTGTTCACTCGGCTATCGACAGTAGCAGATCACTCTCAATGTGTGTCACGCAATCGTCTATTTACTCGGCAGCAACCATTGTGTGGTCCTCCTCATTGTTCTTCATAAGCAGTTCTTTCAGTCGATGCGTCGTCGAGTTTGGAAAGCAACCGTTTCGTGATGAATGTGTGAGTGCTGACCACGTTTTGCATCAATTGCTGCAATGGAAGCGCTCTGACCCTCGTTGGAGAATCTCCCATACAATGAAACCACTGAAAGCGGCTCCACTTCTGGTGGAGGAGGCTTATTGGATAGCGGAAGATAAAATGTTTATTGTGTTGTACCTTTTGACTATAGTTTTAAGAAGTATTATATAGTGAACAAGAATCCTCGGCTCAGTTAAGTTAATTCGGTTGAGCCTTATCAAAAAAATTAATAAGCAAACAAAATTGGAACAAATCCGCATAAAACTATTTTGGCAAGCGAGTACAGAATTGTTAACGGAATGACGACTTGTGCGAAGAATTGAGCATGTCAACCCTGCCCAAAGTACCGCCAGTCGAGGTGATAGAAAATGATGCCGAACATTCAACGCACATAAACAGCTGTAACTTTTTAATCACGGTTATGACTTCAAATTTTCAGAGAAAATTCTTAGATGAATTCTTAGTAAGACAACAATAGACCAAGGTTCAATGGAACACTAATACCCACTTTTCAATTAGGGAATCCAAAAGCTGTTTTTGAACTTTGTAACGTTGCAAAAAAATCCATCCTCAGAATTCCTTGAGGTTCTTTTCTCAAATTTTAGAACTCTATGAGCTCTTTTGAAATTCTTCTCAGAAGTCCTCTGGAATTATATTTAAAACTCTTCATGATTTTTTTCTCAGAACCAGACATGGAAAATCATTTACATTCATTTCGTGCATTCATTTACATTCATTTGCCCTAACTTTTTTCATCAACAGAACTCCGCAAAATGATGTATGGAGCTTTTGTAGGTTTTGTTATTATCTACAACTTTTGTCAAAAACTCAAATCCGTATCTCTTATGCATGACGAACCAGAGCGAACAGAAGCCACTACTGTTTTTCAGTGAATGTGTTTTACATTCACTGAAAAACAGTAACAAGTTTGGCCCACTCTAATTCGTGATGCATAAGAGATACAGATTTTAGTTATGAGCAAAAGTTGTAGTTGATAACAAAACCTACTAAAGCTCTTTACATCATTTTGCAAAATTCTGTTGATGAAAAAAGTTAGAGGCAAATGAATGTAAATGAATGCATGAAATGAATGTAAATGATTTTCCATGCCTGCTCAGAACACCTTGAAACTGAAATTCCTTTAGAGTTTCAGAAATTTTCCCGGAAAATTTCTAGCTAGAAATTTCCTGGGCTTTGGGAAAACCTTGAGGTTGTTTAAATTGGCTACTAGGTCCCAGGGCTGATCTGGATCTTTACCACATTGGAAAGATGCACACTAGTGTTGCCAGATCAGTGTTGATGCTTACCAAAAGTGCATTTGAACCCGCTTATAAAAGCATAAGATTAATCATCACCGGACATTGTTTTTTGCTCTGTACTAATAATAAATGCAGCATTTGATATTTTAGTAGGAATGCTGGATTTAGTCACAGTAGTCACAGTAGAAATCATCTGTTTTTTTAATAAATCCTGGAATTAGATTTATTTCTATAGGTATGCACTAGAGTGATGCAAAATTTGAAATTTTCGATCCACAATACTTAAACGATTCCAAATCGGATCCTGACTAACCTCTCAAAACTTGAACCCATTTGGTGAGAAACTGAGATGGCACAAACCATTTGAAGTTTGTATGGGAGTTACTATGGTAAAACCAAGATTTTTGTTCATGTCTATCTAATGATTCACCATATCGGTCTGCTTCAAAAACTTTTAACTGTACTTGTAGGACATTTTCCCAGCTACAAATTTGCTGAAGACCACTTTTCGATTAAATGTAAGGATCGAAAGTTATCAATAGTTCAATGCGCTGATGTCTTATGATCATGCTCAATCAACTGCTCAGCAGGCAACATTGGTGTTTCTGGGGCGTTGAATAGGACACAAAAATCATGGCTACTATGTCACACTGCGAAATACAGTGTTGCCTACAGAGCAGCTGCTTGATCATGTCATAAGTTTACCAATATCTTAAATAATTAATAACTTTTTCCTGCCTCGTTTTACATAGAAACGATCCTCAGCAAAGTTTTCTATAAGAATGGCTATCGAACTGTTTTGCAGCTCAATATAAAAAAAGACTAGAAGGCAATGAACAAAAATTTAGATTTCCCATAGTAATGTACATGTAAACTTCTAATGGCTTGTGCGAAGTCTGTTTCTAACCAAATGAGTTGTAACTTTGGGAGGCTAATCAGGACCCGATTTGAAACCATTTAAGCACTGTGGAGCGATAAAGTCAAATTTTGCATCAGTCTAGTATGCACGTTTGGAAAGTATCATCACAAAGATTCTGCACGCGGTCTACAGCTTGTCGGCGGGAAGCTTTGTTTTTGTTTAGAGCCAATGCTTAGAAATGCGAAGCGAAAAACAAATCAAGCATTAAGCACAAGACCTACAAGAAAACTAACAACCCGCAAAAAAATTACAATACAATAGCCATAAAATAAAATCGATCTTATTATACGTATATTGTACAAGAAATTTTAACATAATGTTATTACAATAGATTTACAATACGTCCCATATAGTAAGAATTTTCAAGAATAGAACAACAATACAATTAATGGTAAATGGCTCATCTTTGTTCGGGAAAAACTGATTTTTCCTATGGTTAAGATACATAGCAACCCCCTTGTTCTATTGTAGATTTACCCATTTACCATAGAATCTATAGTGAAAACAATACATTATATGGTTATGTTATCGTAAGTACAATAAATTCTATTGTATGGTTACAATACATTTCATTGTGCCCCTATAATTCTTTTTTTTACGGGAACACAAAGTCTGAAAATAGCAATGTTTCATTCAAAACGTCAAGTATTTCAAGAATATCGGGTGAAACCAATCTAATTGTATTTAATCTTATTTTTGTGTAGTAGGATATTCAATTGAACCGGTCCGGGTTATTAAGACTTTAAAGCATTCTTCCTAAATTTTGGGATACAAGGGTTTAAAAAATATGGACTTTTTTGTATTCGGTGTTTAGAATCTAAGCGAGCACGCTAAGTCGTCAGTTTTAAGTTACTAAAATTTGATCCAAAGCAGAGCAAAACTCTCAGTAATGCATTGATGTAAAGTTAACCCAGACAACCAGAAGTCGTATAACAATGTACAGACAGTATCGTAAATTGCTACAGGTTAAGTCAAAATCGCATATAAGAATGGCATACCTCGCATTATGTTTAAGTTAAATCGTATTGAATGCAAATTTCCGACTTATATGCGATGGCTCAGTTTTCCGTCGTACTGTATCATAAATTAAATCGTATTACATCGTAAGACTTTTAAAAATGAATTTGTTATAACAGATTAAATCGTATATGATGTTAAATGAACTCGTTTAAAATTAAACGAAAATATGCACGTATACGGCCTCCACTTTTGTACGTATAAGCCATTTCTTTGCATTGTATACGAGTTGTTTGTTTGTATATAAATATGTTTGAATATCACGAAAACAACTTTGAATATACGTGCATTCTGTTGTCTGGGAAATAACTCATTCAAATTCTAATCATTATCCCTTCCCATGGTGATCATGTACCCTAGCAGCACGCTTGTCACTGAAAAATTGTGGTTACTTGTGTGCAACCCATTCCAGTAACAATCAAGTTGCGGCAACTTATTTCGATGGAAGTGTGCTGCTTGGGTAAAAATTATCCCTTTGGAATTTCACTCAAAATTTAATTCTCTCGGTACTCTTTTCGAAATTATTATGGAACTATCTGCAGGATTCGTTAGAAATAATTCGCAGAATCTTCATGGAATCATCCCCAGAAATCTTTTCTTTTGGAACTGTCCTCAGAATTCAATACCCTTGAAGTTCTTCTCGGAAGTCAAGTTTAAGTTGTCCGTCCATTCACGAAAACGTTGTAGTTTTTCCATTCACCAGAACTGTGCAATTTTACCATAAGTAATTTTCAATTCAGCTTGCCCTACCATGCAACAGATTGTTGCAAATCTTTCACCAGAAATTTTCAATACAAACTTTCCTTCAGAAAATTTCAATTGACCAGAACGATGCAAATTTTCCACCGTTAATGTTAAAAAATTGCTTCTCCAATCTTCTGATTGGTGCAGATTTCCTTTTTCCATTTACCACCAGACATTTTCAATATAGCTTGCTTCTCCTATAATCAGAATGTTGCAGGTTTTCTCCCAAATAAAGCTTGCCCCTGCGCCCTGCACAGAAAAAAAAATCTTAATTTTATCTATCGCTTAAAATCTCCCTTAGTTTAATTTTGAGCTATACTTGGCATAAACAAATATACAAGGTTGCATACAATAATGCAAATTTATGTGATATTGCGCTTAAATTTACACGAAATATCCCGTAAATTTATGCCAAACCCAGCGTAAATTTTATGTGCGCTGTATCTCGCATAAATGTACATGAATTTTGCGAACAGAATATTTTCAGATTTTTCATCATAAATTTTCAGTAAAGGAGCTTCCCTTCATTCATCAGAATGGTGCAAATTTTATGCCTGAAATTATTTTTAAATATTGTTTCTGTATTCAGCAGAAGGATGCAAATTTTAGACCTATTTTTTCTCCGAAAAGCTTGCCCATTAGACTAATGCAAAATTTGAAATTTTTGCTCCACTGTGTTCAAACGGTTTCAAATCGTGTCCTGGATTAGCCTCCGAAAGTTTAAACTCATTTGATAAGAAACTGACTTAGCACAAACCATTTGAACTTTATATGGAAATTACTTTGGGAAATCAAAACTTTTTGTTCATTGTCTTCTAGCCTTTTACATATTGTACTGTGAACAAATTCTATTGCTATTCTTTTTGGTATATTTATCAGCTACAACTTTGCAGAAAATCGTTTTTCAGCCAAACGTCAAATTAACTAGTTATTAATTGTTTAAGAGATTGATAATCTTATGGCAAGATAAAGCAACTCTATTGTGGGCAACACTGTATTCTGCAGTGTGACATAGTAGCCATGATTTTTGCCCTCTACTCTACGCGCCATAAACGCCAATGTTGCCTGCTGAACAGTTGATTGAGCATAATCATAAGACATCAGTGACTTGAATCATTAATAATTTTTATTCCTTACGTTTGATCGAAAAAAGGTCTCCAACAAAGTTGTAGCTGAGAAAATTTTCAACAAGCTCAGCTATCATTTTTTTTTTAAATAGAACGAACTGTTGAATTTTGAGATAGATAAGAAACGGAAATTATGGTTTCTTCATATTAATTCCCATGTAAACTGCAAATGGTTTGTGCCAAGTCAGTTTCTCACTAAATGAGTTCAAATTTTGGGAGGCTAATCAGAGCTCAATTAGGAACCGTTTGAGCACTGTGGAGGGGTGATTTCAAATTTTGCATCAGTCTATTGCCCATCCGTCCAGATTTTCCACCAAATTTTTTAAATATTGCTCAATTTTAAATCAAACTTGTGCATTCATTTACCAATCCAGAGCAAGTTTTCCACCAGAAATTTTCAATGAAGCATGCTCCTCCATTCACCAGAACGATGCACCAAAAATTGTCAGTGAAGTTTGTTTCACCATGCACCTTTGTGGTGCAATTTTCAGGCTTTGGCTCTTCATGGACCAGAATGGTGCAAATTCTCCACCATAAATTTTCAATGAAGCTTGCATTCATCAGAACGATGCAAATTATGCACAAGAAAAATGAATAAACCTTGCTTTTACATTCACCACAGTGTTGTGAACTTTCCACCAGAAATTTTCAGTTGAATGTGCACCTCCAAATTTTTAGTTTCATTCAATTTTTCCACCAGAGCTATTCATTTTGATTAGTCCCTCCATGCACCACCTTGATAATATTTTTACACCAGAAATATTCAATAAATAGCTTATTTTCCTTATTGGAGATTTGAATATATTTTTCTCCTTTACTTTACTAAAACCTTTGGTTATTATTAGTTAGGTAAGTTCCGATTCTACATATTGTAGTTTCATTTTTATTTCTGTGATCTTGACATTTTTACCTAGGGGATGAGCACTTCAGGGGGTTAGGTGTTTGATAAGTCTCTAGTGGGAATGACACTGATGATGATTGCACATTGTAGTCTAAATATGTATCTGTCATGGATACCAAAATTATTTCTCTGTTTTATAATAAAAAGCTTTCAACTTTAAATTTACCCTCCTCTTTTAACCCACCTTGAAACAAAATATTACACCAGAAACCAAAAAGATTCATTGAATTTCGGTGCTTCATGCACCTTTGTGGTGCAATTTTCAGGCACCATCTTAAAGGAATTGACGAAATGAAAGGTTTTCAGTGCCCGTGTATTATGAAATGCAGTTATTTCACCGTCAAATTAAGATATCAAGAATTCATTTATTTTATATCATAATTTTGTAAATGTGGAAATACAAATCTTATTCATGCCCCACCCTGTGAACGCCAGTGGTAAGTCTTTGGGAATCCTAATTTTCTATTTGACATTTGTGCCTTTGAAGTTTCACGCTAAGGCTTCCTTAGAGTATCACCTTAAGGTTAGGATTCAGATACATGTTCAAAGCACTCCGGTGGCACGAAAGGCATCCAAGAACACTTTGCTTGAAGTCAATTTTTTGGCTCGTTGGTTCGATCTAGAGATGGTCTAGTATACTAGACCCTCTCTAGTTCGATCATACGTCAATTTCGACAAGTCAGGCAAAGATTGCAAGTTTAAGCTGCGTTTACCATGCGTTTGTTTGAACCATCATAGCAACGTTAAGACATCAGTGGAAACATTATCAAGCGCGTAGTGTTTTCGAACATTTTCTTGCTGTGATTTAATTGTTTCGTTTACGATTTACGGGTGCCACTGAAGATTACTACTGTTTCATTTATCGTTCGTGAGGTCCATATCTTGTTAGCATGAGATGTAATATAACCGGGTGTGTGGAATCCATCGATAAACCGTTATCCGAAGGTGGAGTTTCGAGCCACAGGTAGTGTTGAGATTCAAATAGAATAGAAATGTTGAAAAGTATATTGATGCTGCTTTCGCGTTATTGTTCTCCGATAGGTGTTGTCCTTGGGGTAACTTTGGGATTTTCTAACCAAATGTCAAAAGGACTTAGTATGCCCTTGTTGAAATATTGTCTTCTGTGCACGAATAGTACCGAACAGTCACAGGGCAAATGTTGAGACGTCTCTGTCTCACAGTCACACAGCCCAGTTTGACTGTATCATATTGTCTCCCCATTTCTTTATTAACATTTGTTTTACACATTTAAGATACCCCACACAAAGGTTCTGATCCTATAAATTGGATACTTGAGCCTTGTCTTGCGAGTAAATCAGCTGTTTTGTTTCCTTCGACACCGAGTGTTAAATTAGGTAATGGTGGACAGTACAATATTTTCTACCATTTCACACTAAGTCATAATTTATTTAGGTACTGGTTTATTGTTAACAGCAAAATAACAATCCCCAGTCCCTGATTAAATCCGTATCCCCTTTAAGAAAGCTCTCATCCAATTTCTATCCATCAATGTTTACCTTTCATTGACGTTCCTTCTCCACTCTTCACATCCATTAACTATAACAATACCACTGGTTTACCGCCATCAACTATTCATGGATGGTTCGTGAAATGGCGACGCCGACGACAAAACCATGAAAACATGTTTCACGCTTGGTCGGACAAAGCCTGTCTCAAAAGGGTATAGCTAATAGAAGTAGCTACATTATTTAGTAACCGGTATCAATCTGGTTAAACTGCCGTCATGCTTTCCCCAACCTTCGGCTTTGCACCGCTTCTATCCTACAAACTGGATGCTGTCGATATTACACTCACTCGTCGATGCTGTAACAACTCGGAATAGGTCTTTGTACTCTCTATCGTATTGAATGTGCGTATGATCGCTGTCGTCGTCATCGTCATCGTCGTAGGTGGAACTACGTCAGCCACTGCTACGGAACATGAACATCTCATTTTCTTCTTTGTTTGGATTTACCCGGACCAAGCAATGCCTCCCCCTGTGCATAAACTCAGCCAGACACTTGTTTCCATTAGGTTTGACTGCTAGGGGTGATCAAGAAAAGAGACGTTGATTCATTTGGGTTTCTTGTGAAAACATCGCATGAGCATTTCCACTGTCAGCCAGTCGTGTCCACGTAATCATCCACGACACATCCAGCATAAATATGTTTGGCTGCGATCGGAATGAATCTAAGCAAGCATATGCGGTGAGAGCATTTGCCATGTATTTATTGCGCATCAAGATACGAGAACGGAACGAGTGTTCCAAGAAAGCGGGCTCACGGCGGGCAACATCAACGGAGTTTAACACAATAGCACGCAAAAGGTTGAGTGTGAACGACTTCACATTCCGAGAAATGGTTCACTCTCTTCCTAGCTCCAGGTTCCAACCAAATAAAAACAACTAAATATGTACGTGCACATACAGCATTTCTCCCCGGTTCATCCCGAGCAAAGCATTGAACTGCATATTTCACGCACATAAAATACGATTTTACGATCCGTTTTACGTTGATTATCACCTAATGTTACCTCTTCGCCAACTCAACTACCGTCGTCGTCGTCATTGTCATTCGTCTTTTCGGCTGAAGGTGGGAATGCGTTTTGCGTTTGTTTCACTTTTGTTGGATAAATTTTATGCGAGCGCAAGCCGGTTGACATTGGAGTAGATTGGGCTTCTTGAGGACACCTCTCCAAATTGATTTTTGTGCGGCTTTAGGATTTTGGGAAAGTACTGACTACATTCAAACCTAACAATACATACTTTAAGTGCATCAAATACTGTTACTTCAAATCATCTTCGACTTCATTAAAACCGATATCTTGAGTCATCATTTCTTTATTTGAGTTTGTCATTCGTTTTACAAGAGTATTCCATCGATAGACATACAGAGTACCGTTGTACTCCTTTAATCTAAAACCACATTTAAACATACTTTGCAGTGCATATGTTTAGCCTGAAGGGCTCTCCATTTTTTTTGTCATCCTAATAATTTACTTTAGTTCCGTTTTTATGTAAAATCTAACCTTTTTCAGTTTGACTTTTTTGGTTCATATTTGGAATTTTGCTAATTTAATATAATACACACCCATTTTCCACAGCAATTCATCCAGTAAAATATTGTTTGCTGGACGACCATTGAGGCAGAAGACAAATTGACAGCACTTTTTCTGTAAAATCAGCAATTTATATTAATTATCCTGCATAACGCGATGTCAATCATTTTACAGGATTAAGCGTAATTGTTTATTGCATTTTTGATAGACATCATTATTACTGAAAAGCCGGCGCCAGTGGTGTAGTGGTTGGCGTGACTGCTTTCACATCCCAATGGGTCTGAGGCATAAAAATCTCTGGTCACGTTTTCTTTCGGAAGGGAAGTAAAGCCGTTGGTCCCGGCCCATGTGTGTTGAATGGGTGCGATATCCTACGCAGGCAGGTGTGGAAGCTGCCTTCCTGCACATTCGATTGCCGTCAATGGATAGCAATCGATGGCCGTCGGTGATTGGCACTAGATTGCGGAACAGAGACCGACGTTAAATAAAGGAAAAGAAGATTATTACTGAAAAATACACTTTATTACACTGATTACTCTTTTATCATCGTACAAAACTTTGTATTCTTATATGAGGGTAACTTGTGTTAACAAACGATAATTAATAATTATGGCTTATTGTGAGCATATTCCCTTGGCCATACGTTATTTTTCGGCTGAAAAGGCTTGCATAAAGAAAAAAAACCCCTTTTAAACGTAGGCATAGTTAAAAGTTAAGAATACTCCTTTATTACAATACAATTTACCCACAGTCAAGGCTCGTTATAACTTCAAGTAACAACTCAGCAATCATTTGGCCTCCACTCTGATTGATGATGGTTTTATAACGGCAATGAACAATCCATTTTGTTTAAATACAGCATTTCAAAGTGTAAAGCATTCCTGCAGTAGTTCAGATTTTTTTATGTTTTAAAAACCTTTTATAGTCTGGTTGGATAGTCAAAAACTGTTTTGCCTTCAATATTAATTTAAATGAGAGTAAAAAGCGTATATTGTTACATTTTAGACTTTTTAAAGTGTATAATGAAGCCAAATTCATGACAATAAAATTTCAAAGGCTAGACGAAGTAGGATCAAAAATTAAAGCGATTCTAACGACCGAAGGGAAGTCAATTTCAGCCAAATTTACTTATTTAGAAGAACTACCCGAGCAGAGAATGAAAACAAAATGAAAACTATATTTGATATTTTGATATAAGCGTTCGTGATAACATATTTTGCCTACCGTGTGGTTGAGTTAACAGTAATCATAACAAAATTGAGATCTAAATGGTATATGAAGGATATTAAAAAGATAACAAATCATGTTTTTTTGATAACAAATCCGTGTATACGTTTTGATATTGGTAATAACGTTAATAATAAACAAAATAAGTAATCAATATGTTATTATAATTAATATAGGAAAACAAAAAAAAATAAAAAAAAAATAAATTAGTTATCATTTTGATATCATGATATCAAATTTAGTAATCTGAATGTTTTGAAATCTATTGGAATAGACGGTGTGAAGTTTTTAAATTTAGATTTTCGTTGTCATGACAAATTCTAGTGGAATTATATTCAATATAGGATACACGAATCA
Source organism: Ochlerotatus camptorhynchus (assembly GCF_037179485.1). Taxonomy (NCBI): domain Eukaryota; kingdom Metazoa; phylum Arthropoda; class Insecta; order Diptera; family Culicidae; genus Ochlerotatus; species Ochlerotatus camptorhynchus. Next base: position 436,921 of record NW_027040576.1, read on the forward strand.
TGTAAAAATTAGTCTACGATGACTCTTATATTATTAATAATGATCAGTTTCTTCGCATCAAACAAATTTTAAAAGACATGAATGACTATATTTATTTTGTTGGGAGACAACTGATACTTAATGAGATTTATGACAACATGACCGACTAAGCCTACGAAAGTTAAATTATAATATTCGACAATGTATTAGTATTAGTATTACAGACGAACAGGACGAAATCGATTTTTTATAGATTTGTAAATTCAATTCACAGGTAGATTAATATCAATAAATGATGCAAAACAACACTGTTAAAATCATAATTTTCTTAATGATGTTCATAAAGAAAACATCAAGCTTTCTGATTGACTCGTAAGAAGAAAAAATTAAAAAAAATAAATGTAGATATCAGTGATAAATGTGGATGTTCTTTTTATGAAATATCAAATTCTGTTTTTAATTATATTTTTTAGAAATATCAAAGTAATATCAAAATATGAATTCAACCTAAATTTAAAAAAAAAACACATCAAAATAAGGTATCAACATGATTTCAAAAACATTGTTAGGTATCATTTTGATAGTATTTTGATATCTAACTTTGCTCGGGTAGCGAGTCCGGTTGAACCGGTTCCATCAACGACTGACCATCTGTAGAAAAAAAGAGTGAATTGAGCGTGGCCCTCGAATTCATAAAACATTATCGAAACAGTCAATAACAGACCAGCCTTCTCTCAGATCTGGTGAATATATACCCGCAGAAAGTCGGATATTAAAATACAATCAAAATGATATCTAATTTTGTTCTTGAAATCATGTTGATAACATATTTTGGAATGATATTTTTCAATTACGGTTGAATTCATATTTTGATATTATTTTATTTATATTTCTAAAACATATAATTAAAAACAAAATTTGATATTTTATAAATAAAAAGCATCCACATTTATCACTGAAATCTACATTTGTTTTTATTTTTACTTCTTACGAGTCAATCATGATGCCTACTGTTTTCTTTAAGAACATCATAAAGCCGATTATGATTTTAACAGTGTTGTTTTACAACATTTATTGATATTAAACTATCAACGAATTGAATTAACAAATCCATATAAAATTGATTTCGTCCTGTTCGTCTGTAATACTTATACTAATACATTGTTGAATATATAATATAAGTTAAATAACTTTCGTAGGCTTAGTCGGTTTCTTAGCTCATATTTAAACATGTTGTCATAAATCTCATTAACTATCAGTTCTATCCCAACAAAATAAATATCGTCATTCATGTCTGTTAAAATATGTTCCATGCGAAGGAATGGATCATTCATAATAATATAAGAGTCATCGTAGACTAATTTTTTACATGAATCGTGTGTCCTATTCCACTAGAATTTGTCATGACAACGAAACTCTAAATTTAAAAACTTCACATCGTCTATTTCTATGCTATTGGATCTAATAAACTTCAACAGTTCGTCATATTTTAACTTTTTTTATTTGTCTACAATGACAAAAGCGATTCATTTATATACTTTCTTATAATTGGTACCAGTTATTTCCAGTTCTGTACTTTAATATGTCACCATTCGCACTTTATTGACAACATTTTTTGATTTTGAACCTTGATATCAACCAATAGATTTCAAAACATTCAGATTACTAAATTTGATATCATGATATCAAAATAATAACTAATTTAGTTTCAATTTTTTTTTTCCTACCGTTGTTATAATAACATATTGATTACTCATTTCATTATTATTAACGGTACAAAAAAACATTATTTGTAATCTTTTTAATATCCTTCATATACCATTTAGATCTCATTTTTTATGATTACTGTTAACGCGACTACACGATAGGCAAAATATGTTATCACGAGCGATTATATCAAAATTTAGTTTTATAATGTTTTCATTCTTGCTCGTGTAACCATACAAGTTATTTCGCATCAGTATCGACAGCAAGCGGGAGCCATCCGAAAGAAGAGGATCTTTTTCGGGAACTATTTGGAAGCTCAATGCTGTTCGAAATGCGAAATGTTGTAAAATAGTATCGCACACTTTCTAAGTAGCTACCAATCCATCGGAGAAAATTGACTGGAAGAACGCTTGATCGCAGGCAACTTTGCCTCCATAAATCTGGACGAGTTAGGATGAAGCAAAATGGCTTTAGGTAAATACAATTTAGCCTGCATTTTTTTTTTTTTTTTTTAAAACAGCCATTTTAAAACATTATGAATTTGTTAGAGATTTCATGAAAGCAAATCTACTTTTTCACAAATGGTCCAAGCAAATTAAATTTTATGCCACTGTCATTCTACAATAATTTTGTTTGTTATTTGATAATCTTCAATTTTCAATCTATATTTTCATGGATTGCCTCTCACCCCTACAGGCCTGGGATCAATCCCAGTCGGCGCCGACTGGGACTTTATGAGGCATACAATCTCTGATCACGCCTTCCTTCGGAAAGGAAGCATTGGCGTAGCTATGGGGGTGCCAATGGGGCCAGGCCGTATTATGAATTATCTAGGCCCCCTTCAGAATTTTTGGTGTTTTCCTTTTGACTCACCGTTGATAAGTCAATTTTTTAAGTCCTTTAAGTTGACTACTTTTCTTCTGTTCTGGACTTCGATATTTAAAAGATGGCATAATAAGACGTCTTCAGGCCATTAAAAGTTGGCCATGAGCCCAAGATATTTTCTTCATCTTCTGGGAAGTTCGTAAAACTTCAAGGACTTCTAAGAAGTTCAAAGAACATCGTAGCAATTGAAGAAACTTATTAGAAATTCTGGGCGCTTCATAGATCTTCAGAAAAAATCGTAGAAACAAGGTACTTGGAAAAGTTCTGCAAACTGCGTAGAAGTGGAAAATTTATTTAAATGTGAGGAGCTTCGTAGAAATTAAGGGAAAATTATGTTATTTCAGGGAAACTCATTCGACCTGCAAGGACCATTGCAAGATACCTTAGACAATTTGTCTACTTGGGCTATGAAGCTGGGTATCGAATTCTCTCCGGAGAAAACTGAGTTGGTTTTTTTTTTTCTAGGAAGCATCATCCTGCACAGTTACAGCTTCAACTAAAGGGTAGAACAATCACTCAAAGTATATCTTTCAAGTATTTAGGTATCTGGTTCGATTCCAAAAGCACATGGGAAAAACATATTGGGTATGTGAAACAAAAATGCCAACAAAGAATCAATTTTCTTCGTACAATTACAGGAACTTGGTGGTGAGCACACCCGGAAGATCTGATCAGATTGTATCGAACAACCATCTTGTCGGTTCTAGAGTACGGTAGCTTCTGCTTTCAATCCGCGACAAAAACACATATCCTGAAGCTGCAACGGGTTCAATACCGTTGCCTCCGAATCGCGCTTGGCTGTATGCACTCGACGCATACGATGAGCCTCGAAGTACTCGCGGGTGTTCTCCCACTGACAGATCGTTTCGCGGAACTGTCCTTCCGGTTTCTCATCCGTTGTGAAGCAATGAACCCAAAACTTTGAGAAGCTGCTCGACCGAAATCCTCAAACAAGATTCATGAGTTTGTACTATGAGTACATGACGCTGGAGGTTGGTCCTTCTTCATTAGTCTCCAATCATGATTACTTCCAAGCCTTCTATAGTTCCTCTGTAAATTTTGATCTGACCATGATGCAAGAAATCCATGGAATACCAGATCACCATCGGTCGATGGTTGTTCCCTCAATTTTTGCAATCAAGTACCACCATGTAAGTAACGATAAAAGATTTTTCACAGATGGGTCAACCATAAATGCTTCCACTGGATTTGGTGTATTTAATCAATTTCATAGCGCCTCCTATAAACTGCAAAAACCATGCTCATTATACGTTGCGGAACTCGCAACTATATTTTTCGCAGTAGAGCGAATTGCCTCACCACCTTCTGACCATTGGATAGTCTTAGCTCATTGGAGGCTATTCGTTCAATGAGGCCGATGAAGCACTCCTCGTATTTCCTGCCTGAAATACGATCTAAACTGAGTGCTTTATCTAACTGCTCCTATACTATCACCTTAGCTTGGGTCCCATCTCATTGCTCAATTCCGGGTAATGAAAAAGCGGACTCGTTGGCTAAGGTGGGCGCTATGGAAGGCGATATTTTTGAGCGACAAATCGTCTTCAACGAATTTTTCTCCATTGCTCGTCAGCAAGTCCTCATCAGTTGGCAACACAAATGGAATGATGATGAATTGGGAAGATGGTTACATTCTATCCTCCCACAGGTGTCGAACAAACCATGGTTCAAAGGGTTGGACATGAGCCGCGACTTTATACGCGTTATATCAAGGCTTATGTCCAATCACTACTCGTTAGACTCGCATTTCTATCGAATTGGGCTCTCAGGCAGCAATTTATGTGCGTGTGGCAGTGGTTATCACGATATCGAGCATGTTGTTTGGTCATGTACCTTACACCGTGTTGCCAGATCTGAGTTATCCATATTCCTCAGGGCCCGAGGAAAACAACCCGCGATACCTGTTAGAGATGTCTTGGCGAGCCGAGACCTCGACTCTTTGAATTTAATTCATGTGTTTTTAAAACGGATAGATTTGAGGATTTAGTAGTTAGTGTCATCTTGTGTTCTCCCTTGTTTTTGGTTCCCCTTCGGTGTACCCCCATGTTTGTCTTTTTCATCAAAGTGTCGCCTAGTTCGAGATCAAGAGCACATTGCTCTCTAAACCTTGTGTTCACAATCCCTACCCTGCCATCCATTTGTTACCATCGGCCTCCACTTTACTAACGTTAGTTTTAAGTTATTTTGTTATCTAAACAATGAATATCGGCTCCGCAAAGCTACAGAAAATGAGCCTGGAAAAATAAACGAATTATTAAAAAAAAGAAAAAAAATATAATATAATTTCAGGGCAGTTTTTGAAGCCTCATGGACTAGGAATATTTGTGAAAATTACGTACAAATACTAAAAAATTCGTTCGCGAAACTTCGTAGAAAATCAACAATAAACGTAGAAGTACAGCAAACTTTGTAGATGTTTTGCGAATTTCGTAGCATTTTCAGGGGCTGCGTAAAACTTCATATAAGTGTAAGGAATTTTGAAAAAGTCCAGGGTTATTTTGTAGAAGAACTAAAAATAGTTCAGCAAACTTCTAAGAACTTCAGGGATCCTAGCTTTAGTTTAGGGAACTTCGTTGCAGTTTGCCAGAGACCTTTCATGAAAAAAAGCTCAATGAACTTCTTGGAGGATTTGAGAACTTCATTAAATTTCAAAGAACTTTCCAGATGTTCAAAAATATTTGCAGATGATATGTGTCTTTCCAAAAGTGCAAAGATGTTCAGAGATTTTCGAAGGATTAAGAAAAATGGAATGAATGTTGAATTTGGAATGAATTTAGGAAATTCAAAGAAATTTTTTTAAACATAAGAGAGTTTTATAGATGTTTAGGAGACATTACATAAGTTATAGTAAATAGAATTATGACAATTGATCTTATTTCGTTAACTTTTATTTACATTTGTATTCGAAGAATTCATGCTTGCAATTTGTATTAGAGATATCTCTTTTCTTAATTATAAAATCTTAAAACATATGGGTTTGAGATACCAAAATTATTTTTAATTTATCATTTAGATTGTTAAGAATTGGGAATGGACATATATCTTGCACTAATTCCTTAGTCCTAAAGTTATGAATTTTTTTTCTGTATGCCAAAGCCAGTTTTTTTTTTATAAAATTATAAAATTTAAACTTCTAGAAATAAATGTTGAGACTTAACATTGATGATTAAATGTATGAAAAACAATTATTTTTCGCTTTTTGTCCTGAAACTGCTCAAATGGTTATTTACATACTCTCAATAAATACTAAATATAAAATTAATCATATTTTTAATTTCCATTTCAGGTAAGCCACACTGAAAGCATTTCATCCATGGCAATAATAATTTCACGGTATGTTTAACCTAAACAGAATCATTCTGAATCAATCATCATGTATATTTAAATAATTATTTTCATCATACTAAATTTGTAATACTAACTTAACCGGTCTTGTATGAAAAATAACCGATAAACATATGGTCGAAGGGCATGCCACTGAATGAATTAACCAACGGAATAGATTGTGAGAATCCCGTTTATTTTGGCAAGCAGCCCCTTGAAGCAAAAATGTGGGATGGCTTCTTGTCATTTTTTTCAGTCTTACACTGAAAATTAAATTTAGTTTATGCAACGAAATTGGACGTTTGATCCACGAATCCATCTGTTGTTTTCTGCAATTAAATAGATTCGTACTTTTTATGAAACTAGTGCCGCAGTAATTGCCACACTCGCTACTGATTGTATTAAGTATTGGGAATGAATATATAGGATATGGTATATATAGCAAAAAGTACGAAACACTCGTATACTCAAAAAAGTATAAAGGGTGTCCACGATGAAATTGCCACACACAAAATTGATTCGCGAAATTCGAGTTTTCATCCGATTGCCGTCAAATTTTCAGGGATTGAGAAATAACTATTAAACTTCATTTTACCATTTTACTCGTATTTTATTTACAGTCCATACGCAAATGCCCGCACCTTGGACTTAACCCCGGCCATAAGATTCTGCACAACCTGTGAATCAACCGTTTTTTGCATGTAAACCCATACTTTCTTCAGTTCCTCGACTGTCTTCACTGCCTTAGGTCGTTTAAGAAGGTGCTGCTTCATAATCGCCCAGTACTTCTCGATGGGGCGGAGCTCCGGAGTGTTGGGAGGGTTGAACATTTTCGGCACGAAATTGACCTTATTGTCCGCATACCACTTCAGCACGTCCTTGGAGTAGTGGCATGAGGCCAAATCCGGCCAGAAGATTGTTGGGACGTTGTGGGCCTTCAGGAGAGGAAGCAGCCGCTTCTGGAGGCACTCTTTTATGTACACCTGTCCGTTCATCGTGTCCTGGGTCACGAAAGGTGCACTCCGCTTCCCGCACGTGCAGATGGCTTGCCAAACCAGGAATTTCTTCGCAAATTTGGACATCTTCTGAGTGCGGTCATGCTCCGGAACGCTGAACTTATCCTTGGCCGTGAAAAACAGGTTGCCGGGGATCTGTTTGAAGTCGGCCTTCACATATGTTTCGTCGTCCATGATGCAGCATTCAACTTTCGTCAGCATGTTGAGGTACAACTTCCTGGCACGGGTTTTGGCGGACTTGATCTGCTTCTCGTCGCGATTAGGGGCCTTTTGTACCTTGAACGTTCGAAGCTCAGCCTTAGTTTTGGCCTTCTGGACAAAACTTCGGCTTAGGTTCAGCTTCTTAGCCACATCCCTAACGGAGGCGTTCGGATTTCGGTTGAAGGCCCCAACTACGCGATTGCGATTTTTGTTGTTGTACGGAATACTTTTTGCTTCACTTCTGGGCTTCCGATCGGTGGTCAACCGTTCCTCGAACCGCTTAATCACTCGCGACACCGTGGAATTCGCGATTCCCAACGTTTTAGCGATGGAACGATGCGAGAGATCCTTGTTCTCGTGATGAATGCGCAAGATTTTATCACGCACGAGCTGTTCTTTCGACTCCATTTCCGCGAGTTTTGATCACAGGACTTTAAAACTTGCAGGATGTAAATAATGCACTAATCCACCCTAATTTTCATTAAATTCTACCCAACGGTTAAAAAGTTGGAGCAATTTCATAGTGTGGCAATTTCATCGTGGACACCCTTTATACGTGCATTGTATGAAAATACTACAAAAGACAACGAAAATTTTGTTGAAAAAAATAAATATTCTTTATAGTTATATCGTTGCTTGGACGAAGCCCTTTCGTACAATCGCACTTTTATTGTTTAATTCCACAAATTATTCAGGGTGAATGGGGACTTAATTACGTCAAAAGAACAGTTTTATCGTTCAAACCCAAAATTACGTCCATGAAAATATGTTCGTTGCTTGCCTACCAGAACACAGTGAACACATTTTCATTGACTGAATTTCAATGATGAGCTAAAAAGCATACTAATGCCAACAGGTCCTGAAGAATCAATTCATTTACGAGCTGTGCCACAAAACAGTAAGTTCAAATGAGTAATTTTCATATGAATATGAACAGCAGAGTGGTTCACAATATCGATTTTGCTCCATGAGGCTCATATTATTCTAAATCAGCTCCTGATCATTCTCGCAAAATTTGATATTATTTTGATGTGAACACATACTGTACTGGCCCCTTTGAAGTTTATATGGGAATTACTATGGAAAAAGTGAACTTTATGTTCTCAACGTCCTAGCACTTCGCCATATCGATTTGCGGAAAAGCTTTCTATCTGGTTTTATGTGAAATTTCATCAGCTACAACTTTGATGCAACACTGCATTTTGCATTTATGACATAGTAGCCTGGATCAGAGACGATTTTTAATAAGAGACGCGCGAAGACTGAAGCCAAAAGTTCCAATCGAACCGTCAAACGCGGTTTCAATCGAACAATGTAAATAAACACGAGCGCTTCACGAAGAAAAGCGTGGGAAGTATTGATATTGGGGTTGAATTTAATTGTTGAGGTTGGTTGTTTTTATTAAGGAGATTTGTAGCCAGACCGTTGAGATTTAAATAATTATAATTAAGTTTGCGTATGAAAAATGAAATTGGACAGGAAATATTATTGTTATTCACCAGCTGTATTTTCGTTATGTTCCAACGAAATATTTGCTCCGAAACGAAACGAAATACATCTACACAGGCTCTGTGACAAATTTGTGAAAGACTTAAAAAGTGATTTAACTCATATATGATAGGAAGCAACAATTGCAGATTGAATAATTTTGTGCTCTGTAGAATATACACTCCAATGTGGTGTATTTGGCTTCACTCAGAGTTGTTGAGTCTTCAAATACTTCCATTGAATAGCGATACTACCGATACGGTTACAAAAGTATTCATTTTACCGTAATGCTGAAGTAGTCGACGACAGTCGCTCAAATTAAAAGTCACTTGAAGTAAACACAAAACTGTGGATTGTCGAATCTTGCAGAAAATTCAAATTAGTTGGGCGTGCAACCAGATTTACTTTTATTCTCTCCACGCGTCTTTTAAATAAATTCGTCTCTGACCTGGATGTGTTTTCCTACACGGCGAATGAGAACGACCCAAATTTGAGTTTAGTCCACTCATAATCGCCAAAAGTGCAGGAACTCAACGATGAGTAAATTTTCCTCATGTTTTCCCAGGTTTTTCCAGGATTTTCCAGGGAAAAATTGCCCAAATTTGAGAAAAGTAAAGATTGGATTCACTCAGTCTATTGGTACTACTCCGAGACTGAATAAAATTTTCGTCAATTTCCTCAGATTTTTTAGGTTTTCCACAGGAAACCATGAAACAAATTTACTCATCGCTGAGTTCCTGCACTTTTGGCGATTATGAGTGAACTAAACTCAAATTTGGGTCGTTCTCATTCGCCGTGTATTCTTTACGCCAAGCACACAACAGATGGTACACACGCTATTGTGAGGCTAATCAGTGACTAGGTAGTTCGCGCTCATTTTTGCATGCTGTATGGAGTTGTCAAAAAATGAGTTAACTGGTTTTACTCCGATGAGTGGAATCTACCCAGATTCTGGGTATATGATTCTGATATAATTTTTTTCTAAGTTCAAAAAGGGGTAAACTTTGAAGTTGTGAATAAGCGATTTTTGCGTAGTGAGCCCAAAATTAGTTTTCGAAGTGAGCAGCGAAAATTGAGCAGAAACATAATAGCCTAAATGGCGAAAGCTATCAGCAGGTAGTTGGTGTGGTATACAACTCTAACAAATAGTTCGTCGGTATCAATAAATACAGAACCATCATATTCATATTTTTTTTTTATTCTTCCCGGATGAATTATTTTATATAGAAAGCATTCATGGGGCATTCATTCGTTTCTATTGAAATGAATAAGTTTAACTCAGTTGACAAATGTAATCATCTGAGTAATCGTTACCCAGTTTCCTCCATAGGCACGTTTACTCAATTTTGAGTAAAAGCATGTTTACCCATTTTTGGGAAGCTTCTATTTTGACTGGACGATTCAAAAATGAGTAGCTTCAGAATAGTGTGTACCCAATCCTGGTTTTGAATAACTGAGCGTACTCATTTTCTATAGAAAAATGCATCAATTACATGCTGTGTGAGTCACCTGTTCGTGAGTGACTGAATGTTTTGACGTAGGACTAGGTCTTTAATTTCTATACTGGGGGTCACATTAAAAAATTCAAAATTCAGACATGTAACGAGAAATCCCAAGCACGGACGCAACGATAGAGCGCAAATCGAACACACGACACATTGTGCATGCTCACATGAGCGAGCTCAATGCTTGGTCGACCGCTCGTTCTCCAGTTCACCAATGAAAGGAAGGGAGGAGAAAAGCCGCCATAATTAAAACGCTTGCTTGATAATTGCCCAAAATTTTTCAATGGGACGAAAATCTGGACAATTGGTGGATTGATACGTTTCTCAATAAAATCGACATTATTCTGCTTATACCATTCTATGACATCGCGGCTGTAATGGCAGCTGGCTAAGTCAGGCCAGAGCATTGCGGAACCTTCGTGTGATTGAATGAACGGCAAAATTATGTTCTGGAGACACTCCTCCTGGTAATGTTGTCCATTCATAGTCGCTCCAGTGATGAAAACATTTGTTTTCTTCCCGCAACTGCAGATGCCTTGCCAAATCATCAACTTGCGAGCGAATTTATCTGCAAAGACAAATTTGAATTTACCCGGAGCATCCCCCTTACGTTTAGCAAAGTAAAATTTTTGGCCTGGGATTTGTCCAAAGTCCATTTCTACGTAAGTTTCATCGTCGATCAAAATGTGAGTGTGCAGAATTTTTTCACGTCTGTCACGTTACATCTTCGATAACTATTTAACAAGTTTATGAATCCTGATGAAATTTTCGCTAATAAATAAACAATCCTTCCGGATCTAACGCTGTCAATAGTTTCTTGCTACGACAACTAGAGGCGCTACAGTAATTAAAAAAGCGGCTAAATACTAACTGGAACAGACTTTATAACCAGAACACTTACTTTTCGTTAATTTTACACAAACAGTAGTCTTGCGACAGTTTTTATTTTTGAAGACTTTTATCTCGATTTTGTGTTTTTTTTTTTTGTTTTCCACGCTACGAAAGTATCTAAAATGGGGACGACCCCGGCGTCCCGGCGTAGTGGTTAGCATCCATACCAGCGTTAAAATGACTAAAAAAAATATATCTAAAATGAAGTGTTGCGTTTGCACTTCATTTTGGATGAAAAGTCATAACGTTTGCAAACATGGCTTTATCATCTGAAAAAGCTGCATAATATGCAGGTCCGAGATAAGTTAAGTGAAAAGTTGATAAATTGGTGAAATTCGATGTGAAATTAGTGTCTCAAACTGTACGGAATAATGTAATAGATACACTAATGAAGGTGGTAAACATACATTAAACTTAATTTATATCCTAGATCTTCATGCAGACCAAAAATATCTGGAACCTGTGGGAGAAGCATTCGTTATCCTTGCTCCATTAATTGAGTCAGGCATAACGGTCTTTTACAAGCGCAACGGCCTCCGCCAGTTGATGATTCCGTTTTTAGTGAAGTGCACCATCACTCAGTATTTAAGGGCAGCGGATGTAAGGACGTTTTAGTTTTTCGACACTGCTTCGTGCGTTGATTGTTGTTTATCTCTTTTTGTCTACCTAGATAATTGTAGTGTGATACAATTAAGCAAATCAGTTGGAGTCTTGGGAGCCGATAGTGGATCCAAGGAGTTGCACCAGCGATGGTCCCCCGGTTAACACAACCCGATGGATGGAGGCGAACCAGCCTAAGGCTGAAAGCCTCCTAAATAAAGCTAAATAATAATAATAACCCGATGGATATCGTCTTACAAAGGCATTGACCCGGCGTCAGCTTGAAGCTGACAGTGACCAGCTCAAAAAACTGTATGACTCCATGATGTTACACACCTCTTCTTATTCAAATGCTTAAACCACAGACAAACAGACGTAACTCTTCATTGTGTATCTTCGTTCACGCATTTAACGGTTGATTTGAATATTATCAGTTCTGCGAACTACTCGCCGCAGCGCTGGCATCGGATCACTTTGACGTTTCTATACATTCTATAGAACTTTTATGCAACATTGTTTGCGAGTTAGCGAGCAAGTTTGTTTTCCGCGATAAACTCGAGAGATGTCGTTACTGCAGACCTATGTTTTGAGATACTATGTTTTCAAGAAATACTTTTTTAAAGATTTACGTCTGTTTGTCTGTGTTTAAACTATCCCTGTACCCCTATAATAATAAATAAAACTACTGTATTGTTTATTTAACGCTCAATTGCCATACGTTTCATTGAAGAAAATCAGTTAACCCATAATTTTTCTAAATCAATTTTTACAATAAGAACCCGGTTTTAAGTTGTTTTTATCCAATATTCACTCTTTATGAAATAGTTACATTTGACTCAAAATGAAGTCTTTGCAAAACACTAAAAATTGGATACTTCGGAAAGAACTCAATTTTGTCTGGTTGCAGTTAGGTGTCAAGATGAGTACAAAAGACTTAATTTTGAGTTTTTTCGTTTCTCCGTGTAAGGCACTATTTAGACAAAAGCCAGTGGATTCGTTGTAGTATCAACGTCAATGTCATATTATAGCCAAGTTTAATCATAACAAGCAACGATCAAAAACTACACACGAATTATGTTCTTAAATTCTTTTGATTCCTATTAGAAACTGACACCATTTGAGAGATTGATATCTCATTCGCAATACTTATCCCTTTCCCTAGTGATTCAAACCCATCCGCGTCCAAAAGCGGTAATGAATATGTCACCGAAACCTGATGAGTTCATCTCGCTAAACTTGTTCGGTTTGGGAATAATCCCCCGTTTCCACCAGCTGCTGCCTGCCTGCCACTTGGCGGTGCATCAGCTTGTATGTATTCTGTTCTGACGTCGTCATCTCGCCCCGTTTCTCGCTCGACTGTCAATTTATCATTTCGACATGCAATTACCGCACCACCCCGTGGGTTACACAATTGCAGTCCTACCTATGGTGTTGTAGCCCTACGATACGATACACCGAACTTGAGCAACTTACTCTATCACTCGCACAGCACGGTGCAGTTGTTTGCCAATTTTCGGTCTTACGTCTTTGAGTAGGGAAATAACTCGCTCTACCCATGTTCCGTATCATTGATTACTCTTCCCATGACAATTCGGAATTACTAGAGTTCCCCATTCTGTGTAATTACACTTGCCCATTTATACCAGGATGATTTCACAGATAGAAAGACGCCTTCTTATGTAAGAATCGCACGCTTCCTTTGTAGTAATCGCAAGGAGTGCGCCGCTCCATCCTGGCTCGATTCCAACCGAGCAGACCGACATCACCATATATCGACTTTTTCCCCGGATCCCGATGGCAGTAGGAAAGTTTTCCTTCCCTCATCTCTGTTCGTATATTTATTTGCTGCCCCATTTCCATCTGATTTTGAATGAAATCGATCCCTTCACTGAACAAACACCAATCTTCTATGGCGTCCGCCGTTCGTTACCCGGCCCTTCCTCGGTCTTGCAGGAGAAAATAGAGCCAGCACTCAAGTGACTCTACTTGCCAGTTTGCCACGCTGCAGGCTCCCATCCCATCCCATTTGCTTACGGATTCGATTTCCTCGCTCGTAACGACTGTCATCGAAAATACTGGATTGAGATGGTCGTGGAGCTTCGGAAACCCCACGCTTCCGAAATCGAAACGGTTTTTCCGTCAAGGTACGTACGGTACGAACAAGGTATCATCCCGTTGAATATTTGTTCCTCCCGGCAATGAATTCTCAAACATCCCCTTTGCATTTTTTCAATCTTGCCTCGGTGAATCACCACCACCTGGTTCCACCCTCCCCTACCATAGAGCGGAGAGATTTAGCCATTTCGCCTAGGTAATTCCTAGATATGTAGGTACGCGATTTGCTCTGCCATAACAACGCGTCAATCCACGCTCTGCTCGGGGGCAGGAGTACTGGGCTGGGATTCGAGTGGTGCCGTATGGTTTCGTCGTAATACCACAATGCGGGGGACGAGGAAAGCCAGCGCGGGCCCGAGATGCTATTTAGAAAATTGAATTTATTTTTAATTTTCGATCGGTAATTTCGTTTCCCGCAGAGTCCACGCCGTCGTCACCGCTACCAACCGACCGACCGACTGTTCGTTTTCCCCCTGTTAATCTATCGTGGATGTAGTTTGTTGGATTTCCAAATCCCTCGGGGGGGTTGTCTCTGTTTATACTTTATAACGAGACGCTTTCCTTTGGCTTGATCACGGCATATTGCGTTCAGATACGACCAATTTCGTTAGGTGAAAGGAGGGGAAGCAAATAGTCTACTTAGACTTATACGCTGTAGGGGAAGTGTACCATTTATGGCATTTGTGCTCCCTTTGTTGGCCATATGGTCTAAATCACGGTAAAAATTGGCTTTCCTATATTCTTTAACGTAGCCATGCAGAACTAACTTCCTGTGAAAGAAATTTTTAATTTAATTTAATTTTTGAGGATTTACGCCATATGGCCAGTTAGAGGTCCACTAGTACGATAACTGGTACACTTTCCCTACTTATTATGTATATGTGAATTCGGTTGTGTCATCGATAGTGATATTTCATAAGGGCATAATTAGCAAACGCAAACAATAAACGTTTCCCTAAGTTTTCGTGATTCAATAAAGCCATGAATTTCTTCGGATAGAGACACTCATACTAATTATTAATAATTTTCTTGCACCACTTTTCATCTCCAAGATATTTGCGAAAAAAGGCATTGTTTACATCTACCATCATGCAAGACAATTCCGGTCCATTAAATCTAGGAAATCATACCTGTGAGATGGATTCACTGGAGTAAATGGAATGGGGTGGAATATTCCGAAAAACCACATCATCTATCTTGGATGCAATTTCGGATTTGGTTGTCATAAAGCTTGACTAAAATGAATTATTGTATGCTGTCAGCAGGATTCTTTGGGCACTTTGGAAACAAAGAAAAGAAAATGAACTCTCCGCAGAATCGCTTCATTTCGAGCAATATCATTTTCGTGTAAGTCATTGTGTTTCTTGTTATCGAGTCACGATATACATTCCTCCTGTCAAACATGACTTGACTATCGGTTGTTTTGTTCGTCAAGTTCATCAGTTCATTTCATTTGAAGCAAATACTTGTTTCAATTGACGTAAGGAATGACTCAAAAACGGCTTCCTTCGTTGTTTCCACTTTCACTTCAAAGCGGGGCTCATTCAATTTGTCACGCGTCGCGTTGTCAGGTATCAAAATATAGCATCCGGATAATATGAGGATAGTATCCGCACAATATCGGTTGCCGATAGAGATGACATCCGGGTTATATGTAGTACTTGTTATCCTATTCCTTTATTTAACGTCGGTCTCTGTTCCGCAATCTAGTGCCAATCACCGACGGACATCGATTGCCATCCATTGACGGCAATCGAATGTGCAGGAAGGCAGCTTCCACACCTGCCTGCGTAGGATATCGAGGATATCGCACCCATTCAACACACATAGGCCGGGACCAACGGCTTTACTTCCCTTCCGAAGGAAGACGTGACCAGAGATTTTTATGCCTCAGAAAAATCCCACCGACCTCGGCTGGGAGTGAACCCAGACCCATTGGGGTGAGAAAGCAATCACGCTTACCAATACACCACCGGTGCCGGCTAAATTATATGTTGCAATAAATTGTTATTTTATAATAACCGAAAATAAAATTAACGAGGCCATTCTGGAGTTCAAGATGGCGGACATCGGGCTCAGGATATGTCTCAAATATCCTTCAATATGTGTATTTCCGGAACTGGGACAACGCGAAGGTGCCAAACATCGATGACTGACATCATTTTGGAATCCAAGATGGTGGCCACCGTCTCAGAAAAGTATCAAATACGCTACAAATACGGTATTTTCGGAACTGGGGGTGTTTCTTCTTCGATCTTAGGTCACTAGTTTGATAGGTGATAGAAACACTATAAGATTGACTTAGAATTAATTTTTCTTCACTTGAAAATAAAATCTGGTTTAAGGAAGAACACCAGTGATCACATGCACACTATTTTAGATTGTGTTTATAATAATTTATCATCAGTATATGCACAGTAAAAATTTAATTTTGATATTACATCAAAAAGGATGCACTTCAATCTTGCCAAAAATATGGTGTAACATTAGTTATGAAAAAGGACAAAATTATCATTAATGCAGTGCATGAACTGAAATTACGCTGCTTTTACTGCATTTGTTTATTTTTGTGGCCATAAAAATTACATGAGATTTTTGACATGATTGAAGTGCATCCTCTTAGATGTAATATTAATATTTATTTTATGCTGTGTTCATATCAGTTTATCTTCGGTTTATTATCTTGATCTGAACACTTAGAAAAATTCATGTAAATTTAGGGGTCTCTGACATATACGAGCGTCAATTTTGACATAAAATTGAATCATAATAGACGCAAAACTCAGCTCAATCAAACGTTCGTTTCGTCAAGTAACGAACATGTCAGTCTCGGAGCACTGAATTTTACATGACATGTTTGTTTACGTCTCATGTCAAAGATGGATTCCGTCACATGTAAAATTAGGTATTTCTAAGTGTGTGCTGGATGCTGCTAGAGTGAAGCTGATGATTGTTGTAGAGTGGGTTTGATAGGTAATTAGATGCCGAAAATCGATATTCGACACCATTTTG
Source organism: Ochlerotatus camptorhynchus (assembly GCF_037179485.1). Lineage (NCBI taxonomy): Eukaryota > Metazoa > Arthropoda > Insecta > Diptera > Culicidae > Ochlerotatus > Ochlerotatus camptorhynchus. The sequence goes on from NW_027040576.1 coordinate 453,662, forward strand.
GAATCCAAGATGGCGGCCATCGTTTTTCAGAAAACGTGTAAAATACCCTTAATTATGGGACGGAACGGAAAACGCGTAGATGCCGAAAATTGATATTCTACGCCATTTTATAATCCAGGCATCGGTTTTCAGAAAAAAGTGCCGAATACCCTACACATTTAGAAAAAAATCATGTAAATTTAGGTGCTCTGAGGAGTGACTTATACGAGCATCAATTTTGACATAAATTTGAGTCATAACAGACGCGAAATATACGTCAATCAAACGTACTTTTCGTCGAGCAACGAACATTTCAGTCTCGGAGTACTTAATATTACATGACATGTTTTTTTGCGTCTCAACTTTTATGTCAAAGACGGATCCCGTCGCGTGTAAAATTAGTTATTTCTAAGTGTGTAAAATATGGGTATTATCGGAACGAGTAAAACGATATTCTACGCCATTCTGGAATCCAATATGGCGGCTATCGGTTTTCAGAAAAAATGTAAAATACCCTAAGATATGGATATTTTCGGAACGAGGACGATGCGAGATGCCGAAAATCAATATCCGTCGCCATTTTGAAATCCAAGATGGCGACCATCAGGTTTTCAGAAAAGTGTAAAATACCCTATTATATGGATATTTTCAGAACGGGAACAACGCGTAGATGCCGACATTCGATATCCGACACCATATTGGAATCCAATATGGCACATGTTCGCTGCTACCAATGGTTGCATTTTTTATTTAAATATGATATTTTTCACAAGAGTAATTTTTGAATAGGGTGTATCAAAAAAATGATTTTATTTTTTTTAAACAATTATAACATGAAAATGATTGATCCGATTCACTGTTCGTTAAACGCTCACTTTTCTTGTCCATTCGATATATGTTGCAGAGATGCGCAAAATATATCAAAACGGCCAGGCCTACTGTGCAGCATTTAAGGGGCAAGATGATTCAGAAACATCGGGCCTTTTTAGGTTAAAGATTTAAACACAATGCTTCAGAATCCAATAAATTGATGAAACGTGGACATCTCGTACCGTACGTTCCGTTGTATTGTTATTTATAAATGGTTGGTCGTTGAGAGTATCTAGTCTAAAAATGTTAAGGGATGCTCTATCTTCCTTTGGTGGTCCGGACATGAGCACTAACTCTTGTCCTCGCCCTATATGGCCTATTATTACTCGCTTTCTGAATAGAGATGAAGGAAATGAAAAAAAGAAAAGAAGCTAGTTTTGTGGGCATTTTTAAGAGGAAGTTTATTGAACCGAAAAATAAATTTCTTTTTCAATGCGTTTTTATTTTCCCAAAAATACCGGGGAAATCCAAGAAAATCAGTTCCCTCATCAGATTCCTGAGAAAATTCACATGCAAAAACATGTTTTCCGTCTGATCATTAAAAAAATAGACACTTAGCAAAACCGAAATTATTTTTTCGGAGCCGTGAACTTCCCCTTAACTGGATATCTGTGTGTGAGTTTGTGTCTTCACGCCAGCTGACCATAGTTCAACAGTGGAAATAAGGAAAAATTCAAGTCGAATTGTTCGCAAAATAATACAAAATATGGAATGATCTCACCGATCTCTCAAAAATGACATTGTTCAGATCGCAGAGTTTTCGTTTAGTAAACAGCAGAAATAGAAGAGCAGCAACGCCTCTAGCGATAGATGTACCGCTGGTTGTCTTCGTCCTCCTTCTTTTTCAGCTCGGAAACATAAATACGCCGGAACTGCAGCTGGATTCCGAATCTTCAGCATTCAGCTGCTCCGAATTATCAGAGGTAACCAAAATCCAAAATCCAAAATCGTAAAAGCACCTGTCTTCGCTTATAGTCAGTCATTGAATTTAACTTATAGAGCATTTTTTTTTTAATATTCTATAATAATGAGGTTTTTAGCCAAAGGCTAGTTCAGGAGTCAAAAAGTATAGAGCAGTTCCACGCCAAATGACGAATCGGTCAGACGTGAAAAAAATTCAAAATAGCGTTTTCGATATTTTCCAACAAATCATATCTCAAAAACATCACTTCCAATGGAAATGACGTCTTAGACAAAGTTGTTCTTCTTAAATACAAATTATACGCGATGGAACATTCCTAAAAATTTCGGTTAAGAAATCCAAAAAAGTGCTTAATACTTAAATTACAAGAAATGACACTTTTTAATAATTTTTAAAATAGTTTTCAATCTAAATTATCAAAAAAAAAATCACTAAATTTATGAACTTTTTTATAATTTTGACCAGTTATAGTTCAATTTTTTTTTTTTTTTTTTAAGCGACCAACTTGAAAATTTAACTAATAATGGAATTTCTCGTAAGCTTTTAGATATGTTATTAACTTTATATTTTAAAAACTGTTTTGTATTTTTTATCCAAAATTACTTAAACAAATTAATGATATAGGATTTTTTTAAAAATATCGACTATGAAATTTTAATATTTTTTTTATAAAAGGTGGGATTCGAAATAGCTGAATTTTACTCAAATGTGAATGCTTGCAAACAATTATGCAAAGTTTCATGCAAAGCGAAGAAGGTCGAGCATGAAATTCAATGTTACAATTTAGCATGGACATGATCTATAACCTGTTAAACTTCAACATACTAGTAACAAAATCCCAAAAAGTACCAATCAAAAATATCTTTCCGATTCAACGTCATGCCTTTTTATGTTTGCTTCACTTATTCTAGCAAACCCTGTTTATTTGCAGCTCTAAATTGTTTGCCAGATATCATCGTAAAGCTTCGAAATATTTTCATCACATAATTTGAACTCGCATCAACTTCAAAGGTTGCACAATATTCCTAGCCATCCATACAGTCAATCACTCGAGTGTGTGCTACGAATCACAAGTCAACTATCCTTGAACTGATGTTATCGCAACACATTTGGTTTTTCGGTTGCATCACCGCTGTGCCGTGGATGAATGAGTCGTAAAACCTAACTTTCCAGTCAGTACATGTATAAGAATCTCGATTTTTCTCCATCTCTGCCTGAACAAAACATGTCCCCTAAGATTTGGAACAAAGTGCAAATTTCCCAACGAAAAGTAACCATCGATCTCGAGATCTGGAGTAACATACCATCCACATACGATGGCGATGTGCACATTAGGGTGTGTCCTTTTTTGTATTAATATGAGGGCAAAATTAATAGGCCCAACCTGAAGTCAAAAAGACTGGCAACATTGAAGCTTCCTCGATGAAACCGCTCAAAAGTATAACTAACGTCAAAAGAGACTGCTGAAATTGTTCTTGGGAGTCAGGCAGAGTTTCCAACCATATTTATATGTTGTTTTCATCCAACCTTATATTTGCTGAAAACATTTTTTTTTCCTTTATTTGTTTTCCGAACTGAGTACCAATGATACCGACGCCAGAGAGACATGGACCAGAGACCAACGGCTTTAGTTCCCTTGCGGCAAGATCAGAGATTTTATGCCTCAGAAAATTCCGGCGGCGCCGACTGGGATTGAACCCAGGCCTTTTGGGGTGAGAGGCAATCACGCTTACCACTACATCACCGGCGTCGCTATGTTGAAAATTATATGTTATATATGGTTAAATTTTAGGGTATCGAACCTTCGTATCAAACGCAATGTTGGAAGATTGAACAAACCGGATCTGAATTGGATCGTAATTTTTATTGGCATATTGTCCACAACAAAACGGTTTCAATTCGGTCGAGCTTAATTTCAACACCGTTTCAAACATGTTTGACAATGAAACTATTAGAATCTTAAGAAAGGTCAAACACGGATCGAATGGTCAGAAAAAGATTAAAACTATGATTTTTAATACCTCCCTTAAATTTGCTAACCGAAACCGCTAATACGCTCATAAACATATTAATGACGCACCCTAGTGACCACGGAGAGCAAGCAAACATGCGCGCATCCCATTTCTATATAGATAAAATGGAAAAGATAAGTTCTTTATTGTGAACTCGTTCCTATTTTTGTTTTCTTTGGCTGTTTCTGGAAAACTTTACAATACACAATTCCTTAGTTTCCAGTGGTTCTTAAACTTTTTTCTCGATTGCGACTCCCTTTGAGAAATTCTGTAAGCTTGCGACCCACCAATTTGGTCTTGAAAGCTCAAAAATAGCTTTAAAACGCGAATAAAAAATCCTCAAACTGTGTTATTGTCTGAAACCCAAAAATAGAATGCCATTGAAACGGGCTTAACATCGCCAGAATAGCTGAGACAGATATAAAAACAAATCAGACATGACCTTCTCCAATAAACATGAAGCTTGGCAAAATTGTTTATTTTGTTCAATCGTTCACATTTTTGCTAAAATTCGGCCATTTAGAATCTCACAACAAATCATAACTCGAAAAGGTAACTTCTAATCGAAATGACGTCTCAGCCAAAGTTATAGGAAAAAATAGTTCCTTGTCAGAAGAAATATACTCAGTAAAAAATTATAAACATAAAGTAAACATAAAAAATTGAAACATAAAAATTTAAGCACCCAATCTAACTTTAAGTGATTACAAAGTAAGTTACAAACCCTAGGTCCATGAATGTTGTTAATCCAACACGGTACGCTAAGCGAAGTAAACTATTGATATTCATAAGATGGCCTTATGCTTTTTAGCCAGCAAAAATCGGTATGAATTTAACTAATTGGCCTTATGAAAAATAACAATGCTGAAAAAATTATTAAAAAAAACTGACGGACTGGAATCAAACCAAAGACGCTGAGAGAATACGGGGGCCGTGTCTTAAACGATCGTCTGTTAACGCATGGAAAATGAACTATGCTAAAGGCGTATAAAAACTACCTCGTATGCTCGCTATCCTACAGCGCTGCACTGCCTATAATCGCATGTTAGTCCCATCTGTAAAATACTGGAAATGAGAAAACGACGTTCAAGGTTTCCCCCTTTAAAAGTTTGGAATATTATGAAGGAGGAAATAAAAAAAAAACTTTCAGTGTGTATTTATTTTTCATGCAGTGGATTGCGCGCTCCTCGCTTGTTCCTTTATTGCCATAATTTAAGCATTCGTCATTCGTTTTTGAGCGTTTTCCTGCCTCTCCGCTCAACGATTCTCGTACAGAACAGTCATTCACCTATACAAAGTGTTGAAAGATTTCATGGCGGTGTGATCTCGTGCTTTAACTCTTGCATCTCGTGTAGATTCAATAGTGATTAATTGTTACGATGTTGTTTACAAACTTTTTTTTTTTGGAACCAAGTCGGGTAGATCATTATTCGCGTTTGGAAACCGTCGTATGACAATATCACGGAACATCACGGACTCCTGGTTTTGCTCCGATTTGGCTTCCCATCGACACACTCTTCTAGGAAACGGATCAGAGGATACAAATATCAGGATCGTTCCTTTGTTTTCGAGTATCGCTAAATCATACTCGCTTTGCTTGATTTTATTTTGTTGTAGAATATCACCTTGTTCTTTTACAGAATCTTTACATTGATTGGTACTAGACCGGTACGACATGCCAATTTAAATCTTCCAAGCAGTTAAATTGTTACTTGGAAAGTCCTTAAAATCGAATCAGCCGGTTTCAGATATTGAAAACGGAAAAGCCGCCTTCAATCTGATGTATCCCTCTTTTTCACTGCGCAGTCGGGTCGCTACCAAGAACCATTTTCATCGTCCGATTTTCACCTTAGCTACTAAATAATCCAATTCTTTTCTATAATAATTCAACAATATCCGAGTTAAATCCATTTTTTTTTTTTTAAATTGGTTTAAATTTTTAGAGGTGGGCCGAATTGAGGTGACCCTTTTCAAAGCAGATTTAAAACTGAGTCTGAACTTTTTTAAAGTGAGTTCAAACTTTCGAATAAGCTATCAACAGTTTTTCTAACTGAGTCTACACTTTTCTGTTATGCTATTCTATCCTTTTTAAAGTTGTCAAAGCTTTCCTGAAGTGATCCAACATATCCCGAACCCAAGCTTTAAAGAATTGGTTTCGCATTTTCTGGAGTGAGGCCACATTAGTTGATTTAATCCCTTTCCTAAATGAATCCAAGGTTTCCTGGATTAATTCAACTTTTTCCGAACTGAATCCAAACGAACGGGTTTTGACATTTTCGCAAGTAAAACCCAGATTTTTGTTAACTGCTTTGGCATTTGGCAAGGACACAATCTTGAAAGTTTTCCGAAGTGAACTGACACTTTTTATTAGCAAAAAAATTTTCCAAACGGAGTCCAATCTTTTTTGAAGTGGTTCAATACCTTCCTTGGTGAGTCCAAACTTTTCTGTTGAGTGATCGAATTATATTTAATGTTAGTTTGAGCTTTCTTGAAGTGATTCAATTAGCTTTTAACGTAGATTTCACTCCCCTAGACCCTTCCTCGTTCTTGTGAGATTCACATCCTTTGACAATTAGTCAACCTTCGTGTGTTTATACCTGATGGAAGATTTTCTCAAACATGCTTAATTGTTGAGAAAACTGGGTTTACATGCGCAAAAGAACGTATTTTTATAGAAAGTTGGGTTTCTTGATCAGCCATGTTGGATTTTGGCTCCGTTCTTTGAAAAACAGGCTTGGATTTTATAGAGTAGACCTTTGTTAGTTCATACGTTTACGTTTTTGAACCACGTTGGATTTCGGTTCTATCGTTTGAAATTTGAGCTTGGGTTTTATAGAATGGAACTTGCTGAATCCATACGTGATGGTACATATTTTTAATAATGCACAATTTTTATAAAACTGGGTTAAAATTCACAAAAGTACGTATTTTCATATAAATTATAATCCTGATGAATGTGGGCGTCTTAGTGGAATACCTGTATAAAGAGAGAGTGAAAGATTAGTAATTTCCATTTAATTCCACTACCTTATTTGCTTATCCTTACGCGTATTTCGTCTACAATGTGCAGACTTCTTCGGTGTCTTGTACTAAAACTCGACTTAGTTCGACTCGACAAAATAAAATCAACATTTGTGGCTCCTGCTATGCATTAGTGTAAAAAATCATGGCTTCAAAGAAGTGTACGGCTGCATTAGTGGCTTCAAAGAAGTGTACCGCTTAAGCGAATGTAAACGTTTTAAATATACGGTTTGGTATTTAGACCATTTTTTTACGTAGACTACGTCCTACGGGAATGTACAGCGGGTAAATCGAAAATCTAAAATTTCGACCGCCACGAAAAGATGTAAGGTTTTGAACGCTTATAACTTTGTCATTTATAGATGAAATTAAAATCCAAATACATGCACCAATCGATAGGAAATAACTCTCAATATCTAGCGCAATGAATGATTTAACCATTTTGCATAGTAAAAAATCTGTTGAAAAATGTATAAATAAAAAGTGATAATTTTATCACTATTTTCATAAAAGAAACGTTCTCCCCAAACCCAGTCGTCATAATTGAGTACCACTTGGTTGCACATCGTTCTGATTGAACCTGAATAGTTATAAATCCGCGCTGCTGTCATGGCTCAACTCATTTTCGCTTGGGACGGCGTGGGAGAAGGTAGCAGCAGCAGCAGTAGAAACGCAGCGGTTCCTGTCAACCGCTTCGTTCACCAGTTTGAACCCCGAACCTTGCGCGACGGGAACGACAAGATCACTGACTGCTGGCAGCGAGCCCTGTTGCCTCGATGGCACAAACACTCCGAAGTGGATCAACCTCACCCGAGTGATGTGATAACGATCCCGCGTTCTACAAATACTTCTCGGGTTGTGTCCCAGTTGCCGAGTTAAATTTAACTCGTGGTTAAAAGTGACATTTTTAAAGTTATTTTCAATGTTCGAAAAACCCGGTGAATTCGATCGATCGGTTTTCAAACAGAACTCAGCCACGGTTAAAAATTTAACTTCTAGTCGGTCAGAAATAACCACGCTTCGATAGCAGGGTTAATCGATAATTTTTCATCTGTCACTTTTAACCACGAGTTAAATTTAACTAGCCAGATGACACTGGATTTGTGATTTCCCTCTCACAGATTACAAAATAGAGTACTTCACACTACTAAACATGTCTGGTATCTCTATATATGCATTTAGTTTACCATTTATATACATATTTTGCATTATTGAAACTTTTTGCCTCGCCCCATCCTTAAAAACGGTGGAAAATGCTTTCAGGGGCAGGGCTTATAAAGTATTTTTGAGCAAAATATGTAAAAAAGTAGGGACATCGGAGGTTAATCTAAATGCAAATTAAGAGATATCAGACATGTTTTGCATTGCACTGCCCTCTATGAACTATTAATGGAAAGCAGATTATGCGTAGCTTCCGATAGATGTCACCGCAAACAATAGCACTGACATCTGATGGAAAACGAATGCATGAATGAATGAATGAATGATTTTTTTTTTAGCGTTCTGAAAGAGATTCGCTGTGGAAACCTTATTTCTGATCAATCTAATTACCACATAAAAATGCCAAGAGCACAAATATCAGCTCTCACAGAACTTATAACAATGAAACTGGAACTTCACGTTTGCTGTAGTGCAGTACTCAAGGAGTTCCAATTTCATGAGTGATGTCACAACAGCGTCTATGATTTGTGCTCTAAAAGTCTTGAAGTGATAGGAAATATCAGCCATCATGACGGCCATTGTTGGACGCTTCAAGTAATCACCTGAAGAAAGCCCTACCTTCATATCTGATTGTAATTTAGAAACCAAAATTAATTGAAAAATCTAGAAAAATGTACGAGAATTTCACTAAACAGCTTAACGTAGTCTACGTCAACCATCCTGTCGTTTCTTGTACACAACCCCACTTTTTTATCGAGTGACAAAAGAAAAACTTGAAATTTGTTCCGGCCTTATTTTGGAGGGATAATATTAACAATAAACGAGCAATGTGATAGAATGCATCTATGCTTACTAAAAAATATTGGATAAAATATCGTGAAGTTTTTTATTTAATGACCAAAATCTGAGTAAAACTATCTTGCGAATACATTTAACGTGAATGAGAAAAATAACCGCTAGTCAGTCACAATGCCATGACGATGCTGCATTAGTTTAGCACAGTATTGAACAGTAGCAAGATACCATGGTCCCATAGAACGTTATTGAATGTTTCTGGATTCGTTCCGCTGGTTCCAGAGCAATGGCCGGAAAATATTATGGTGAGTATGGGTCTTCAGACCAGAACTTTTCAAAAATGTGCCAAACCCACCATGCGATAAATCAATTCACATGAGAATTCAAAAATAAGATCCATAAGATTCATCACATCATCACATCAAAACACTTGAGAATTCAAAGCCATATCCATTGGCGATCATATTGAGGTTCGTAAGAATCATATTGGCCACATGGCCGTTACGGATACCTTAGGGGAAGTGGACAGAAACTGTACTGAGTCAAATCTCATGATGCGACATTCTTAATTCTATAGCAGCACGCCTAAAAATATAGCGGTGACGTTATTTCATTTGAAGAGCTTTGAGTGTGTTGGTTTATTTCGTTTAAATTCCGTAATAATTGCTTATCTAATGACAGATACGCGTATGTTTAGTTATTTTATAGTTACTTTTTGCTGTGTGACAATTTGATTTTTGTTTTAATTTTTCTTCAACAAACCATTTCTTGTCAATAGCACAGCTCAAGAAACATATAAAGATAAACTGAATAATAATGCTAACTCAAATATACAGAGAAGAAGCTTAACACTGGAGGAGCGGCAGCTCCTCAACACAAGAAGAATTAAAAGTGCTCCACGATCTAAAATGCTCTTTCACGTCTCTTTGGAAATGAAAGTGCTGTCTCGCAAAAAATTGAGTAGCACCCGATCCCTGCCTATAGTTGTTTAATTTTGAATTTTTCATAGTAAATGTCAATCATTTTTTAGATCATAAATTCCATCATGCTTCATAATTGTATGTAAATATTGGAAATAAGACTTCAAATTCTTCAGGTACAGAAGTGTCATTTTCAATACACAGATGTAAGACAAAAAATATTTGGTTGGGTTTTTTAGATGCAAACTCAATGAATACCATTTCTAAACTGAAAAACCCTGGGGAATCGAATTGAAAGTGTTTTCGTTCTGGTTAAAATACGGGAAGTAGAGGTTTCAGTGATACTTAAAAATAGGATAAAAACCCTTATTTTCGCCCCAATCTACCCGCAAATTCTTCTTCAAAAAAAGTTATCTTTTGAAGTATAAATAAGATTAATACAAGGCATCAAAGTACTTTTTTCGAAAATAAAATCCCATTTTGCGGTGGGTCGCGGCCCATAGATTGAGAATCGCTGCTCCCAGTGGGTATGTTCCCGTTCACAGGACTTCGTTTTATGGAGTGCATCCATGTGTGCGAGTGTCTCCAGAAATGGGACAAAAATAAGACGGCAGAGCCATAAACTGACGACAATGTCACACTATGGCTTTGTCAATCTGGTGAAAGCAGTGATCCTACAACAAGAGAAAGAGAACGAGAGAAAGGGAGACTGACTGATGTAGTCAGTGTGGCAGAGGAAGGAAATTAAATTGAAAACCTTATTGATGTGCGCCATTTCTTCGTTCGACTCGTCGTCAACTTTGGGGTCCTGTCAGGATGAGCTATTGCTATATGTATCTATTCCGAGCACTGTCTGTCGGTTTTCCAATATACCAGGCACGAGAAAGACTTCATGCTGGGAAGTAGGTTTCTGTGACGACACTGATTGATCGGGAATGACACATGTTTACTCACCGTTGGACATCGTCCTACACACGTTCAGCATGTTCAAGGGCGATTCTTGAACTATTTTTCTCATTTCAATTGAAAATAATGCTAAACTAGCAATTAATTGAGCTGTGAGTTCATTGTATTCCTAAGCCATCGTTCAGGAAAAAAAATCGTAAATTAGCACGAACGTAGATCATGAATAGCAAGCCAGTCATTTATGCAAACTGTAAATACATTGTTGGTATTATTATGCGTTTTCCGCTATGCATCTATTGCCAAGCCCTGTTGGTTGTTATGATGAACAACACTTTGGATGGAAATGAGAGTGAGAAGCGTACACTCTATTCGCAACACATGCAATATTGCCGAGTGATTAAACGGAATCAATTGAAAGCGAAGCGTGGTTGATTGAAAGTCCATACTAAGCCAAAGTACCGGTAATTAAACTCTTCTCCTTCCACTCAGCCTATAAGGTGTCATTAACATCCCCTTCGGCTGCCAGCTGAGCCAGCAATCGTGCGCCAATCGAACATGCTATTGAAATGATTTAAACTTTGCATAGCCATCCATAACTCTTCAATGGTGCTTCTTTGTGCAGGCATGCTCTGGCGCAGAGACCATTTATAATAAGCCATTCGATGGATTTGACTGCCGGCGGCGCTGTGAAAAATTAGCATAATAAATTCTGCGTCAGGAGGGAGACGCGGTAATAAGATACGGCTTTTAATTACCCTCACGCCAGGTTCTTCCGCCTTTTTGCCAAGAGAAAGGGGTATGGTAGGCGAAAACATGTTTTATGATGATGCTGCGCTGGAATTTTCATGAATTTCAAATTACTCTATTTACACGGCACGAACTGCTATGCAGTCAACTTTGTTGATGCGACGGGAGTCAGGAAAGGTTTGCCAGTTATGGAGTGTTTTAATACAACAAAACCCTTTTTAAAACCACTATAAAACTAGGCACCAGAAAGTTTAATTAAAATGGTTGTTCCTCAACTGTCAATTTATGCAATTTCGTATATGTAGGCGTAAAAACTGAAGGATATGCGATTGAGTCGTTTATGGCTCAGTGATAGAATCAGTTGGATAAATTTTGGAAATTATTTCATTGGCGTGTTGCTTTCATGTGTCCCTACTAAAAATAATATCCATGCCGCATTGAAAGTTGAATGATAAATTTTCACTCAATAACCAGTTGCCACTACTTCTCTGAGTATGGTTTTACTTGCCACACAATTGTACTTATGCAAAAATTGTACAGACTTAGAAAGCTCTCAACTAATTAAACCATTAGGAAGGTAATGGAGCCAAAGAAGAAGGAGACATTAAAATATTCCAAAGTCAAACGCATCAAGATCCAGATTTGAAAAAAAAATCTGTGGCTAGTTGACAGTTAAAAATAAAATTAGAAATCCTGCACTTTTGTTCATATATTTTAGTGACTCAGGTTTGGATACATTTTTCGAACCGCCGGAAATAGCTAATATCACTACACACAATTGTTTTTTTTTTTTATGGACAATAATTCATATTTTTTTATGAAATTCAGCCATTCTTAATTATGGAAAAAAATCAATATGGTTTTTCATTGATTTTGGCTCCACACCGAAATTCAAACTGCTCCAATACCATTACCCGAGCAGGAGAAATTAACTTATGGACAGGGTTGCTTCCACTCACTTGCTATAAAAAACATTTTTTCGGAATTATACAATCATTAGATTATATAATAATATGTTGTACTTGTAACTAACGAGAAAAGGGTGTAAAGTATGTGTTTGACTCATAAAACCTGTTAATTTCGCTCTCAGAGCGTCACAATAAGCGATCTTATGATTCGTGAGCGTTCACTCAGAGTGAGCACTCACGAGTCGTAAAATCGCTGATTGTGACCCACTGAAAGCAATATTGACAGATTTTATGTGTCAAACACATACTTCACGTCCTCATCTTGTAACTTACAAGTACTTATTATCACTATACCATCTCATGATTTCATAATTCTGAAAAACATTTTTTTTTAGCAAGTGAGTGGAAGTAACCCTGCTTATGGATACCAAATTTAGGTATGAAAATAGCATAACTAGCAGTCTAAATATGGTATTGAAGAGGCTGTTATAAGAGGTAAAATACCAAAAATAATACATCAAACATGTTCTACGAATAACGAATTAATAATTAATTTAGTTATTATAATAACTGACGGATAACAGAGGCTTTTTCATACCAGAATACCATAACTTGCTATTTGAAAGGTATTATAATACCTTTTAACTCTTTGAGGTGTTATTGTCAAAAAACTGAAAGGTCAAATTTTGTTATTTTGATATTAATTTGATATTTTCCAAAATATTTAGATAACTGAATAATATCAAAACGCGGAGATGAACCAGCCTGTGGCTGAAAATCTCCTAAATAGAGATAATAATAATAATAATAATATCAAAACAAGGTTTTATAATACAAGCATACCAAAATAAGGTATTATACCACATTACGATATTCATATGTTATCGGTTAGCTATCGGTTCCTGCTCGGGTAGGCATTGCTACTGGCGCAGTGAAAGTGAGGGGTGGGGAGGGGGGTTTAGGTTCAAATGCCACCGTGAGCCTTGAGGCAAATATAAAATTATCCTAAGTGTAGGTTAACTTAAACCGGAATGGTATCCTGATCGAGGCTCGGGTCGGTGTGGTCTTTCATTACTAAAAATGTATATGTAACATGCCCTTTCCCTGCAAATCAAAATACAGAGAGATACCGTTGTTTTCGGATGAAGTTTTAATTAGCATTCGTTTTTCGCAATTCCTGGCTGTCTGATCTTTCATAATAAGAACATGTCTACATATGGTATCTGGAATACCAAAAACTAGGTATCAAGAAATTCAGAGTGGAAAAAATACCGACAAAACTTCATCCACAAACAAAAATCCCGCGCAAAGGATTATATCCAATTGATAACAAGTTGTGATACTTTTTTAACAAGGTTTGATAACTGAACATATTATCAATGTGGTTGAATAAATACCCGAGCAAAGAAAGAAAAAAAGAAAAACTAAATTTGATATTTTGATATAAGCGTTCGTGATACCATATTTTGCCTACCGTGTGGTCGAGTTAACAGTAATCATAACAAAAATGAGATCTAAATGGTATATGAAGTATATTAAAAAGATAACAAATCGTGTTTTCTTGATAACAAACCTATGGATGTGTTTTGATATCAGTATTTTCGTAAATAATAAAAAAAATAAGTCATCAATATGTTGTTATAACTATGGTAGGAAAAAATCTTAATTAGTTATTTTTTTGATATCATTGTATCAAATTTAATAATCTGAATGTTTTGAAATCTATTGGTTGATATCAAGATTCAAAATCGAAAAATGTTATCAATAAGTTTTAATTTATTCAAAATAAAAACAAACCTATGTTTCAATCAGTTCTATCGATATGTATCTTATATTGATTCGTAAAAAAAATGTAGATTTCAGTGAAACACGTGGATGCTCTTTTTATAAAATATCAAATTTTGTTTTAATTATATTTTTTAGAAATATCAAAATAATATCAAAATATAAATTCAACTGAAATTAAAAAAATAGTATATCAAAATATGTTATCAATATGATTTCAAAAACATAATTTGATATCATTTAGATATAATTTTGATTTCCAACTTTGCTCGGGTAGCCAACAAATGAAAATTTATAACAAAAGAATACATCTTGATATCAAATCCTGCAAACATCTTCATAACAAAAAATGCATTTTTTTTCAACAAATTTCAAATTATTTTTTTTTTTTTTTTTTGGTTTGGTATTAAAACCTAACCATGATTGGCAGTGTTTTTGTACCATGCGGATAATATTTGAAGTTTTGAACCAACCTTGTATAATTTGATATTCTTTCATGATAAAAACGGATAACAAAATTAGTCTAGGTTGATAACTAAATAAGATATGCGATAACAGCTGAAATCAGAATGATATCTGGAATAACAAGAATATCAGGCCGATATTTTACTTTGCTTGGGGTACCTCTCTGAAGCTCCCCTAACATTGGTAAACGTGATTTTTGGGGAAATTTGCGGAAATTGCTTCCCATAATGTTTGGTTATGCGATATAAAAATATTGAAGCTTTTTAGTCACGTCATTTTTACAAAACTCCCCCAGACAAAAATCATGGCTGCCCTACTGGGCATTGCAAATAAGCCAGAAAGGTAGTATTGAAATTTTGACAAATCTTCCTAAATGCAATATTGTTGTATAGTTATTGTAATTCCACTATTGAATTAACAATTTCAATGCCAAGATGTTTCGATGTGGCAACGTAAAACTCCTGCCCCGGCAACTGGGTTGTGTCCGCCTTGATGTAAGCCTCGTCGTCCATCACGACGCACCTCGGTTTCGACAGCCACTCCCGATACAGCTTCCTGGCGCGGGTTTTGAAAACCGTGTTTTGTTTGTCGTTCCGGTTCGGTGCCTTCCGGACCTTGCAGACGTGGATGTCGGCACGTTTCATCGTTTTTTTAGACAATCCAGATGGAAAAATCTGAAAGATTCGATCGACGCTTGAACAGACTTCACCGGGACAGCTGTCTTCGGTTTTCTGCCGCAGCCTTCCCGCCGCTGGGTCGTCTGGGTCTCCTTGAATGACTTCACCACCCGGAAAATCGTCGAATGATGAATTCCCAGGTGTTTCCCGATCCATCTGTAGGAAGCGCAGTCAGATTTGCCACGACAGCTCACAAGATTTTTTGGCGAATCTGCTCTTGCTCCGATGCCATCTCGACATAAACTACGTAGACAGTTTAGTGGGGGGGTTGACAATTATCCACGGCCCATGCAGAGCGCCGCCGGTGGTGTAGTCGTAAGCGTGATTGCCTCTCACCCCAGCAGGCCTGGGTTCAATCCCAGTCAGCGCCGCTGGGATGTTCTGAGGCATAACATCTCTGATCACGCCTTCCTTCGGAAGGGAAGTAAAGTCGTTGGTCCCCGGTTCATGAGTTGATGGGTCGATATGTAGGGTCCAGGTCTGGGAGCTGCCTCTCTGGCGTCGGTAGCATTGGTGCTCAGCACGGAAAACAAGATCGACGGAAAACAAATCAAGGAAAAAAAATGTCTATGCAGGGGGGGGGGTCAAAGTAGTTAATGAACAGTCTCGTACGGCAAAGATTGAAATGATAGCAATTTATGAAAATGAAGGTTTTTAAAAAGATATGTTGAAATAATTGCTCATCGTGGCACTAATTATTTATAACTTTTCAGGAACATACAGAAACTTACAAAGTCAGAAGTTATCCGAGCTCTTAAACCCTTCTTAAACAGGCCTGGCACCAAGGATGATTCTCAAGCATGACGATATTAGCCACGTGGACAGGATTGTGATGAAATTCTGCCAGCATTTACATTACACTAGTTTCAGTCAAAATTTCACCCACGCGCTAAAAAGTTACAAACTAATCAATATGTCTCACTTTTTTTTGAGTACAGTCTTTAGTCGTCTGAACATACTTTCAAGTTTTCAGGTTGATCAGGGATTATTTTTCCAATATGGCAAGTTGAGCAGGAAGCATGAATTGCTTAAAATCCTCCGAACGGACGATGATTTCAATACATTCCTGTGCATATTCTTTCAAGACTTCAGGTTGAACAGGGATTATTCTTACAAGATGTCAGGTTGATCAGGAGTTATCAAAACATCGTAGGCTTATATAACATATACTTAATGTCTTCTGGATATTGATGCACGACTTCAGGTTAATTTATTCTCCAAGGTTCCAGATTGATCAGGAATTATTCTAATGGAGGGCATATCAAAAATATCAATAAAGTACTTCTGGATCAGGTTGATCAGGTATTATTACTAAGATTGTCAAATGGTTATAAAATCAAATGACGTCATTCACATACTCGCTCAAAATTGCAAGTTGATCATAAATTACTGAAAAATCCTCCAAATGGCCACCAATAAATCCACTGGGTATTCTTTCAAGACTTCTGACTGATCAGGGAGTATTCTTACAAGATGTCAGGTTGATAAGGAATTATTCTAAACGTTGTAAGCTTATATCTAGATGTAGCTGGAATTAGGGCGAAAAGCCTTTGTAAACAATGACTTCTCCAGATGATTTCTCGAAACTCAAGGCACGCCCACGCAAACCAACATAGCCAACGGGAAGGGGAAGTCTTCCCCTATCCGATGGCGACGTTGATTTGAGTGAGCGAGTCTTGGCTTTCTAGAAATCATCGAGAGAAGTCATTGTTTACAAAAGCTGTTTCGCCCTAATTCCAGCTCTATCTAGATATAACATAACATTTAAGTCTTCTGGATATTCCTCCACGACTTCAGGTTGTAACTAATGAAGACTTCCCACCGTATTTGGCGCGGACGTCTTCACTAGCCAGCCGAGCTAGCTTAACTCTAATTTTTCAGGATCGGCAAACCGCACTAGAAGAAACTCACCTGAATCCAACCAACGACAAAATCCCTGAAACTTTTCTTTCGGTGCATGCAGAATTTAGAACACAAGCGTTACGTTAAGAACACCAAGCCAAAAAATATATTCATAGAACATTCAATCAAACTTTGGAGCACTTTTTTTTTTTTTTTAGGAAAGGAAAATGTTCTAAGGGTTTGACTCACTGTCTGATGTCTGCTGATGCTTGCCTCGCTGATACCGCCGCCGCCGCTGCCGTTGGATGCCACGTGTTTCCTCTTCGCTGGATTGCTTCACCCTTACCAGGGCCAATGCTGATACCGTTCCGATACAAAACGTGGTGCTAGGTCGTGTGTTGACGTACGACCGGTTCAGCGCATCTGGGAAGCGGTTCACTGTGCACAATCTTCACACACTTCGAGAGGAATTCAACCTAACTCACACCGCGACCCCTTGTCTCACCGGTTTTAAACTTGACGGACAGTTCTTCAGGGTGTCGACTTAAATTACACAAACCGGAAGACGACCTCTCGGAATATTAACTGGCCTCAACGTCAGTGATAAGGAGGTCCAGTTTACCACCACGTGGCCACTAAAGCGCGCACTACCGTGTATTGTTCTTCGCGAGTTAGGTTTCACTTGGAGCTAAGCTCCTTTAACGTTTTTTTATTGAGACTCAACCGGCAAGAGTACTTATTACTGACTGTCCTTTAACTTCTCTAACACCGGTAGAATAACGGGTTTGAATCTCACTTGCTGAACTTTTCTAAAATGCACCAATCTTCTTCGCTTCCCAGGATACAAGAGACCTCTATTAAGGATCGGGGACCCTTATATAGAAGTGCCGGGTTTGAATTTAGGTAGCCAATTATCATCATACGATCATAAGCCCATCGATGACGATCGTAGCACGTGATTTACGCGCCTTCGGGTTTTTCTCACTTCGTGCGAGTAGAACAGTAGGTGGTAATCTTCGCTATAGCAATGTTCGAGCAGTGGAGCCACCTGATTCCCTGCACTAGCTAGAATTTCAAAAACCCTATCTGCACAACTCCTATCTGACTCGTAGGGTTGTGAGTCGTCTCATTTGACGATACATTCAGTATTTTTATCGTGCTGCTCGTCTTTTGGAATGATTTTTTTTTTCAAAATTAAGCATGACAACAACGAATTATTAAAAAAAAAAAAAAAAAGCATGACAACGCACAGTGGGGAAAAATCGACCCAAAATCGCACATAATTAGACGGCGCACGGTAGGAGTTCTGCGAAATAGCCTATCTTATGTGCAAAAAATCGGAGAATCGATTGGTGATGGTCCCGTTTAGGGTTGACTTCGGGAAGTGGTCCGTTTTGCCCGATTTACCCCTAATATTGGAAGAAAAATAAAATTATCATCCAGAAATTGAGCTTGGTGCGCTTAGATTGAACGAATGTAAACTTTATCCTTGTAAAAAGAGCTGGGGAGTTGAATGGAGCTACTTTTACTTTGATCAGACGTCAGGAAGTGATCCATTTTACCCGATTTCCCCTCGGCCTATAAAAACAAGATTAAACACACGGAAAGCAGAATTTGACGGACAAAATATTGAACTTTATGCACTTTACTATTGTACAATTATCCAAGGAATCGAATGGTGTGAAGTTCGCCATGTGGTGACCAGTGTAAAATCCCATTTTACCCTGTACTCCCCTCATACCTAAACAAACTCATGTATCATGTGGTTTTATACATTGGCTTCATTAATATGACACGTACTTGAACTGTACTTATGTAAAAATGTCCGGAGAATCAAATGGTGATGGTCCTGTTGTGGTCAGAATTCAGGAAATGGTCTATTTTGCCCGATCTCCCCTCAAATTAAAAAACCTATATAAATCAAGGGGAAATTTTAATTGGTATTATAATCAATGAACCAATATGCACTTAATCATCGTAGAATTATCAAAGGAATCGAATGGTACGAGCCCCATATTATGGTGACCTCTGCAAAACTCCATTTTACCCTATATTCCCCTCAAACTTGAACAAATTCATATATCATGTGGTTTTATAAATTGGCGTCATTAATATTACACATATTTGCACTGTACTTATGTAAAAATGTCCGGAAAATCGAATGATAATGGTCCCATCATGGTCAGCGTTCAGAAAATGGTCTATTTTGCCCGATGTCTCCTCCAATTGTAAAACCTATATAAATCAAAAGTAAATTGAATTGACACATTTAAGGAAAACGCCTCTTTCTTGAAAAACCTTATTTTCTTGAAATAAAGTGAACATAACTTCTTGAAATTATGCTCATTTTTAGTAGTGATAAGGATCATTCATATGCCACTAATTTGACTAAAATTCATCCACTAGGTAAAAAGTTGAAAATCGAGCGTTTTACTAAAATAAATCTAACTTCATACAGGCTCTTCCAATAAAGTCCAAAACTATAGCGATAAATCAAAAAACATCTGTTCAACCACCAGCAAAGATTAAAAAAAAAACATTTAATCACCATGTTTCAAAAAATAGTCCATTAGGGTGTACGCTCAATTTTGAGATACACTGTATACATTTTAAAATGAAAGTTTACCAGTTTGTTGATGAGATCCGGTAGATGTTTGTACTTATGTACGGATGGTGGTAGTCGTTTCACGAAATCAAATTCAGTCATGATTAGTTCCTCCATTTTGTTGTAAAGCTCCTTTACTTTTTCAGCATTGAGATGCTTTGAAGAAACCGCTAAGCTGCTAATTACTCGCACATGATTGGCCAGTTCTTCCGAGATACTAAGAATTTTGGAGAACTTTACCGGATCTGCTAAAAACGTCGCGCCATGTTGCCGTTGTTACTGCTACCGCTGCCACCAATTTTTGGTCGATTCACGCTCAACTTAAATGCATTCTCAAGTTGGTGTGCAATTTCCCGAGCTTTTTGCTTAACAATTGGATGAGCCTGACAGAGACTACTATTGGTTTGATTTTGGGCTGAAACCCGAATCATCCACTCAACTGTATTAAGTCTCGCATGGAACAGAGATGGTCCAATACGAGAATCAGCAGATACACAAAGAGGACAAGCATGAGTATTCCGGTTCATTACTATGGCATTAGCTGCCTTACCGTCCACCATCGCAAAAATAGCTGATACGGTTGGCCACATGTAAAAACGACCTCCACCAAATTTTTAGCTGAGAAAATGTCCTACAAGAACAGCTTTCCAACTTTCTATCAGATCATAGATGTATAGAAAAATGGTTTCCGGTCCGTGTCTTTGGTAGAAGGCAATGAATAAAAAGTTTGATTTTCTCACAAACTTCAAATGGTTGTGCTCAGTCAGTTCCCAACAAACATTGAATGTTTAATAAGAGCTTATTCAGGAAAAAAAAAGCTTCTTCAGCTAAAAAATTGCTGACATAGCTGTTAATCAACTCAAATTGTTTGTTGGGTTTTTAGCCAAACGAATTCAAATTTTAAGAAATTACTCAGGACCCGATATGGAACCGTTTAAGTACTGTGGAGCAAAGGTTTTAAATTATTCATCAGTCTACATATATACCTCTATATAACTTTAATACCTCTGCATAACTATGCATATATAAAGGTAGACCAAACCTCCAACTGATAGTCAAGGGTGTTACAAGAAATCTTTGTATGGCAGCAACTCTAAAAAATATGTATATATATGTATATATATATGTATATATATATATAAATGGTAAAATGCTTGCAAAAGAAGAGCGAAAAACCTAAAATAAGAAGATGCACAATACTGGTTCCTAGGGATTAAATCTGTCCTTTTTTTCTAAATAAATGTTTTAGTTGCATGGAAATTTGAATGAGAATAATAGTAATCGCCATTTAGAATTAACAAGTGCCTTGTGTAGTAGCACTGAACCCACAATTAAGTTCTGAATATGTACATTGCTACTCACCAAGTAAACTGTATCCAACCATGTTTTCTGAGTAGAAAAGAATTTGGTCTGTCCATGTACTTTCCTCCAACGTCGAAGAAATCCACGGACCCAATTATGAACGTCTCGTCGAACCAACTGTTCACTTTCACCGGAAGTTGCTACAAAGAGCTGAATGAGCCGAGCTTTGCTACGATCTGAGTTTAAAAATATTTTCACAATATCACGATTTGTTAACATATTTGAAACAAAATTCAAATAAAAATACTTCAATTCAAACTGCCTTAAAACGCTTTGTTTTGTTTTCTTTTGTTGATGCTACCGGATGTCATGGTTTCGGAGTATAAAACCCTATAATTGTCAAATCCTTAAAGCGAATTTGTCTGGTTTGTTACATTTAAATTGCTCGTTTGTTTTAAGCCCCCCTTAGCTCAATCGGTAAAGACACAGCTGCAATGCAAGACCATGCTGGGGGGGCTGGGTTTGAATACCGGCCAGCATTTTTACATAACTATAGTGCTAGAAAGTGTAATATTGATTACACCAATCCATAAAACCACATGGTATATGAATTTGTTCAAGCTTAAGGGTAGTATAGGTTAAAATGTGGTTTTTCAGAGGTCACCATTATTAAGACAGGGCTCGAACCATTCGATTCTTGAATAATTCTACAATAATTAAGTGCTTATAGGTTTACAAATTGTAGTGTCAATTTTATCTTACAATTGATTAATATAGGATTTTAAATTGGAGGGGAGATCGGGCAAAATATACCATTTCCTGAAGTTTGATCACCATTCGATTTTTCGGACATGTTTACAAAAGTCCAAAACAAGTCAGTGTAATATTTATCATGCTAATCTTTAAAACCACATGATATATGAGTTGTTTAAGTATGAGGGGAGTGTAGGGTGAAATGGGCTTTTGCAAAAGTTGCCATTAGACGGGGCTCGCACCATTCGATTCCTTGGGTAATTCTACGGTAATTAAGTGCTTATAGGTTTAAAATTATAGTGTCAATTCAATTTACTTTTGATTTATATAGGCTTTGCCATTGGAGGAGACATCGGGCAAAATAGACCATTTCCTGAACTCTGACCATGATGGGACCATTATCATTCGATTTTCCGGACATTTTTACATAAGTACATTGCAAATGTGTGTAATATTAATGACGCCAATTTATAAAACCACATGATGTATGAATTTGTTCAAGTTTGAGGGGAATATAGGGTAAAATGGAGTTTTGCAGAGGTCACCATAATATGGGGCTCGTACCATTCGATTCCTTTGATAATTCTACGATGATTAAGTGCATATTGGTTCATTGATTATAATACCAATTAAAATTTCCCCTTGATTTATATAGGTTTTTTAATTTGAGGGGAGATCGGGCAAAATAGACCATTTCCTGAATTCTGACCACAACAGGACCATCACCATTTGATTCTCCGGACATTTTTACATAAGTACAGTTCAAGTACGTGTCATATTAATGAAGCCAATGTATAAAACCACATGATACATGAGTTTGTTTAGGTATGAGGGGAGTACAGGGTAAAATGGGATTTTACACTGGTCACCACATGGCGAACTTCACACCATTCGATTCCTTGGATAATTGTACAATAGTAAAGTGCATAAAGTTCAATATTTTGTCCGTCAAATTCTGCTTTCCGTGTGTTTAATCTTGTTTTTATAGGCCGAGGGGAAATCGGGTAAAATGGATCACTTCCTGACGTCTGATCAAAGTAAAAGTAGCTCCATTCAACTCCCCAGCTCTTTTTACAATGATAAAGTTTACATTGGTTCAATCTAAGCGCACCAAGCTCAATTTCTGGATGATAATTATATTTTTCTTCCAATATTAGGGGTAAATCGGGCAAAACGGACCACTTCCCGAAATCAACCCTAAACGGGACCATCACCAATCGATTCTCCGATTTTTTTCACATAAGATAGGCTATTTCGCAGAACTCCTACCGTGCGCCGTCTAATTATGTGCGATTTTGGGTCGATTTTTCCCCACTGTGCAACGGTTCACAACTTCCCCGGTCTATTTTATTAAAAAATGTTTTCTACTTTACGGCATTGAAGTTCATCAAATAGAAATAAATTTATTAGGTTTTAATTTATATAATTCAATAAATTCTTGCATGAAATTTATATTTAAATACAATTGAATTTCATAAGTCAAATCTGACACCAAAATATAGTATATAAGGTTGAAACATTCGTCGAAGGTTACAAGGTTTATCTGGAAATATTCTGAAGATTTCCAACAGTAGAAATATTCTACTCAGCAAACCACAAATCGTATAAGGATGTTCGTTTTAAAATTGTATAAATATTCAAATCAAGTTGAAGTTACATAAGATGCAATTCCAAATTTGTTGAAATTGTTTAAGATGAAAAATTATGATTCAATTATAATCTTCGTTGCGAGATTATATATTTTGGTTGAAATTGTTTAATATGAAAAATGATCATTCAATTATAATGTTCGTTTTGAACCGGATAGATGACCAAAAAAGTTAATGGGCAGTAGAGTGATGCAAATTTTGAAATTTTCGCTCCACAATACTTAAACGATTCCAAATCGGATCCTGACTAACCTCTTAAAATTTGAACCCATTTCGTGAGAAATTGAGATGGCACAAACCATTTGAAGTTTGTACTGAATTTACTACGGTAAAACCAAGATTTTTGATCTATCTAGTAATTCACCATATCAGTCAGCTTTCAACTGTACGTGTAGGAAATTTTTCCAGCTACAATTTTGCTCAAGACCCCTTTTTCATTAAATGCAAGGATCGAAAGTTATCAATGGTTCAATGCGCTGATGTATTATGATCATGCTCAGCAGGTAACATTGGTGTTTCTGGGGAGTTGAATAGAACACACAAATCATGGCTACTATGTCACACTGCAAAATACAGTGTTGCCTAAAGAGCAGCTGCTTGATCATGTCATAAGTTTACCAATCTCTTAAATAATTAATAACTTTCTCCTGTCTCGTTTTACATAGAAACGATCTTGAGCAAAGTTGTAGCTTAGAAAATTTTCTATAAGAATGGCTATCGAACAATTTCGCCACTCAATATGGAAAAATACTAGAAGGTAATGAACAAAAAGTTGAGATTTCCCATAGTAATTTACATGTATACTTCAAACGGCTTGTGCGAAGTCTGTTTCTAACCAAATGAGTTGTAATTTTGAGAGGCTAATCAGGACCCGATTTGAAATCATATAAGCACTGTGGAGCGAAAAACTCAAATTTTGCATCAGTTTAATGGGCAGGCATGGAAAATAATTTGCATTCATTTTGTGCATTCATATACAATCATTTGCCCCTAACTTTTTTCATCAACAGCATTCCGCAAAATGATGTGCATAGCTTTTGTAGGTTTTGTTATTAGCTACAACTTTTGTTACCAAGTCAAATCCGTATCTCTGATGCATGGCGAACCAGATCGAACAGAAGCCACTACTGTTTTTCAATGAATGTATGTAACAAGTTCTGCTCGCTCTAGTTCGAAATGCATTAGAGATACAGATTTGATTTATAAGCAAAAGTTGTAGCTAATAACAAAACCTACAAAAGCTATACACATCATTTTGTGGCATACTGTTGATGAAAAAAGTTACAGGCAAATGAATGTAAATGAATGTATGAAATGAATGTAAATGATTTTCCATGCCTGTTAATGGGAGTGTCAAAAGCAAAAAATTTCAGCAAATCTCATTGTAAATATTGAGGTTTCCAATTTAAACTCATCGTCGTATGCGCTCATTGGACCACATATCTGTTTGGATGGGGATTGGAATACATAATTTCTCACAACTACCTTCCAGATATTACGAGCACTTCATACCAACCAACCAAACCCAAATTTATACTCATTGCTGTTTCTCTGGGAACCATGTTTGTTGCAAATTAAAATAGTTCATAATGAATTGTTGAAAAACATTAATGTACAGTTGAAATTATATAAGATAATAAGTCATATATCATGTAGAACAAAATTGTATAATGCAATCTGCACTGCTCCAAGCAGTTTCAGCTAGAGGAGGAATGATATCATATAATACACGAGATCGAATTAGATTTAATCACGTATACAAGCGAGGCATCATTATTTGAAATTTATTGCTTCGAATATACGTGCTCATATGCCAGCGAGCATCGCAGCAGGACTACGGAGCTAAAGATCTTTGGTTCGAAACTAGGTATTGCAGGTAGTATTGACTTTAAACTTTAAATATGTTCATCATTTCAAAAGATAACTCATTATATTTCAATTTCCAAATTTTATTCAAACCAATATCACCAGATACCACCAACTTTAGAAAATTGAAGGTTTATTTAAAAGGTATTTTTCATGCTTTTTGCTTTTTGGTCTACCATAATTTTAGAGATGTAATTTGAAATAACATTTTAAATAAGATATTGGCATATACAAAATCATATTAGATGCAAGATAAAGTTATACATGGAGTTGTATAAAGTACCCTATTGAATCATACGAAATCATACAACGTGAGAGTATTTTTTTTCCATATGCACGTTTTTGTTACAGTAACAGTAACTCATTTTAATTTTCAGTTAGATAATAAATACCTGATCAACCTGAAATCTTGAAGTAAATTGAAGGACTTTTGAGAAATTCTTGATCAACCAGCCATCTGGGGACTTTATGCAAACTTTGGAGAACAGTTTGGAGAACTTGCCAGGTTGGGTGAATATCAATAAACTCAAAATGTCCTGCAGTCGATTTTATCAGAATCAAAGGCCGCAATGTTGGAGCAAAAAGCACTGCGTGTAATTCTAAATGGCAAATTCAGATGATTTTCAAAAAATAAGTCAGCTTTTCTAATACTATTTAAAAATACCCACATCGATAAAGGTGCCTACACCAATCACTTTAAATTTCTATCATGTGGATTAAGAGTCATCCAGGTAAATCAACAGCAGCTTCTGGTGGTAGAAGTTTGTCCTATGTCGTTTTTGTTTTTACTACACTACACCGTTGTAGTGTAAGCAGCAATAAGCGCGAGTCATTGACAGCTCATCATCATTTGTTTGTAAACAAAGGTGCAACCGATAGCTACACCCCTGAAATTTTTCGGTGTTCGGCGGTGTAGCACCGGTGTAGCTACACGGCAAAAACGAAAATGTAGCTGCAAATCTAGGATAGTAAAATCCCCACGAAGCACTGATGACGAGATGGGACGTTAACGATCTCAGTGAGTGCTATGATTCGTAGGAATTTCACAAACCATTGGGGTTGTTCATAAACTACGAGGGTGGAGACGTTGACGAGTTTCAAGTATGGAAAATTTATAGAATTTTTGTACGAACGCCTGTGTATTTGCAAGAAGGGAAGATATACGTGCTTTACGGACAGCCCCTTCACACCAAATGGTACCTTTTCCATTTCATTCAACTTGGGTTACCATTCATTGCCTTGATTACCGTTTCAATGGTATTAAAAACAAAACAGCGATTTACTCCAATCGGAATCGCTGTCAGCAGCTGTACGTAATTTGGCAATGTGCTCCAAACCTGACCTAAACTGTAGCGCTTTTAAGTTGGTGAAAGAATGGCTGATGCAGAAAATAAGAAATTCACTGGGAAATGTTTCTCCGGTACTTCTTGGAAATGGCTACGCTGGACAATGCAAAAAAAGGTGAATTGGCTCGGAGCAGCAGTAAGGCTGATGGAACCTTGCTTCAATAAGATAGGGCTTTGTGCGGGAAAAGTTCGTGGCTCGTGAGCCCTGTGTCGGTGTCTTCCGGAGGACGGACGTCATAATCAGTAGACGGCGATGAAGATGTTTGATTGCTTGGACGGAGCTTGATAATTGAGCCAATTCCGAGAACGAGTGCTAGTTGTGTAAGGTTTTTCCGGGTGGTTGAAGAAATTAGATGTATAATTCGATATCGTTGGTAAGAAATAAGATTATTGGATTGATTCCCGTTAAATGGTGATGATGTGAAGTTATAAATCTACGGTTTGAAGCATGCGTTTGCAACGGATAGCAAATCCTGATCCCTTCCAACAGGTCAAAATTGCCATCAAAAAGCCATTCTCGTCCAAGCAGGACACCGTGAAATTGCAAGGAAAAATCGATTCTTCTCTGTGCAAGACTCTCCTTCTATTCGCCACAGTGTCACCACTGTCGGTAATGATAACCTTTTTAAAATGCCAGCAAACATCACCCCACACACCGGATGACCATTACGGAAAAATGTGCTCGAAACCTTTCTGCTGGCTTTTCCGAGCAGCTAAAGAAAAAATCCGGATGGGGAAAAAGTTATATAACAAGCCAAACATATTATTTTATGCACCATCATACACAAAAGCCACCCCACGGGTCCACCTTTGCCGCATCATCCGAGTCATATCCTAGTCTCGACCGCTTTGTCTACTTCATCCAATCTCATTTATTATCCCGCTCCCCCGCCCGGAAGCCTTCTCCACTGTTCCGAACAATCTCTGCTGTTGTTGCTGCTGTTGTGGTCCGTGTATCGCGTTTCACATCCCCAGAAGCAGCAGCGTGAAACGATCCCCCTTAAGGCATCGTATTTCTTCTGCAGCTCCTTATCCCTATCAGTCGGGAACCACGCGCTTGCTCGCTTATGCTCCCGTTCCCGCGCCATTCTCGTGCACCCGCGGACGATCCACAAACGCATTATACAATGGGGACGTGTACGATGATCAGTGTACAGTTTTTCCGAATCGCACCACGCTTTGCTCTCATCCTGTGGAGGAAGTTATTTTTTTCCTGTGCTTGCAAACTCCACGTGGCCAGTATCGTCACGCTTGAGAATCATCCTTGGTGCCAGGCCTATTTAAGAAGGTTTTAAAAGGCTCGGAGAACTTCTGACTTTCGGAGTTTCCGCATGTTCCTGAAAAGTTATAAATCGTTATAATTATTGCCACGATGAGCAATTATTCCAACATATCATTCCATTAGATTTTAAAAGTTTCATTTTTATAAAATGCATGGCCGTAGCCAGGTTCCGAAATAATTAGCAAACAAATTTTGCTAATGGAGAATTGGGCTATTAGGCCGAAGGGGTTTTAAGTAAGTTAACCAAAGTTTAAATTTCTGATAAACTGAATAAGTATTTTTATGTTTGTATGGTGACCAGCAAAGCCCAATTTGAAGATTGCCGGTTTTTTCCCATTTTATTGGATTTTTGGAAATTTCCCCGGTTGTGTGATATTCACTGAAATTAAACATGAAACCGAATGGGGTTCAATCGGAAAGATTACAAGGTTTAATGAGCAATAGGGTGGATCATCATGATCATTTTTTCAGAACAATGTTGTACCCGGAAAACCTACTTTTTTGCATTTTCATTCCTAGGGACCACAATTTTGCTTGAACCATGCAACTAATAATGTAAAAGTATAGTCCAGGAAGTGCCTAACAACTTTGCCCAAGGATGTACGGTGCTAGAATGTCTTGGTTATAACTGTTCAAAGATCTACACACTAAGATTTTTTTACAGGAGTCAGTATTTTTTTACTGGGTTTTTGAATTGCTGAAAAAGTCGGTAAAAATTCAAATGACCGTTATCCGTAAGGAATCAATGAAATCGATCAATTTTATTTTCTATCATTAAATGGGGTTAACAGAACTAAGTATGTACAAGTTCAGAACAAATTTTCTCATTAATAAATTTTCCACAGATTTTTAAACTTTTACCGAACAGTTCCGCAATTCAAAAACTCGGTAAAACCGTACTGACTCGATTAGTGTGTATGTTTCGAATTAAATGCCTAAAATCACTGTTCCTGCCAACACTACCGGTGTACCAATGAAAGTCAGATGCCATACTGAAAAGATTTCAGAGTTTGTTATTTTATCGATTTGGTATGTTGAGATGAATTATTCTAAAACAATTGCTTAATCTCATAAGTTAAGTTACAGAGGAAGGGGCTATCTACACCCCCCCCCCTTACCCCTCTCACTCATATCAATGGAAGTAGATATTAAAACGGAAATAACTTCAGTGTATATCATCTTGTCGAGTTGGTATGTTGTTGGTTGTTGGTATATGGTATGTTGTGTTATTTTAAAATATTTGCTCGATCTAATAGGCATAGTTGGATAGAGAAGAGAGCTTACTGTATCCCCTTCTCCCCTCACTTATATATTTGAAAGTAAAGTTATAGACTGAAATAATGTCGGAGAAAACGAGCCGTCAACACTATCTGTTACGTTTTCCGAAAGAACTCTAAAATTACATGTTATCAGTGGTCAATGGAATCACATTTTGTGTGCTACAATGACTTCACGCACGAGTTTGATCAGTCACCTCGAAAAAAACCAAAAACAGATAAAAAAGAAAACTGCTTTCACGAGTTTTGTCTCAGACACATAGTAGGTATAGTCGAATTTCGTTCGTTGGGCTACCTGTAAGCGAACTACTCTTTAGTTGGGCTCCCATTTGCTGGGCTGTACTGCCGTTCTACGCATATCTGTCCCATGTTCTAAAAGTAACATCTTAGAAAATCGCGAATAATGTTACGAATCATTTCTGCTCATTGGAAGAAATATAAGTTAAAATAAGTTAGTGCATTTTTCACATTTCAACTACAGAACACACCTTCAATGAAATAAGTTACGCCTATTTTTATACGAAAACAAATCAGTGGGACTGTTATGCCGAGAAATTTGCTATGAAGTAGGAAGTCCCACTAAGAACTATTACTTTCCGTGTTGCTTTGATGGCCACGTTGCGTTTGACGTCTTTACTCTTGTGGTTGTAGCTGTGTTTACATGAGCGTGCTTGAGTTCTCCGCGAAGTTTTGAAAGTGGATAGTTTGCATAGGTTTTCATCATTAACTGAAACCAACAATAAGTGAGTTAACATTGCTTCGATCGTCGTTTGCTACATCTATAAAGCCTATAAGTAGGGGCATCTTGAGAAACAAATGATGAATGCTCTGTGCAGAACACAATAAGCTTGTCGATCGATGATTTCAAGAAAGACTTTGGAAAAGTTAACATACACAGTAAAGATCTCATTACATTCAACCAAATGCAATCACGGTAGTATATTTAGAACATTCTAACGACTAAATTTACGAAAGGACTATACGACAACGGATATTTGAATCAGTCAGGAACCTTATTTTAACTACAAAATATGGTAGCAGCTATCAACTAGATGAATGAACACATCAAGTGACAGAAAGTGCCATCATTGTTAACTGCGTTGCTTCGAGTTATTTTAGAGAATAATACGTAATTTTTTCAATCATGCCAATATTGGAAGATGTTTATGCATCGTTGTTACATACAATTGAATTTTAAATCATGTTATTTTGTCTTTGGTTTATTTTAAGATCATTACACTGCTTCTTATTAATTTATTGTTATTACTTTAATAATGCACAATTTGAAATCTGAACTATAATCTGGTGTTTTAATATGAATTCCCGTTTCTCTTAATATCATAAAATCATCATAAAATAAAGCTTCTCCATCCCGAAATGACTCATTGAGTTTCTATGGGTCATATAAATCCTGTTTCAATCATTTATGCACTTAAATCGATTCGTCAATAAAAGATTCAGTAAAACATCTTTGTGGGACAGTTATGGGTAGAATTTCAACATGGGACAATTAGACTTGATGTTGTTTTTAAATAAGCCAAAAATAAATAACATGTTTTTCTATTTTCATTCGAAAGTTTACCTAAGAAGTACTGTTTTATGAACAAAAGTGAAAAACGTCCAAAGGTAACATGGGACAGATATGCGTAGAACGGCAGTGTAGCCCACTCAAATCGAAGTCAAACGTTTTCTGACAATGCTGATTCCTTTTCGAAATTTCGAAATTTCGAGTTCATGCGAAAACAGGTTATTTCAATGCGAAACAACAAGTTGCTTCCTTAATGATTGTCAACGATGTCGCTGGACGAGGGGTGACGCTAGTTTCTGACTTCAACAAGAAATGGACCTGAGACCCAGTTCAACAGCAATATTTGCTCCAGGTAATCGAACAGCATCGACATGAGTACCATTATGATATTGATCCTACCACCAATCAATTTGTTCCGAACGGCCGGAAGACCAAGCTGGGGCATGGGATGCTCACTATGCCCCACCAGTTCACTATGCCCCTCTTACCCCTACTCACTTTTAAACTGCTCCTATGAAAATGAGCAAATGTTTTTGAATAACCCATTCGAAAACACCGTTTTGAGAATACGGGAAACTCCGGTATTATATCAGTATGTTCCTTAATTTTCATTGGTATAAGTGATAGGGCGGATGGGATACAATAAGCTTTCCCCCCCCCCCCCTCTATCCAATTACGCCAATTCGATTGGACACTTTTTTTTTTGGAATATAAAAAAACACCGAAATTATTTCAGTTTGAAGCTTACTTCCATTGATATGAGTGAGGGTGAAGGGAGTGTAGTAAACCCTCTTTCCCATTCCAACTACGCATATGAGATAGAGCTATTGTTTTTGAATAATACAAGCTGAACATTGCATTAGGTCCAAGGTAACATTGACAGATTATCTTCGTCGACTTTCTCTTTGTATCCCCACGGCCATTTAAAGACATTCCCTGGTATTTTCAGCACACAGATCGATAAAAGAAGCTTTTATCTAGCATCTAATACGACAAACACAGCAAGAAACGGTTATGTGCTCAAGTTACTAACGAAAGAGAAAATCGACGAAGAGAATCGATCAATGTTACTTAGGACCTAACGCAATGTTCAGCTTGAATAGATCTGAACATACCAAATCGATAAGATAATTAACTTCGAAATTATTTCAAATTGAAATCTGACACCTGGTTCAAAACAGTTATAACTTTTTGTAGAGACATTCTAGCAACGTACTTTCTTGGGCAAAGTTGTTTTTTTTCACTTTCTGGACTATTATTGTACAAGGTTAGTTGCATAGTTCAAGCAAAATAGTGGTCTCTAGGGGTGACAATTCAAAAAAGTAGGGGTTCACATTCTAATTTTCATACAAATTTCAAACGAAATGCGGAAAGCCGGGTTACAACCAATCGACCATATGGAACCAAAAAAGGGTTGTTCTCGCTTGATGAGTTCAAGTTTGCGTTTTTCCATACAACGGATAGTTGTTTGAAGCATTTTACTACCAATTTTAAAGGAATCCTAAGAAGAATTCCAAGTGATCAGAAATCCAAGGAAACAGAATTCTAAGGGAATGGAATTCCGAGAATGGTTAAAAAATGAGATCGATTCACAGAGAATCGAATACATGGAATTTTCAAAAGGTCTGAATGGCTATTTAAAAAAATATGTGGGACATTTCTAGCAAACACTACAAATAATTAAAGGGGTATTGCGAGAAATTACCTGACAAGGACGTAGAATGGTCAGGCCACCCGTCTAACTCAATGCGAAGAAGGATTGCGTACCAAATGATCAATGTTCAGATTACGATATTCATGCCTGTTTATTCACGTACACATACATTTTTATTTAGAGTTACCATGTTCTAGTACCTACTTAAGCTCTTTGAGCCTCCTAGCTAGCCCTTAGCTTAATATCTTCTAAAAACTTAACAATAACATGGTAGGTACTCACGGGCCCGTGGCTATGTACTAGCCCTACTCTTGTTCGCACACCGACTCGCACACGATTTCCTTCGGCTAAGACCGCCGCCACACGCACACAAACACTCCGACAGCCTACGCAATTTGATAGTGGATAGCTGGAAGAATTCACTGGCTTTGTACCGCTATTCACGCACACAGTGGAGATGGATTTATGTGTGAATGTCTTAGCAGCCGCAAGCGTTCCTAAGGATAAATAAAACAAAAGAGTCCTATAGCGCCACCATAATTAGCCCATTGCATGCAGTGTTGCCAGTATTCCAGATTTATCTGGATTTTTCAGATTTTTAGTCGTCTTACCAGATACACAGACAGACCACGTATATTTCCAGATTTTTTAAGTATGTTCCAGATTTTCCCAGATTTTTTAGACATGTTACTTTAAAAATATCACTGCAATTGATTTAAACTCTAATAAAAAAATAAAAAAGCCAAACTTGCTACTTTAATTATTTATTTTATGTATTTTATTTATTTATTTATTTATTTATTTATTCATCTGACTTTTTGTCGTCTTAATGAATGTGATGGGGAAAAGCCAATTTAAATGGCGTAGAAACTCCACATCTTTTCACAATACAGTACAAACATTACAAAACAAGCACATCCGTGAACATAACATAAAGTGAACATGGCTTCAAATATCAACTGTAGTCAAAAACAAAAAAAAATTATAATTCTATCAGCTCCATTGGACATCCATCATCCGAAGCAATCCTCGTCGGCAGTGGTGAATCGAGAAAAAAAAATGAGACAGGTAGCATAATCGTTACAATTTAGGAGCAATGGAATATTACTTACCTTTCACAATAACGAATCTCACTCGATCCATTAATGCAATTCAGTCAGTCTACGCTTAAATGTTGCCACAGTAGAGTTGAAGTCGAAGAGGATGTAGATTTCGTTGAACCTAGTCGACATAAAGTGGACAGGATCATGAAGGCCGTACAAGGAGTTCCGTTGGCGAAGTAATCGTTCAGGAACGTAAAGGTTAAGTTGACCTAGTAACTCCGGTGCGTCAGTTTCTCCTGTGAGAAGTTTAGCTACAAACACCGCTTAGGCATCATTCCGTCTCTGCTCAAGCGTCTGCAGTCCCAATAATCTGCATCGATCTCCATATTGTGGTAGGTTTAACGGATCTCGCCACGGAAGGCGTTGTAGGGCATATTTAACAAATTTTCTCTGAATTGCTTCGATCCTACCAGTCCAGGTTGACTGGTACGGGCACCATACTACAGAGTTGGATTCCAGAATAGTTCGCACCAGTGCGCAGTACAGAGACCGGAGGCAGAGAGGATCGGTAAATTCGCAGGATATTTTGAACATAAATCCCAGCTGTCGGTTGGCTCTACAGATAATATCGTTGTAGTGCGATCGGAAGGTCAGCGCTGAATCCAGGATGACACCAAGATCACGAACTTGAAGACAATGCTCAAGAGACTGACCATTAATTGAATAATCATACGTAATCGGGTTGAGCTTGCGCTGAAACGATATAACGTTACATTTGTGGATGCTCAACGTCAGCATGTTCCGGGTGCACCAATCAGCAAAACTATTCAGCAGCAATTGTAGAGCATAGCAGTCCTCGATACCTTTAATGATCATGTATATTTTGACGTCATCAGCGTAAAAACACACGGCAGCCAGATGGTAGTACGAGAGAAAGATCGTTGATGAAGAGTGAGAATAACAAAGGACCCAGGTTGCTGCCCTGTGGCACGCCAGATAAGTTTGAAAATTGTTCCAAAGATTCAAATTCGATATTAACGGTGAAGCTACGATCCGTAGGGTATGATCCAAACCAGCTAACAAGATCCGCAGAGACACAAATTCTTCCTAGACGTTTCAGTAATATTCCGTGGTCAACTCTATCGAAAGCTGATTAAAGGCCATCAACGTTGGACATTATTGGAATTTTAAGGTAATTCTGAAAATAGTTCACAGTTAAGTGTGAGGCGAATTCTTTGTGAAATCAAAGGAGAATTCCAAGCTACTTCTGAGTAGAATTACATCCATCTTTGTGGTCTTCGGGGTCGTGCGGCGTCACCCATCATTTAGGCGTATTGTGAGTGCCACGAAGTGAGGGTTCGATTCCGGTGTGTTGTCCGTTGTCTAGTGTTACATATTTAGTCTGTGCAACCTGTGGTTGAAGACGGTGTCAATTGTCTTGTCTTGTCTTATGATGAAACTTATGGAGTATGCTGATACGAATCGTGAGAATAATATCAAAGGAATTCCGTCCAATGTTTCTATGGAGATTAATTTTAATAAAATTTTAAGTGCAATTTCTGGGAGACTTTCAAAACCATTTTGGCAAAGTACTTGAGTACTTAGGTAATACTGAAAAGGATTTCAAAACAATTTTGACCTTACCTACAAAGCAGTTCAAAGGGAAGAGTGTGACGGTCATTCTGAAGAGTGTACTAAGGAAATTGTTAAGAATATTTTAAAAATTTCATAGAGAAAATGGACACAAAATTGAGCCAATTCTTGCCAGTTTGAGGGAGTTGTAGAATTGGAGAGTGATTTATAAGAGATTACGAGAGGTAATGCTAAGAATTCTTAGAATGTTACTGGAAAAGTTCAGATATTTTCAAGATTATTTTAGAGGAATAAAAAAAAGAAATATGATGGAATTCTAGGATGATTCAAATTGAACTAAAAGAAGCCGCAGATATCCTGTGAAGAGTTCCAAGTAAAGTCAGACTAACACAAAAAATTCATGATCTGGGACGCAGCTATCAGACTTTCATTTAAGTAATATAATAAAATTATTCTTTGGCATAAAATTATTCGTAATAGTCATGCGAATAATGGAGGTACCCGTAGTTTAGGTAAACTTTGTATGAGTTCCACGATGTTAGACTTTGATTCCCACTTCAGCCCGGTGAATTTCGCTCCAAAATAAAATTGTCTACTGGTCTGCTGGGTGTTGTATAATGTCAAGAATTAAACTGTAAATCTGATCAACCTCAGAGTAATATTAGAATTATTTAGAACTAATACAATTTTTAAATTCTGGTACTGCATCAAATAGTAAGGACAACATCGACTATTAGTCTATAAAATCCATCCCATCAAATTTCCTTGATTCTTTGATTCTCATTTTTTTTAAAGTTACTGTTTCAAAAACAATTCTAACCATATTTTCTGCTGTTTTTTTACCCACATTTAACTCAATTTTTGAAATACTGCGTAATAGATATTTGAACTTTTTAACACACCGTGTCAATACTTTTCAACTTTTGGATGATTTTAGCAATGCTTACAAGTTATTTGCTTTACATAATTTATTTAAACATGTGATTTATAACCATATTAGTACTTTAAATAAATTCCAGATGATCATACTGACCTATTTTTACGGGAGATTGGCACATCACTTTGATTTCAACTGCATTATGTTAAAAAGAGGATATTTTTGGAGCATTCCAGATTTTTTCAGATTTTATATTTTACCTGGCCCAGATTTTTCTGAAAATGACCTGGCAACGCTGAATGTAGGAAGCTTCTCCTCATTCAACTCACCCTTTATGGGGCTCTTTTTAGCTCGTGGGAACTTGGCTCGTTCCGGCGATAATTAGAGGGACCGTCGAAATTCAGTGCGGTTTTTCTTCGAGATCCGGTGAGCTTCCAACAACTCGTAATGGCTGACCCACGTGTTCATTCGGTGAGGTTTTTTATTCACTGTTATTGGGTTTAGACTAGGCAAGTCAAATGATCAACTCAGTTGAATTCAATTGGCTTGAAAAGTTGAGCCTGGTTCCACATTTTTCAATTCAAGTGAGTTGATCAAGCCAGTTGAATGGCATGGTTTACACGTTCAATTCGCTTTCAAGTCAGTTGAATTCAAGTGACTTGATCAATTGACTTGCCCTGGCTAAGCCCAGCTTAAAGCTGGGTTTAGACTAGGCAAGTCTCTTGATCAACTCAGTTGAATTCAATTGGCTTGAAAAGTTGAGCCTGGTCCAACTTTTTTCAATTCAAGTGAGTTGATCAAGTCAATTGAATGGCATGGTTTACACGTTCAATTCGCGTTCAAGTCAGTTGAATTCAACTGACTTGATCAAATGACTTGCCTAGTCTAAGCCCAGCATAAGGAAATCATCCAAAATTCGACAGCATATTGTTAAAGGGCTCGAGCAATACAATAATTTGTCGAAATATTGCGAATGTTTTCGTTCAGTGTGAGTGTGCGTGTGATGATGTTGCCGTTTTGCTTCGTCGATCGACTCTTCAACGTATGTAAAATGGCACGTTCGGATTGGGAAACTGGTGGTCCTAACGTTCGTCAAGGCTCAATCATATTTTTCACAGATGGCTCAAAAATTGGAATACGAACAAGTGAAGGAATCTTTGGCCCCGGGCAGAGTTTCGACCTATCACAATTACGATCGTCAACCAGCTGATGGCAGTAACGCTTGGTACATTCCTATCAATGTGCTTGTCGAAGCACTCTCTATGACCATCCATCAAGTTGATGAAAGAAGTAAAAAGCAACTGGTGAATGTCGTCTTCGGTGTTGATCCTTCACCGATCTGGTCATTCCCGACGATCATGACACTCAGCCGTGCTCGTTTTGAAGCAGTTGTTACTTTGCATACTTATGTGAGTTGGTTTGTGAGTGAGCCCAACAGCTTCCGTTTCATTTTGCCAGCTTTGTTTGTAACTCACACAGTCTCGCGTGGCGAGAAGAACTTGGAATGCGTAGGCATTGTTTTCATTTTCTTCTGTCGTTTCGCTTTTTCTCATCATCGTACTACAGAAGTATTCACTGTTTTCGTTGTGCTTTACATCATCAGCAGCGAGTGTTACGTTTTGCCTGTGAGCAGCAACCATTATTGCTGGTGATTGTTGTTTGTCATGGCTCTACCTCTCACTGCGTGACGAAACGGCATGTCAGCGATAGTCGGTTGGTGATTTGACGAGTGTCGAGTGAGTGTCATGATATTTTGCATCACTGGCCCCGGGACAAATATTTCAGTTGCGATGGGACATTTTCCAACAGTGTTTCAAGCGTAAATTGTAGCCATACTTGAATGTGTACATGTTTGTCTGAGGAGGAAATACAGATGTGCAAATATTTGTATTTTATCTGATAGTCGAGCAGCGCTGAAAACACTGAGTGCTTACAAATGTACATCAAAGATCGTCTGGGAACGTATTCTCTCGCTTCGGCAACTGTGCCAACGGAACTCAGAAAACTTATTCTGGGTCCTAGGACACTGTGACATTGAAGGGAATGAAAGGGCAGACGACCTGGCAAAGTTAGGTTCCAATTCACAGTTTTTTTTTTGGCGCAGAAGCATACTGTTGAATATCATACTGTACGGTAAAAATGGAACTCAAATGCTGGGAAGAGAAAAGGGTGATGGCCAATTGGACGACTGTCACAAACTGCAACCAGTTGAAAAGATTTATAACTCTTAATATAACATACACCAAAAAGCTCTTAGAGTTCAATAAAAGAGCTCTTAGTATATACACTGGCCTAGTAGATATCACATGAAGAACATTGGTCGGGTTCAGAGTGATATCTGTCGTTTCTTTAATTTGGAACGTGAAACCTCGGAACATCTGCTCTGCAGTTGTGGTACATTACACAAGCGTAGATTTAAATTTCTTGGAAGTATTAGCTTACAACCTAGTGAAATTTGGTCTGCAAATCCTGGAAAGATAGTTGGTTTTATAAACCATATTATACCGGACTGGGAAAATATGTGCCCAGGCAATTAGCCGTCCACTCGTTGAATAGTGGTCGGTGATACAAACAGCAAATAGGGGTACCACAAAAGTTCAAATAATGGACGCAGTGGTTTTACTCCCCTCCCCAACAAAAAACGTGGATCCTAATTAACTCATTTTGTTTTTTAATCAACTTATTACTTACTACAGTTACTTACTACATCAAGATTTCTTATTTTTTGCGTAACTAAAACTCTAATATTTTTAATATTAACTAATGCAATAATGAGCGGCACCCAAGCAACATTGCAAGTTTTATCGAGGTTTTATAGCATTCTACAAGTATAAATCATGCTCTACAGAACCCTTATAAAACCAGAAATGTTACTTGGGCATTAAACTCATAGAACTTGTGTGGAGAATTTCAAGGAAATATGAAAATTTCCTAAAATTCCAGAAATCATGTCCAAAAAAATTCTGTGGAGCATTTCAAAGGAATTTGGAACAATACTCCCTTAGCTCAGTCAGTAAAGGTGCAGCGACAAAACAAGACCACGCTGGAGGTGGCTGGGTTCGATTCCAGGTCCAGTCTACAGGCCTTCAGGTTGAAAGATTTCTCGACTTCCCTGGGCATAGAGTATGATTGTACTTGCCATACAATTGTACTAATGCGAAATAATACAGGCATCGAAAAC
This sequence comes from Ochlerotatus camptorhynchus, assembly GCF_037179485.1. Classification (NCBI taxonomy): domain Eukaryota; kingdom Metazoa; phylum Arthropoda; class Insecta; order Diptera; family Culicidae; genus Ochlerotatus; species Ochlerotatus camptorhynchus. Next base: position 492,628 of record NW_027040576.1, read on the forward strand.
TCTCAATTAATAACTGTGGAAGTGTATCTACTTAGAACACTAAGTTGAGAGATAAATAAAATTCAAATTTTGAGAACTTTCAAAATATTCCAATGCCGAGAATCTTCTGTTATGTGCAGTTTCATGGATTTTTTTTTAAAGTCCGATATCTTGATTATTTCTATTTACAGAAATGTTCAAGGTATCGGACTTTTAAATAAAATCCAGAAAACTAAATTTTAAAACATAACAGATGATTCTAGGTATCGGAATATTTTGAACTTTTGCAAAAGTTTCTCCAAATTTGTATAAAATCCAAGTATTGGAATCTTGAAAATTCCAATAAGTCGCAATACTTTTCATGGGAGTTATTTTTTTGAATGCAAAAATCTTGGATCAATTTCCATTATCCAATATTTGGGTATCATGACCAAAGAGAACCAATAACGTTCGATCTAATAGCCTTCATTTTTCTGCAACTCAAGCAAACTAATTATGAGACTGAAAATTTAGACATGAAGCTTGAACATTTTGCAAGATTCTTGAACTTTCAAAAAAAAATTTTTTTGTTGAGAGTTAGGAATGATACAGTAGAGACCACTGATTTCGGTTATTTATGATGTTCCGTTAGTTATGCTCACCTACTATTCCGTTTTAACGCAATTTACAGACTACTTCAACGACTTGTCCCACACCATTTCTTTAACTTTACGTCCATAACGTGTGGAGGAATTTTTCAATCAAGTCTACCATTAGTCGAGTAGCATTCTCAAACATTGCAGCACAATCAACCGCTATTAATCAAGTTCGACGTTGAGTATGCATCCTGGAAATATGAACCATGAACGCACATCTCAGACCGAGTCGAGTTTGATCTTTCTCCGTAAAGGGGTTATAAATCTCCCGGGTAATATTCTATCTAAGTCTATTTCTTCCAGAGACAGATGATTGAAATTGAACGTAAATGAAGAAATGAGCAATGTGCACATTGTGTATTGCTTTCCCGAGAAAACCGACGAACATGAGAAAGCTTCCCCATGCCGTGCCGTTCGGTTTCGATTAATCATTTCGCAGTATTTTCCGCGCAGATTATTTTCGAACTGGTTGTATTCGAGTCTGTGAGTAAAACTGATGATTAATTATCTGCCACAAGGTGGAAGAGCCGGCGATCGAAAATCGGCTCCGAACACCTGCCATTCGCTTGTCAATTTCTCTTGGGTGGAATATAGAAAGGATTGCATTCGAAGCTTTGCCAAAGGCGATTTGGATTACCGGTTATTGATGAATAGAGACATTTTTGGAAGAGAGGAAACTTATTTTTAGATTGGTTTAAGTTAGTTGCTTCAGATGCGTTTATTTCCATCATAAATGGTTGCATCTTCTGCATCGAAGCTAATGCAATAACTCGGACCATTTGGCTCTCTACGATGATAGCCTGCTGCACTATCTCGTCTTCACTGTTTCACTGAATTTCATCCTCCGTACAACTTTTATTACCCTTAACATGTCGTACCATTAGTGTAATGATTTCGCTATTAATGATGATAAATTATCTAATTTACTGCGGTGACATAATTTATACTTTGCTTGTCTTGTTCTTTGGGATCGCACTTTTCCGACGGCAGCCGGAAGTACGTCTTGCAGAACTTCCAACGAAAGCAAAAGAATCCACAAAAGTTTCCCGTAATATTCAGCATCCATCCAGTTCGCTGTGTGACATTCCCTGCCCCGATCCTCAACTGCTCTGGGACAGAGGAAAACACCTACTCATGCTGTAATTTTAATTAAAAAATGTTCCCTTTCCCCCTCCCTCCTCGCCGTCGTCCTCTTCGTCGTGGTTGCCAGAGTTGCTGGAGGCAAGTCGAGACTGCTCGTTTTTAACTTTAAACAAAGATAGCTCTGGATACGGCAACCGGAATGGTGACAGTTTAAAAATTCTTTCCAACTAGGTACAACCGCACGAAATCTGTCGACTTGCGGGGGCGGAGGATGAAGAAATGAGTGCAGTGGCAGCAGCGAAGAAGATGGTGCAGAGCCAGAAAGATGTCACCGCACGTGCAATGAATCTTCCGTCGTATCTTGGTTACAGCATACTCCAGCTCAGTACCTAAACACTGTTCCATATTGGCCGGTGCATGTGAGGATGATGGGAGGAATGCTCGGGCCAGTTGCTTCATTGCTGTAGAACCTGGGTCTACACCGACGGGTGCATTACTATGCAGCTGTGGTGGTGGACGAGTAGAGAAGTGGGTTAGGGGTGAATGAATTTTGCATGTTCGATTTCATTGCTGAGCAGATACTGTCCTGGGAGTGAACCAAGGTAGGTAATGGATGGGAAAGAATTTTTAATTATTATTCACCGGAATGCTCGAGCTCATGAATAGAAATTCAACTGAAACAGGGCATGTGGAATGTTGAAACGTAGGGTAGCATTTTACTCCGTTTAATCCTTATAGGAGGGATATTCTGAACCTTTTCGTAGTGTGATGAATATAGAAAAATGCTTCTCAGTATATGGATTGTCGCAGGAATATCAGGTTAGACATTGATATTTAACGGCAGCATAACGAGTTATTGCATGGAAGAGCTCATCTTTTTCAGATATGCAGCAGATCAAGTACCTTGGATTCAGATTGATTGACTCTTCGAGCCATAATTCAAAATCAATTTTTTCACTATTTTTGTAATATCTTCGGTTATTTTAAACGGATTTTTGATGTTGGAAAGGGTATTAGTATTCTTTTCTAGTGTCCTACTTTCTAGGGGTTTAACTGAGTATTGCGCGTGCTAGAAAAAAAATCTACTATCACTTATAGATTCAGCTAGGTTCATTTTATAAAATTCTAACCTAACAGAAGAGCAGAAATTTAACTTGGCCAAAGCAGGCAAACCAAAATTTCTTTGAAAATACGTGCTTATGAGAATGTGATGTCAATTTTCTCAACAATTAACCAACCATGGCCAGGGTACATTTTCCTAAGAAAATGAAGAAACTATTTTGATCTCATTCAATACACGCTGTGTTCATTCCCAATGGGAAACGTGGCAAGTTTGAAGGCAGAAAAGATGACGTTTGTGGGATATTTGTCGCAGCATGAGGATACCGTTTCGTGAACCTTACCCCTTGTTTTCGTGATATACAAACATATATACAAACAAACAACTCGTATACAATGCAAAGAAATGGCTTATACGTACAAAAGTGGAGGCCATATACGTGCATATTTTCGTTTAATTTTAAACGAGATGATTTAACATCATATACGATTTAATCTGTAATAACAAATTCATTTTTAAAAGTCTTACGATGTAATCCTATTCAATTATGATACAGTACGACGGAAAACTGAGCCATCGCATATAAGTCGGAAATTTGCATTCTATACGATTTAACTTAAACATAATGCGAGGTATGCAATTCTTATATGCGATTTTGACTTAACCTGTAGCAATTTACGATACTGTCTGTACATTGTTATACGACTTCTGGTTGTCTGGGTAAGACCAACAAAGTGGTTATCAGCCGTGACGTGAGGTTCCTGGATCAAGAACAATGTGAAATTAACCAGCAGAAGATAATTCTGTGTGGCTTAAAGCAGTTGGATCGAATGTAGAACATCAAGATCGATGGTGTACTGAAGAAGATGGGATTCAAGTAAGCCGAATCGGATCCGTGTTTATATATTCGAAGTCAAGGTGGAAAGTCAACATTTACGTGGACGATCTGGTGGTTGTTTGTCAAGAGCAAAAGGAATACATATAAGAAAATATGAAGGTATTGGGAGACCAGTTTGAGCTAAGGGATCTTGGAGATGTGAACCACTATCTCGGCATTCATTTTTTTTTCTCCTTGATTTGTTTTCCGTCGATCTTGTTTTCCGTGCTGAGCACAAATGCTACCGACGCCAGGGAGCCAGCTCCCAGACCTGGACCCTACCTTACGACCCATCAACTCATGAACCGGGGACCAACGGCTTTACTTCCCATCCGAAGGAAGGCGTGATCAGAGATGTTATGCCTCAGAACATCCCGGCGGCGCCGACTGGGATTGAACCCAGGCCTGCTGGGGTGAGAGGCAATTACGCTTACTACTACACCACTGGTGCCGCTTATCGGGATTCAAATTGAGCGCAGTAATAACGAATTCTACTTGAACCAGGGTGCTCACATACGAAAAATGGCACAAGAAGTCAATCATCCCAATGGATCCAGGCTACGTTAAGCAGCAGGAGGAGAAAGAGCCAATGTCAATCAATAAGCAGTTCCTGAGCCTAGCCGGTGGCTTACTGTATGTAGCTGTTCTTTCTAGGATTGGGTGATCTTGGATCGATCTTTGAGAGATCGATCTTTTTGATTTCGATTTTCGATTTTTAGGATCGATTCTTTGTTTATTAAAAAAATCGTAAAAATCGATCTTTCCATTCGATCTTTTCGATCTTCAAAAAATCAAACGAATGTCATGGTTGTGAATCGAAAAAAAATTTTTATTTCTTTCACAAACCTTAATTTAATCAACATACCCTCAAAATCAGCATCAGCATAGTCGCTCCTAATGTTGTATAAAATAGGACTGAGAATGTAAATTTGATATTACGCATTATGGCGGTTAGGTTGACAACAGGATTACTTTCATTCATTTAGCATAAACATATGTTTTATGGGACAATGGATTCTTGAGATATTATGATTATGATGATATTTTGTATTTTTAAGTAGCAAGAAGAGTTTGTATAGTTTGTGTATCACAAATAAAACCTGACATATTCACTCATTCTTGTTTTTTCACGAACAACGATCCGAACATCGCTGATAGTGATTATTTGAAAGCCAAAATGACAGCAACACTTTCTTTTAAATCTCTTATTATAACCTACAAAAACAAAATATCATTGGTGTTATTAAATTCTTTATACTAATGACTGAAAGTAACTTGGTTGACAACAAAAACTGCAGTCACACCATTTAAAGATTTCAAAATAAATTCTTCTGATAAATCAACAAATCTCTGGACAAACATTGATTTCAATTTTCAAAATTTACCGAAAGTACGTAGAATCCGGATACATAGTAAATAAACGGACATTTTTAAAAGTTTATTATCACTGCAAACTATGCTCAAAAAAGCTAGTAAATTTATATAATAGTGTTATAGTATCGACCTGAATCACACATATTAGTTATCTTGCAAAGTAGACGTAATATTTAATTATAATTGAAATGTCCGGCTTAACCGATCGTCTGGTACTCGGTGTATTACGTTAATTCAGCATTATGCATAAAATATCGATCCTGCAAAGATCGATTCCTTAGTATCGATTAAATCGATGGATCGATTCTAGTACCGAAAATAAAATCGATCCTCCAAGATCGATCTTTTACTAAAGATCGCTCAATCCTAGTTCATTCCCTGCCAGATATCTCAATTAGTTCCTCAATTCTGGGTGTTCGCGTAAGTAAACCAACGACAGCAGACTGGATTGAAGCTATACGAGTCCTGTGCTATTTGATTGGTATCAGGAATCACAAATTATGATTGGGCGGTGTCGTGACCGAACCGAGGTTTCCAGCCTCCGCCACGGCTACACGAATTAGCGATGCTGCTGCTGCTGTTGGTGGTCCGTCACCTCCAATATTCGTTCCAAGAATGGCTTCAACGAGTAGTAGTAAAATTTACGTTTATTTTCTGTTTTTTTTTTATGTTTCAACATTTGGTTTCACATTTCAATTGATAAGCCTTTGGTTCTTCATATTTGTTCTAGTTAATTGGTTATTCTTATGTGATGATTGCATTTAGCGCTAATTTACAGAATACCCTTTATGGGATTGTTTTGGTTTGAATTAAAAAATGTGATAACCTACCTACTTGAGCACCTAACTACTTAAACTAGGTTGCCAAATCCCGAATGATCTGGTGGTTTGATCGCAGACAGGCGACTCTGAACCTTTCCAGCTTGGAAGTCTTTCGCTCCTCGAGTGTTTGAAGACCGGCGAGGTGGTGAATCTCAGAATTACGAGTTCGCGGTGGACTGTTTAGGATCATTCTGAGGATCTTGTTTTGGATCCTCTGAAGCTTTAGGTGGTGGCACTTAGCACAACTATCCCAGATTGGCATACCATACTCAATAGCCGGCAGAATGATCTGCTTGTGGATAGCTAGTTTTTGAGAGACAGGGTGGACTTCCTGTTTACTAGAGGGTAGAGCGACCTGATCAAGATGTTACACTTGGTGGATGTCTTGTCCACATGGGATCGGAATAACAATTTGCTATCGAGGGTGAGACAAAGGTAGACTACTTCACTCGACCATTCAATAGGAGTGCTATCAACATGGACCTTGACGTTAGCAGGCGGAACAAGCCGAGGTGAATTCGAGTGTGGAAACAGAATGGTTTGTGTTTTAGCTGCATTGATACAAATCTTGCAGCTCTTGAAATAGTCGGACAGAACATCCAGGCCTGATTGTAGTTTACTCGCCAGAGCACGGATCACTCGACCCTTATAGATGATGGAGGTGTCATCTGCGAACATTGACAGGATACCACCACCCTGCAGGGGAGGAACGTCTGACGTGAAGATGTTGAATGCAGGGGAGGAACGTCTGACGTGAAGATGTTGAATAGGAGTGTACCCCATTAAGCATAAATACGTTAGGCATACGGACGTTAGGCATACGGACGTTAGGCATACGGACGATACAAAAAAAACAGTCAAGGTTGAATAAAATATGATGCCGAAGAACAGCTCATGAAATGAAGAATGGTGAATTCTGTGGTTTTTCATACGATAACAAAAAAAACATACCTACTGCTTCCAGGATTTCCTACCATACTTTTCGATACAACGATTCTGTTTTTGTTGTCATCAGAATGAAAACTAGCGGAACCGTCTGCTGGTGTGAGGGAGCGATACTTCCATGAACAGTGACGAGTTGCCGAAACAAACAAGGAACTGTGGCAAACGTACCATCTGTAACCCAATACTTTGCCTGTCCAAGACGTCGCAAGTTTTCATGAGTTCCAAAAATTAAGGCTCTTTTCCATCGGACTTTACCAGCAGACATCAGGAGACGACAAGGAAGATTCCCTCCTCACGGAGGCGAACAATTCACTCAGGGAAGCATCCAACCCGACTCTCCCCCCAATATCCAAGGTTTACTGGGTCGGAGCGAGGGGTTGGAACATGCCGAAGATTCGGACCGACCACACAATCAAACACCAATTCAGAGCTGGTGCCAATCCTGCAGTGGTGGCACAAGCGGTACTCGAACTCCAGAACCGGAAATACGGAGGATGCACCATTCGGTACTCGGATGGCTCGGTAGCCCAGGGAAAGGTAGAAATCGGGATTTTCGGTCCAAACCTCGCGGAATGCCATAGACTCCCGGATCAGTGCTCCATTTTCTCTGCGGAAGCCATTGCCGCCTTCATTGCAGCCACCATTCCCGACGACCGACCAATAGCCATCTTCACCGACTCCGCTAGTGTGGTAGCCGCACTGGAATCCGATACGAGCAAACACCCTTGGATCCAGGCTATACAGGAACACGCGCCAAACAACACAGTCTTTGTGTGGATACATGGACAATGCGGGGTTCATGGTAACGTAAAAGCGGACCAACTAGCCAACTCAGATCGTCGTATGGTCAAGTACACGCGAATTGTACCTGGTCCGGACCTCAAAAAATGGGTATCAAAAATCACCAACGAAGGTTGGACTCGCGATTGGGCGGCCAGTGAAACCCCTGCAATCAGAAAAATAAAAAAGACATCTCCACCGATACATCGAGAGCAGGTCATAGTATCCCGACTTCGAACACATCATACAAACATCTCCCACAACTACAAGGGAGACGGACCTTTCCATAGGATCTGTGATCTATGCCGAATTCCTCAAACGGTGGATCACATTATCTGCCACTGTCCGAAATACGAAGCACCAAGAACCCGCTACGACATCCCTGGAAGCATCAGCGATGCCCTCGGTAACGATTCTACCAGAATTACAGCCCTTTTAGCTTTCCTGCGGGAAGCTGAGCTGTTCGATCTAATCTGATCACCTAACTCACCATCATCATCATCACTAACATACCAGATCACACTCGGAACCAGAATCTCACAACCAACCACCCACATCAGCAACTATACAGACCAACGCAACGAAATCGGAATCCTCCAGTCACTAAGCAACTAAGGGATCTCTTTCGGAGCCCCACCCTCGGAGGTTCCCTTCCAGGGCCACCAAATTAAAAACTCCGTAGCTAAAAACTCTGTTTCCGGGGCCCCACGCCCTTTTTCGGAAATCCCCTCTGGGATCTAAACTATGTTGTTAGGGTAATTTCCCTCTGGAACTCCCACCCCCCTCAAATAGGGGATTCCCCATCTGGGATTCCCAGAGACGAACCAGCCCAAGGCTGAAAGTCTCTTTAATAAAGAAAAAAAAATTAAGGCTCTTTCATTATTGTCACCGAAGTCAGCAATCAATAGACGGTCCCCATTATCATCCTTCTGGAATTCATCGGGTAGATTATGCCTAACGTCCTTTATGCCTAACGTCCTTTATGCCCAACGTCCATTATGCCTATCGTACATTATGCCTAACAACCGTATGCCTAACGTCGTGTACCCGTTGAATAGGATAGGCCCAAGCAGGCTACCCTGCATCAACGTTGAACGTATCAGAGGGGACATTGTTTAAGTAGACCTGGAATGATCTGCCCGACAAGTAGTTTTTGATAATCTTCACGAGGTAGATCGGAAAGTTGTATCGATGCAGCTTGTACACTAGACCATCATGCCAGACATTGTCGAACGCCTTCTCGACGTCCAACAATGCCATGGCAGATGTCTTAGAAACGGACTTATTCCGCTTGATGATGTTAGTAACCCGTGCGAGTTGGTGGATGGTAAAGTGGCCTTTCCTAAACCCGAATTGCTCTTTGAGAAAGATGTTATTGTCATTTGAAAACACCAGCAGCGGCTGAGTATGAACTTTTCGAATAGCTTCGAGATGGAGGACAAGAGGCTGATGGGGCGATATCTTTTGGCACTGGTAGGATCTTTGCACGGCTTGTGTATTGGAATCACTTTGGCTAACTTCCAGCATGCAGGGAAGTAGCCAAGCTCCAAACATTTGTTGAAGATAATGGTAAGGTGGTTGAAGAAGTCAATACTCAAGTTTTTCAACTCGAGGTTGACTACACCATCCATACCCGCAGGCCGCAGGCTTCATGTTTTTAGTGCTATCACCTCATCAGCTGATATTCTACTATCATCATGCACTACTACGGGGGTGTCAGCGACTCTAGACATTGCCTCCAGTACGGCAGGCCCATAGGGGCTCACCATGATTTGGCCAAGATTATGTGAAATCACAGAATGTTGGCCAAGAGCATTGGCCTTTTCAACTGGGGTTATGAGTAGGGATGGGTCCAAGTTCTGGTCAACGAAGGAAAGCGGAGGGATCGGTCTCGACTTGTTTTTCAAAATGTTGGTCAGCTTCCGTTATTTCTGATTTCCACCATCCTGGCCTGGATAATTTTGGTTAGCCTATTGACATTGGTTTTCAAGTAGAGCAGGCCAGAACGCTGGAACTGCCTACGAATGGTGTTACGGAGCCTAATAAGATCTTTGGTTGGGCTGTCAAGGTTCAGGGTGTGACCTACCTGTCTGGATGCTGGTACGTGTTGCTCCCTGGCACGGGATATCGCCTCTTCGATGGTTTGCAGACACTGATCGACTTCTTCGAACGACTCCGGTAGGACGTCGTAATCGATTGCTGTGTCCACACAGCGCTGATACTGCTGCCAGTTGACACGATGGTAATATCGCCGGGAAACTTGAAACCTATTGGCCGAGGAACCTACTTCGGCCACCACCAGATAGTGGTCCGAACTCAGTTCCTGATAGGCGATAGGTTGAGAGATGTTATCGCCAATGTTGCACCTGCTAACCTATCAAAAATATCTAACCAATGAGATTCCGTTTACATACGGACTATCACGCTTCACGCTCACCGATTCTACTCATTATTTAATCAACACTAACTCTATCTACTACAGGAGGTAGCACTGAAGGCCTGGAAAGTTTTGCTGATGCTGACTGGGCAGGAAACGTAACTAATCGCAAATCGAATTCAGGCTAGTAGCTAATTTCGATCCGGTGGAGAACTGGTATTCTGGTGCGCTAGGAAGCAACAATGCGTAGCACTCTCGTCAACTGAAGCCTAATACGGTTCCCTTTCGGAATATTCTCAAGACTTGTTGTGGCTGAATAAATTACTAAATGGGCCAAGCTAAGAAGTAGAAGAGCCGATTACACTATTTGAAGACAATCAAAGTTGTATCAAACAGTTGAAGCAGGAAGAAGTAACAAGAGGTCCAAACATATCGATACAAAATTCCATTTTGTTAAGGATTCAGCAGTTTTGGAGCAGCAGTACTTCGAAAGAAATGCATGCAGACTTAATTACGAAGCCATTATCAAGATTCAAGCTTGAAAATCTTCGTGAGAAAATAGGATTAAGACGTGTTTAGAGAGAATGAAGAAGTATGTCAACACTTATCAATAGCATAGTAGCCAACCTTTGTGAAAGCTTCAGTACTTTAATACAGTATAGTTTAAACTGAGTGGATCACTTAAATTCTTGAATGAAATCAAAAATTAACAAAATGCCGCTTGAAACATGTTCATCGAAAACCAAAAAAATCAAGCTTAGAAAGGTTGGGCAGGCCTGCTTTAGATTAAAGCCACTTGCTACAATGATTCCCATCTTAACTTCTCCAGATGAAAAAAAAATCATCCGCGAAGCATCCTAACAGGAGCCAAATCGTGTCTCAGACGGAGAACATAAATGCGGCGTCACGTGGGTCTGCCTGTAAGCTAGATGGCAGTGCTTTGCTCATGGCGGCAGATCCGTGGCTGCATTCGTAGGGTGCTGCAAGGCATATCCAGCCCCCTCACCATGTCAAAGGCACTGCAAAGCTTCTGGGGTGGGTGCCGCCAGCCAGTGATGTTTGGCAACTATTTTCAATTTTATCGCCACACGTACAACGTAAGCTACAGCGACTAGCTAGCCTCCGGTCGAAGAAGGGAGGTAAAAGTCAGAGTGTCAAGTGAGATAGTCTGGATCGTTAGGATTGGCTGGAGCCAACCATCGCCTCGTGGCAGATGAAAGCTCGTTACCTTGTTGAGAGTGAAGATGGGCTGCCGCCTTGCTAGCCGCCCTACCACACCCAACAAAGCGGTGAACGTGCTGCTGAATATTGGATGTTGGCCATGGAAACTTGTCTGGCTTGCAGAGGATTAAAACGAGAACAGGGGAAATTGCGATAATGTGCCACCCAGGAGTAAAACATTGCACACGTGCATGTTCATGAGGTAATTCAACGGGATTGCAACCACCACCGACTGAATGCGGCGACATGTCGCAAATTTGGTGGGCACTTATCGAAATTGTCTACGCTACTACTTTTGGCTGAATAGAACAAGTCGGAGTTTGATCCTTTTTCGTACGTTTTCGTGTATGCTCAAAGCCATTCGTTAGGATCATGATTCATTACAAGAGAGTCACTCATTTTACACACGACGTTTACTAGAAAGAATTTCCTCTCCTTTTTTGTAGAGCAACAACCTTCGGAGGCAATTTATCATCCATTCAAAACTGCTTCCCAAAGCCTAGGGTAAGAAAGGGATGACAGCCGAGTTAATGCCTGTCGCACATTCACGGACTGGAAACTGGGCTGGGAGTAGCTCAACACATGTCTTAGATAAGATATATGTTACGTTCGCTTGCGTGTGCAGTTCCGGTTGACATACCCCTTCGGTATCATTTTGCAAAGTACGACCCTTGCCTACATACGTCATAGTCAAAAACAAACTGTCACCGCTCCATTGAAGGGTGGTTGCCATTGTTTGTTTGGTGACAGTTTAATGCTTTTCATACTCTGGCCTGTCGTATGGTATAAAAGTTCTCACCACGGATTTCATTTATCTTTGGCACCTGTCAATTTTCACGCGCTTATCTCGGACCACGGGAGCACTTTACCTGGGATATTTTTCTTGTCGCCTTTGGGGGTACTCTCGTTCAAGGACACAACCATCCGGAGCGAATCTGTTACCCACAACGCATCCCGAAAATGCTAACTGGCATCCCATCTTAATCTTCCATCAAATTAAATCGAAATTTAGCCAACCCGGGCTGTCGGGTGAACCGAAATCGATTGCATTTTGATTAGAATTTGACACACGTGACAAAACTGCCTAACGAGCACCGACTGACTATGGCTAGATGGGTATTTAGCGATTCTTACGACGGAGAACTGCTCGACGGTTGAACGCCTTCCGCGGAGTCGATCAACCGAAACCAACCAACCAGTATGTTTACATGTTTATTGCTTAATTTAATTTACGTAATTAAATGCACACATAACCAAATAAAAGCATAAAAATAAAAATGTACGTCCAATTTAGTTTTATGGCCGCGATGTTGTTTCCCCTTCGTGAAGAGACGTTCCATCGATTCACACAAGGTTCGCTTCCATGTGTAAATATGCTGCGGCTGCGGTCTTTCTCTTCGTCGCTGGGTCTGGCTCGTTCCATCCAGGGTGGAGCGCTACGGTTCCGAGGTTATGTGGTGGACAATAATTGCAAAATTCCCGTACCTACAGTCGTAAACGGGTGTTCGTGGAACACTAAAGATGGGATGGTTATGAACTTCCTCTGCCAAGTGGTGATGATGAAACCGGGAAGATAGAAAGGTTGGATGTGTTCGATTGAATAGAATGTGCTTCAACTAGATTACATTGCTTTAATTTGAAATGTATTCAGATTTATATAACTCTTCTGAATGAGCTTATTTTTTCTCAGCATACATTGGTTCCTTCACATAAAGACAACAGTTTTTTTTCCAAACAAAACAAACACTCATTCGATCTCGGGCAGATTGCATCCGTCAGGTCCAATTTTGTTCTCGCACCACATCGTCCAAAAATTTCGCCCTTCATCAATCAACCTAATACTTATGGATGACACGACAGAAATTCCACCAAACTCTCACCCAAATAATAATGTTACAAATGATGATGACGATTGGAATCCCCCTCTCGCTCTCTCTCTCTCTCTCTCTCTGGTAAATGAATGCGATTTCGCTTGATACCTTCCAGTCGCCTCATGAAAGTCCCCGAGCAGAACACAGATTGCAAATCCCTTGGCCAGAAACCGTTTGGTGGAATCAGTGCCACCGAGGAAAGATAGAGAGCCCGGTGCATGATATGAAAGTATAATGAGTTTCCGTCTCAACTTCAGCTGCTATAACCGGGGAAATTGTGCGAACAAGCAACAGCAGCAGCAGCAACAGTAACGACCAATGGGTGGGTGGGGTGGAAATTGAAAAGTGGAAAGTTCTCTTTTATTCTTTTATTTTGCAAAGAAAATTCTGTAACGTTTACGGTGGCAGTATTGTGCTATCATTTTTTGTGTCCACAACCAACCCTCCCACCTCACACTAAATGGAGCAGTTGTCCGTGGTCTTCTCTGCATTTGACATTGAACGAGGATCGAGTCATCGCTATAGCAATTGTGTAAACGACACACTTGGCGGCAGCTTTGCCAGTTTTACGGAATTATTTGGATTTTCCAGAGTTTCAGTCGTCTTCCCCCACAAACAATTTTAGCTGAACTTAAGCTAATAACATAGAACAAGCAGTTTATGCATTCTATCAGATTATGTATGGTATTTTAGAGCAGACAGTGCCAATGGAGTAAAGAAAGGGAACGAATACAAAGGTGCCAATATGGTTTACTAGATTTTCACACTTGGAAATAGAAAGCAGAAAGCTCATAAAGCTTACAAAACAAATAATAACGATGAAAATCTTGCATATTATCTGACCTTATGCTACCAGCTGAATCTAGAGATGGAAACTGTATATGAAGAACACAATATACAGTTAGAAAATAACATTAAGTCAGATAGTTGAAGATGCTAATTTCAAATAAGTAGTCTGTTAGTGATAATATTTAAACGATAGATAAGGAGATGAAAGGATAGAGTTGATAGTTCCATTAGAATACGACAGTGTGATTAAGTCAGATCGAAAGTCATGTTTTAAATTTGTTAAATAGAAACATAAATCAACGACTGTCTATGAAAAACGCAATTCAACAACCGGACACTCCTATTGAGATTAGCAACTTATTTGCGGATTTTTTTTTCAGGACATTTATGCAACTCATGATGTGAACGAGTGAGATTATCAATATTTTTCATATCTCCAAGAGACAATGATGGACATTACAGTTGATAATTCATCCATTGATGAAATCATTCGTGCTCTTGAAATCTTGGATGCTTCAAAGGTTTTCGGACCAGATAGTTTACCACCTATATTTCTAAAGTCACTTTCAAAGGAGCTACATAGCTAAACCTTTACTTTGGCTATTTAATTCCTCTCTGGAGTCCAGTGTTCTTCATCCAATTTGGAAGGAATCATTTTTAATCCCGATTTTTAAATGTGGGAAAAGATCTGATGTAGCAAATTACCGTGGAATTGCTGTAATATCATGCATTCCTAAACTATCCATCATTAACGACAATGTGTTCTCGTAGGCTAAATCTTACTAATCTTAGGCTAATTACTAGAACAAAAAAAAAACATCGGTATGTAAAGGAAGATCCACAACTACTAACTTGATACATTTTGTAACGTTCTCTCTAAACGTAATGCATAAATGAAACTATGTTCAAACGTTATATACTGACTTTAGTAAAGTATTTGACAGGGTTGACATACCACTCTTGCTGTTTAATCTATACAAGTTGAGTTTCAACCCCAGGCTACTGGAATGGATCGAATCATATTTATCGCAGAGACCGCAAAGAGTAAGATTTGAAGGAAATTTGTCTACCATAATAAATGTTACATCAGGTGTGCCACAAGGTTCACATCTTGGTCCATTACTAATTATTTTATTTGTCAACGATAAAGAACACAATTTGAAATTCCTTCATGGTTCAATATTTGCAGACGACACGATACTTTTCATGGAGATAAACAAATGTCAGATTCAAACATTCCAACATTAAGTTGACGTTTTTTTACACCTGGAGTAAGAAAAAAATGTTAGAACTTAATGTAAAAACCCGAATTTATCCACCTATGGTGTGATCAGACCCTTCTTACTTATTCAAGTTTATTTATTTTATTGTCATTATCAGTGACCAAGCCCCCCACCCCCGTGTCATCCAGTGACGCTACGCCACTGCCTGGGTGTACCCGGAATATAACCGGGTGTAGTCTATTTGGTGAGGCTACCAATCACCTTATCATCGTATTTTAATGTGATTTAATGGGTTTTAATTCAATTCATATTCAAGCAACTTCCCCGGGGTACCCGGAACATGTCCAAGTGTGTCCAATATGGTCTGGAACACTTAACACGACTTGCATTGATCTTATTTTTGAATTCTGTAGTAATTTGATGTGTCGCATGATGGTTTTGATACGTTTTCCGTTAAATCCAGCGTGAAGGCCCATATTCACCGGATCTTATTCCGGCCATATCTCCGGAACCCGGACTCCGGATCTTATTCCGGCCATATTCCAAAACCGTTCAATAGCGTTCTATGGGACCCCAAGACCTATCATTTGGCGCCGAGTTTGTCCAAATCGGTTGAGCGGTTGCTGAGAAACGTGAGCGCATTCATTTCGTTACATACACACACACATACACACATACACACACACATAGACATGTTCCGATCTCGTCGAGCTGAATCGAATGGTATATGACACTCGGCCCTCCGGGCCTCGGATCGATAGCCGGTTTTTCAAGTGATATCTATACCCTTCTTTGTAAGAAGGGTAAAAATGCAATTATGTATATATCGTTCACAAAAAAGCATGCTATTTGTCATTACACAATCATTCTAGGCCAGAAACCAGTTCAAAGATCTCATCAAGTTAGAGACTTAAGTGTAATTTGCTAATCACTACAATAGCATTATCCATAAAGTAGCCCCGTAACGTGGGTAGATCACCTTTTCGTGGTACGTTACGGGATGTAAGATCTACCACCGATTTCTAGTCCTGACTACTTCAAACTAGGGGAACAGGATTTTTCAGTAATCCAAGGAACACATCTTAGTCCTTGTTACTTTTGATGCCTTGTTGATAGTGACAAGACTCGGCTTTGTCCACCGAGGATGATCCTGAAACAAGGAAAAATGAGTTAGTTAGTTTTCATCTATGTGATTCCTAATCTTCTAAATATTCGTTGTTCCTTAGTTTGAAGTGGTTAAGACTAGGGTTCTGATGCATGGTTATTATCGCTGTCATTCCTTCATTTTGTTGCTATACTACAATAGATCAAATTACTGGTCGCAGTGGTGTTAGGTCCCGAACAGAGGAAAAAAAATCCATAAAGTAAATAACATGCTCGGGTTTATTAAACGATTTAGTATGCACTTTAATGATCCTTACACAATCAAAGCACTGTACGTAGTTTGAGCTACATATCATGATACACATGTTAACCGTATTGGCTCTGTTCAAAAGCAGTTCTTGTTGTTTGCTAGGTTAGGTTGGACGAGTTTTCCACTCTCATCTTATGAGTCGCGATTAGTTGAGCTCAAAAAATATAATATATTATTTGATAAGGCTCAAACGAATTAACTTTACAGAGCCGAGGATTCTTGGTCACAATACAATACATCTTAAAACTATAGTCAAAAGGCACAACACAATAAACACTTTATCTTCCGCTATCCAAAAAGCCTCCTCCATCAGGACTAGAGCCGCTTCCAGTGGTTTCATTATATGGCAGTTGCGCCAACAGGGCCACAGTGGGGAATCTACATACAAGAAGGTGGCCAAACATATTTTCGTGCTTTTTATTTGATTTATAATAGCATGGGCATGAATTGTTAGCTTCAATATGTTTTTGAAGTCATGCAATCTCTTAAGGTCTACAAAATGTCCTCAAGTTGAGATCTAGATGTCCTCTTGAATCAATGTGGTTTGACTCGTAAATTTTCGACGTATTTGACATTCCATCAGGTCCCTACTAATGATTTTTAACGCAATATGCATCTTAGGGGCCATGCAGAAACCACGTAGTCAATTAAGAACCAGGGGGGACGAAAAACCACGATCCATACAAATTTTCAGAAATTCGTATGGACGTTTGACCACGTTGTGGGGAGAGGTTCAAAATCATAAAAAAATGAACCACGTGGTTTCTGGACAGCCCCGTAGAGTATCAGTGATCAAATATTAATTGCTTCCAAACTATTCTGGAGTTATGGTCATTGAGTAAGGTTAAATTATGTCGAATAAAATGTCCCGAAAATCTTTATGAGTTCAAGAAGTTCTGGTTATGTGTAAATCATAGAATGGTATTCGGTGCCCTCCTCACTATTCAAGAGCAAAAAGATGATGGAACTTTACAAGTCAAGATCAAGGCCTTAAGCAATCACCCCTATTCTGTACATCGGGTTGACCTTGTGTCATTTGCGAGGCAATGAAAGTCACGCCTTGTGAGAAGACTCTACATTTGATTTGCATGGAGAGTCACCTCACAAAGTGACTTTTATTGTCTCGTAAGTGAAAGAGAAACAATCCGATACGTTGAATTAGGGTAAATAAAGGGTGTCCACGATGAAATTGCCACACACAAAATTGATTCGCAACATTCGAGTTTTCATCCGATTGCCATCAAATTTTCAGGGATTGAGAAATAACTATTAAACTTCATTTTACCATTTTACTCGTATTTTATTTACAGTCCATACGCAAATGCCCGCACCTTGGCCTTAACCCCGGCCATAAGATTATGCACAACCTGTGAATCAACCGTTTTTTGCATGTAAACCCATACTTTCTTCAGTTCCTCGACTGTCTTCACTACCTTAGGTCGTTTAAGAAGGTGCTGCTTCATAATCGCCCAGTACTTCTCGATGGGGCGGAGCTCCGGAGTGTTGGGAGGGTTGAACATTTTCGGCACGAAATTGACCTTATTGTCCGCATACCACTTCAGCACGTCCTTGGAGTAATGGCATGAGGCCAAATCCGGCCAGAAGATTGTTGGGACGTTGTGGGCCTTCAGGAGAGGAAGCAGCCGCTTCTGGAGGCACTCTTTTATGTACACCTGTCCGTTCATCGTGTCCTGGGTCACGAAAGGTGCACTCCGCTTCCCGCACGTGCAGATTGCTTGCCAAACCAGGAATTTCTTCGCAAATTTGGACATCTTCTGAGTGCGGACATGCTCCGGAACGCTGAACTTATCCTTGGCCGTGAAAAACAGGTTGGCGGGGGTTCTGTTTGAAGTCAGCCTTCACATATGTTTCGTCGTCCATGATGCAGCATTCAACTTTCGTCAGCATGTTGAGGTACAACTTCCTGGCACGGGTTTTGGCGGACTTGTTCTGCTTCTCGTCGCGATTAGGGGCCTTTTGTACCTTGAACGTTCGAAGCCCAGCCTTAGTTTTGGCCTTCTGGACAAAACTTCGGCTTAGGTGCAGCTTCTTAGCCACATCCCTAACGGAGGCGTTCGGATTTCGGTTGAAGGCCCCAACTACGCGGTTGTGATTTTTGGTGTTGTACGGAATACTTTTTCCTTCACTTCTGGGCTTCCGATCGGTGGTCAACCGTTCCTCGAACCGCTTAATCACTCGCGAAACCGTGGAATTCGCGATTCCCAACGTTTTAGCGATGGAACGATGCGAGAGATCCTTGTTCTCGTGATGAATGCGCAAGATTTTATCACGCACGAGCTGTTCTTTCGACTCCATTCCCGCGAGTTTTGATCACAGGACTTTAAAACTTGCAGGATGTAAATATTGCACTATGAACTAAATCCACCCAAATTTTCATTAAATTCTACCCAACGGTTAAAAAGTTAGAGCAATTTCATAGTGTGGCAATTTCATCGTGGACACCCTTTATCTTGCTTATCTTTGAAAAAGATCCCCAATATTTTTTTAATATATTAAAGTCATTGTTTGTGTCAATGTTAATCAATCACAATCGAATCTTTGATAGTGTTCTGAAATTTTACGGAAGCATTCATCTCTTTTGAAAAGCTTTTTTTTTCTTAGTAAAGTGTTTGGGTAACTGTAAAGTTTTTATTTATTGTTAGCTGTTATATTTATTCACGCATTTTCTACATTTGCATCTTCAATAAAGTCATCGTCAATTTCATCAACGTCACTCAATAATTCTTCTAATGCTGTTCTCTCTGAAGTTGTTGAAGATATTCATTAATTGATTTTTTATGCAATCGATTACTTAAATAAAGCGATCTTATGAAAGGATAAGAGGCATTCATGGCTCTTATGAAAACATTCATTCGGCTGCTTCTTCGGCTAGTATTCCAAGTGGTGCTGGAGAATGGATCCCTATATCTCCTGCATGAGTGATTCCTTTATGCACTGTAGCTGGAATTTTATACCAACTATATAATTGTAGATATAGACGATACGTTTCTTTGCAATATGTGTCTAGTCTTTCGGGGTTGATCGGTTCTTGGCAGTTTATTGCAATCAAAATGTTTCGAAATGTTTCTATAAGTTCCACGTTGATATCCATAACGCTACTCAGCAATTGAGGATTTGAGAATGCTCGTCGGCAAACGTTTTCAGTTGTACTGGTTACTGCTCCACGCGCTCTTGGTTGATCCACCCTGACACCAAACGCTTCATACAGTCTATTCTGAATATTGTTTTTCCTTTTTTTGTACTCTTCTTTCAAAGCTTTTGTTATTTGCCATTTTTTTAAGTCCACTCTGTATGATATGTGTAATACACATTCGAAAAAAACGCATCCACGCATGTAAAGGAGAAATTCCATAGTATAATGCATCTTCTTCTGGAATAGAACCTTTTTCATGATCCTGAAAAAAAATGCGATTGGCTTATTACGAAATAAGAGTTTACATATAGTCATGTATACCTCTATATTTGGAGTAGCTTTACAGATTGGACAGTTCTGCATGGATGCTGTATCTGTAATGTAATTGAGAACTTTTCCATCTATCATACTCATCACGAAATCAAAATCAATCAAAATTATCATAGAGTAAATCAATTTTTATAGGAACTAATGAACTTATTTTCTTTTCTATAATTGTCTTTGTGTCAAGGACTAATTGTTTAGATTCTTTAACAAACTCTAACATTATTGTTCTACAATATCTTATACTCTGTGGTGTTAAATTAAACCAAAATATTTGTTTTTGATCGTTACGGAAAAATAGTTGAATTGGAGTTGTTGCTACCGAAAATACATCGGAATCGTATTGTTGATTTGCAGACGAGAACGTTTGATGATATTGTGAGTATCCAGTTGAGCCATCCATGCCCCAATTACTCAGAAGCACTAAGTCTAACTATTCAAGATCATTGTCATTAAAGTATCTTTGAATTGCTGAGTTCACCACTTTTAAAATTCTTTCCGCTGTATGCTCCATAAGCGATTGTAATTTAACCTATAAAAGGAAAATCAAGACCTTTATTATTGATTTATTCAATATCAATGCATTATTACTCACTTGTATTTTTATTGACTTTTCATCAATGCACTCTACCGGAGGAGAGCAGATCGTTTTCATATTTTGTATCACTTTATAGGCAGGAAACCTCGCGGGATTGTTTTAAAGGGTGATACGGTCAAAATTTGGTCAAGGGAAAACGCGTGTAAATCGGTGAAATCGTTTATTTAAAAATTCAAATTAAATTTCTTTTTCAAGTTCAATTAGTATAAAATTCAGGAAAAATATTCAGTTAGGCTTCCGATTTTCCAAATCCGAATTGCTGGGCCTTACGCTTGACCCCTGCCATCAGATTTTGTACAGCCACCTTGTCCACCTTCTTCGCCGCAGAAAGCCAGTTTGCCTTGAACTGCTGCTCGCCCTTAGCAGTTTTTTGGTCTTCTTTAGGTTCCGCTTGACAATAGCCCAGTATTTCTCAATTGGGCGGAGCTCTGGCGTGTTGGGAGGGTTCTTGTCCTTGGGAACCACCTGCACGTTGTTGGCGGCGTACCACTCCATGGCCTTTTTACCGTAATGGCAAGATGCCAAATCCGGCCAAAACAGTACGGAACAACCGTGTTTCTTCAGGAAAGGCAGCAGACGTTTATACAAACACTCTTTCACGTAAATTTCTTGGTTGACAGTCCCGGAAGCTATGAAAATGCTGCTTTTCAAGCCACAGGTACAGATGGCTTGCCAAACCAGATATTTCTTTGCGAACTTTGACAGTTTCATGTGCTTGAAAACATCTGCTACCTTTCCCCTTCCTTTTGCCGTATAAAACTCCTGTCCCGGAAGCTGCTTGTAGTCGGCTTTGACGTAGGTTTCGTCGTCCATTACCACGCAGTCAAACTTCGTCAGCATCGTCGTGTACAGCCTCCGCGATCGCGCTTTGGCCGTCGTATTTTGTTTATCATCGTGATTTGGAGTCACTACCTTCTTGTAAGTCGATAGTCCGGCTCGTTTTTTGGCTCGATGCACGGTTGTAGACGATACACCCAGCTTATTTGCGGCATCTCGGAGAGAGAGGTTAGGGTTTCGCTTGAAACTACCGGCAACTCTCTTTGTCGTCTCAGCGGCTTCCGGTTTTCGATTTCCCCCCGATCCAGACTTCCTGGCTGTCGACAAACGTTCCCCAAACACTTTAATTACATTTGTAACGGTTGATTTGGCAACTTTTAGCGATCTTGTCAACTTTGCGTGCGAGTAGCTCGGATTTTCGCGATGCGCGAGCAAAATTTTGATACGCTGCTCTTCTTGCTTGGACGGCATTTTGACAACTGAAGAGTGAATTCCAAAATCAAAATAGGAGCAACATTCTACACACACACACCTTCAAAATGAGGGGTGTTCAGGTTTTTTAAATGCAAAATTGAAAGAAATACGTCAAGTTGATATTGACCAAATTTTGACCGTATCACCCTTTATGTGTCTATTCGTACACATATTTGGTCATGTCACAATCTAGAAAATGCTCAAATGCTGCTTCAGCTGACATCATTTCTCGAGAATCTTTTAAAGTAACAAACATTTTGGCAGCATTGTCACTTTTCTTCAGAATATGACCAATCACTTTAGCAAGACCGGTTTCACAACGATTGTACGCAGTTCTTCTTGTTACGCTTCTAGCGCTTTTTCTATCGAATCCAATTTGGATCGATCAATTCGTCGTTTATTTTCCGCCGTTTACTACGCTCGCTTGATACATAGAATTGTTTTGATGGCCGTCCACGTCCCGATGAAGTTGAAGGTTCTGGTTCGATTTCCACGAATATTTCCATGTTAAGCGTTAAGAAAATCCTTATTAACAAACTCAAAACGCTCATTGCGTATGTTAGCCTTTTTCCATAGATTTTTGCTTCAGCTGCAGTTGTTTGTTTTTGTTCACTCGGAAGTTTTCGCAGATGTACTCAAATGTCTTTTCAATTAATTGAGTTTGCTGCCCTGGGGCTCTAAAATACTAATAATTTTTCTGTTCTCCGTAATATCTTTGAATAATCACTTCTTACACTAACATGCTTCATATAAATCACTTCATGTTTTATATACATGTACACAGTTCGAAAAAGTAGTGTAAATTTCTGTTTCGTATGATGCACATAAATGGAGCGTCACATATCATATAATTTTGCATTATACACGGTAAGAAAAAAGTACCCAAAATTGAGTTCCTTTCACTCATCACGTGGCTTCCGTGGGGCTAGGTAAAATTAAGTTAAAGAAGAAAACTCAATTTTGAGTAATCCTGATCATGAATCCACGTTGACCAAGTTGACAAAAAAATAATAATACGGAGCAGACTGGAACCGAACCATGGACGTTGAGATTACGGGGCCCGTGTGTTGACCACTCGTCTATCAACGCTTGTGAAAATGAAATGGTTAAAGGCGCATAAGAGCAACCTCAATGAAAATTAACTTATATTTGAGTTCATTTATTGTTACTCAATAGTTGAGTAAATTTTAACCAACGCCGCTTTTCTGATTCACTCAACGGCGGACCTCAAATGATAGAACCCAACGTTGAGTTTTTTTTTAAACTTAATTTTGAGTATTTTTTTCTTACCGTGTATATCATGTAAAGTTCTGAGACATTTCATGCAATGTAGCAAATATTGTATACAAAAGCACATTGTTGTAAACAACATTGTTTACAAGTTGCTCGGTTGCGTGAAATGAAATACAAGTTTACGTGAATGAATGTTTACATCACTATTAAAATTCAAAATTTTTATCTGTGTGTACGTACGGTGAATTTTTATCGATACCAATTCTGTTTTTTTTTTTTACATAATAATACAGATTCTACCTATCTCGATATCGACGGCAGAACCGAGTTGAAAGAATTATGTTGTTTTGGTACACGAAGCCAAATTACTAACATGCGCCGGGAAACCGCTCTATTATATTTAATCTTTTCAACTGTGGTACAACATCATTGTTTATCAACTTGGACGTAAATTTCAGTAAATAATAGGTTTGTTCCCGCACATGCTTTAACGCTTCCGCTGTATGTTGCAGTAAAATAAGAATCTGGTAAAACCTAATAAAGTAGGTTAAAAACATGCATTTTGCACATTTTGGACTTACTAATCTTGGTTTTCCCAGGCTAATTTACAGTATTTTACAGCAACAGTAGAAAAAAAAGGTACAGGAACAGACCTTATGTTTTCCCGAGTTCAAGCTGCCGAATATTTAATTTATCACTAATTATAATTGTTAAATCAACTATATTCAATCTAGTCATAAGTTCATTTGTGCAGCTATTTTTTTTTTTCATTCTAGGTACTCTAAAGATAATCGTGGATGTTGTCTCGACTGTAAACAATTACAAACTTTTGTTGTATTAAACATTTAAGCTTTTTTTCGTTGGTCTATATAGCATGCTTTTTCTGATTGTTTATAAAAAAATATGTACCATTTGAAAGCATAAGATTTAAGCTTTCAGCTACATTTTATTTCTAAGCACTAAGTTGTTTCAGTTTAGAGAAATTAAGTTTCAAATGTATGACTGCTTTTCACAAAAAATGGCGGGTGACTAACTCTATTACCTGTATCGCAGTAATAGAGTCAGTTTTGAGAATTCTTTTTGTGCCACCGGTGTCCTTGGATTTTTTCGCAATATGCGCTTACCTCAGTATGTTCAAACTTTCTCATAAACAATTAAATTGACTGCAAAGTCGCTAAACCGTAAATCAAAAAGTTATTATTAAAATTAGACACATTATTGTCTTAAATCCTTCCATCCAAAGTTGCTCTTTTTCTTTGCTTCTTTTTCTTTTTAAATATTGTAAACATATTTTCGCAAGTATATCTTTTCCATAAGGCTTGACTCCGCAATTCTTACGACTTTTAAGCTAAAAGTTTGTGGTACCTTGATCAAATTCCAGAGACTGAAAGATTTTATCCAGAAGAAGGATACATCAAATTTATTTCAATAGCATTATTTTAAAATAGGATTTTAACGTAATTTGGTAATTTGGAGAGCATTCTATATGTTTCCAGATTTTTCATTTTAACTGGACCTGGCAGCGCTGGTTGGCGGTGGGTGGTGGCCCGGGGTTTAAACTTTGCGGAACATTCCTGCAAGCTATCAAGGGCTAACGAAATGGATAAAGCAAATTTTAATGAAGTTGAGAATTTGTTTGAGAATGGGGAAGAAAATTCCCGCAACTGGCATAAGTCTTCTTTGATGATAACGAAATCATTTCCCGCTAACGAACGAACTTGAATGTGTAATTCCGATAATTATAACTGACGTTTATCATTTCTTTCTCTTTCTTCAACAGGTAAAGTTCACATATTTTCCATTGGACAGAATCAACCAAATGACGTAAGTCTACCGGGGAGACCCATTTTCCTAAAATTCCAATCGATGGGCTCATATTTTCATATGGACGACGACGATGACGGAGATTCGCAGTTGAGCCAATTTTCCGCTTATCTTAATCCTCCGACGAAAATCCATCCCAAGCGGTGAAATTGAAATCGACTTTAATCTGCTGTGATCGATTTTGCTTCTACCGTCCGTGGAGTGTTTGATGTTTGCGACTTTTGGCATTGGCGGTGTAAGCGTTATGGTTCGTCGAGATTTTTCACAGCCATAACAGGCTCTATACCACCCACAACCGAACAATTGTTACACATTTTCACAAACACTAACGGAATCATATTTGATGCGAGCGAGAGAGTTGGGAGGTCCCAACTTTGAACGCAGGCTGTGATTTCCGGAATTGGAATTGGCTTTCATAACTCTGACGATGTGCAATGATCCGTTATGTTTGATGCTTTTGTTTGGCGAGATTTTGCACAGTCGGGAAAGTTTTAGGGAAATTTCGACTGGTTACTCGAGCGTGTAACCATTTTATTGTGTGCAGAAGAATGGAATAGCAAAACATCGATGTTATCAACGACTTCTAACTCAAATAAAATGTAAAGGCAACCTGAGTATATTTACAACGGAAAAAAGAGTCCGAAAATAAATTTCCGACACCATTTTGAAATCCAAGATTACAACTTCCGGACAGTCTACAGTTTGAGTATTTTCGGAACGGGAAAGAAATCCCAATTCCGGAGATGAACCAGCGTCTGGCTGAAAATCTCCTTAATAAAGACAACCAACCAACCAACCAATTAACTACTGTAATCCCTCGAAGAATGTGGTAGGCAATAAATTCAACCCAGCGCTATTTTTCGACTGTTTCAAACAAATCGAGCTAATTTTTATGGAAGGGATTTAACGTATTATTGTCAACCATAGCAGCGGGGATTATCTCTGAATAGCGGACACATGCAAGTTTATTTTGTTTTCCTAAAAAAAACAATAACTGCCTAAATTTCCCTATGTGATTAGTGTAAACTCTAAGCAACAGAGTAGCGAGTCACTTTTTAGTGACTTGGTCACTATTTTCAAGCCAGTTACTAAAAAGTCTGCTCTTTTAAGGCCAAGTCACTGAAGTCACTTTTCTCGTAAACAGCCACTATTTTCAACTTTTTTTAGCCTGAATTTATTTCACG
The DNA here is from genome assembly GCF_037179485.1 of Ochlerotatus camptorhynchus. Taxonomy (NCBI): domain Eukaryota; kingdom Metazoa; phylum Arthropoda; class Insecta; order Diptera; family Culicidae; genus Ochlerotatus; species Ochlerotatus camptorhynchus. Next base: position 518,645 of record NW_027040576.1, read on the forward strand.
ATTGATCATTCTTTGCATTGTGGCGTTTAATCGTCTTCCTCTATCTACAGGGTGTCTACTCGTTTTTCAAAATAAAATTATCTGAGTTTTCCAGTTTTTTTTCCAGAACTTTAACGGATAAGTTCCAGGCTTATAATAAGAACGCTATTTTTAAATGCGTCAAAAATCTGCTTTTTTGCAGATCAAAAACAACAGCAACTAACTCAAACGTGTTTAAGACATGGCAATGAGTTTTAAAGAAACAGCTTTACAATCAAATCCATTGAATGTTGGAGTTTAACACTTACTTAACTTCTCACTTTAACAAAGTAGAAATACTTACTTAATTTGAGTAAGTCTAAGATCTAAAAATATGCAATGTTTTGAAGTTTCGTATAGCATGTACAAATTCAAGATATTAAAAACATTCAAATTCCAGAATTTAGGAAAAAAAATAATGTTTTGTTTCAAGTTCGTAATTAACTTTATGAAAGATTATAGATCTTTGCAGCCTCATTAACGTCACAACAATTTTAGGAACTTTTAAGGAGTTCTGAAAAATGAAAAGAAATGCTGAGAATTTCAGTAAAGCCTCATAAACAAACTGCGGGAACATAACGGAAGTTAACACGCTGAAAATATGGGAATTACTGGAACCTTTAAAAACCTCAAAGCGGTTCTTTGAGCATCCGAAACTTTTATGAAGTTCAAAATTTCAGGGAAATGTACAGGTAGCAGACTTGAAAAAATATAGAAAATTTGAGGGGCGTACTGCAAATTTTAAAGAAATTGTAAGCACCTCAGAAAAGCTAGATCTAGAGATCTTTATGACTTCCAGATCTTAAGAGCAGTTCCCACAATTTTTGTCCAGACTTTTGGAGCAGTTTAATGATCTATAATCGTAAATTTAGAGAAATTCATAATAGTTCCATGATGTGCTAAAATAAATTAAGAACCCTTAAGATGTCCCGATAATTTCAGGGAAGTACAGAGGCCTTCAGAGAATTTATGAAAACTTAAGAAAAATTTCAGGATCTTCACAGAAGTCAACAGAATTTCAGGGAAATTTAAAGGTATTAACGGGAATTCCATTTATTTCCGAGCAGAACCGAGATCCTCAAAAGAATTGAGAGCTTTAGGAAAGCTTTGAGAACATCAAGACAGATCAGAGAATCAAAGGGTAGTTCAAATAGTTTCAAAGAAACTGTAGAAACCTTAAGGGGGTATTCCCGATCTTTTTTTTTCAAAAAAACAAATTTTTTTTTTTCACGTTTTTTTGTACTTTAGACTATATACTTTCATACCCCCAAGCCGTTTTCCGATCAGCGAATTCGGTGTCCAGGCATTGCTGACTAATGGTAAGAACCCCCAAAATGGTTTTAACTAAAGTCAAAACTTTAAACGCGTTTTTCTCGAAACCACATTTATTTTATCGGGCGAAGATTTTTCTCAGAAACTATAAGAGATATTGACTTGAATCTTTGCGCATTTTGTTCCTTATTAAATTCTTTGAAGCTTCTCCCACTTTCAGCCAAAAATATTAACATTTAACATTGTTTGAAGCACCTTAAAGCTGCAAAAAGCGGGCTAAAAATCGCCTGTTTTTTCATATGGCCGCCATTTTGTTAATTTGCAAGATTTTTTGCTGCCAACGGGAGAAGCTCCAGAGAATCTTATGCAGATAATTAATTTCATCACGAAATATGTTTCAGATGAAGCCGTTCCAGAGAAAAGTCTTCGCCCGTCCAGGCGTTTGCGGCGAGCAGGGGTCTGTTTGCCGCCATTTTGTGACGTCAATAATGTCTTTTTTTGTGTCGAAAAAAATTTATTTGTAAACTTTAATGTTCAATAAACAAGAATCCCAAAGAGTTAGGCGCATTACTATTCATTTTCCTTGAAAAAAAAATAATTGAAAAACAGGCCGAAAAAAGGCAAAAGATTGGGAATACCCCCTTAAATAAGTATAGATAAACTCAGGGAATTTCCGAAAACTTCAGCAAAGCTCCCAAGAGAGAATTTCTGGAACGTGATAAAAATTATATGAACATCCGAAAAACGTGCGAGTATTTTAAGGGTGTTATATCATAGAAATTTCAAGACCTTAAAAAATGTGAAAATTTAGCTAAGTTGATTAGAGAACATCAACGAAGTTCCATTAATAAAGAAAAAATGCAAGAACTTTTAGCAAGCTTCTAGGAATTCCAGAGAACTTCTAATAAATTTAGATATTTTTAGATAGTTTCATGATGTTCATCGAAGTTTAGATGACGATCAGATCGCCTCAGAAAAATCCAATTAACTTAAGCAAATTTGCAGCAACTTACAAGGAGTTCCGGGGGTTCTATGGGGTATTCCAAGAAATATATGATTTATCCAAAAACGTCAAAAGCGCCAGGGAATTATGAATATATATAGGGGAAATGGGATTTAATGTTAACCTTAATGCAGCTAATTTGGGCCCATACATAATTTCAGCAATCGACTAAATTTTCAATAGTGACCAAAAATAGCCATTAGTACCGTTCATCTAAATAAAATTAATAAATAGCAGATTTTTACCGATGGTCCCATAGGCCAACCTTAGATCCATAGGCCAACATTAGAGCGATTTCCACTATATAAGAAAATTTGCCGGATTATTAAACAAATTTAAAGAACTACAGGTAAGCATAGATAAATTCAGGGTAGGTGTTTATAATGGTTGTAATACTTTAGGGAAATTTTCACAACTTCAAGGCAAATCAATTAATTTCAGTAATGTTGCGGGTTCTTAAAAAATACTCATAAATTCAGAACAGTCTAGAGAACTTTAAAGAAATTCAGTAATAGTTTAAGCAATTTTCATAACATCAGGAAAGTCTAGACTATTGAAGAAGTTTTAAATTTGTGTCGATAATTTAAGGTAAGTTTCATAAACTTCACAAAAGTCTTAATAACTTCAGTGAAAATCATAGAACTATATTAATTTTTTCATTGTCATGCCATGAAAATTGCAAGAGCACCAAAGTTCCAGAAATTTAGAAAAAAAATCGACAACTTCACAGAAGCGCAGTGATCTTCAGACACATTTCGAGAACTTCATAGAAATCTATGGAGCTTAAGGGGAGATCCATGGACTTCAGGAAGTTTTATGAATATTAGCAAAATGAGGGAGCATTTGAAAGAAGTTTAGTAAGCTCCGAAAATATTTAGAATTTTAGAGGGAGGTCAGTTCCGTCAGTTTCTGAAAATTGGTGGGAAATTTAAGGCAGTTCCCTGATTTTCAGATAACTTCAGAGACGTTAGAAAGTTAATTGAGTCCTTCGCATAAGTTCAGAAATTCACTAAAACTTAAACGTTTTTAGTACGGTTCCATTAAATTCAGCACAGTAAAACAAGCTTCATGAGGACTGCAAAAACTTTTAAGAAATTTTGAGAATTTCAGAAAGAATTGAGAACCTCATAGCAGTTCCGTTAACATTAGAGAACTGACATAAATTTTGAAGAAGTTTAGATAACTTTAGCGAATTGTTAAACCTTTAGAGGAGATCCATGATCGTTAGAGAAATTGAGGAAACTTTATTAATTTGATGAGAAGTATTTTGAGCATCAGGCTAGTTGCTCAATCTACAAAAGAACTTCAAGGCAAATTCATTAACTTCTGAAAAAAATTGGGAACTTTCAAGTAGTTTTGAAGACCTCATAATACTTCATTCCATATTTTGCGAAGATTTCCATTGAAATATTCCACAAAATTTCGATGAAGCTATCCTTGGAATGAGGTCATTTGCATAATAAAATTCCACGAAATTGACTCCAAATTGAATGAAATTTGTTGAATGCAAGTCTACAACTAGTTCAAATTTAAAAATTTCTAGGATATATGCATGCTCCAAAAAAAAAAACAAAAAATATTTCAAGCCTCTGTTTTATTTTAAATTTATTTGTTACTGAACATTTTTTTATAGTTCAAAGTGCGAATGAAAATAGCGAGAAAAATTAAATGCTTGTATTTTAAAATTGATTCTTATCTTGGAAATATCCTTAGTAAGAAAATTAATAAATTCTCAGAGATTTCCAGGTATTTTAAGTAAAAATAAAATTTCCTGAGGATTCCCGGTTTTCCAGATTTTTGCAGTTAGTAGACTAATACCGTGAGTTTGGTCAAAAAACTTTCTATTGAATATTTCACTTAATGTTTCATATCGTACATAAGTGATTATGAGATACTAATTGAATAAGTCTGAAACATCATACATTTATTTATTGTCTCATCATAACGACTACTTTTCTTCCCTTAGGTCACTTTTGAGTCAATTTTATTTTTACAACTATAAGTCACTATTTGGTCACTTATTTCTTCAACATGATCACTACAATCACTATTTTTGACAGCAGTGATCGCTACCAGCCCTGAAACAAATGCCTTGCAAAACCTTAGATCGATTGATTAGAAATCAACCGGATAATAGCGATGTGTAGAACTTATTACCTACCGTGCTCTTCGGGGGAGTTCAGCAATTTATAAGTATTTCCGAAACGATAAAGGAATGTTAATGACGGAAATGGATGACCGATGCTCTTTTGCGATCAAAGATGACGACATCTATTTTCCGCTCCTAAAGATCTTCTCCGGTTCTAATATTTCCTTCATTTTAAGGGATTTGTGTTTTTAGGAAAGCGCATGTCGCCATTTTCGATACCAATATGGCTTTAGGCTTCGATTCCAGGACTTTACTTGTCTTTACCATTCTTAAAATTCCTAAATTGTAGGGTACATCTGAAACCGTTCTGTTACAATGGTTCAATACAATATTTTCAATTTGCAATTTGATCGAGCATTTAAGGAAATCTGTACAACACTTGCGGTGGGCAGACGATACGGCCGGTCGATTGCTGAATAAGGCGTGCATGGTCGCTGCAAAATGGTAACACGGAGTCACGGATGCTGAACTGAAGGGTTTTGTGATGCTTAAGGAACGGCCATCGTTGACTTCATCTCGGGCGAGCGTGTAGACCAGAAGAGTCTTTGGAGTATACTTTTAACAGAATATCAAGTGCGAGTAGTGAATCAAGTTGAAGTGTAAATCACAAATTCCGCTGATTCAGGTAAATTTTAAGCCTTCCGAACCAAGGACCGCCTTTGCACGCTACAATCTAGGTGGCGTTTTAGTTTCCTTGGCCTAAACGTACAGGACTATCGGCTTCGGCTCATCAAGGAGGAAATCGTTCTCGGACTGCAAGTTCGAAACGCCAAGGACAATTCAAGCTGAACATTGCATTAGGTCCTAAGTAACATTGACAGATTCTCTTAGTCGACTTTCTCTTTGTATCCCCACTGCCATGTAAAGACATTCCCAGGTATTTTCAGCACACAGATCGATAAAAGAAGCTTTTATCTAGCATCTAATACGACAAACACATCAAGAAACGGTTCAAGCTATTAACGAAAGAGAAAGTCGACGAAGAGAATCGATCAATGTTACTTAGGACCTAATGTATTGTTCAGCTTGGATTTCCCTTGCAGGTTGAACAGAGGGTATCGGAATCATATCCTCAAACCGCTATAACAGCTCCACCCTAGTAAATCCAACCCACCATCGCACTATAGCCGACGTACGGTAAATATACGCGTTAGTATTAATTTTCAAGTGTACATGATTTTAAATATTCCAAAAGTCTGCATTTTTATAAGCTTACATACTTAGAAATATGTGAAATGTTGGCTTCGGCAATACCTTAACCTATTATCGTCAGGTGGGTAAACAAAGTCCTAGAGCACTCAAATTTGGCCAATAGTTGCTCTGAAACACAATGTATCCACATGCCAAAATTGAGCTCTCAAGGACGTTGTTTACCCCTGACGATAATAGGTTAAGGTATTGCCGAAGCCAACTTTTCCCCTACCTTATCTTACACGTAACGGAATCCATCTTCGACATAAAGGATGAGACGTAAACAAACACGCCATTTTGAAAAAAAAATACAAGGTCCAAAATGGCCTATTTTTTGTAAAACTGCTCTGCTCTGCTTCGTAAAGTGAAAAAAATCGATGTAGGGCAGAGAACTACTTCGGCCTAATCGTCCATTTTGGGCCTATCGAGCAGAAAACATCAAATAAATCCATGATTTCAGAGTTAACAAGTCAATTATGGGTTTGGTACGATACTTTAGTTAATAAGCTACCGAACAAAGTCAATTAGAACGCGTAATATGAAGGTTTGCACCCATAATTCACAAAAAGAAAAAAAAGCGCTCCGATCGAATCTATTTTTATCTTCATCCGATAGGCCGAAGTGAATTCATTGGCGTTTCAATGGCGTTTCAATGCGTTTGGCCCAGTTTAGAATCCGTAGGCCGAGTTTGGCATCAAGAAGCAGTGTTAGACTTTTGACAATATCTCAACGATTGGTTTCTCTTTATCAAATCTTACGGTACACACGGAAAGGTAAATAAATTTGGAAGCCATCAGTAATAACAGCATTCCGTTTGGTGCTAAACTGCGCTAGATTAAGAAAGACTAAGTGCGGATTGTGCTTAATAGGCTGGAAATGGGGTAGTTCACCCTACTTTAGAGTGCTACCTAGCGGTGGAAAGTACGCTTTTTACACGGAAAATATTGGTAGTATTATACCAGTTTGAATGACAGGTACGAGTACAGCTTGGCTGCTTTAAAGTGGTTTTATAAAAAATGAAATATTTGTCTACCAATACAATTCATTCGAAAAAGTAAGGTATAAGGTAAAGTAGAAAACCAAAAATTCCGACACGGGTCAGTTGATTTTTTTTTTCGATCTGTAAAAAATACCGTTGAACAAAATTCGCTGTATTCTCACAACGTTGTATTCGTACAATCTGTCGGATTGAAACATCGATTTCTGATCACTTCATGTTGTTCCTGTTCCGGAAATATTCAAACTGAAATCATAATCTTTCTAGACAATTCTCAAAATAGAGCTAACGGAAGACCTTATTATTACTTGTGCCACATAGTGAAAAAATTTTGAACTTATATGTCTAGCACCTGCAAGGTCATGGTCATTAGAATAACTTTATTGAAGACACTAATTTGAGATATGGTCAAAAATGCTGCAGCCTAAGAAATCTCCATTAACAACAGTGGAAGTGCTCAAAGAACACTAAGTTGAGGGGGTTAGAGGCAAAGGAGTACAAGTGATTTTGATCGATTCTTTTCATCGACTTTCTCTTTTGATGATCACGGCCTTACCAACCAATTTCATACTATTTTCGCTACATAGTTTGATAAAGGAACATGTTTGCCGGTGAGTTATTAATGAAAGACAAAGTCGATGAAGAGAATCAATCAAAATCAATTGCACCCCTTTGCCTCTAATCCCCTCAGTTGAGAGCAAGCGTAAAGTTCTAGTTGGGGCATAATAGCCAAAGAAGAAGAAGAAGAAAAGAAGAAGATTGATTTTTTTCTTTAAACCATTTGGCAGAAATAGCATGCAGCACGTTTCTAAAGCTGTGGTTACTCAATTAGAATATCGGATGAATCATGAAATTAATAGACAAATGCAGACAGTACCGTTTGAAATGTTAATTTAGATATGTCCAGTATATACATAAATACAAAACAAATTTGTTTGTACAAATTGTTGCAAGCTTTAAAACAACAGTTCGTATTAAGCAGGATGAACGGTAAAGCTAACGGTCATTTCAAAACGTAGTCATAAATTATATCATTTTATTCCAGATTAAACTGGCATAAAGGAACACGCTAAATATAAAATGATTAGGGGAAGAAAAAATCAATGTTGATCAATGATTCAATCGTCAGAATTAACACTTTCTGGATCAGCATTTGCATGAAGTTACTGTTCCTTTCTTTGATGCAATGCTGCCATCTCCCCTGTTTGTGTTTAATTCAATCTTGTGTAACCTTTTAGTTGGAACGTTAATGTGCCTAAAAAGGTCCTTTTAGTTTTATTTATTCAGTTTTTGATAATTTTTCACCAGTAAATACATCGAATTATCTAAGTTAAAGAACAAAACTTTGTTTATACTTGTTTTAAGCGAACCCCACACGTATCAATATATTGATGCGAAGGGGAATTATGACAATAGTATTGATGATGTGAATACAGAAATATTGTCATTATCGATGTATTGACGTCAATATAGAATGTATTGAAAATACGATTTTTGTCAATAAAATCAATCGTGTAGGGTCCACTTTAGTAAACTTAAATTTATTTCTAAATGCAATACATCTGGCAACGCTTGAACAATGATGCTTTTGCGTTCGCTAAGTAGTAGAGTCCAGATGGTTTTCGTGGTGTCTTATTTCGGACACCTTTAGATTTGAGAAGCAGTTTTTTTTTAATTAATTTCATGCATTCGATTCCCTGTAATTGTGACATGTTACGAACAACACAAGTCAGTAAATACAGTAAATGTGTTTTAACCAGCAAATTATCGCTGTAAAATTAGGAAATACTTGCTTGTGTATACTAATGATGATCGAATAATATTTCAAAAGTAAAAAGAATACAATCTTAGTGCAAATATGAATACAAATATTCCTTGAGCCTTAAGAGGCTGTATATTACCATGCATGACTCTACTCAAACGAAACCTGATGAATTGGGCTTACGAAACCGATGTTTGGAAGCCCCAGAGAGCGAGTAAACTGCATCCCCGATTCATTAAGTTTTTAACCAAGCTCTATCGTCCTACTTTCAGTCACAACACCACGCCCCGGATGGCTCTCGTGTCACTAGTTTGACGTCAGCGCAAAACTTTTAATCGCTTGACGACAAACTTGCACACTCGTTTCCCTTTGATGGGATGTTTACACTATCACTTCGGTATAACTTTTGTGCCACTAAAATGAACCACAAGCTGATAAAACAGACCCGGTGTCATAACTGTACTAAAAAAATTAAATTGCGCATAAAATGCCGTTCCAGAATTTCGTCCTCCCTCTTGCCTCGGCTGAATACTGAAAAAATCCTAGTTCATCTCGATCCATCCATTTTATTGTTTCACACGTTGGCCTTTTCCTATAGGCGCCCCACACTCACTCACTCACTCACAATGTTTTGTTCGGGGGTCGAAGCGTTCATTTTTACGGCCTAATTGGCGCCCATAACAATTTGAATGCGCCATTCTTTTGCCAATTCCGCACTGCCGATTTTAGTGCGTTTTTTTTTTTTTTGTTCGTCGAATTTTAATTGCCAAAATGGACGGGTATGTGAAATGTGATGGATTTTTTGGTGCAGAATAGTCAGTGATGAATTCGGTCGACTAGTCTAGTAGGTACTTTCGATCGGTTCTGGACGCCGGGATGGGTTCCATAAAAATCGCCAGCATCAATTTTGTGATGGCCATAAAATAGCGTCGAAGCTCATTTCGAATGCAGAGATCATTTCTTGCAAATTTATGCGCATTTTCCTCTTATCTTCGGTGTGGTAGCAGCGCGGGGTTACGACGGGACGACGATGGACGCACGGTCTTGGGCTATGCGCTTATCTGGTCAGCTTTACTGGCCTTACTGCGGTTTATTATATGCAGAGAAGGCTGGTTGGATTGAAAAAAAAATATCGCGATATCGAATGACAGTGTGGGCAGGGGCGAAATGGTGTTGTTGATTGATTTTTGTGGGATGCCAGCTGGGGTGGAATCAATTCGGAATCGTGAACTTCGGTGTGGTTGTGATTCGAGGTGATTTATGACTATTTTAGGATGTGGTTGAGAACACTGATGCTTGGATAACACCCAGTTCTTCTCAGTTGGAGTAGTGTTCCTGTTATGGCTGTATGTGGTTACTCATGGTTACTCCAAGAGTATCCAGTTCCTTCAACTGATTAATATTATTTAGTAGATATTAGCTGGCCACAGAATCAAGATGCACTCCTCTTATAAAAGCGGCGCACCTAAATACATAAGCCAAATGTCGCTACAAACATACAACATGAGAAATGTTCTGTCTTCATCCAGATTCTATTTGCGCCTTTAAATGTGGTATGAAAAAAGTTCAAACTCAAAAACAATCAAACGTTCTGCTTAAAAATGTGTTATGAAAAATGAGGGGGTGTAAGTGACTTTGTTAGATTTTTTTCATCGACTTTCTCTTTTGATAGCCACAGCTTTATAAACAGATATTGTGCTATTTCTGCCACATAGTTTGATTAAGGAGGTTCTACTGCAATTTTGTTTGCAGCTGAATTATTAACGAAAGAGAAAGTCGATGAAGAGAATCGATCAAATTCACTTACACCCTTTACTTCTAACCCCCTCAAATGAGAGTGCATCAGCTATCAAATAATATTCAACCATCAGGTTCAAATAGATAGCTTTTATTTAGGCCATGCTGTTGTCAATTGGCATTCTTGAATGTAACCATATATTTCCACTAAATTCGCCTTAACATAAAATATACAAACGATTCTGGGCGATTTGTTAAAAAAAACTGAACCAAAATTTAAAAAAAGATTGGGGATGTGTCCAAAGTACGACCACATTGTTGACGTGGGGTTACGAGGTTATTTTTGCTGCTTTATTTAAATATATATTTTTAACATAATAAATGGTTTAGAAATTCAACTCCAAAATAAACAGTTTATTCGAAAAATATTTAAATTTTAAGATTTGTGATTATTGAATAAATCCATAAATTAAGCTTCAATTTTTGAAATTGGAAAATCAGTTCCCTTATTATTAATAATTCAGTTCTAAACATGAACTAGTCGTGGCAAAACAACTTTAGAACTCAAAACGCACCTGATATCACTTATCTTTATGTTGCAGGACCATGACAGATAAGTGGCTTTCAACTGCAACTTAAATTCATTTTATCTTTGCCTATGATCAATTAAATATCTATAAAATAGCAAACGCTGTAATTGAATAAATGGAATATTTTGATTGTTTCATTGTAGCATATTAATCTCCCAATATAATGGATCAAACCCCATATGAAACTGTATTGAAAATAAGTTGTGAGCTAATTTTTCTTTCCAAATTCATAAAAAGTATTTCAAAACGAATCAAGGTTTTCAATTATTTAAGTTAATTTCACAAGACAAATTAAAAAAAAAATCCTTTAGGTCCTTTAAGTGGCGTCACGTAACCATACTTTTTACCTGTGCACCAACATAAACGTGATACCTAGAAATAATATCATTCAAATCTATTGGAAAATGCACAGAAGGTTCTAGTTTTACTGATATTTCAAGCTGAACATTGCAACGTATTTGATGCTAGATAGGGGAAATGGATGTAATGTCGGCCTGAATGCCCCTAATTTGGGCCCATACATAAATTCAGTAATCGACTAAATTTTCAATAGCGACCAAAAATATCCATTAGTACCGTCCCAATGTCGTTCATCTAGATAAAATTGATAAATATTTAGCAGATTTTTAAACGGTGGGCCCAATCTTAGATCCATAGGGCCATTTTCCCTATAAGCTTCTTCAACAATCGGTGCACTGAAAATACATGGGAATGTCTTTACATGGTCGTGGGGATACAAAGAGAAAGTCGACGAAGGCAATGTTATGTAGGACCTAATGCAATGTTCTGCTTTTTTATTATATAATATCTATATAGTCACTTTAACGCTCTTGGGTCACTCGTGACTTGTACGGGGGTGAGATTTGAACTCGTGACTTTGGCGTGAGAGGTATGGATGCTAACCCCCCAATGTTCTGCTTGATTTATCCATTGCAGGTAATATTTTGAGATTAGTGAACGTTTTGAGAGCACAGGTAGATTGAGGTTAGGGCGACGCTACTGGGTACTGTTATGGTCTTAGATTTTGGTCTTCATATAAATTTTGGACAGTGTAACTGTTCCAATATCAGGAAAATTTGCGGAATATCAGGGATTTTCTGAGAACTTGAGGTAATATTTGAGAAATCAAAGGCAGTTACATTAATATCAGGTAGATAGCGGGAAGCTTTAAGATGCTCCAAAAATTTAAGGATAGTCGAAAAATATTCAGGGAAGTTTAGTGAATCAAAGAAAAATTTCGGAAACTTCACTGAAGATCCAAGAAACTCAAGGAAGTCCATAGAGCTTTTAGGAAAATTAAAGACCTTTAGAGCAGTTTCATTAATTTTAGGGTAATTCCAGGATCATGATCAGGAGAATAGCGAGATCATCAGGGTGATTCCATTAACTACACACAAATTGAAGGAACTTTCAAAAAGTTCTTGGGAATGAAAGGAAATACCTAGAGGCGACCCCGGCATAGTTTTTAGAATCCAGACCTCTCACGCCAAAGTCACGAGTTCAAATTTCACCCCCAGACAAGTCACGAATGACAAAAGAGCGTGACTATAATAAAAAAAAAAACAAAAAGTAAATGCCTAGAATTTTTTCGTGGTACGTTACGGGATGTAAGAACCTTTTCGTGGTACGTTACGGGATGTAAGATCTACCACCGATTTCCAGTCCTGACCAATACAAACTAGGGGAACAGGATTTTTCAGTAATCCAAGGAACACATATTAGTCCTTGTTACTTTGTATGCCTTTTGTTGATGGTGACAAGACTTGGCTTTGTCCACCGAGGATGATCTTGAAACAAGGAAAAAATGAGTTAGTTAGTCTTCATCTATGTGACTCCTAATCTTCTATTCGTTGTTCTCTAGTTTGAAGTGGTTAAGACTAGGGTTCTGATGCATGGTCATTATCGGTGGCATTCCTTGATTTTGTTGCTAAGGAATCCAATTATGACTGACAAAGGGGTGCGCCTTTGGAGAGTGTTCCAACTCCGAAGGGTATAAATAGCGGAGCCTTTCAATTAGAGTCGGATCCTTGCGATAAATGCAAGTATGACAACTGTAAAACAAAATCGAATACTTCATCATTTCTCAATAGTGATGGAGTAATACGACATGCACTAAACTAAGGACACGGGATATACTACAATAGATCAAATTACTGGTCGCAGTGGTGTTAGGTCCCGAACAGAGGGAAAAAAATCATGCGGGAACATTATGGGAACTTCAGGGAAGCATCATGAACTTCATGTCAGTTCCATTAGCTTCAGGAAAACTGCAGCATTTTTTAAGATGTTTTAGGCGCTTTAAGATATTTTTATTTATTTTTAAGATATCCAGAGAACTTCTGGAAAGTAGGAAAATTTTCAAACATTGAAGAAATTCCACGTATTTCTGAGAAGCTACATAGTTCGAAAAAACAGTGCCAATTTCTGTTCAATATGATGCATATAAAAGGAGCGTCACATATCATATAAGTTTACTTTATAAATCATGTAAAGTTCTGAGACATTACATGAAATTTGACAAATATTGTAAACAACATTGCTCACAAGTTGTTCGTGTGCCTAAAATGAAATACAAGTTAACGTGAATGAATGTTTACATCACAATTAAAATTCAGATTTATTTTTTTTTGCATCATAAGGGATTTTCAGAGATCTTAAAAGTAGTCCCAATGATTTCAGGAAAGTTCCGAAAACTTCTAGGAAGTCTAGTCTAGATCTCTCGATCCGTAAGGTTGAGTTCCGATAAATTCATGACAGATAAATTAACTTCTGTACAATTTCAAGGCCTCTCAAAAAAGATCCAGGAATTTCAGGATAGCCCAGAAAACTAAAAAGAACTTAAGAAACCATCAGTAACATTTCGGAAGCTCCACAGAAACATACAGATCTTCAGGGAAGTTTAAATATCAGTTCCATTTATTTCAGGACCGTAGCAAGAACTTCAGGGAAGCTCCGAGAACGTCAAGACCAACCAGAGAACCCAAACGTAATCCAAACATTTTAATATATATTTTTTGATGTGAATGTATCAATCTCGGTTCTTCAGTTTTTATATGGACTGTTCCGTTTATAAAACATCGGGAAATTCTAAGTCTAGATGTCTGGATCTGTAAGGGTAAGTTCCGATAAATTCATGGCAGATACATTAACTTCTGTAACACGTCGAGGCCACTCAAGAAGATCCAGAAATTTCGGGATAGTTCAGAAAAGTCAAAAGAAATTAAGAAAACAGCTGTAATATTTCGGAAGCTTCACAGAAGTTCAGAAATGTTCAGGAAAGATCAAAGGTTTTCAGGACAGTTCCATTTATTTCAGGACCGTACCAGGAACTTCAGGAGAATTGAGAGACATCAGGACAGACCAGAGAACCCATGTTCTGTTCAATTCATTTGAAAGAAACTGCTGGAGCTTTTACCAAGATTTGAGAAACTCAGATAGAGTAGGAAAAATTCAGAAAAATTTAGGAAACGTTAGAGATGTAACATTTCCTGGCATTTTAAGAGAATTTCCGAGATTGTTTCAATAATTTCTAAAAATTCCTGGATTTAATAACTAGACAAAATGGCAAAGATTTGAGAACTTCAGAGCAGTTCCATTAATTTCATTAAAATAGCTTGAACCTGAAGTCTACTTGAAGTTCTGAAATCATTAAGGAAGTCCAGAGAGCTTTAAAGAAGATTATAGATTTTAGGATAGTTTCATTATATAAACGGATATTTCGAGTACTTCGGGGATGAACAGAGTAATTCAGAGCAGTCCCATTAACTCTAGGGAAATTTCAGGAACTTTCAATTAGTTCCGAGGAAGTTTACGATATTCCGAAAATTTCAGGAATGTTCTGAAAATTTCTGGACTATAATAGGGTCTTCGGAGACATTATTTGAATGTATAACCAGCTTCAGAGAAGCACCAAACACTTCAGGAAGTCCAGTGAAGTTCAGAAAAAAATGAGAAATTTTGTGGAAAGTTTTACCATTTTTTTAAAACCTCGGAAAAATTACGGAAACTTAAAAAAATACGGGAACTTAAAAAAAAATCTGTTGAATTCTGTTTACCGCATTTCAAAGATCTTTCGAGTAATTCCAATAACATCATCTTCTTCTTCTTCGCATTTCAAGCTTATTGCATATCGCGTATTAGCTTATTGCGTGCTCTCAACTTAGTGTTCTAGATGCACTTCCACAGTTATTAATTGAGAGCTTTCGATGCCTGTACCATTTTTGCATTGATATGATTGTGTGGCAAGTCCAATCATACTTCTATGCCCAGGGAAGTCGAGAAATTTTCCAACCCGAAAAATTCTTAGACCGAACCGGGAATCGAACCCAGCCACCTCCAGCATGGTCTTGCTTTGTAGCTGCGCATTTACCGACTGAGCTAAGGGAGGCCCAACATCAGGAAAGCACGTTAAACATCAGGAAAGTATAGAATTTTGGGGAAGTTTTAAGATGTTCCAGACGCAACACCTGGTCACAACGCTATAATGCCTTCAGTGAAATAGCGAGAACCATCCGGAAACTTCCAGAAAATTCTGGAAAGTCCAAATGGTGAATGGGAAGCTAATAAAATTAACAGGAAAACTTCGAGAACTTTACAAAAGTGTCTCTTCCTTTGTAATGCCGCAAAGAGTTTCGTTATTTTCGCTTTCCGATTCTTATTTTTGTACGAAGACAGAGGAACAAGCATGGCAAGATTGGTGAAAGAATGTTAGGACATACATAAATTATGCGGGGAAGGAGGGTTAAATTTTCCTTCCATTTTACCCGACATAATACATGGCCTCTTTACTTCTCAGATATCGATAGGTAATAAAACAAATTGATGGAATTTTATGAATGGTTTTTTTTTATGTTTCATGGATAATTGTAGATAAATTCTACCCCTACGCAAGTGGTACTTAAGTTACATTTAAATTGGGTGTACATGCAGTTATAAATTCCTATATACCAATTATTAGCTCTTTTCAAAGGGTCGCATGGATTTGAGGTGTCTGGATCTGGCATATCATAAAAATCAGTGAGTAACCAGCTCTAAATTAACCATGGCAGCACTGATATAGATTAAAGCACATAAGTTTTCGGATGAGAACTTCTTCGGATTTCATAGCAACATATTATATTTTGCATAGTAAGTGAAATATAACACCCTTTAATCTAGATGAATTGATCAAATCTTCATCCTAAAAGTATGATCAAATGTACCAGTGAATTTAGGTTTTGTGCTTTGCTATAGGATAACGCAAGAAGAATCAGTAGTTCAATAAAAACTCTTGATTAAACCACAAGATGAGATCAGCCAAAAACAGGTTCAATAGAATTATATTATTCAGTCCAGAAGATAGCAGGCTCCAAGAATTAATCTCATTCAATCCATTTTGAATGGTAATTAAAAGATTGGAACCCTGCTGGTGCTGTTTGCCCACAATAATGCGTTCTCTTGCCCGGCACAACTGAAAGTATTATCTAGAGTTAAATTTTCTAGCATCTGATACCACGCTGTCCTCCCTGGATGGCATACGTAGATGGAATGAATAGATGGATGTACGTTAGATAGATACGATGGGATTACCGAAATGGGATTTCACCGTACTTGCCAAAGTGCTTAAGCTGCTTAGCAGTATAGCTTTAACTTTCCCAGCAGCAGCAGCAGCAGCAATAACAACAACGGAAACCATCATCTATGCTATCTTTTTATTTCCCTCTCCACAAATGGCCAAATGGCTAAACAGAGGTGGGGGAATACGTTATGGACAGCCGCTTCGGAGGCTGGCATGACCGACGTCAACTACAGTAACGTGAGACACTACTCCAGAGAAAGCGTCGCTGAGCTTTGGGGAGATATCGAAAATATCAAGATGAATGAGCTCCGGCTGAACGGTGGCTCAGATGCAATAATAAATCATCCGTGCGATAAATAAATCTTGCTCTCTGGCTGTGAAGAGGGATTCGTTGGAGAAGATGAAGAGCAGTACGTTTTAGGGAGCATTAATGATAGACCGCCTGCTCAGATCAACAGAGTCCGCAGATTCCAAGGGGCAAGTATTCACTTCTGATCCAGTCTGATGGGCTAAGATTAGACGCAAGAGAAGTCATCTCCCAAAGGTTATCATTCTTGTTTTCGAAAGGTCCTTGTAAGACGGAAAAGGAAATCTCTTATCGAAAGTCGATCGGAGAAACCGAAAATTCATAACTACCATCAATTATCTATATTCAAATGAGGGAGCCCGAACGGCTTCAAAGGTTATAATTTTTTATCTAACGTTATTTCGCTGATGAAATGGCAACTCAACCGAAAAGGAAATTTTCCCGCGAATTGGACCGTGAAGATTGCTTGCTTTTTTCATCGTTTTCTTCGGCTCAGTTCAAACTGTTGCTGCTTCTCTTGCTGCTGACTGCCAATCATCATTGATGGTGCTTTGAAAAGCTTAAGCTTATATATTTTTTTCCGCCGACGTAGCCTCCTCGAGGAGCTTTAAGTGGATTTTAGGGTGGTGGAAAATGTGTGGGAAAATAGCAAAAAAAAATCCTGATTGAAGTAGGGGATGATTTTTTTTTTATTCCAATAGGGATGTTTGCTACTGATTTTTTCCCTTAAGGCAGGGCGAAATAACGACGACGACGATAATTTTGATAGCTGACGATGACTGTTCTCGGGTAAACGACTTGTGAGTGGAGCCGTCCAATGCGAAAGGGAAAAGGTTTTCATGGAAGTTGGTTTTGGACAGTGAATCGTTCCGCCAGAGAAGGGATTGGGTTTGGTCATAGGGTGGTTCAAAAATTATAACAATCAATCAATTAGGGATCATGCATGAACTACGTAACCAGCGATTCGCAATTTCTCTGCTCCAGTTGTTATATGTATGTACACAACTTAATTCACTACCTCGAACACATCCACGCCGATTACCATACTTAGCCAGGCCAGTGGTGTAGTGGTAAGCGTGATTACCTCTCACCACAGCAGGCCTGGGTTCAATCCCAGTCGGTGCCGCCGGGATGTAAAGCCGTCGGTCTCCGGTTCATGAGTTGATGGGTCGATAAGTAGGGCCCAGGTGTGGGAGCTGCCTTCCTGGCGTCGGTAGCATTGGTGCTCAGCACGGAAAACAAGATAGACGGAAAACAAATCAAGGAAAGAAAGATTATCACACTTCTACCTATCCGAGCATTATCGCGCTTGGTTTCTCAAGCCAACAGATTTGTATTTGTATTTATTGTATAAATCCATCTGACATCGTGGTCTTAATGAATAAAACTTAACTAAAAAAAACTTTAACACGTTGTACAGAAAAAAACAAAATCATTCTGGTCGATTCCATAGGCGGTTTCGAAAGACGTTGGTAGAGATATTGAAGTCAAACAAGCTGTAATTGTCTTGGAGTCTTAGACTTATCGAATCGATGGGATTGTTGGATCCGTACTATGTTCGTTTCGTTGGCTGGCGCAATAGCTGTCTAGATCGCAGCACTCGTTGAGGGGCGTAGATGTTGAGCTGACTCAGCAATGCAGGGCAGTCTATTTTGGAGCGTAAAATTTTGGCTCCTGAGATAGGTTGGCTGAACTTGCGTCTATCCACTAGCGGTTCAATACCAAGCAGCGCACAGCGGTGCTCGTAGGGTGGTAGTCGTAATGAGTCGGTCCATGGCAAGCCTAGTAGAGCACATCTCACAAATTTCCGCTGCACTGATTCGATTCGTGAAATCCACACAGCATCGTACGGAGACCAGACGGCAGAAGCAAATTCTAGAATTGATCTAACTAGCGAGCAATACAGAGATCGCAAACACAGAGGGTCATCAAATTCGTTCGCTATCTTGAGAATAAATCCAAGTTGACGATTTGCTTTATCAACTATTTCCGAATGGTGCATTTTGAATGTGAGTTGATAATCCAGTACCACACCCAAGTCTTTAACATGATCAACCCGATTCAGTACAGTGCCATTGATAGTATAGTCATGTAGGATAGGATTTCTCGTTCTTCGAAAGGATATGATACAGCATTTGGACACACTGACTGCTAGAGGATTCAGTGCACACCAACTGATAAACAAATCTAGCTGTTGTTGCAATTGACGGCAATCATTGGTGCTCCTAACAACTAGGTAGATTTTCAAATCGTCTGCGTAGAACATTAGGCAGCAATTCAGAAGAACGTGGGACACATCATTGAAGAACCACGCGAATAACAGCGGCCCCAAGTTGCTCCCTTGCGGCACCCCACATCGAGGAATGAAAAGTGCAGACACGGCTGATCCAATTTTCACGAACAATTGACGGCCAGTCAAATATGATCTCAGCCAACTTCAAATTCTTGAAGATGCTCCTAGTCGCTCCAGTTTAGCCAACAGAATATCGTGATTAACTGAGTCGAACGCAGCCTTTATGTCAGTGTATATGCTGCCGATTTGACCTCCTTGCTCCATTTCGCTGATGCAAAACGACACAGATTAGTGATGACTGAACGTTACGGAAAAAATCCATGCTGAGATGTTGAAATGTGCGTTTTACAGGCCTGGAACATAACATCATTGAGAATTATCTCAAAGCATTTGGATCCGGCAGGCAACGAAGTTATTCCACGATAGTTCGACACATCCACTTTACTGCCTTTCTTGAAGATAGGCTGCATGTATGACATCTTCCAAGCGATTGGAAACTGCTGGCTTCGAAGAGAGAGGTTGAATATAGCTTGCAGAGGTGTAATCAACATGCCACTACATTTTTTCAATATGCTCGCAGGAATACCGTCCGGTCCAGGTGATACAGATGATTTCAGCTTCTTCAATGCATTCTCCACCATCGTCTGATTAACATCGAAAATATCAATGTCGAATGCGTCCGCGGGCAGGGACCTTGTCGCAGTTTCAACATCCGATGGAGATGCAGTTGATGCCTGGAAAACACTCGCAAATCGTCCAGCAAATAGTTCGCATTTGGCTTCTGCGGTGGAGGCAGATTGATCTTCCATGCGCATGGTAGATGGAAGGCCGCTTTCATTTCGCTTAGTGTTTACAAAATTCCAGAACTGTTTAGGATTTCTTCGCAGATTGTCCTGAACACGTCTTACGTATCTGCCGTACAAGTAACGGTTATAGCTCCGATAGTTGCGACTAGCTCGTGCAAACGCCAGTTTGGTGATGCCATTTTTGCGTGCCGAGAAGCGTTTAAGCATCTTAGATCGAATACGTCCAAGGTACTGTAAGCGAGAATTGGACCAAGCAGGTTTTCTCCGAGGTCTTGACAACGGAACACAGAATGTGAAGCAATCGCGCAGTATACTGTTGAAGCAACTAACAGCATCATCTACGTTGCTACACCGACAAACAGTAGACCAATCAACTTGAGAAAGCATAGATTTGAGTGCGTCATAATCAACTTTACTAAAGTCACGATCATGTTCATCGACGTTCTCAAAAAATGGAAAGATTGCTGAACAATACACCGTGAAAATAAGAGCTGGATGATGAGGATCGATTTCTACAACCGACTCCGGGGCCTCATCAACTGAACTGCAATCTGTCATGCAGTCGTTCGAAAATATCAAATCAAGCGTTCTGTCCAAGTGATTGCGTCACTGGCGTGCACAGGGTGGGGCAAGGTGGGGCAATTGCCCCTCCTTTTATAAATAAAATTTTTATTTCCACATTTACAAAATTATGATTAGCTTAGCTTAGCTTAGTCTGACTGCACGTATCGATAGTTGCACTCCGTGATTGATCTGAACCAGTGAAATTGCACAAAGAATCAACTGAATGGGGCTTGGGAGTAACCTGCCATTCTCAGTGTACATGTTCCAGTGACTCCTACCTTTAAAGATCAATAACGTCACCGGCCACGTCCTTGCAATCAGGTGGGAGAGGGAAGGAATGTTAGTGTGTGACTTTTGTTGTTTTGGGACCGTGTTTACCTCTGCATCCCACAAAAGTCACAGGAAGGAGGATTTTTTAGTGGGTTAGGTTCGTTGGATCAGGATTCACCTTGATAAGTGATGTGATCTTTTGTTTTGTGTAGTTATTTATAAGTGTTTTCGATTTATGCTCTAAACAGCCGGCTGTCTAGAGATGTAGATCATTATTAGATGTGTGTATACCGATTTAAACCAACAATAAGGATACTGTTGGGGCCACTCACAAAGTGTGATGATGGTTTATTTTATTTTATCAATGACCAAAATAATTAATTATAAGCGGTTTGAACCGATTTAAACCAGCAGCAAGGATGCTGTTGGGGCCACTCACAAAGTGTGATGGTGGTTTACTTGATTGAATATAAAATAATTATTAGAACCGATTTGACCCGATTTAGACCAACGTCAAGGATACTGTTGGGGCCACTCACAAAGTGTGATGGTGGTTTATTTAGTTCGGAAGAAAATGAATATGTATACTTCTTTTTTTTTATATAATAGAACGAATTTGTACTGATTCAAACCAAAAGCAAGGGTTCTATTGGGGCAACTCACGAAGTGCGATGGTGGTTTATACTATAAGGGCATAAAACAAAATCAAGAGCCATTTCGGTTTCCATAGCTTCCTAGACACTCGGCCGCAAAATAATCTTATCCGACGGAAACGTCTCGATCATCGCGCGATTTACCGTATTGATTCAAATTCCGAACAGTGCGTTAAAATCATCCTTTGAAAAACACCTTTTTTACCTAAAATATTGCTGATCCGCTCAGAATGTATTTAAACTCACGTTCCACATTTACAATTACAAAATTATGATATAAAATAACTTGATTTCTTGATAACTTGATTTGAAAGTAAAATAACTTCATTTCATAAAATAAGGGCACTGAAAATGAAAACCTTTTATTGCTTCAATTCCTTTGAGATGGTTCCTGAAAAGTGCACCACAAAGATGCATGAAGGTGTCAAACTTCAATGAAATTTTTTGGTCAAAAAATTGCACCACAGTGGTGCATACAAAAAATTCCTGGTGTAATTTTTTTTCAAGGTGGTTCATGGTGGAAGAGGGTAAATTTAAGGTTAAAAAATTCACCTTCGTGGTGATAAATTATGGTGTAAAAATATCATCAAGGTGGTGCATGGAGGGACTAATCAAAATGAAAATTGGAAAAAAATTGAATCACGCTAAAAAGTTGGGGATGCACATTTAAATGAACATTTCTGGTGGAAAATTCGCAACACTGTTGTATATGTAGAAACAAGGTTTATTCATTTTTCTGGTGCATAATTTGCATCGTTCTGATGAATGCAAGCTTCATTGAAAATTTATGGTGGACAATTTGTAGCATTATGGTGAAGAGACAAAGCCTAAAAATTGCACCACAATGGTGCACGGTGAAACAAACTTCCCTGACAATTATTGGTGCACCGTTCTGGTGAATGGAGGAGCATGCTTTATTGAAAATTTCTGGTGCAAAATTTGCATCACTCTGCTAAATGAAATGAACGGAAAATTTCTGGTGGAAAACTTGCACTGATCTTTAAAATCAAGCTATATAGAAAATGTCTGGTGGAAAATCTGCACCGTTCTAGTGAACGGATGGGCAAGCTTTTTGGAAAATTTTTGGTCTTAAATTTGCATCCCTCTGCTGAATAGAGAAAAAAAAACTTTAATAATAATTTCTGGTGTAAAATTTGCACTTGAAAATTTATGATAAAAAATCTAAAAATAGGGACAAGCCTTATTTGGTGGAAAACGTGCAACATTCTGATGATAGGAGAAGTAAGCTATATTGAAAATGTCTGGTGAAAAATGGAAAAAGGAAATCTGCACCAATCAGAAGATTGGAGAAGCAATTTTTATTGTACATTAACGGTGGTAAATTTGCATCGTTCTGATCAACTGAAATTTTCTGGTGGAAAGTTTGTTTTGAAAATTTCTGGTGTAAGATTTGCAACTATCTGCTTCATGGTGAGGCCTGATGTAAAAATTGTACAGTTCTGGTGAATGGATGGGCAAGCTTTATTGAACATTTATGGTAGAAAAACTACAACGATTGATTTGGTGAATGGGCGGACAACTTAAACTTGATTTCCGAGAAGAGCCTCAAGGGTATTGAATTCTGGGAACAGTTCGAAAAGAAAAGATTTCTGGGGATGATTCCATGAAAATTCTGCGAATAATTTCTAGTGAATTCTGCAGATAGTTCCAAGATAATTTCGAAAACAATACCGAGAGAATCAAATTTTGAATGAAATTCCAAAGGGATGTTGAGAAAAATTTCAAGGGAGTTCCGTAGATAATTTCAAGCTCATTCTGGGTGTTCTGAGAAAAAAAAGTTCTAAAATATTCCGAGAAGAACCTCAAGGATATTGAACTCTTATGACAGTTCTAAAATATTTTTGGGGAGAATTCAAAGAAAATTCTGCAGAAAATTTTTACTGCATTTTGCAGATAGTTTCAAGACAATTTCGAAAAGAATACCGAGAAAATCCAATGTTGAGTGTAATTTCTAAATTATTTTATGCAAAATTTCAAGCAAATTCCGAGGATAATTTCTAGCTCATTCAGTTCCAATGTCTTCTGAGAAAAAATCACGAAGAGTTCTAAATATAATTTCAGTGGACTTCTGAGAAGAATTTCAAAAGAGCTCTTTTGAGGGGGTTTTAAAAAATTCCGAGAAGAACCTCAAGGATATTGAATTCTAAGGACAGTTTCAAAGGATTTCTGGAGAGTATTCCAAGTATTCCAATTCTAAGTTTAATTTCTAGTGAATCCTGCAAATAGTTCCTAGATAATTCCGAAAAGAATACCGAGAAAATTAAATTTTGAGTGCAATTCAAAAATTTCAAGAGAGTACCGCTAATTTCTACCTCATTCCAGAAACATTTTTTTGAGAAAATTTTTCTGAAACTCTAAGGGAATTTCAGTTCCAAGGTGTTCTGAATAAAAGTCAAGAAGAGTTCTAATTCCAGAGGACTTCTGAGAAGAATTTCAAAAGAGCTCACAGAGTTCTAAAAATTTCGAAAAGAACCTCAAGGAATTCTGAGGATGGACTTTTTCGCAACTGTACAAAATTTAAAGGCAGCTAATTTAAAAGTTGGTATTAGTTTGCCATTGAACCTTGGTCAATAGTTGTCTTACTAAAAATTCGTCTAAGAATCTTCTCTGAAAATTTCAAGTCATTTGTTACCGTGGTTAAAAAGTTACAGCTGTTTATGTGCGTTGCAATAAATTCGGGTTTGTCTTTTATATCATCTTTAAAACATGTTGAATGTTCGGCATCATTATTTTCTGTCACCTAGACTGACGGTACTTTGGGACGGTTCATCATCGTCGATGCGATTAAATTGCCAATTTTCGCAGTTTGCATTGAAGAAGATGAACCACCACCGGAAGTAGTGGAAAACAGTGGTGAGTGGACAGCATCCTCTCCCACGCACTTTGGAGTACTCCCCATTCCCAGATTAAATGCACCATAGAAAAAAAATTGCCCCTCCTTAACAAGATTCCTGTGCACGCTAATGGATTGCGTATCATATTTCATTATCTCAACCTTCCAAAAGCAAGGCTGTCCAGAGGAATGCGGCAAGCTTGAGAAAAATTTGATGCAAGAGGATCAGCAAATGCGTAGACGATGTTCACTGATTTCCAGATGATTCGAGGCTGATTGAAATCCCCGAAAAAGATGATCCCATCATTGCTACCCATCATTTCATTAATTTCCGAAACAATGTCAGTGTGAGATTGAACGCACTCGCAATCAGCGGACTTCTCTGGTGGTACGTATGAAAAACCAACGAAGATAGACCTTGTGTCGGATGAGATCTTTACCATATGCTCTCCATGCTTGCACCCGAAGAGGTTTGCACTAAAGCTGCTTCGAGTTTGTTAGAAACAGCTATTAAAACACCTCCACCACATGTCCTGGTACTGTTCAAAGCAGAACGATCGCTTCGATAAACGCTGAATCCATCACCGAAAAATTGACATGATTTAATTCGGTCGTCAAGCCATGTTTCTATGAAAACAAACACATCATAACTGTTTTCCGAGGATGCAAGGAAGACGTCGGTGATTTTGGTTTTAAGCCCTCGGACGTTTTGATAATAAAAATGTAGTTGAGATTTTGCCGGATCACACGAAGCAACTATCGTGTCGGTTGTGCTTTCTCTGCCATTCCGGTCGATTGAACGGGATCTAACGTTTGCAGCATTCCCTCGAACAGAGCTGAAACTTGGGTGCAAGTCATGTACCGGATTGCTTCGATTGCAGTCATACTTGCCTGAGGTGGAAGCTTGGAAGACCCCATCACCGTCCTCAACAGCAGGGCCAGAACGACTACGACGGCGGAAACGAGCAGGCTCGACTGCGTTGAGGGGATCAGGGGCTTGTTGGTGCGGTGATCGGTACTGGATGCAACAGGTTCGGTAGATGGAGCAATATTGTGAAACAGAAAGTTGGCTGAAAACAGCGGTTGGAAGACCCCGTCACCAACTATGACCTCAGGTCCAGAACGGCTACGACGACAGGAACCAGGAAGCACGTCTTGATGATGTCATATTTTAGCGAACTAATTGATGTCTCATCAGTGCTTTTGACAGAACTGCGCTGAACCATGTTCCGGAAATGATCACTAGAACAGATACCAAGTCTTCAGTGTATTCACCTTTACTGCAACATTTTCAGCTTCTAGTTTCAGCCTGGTGTACTGCTCCGTTCTTCCGACAATGTCCGCGCAATTAGCTCCGTATAATGAATTTTGGGCGCAGATATTTCGATCTACATGCGTTCCTCTAATCCAGGCTGAACTAAAATGCATAAGGGAATTTTTGGACACCCATCTAGATTTCTATTCACTCATATAAGCAAAATATCGTTGCAAACATACAGCATCGAAAATATTCTGTCTTCATCCAGAACCAATCATCGCCCTTAAATGTGGAATGAAAGTACCGTGGACCTCCACTAATCTAAACGAACGCGTTATAACACATTATTTCGTCACACATTTTTCATTTGCACCCATTATAGTCCACAAAGACGTAGTCCTACGTCAAAAGTGATTCATATTTGTGAGCTAAAGTCATACCCAGCCCTTAACCTGGGAAAGATCGTACCTCTCCTTTCAGCTACAGACCTAACAGCCTTCTCTCAGGGTTACCAAAGCTCTAAAGCGAATTACCGGCGTCTTCTAACAATATCTGCCGACGAAAATAACATCTTACTCGAGGAGCAATTTAGTTTTCGACAAGGTCGATCGACTAGTCACCAACTGATTCGAGTACATAAAAGTAACATTCTCAGACGGAACAAGTCTGTATCTAAAACATCTGCCATGGCGTTGTTGGACGTTGAAAAAACGTTAGATAATGTCTGAAATGATGGGCTCCTGTACAAACTACTACGATACGGTCTTCCAATCTTCCTCGTGAAGATCGTCCAAAATTACCTCTCAGACAGAACATTCCAAGCCTCTCTCAATGGCATCACTTCTGATGCCTTCAACTTTGGCGCGGGTGTTCCGCAAGGAAGTATTCTTGAGCCCATCCTCTTCAACTTGTTCACCTCTGACATTCCGGCTCTCCCAGATGGTGGAATGTTGTATCTGTCTGCAGATGACAAATCCATCGTCTACAAGGGAAGGTTCATCACTACTGCCAAACTTCAGAGAGGCTTGGATGTCCTGTCTGAGTATTTCAACAACTGGAAGATTCGTATCAACGCGGCGAAGACCCAGGTCATCATATTTCCACATTCCCAATCACCAAGACTTTTTCCGTCGGAAAATAATAAGATCTTCTGGAACGGCTCAGTGGTGGGATTTTTCTAAGAGGTTGTGTACCTCGGACTAATACTATACTGCAGGCTTCTTTTCAGGGAGCACACTGACAAAACTAACACCAAGTGCAACATCTTGATAAGATCACTGAAGTCCACTTTATCCCTGAAAAAAAAGCTTGCTAGGGGAAATGGCTCTAATGTTGGCCTATGGATCTAAGATTGGGCTCATTGCTAAAAGTCTGCTATTTATCAATTGTATCTAGATGAACGCGTCATTGGGATATTTTTGGTCGCTATTGAAAATTTAGTCGATTGCTGAATATATGCATGGGCTCAAATTAGGGGCATTTAGGCCGACATTACATCCATTTCCCCTATCTAAGGGAGTTGTTCCGAATGCCATCACCTTAAACTGCAATGGATCCAGTAAAAGATCCTTAGAATGATCCACCGCGGGCTCGAAACTCTGAGATCCACCTTCTGGATGGAATCCAGCCATTAGAAGAATGGAGAGAATTCATCCTGGAAAGATTCAGAGACACATGCCTGATATCAGATCAACAGATCATATGTGATCTAGCACGTTAGGTTAAGCTATACTCTGAGTAAGGTAGTTTATCACATTTTTCAATTAAAACAAAACACACATCCAAGGGGTATTCTGTAAACCAGTTGGAAAACGCCAATATTAAATTAGAATATCCAATGAAACAATGAAACAAAGATGAAGGCTAATCAATTTAAATCAACAGATATATGCGTGATTTTACTATTTTTGGCTTTTGAAAAGTGATTCATATGCAAAAGGTCTTTTGGATGGTCAAGCTTAGTGTACAATGGGCATGTTTTAACTAGGCAGTACAACCAGAAAGTAGGTTTTTGTATTCAGTGAAGTTATTCGGATGGACAAGATCTATCGCATGATTGGCCTCACAGTTCTAAATTCACTCACCATGCAGCGCTAGTGTCATTTGATTCGAAAGGTTTGCTTAAGCAGTCTACTGAATTCACTGACAACAAATCATATTCAGAGAGTGTGTCACTTCCACTCATTCGTATGGAGAAATTTCTAAAAGCGTAAGCTATTCATGCGTTGAGTGACCTACGCTTTTAAAAATTGCTCCATACGAATCAGTAAATGTGCCTCACTCTCTGAGTTAGTATCGTTTTCAGTGTTTCGACTAGGTAGGAAGTTGATGTTTTTAGTCAAGTTATTCAGATAGAAAAGATCTATTGTATAATTGACAGCTCAGATTTATTATATCTTTCGGTGGACTTCTCTGATGTGAGCCTAGAAAACAGAATGGATAACTGAACCACAGACAAACAGACATAAATCTTAAAAGAAAATTCTTCAAAAAATATCGTGAAGCGTATTTTGCATGCACAATCATCCACATTCCCAAGCATTGATGTGCAACCGGAACATCCCTCGTTCATGCAATTTTTTCACCAGTTGCTTTTACCTTAGTTCTGTCAACACGTCAGCTGTGTTGAACAAAAACAAAACAGATGCAAGTCAGTGATGTCAATTCTACCAAATTTTACGTAGATCTATAGAATTTATTGAATTTTGCAGAAATACGGTTCGTATTCACAGAAACGCAGTATTTTTTAGCAATGTTGTTTCTTTAGTGTGATTTTTCTTTTATTGGAAAAAGATTTTGATCGTGGCAATGAATCACTAATGCGTGCTTTTCCTATCACCGCGCATCACTTTAATGTGTGCACAGCAAACAAATATAATATGTATTAATCAATGCTACTATGTATTGTAACATTTAATGTCTTGTTCAGACCACAGTGTTATAACATGTTGATAATTATAAAACGTCATAAAAATAACCTTGTAATAATTACTCAACAATAGGAATGACCAATGTGCAGCTGTTTGGATGTAATATTCATCAACTCTGTATTCGTCCGATTACTAAGCGGTATGTGGTATCTTGGAATTTTTCCTGTACTGCTACAGAAGGGAAAATCGGTTTTATTGCCTATTCTAACAAAGATATTTCGAGCAAGCTTAATATTAAGCTATATACCAGCAGTGTGGCGACAAGTGCGGGTTATTTTTATTCCCAAGGCCAATAAAAAGGATAAAACTTCACCAAAATCCTTCAGGCCAATAAGCTTATCGTCTATTTTGCTAAAAATAATGGAAAAAGTAATAGATGAACACATAAAGTCATCATATTTAGTTACTAATCCTCTGAGCAAATATCAATTTGCATACCAGGAAGGTAAGTCATTAGTAACAGCACCCCATACTGTTATTACAAAACTAGAAAGATCTTTTGAAGCAAAATAAATTTCACTTGACATTGAAGGTGCATTCGATAATTCATCTCACGATTCAATTACTGCAGCTATGATGAAACGTGGTTTCAATCAAAGCATTGTAAATAGGATCAATGAAATGTTATCCAAAAGAGAAATATCAGCAAACCTTGGAAGCTCACTCATCAGTGTAAGAGCAACCAAAGGATGCTCGCAAGGAGGCGTAGTTGATGATCTTCTCAAAAATGTAATAGCCCATGGCTTCGAAATAATTGGCTTCGCAGATGATATAGTCATAATTGTACGTGGCAAATATGATTGTATTATCGCTAACAGAATGCAAATTGCTGGTGTGATAGGGAAGGATTAAACATAAATCCTTCTAAAACTACTGAAAAACTACTATCGTGCCATTTACCGAAGGAAGAAATTTTCATTAGACAACTATGATTGAAAGGCACACTTTTGGAACTTTCTAATGCTGTCGAATATCTTGGAGTAATCTTCGATAGTAAACTTAATTGGAATATGCACCTAGAGCAGGCAATAAACAAAGCTACTAATGCTCTATGGATATGCAAAAGAACATTCGGTAAACAGTGGGGACTGAAACCAAAAATGATCATTGGATTGGATTTACTCGGCAATTGTGAAACCCAGGATTACTTATGGTGCATTGGTCTGGTGGCCAAAAACAAAAGAGAGTGTTGTTCAGAGAAAGTTAGAAAAACTCCAAAGGTTAGCAACTCTCTCAATAACAGGTGCAATGAGAAGTACACCATCGAAGGCATTGGATGCTTTGCTTTATATGCTACCATTGCATCAATTTGTACAATTAGAAGCCGAAATGTGTGCTCTAAGGATTACAAGGTCAGTGAAACTCTTTGAAGGAGACCTTAGAGGACATCTTACGATTCTAAAAACTGTTAGTATCAACTCTATAGTAAGGAACAACGAAGACTGGATGGAGAAAAGATACAATTTCAATCGACTTTTTCGAGTAGTTGACCCTGGGCGTAATTCATGGCAATTTGGTGGCCAGGTTCTTCGTCCAGGATCGATTGTTTTTTATACAGATGGTTCAAGATTGAACAATCAAGTGGGAGCAGGAGTAGCTGGCCCAGGGATAGAAATATCGGTTCCTATGGGCAGATGACCAACTGTGTTCCAAGCTGAAATCCAAGCAATTTTAGAGTGTTCCGTTATATGTTTGCGTAGAAACTATAAGAGTTCAAATATATGCGTCATGTCCGACTGTCAAGCTGCTCTAAATGCTTTAAAGTCGGCGACATGTACATCAAAACTTGTCTGTGTTCAATCACTTCAAAAATTGTCTTGTCATAATCAAGTCAACTTAAATTGGGATTGAGGGAAATGAAAGAGCTGATGCACTAGCAAGACTCGGATCTTCTCATAAGTTCATCGGGCCAGAGCCCTTTTGTGGCTTATCGGCTGCATCTCTTAGAATGGAGCTAAAAGCGTGGGAATCTTCAAAAGTGGAGGAAAACTGGAAGAACACTTCCATTGCTAGGCAGTCGAAGCGATTTATTAATCCAAACATTTCTGTGACCCACAAAATCCTGAAACTTTCTAAGAAAGATCTTAGTATATATGCAGGTCTTATAACAGGTCATTGTCCGAGCCGTTATCACTTGAAGCTGATTGGAAAACTTCAAGATGATGTATGTCGCTTCTGTGGCATAGAAAAGGAAGACTCGGAACATTTGCTATGCCACTGTCCGGCAATTTCGTGCTGGGATAATGGTATTAGTCAAACGATGGCGATCACTCCTATTAATAGTGATACGGCATCTTGATATAGCTAAAGAAACAAATGGGGAATATATCACAATAGATCAGAAAAATGGTCGCAGTGATGAAAATACCCGACAAGGAAAAAAAAGTGGTATGTGTCTCCAGTGGGATGCATTGGCCCTCTTATCATTGTCAAGAGCTGATATCTACTAAATTACCCCGAAAAAGAACTGGCATCACTGACAAGTTCGAAATAAGGTGGCTTGCTTAACGCTTCAGTGGCACCGCAAGACAAATGCGAGCACATTCCATACTAAACCTTATTTGCGAAGCATGTGATTGTGAGATTTATGTCTGTTTGTCTGTGACTGAACTTTGAATCTAGTTGCATATCGCCCAGCACAAACGATACGGTGTCGAGAAAGCTTAACAAAAGAGGCATTCATTAAAAGTTTTCGGTTTTACTTCGATGGAATGGTAGCAGTACCGAGCAGCACAGACTGGATTGAAATCATACCAATAACCAGCAGAAGTAACAGTCAGCAGCAGTCATTTTTGCAATCTAGCAACTTTTCATACGCATGAAAAATTAAGTTGCATCCTACTGAACCGGACTCTCCCATCAGTGAGTGAGCGAGCATGCGGCAGAGCGCTGGTTCCAAGCAGTTATTGAAACTTGAGAAAATGGACCAAGTTGGAAGCTGAAGTGTGCACTCCAATAGCACAGCCTCAATTGATTGGCGTGATTGGCAGTATTAGGTATTCAGTTTCATTGGAGTCTGTTGCTTCGATGCGATTCCCATGGAAAGGATGATGTTGTTTGATTCAGCTGTCCAAGTCCTTAAATGTTTATAGATTTTTATTTTCGAAATACATTTCCTGCAAGGTCGTACTCTTTAAGCCTAAAGTAAATTTCATAAGATCATCGGAAGTGAAGCCCAATTAAAAGTAATCTACCCAGCAAGATTCAACTTTACCACAGTCTGTCAAAGCATCATCATGGAATTGTGCATTTAAAAATATTAAGATCATGAAAATTGATTAAAAATTAAAATAACAAACGGAACGGGTCTATTCCGCTTATCATGAATTCCTAACGTTATGCATAGCGTCGGATGTATGATTGGTATTCCTGTTATATCTATTTAAATAAATTCAAATCATCTTGCTTCGTTTGGTACAATTTATTCCCACAACACATTTGTGATCATTCTTTCGTACTCATAACCATCCAACCGAGAAGAAAGCGAATTCAGCCACAAAATGCTTCTATCATTCTTCCAGTGTCATATGGAAACAAAATTCTTCTGTGCTCCACCTTTCTCGAAAATCACACACAAACTCACGCCCATATTTCCACGCTGATGCTACCTCCTTCTGTTCTTCGAAGTCCAACCCGACTCCATTTTGCAACGAGAAAAGCATCACATTTTGGCTCGATGAACATGTTTACCCTCCACAAAAGAACAGCACCGAAAATTCCCACCCCTACGGGTCCCTCAACTCTTTTAGAACAACAACCAACAAACCACAACAACAACAACAATGCTGTCAACGGAGACGACGTTATTGTTTTCCCACGTCGAAGAAGCTGTCACTTTTGCAACACTGTCGGATTGGAAGAAGATGTCTTAGATAGATGGGAGAATATTCAGATGCGTGTGTGCCTACATATCAGAAATTAACATTTGATCCTCATTGAAATAAATTTTGAAATAAGCCAGAAATGGATTAATGTGAGTTGGCAGTTTTTTAAAGTTTTCAACATTTTTTGCAAAATTATCGATTTTAGAAACGAAAACAAAATTTGGAAGGCCCGTTCCTAATTTTTTTTTTCGGAAAGGGTTCTAATTCTAGGAAAATCCACATATTACAGTTGCTTTTCTGCATACAAAAAAAAAGCGCCGTAACTTTTTTAGCTAGCGACATTTGTTGCGAAAATCAACACCTGGTGCATGACTTCATCATATTAGAAAAGACTTAAAAAGCCATTCTTTCACTAGAAACTTACCATTTAGAGCGTCTTTATCTACACCACATGCGACGGACTCGCCTCTCGAGCTTTCCACAGGCACTGGCGAATGTTTCTAGGTACAGATAACTTGGATAACTTTAGACTAAACTTTGCAAAAATGCTTACTCCGCGGTCCTACGTAGTCGTCTATGGTGCCTCATCTTTTCTGTCCTACATCGGCGTGCACTGG
This sequence comes from Ochlerotatus camptorhynchus, assembly GCF_037179485.1. Lineage (NCBI taxonomy): Eukaryota > Metazoa > Arthropoda > Insecta > Diptera > Culicidae > Ochlerotatus > Ochlerotatus camptorhynchus. Next base: position 551,297 of record NW_027040576.1, read on the forward strand.
AATCAAAAGTTAAGTAATTTGCAACGCCATCTTTCGCCTTGCTTACAACTTGTTTCAAAGGAAAAGTTTCATCTCCTTGGAGCGCACTTTTACACGTCAGCGGCGTCTGTAATGGTTTTTTTTATGGTATGTACTTTTCTTCATGGCATCACTCAATCCTATTGAGCGTGCGGGCATCTTTTTGAATTTCTGGCCCGGGAAAAGATCTGAAAAGTCCAAAGGTTCAATTGACAGTTTTAAAGTCATTCCGGTGATTTTGGCGTCTCCATAGCGTTTGTGGAATTCTAAGGCTTAAATGGCGATAGTTAGATGATTTTTTCCGTTGTTTGGCGTTTTCTGACTATTTTGGCAAATGTAAGACAAGTTTGTTATTTTAAGGACGGTTTTTTTTATATCATTTTGGTGTTTTCCAGCCCATTCTAATCTTTTTTAGGATACTGCTAACAGTTTCCAGAGTATTTTGGCGATTTCAAGCCCATTTTAATTAGGCCCATAAGGAATTTTTCTTGCGATTTTATTGGCCGAATGTGGTTCTGGGCACTCATTATTGATCTTTTTTGAGTACTGATGAATTTTAATGTGTCGCATGATGGATGTTGATCCTAGTCAGGAACTGGCTACTTCCTCGGGAGTATCCGGCACTCGGTTCAGCTGTCATTGATTTTGTTTTTGAGTTCTGATGTAATTTGATGTGCTGCATAATGGGTTTTGATCCTAGCCAGAAACTGTCCGCTTTCTCAACGGTACCCGGAACATGCCTGATGTGTCCAATGTGGACCTGGGTACTGAATTTTTCTGTCAATGAACTTGTTTTAAAGTTTTAATTAATTATTTTTTTTTTCCTTTATTTATAAGGTTTTCAGCCATTGTAATTTCTGTAATGTAATGTAATGTGTCACATTATGGGATTTGATCCAATCCAAAAACTGACTGCTTCCTCGGAGGTACCCAGAACATCCGTATGTGGCAGATGTGGTCCTGGACCGAGAATTTAGCTGTCATTTGTATTTATTTTTTTTATTTTTATGTGATTTGATATTTATGTTTGCAAAAGTAATAACAAAAAAAGCATTTTTCATTAAATATATCAATCGACGATTTGTGATAACTGCTAGCTCACTCACAGAAACTAACAACACCAGCTAGTAGGGGAAAGGTTCCCCTACCTGATGATGGTGTTTGTTTGCGTATGTGAGTTAACAGTTAAGACAAATCGTCGGTTGAAGCGATTATTTACAAAAGCAGATATCGATTTGAATAGTTATGCTTGATACGTTATCTGTTGTTTGATTTCTCCGCGGAATCGTGTTCTCGAGACCGTTGCTGAGATATGGCTGATGTAGTCAGTACATTTTCATATTACTTGTAGATTTTCGGTACATGCATACTTATAAACTATAAACATGACTACATTTTCATATTTATATTGATGTATACACTCCGAAAAAATGTAATTTTTATCATAACATAATATATTCATGTCACAAGTTTCATAAAAGTTCTCGACTGAAAAAAAATTAAAGGGTTGTGTCGTAGACACGACCGCAGCATGACGTAGAACTACGCAAAATTGATGTATGTCATGCATTTTGGACTAGGGGAAATGACGGCTTCGGCATGACAGACTATTTTCGGCAACCCAAATTGAAACACTATTTTCACTGGATTTTCTTACGAAAACACTTCGCTGAATGCATGCAAACGATTCTTTATGCTTTCAGCTTCAATTTGACTATATTTTTACCACAGAGAAAATGCAATCTAGCAGGGTTTTCTTGAAATGAAACACACGCACTACAAATTGTAGCTGATTTCGAGTTGCCGATAATAGAACAGTTTTTACAGATTTACATGCAGTTCAAATGGAACGGTTGCCGAAAAAAAACCGGTTGCCGACAATACTCGCTCTCACTAGAGAAGATTGGAGCTTTGTAAAAGCGTTTCAAAACAGTTTTTGACAATTCTTTCGACTGAAATGAGCAGCTGGCAGCAAAAGATTGTAAACAAACCAATACTGCATATGTGTGCGTTCCATAAAGAAAAAGGCTATAGAAAGAAGGTCGCTGCTTAGGTTGCCGAGAATACGTAAATTCCCCTATTATACTTTATCTTAAATTTTTCAAGCATTTCAATGTTTCGGTTATGGTTCAATGTTGGTTCAAGTAATTTTCCTAGAATGTAATAAATTATGAAAATTTAAATGTGGGGTTCTAAACAAGCCGTTATATATTTTGGAGTAGCACCCCAGTATAGTCCATAAAGACGCCATGCATGTTGTGAGATAAAATAATTCCCAAATTATATGGTAATTTTTTTTTTCAGTAGCTCCATCATTAGTTTAAAATAAGGTCTCTGTAGCAGAGAAGATTGAAAGTTGAATTTTATGATAACGCAACAGGCAGTTATCAGAAGACGGTACTTTCAATATTGAACAAAATGTTGGTTCATATGTCAGCAAAGTAGGGGAGGAACAAGGGGTATAACAATCATACGGGGCTTAAGCACCTATTTGTTCTCCAATTTGGACAAAATTATCATGCATAATCATTATGTAGCTTACAGCGTGTTCGTAGAATGATGCAAAATAGAATACTGTGACTTTTATTCTAAAATTAAACGTCTGGTTTCAAATAAGTAGGTGCTTAGTATAACATTAATTGAAAATTAGGAGGATTCAGTTATTGAATTTCAAAGTCAGCTTTATACAGGTTCTGACAGGATTTCACACGGTTTTTTTTTATGAATATACTATAGAGGTACTAGATATGTATGGAGATACTATGAGCTATGTTAGATATGTTTTACATTTTAATTTCTATTAGATTTATTTTATTTATTTTAAGATTAAAATTTTTATTAAAAGATTAAGTATATTTTATTGAATGAGAAATTGTGTCGTTGGTGATAAATCACAATCATCATCGTGAGCGAATTTTTTTCTCAAATTTGAATGTTTTGGCTCTCTGAGCAGCAGCGGGTAAAACATTAATGGAATAAATTTTAATTAATTGTATTACTTTCAGGTTCTCAGTGTAGGGGATGGAGGGGAGGAGGGAGGGGGGGTTGTTTTATATAAATAATTTCCGCGTTTCGATCTAGTTGAACCCAGTCCCCTTCGATCCCATCGCGGGTTGTCAAGGTAGCACATGCTGATAGACTCTGATGCCCTGCTTACATTATGCTGGCTACTTTTTTACACAGTGCTAGCAAATCCGCATAGATGTAAACTCCATATTAACCGCTGACTTGTTCCTGCTTGCTGCAGGACCCAATACCACGCCATCCTAAGCGGTAATGAGCAAAGGCACGACAGTAGCGCTGTTTTATATCTTTTTAGGTTCAAACAGAACGATGTGCAGCCAAATGGTACTCGATTATGATGACTGGGTTTGGGGAAAACGTTTATTACAGAAAACATTGATAAAATTATCATTTGCACATTTTCAAAAGATTTGTTTGAAAAATTTGAAAACTATTTATTTCAGCAGATTCGTAAAGTAATTTTCTATCGATTGGCGTATTTGGATTTTAATTTCATCTATTAACGCCAAAGTTATAAACGTTCAAAACCTAACACTATTTCACCATTAATATTTTTTGATGTGCACCCCAGTTCTACGTCAAAAGTCTGGAAAACATGATTCCACTGGAAATCTAAAATCACATTACATATATATAGTGAGATAAGCGTTTTTTATTACATTTACAAAAATAACATAATTGGCAACGCTGCAAAATTTTAAAGATTCCTTGCAAAATTCAAAACTGGAAACAGTCGATTGCATTTTCTGTAACTCTGTGGGGAAATGGAAGCAAAGCGTATTCTAACCTTCAACACTGATCACTAAATGTTCGTTTCTAACGATGACCGAGATGCATGCAATGTACGAAACAATAGCTACTAACGGGTGACACAAACACAAGTTTGAGAAAAGAAAAGTGATTTATTTCAAATGAAGCTACGACACGTTTCTACAAAACAAAAATCAATGAACATTTTGTCAAGGCTCAAATGTGTTAGCTTTGCGGAGCCGAATATTTTTTACATGAATGTGTTTACATACTAGTGATTTTTACAGAGTGAATATCATTTCTTACAACTACAAATACACGGGGGCCGATTACTCACGGCTTACTCGAGATTAGGAATTAAATTTATTGATCATTTGGAGGAAGGACAAAGGAAATCATTTTGAACTAATTTAAAACTTAAACGTAAAGCATGACTAAAACACAAAACATTAAACACATACATCAACAGCTTTAAGAAAGTCGTAAATAAGCTTCATAGAGTCGATATCATGGCAAGCCAAGACGTCTCTAATTGGCTTAAAGGGTTGTTTTCCTCGGACCCTAAGGGAATCACACAGAACGGATCTAGCCTCATGATGCAAGGAGCAGGACCAAACAACGTGCTCGATGTCGTGATAACCGTTTCCACAGGTACACAAGTTGCTGTCGGCAAGCGTAATACGGAAGAGGTGGGCGTTTAACGAACAGTGATTGGACATGAGCCTGGACATTATACGAATAAAATCACGACTCAAATCCAACCCTTTGAACCAGGGTTTGATCGATACCTGTGGGACAATAGAATGTAGCCATTTTCCCAGATCACCATCATTCCACTTTTGTTGCCAGTTGGCGAGGACTTGCTGACGAGAAATCGTGAAAAATTCGTGGTAGGCGATTTGTCGCTCGTAAATATCGCCTTCCAGCGAATCAGCTTTCTCATTGCCCGGGATAGAGCAATGAGAAGGGACCCATACCAAGGTGATGATATGCGAGCTGTTTGATAAAGCACTCAATGACGATCGTATTTTCTGGAGGAAATACGCCGAGTGCTTCATCGCATAGCCTCCAGGGAGCTTAGGCTATCCGTAAAAATGAAATAATGGTCAGGTGGAAGTGAGGCAATACGCTCTAACGTGTACGATATAGCTGCTAGTTCAGCAACGTATACCGAACACGGCTTTTGAAGCTTGTATGAGGCGCTATGAAGATCGTGGAATACTCCAAAACCAGTGGACGCATTTATCACCGACCCATCTGTGAAAAATCTCTTCTCGGTGGGGCCGTGGCGGTATTTGTTCGCAAAAATAGTTGGGACAATCAGGGAACGGTGAGATGAACATTTGAATAAGGTCCGTTATCAGCTGTTTGGCGTGGCTTTGTACAGCATTTAAATGAGCGTTGTACAGCATTTAAATCGATTTTACGAATGAAACTTTTGATTCGGTCTATCAGCTGGTTACAATTCTTGGCCCTCCAATTGTTTTTATTCACCAACGAACTCATATTTCCAAAAAAAATCTTCATTTGGGCGACACTGAGGCAAGTTTGTTGGATTGCGGTTCGATTTTCCAAGAAGGTTAGTGTTTTCTTAGCATAATGCGATGATGCTTTATCCGGCCAAAACGCGTAGTTTCCGTCTGCGCTATATTTTTGAAGAAATGAAATCAATATTTTGTTTCAAACATTGATTTTGGTACACTTCTTGGTTGATACCCAAACCGCTAGGCTTGAACCATGGCTTAGAAATTCCCCTCTCCGATATGGCGATATACAGCATCACTTTCTGTTCAAATTTGTGTTTGAACTTGAATCTTACATTTGGAGATGTTGTACAACTATTATCTGAATAATATCGATCATTTCCAGGAATGTGAAATTTTGAGAGAGGAAAGTAACTTTCATCATCCACAACGAGACATTTTCGTGAGTAATTTTTTGTCATCCAACGGCATTGGGTTTTCACGTTCGAAATTTGTTGATCAGTGTAGTGGAGCTCTTGATTTCTTTCGACAAACTATTCCTATCCTTTTCTGATTTATGCCAAATGCGAATCTTGAATCTTAAATACAGAAGCTACTAACCTATTTCAATAAATCCAACAAGAATCACAGTTCTCCAAGCTCAATCCCTGTCATTGACAGACAGTGGCAAGTTCCGATCCCGTCTGCTGCAGCTCTCGCCTTTTTTCTATCTTTTATCTGCACACAAGAAAGTTGTACCCTAACAGCTATAAGCTCCGTATATTATAAAATACCCTCTGGGTCTCTAGGTGGCGTGCTCTAAATCAGCTCAGCAAACTCGGCAGAAAGCATCAGATCCCATATTAGTGAGCGTACGTACTAAAGCTGTGTGTGTTGAAGAAGAAGGCCAAGCCCAAAAAAAAGAAGCACCGCCAAATTTGCTACGGAGCAGATCTGGTGCTGCTGCTGCTTCTGCTGTGCTTCTCTGTACATATATCTTCTTTTGTTGCCAGACGCAGATAGTATTATTTTCTCTAGCTTTGTATTTTCGAGGCGGAAATTGCTAGTTGCTGCAAAAATGAAACTAGAAATTATACTTTTACGCCAAGACCGGTCTTTGCTCTTTGTTGGCAAATTTAGTTTGTGAAATTTTTGTTTGTACCTACCTACCACGTTCAGGATGTGCAGTTAGCACTTCCTGCGGATGGGTCGACGGAAGGAACGGAAAAGCATAAGAAAAATTGTAGCTTACGGATGTTGATGCAATAGGATTCGTGGAAATGAATCGTCAACTACCGTACGCCTCCATCGCAGTCGTCATCCGTGGTAATTTATTCCGAGAAAAATTCTCTTTTATCGAAGAAATGAAAGTACCGCTGAAAATTAGCAACCGACAGCTTCCGAAATTCTTCCAACTGAGACGATGAGGTAGGATTAACGAAACGAAACATGAACGTTGCCATTTTTTCTCACTTTCTGGGCTTCGCTTTGATTTCACGCATCGGAAGGTTCTATCAGGTCGAGTAGGAATGGTAAATTTGTTCGTCTCATTTCTCGACAGATTCGTGCTCTTCCTCTTTTTCTTCTGGTACTGTCGGTAAGCTTTGCATAAGTACCCTACATACTGACGGAAATGGCAAAATCTTGTTCAGCCTGTCTCGGTATGAAAATTCCCACGTGGCTCTTTTGAAGTCAGCATTGCGGAGCAAAGAGTGCCGTTGAGCATGGACTTTGCAATGCGTTGATTTTCATTACAGTTATCTTCAGGGAAGCGTGATGTGAACGAGAATTTTTCGCATGTTTTGAAGAGGTTCACTAATCCTCGGAGTACTGAAGATACAGGTGAAATCACTCATCGCCGCTGTAATCAGACCTAAATTGAGCTTTGGAAAAAAATTACCAGTGAAGCGGTGAGTTACGTACCGTTTCGTAGCAACCGGGAGCAATTCCTTGATTGAGCTTTTGTTACCTCCTCCCCTTTGGGTGATTTACGAGCTCCATTGTCTATTCAACTCCTGACAGCTTAATTTTTCATCTCATGCAAGGCATGCGGATTAAGGGGATGCGTTGTCGCTCGTACCTTTCGTTCAATTGGCATCTCTTCTTCGTTTATTTTTTTGTGAGCCCCACTTTTCAGTCGAAAGCCTGATGAAGTGTTTGTCACTTTTGTTCGTTTGCCCGTTGTTGGCAAGTTGACAAGGGAAAGGCTTTGTTTTGTTTGCTCACATCGCTCTGTGTCTATCACAATTTCTCTAAAGTTGATAAGAGTGGGGTGAGGGATGGAGCTTTCGTGGAACCCGCGCGTCAGCAACTGGGAGACGTGTGATGGATGATGATGTGTGCGTATAAACAATTAGGATGTGGCATCTGGGGGAGTGTCTATTGTGAAAGCGCCCGGTTTGTGAGTGTGTGGACGTACCCGTAATGTGGAAAATGTTAGACGAGTGTTTTGTTGTGATGAATTTTCTCACAGTAAAGGAGTGGCGTATACGAGTTTCTTTGAATTCTCTTAAACCTTTGTTGGTAGACAAAAGGTTCAGTTCTGACGATTTAAGATGGTTTATTCATAGACATGGAAGTAATTTGGAGAAAATAGCTATGCCGGTATGGTTTGAATGTACATGATAATTTATTCTATGCATGTAACCAGCAGAATTACACTTTCAAGCTCGTAAAAGCCGGACCAATTTCTAAATTATCTGAACAAATCAGTAGTCTGCTAACATCGTCTACTTCTATATTTGTTTCGTTTGTAGTTTTCAGTAAAATTATTCACCATGAAGTTATGCAAAATTTTGCTCCAGGCATCTGCAAAATCTGCACACAGCGTAAATATTTCCGATATTCACGACATATCCTGACGCAGTAGGTCTCTTTTACTCATTTGCGTTGTTTTCAAATATCAAAATGATTACCTGATATTTGTCAATCATATAAATAATTACACGTCGTGTATTGAAGAATAACCCAAGTATCAATTTAAGCTGAACAGTAAGAACAGAAGCTGATTTAAGGTATAGAGTGCTGAGCCTATTGGCAGGCTGAACACAAAGCTGATTAGGACAGCATAAATTCAACTATATTCTCCATTAATCCACCTTAATAAGGAAGTTGAACTAAAAACGTATATACTTTAGATCGATTTCACTCATTTTTCGTCTAAAAGTATAACACTCATTATTTTATAACTTCTATGCCACGGATACACTTGTATGACAACCTATAAGATTGAGCATTAATTGTATGATAATTCTGTGCACTATACCAAAACTATTCAAAAACAATGCAAGTGTGATTGTGGATGAGGTTAAGTTTTATTATACAAATAAGGCTCATGCTCATACCCAACAAACAATTCAAAGTCACAAATAAGCATACACATTGAATAAATGCTGTATAACAGTGTACAATGCTGAATAAAACAGGATGTGGAATTATGTGCTGAAAAAAAGCTCATTGAGATCAATAGATGCACATTTATTCCAATGTTTCCTCTAATCTAATTAATTTACTTATTAAAAGCTGTAAAAGTGTTAAATGTCTTCCCAATTCAACGCTAGAAGTTTGATCTGATAACTGAATAAGTGTAATTTGTACATACATTGACACTTTAATTCGTCTGTTTTCAATTGATTTAATAAGATGCTTTATTAGACGTCTAATAAATGTTCTCCAGCTCCATTATTAGATTTCATTACATTACTTTACAATATTGCTGAATAAAGGTGAATACAGTCAGCATAATTGCTCTTATACCACTATGCGTCCATGTTGTAATCACATGATTTGTAAATGCTTTATAAACGACGTATTAGATGCATTATTCGACAACACTGATTCAGTCTAACAACACGGCGGAATCAGTAGAGTAGTGGTTACCATTTCCGCTTTTCAGTTAGAAGGTTGTGAGTTCAATCCCAAGCTCAACCCTTTTTTATTTGTGTTCTACGTCTAATTAATTTAAATAGTAATCATCGATCACATGACTCGCGACAATGAATGCATTGATGTAATTTAAAATATAACCAAGCATCCTTTCTTTCAACTTGGAGAGGTGAAGAGGCAACATTGCACACTGGGCCAGAAATGCAATCTAGTGGATCAAAATTAATAACTCCGAAACGAAGCATTTCCGCGACTTGGTGTCTTCGGCAATGTTTCTTTTCATAATAAGGACCATCTATTGGCATAAACAAATAGTTCAAAACTCTTCCGTGAAAATGGCGCCACAATCTAACTTCTTTCTCTGACGTTTTGGAGACTTGATGTCTCCGGCAAAGTTGTTTATCTTGACAAAATAAATAACTCTTTTGAGGACGTAAAATTTCCACAGCCTACTAGTTCTGAGATTTAGGGAGTTAAAGAACAAAATGGCAAAAATTTGGTTTTCTCCTTCTGTTTTGTTTATTTTTTGCTTACAACCATATAATGTTATATTTTTCTCTTATGCAAATGCATTAAATAAAGAACTTTTGTGAAGAAACTTACTGGTTCAAGCTTCAAATTTTGAATATGTGGTTTTCTGGTTTAGAAAGTTTGTTTACAAATGCTTTTGTGCCGTTATCAAATTTTATGCCTGAATTAATCATTCCCACAGGTAGATAGGTATTTACCTTCAAGCGAGCTTTTATTGATTATTGAGTTGCCCATATGATGAATTCTAGGATAGCTCAGATGACAAGGCAAGCGGCTGGTGATCGGAAGGTACATGGTTCCAATCCCATGCAACGATATACATAATAAATAATAATTAATAAATTTTCTAATATCTGTGTGGTGCGAGCCACGTCAGAAATAATAAATACAATACACTTAAGAAACACACCCTTCCCTGTCCCCGTCTCTCTTATTTTCGGGTTAATTTTCCCACAGTTGAATAATCGTTTAATAAATGTATAATAATTTCTAATTAAACGTTATTTCACATGAGAATCAATCGTATACAGAGCATCACTGTTTTAAGGAAGCAGTGTGATGTCTAATAAACGCTGAATAATCAAAAAATTTATCGTTTAAACTCTGTTACAACTCATATGAGTCGAATAATAGCTTATCGACATACCATATTCAACACCAAGTAGTTCAATGTGTGTTTGAATAAATTCTCTAGGTTTGTGTAAACAAAGCCTGAACAGAAGTTATTATTGAAAATAGTACAAGTACTATTAAGCTTGCAGTTGAATAAAATGGCCAAGAAGTAGTTCCTTCAATAGACGATTGTTTGTTGGGTAGTTTGCCATACAAGTGTATCAGCGGCTTTTCATGAAATACTAGTATTTACAAATCCAAATTGGATAAAGATGGTCCAGCGTTGCTCTAATGATGTACCATATTGTCAAGTATTGATCGAAGCAGAAAATCATGTTCGCTCGGTCACGACTTGTATTCCACTTTCCGAAGGCTGCAAGACGTGCTCCACCGAACGCACGTATTTAGTCCGTACATTCGGGTAACAAATTTGAAACTTCATTTCCGAAACAACAACAAAAAAAGAGGAGTTGCACACCTCATAAACTTTATTGCTACCTAACATCACGGAGCTGCAACAGCAGATAGCAACAGCTCGGAATGCTATTTTACCAGAATAAAAAGAAATAAAGCTTCAAAGCTCAGCACATAACTCATCGAGGGAAAGGAAAAGTTAAGCACTTTTTTTGGCCACCCTAACAACGTTTTGCCAATTTTTGGGATGCTTTGTAAAGCAATTTCACCTTTGGGCGTCTCCGTCGTCGGGTGGGTTGGTTCCGAGACCACAGAACGCCGCAGACTATTCTATATGATGGAAAACAATAACATACACGACGACGACGACGACGACCACCGTAGGATAGTAAAAAACACAAGCTGGAACCGGATAACGAGAAACAATTTCTGCTCAAGAAGAGTTTTGCAATTTGCTGCCGACGGGTTTTACTGCTCGCTAAATGTTTGCCCCGTTGCTGACTTTGGGTTGGTTTTGGGGGGGAGGGGTATTTTTTTCACTAACAGAAAACAACAAACTCGAATTCCACAGGAAAGAAAACATCAACAGTTTGTTGTCTTCTGGTGAGATGAAAGTCAATAGGGCGTGCGTGCTGAAATGATGTGTTGTTTCAAAATAAACCATTCCCAGGCTGGGATGGTAAATTATAAAAGCACTAATTTAAGCCACAGCCATCGGAACCGCAACGAATCTGGGGGAAAGCCACATCAAATTACCGCGATTACAGCGTGCGGTTTAAATTTTTAATCATTTAACAAGCTCACACTGGCAAATAGAATGTTGTATAAGCATACCTCTGTGAAGGCACACGTTTCTAAAACCAAACAACCAACTCCCACCCTAGAGCGGCACATTACCATCGGTCTCCGCCCACCCGAATCCACATGGCTTTCACCGAAACTTTCCCCGCAGTTATGTAAACTCCATAAACATCCCCGCCCAACTTGGAAAACAGTACCATCATCGCACCACTGCCGCCTCTTCGGCGAAATCCTAACCCACAGGCACTGTTGACACGGTGCGGTGGTCGGACGGTACCGATCTGCCATGGGTTGCGGTATAGATTTTTAGCATCTCCTTACGACAGGTAATTTTCCATGTTGTCCAAAACCAGAGCCAGCATTTCCAATTTGCCAACGACCTTCGGCAACCACATACCTACCTACCTACCTACATACCAACCTGCACTTGATGACACGGGCTGTGGAGCTCAGGAAGCTATGATGGTAACTGTTATGGTGGTGACACGTGGCATAGTTTTAAAATCGTTGTTTTGCGCGTTGTGGCCTTGACCGGAATTACCATTTACTTAGCCTGGTGTTGTTTAATTGGACATTGCGTCATCAAGACACGTTTTGGCGAGATTCTCGACGAAATGTAAATGTGTTTTCTTTCGAGTGTTGTATTAAATTCTCTCTGTACCTCTGTTGTATTATTCTTGCAAGATCTGGGATAAACTTCTGATCGAATCACAAATGAGACTCTCTCTGCAACCACAAATTAATACCGCATGAGATTCTATCTGAATATCAACTTGCTATTTAATCTGAATTTCGGATGATATTCTCCCTGAATCTTACTATGCTATACTCTTTGAGTCTAGAGTGTGATTGAGAGCTATTTTAAGAATCTCTGTGGAAATTTTCATTCATGAAATTCTCTGAATCATGGAAGAGAGCGTAATTCCAAACATCCTTAATCTCGAATGACATTCTCATTGAATCTATATCTCTCTCTGAATCACGCAATGGATTCTTTCTGAGTTTCGAATGGGATTCGTTCTAAAACTCTAACGTCCTTCTAACTTAACTCTAATGAGATGCTCTTGAATTCACGAATGAATTCATTTGGAATTTAGAATGAGATTTGTCCTAGCATGTCGGATAAAATTCATCTTGGTTGATTTTTTCCCTGAAACTTACACGAAAATGTTTGTCGTTTCGACGACTTGCGAAATGAGGCCTCAGGTTTTCCTGAATCTCAAATTTGATTCTACTGATCTAAAATGAGATTTCCTGTGAACTTCGAATGAAATTGTTTCTGGATTCCAACTGAAATATTTTTCGAATATTTCAGGGGGAACGACACATCCTGATTTATCCTCAGACCACATTTATTTTATCCTCAAATCCGCATTATTATACAAATCTTGATAAACAAGGAGCGGATGCATCCAACGAAACTTTCAAGCGCTAAAGAATCATTACCAACATAGGAGAAAATTCGGTAAGATCCTTCCATTGCAGTATTTTATGATTCTTTAATATTGTACAAGTATTTACACATTACCCACAACTACACATAGTAACTTGGAGCGTTTGGTACGGTATGTCCAGGCATCCTTCCACCCCTGTAGATTCAAGAAATGTTCCCATTCATTTCCAAGAATCATCTTTGCGGTAAATACAACGCAGTAGGCCTGGCCGTATTGATGTTTATATCATATCTCAGATATGCTGTAAACATCAATTAGACAAGAAAAATGATTAGACCTCATCTAACCTAATCATTTTCCAGGATGCTTTCTCGTGCTGGCTGCGTTTGTATTAGATTAGATTAGAAATCCGCATTATCATCCAAATCAACGAAAAAAAAATCAGAAAATCTTTTTCCATTCCGGACATCCCTGTTATATTTTTATACATCCCTGTCTCCTTTTTTTGCAAGATATTTTGAACATCCCTGCTTATCCTTCTGTCTATTCCTATCTATTCTTTCCATCCCGCTTGCATGCCACCGCAGCGCTGCCAAGTCTTTTTTTAATGAGTGTCGTTCCCTTGGAATATTGTATAAAATTCTCAAAATCACAGTTAAAATTCTTTCTCAATATAGAATCGATCTATCAGGAATAAGATTCATTCTTTGGATCCCGGAAAAGTTTTTCTTTGAATCCAAAGTGGATTCTCTCTGAATCCCAAAAATCCTTAGCTCGTATAAAATTGTATTAAATTATCTAAGTAGTCCTTTGTGAATTGTACATGCGATTTTCCTGAATCTCTCATGGAATTCTCCCTACATGTTTGTTGAGTTCTATCTGAATCTCAAATAAGATTCTATGGGTCTGAAAGGATAGAAATTTTCTTTGAATCTTTCTCTGATATAACTCGCTGAATGCTGAATGAGATTGTTTCAGATGGTCTCGATCTCGATCTTAACTAAGATTCTCTGGACCTCAGAAGTTTATTTCTCAACTAGGGAAGAAATCCTCCAGATAAATAGAGAAATAGAGCTACGAGATGCCTAGCCCCTCAACTCAGCCTTTCAAGCAAATAAATTAACCATTTTGTCAAGCTTCTGCATTAATTTTCCATCAGATGCCATTGCTGTTGTTTGCGGTGACATCCATCGGAAACTACACATAATCTGTTTTCCGCTAATTTTTCACAGAATACAATGCAGTGCAACACATGTCTGGTAACTCTACATATGCATTGGGATTAACATCCGAAGTCCGTCCTTTTTTACATATTATGCTTAAAAATACTTTCTAAGTCCTGCCTCTAACAGGATTTAGTGCCATTTTTTATGAACGGAGTAAGGCAGAAAGTATCTTTTGTGCATAATATGTAAAATATGAATATGCATCAAAAGCGTATTATTTTCACTCTTTCAAATTACTTTACGGAGATTTTTATTACTTACTACCAATGGAACAGCGCCATCTGTGGGAAAAATAGCGTTGACTTAATGGTTCATTCTTTTTAAGAAATACATCCCAATTTGAATGAAACAAAAAAAAATCACTTAGTGTCGTGTGCCAGTTTTTAGCCCTATTTTTTCATATTTAATAAAATTTATTTCGATACTAGGTTAGAACATATCCGATGTTAAATTAAAGATGTTCAAGTCGTTATTTGTACCTCATTTTCTGTATGGTCGGAACCATACAAAAAAATGAGGTACAAATAAATGCTCTTAATTACTTCACCTGTGTAGGATATGTAAAAATTGAGGGCGACTCCGGCGTAGTGGTTAGCATTCATACTTCTCACGCCAAAGTCACGAGTTCAAATATCACCCCCGGACAAGTCAAGAATGACCCAAGAGCGTTAAAGTGACTATAATAAAAAATAAAAATAAAATGTATTAAATTTTAAATGGATATTCTTGAGTTAGTCCCCTTCAAAAGCAATGTACATTTTATTAAATTTTTAAGTCGTGTTCTAACACTCATACCCACACTAAACCACTGAAACAGACATGAATGCATCAACTGGATGTAAAATTCTTAAATAAAGACCAACAACAACAAAAATAACAACAACAACAACAACAACAACAACAAAAACAACAACAACAACACAACAACAACAACAACAACAACAACAACAACAACAACAACAAGTTTCTTGTTTGCTTAACTATATTTTAAATCATGAACTTTCCATCACTTCATTGTTTAAAGGATCAATTGCAATTTCGAAGTTCTAGAACGAGAAAATTCATAATTCCACAGAACAACACATCGCATTATGGCAATACTTTATTTGTGAAGGTTAGGGGGCGCGGTGGAACTTACTTCATACTGACATTAAAAACAATCATATATTCAGTGGATTTCGGCGAAACTGCGTGGCTTGGTTCAACAAAAGAAATTTAGCGTCACTTTTCAAATAGACCAATGTAACATATCCCCCATTATATGAAAATCGAAGATGAAGTTCGACAGATTATTATTTTAACTGTTTAGAAACAATACATTTTGGAATACTATTTATAATGTAGTCAGAGAATAATAGCGTTGAAAATTCAGTAGAAACGATAAAATCGCAATTTTACTTTGAATTTCATGCTACAATATAGAAAAAAAAAACCACATAGGACCTTTTGAATAGTCAAGGTGTACATCGGACATGTTACATTGGACGATTTTTCTCCATGGCATAATCAATGAGTGTTACATTGGACGTTTTGTTCTACATAATACTAGGTTCCCTTTCACAGATTTCAGAGTAGAATACCTAACTTTAGATTGGCCCCGCCTTTAAAAAATGAGCACCAATCATAATCATATACCTATCATTTCAAACTGTACATCGGACAATTTTTGACCTATGATTATCTTAAATAAATTAAAGTTTTTTTTTGGTTTTTTTTTTTTGTATCACACACAATGATAGAAAAGCAATAGTTTGTATCGCTTAACTCGATTTGTTTACATTTGTTACTTGACCTTTTGAAAAGTGAAGTGAGAAATCAGCAAAACTTTTGAATCAAGTTAGTAAACCATGGCCCACTTAGTAATGGAACAAACTCTTTTGCTTATTATAGCGCTCCTAGTGGATCTTTGTAGAAGCTTTTGACGTCTATTTGTTGACAACCACAATATCAATAACAGTGTGTATTTTTTTTAATTCATAAAACGCTCTTGTTTTGAATAATGTCACCATGCAAGAGGAGCGTAGAAAAAAAAAATCGTGCATAGTCACCTGGAAAATCCATCGTGGTTTGCGTCCAAGCTGGCTGAAGTGTTGAAGTTTCTTTGAAACACCGTATGGCGCGTACTAGAGACCTTGATGACGAATCGGAAGCCTCGAAATAAACGCCGGAGTGGAACTGCCAACCGTCAGCTCCATGAAAAGATCGTGAGGTCCATCAGAAGCAACCCACGTATGTCCGATCACAATTAGAGTAAAAAGTATGATACCGCATGTAACGGGCGAACACGAAATTATTGTGACACCGAAAATGTCATGCCAATTTTCTTATAATGTTTAGAATCAAACCAAAATTTTAGGGTAGTTTTATACATATATTTACTTCAAAAATCAAAAGAAAAGTTAATCGATGGAGCCTTGAGTGTAAAATTGAACGCATTTTCGCTTGATGCCCTCCATCAAAGTCTTTACAGTGTCATCCGGTACCAGTTTCTCAGTTTTTTTTTCCATTTTCTTAACATGTCCTTCTCGTCTTTGACTGTCTTCTTGCTCTTCCGAAGTTCCAGCTTCATTATTGCCCAGTACTGCTCCACCGGGCGCAGCTCCGGACAGTTTGGCGGATTCATGTCCTTTGGAACAAAATGGACAGAATTGGCCTAATACCACTCCAGGACACTTTTAGAATAGTGGCATGATGCCAAATCTGGCCAAAATAGCGGAGCTTTGTCGTGCTGCTGCAAGAACGGCAAAAGGCGCTTCTCGAGGCACTCAGATTTGTAGATCTCGCCATTTACTGTGCCCTTTGTCACGAAAGGCTCACTCCTCAGTCCGCAAGAGCAGATGGCCTGCCAAATGAGATATTTGGAGGCGAACTTCGACATTTTCTTCTTCTTAAATTTGTCGTCCACATCGAACTTGCTCTTGCCGGTGAAAAACTCCAACCCCGGAATTTGCGTTAAAATCGGCTTTTATATACGTTTCGTCGTCCATCACACAGCAGCCATATTTTGTCAGCATCTTCTCGTAGAGCTTCCGTGCCCGAGTTTTAGCCGTCGATTGTTGCCGCTCATCGCGGTTTGGGAAGTTCTGTACCTTGTATGTATGTAGTCCAGCTCTCTTCTTTGCATTCTGGACGTAGCTGTGCGACATGCCGATCTTTTTAGCCAAATCACGACTTGAGACGTTGGGATTTGCTTTAATCATCCGCTTCACCTTTCCCTCCGTCTTTTTGTTCTCCGGTCCCGGTTTTCTTCCAACTCTTTCCAACAGGAAAAAGTTATTAATTATTTAAGAGATAGGTAAACTTATGACATGATCAAGCATCTGCTCTATAGGCAACACTTTATTTTGCAAAGTGACATAGTAGCCATGATTTTTGTGTCCTATTCAACGCCCCAGAAACACCAATGTTGCCTGCTGAGCAGTTGATTGAGCATGATCATAAGACATCAGAGCATTGAACCATTGATAACTTTCGATCTTTGCATTTAATCAAAAAGTGGTCTTGAGCAAAGTTGTAGCTGGGAAAATTTCCTACAGTCAATAGGAATTCTCCAGTTTTTGAAGCAGACCGATATGGTGAATTATTAGATAGAAATGAACAAACATCTTGGTTTTACCATAGTAATTCCCATACAAACTTCAAATGGTATGTGCCATCTCAGTTTCTCACCAAATGGGTTCAAATTTTGAGAGGTTAGTCAGGATCCGATTTGGAATCGTTTAAGCATTGTGGAGCGAAAATTTCAAATTTTGCATCACTCTAGTGCATACTTTTGGATGATGAAAGCTATGTAAAGGTCGACTTTGGACAGCTTCCAGGACCAAAATTTTACAAGACGAAAGCTCGAGGAAGTGTCCCTGGCAAATTAAAATTTGTTTTTGTGAATACATTCGTACGCAAATATATGATCTGTCAGTGAATTTGCAGCTGCCACCAGAAGGCAAAGATTTTCGTCACTGAGATAATAATGAACTCGGAGGTTTACAAACCCGAATATCTCCAGAAGCGAATTATGCCCTTCATCCAGTCACATGATGGTCCGGTGACATTTTGGCCGGATTTTGCGAGTTGTCACTACAGTCGGGAAGTACAAACAATGGTACAATGACAACGGAGTTCAGTTTGTTCCAAAAATCCGCGACTCGCCCAATTGTCCCCAGGTTCAATGGGCCGAAAACTACTGGGCAATTATGAAGAGTAAACTGAAGGTAAACGGTACAGTCATCAAAACGGCAGCTCAGATGAAAAATTGGTGGGATGAAATCGCCAAAACACTGGACGAGACCGTTGGGCACCGCTTGATGGGTCTTATTAAGGGAAATTCTAGAATTCCTTCGAATTCGTGACGAATAATTCTTTGCGTATTTCTTTTTCCATAAAATATAAGAAATAGTATGCACTTGAGGGAAAACCGTTTTCAAATCCGGAATAGACCCAAATGATGTTGTTCCATTACTAAGTGAGCCATGCGTTATGCGTTTCATGTGAAAATAATAAACATAATAAGTTCAAAACTGCATATTCTGTTGATGCAATCCAATTTCCTTAATGATGATGATGGTCCCACCTCTCATCCCTACAAAGGTATGAGCTGCACGATTTATCTTTAAGATAATTTAATATGGCATTTTAACCAGGTTAGCAAACATTACATACTTAATATTAAAATATTTCAATGTATTGCTCAAATAACATATTCTCCACTTTCTTCTATTTCACAGGTAAGCTGGTACTATATTCTGTTAAACCAACTGAAGCAAAATAAAGGTAAATCAGTTTGTTGCCGAAGATAAAAGTTCCACCACTACTAAGCTCAAACAGGTCAAAATGCATCTTGGGGTATAAATATGTAACATATACTGCCCGAGTAGCAAATTTCCGTCACAATAAGTTGCAGCAACTTTGTGACAAGCGTGCTACTAGAAAGATTTATCTGTAGTCATACAGATTTTTACCAATATTTTGATACAAATATCACTACATACAGATTACATATTTTTATGTTACGATGTTCGGATTTCTGATTTCTTGTTCGAAGGGATATTAGTGTCCCTTTCTTATTGTTTAATTAACCATGTCACACGACAGGTATGATGGTTAATTCAATATTTGGTTTTGTCAAATCGGTGGACAAGCCGTTTTAGCTACCCACAATCCGATTGATTACAGTTTGTGACTCAAAAAGTTAACTGAATACTTTGAAATTTGAGTAGTGTCATATTCTAAAAATAACAATGTTTGCAATTCGACTAAACTTGTTTTGTGTTGTGACAAACTGCAAGACAATTGATAGAACAGGGAGTGCACATTGAGGTACACATAACAGATGGAACTTTCCCAAAGGGTTAAACAGGTATTTACTCTGAAAAAATACTGAGTAGACTTAGGTATGTAGCTGCAAGCAACAACAAGTTAATTCTAAAGCTTTTAAATCTGCCAAATGCATAAAACAAATTGCAATCTGGTTGGATGAATGAAAAATCAATCAATACAATTTAATGAAGAATCACGGGTAATCTTAGTCATAACAATAATCATATTCTAGGGTTGTCTCTCGCTACTGGGACTTGAGTTTATTGCATTTTTAGACTTGTAGAAAAGATACAAATCACTTAGAAAATTATGATTCAAGGATTTCGAGATCTTTTAAATAGATAGTTTCTTTAGAAAGCAAACTTCGTTTTTCAAGATTCTATACTTTGAACTTTGAATAAACTCAAACGATATTTACGTAGGTCTGCGAGATTATCAGCCAGATACAGATTGAAATGATTGTTTACGATGAATATTCAGATTTAAAATAGAAAAAAATGTGGCACGAAGCGACTACTGCCAACCATTGTGAAAGTTTCGGTTGCCCTCGGGTGTAAAGTAAAATTCCCCAAACTCAATCTCACCACAGTTTTTTTTAGATTTGCAGCTAAAATGCAGTTTTGTTATCTTGCTATAACGAGCTGTGATATTACAGCTTGCAATATCAACCGCCGTTGTTTGCATGTTGATTTTTGTCTACAAAAATCAAGCGTTAGATTTGATTTTTTTCATGTTTTCCTAATGGGGCTTTTCAGCACTGAGTGCCGATAAATTTTGTATGCAATGCAACTCGTTTAAAAATTCGACTTTTTTCTGCACTCGCCGTCATTATTCAACTCGGCAAGCCACGTTGGATAAACTAGGACTCGTGTTGAAAAAATCTTCTTTTTGAACTTTGTCTATATGTTTTGTATTACTTCTGCGTGATGTCAACGATTTACATAGTTGAAGATGCTAATTTCAAATAACAGACTAAAGTGGTAATTTGTATACCATAGATGAGGAGATGAAAGTATAGAGAGGACAGTTCCGTTAGAGTGCGGCAGTGTGAAAATTGTATATAGAGAGTAGAAAGCGAGCAAGGACAAATTTTTAGGATCATCTCTCTTTACCAAACTCCCCGTTGGAGAGGGATGGTGATGGGTATTCCCCCCGCCACCACAGGCGGTTTCTTTTTGAAACTTGTTGTGTAAATAGCTAGTAACGCCGATTTATTTTAAAACGAAACGTATATTCTAATGTTGGACGCACTTGCAGCAGTTTGAAAAAGTGGAGTAAAGCTTATTTATCTGTCGTTGAAAAATGTGCTATCCTCGATAATTCTGCGAGATCGATTCTGAACTAGTTATGAGGAAATGTCAACAGCTAAACAATTTTTTGAAGCGATTGACAGTTGTAATATGTGTAATAATAATCCTCAAAATATTTTTTTTTAAATGAAGGCCAACAACTGCTCGGAAGAACGTTAATTTTCAAAATTGAAATTTACGAAATAAGAATTGAAGAATGTTTTGAATTTCAATCGGACTAGACCTAATTGGTTATCGATCATGAACATTAACAATGAAATATTGATGAAAATGGATTTTAACCCTATTATTGACATTTTTCAATCAGTAGATAGAATCAAGTAATTTAGGAGTCGTAAACGCATTAAGTTAAGTAAGTTTAAATGTACACACTTAGAAAAAATCACCGACTTCGGTAATTCATTTACCGAATTCTCAACAGCTGAACGGTCGGTAATGTTTTCGGTAATCGAGAACATTACCGAAAAATCTGTAAACTGGATCAGCAAAATTAGCTGTCAAATTTACCGAACGATCGGTAACGTTTACCGATGTGCATTGCTTGATTTGTAGTCGACTTTACCGGATAACTGTTATTTTGAGGACGATATGAAAATCGAAAATTACCGAGAGATCTGTAATTTTTTAAAAAGGTTACCGACTCAACTGTAATTTGCTTTAATATTGTTTCAAGGTGGCGGTCACTGCAACCCATGTAAACATTTGGCTGCTGTCGTGATCAATAAGTTAGTGTTGCAAATTGCACCACCAATGAACAAAACCGTTTTTGACGGAAGGATTCGGCACTACACTGAAAACAAGGAAGCTTTGGAAGAATATTCCAAATGCTGTTTTCAGACCGTCGCCAACGGGAATGGAACTTGGACCGACAGAAAAAAAACAAGCAAAAACAACGGCCATCTGTAATCGGTATTTATTAAGATAACGAAAATTAATTATTTACGGAAAATATCTACGATTCACTCATTTTGGTGTTGTTTAACAGCCTCCATAATTTCATCATTTTATTTTTCACAAGCACGAACGCTTTTAAAGTTGATCGAAAATAACAATATGGTGGATTTGACGTTTACCTAGACCATTACCGAACTCAGTAATGGAACGCTTTGTTTACCGAAACTTCAGTAAAATATTTCACCGAAGTCAGTGATGAAGCTGATTTACAGACCTGCCGGTAAAAATGTTTACCGTGTTCGGTAAATTGAAATGAAATTACCGAAATTCGGTCATTTGATTTACAGTTTTCAGCAATAAAGCGAGAAAATACCGAAACATCTGTAATTTTTAGCATTACCGATCTAAGACGGTAATTTTTTTTACCGAACTCAGGGTCTCTGTTTAAGTGTGTATGGTTAAAAGCCGTTTAGAAGAAAATATTAATACGGATAAGGTTCGTCGCAAGTCACTTTAATTCATCAGTGTGAGAATTCCTAAATTTATAGCCAACCTTAGGGGGGATGCAATAAAAATAGACCAGGGCCCCCAAAAGTGATACAGGCGGCTCTGGATAGATGGCTTTGCTACGTGGCTGACGTTGGAGAACCGGCTGAGTGGTGCCAAATGCTTAAATGGCTGACAATGGAGACGACGACTGGTGGTCGGGCAGATTGGTGATAACATTTTAAAAAAATCGGTTGAACACCAGAATTTTTGGTAAATCAAAAAATAATACATAAACATTTCTAAGGAATTCTCCACATTTAACAATATATTTAAAGTGTTTCAGAGGTCCACAATTGCCGTCAGAGTGCTATGATTTTAGGTGGACCACTATTACAGTAGCAATTACCAATTTCCCTTGAGTTGCTTAATGCTGTAAACATTCATGGAATTTAAGATATAATCGTAGAGTTTCAGTAGAAATGACTACTTTGTAAACCGTTTGTGATCTATGACCGAAAACCAGCTAAATTATCCCGTGATGGAGTCCTAATCCTCGTATCCGAATCATTCGAATAGATTACAATCTAATTGCGCCCCATAAAAGAAGAATCGCATTCACAGCAACGGAGCACATTAGACTAAAACAACGTCTCCTTTACCCATCATTCTTCCCAGCTCAGCAAGGATCTTTCAACGGACATTTAGCCAATAGGCGCCCACCTAGTTTCGAGACAGAAATACCGTTCTGCCTTATCCATCCATCCATCCGGTAGGCGTAGGTATTCCCGTTCAGCTTCGTTAATCGATGATTTGGACCCAATGAATTATGCAGAAGCGATGGTGCCCAACGACGACGCCTATCGGTCCAAAATGTTGTTGTTTTCCTTCAGCACCTTCTCGGAATAAAGTTGTTTCCTTCTAGTGGGAGTGTGGATAAATTTCGGACACGTTCGCAAACGGTTCCTTCTTCTAAGCGGTTCAACGACCATATGGATTCTAATGCTGCCGAAAGGTAGCATCAGTGCCGACGACGACGACCGTTAGAATGCTGAATGAAGCTATTATTTTCCGCTTTTTCACGCTTTATCTTACGGGGTGAGCCTTTTTGGAAACGATTGACTAGGCGCGAAATCGGTGAAAGTGATCCAATTGAGTGATTTCCATTCCACTTTGCAAGCTGGCGTTGGGTCAGTGTTATCGAAATCGAACGCTATCGCCTTTTGCCTAGTGCCTAGTCTACCTAGTGTACGAACTTGAATTGGGTGCGAAAATCGTTTCGGCCAAGTGGTGAATCGTGTCTGGGATGGTAAGGATCTCTCGAGGGTTGCCGGTGTGGGGGCGATGGTTCTTGAAACGTTCCGGTGTGGTTGGATTCACACTAACGATGATTGAGAGGTGATTATTGCACAGGCGCGTGTGTTTAGATTGAATTACCAGCTAGAAGCTGGGTGGACTAGCCATTGGGATGGTTGAATTCGAATGAAGGAATTCTGAGACAGCTGCGGCGAAATTTCAAATCCGAACAAATTGTTTTGTTAGAAAGTAGGTAAGGAAAAGTAAACAACTGAGATTACAAGAAAAATTAACAAAGAAGAAGCTAAGCTAGAAGGAACAGAAAGTACAATTCAAGGAAAACACCTAACACACTAACTAAGTAACCATAATGAACTATTTATAATTTTACAAAGAGGAATGAACAGAAAACTGCAACGAATTGTTTGTATTGACATTTTCCCAGTAGCAGGGAAAAACTCGGGGGAAAGGACAAATACAAATTCAATGAAGGTAATTAAAAAAAGGGCTCATTTAGCCGACCCAGCTGTTAACCTCCGGATCGGATTGAATTTTAATTTGAACATTGCCTGTATACTCAGTACGACGTTGACGAAGCTAGAAAGGGCAAGATTTATGAAAAAAACATTTGGGAAGAATGCCAATCTTGATAGAGATGGGCTCCGAGGAAATTGCTAGCAATACCTTAACAGGATCTGTATAGGTGATTTACTACAGATTGCGAACATGTTTTATATGAAATTGTAATAAAGTGTCACTTTCTTCGAATGGATGGAATTACCGAAGAGAACGGTGTACGAACAGCCGATCAATTCGGAAGCGTTTTCCATTTTTCTCCATTTGTTTTAAGCGATGAAGATCACTCAAAATTTAGGGAAATTAGGACTTGGTGGTGAATTTTTATGCTTACTGAGCAGAAGATTGTTGGTTTAATTCCCGTTTCCTCATATCATGATGACCACATCATTTATCAAATGGATTCCATTTTAATAGCTTCATGTTGCCGCGATGAACGATCGACGTTCATACCCTAGCAGCACACTTGTCATTTAACAGTTGTGGTTACTTGTATGCACCTTATTTCAGTCACAATCAAATTGCAGCAACCTATTTTGATAGATATGTGTTGCTTGGGTAGTGGTTGATTGTGACATAAACAGCTCGGTGGCCGAATGGCAACCTTTTTTGCATACTGAGCTCCTTCCAATTTTAAAAATTTTTAAGGATGCATAGAACGTGGCAAATCCAACTGATAGAATTCGACCGGAACTGTATGGAAAAAGTAGTATTCTAGGTAAAATGTGGTCATTTAATTTTGAAAGCTTTGTATCACCATGCTCAGCAAATTTCTGTGGCATAAGAGGCTCTGTGACCTAATGGCGACCATTTTTCGCTTACTGTGTAGATGATCGTGAATTCAATCAAAAGTATTTTAACATTACTGATAAGATAGAATCACAACATTTGATTATCCGGCTTTCAAAGATTGCATCACTTTCATCTGATAGAATATCAGGCGGTATTTTCTATGATTTTCTGACACTTTCTGTAGGATTTACAGGAGAAGCTACTGAAGAAAATACATACATACATACAAAAACAGTGATGCAAAATATCATGACACTCACATGACACTTTTCGCTGACAGAACGTTTGGTCACGCAGTGAGAGGTAGAGTCATGGCAAACGGAAGCTGTTGGGCTCACTCACGAACACACTCACATAAGCAAGCAAAGCAGCAACTGCTTCAAAACGAGCACAGATGAGTGTCGTGATTGTCAGGAATGACCAGATCGGTAATGGATCACAACCGAAGACGACATTCACCAGTTGCTTTTTACTTCTTTCGTCAATTTGGTGGATGGTCATGGAGAGAGCTTCGACGAGCACATTGATAGGAATGTACAAAGCGTTACTACCATCAGCTGTTTGACGATCGTGATTGTGATAGGTCGCAACTCTGAAAAAACAACTGATATTTTACGGATTTCTATGGAATCTGGAGTCCCAATTCCCTTTTGAATTCCACAGGTATATAAGAATTGCAACAGGGCTTGTAATAAGAATTATTGATGGAATTTAAGAAGCAAACACCTAAGGAATTCCAAATAAATTTCTAAGAGAATGCCAGATTGAATCCCACAGGAATTTTGGAATGGATTCCTCAAGAACCTAATTTTTTCCTTGATTTGTTTTCCGTCGATCTTGTTTTTCGTACTGAGTGCCAATTCAGGTTTGTTTCATATCATCATTTTAGTTTACTATTCCAGGGGTTGTTCAATATAAGATAATATCCAAATTAGCTGAAAAATACCTAATCAAATGAAAGCATCAAAATGAGCACTCCGAACATACCAATCGTACATCACAATCATGCCGCCAATCACAGGAAGTGTTTGTGTGAAATGATACCAATAATGAGTAATTAACACTAAAATATTTCAATACTTGATAATACAAACACGTTCGATCATGCAGTATTTAGGCTGGGATTTTGACAGATTGGAGCGAATGATCAGAAATGAAAGAAAAATGTAGTGTAAGGTAAAAGTGGTTGTTACTGATATGTCTGTAGAAAATGCTATGTACGCGTCCGGCAAGAAAAAGTAAAGTTGTTTCATAAATTTGATGCTTGCAGATAATTTCACTGTATATAATGTGTTGAGATTCAAAGAGTTCGATAGAGGTTTAACGGTTGTTGGTTTTGTATTAGGAAGTACCATGCTCCATGCTTATGCGTTGCCTTTTCTTTCTTTTCGAAATTTTCCAAAATTTGTAAAAGGTTGTGTTACAATGGTGATTGTATTTCTTGAGCTTGTTTCAGTTAAAAAGAATCCGTTTGTTTTCTGCTGGGATAACCTCGATCGCACGTGATCTATTTTGCGGTTTTAGTTTGAACATAAGAAAAGCGATACTGCTTTAGAGAACGTAATTTCATTTGCATAGCTTGTTTAACCAGGGCATAAACAATCGCCACATCGGTCATAGCTTGCTATAATAGCCTGAACAATGAGTAAAGAGCAAATCGAAACATTGAACGTCACGTAAAAGTGAAACTTAATGAAGGCCTTAGTACTTTTTCGTAGCTTTTAGTTTTTGGATTTGAAAGCTCGTCGGTTGCAGTGGCTTGCTTACTGAGCAGATAAACGCGGTTCCAGGTCCTGTCATATTAAAGAGATTTATGGTCCTGATATGAGAGGCTCGGTAGCCTTAGAGCGACCGTTTTTGCTTGTTAATATGACTACATGATAATAACAGCAATTAGATAAGTAAAAAAGGAGCTCGTTTGCCTAGTGGCAAACGTTTTTGCTTACTGAGCAGAAAACTGTGGGTTCAATTCCAATCTCAGCTTATCGTTTACCAATTCAGTTTATCGTTTACCAAAACAAACCCAACCCTCATACCCAACATCCCAGTGATTCCTCGTAAAAGCACAGAGGATTTCTCGACTTCCCTCAAAGCGACACATTCCTACCCATTCCTTTATGGACCTGCCCGACCGGCGCTGGTATTGTCTGGTTTGAGATTTTTAAAATTTCTACCTTTCAAATTCATCTCGGACAACAATAATTATATTTTGCTACATTGATTTTAAGAATCTCAGTTCTTTGCACTGATGAGCGGTTATTGAAACATGGGCGGAAATTGGTACGTTGATGGTAGTAGTTTAGCTACGAGCATTCACGAAAGCTTAATATTTTGAGTTGTGAAATTACGAAATGTTATGTGAAAAAGGACGCTACAATGAATCACCTTAATGTCTAAAAATTTCCCCCCTTCTATTAGGAAATCCTGTGTAAATACGTAATTTATATATTTCACCATATGTAATTCAACTTCTGAGCAAAACAGTTGATGCGAACCTTGCATCCTTGCACTGCCTATGTCACTTCGGATCGCTCTGACTGCTGCATACCGTGTAGTTTAATTGTGCAGATGATGGTGGTTGGATGATCAATTCCCAACCCGGTTTTCGGAAAAAGCTGCAAATATTTGCCGTTCGTCAACAGAGCGACTGAGAGAGATAGAGAAATGTAAACAATATTGCATATCTGGAAACGTGCATGTGGAATTAATTATCCACGATTGATGGTTAATGTTTCACAAGGGATGCCATTCTGGCTGCGGTGCAATGCTATTGGATCAGGGATTACATCTGCCGATCATCTTGGTGAAAATGTGTTGCTTTTTTATTGGTATTATGAAAATGCCAGCATCAAAACAATTATAATGATGAAATCCCATCGCTGGTAAGTATAATGCCATACGGCAACTCAAATCACCAATTATAGGTGAAGGCCAGGAGTACCTCAGTAACAGTCACGAACTTTCAAAGCATCACTTAGTGCAACAGGGGAACCCTGTTCATCGCACCTGCAATGTCACAACCCGAGCTATGTTGGGATCGTTCTCATGCTTTGTTTATCACTTGTTTGTCTGCTTCTCGAGTGTCATACGGAAGATGAGGACGAGCTATTCTCCTTTAAAAGTCTGCTTCCACTTTCAGGATGTCTCAAGTTGCTGCTGCTCCCACCGACTGGAGGCATCTAGCCCGGCTGCCAGAGCCTCAGCAGACAAGTAGCTTTTCCTATATAGCTCGTTGAAGGAAACTTTGGAAGCCTTCCCGGGAAGCTTCAGTGGGCTGTCAATGATGAGCTTCGCGTCCGGAGAAAAACTGGAACGAAAGAGCGAAGATGAACCCCCGACGAATAAGCGGCAAGTGAGAGTTTAATATTTCAGCTTCTTTGAAGTTGGGTTTTAGCCCGTACAAACGGTAAATCTGACACTGCTCTTGTCTTCCGGAGTATTTTATGGCAGACGGGGATGTTGGAGAAAAAATGTAGCGAGAGCTTTTAAGCCTTGCTGCCACTTTCAATCGTTTTACGTCGTTACTGCCGGCTCTACCGGTGAAGACACATTTCAATTGGTTACTACTAAAGCCTGTGTATAAGCACGAGGTTTGACTGGAGAGGGATTTATTGTGCGATTTGGTATAGAATTTAGGAATTTTGATGCAAAATTAATAATGATCAGAGTTGATGTTAGGTAGGACCTTTGAAAGTCTTGTCATGACACCGTCCGGCTAACATCTCCGGAATCAGAATTCCAATTAGGAAGATATTCAATCAGATCGAGAATTCCGTCCCTTTATAGAATTTTCCATGAATCCTCCTAATGCATGTGTATCTATGGTAACAGATCCATTCAAATGTATTGCCCATCCAGCGCTTGAATAATCAATTAATTCAGGAGCCAAGCAGCAATTAAAGCTCTATCCAATTAAGAACCTACCATTAGACCGAAAAATCACGTACCCCATCAACTGTAGCAACTCTCACGCTCAAAAAACTCCCCTATACCATTCACACGCGCACACACTTAGATGTCAATTAGTTGGCAAACAGAGGGCGTCGGAATTCCGAAACAATCCGGTCGTCATCTTCCCAGTTGTTTAACCAACCACCCATCGCCGTTCCTAGGTTAGACGGGCACGCACGCTCTTACACTTGTGTGTATCTGCGAAATGTTCCGGTGGCACACTCCAAACAACATCCCCATCGTCGTCGTTGTCGGTCGCCAGTGAGACAAATATGCCATTGTCGACATTTTCATCTTGCTGACTAGCATACATACTGAACTCTCCGGTGTTATAAACGAGAATGTTGAAGCTCGGGCACAGCGGAGCAAATCTCGTTTGCGGTTAACCATCGAAGCTCAAAAAATCATTCCCTCCTAGTCCTAGTTCTGCTTCCCCTGTGGAGTACTACCTACTAGGGTAGCGGTGCTACCATTCGACAATCGTACTAAGTCTGGAGTGAGTCTAAAGGATTTTGAGTGCAGCGTTTGGTACCCCGCATAAACGCGATCCATAATTTGACATTTCCAAAAATAGTTAAAACGGTTTAAAATCGTTGCTAAACTTTAACTGAAATGGTTATGGAACTTTACATGAACATTCATGGGGCAAAGACCTTATATATTATGGTGTTTTGGAATGGGTAATGGGTTGTTAAGAACCATTACCATTCACAATTCTTCTTTTCTCCATACAAGGGAACCTTTTTATGAATGTTTTGAGAACATTAATGGTAATGGTTATAGTAATCAGTAAGGTCAACATATGGCTTTGTTATATTGGTTAACTTTTTGTGGAATATATCATGAATTTTTATTAATTTTAAGGCGACCAATTCACGATATAGTTCACATAAAGGTTACCGATATTAAAAACCATACATTGACCTTACTGACTACTATAACCATTACCATTTAAGTTGTATAAGGCTAAAACGTGCATAACCATTTCACTTAAGGTTCAAGCGTGGATTATAAACCATTTTGAACCATTTTTGGTAAGGACAAGTTATGGTCCGCGTTTATGCGGGACAGTGGACATCGGGGAAAAATTCAGAGAATTTCGATCACAAGTTCATAGGATTTGGGGAGCAATTTTCGTTTAATTTTGCACAAGACCAAGAGAGTTTTAAGTAATTTTATAAAACCATAGAGCTTTTGGAGACAAACAAGCATAGCTTAGTAGCTCCAATTTCCACTTACTGAGAAGTAGGTCTGACAGACACTGACTTATGATCGGTAGGCCAACTAGCATTCCGATCCGATGATCTCAATCCTAAATGAACGATTGACACTGCAGTACTCTTACCACATGCGCCACAAGGTGAACGAACTATTGCTGCTCCACCCTAGGTTCTGGCCATATCCGTCGGAATGTGTTTGGTCTGTTTCATAACACAAAATGCTCACCACATCCCAAGAGGAGCCATAGACCACGCCATGTTGCGACCGACGACGACGACGACGACGACGGCTGAGAGGAACATTGTTGAAAAGCAATTGTGATCCAAGAGCTGACGAGGGGTTGAAAGTGTTATGCGTGTATGTGTACGTGCATTTTCCTTTGTTGTGGGAGAAAAACTGTCACCCCGTCATGTTTGGCTAGAGTTTGCAAGGGGGCGGGGGGAGGTAGGATTGCCCCAACGCCACACGGTTGTTTGAATGGGATACTTCAATATATTGTGAATCGGAATGAAGGATTTGTCTGCATCGTCGCCTGTCGACGTTTTTACGAACGAAACCAAGTTGAAGCGCTTGTGAGAGATTGAAAACACTTCTACTTTTATTCATCCCTCACAAGTATCTGCCTTAGCTACAACACCCACACCACGTTTGTTTTACGGCAGGGACGCAAACATGCGTTAACAACAGTGCTTCACAATTTGGAGAATGTTGTTCACTGCCACCAGGTGGCTCCATTAGAGACCAACGGGTGTTCAAGTGGGGACCGAATCGCACAACAAGTTGCTATCGTTACTATGTTACCATTCGTCCTTGAACGAGTCCTGATGGATGAAAATAAGGCAAAATGCCTGCACGATGGGAAAATTGATTCTTGGGTGCGAAGCGTCGCTGCAGAAGGTGGCAAGAGGTGGTAGATTGGTGTACGCTTGAATGGCTACGCGACTCGCATTCGGCAAAAGTGGATTTACGCAAAAGTAAGTTGAATTATCCGAGCTTTTCCAAGAAAAACTTCTTGAATATGAGGAAAATCGACGGAGACTTCACTATCTATTAGTATATTCGTAGACTGAGTTAAGTTTTTATGGATTTCCCTCATAATCGAGAGGTTCAACTCAACTCAATTTTGAGTCGATGTGAACGACCGTGTATGGCAGAATGTGAAAACCCGATCCATTATTTTAGATTGCATCATCAAATGCAACGATAAAACTAAGGACAACGAGGCTCTGTGGGAAGTTCGCTAATAAATTAAGTGGCACCAAAGCCGGGTGAAGTCAGCTGCATCGTTTGGCGAATGATGAATGAATGCTCTCACAACTCTAGATAGAACTGGAATTAGGG
Organism: Ochlerotatus camptorhynchus; assembly: GCF_037179485.1. Taxonomy (NCBI): domain Eukaryota; kingdom Metazoa; phylum Arthropoda; class Insecta; order Diptera; family Culicidae; genus Ochlerotatus; species Ochlerotatus camptorhynchus. Next base: position 582,595 of record NW_027040576.1, read on the forward strand.
CGTAGCAGCTTTTGTAAACAATGACTTCTATCGACGATTTCTAGAAACTCAAGGTACGTCCACGCAAACCAACATAACCGTCGGGTAGGGGAAGTCTTCCTCTACCCGATGGTGTTGTTGATTTGCGTTGGCGAGCCCTAACTTTCTAGAAATCATCGAAAGAAGTCAGCTGTTACGCCCTATTTCCAGCTCTATCTCTTCCAACCTCACGCTTCCGAGGGTGCCAGAAGGCAAAAACCCATCAGCTAGCGCTGCTGATAGTATAGTCTGCGAATTTCCATCGCCATAAATACCAACATGGGTCCTGATCGTTGTGATAGCAAAGTGAGGTGCGGCTCAAACGGCATGCTGACTGGCATCGTGCGGCTGGATATCAGATGATTGTTGCTGCACACTTAGAAAAATTAATGTGAATTTAGGTGCTATGAGACTGACATATACGAGCGTCAATTTTAACATAAAATTGAGTCATATTAGACGCGAAATTCAGCTCAATCAATCGTACTTTTGAACTTTTCAGTCTGGGAGCTCTTAATTCTACGTGACATGTTTGCTTACGTCTCATCCTTTATGTCAATGGATTCCGTCACGTGTACAATTAGGTATTTCTATGTGTGTGTAGCTCCAACGCCTAGCAATTTCCGAAACTTATAAAAGTTTATACAATCAGCTCCCACATAAGCGGCGCCGGTGGTGTACCGTATGGGTGATAATGTTTGCACCATTGAGCAATGTCAAAATTTAAAAAAATCTCCAAATTTCGTTTTCGAGTTTTTTTTTTTATTTATTCAAAGGGGGGATGTTTCTCAGAGTCTTGAACTATGTTAATCATCGATCGAGTTTCCACTTGCTGCAATTACGGCCTCCACACGCTTCCGGAATGCACGGCAGGTTCTAATAATGTAGTCTGGATCCATTTCTGTCCAGGTACGGGTCAATGTTTGTCTGAGGCTTGCTGTACTCGGGTGGCGTTTAGAACAGAACGTGCCATATTGAGTAATCCAGCGGATTAAGATCGGGGCTGGATGGCGGCCACATATCCTTCGTCCAGAACGGAAGATGTTCCTGCAACCACTTCTGAGTGCGGTTCTTGGTGTGGCACGGAGCCCCATCTTGTTGAAATACAACATTTGGCTTTGGACCGTACTGTTATTTGATCCACGGAAGAACATACTTACTTAAAATCCCGATGTAGACCTCCGTGTTAACCTTGTCGCCTTCTGGAATTAACACCGGATCAATTTTGTTGCCATTGGAAGCCACCAATCCAAACACCATAACGCTAGCAGGATGCTTGGTCAGATACACGTTCTTGTGCTCGTCGGCGCGTCTTTTACCGGAAGAGAACTAATATACCGGTCGATTCTGGAATTTGATACGGGATCGACGGTAAACATGCTCTCGTCGGTGAAAAGGATTACCGGATTTTTTCGCTTAAGGAAGTTCAAGATTTTTTCTGCATCGTTCGACTCGTAGCTCCCGGATGTGGTTGGTAATCATGTGAGTTTTTTCCCGTGCCCTCGACTTCGCCCCACAATCTTCCTTTACGATCTTCCGTGCCGTAAAGTCACTGATCCCGTGTTCCTTTGTCTTTTCCTTATTGAACGCACTGGATTCACCCGAATCTTCCTTTTGATAGCAGCGATAACCCTTGGAACCCGAGCTGACCTCGGACGACCTGTGGCCACCTTCGCGGATAGTTGTCCTTTCTTTTCTCGGTCTAAAACCCTTTTGACGGTACGCTGCCACTTCGTCATGGTGCAACTGTCAAACTAAGTAAATCATTTTCTTTTATACACAGCCTACTACGGTATGAGCTATAGGTTACGTGCATGCAAAGAAAACCAAGGCATTGTATGCACATGTGAAACGGGAACCTTATTTGTACGATGGTGCAAACATTATCACGCATACGGTAGTGGTAAGCGTGATTAACTCTCACCCCAGCAGGCCTGGGTTCAATCCCAGTCGGCGTCCAATCGAAGGCAAGACGTTATTAGTGATAATGTTAAGTGAAACGTGTTGAAGCAGCTGTTCACAAAAATAAAAATGTTATATCTTAACCATTATTAGAACATTACCGCAGTCCTTACTCAAGTCATGAATAAAAATACGTTCTGAAAATTATTTCTAGGGAATTCTGGGAATAAAATCTTTGGTACTTCTGTGGGGAATTCGATGTCAATTTTGTGGTCCATGGTCATTCTTACAACAATCTAATGTGTTTTATGAAAAGAATTCCAGATAAATCATATAGTTAATTATAAGGAAATACTGAGGAGAGTTTCAAGTAAATTAGAATTTTAGGAATAATAATTTCAATGAATCTAATTCTATGTATAGTATAGGTGTGATTCTGCCATATGATGGCTCATACGATTGTTAGGGCAATTCTTGAATTTTCCATTTTTGTCGCGTCAGTAGGCAAGCTGTTTTAACAAGTGAAAACTTAATTAATATTGTATATTTTTTCCTTGTTGCATAAATAACTATTTGAAGCAAAATTTTTAGCTATTTTTTTTTGTAAATGAGGAGAGTGAAATTGTCAACTCACTGTTATTATCATTTCTTTGATAAAGGGTGGGCTCTTCTTCACACTCATTGGAAAATCCATCTGTTCGACGGCTTGTTTTTTGACCAATTGTATTATCATGCTGCTTTTTTTTCTCCCGTGGAGGCATATAGGTGAGTTTGCCAATCGATCCACCTTATCCTTAAAAATAATCCAAGGCCCATTCCATCACTTGTGACGTTGAATCAACCCAATAATTCAGTCCCATCTGATAACCCCTGAAGAGAAGGCTGATGCTATAGGTAAACACTTCGTCAGTTCTCATAATCTCGGACTGAACATGGCTAATCCATACGATACTGCGATTGCTGAAAATGCTCCATCAAACACCAAAAAAAAAATCTGTGGAATCATAGATTACAGCTGACGAACTGTTGACCTATAGCAAATCATCTAATAAAATGAAAACACTTGAGTTCCAGATTCTTCAACCAACTGACACTGATTTTTAATCAGTGCCTTAGACTTGGCTTCTTTCCCTCTACACAGAAAAAAATTCTGAATTCTAACTATCGCGTAAAATCTCCCTTCGTATAATTTTGAGCTACCTGGCATAAACAGCGAAATTGTTTACAAACTTGCATGCAAGATTGCAAATTTATGCGATATTGCGCTTAAATTTACACGAAATATCGTCTAAAGTTATGACAAATCTAGCTTTAATTTTATGTGCGCCAAATCTCGCAGAAATTAACATGAATTTTTCGAACGGTGGAGCTGGAAGTCAGCTAAAGTCATCCCCATCTGGAAGCCTCGGAAAGATCCGTCCTCTCCTTCAAGTTACCGACCCATCAGCCTACTATCTAAGCTGTTCGAAAAGGCAGTCCATCACCAACTCCTGGTATCTGCCGATGAAAACAACTTGTTGCTCGAGGAACAGTTTGGCTCGACTGTTCACCAACTAACTCGAGTGACAAACATTCTCAGGCGGAACATGTCTGTTTCGAAAATATCTGTTGGACGTTGAAAAAGCGTTCGACAAAGTCTGATCTACAAATTGCAGCTGTTTTCCGATCTTCCTCGTGAAGATCATATGAACCTATCTCTCGAACAGGACATTCCGAGTCTCACTGAATGCCTTCAACATCAGTGCGGGTGTTCCACAAGGAAGCATCCTTAGACCCATCTTGTTCAACCTGTTCACCTCCGATATCCCGGCTCTCCCTGATGGTGGATCGTTGTCCCTGTTCGCAGATGACACATCCATCATCTATAAGGGTAGGGTCATCAGAGCTCTGACCACCATATTTCAGAGAACACTTGATGTCCTCCCAACAAACAATTTTAGCTGCAGCTTAGCTTATACAGGCAAAAATTAGCTTCATAAGGCAAATTTTGGCTGTATAAGCTAATCTGCAGCCAAAATTATTTGTTGGGCTGTCTGATTATTTCAACAGCTGGAAGATCCGTATAAACGTATTGAAGACCCATGTCATCATCTTTTCTCATTCCAAATCTCCTAAACTTGTTCCGTCTGAGAATAATAAGATCAACAGACAGTGCTGGAATAGTCCAACCTCGCTCAGTCTTACACTCGACAGCAAGCTGATTTTCAGGGAACACGTTGACAAAACTAAAACATTCTGATGAGAACCTTGCATCCACTCATCAACAGGAGATTCACTCTGTCCCTGAAAAACAAGCTTACTGTCTGTAAGCAAATAATCCTTCCCATGGTAGAATACGGGGTCCCAATCTAGGAGAGTAGTGCGGTTTGCCATCACCTCAAACTACAAAGGGTCCAACACAAGATCCTTAGGATGATCCTCAACTGACCTCCACGCACTCGAAACTCTGAGGTCCATTGCCTGGCTGGTGTTCAGACGCTGGAACTACGGAGAATTGCTACCATCGAAAGGTTCAGAAATTGCTGTAGGCGATCCGATCAGCAGATCATCAGGGATCTGGCACGTTAGTTTAAGCTTTAGGTTAAGTAGGTAGGTTATCAATTTTTTAAAACTCAAACTTAACAAACCCTTAAAAGGTTATACTGTAAATTTGCGCTGAACGCAATCTTCATACTAGAATAATCAATTAAACCAATCAAAGATGAAGAGTCAAAGGCTAAACAATTGTACTGCAAAACCATTGTAAAACTTAATGAATCAACAAATAAATGTAAATTTTACTACTAAGATCCACTCAACCCGTTTTGACCCTTTATGTTGAGGACAATAAAAGGTTTTTAAACCTGATCAAATCAAATAGTGAAACAACTCCACTGCTATTGGACTTAGTTTTCGTGCTACAATGAGTGGTAGACAATTATCATCATCATCTAATAAGAATTCGGAATCTAAGGAGAGTTTCAAGAGGATTCAAAAGTATAAGAGATACTTGCAAAATACTGGACATCCTGGGATATTCAGAGAACCGTCATGATCTGCTTATCTTCAATGATCTATTAAAATATGATTTTGATATGGTACTCGAAATCATATTTAAAGCCGTACATTTTTGAACTTGAGTAACTGACGAGGTTCGGTAGCTCAGTGGTTACCGTTTCTGCTTACTGAGCAGGGTCGGGAGTTCAATCCCAGGCCCGTCCCCTTCTTTGCAATTTTTCACTTTGCCTTTTTCTATACCCACTAGATTTTAATGAAAACAAATTCTTCTTTAACACCGATCGCATCACTTACTACCACAGTGTGGGTCCTGATCTAAAAGTAGAAATTGGATGAGTGCGCGCGCGTGTGTGTGTGTGTTTGTGTATTATAATCGCTCTACCAAAAAACGATCCCTGCGTGTGCGTATCCCAGTGATTTCTCGTGGAAGCGCAGAGGATTTCTCGGTTTCCTTCACAGCGAGTACCACGTCAACACATTCCTTCCCATTCCCTAGTTGACCTGCATTCGGACACGGCCGGCGCTGGTATTGCTAAATATTAGATCTCCAGTTCTTACACATTGAGGATGAATGTTAGTCCCAAACATCATCTGTTGGTTCTCTGTGTAATTGCAGCTGATCTGGTAATAACAGAGCAGCAACCGTGGGCGGTCAATCATGCTTCATGCTTTTTTGCATTTTTGAACTTGATTAACTATGTTATTTACAAAGTGCGTCCAATTATCCGCAACCTATTGACTAAGCCGATCTCTCGCAGATGATACTCCGTAAACGAAAGCACACCTGTTCATGCACGATCTGCTGTGTGTAATGGCTTGTAGTGCTGTAGATGTCCTTTTGGCAACCCTGCTCTCGCCATGATCCTAACTCAAGTCACAATTTTGATTTTATCATGGTTCTGTAGACCATGATTTGGACATGTAGAATGCTATAAAACCTCTATAAAGCTTGCAATGTTATTTGGGAATCGATCTCTGTCACATGTCTGTCTCGTAGACCAGCACACCCAGTTCTGGGAATAACACCTCAGGGTCCTGCACAGGTATTCAGGGACCCTCATTCTGTGTAGCGCTTAAGCGATGACCTCCCAGCTGGTGCTATTGAAAGCGCCCTTCACGTATATCTCTCCGCTTCTATTTGGACAACTTCTCGGTTCTGTCCACCACTATCAGAATTGCATCTACCGTTGATCTCACTTTCCTGAATCCAAACTGCATCTTCGACAATCCATTCTCAATCTCCGCCAGTGCTGATAAAAATAATTTCTTCTACACTCAACTTAGCTGAAAATTAACCTTAACAGATAGACCAACTACCTGCATGAATTAATTTGAAATTTGACATATCAACATTCATTTGATCAAGGCAACCTCTGAGTATCAACGTCAACGTTTGTGCTTATCCATTCGTGGGGATATTCATTATCGCCTTTGTTGTTGTCATTATTAATATTCGTCTTCATCTTGGTGGGGATGATTTTGAGGATCGATTACAAAATGATTATAATCATTTTACACAAATATAGCGCTGCAGGACGTGTTGTGTTGGTTTTTACAAACAGATCGATAGGACATTATTGCCTCATGCTGAATTCATGATAATCTCGAGATTTTAGAAACTAGCATCGACAATATTCAAAATAGTTTTGCTTTGAGGATCGCTTCTTTTTGGTCAATTTTTGGTTGGATAATCAAGCACTGGTGAATAACAACAAACGCGTATTTACTGATGTATAATGAGTTAATTTGTTCATTTCGCTTGTACGTGACGTGACGATGAAGATTTTCAAAACAAACGCAATTCATCTACACTGGGTTGAAGCGCTACTCTTTGCGTGCGATGGTTAGTGATAAAAACAGACACTGCACGGAAAACTATTTTGAGAGGATCACCCTCAACAGGCTGATGAAAAATACAGATACTCTCCGTACATTTCGTTAGCCTGTTGAAAATGATCCTCTCCAATAGTTTTCAGAGTTTATCCAACAAGCATGTATGCGTGTGAGTGTTAATTAAAGGTACAAGTCCTAGACCATGTTTTGAGAATATTACCACCTCCGTCCGTTACCATATTGACTGAGATTTGGGACTGATCTCGGACTCTTAGATGGAAGTAGTACTATCTCCAATAATCGAGAACGTGCCTAGCCATGGCCTTGCAACTGCTGGGGATGGGAGGGATGTTAGTTGGACACTTACTTAAGACTCTACGACCTCTCATAAATGTCACAGGAGTTTGGAGGTTTGCCTTATGAAAAATAATGTTGACAAAAAAATAATAATACGGAGCAGACTGGAACCGAACCATGGATCTTGTGATTACGGGACCCGATTCTTCTTCAAACTCGTCTTTCAACGGTTTGGAAAATGAAAGTTTAAAGACGTATATGAGCTACCTCATTTTAAATGAAAATCATTCATAAGTCACGCTTATGAAATCCATAGGTGTCGTTCGGTTTTAATTTAGGAATACGTCGTTTAAAAAAAAACTGCAAGATTCAAAATGGACGAATGTTAGCACAAATGTCAATGATAACAGTTATGTAAAGTTTCATTTAAATCGGAGAAGTTCGAGTCAAAAACTAATGTTTATGTTTGCTCTTTGGCCTGGAACTGCTCAGTAGTGTTAGATAATTGATCGACTTTTCTCAAGTATTTGGCAAAATAAGCAGACACATGTTTTATTTTCCTATAAAAGCATAGCTGCAGCTAAGACGGAACCGTTCCCATTTCTAGCTTACGATTCCCCGCAGCTCGTAACTCAATGTTGCATCCGGCGGAATGCTTTCATACGGTGCTCGACCTCCTTAAATAAGCTATAGATTCTCTTTGAATACCCGGACCGTTCATAGTACATATCCATGTATTCGCCCCTTCTTTGGAACTCCATCAACCGGAACCGAAGTGAACGCTTGAACACCAATTTTTCACATTTCACACGCAGCAATCCTTTTGCTTTTATGTATACGTACAGCTCAGTTCGAATTTATTGAAACAGCTAGGATTTCCTCAAAGCGGGTAAAATGGTTCCAGCTTCTAATCGAACACCTGTGGAATGCAAAATGGTAGATATTAGTACACAATTATGAATTGTATATGAAATGTTATTCACAAACAATTTAAGTCTTATGGCATCACCACTGCCATCTTCGATTTCCAAATTGCATCGAATCGGTCGGTAATTTTCAATATATGCTAGCTGAAAATATCCAATTTGAACTCAAATCTATATATAATGAAGGCAAATATTTACCATCATTGTGTTTAAAAATGTTTAGTATCCACAATCCATCAACATACACTAATCTATGCGACTCCCCCACTGTAGCTATTGCAAACATTTTGCACAAGAGTGTACCGATCTAACTCCTTCAAGAACTGCTCCTCCACTGAGCAATGGACATACTAAAGTCTAAAGAGCTTTTTCGCATTGCTTTGTACAGAGCTCTTCACAACGATGCAATATTTTTCCAAGCTTTCCACACAGCTGTTACCACCTCCTTCCTACCTGCGAATACTTACTCCACTTCCTGACCAACCAAGCAACCAACCATCGTCACATCGCAGCGCATCATTTTGCCTGGAAGAAGGCAACCCGAAGCGAAAGAACCTGCTCAAGTGGACCCAGGCCTGACTCGCCGGGAAGCTGCAGAAGGATGCGTGAAATAAAAGATTATTTATAGTTTTAATGTGTTTCTTCTTGTTTGCACTCATAAATATTTATATCCCTGAGGTGCTATTTTCATCGACACCATCCAAGGCATCATCGCATCACCGCCCGCAGCATCAACAGCAACATCAACAGCAGATGCTCTTATCCACCCCTCACCGCCTCTCGGTTGGAAAAGGACGTCGTCTCCCGCTGCCTTCGTTGCTTGTGTTTGTGTTTAGAAAAAATGTTGTATCTATACATCCACCTACTGCTGCATCGCTCCAGGCAGAGAGGAAACAGCTCAAGATTTTGCAAATCTCTCAACTGCTCGTTGTTCCTCTCTGTGTTCCCGGATAGTGGTCCTTCTCCATTAAGCTTTCATTCAATGGGATAATTGGATGCGAGGAGCATGGGTAAGATGAGAATCAAGTACCTACACTTTCGGCACACAAGGCTACTTCTTCTGAGAAACCTAGGAACCATATCCGTCGATGGTGAGAATAATGAAGTGATGGTCATTGAAACGCAAACTCAATATGCCTAATTACTTGAACTACTTTGTGGGAAATTGGATCAGCTGCAGCTAGGGACTACTGGTGCTCTTGAAATACAGTCGAACAATGGCAACATATTGGGGGTGCAGATTCAAAAACCAAAAAATCGCCCGCGTTACGAAAAGTGGTTAGGCTTTGACCATTTATAACTCTGTCAATAGCGGATGGATTTTGATAAACAAGCCAATCGATTGAACATTTTTCTACAAATCTACGTAAAGGAACACTGTATCAATTTTCAATAGGTCACTATTGAAAAATACACAAATGTCCAACTGTTGCAATGGTGACCAAAATTATCACCGATTACCAACAAAAAGCGCTTTCCCTAACATAGATTTCGAAATGGAGTTCCATCCGGTCTCGCCGAACAGTACTTATTCAATCACCGTATGTGGTGGTGTCTGGTCGGTCGTCATCAGTAGCAGCAGCAGTGCTTTCGGTGCGTGGCGTTGTAGATTGTTCTCCAGTACACAACGAATAGCTACCCGCAAGCAGCTAGCTATCAAGGCTGCCCTCAAGAGCCCCTGATTCACCGAAGAAGGCGGAAGAAGCTGCACCGCAACTGATCGGATTCAGTAGCTTTTCGTGAGTAGTTGTGGGCTATCTATGCCAAGTGCGTCACCCTCGTTCCAAACAACATACAGCTCGCCAGCCTCATCTGTGTTGAACACCCTAATAGCTCAGCATTACTCATCCATCACGATAAAATGGTCCTTTTCAAGACCAGCATAAATTTGTTAAAGAGTATTTGTCAAGGTTTTTTTAAATTTTAAATTTTTTAAATCTGACATACCATGCATTTTTAGGGCAACATTGGGGTTGTAATTTCAAAACTCAAAGTCTGTACTGGCATGAAAGTTGCCTGATTTTGATCCAGAGATGATGAAGGTATTATTTTCTAGTTAAAAACAAAAACTCGAATTTATATGATTGATCGCGAATACCTCGCGATTAAAAATTTTGAGCAAGAAATTCCTCCAATCAAATTTTGCTTTTTTGTATTATCTATTGAATAAACCAAAAACCAAGAGGCGTTTCCATGATGGTTAAAAGTGGTTTCCCTAACACATTCGATGAATATTTATACCGAGCACTTAATCCTACGTCAATCTACGGCCGTGTCTTGGATATAACCTCTTACTTTTTAATTTCAATCTCGCTAACCTGCACACCGTGTAGATTAAAAACTGCTCGAATATATGTTATGTAATAACTAAATATTCTCCAAAGCAACAACCTTATTTCAAATTTTAATCAATTTTTGCTTTTACATTACTATTTTCAGGTAAAATCTACATTGCAACAAATCAATCAGTAATCAGGTAAAATTACCGATCAGAACAAATTTCTTGGAAAACATTTTCACGACAAATTAGATGATTCATTTAAAATTTACCCTTAAACCATTTAATAAATAATTTTCCTGATGTCAGCTCGAATGCGAAAACCAATACCTAGCCGAACAAATCCCACCTCTCTTATATTGTCCAAATTTTAAAGCATACATATATTTAACCTAAACTTAAGTAACTCAACAAAAGTCTCAGTTTACCCATTCTCCAAGTATCGAGACGAACAGTAACTGTTCAAATTCCAAATAAATATTATCACTTTCCGTATCTTACCGCAAAGCAATTTTATCAAAACCAAGCCTTCATCGCCCGACACCGCCTTCAACCACCGTTTGGAGGGAAATGTGCAAACCATAAAATTCAACTCAATTTCGTTCGCTCAAATGTTTGTTCAAACTTGTTCTTCCCCACATACCACACCCCAAATCATCATCGGACGGTCGGGGAGTGTAATCGCGTATAAACTCAATGCCTCCCCCCCCCCCATTGGTTGACTTCCATAACAAGGTGGATGAAGCGATGCGAAGTATGAATCACGTGAAGTTGACATTCTAGGAACCCCCCTTTACACGTTCAAGCTTATATTTTCAAATAGGGTAGAGCACTACTTCGGCATAAGTGCCCATTTCCGAACATATCGAGTAGAAACATCAAACATATTATTGCTTTTGATGTGAACGAACCAACCATACGAAAGGATAGTTTAGGTCAAAAGCTACGAATCATAGTTTATAAGAACGCAAAACATGAATATCAACAGTATCCCTCCACTCATCTCAATAATCGCACATTTGAATACATTGTTGCTGTAAATTTTCAGATTTGTGCTGTAAGCATGCTGTCAGTCTGTTTTTTTTAGGGTATGGATTTGACAGTCGGATTAGCGAGTCACCCGATTATCCGGAAATGATTTTGTTGGATGAGCGGGCAATACTGTACATCCGTGTATCTTAAAAACAAAAGAAGTGCTCCTTCTTCTTCTACTTCGCATGTTAAGCTTATTGTTTATCGCATATTAGCTTATTGCGTGCTCTCAACATAGTGTTCTAGATGCACTTCCACAGTCAACCACTTTGTCAAGCAGTTTTGGCGTGACTTTCTACCAGCGATTTCACAAAACTGGACCAACTAATTTCTATTTTTTTTATGAAACGCACTAATGTTGGCTACTTTTCTCGTGGTTCTAGAAGAAAAAATCTCATAATAATGTTCTATTTCAAAGTTCGAGTGGTAGTAAAACTCATTTTAACTGCTCGCATGAAGTGGTTAATTGAGAGCTTTCGATGCCTGTTCCATTTTTGCATTAGTATAATTGTGTGACAATTGCAATCATACTCATGCCCAGGAAGTCGAGAAATTTTCCAACTCGAAAAATTCCTAGAGCGGAACGGGAATCGAACCCAGCCGCCTCCAGCATGGCCTTGCTTTGTAGCTGCATCTTTACCGACTGAGCTAAGGGAAGCGCTCCTAACGAATCAATTTTTTCTGCCTTCAGCGGTATGCCGAAGTGAATCCAATCATGTTTCAATGTGTTTCATTTTTTGTTTAAACGTTAGGAAAATGGAGCTAAAGTGCGGGTTGTGCTTAGGATGACGGGAATTAGATCCTAACCCTATGTACACATACAATGTACATATATTTGGGACAGAACCCACCCTCAGCAGCCGAAGAAAATGGCTGAGTGAGTTATGAGCATGCCGAATTAATAAGATAGGGAGGAAAGTTCAATCCAATGCTTGAGTAATATTTCATATGGGCCCCTATTAAATTTGGTGACGGGACAGTTGGAACTGTTTTTAACACTGAGCGACATAGTCAACTTTCGCAAGATACAGTAAGGCTTGGATGCGATCGGGTCTGGTTCGGGTAAAGCCCTACAGTAAAAGTATGGACGTCTTGTAGTGAACAAGTCCTGTGTACGTGCTAACTTCGTAACAATCGTCAACAGAATCTTTTTCGTTTGTTCTCATGCCCGACGCGAAACCCTAATCGGCGATTGATCCTGATTTGTTATCTCTTTCTAGCCTCTATATAACATTCCCTCTAATGTAAACCGGGCTGAACACATCATATGCATATTTCGCTCCGAAAGTAGACGCACTCGCAAAGCGCGAGACTGTCATTCTCGTTGCTTTCGATGTTTATCAACACACTTAAGCATATCTAGTGAATTTATTTACAACATCTACCATATCCACTACACGTCTGTCAAAAATTATTCCAATCGAACCGTCAAAATACACCGCTTTGCTCGATTGGAACAGCTTTTTTCAGTTTTGTGGTGACAGTTGTCCATACTTTAACTAGAGGGCTTTAGGTTCGAGGGTATAGTCACCAGCGTTGCCAGGTTGCCAGATTTATCTGGCATAGCCAGAGAAATTTAAGCTCTGCCAGACAGATTTTTTGAGAAATCTGGCAGCTTCCTATGTTAATTTGCTGTGCCAGACTTTTGTCAGACATTTTTTTCGGGTTTTGCCAGATTTTTTCAAAATAAGCCTGGCATCTCTGGTCACTATATTCATCTGGGGGGGGACGTGCTGTCAAATCAGCCTACTGATCATTCTTGTATGAAACTGGTTCCAAACGTAAACAAACGCTGTAGGTTTCTTATGGCTTGTTTAAGTTTGGAACCAGTTATGCGCGGTAGGCGACGATTGTTCGTATTTGACAGCCACCTCCCCCCTTGATATTCATAGTCTGCCGGAGACAATGACGGGAGCCAAATTGACCTGTCACTTGGGGGAGCATGACTGTTTTTTTTTTAGTTCAATGTAGTGGAAGTATTGAGATCATGACGATAATTAATTGAAACAAAAATGAAATCATTTTGGGTAATAATTATTCAATGCGTTGCTAAATGCACTATTTGCATGTTTCTCGCGGGAAACATCGACGCGCCCAATGCTTAGATGACGAAAACATATTTTTTGATTGCTTTTAAGGAATGAATGACAAATGCATTGTAAGTATGCGTCGAAAGTGTATACTAGAGCAAGGTGGATAATTACAGGTGGGCTAGAACACACGGTTCGCTAGTGTTGGTGAGTTATTTGCTGTTAATGTTCATGAAAAGTTAACTACACTAAAAAAAATCCACACGTTTGATCGAAGTGTTTAAAAACTTGATTTTTTAAATGCACCAGCACATTTACTTTAAGTGTATTTCACCTTGGTTCAAGGTGTTATACACGTTAATTTCTAGTGTTTCAAACTTTGAAATGTTGTAAATCTTTTACTGTCTATTCAAATATATTGCACATTGAATCACTCTTACTTACCAATGCCTTGTTGTCTTCTGCTGTCCGAAGATGTCGTCTCCACTCTACTCGATCCATGGCCACACTTCGCCAGCCTCGTAGTCTGCGAAGGGTCCACAGGTCGCCTTCTACTTGGTCGATCCACCTTGCCCGCTGCGTGCCTCTTCTTCTTGTTCCTGTTGGGTCGCTTTCTAGAACCATTTTCACTGGGTCGTCGTGCGGCATTCTTACGACGTGCCCAGCCCACCATAGTCGCCCAATTTTCGCAATGTGGACGATGGATGGTTCTCCCAGCAGCTGGTGCAATTCGTGGTTCATTGAGGAGGCGCTCCACGCTCCGTCATCCATCTGCACTCCACCGTAGATGATACGCAACACCTTCCGTTCGAAAACACCAAGCGCGCGTTGGTCCTCCACGAGCATAGTCCAGGTCTCGTGGCCGTAAAGGACCACCGGTCTAATTAGCGTCTTGTAGACAATCAACTTCGTGCGGCGTCCAAAGTAGGCACGATTCCCTGCCATAATGCGTCTTTGAATTTCTCTGCTAGTATCATTTTCGGCGGTCACCAGTGAGCCCAAATACACGAAATCATCAACCACCTCGATTTTGTCACCGTCAATCTGAACTCGGGGTGGGAGGCTAACATTGTCTTCCCTAGAACCTCTTCCTTTCATGTATTTTGTCTTTGATGCGTTGATGGCAAGTCTAATCCGCCTAGCTTCAGCCTTCAGTCTGATGTACGTTTCCGCCATCGTCTCAAAGTTCCGTGCCATGATTGACATTGTCCTCGGCGATGCCAAGAAGCTGGATGGACTTCCTGAAGATCGTCCTGGGCAACTCCGGTGTCCCGTAGTTGCTGAATGTTGGGTCGCGGCGTTCGACTTCGACGGGTGTTGTGCACCGTCTCATTGAATCACACTACTGTTCAACACCCCAACAGTCCATGATCGAATCCCAAATCAGACCCATTATAAAGATACGTGAAAGCTCTGGCCTCTTGCAGTTTTGTTTGTATATTTGTCGATTCATTTTTAGAGTCGGCAAAGTAGAAGTCGATAAAGTAGAATATTGTAGAATATTGAACTATGATGTGCAAAGCTATTGATATCACCATATCAAGCACACAGAATCCAAGTGTGTCACAATTCAAATCCATAGTGTTCAGGCATGATTCATAGCATAAGATTCACACATGAAATGGATATTAAGTGTGAGACACATGATGATGACGTGTAGAATTTTTTGAGTGTAGTTTGCCATAAACAGTTCCAAAACAATCAAAAATACGGGTTGATTTGGACAGATCTGGACCTGTTTCATACGGTCAGAAGGTTTATGCTGGTCACAAATGCCTTGCCAGATTGATATCCGACGCAAGTGATCAATCTTGTATGTGAATTTCGCGAATAAACACGAGGAGGATTGATTATGTCAAAACTTGCCATATACAATCGCCATAGTTCATTTTAGTAAACAAACAATTACTTCTTCCTTGTGTGTCACCTTTGTATTAGGCGCCTAGATCCTCACCTACAAACAGAGTGTAAATTCATCCAACCAAGTGACACTCGGAACTGGAAGCAGTAACGGGGGTCCACTAAAAATTAGAATGAAAAGAAAAGGTCGAGAAAAACATTAATGAAGTTTAGTTCAAACTGATTTATTTCATACAAAGGGTTAACTTAAGTCTTCAAACTGAGCTTAGTGAATATAAGCATACGGTCCGTGGTCCGACGTGCGACGCAGCATATTCATGATATTGGAACATGACCGTTGGACGGCTGCCACATCGATTTTCCTAATGCAGCATTTGATCCTGTTGGTGAGTTGCTTGGTGTCCTTGGCCTTCCAATTATCCTTGTATACCATGGAGCTCAATAGACCGAAAAATTCTCGATAGGACGGCACTGCGGCAGATTTGTCGAATTCAGATCTTTTGGCACATATGGTAGGGGCCAATGGTACTCTGGGCAGAACGCACCAGCTGACTTTCATTTGTGTTTTTCATGGCTTTTTCGTAACTTTTTTGATGTCTTATCTAGCAGCACTTCTTGCATAACATCTGAACTTGGAATGCTGCAATGCTAGGTAAAAGTCTAAATAAAATGCGTTATGGGAGTGCGTCATGTACCATTCTCCCCTATTATTTGCTTTTCCGCTTTACTTCCAGGTCATCCAGCGGCATTGGGATCCCACGATTCTCGCGGATCCTATTAGTGTACTCTGGGGATCTGGTTTTCTTTCAATACACTATTCCTTCCTTCCTTAGAGTCCAGCAGACTGTGACTTCAAACAACGGAAATTTCTGGCCGCTTCCAGTTGACTTGCCGAATCCTTGTTGTTGAACATGTTGAGCACCGAACGGAGCGTCTTCTTATTCATTATCTTCGTTGAATGTCCGCTCTTCTGGGTTACTGCCATGGATGCCAGGAAACGGTATACGGTGGATACCGGAACATTTTCCATCATAAAATGGTCCACCATGTCCTTTTTTCCACAATGGTCGTTCGCTTGACAGAAATTGTACAATGCACGCTCTCAGCTTTTCCTGCTTCGACGGCATGCTGAACACGACTGAACATGTTAGAGTGAAATAAAGTGTGTGGAGTGTGTGACAAGTTTCTTGAGGGTGTAAGGATTCATTCACCTAAGGTGACATTTCTCTCCGAACGTTTTTATTCCGTTAGAAAAGTATATGAATCACTCTCATTGTTTAGTGGACACCCGTTAGAAGGTATGAAGAATAAACTGAAAAGCAGTCGTACACTCAAAACAATCGTCAATGCTATGTGAAAACAAATGTAGATTTTTTTTAAGGTTGCTGAAATAAAATGAAGATCTTCTCCCGTAGGCACAAAACCTCTATGTCTTTTCAACTTGAATCATAATCAATTACAAATTTCAACAATAAATCATTATTCAAATGGAAGCAATAAAGTTAGCAGATTATAAATAATATGTCATCTATTAAATGGTACATAAAATGTTAATAATGGAATTGTCTCACCATATAAATCCAATTTTTCCAGTAATCCCGTCCAGTTGGTTGCAAGCTAGTGGTATTGGAACGATCGTGGCATCTAAATACTCCTTTGAACAGGTGACGAATCATCTCAAAGATCGCACCAAGTTATTATTGATACACCACTTTTACTTCATATCATACACAGAACATCATCTGCCGCACGACAAGAATATTCTCCGACTTATCCGTTCCCGCAGGAGAAAATACTTAACTTCCGATGGAATCAAAAGCAACGGGAAACTGATTCACAGATCCAATGAGTGGAATACCATTTATCACACCTTACAGCGCGTAAATAAACTGAAATAAAAAAAAAATCACTCGCGAAATTTCTGGTCCGGTAGAAAAAATCAAACAACGCAGATGGCAACATCTCTTCTGATGCTTGCAAACATGATGCATCACGTTTTCTTTCTCGATTCTAAAACTTTCTGGAAAGCGAGAAAACCACCAATCCATTTTTGGTAAAATATCAAATCAATCCTCACCAATGCTCAAAATCACGCTTGATTTTCGTAGACAAAAATCAACAAGCAAACAACTGCGGTTGATTTTACAAGATGTGATATCGCAGCAACCGAAGCTTCCATAACGGCTGGCAGCAGTCCCCTTAGTGTCTGCCATCTGTGAAGAGTAAAAAAAGATGGCAAACTATACATTCTCTTTCTAAGAAAACGATATGAAACGGAATCATTTTTGTGTCGAGTCAACTCTCAGCTTGATTTTTGCACGTTGTGAATAGTCCCACAATATCGAAGGAACTTGTAAAATCAATATCAAGCATGATATTTTGTTCCAATATCACTCGTGATATTGAGAGCGTATGAGAGCGGAATAATATTATTTGATTGATGATTTTGCCTACACTGCACCAATCACACACACGTTTAACCGTCCGGGAGACAGAGTGCCAGCGCTGATCAGGCAAATGCAGCCGGAAACTATGAAAGCGAACGCACGCACAAAACAGAGAGCAAACTTCAAACACAACCGTATCCAAAGGGGTTCGAAACTGCACTCCATTTTAAATAATGTATATATGTATCATAAAAAATACTATTTTATTTGCTTTACTACTATTCACAACACGAACAACCCACATAAGGGAAAATGATAATCATGCGTTATAACTCCAATTCAAAACCTTGCCATCCATTCTTCAGCTGAACTTTAAAGAAGCATACGTTAAATTATTATAAAAGAAAAATCTCAATCCATTCTACTTATAATTTTTAGCTAGGCCAACAAAATAAAAAAAAATATCATTGACATGTACACATGCACCGTTTTTTTCAGACTTGAAAATCACTTAAGGTTTACGTGAAGCGCACATAGAATTTGTGTTTCTGGAAATCACGTAAGTTTCAATGAATATCTCAGTGGCTTCGAATGGATTAACCTTTGATGTATAAGTGACAGAATGTAAATTCTATTTACGCCACGTACAATGGAGAGAAAAGGAAAATGTGAGACTCTACGTGTTAATTATTTTGAGTATAGGTTGCTGCAGCTTTCTGTAAGATGCTGTAAGAAAAATAATATGGTGCAGCAAGTACGGGAACATGCTTTTGCTTTTTACTGTACAGAATCTTTCAGAAAACACAGTACGGGAACATACTAGGGAACATATCTAATTTTCGTCTGACGGAATCTGCCTTTGACATAAAATATGAGACGTAAATATTACATGTCATGTAATATTAAGTGCTTCAAGGCCTAAAAATTCGTTGCTCAACGAAAAGTATGTTTAATTGAGCTTTATTTCGCGTCTGTTATGACTCAAATTAATGCAAAATTGATGCTCGTATATGTCAGTCCCAGAACACCTAAATTTACATGATTTTTTTCTAAGTGTGTGGTCACAGCAGTTTTACACTATTTGCGTGATGCTTATGTTTATGTGTTACAGTTGAATACTTTTCACCATGTTAATAGAACTTAAATGTGTCAGTTTATGTTTAAAGCTAGAGCATGAGCATGAGCAGTATTGACCGCCCACGGTTGCTGCTCTGTTAAACAGAAAACCAACACACTTAATTTTTTTTACAGAAATCTGTAAAATTTTACCGAAATCTCAACAGCTGAACGTTTGATAAACAGTTTTACAGATTTCCTGGAAAACTGTAAAACTGTTTACCGAACGTTCGGCTGTTGAGATTTCGGTGAAATTTTACAGCAATATGTGAAATAATCTTAGTGTGAATAGACGATGCTTGGGACTAGCAATCATCCTCAATGTATAAAAGCTGGTGATCTCAAACTAGGCAATAACAGCGCCAGCGCCAGCCGCACCCGAACACAGGTCAATAAAGGAATCACTACACAAATAGTTTTTTTTTACCGAGCTCGACTGTGCAAATATCGGTAAAAAAAAGTTTTATTGAGATCTCAGCAAACATTTCATTTGTTTGCTGAGATTCAGCTAAGCATCATCCAAGACTCAGCAATCAAATGACACTTTTGCTGAGATCTCAGTGAAACTTATTTTTGCAGAGATTTGCACAGCCGAGCTCGGTAGAAAAAAACTAAGTGTGTACACACCAAAAAATTATGAATTTTAACGGTGATGTAAATATCCATGCATGCTAAAATTTAAGCATGTTAACTTCCTTTTCACGTAAACTAGCAACTTGCAAGAAATATTGCTAACAAAGATGGATGGTTGCGTACAATATTTAGAATTTTTCATTAAATGACTCATAAATTTACACGATTTGCAATGTGATTTTTTATGATATGTGACGCTCCATTTATGTGTATCATAGTGACAGAAATGTACACTACTTTTTCGAACTGTGTAGGAATGTGTTGACGTGACACTCTCTTTGATGGAAGCCGAGAATACCTCTGCACTTCCACGAGATATTGCTGGGATATTGGGTAAGAGGGTTGGGGTTGCAGCAGGGTTCGTTTTGGTAAACGATAAGCTGAATTGATTTCCTTACGATCATATAACGCGGAAGAGCTTGGGATTGAACCCACGATCTTCTGCTCAGTAAGCAAAAACGTTTGCCACTAAGAAAAAGAGCTCCATCAAGTTGTAGTTATTACCATGTAGTCGTGTTAACAAATAAAGCGATTGACGAATCTTAAATGTGGATGGGCCTGAGATTAGACTCATTATGTTCTGCTCAGTAAGCAAAAACGATCGCTCTAAGGCCACCGAGCCCCTCATATCACGTCATACCTTTACTCGAGTTGTTGTACCCATTTAAACCCGGTACGACGACGACAAGTTTCACAAAATACACGATAAATAAAAGCGATTTGACCATAAATCTCCTCAATACGAAAGGACCTGGGACCACGATTTTTTGCTCAGTAATCAAGCCACATTTAGGCCTTCATCAAGTTCCACTTACACGCGATTTGCTCTTTACGCATTGTTCAGGTTATCGTGCCTCTTACATCCTAACAAGCTATGACCGACGTAACGATTATTAAGGCCCTGGTTAAACAAGATATGAAAATAAAATTACTTTCCCATAACCAGTCAACAATGTATCCTAAACTGGATCAAGCGTGCACTCTACTTTTCTAAACATTCCGAAGCGCTCCGCCCAAGATCTAACAGGTACTATTTTCTACAATAGTAGCCTGGGATAAATCGTAATGTATTTCCCCCATAAGATTCAACTATGTTCATGTACTCGGATGCATACCTTACCGACAGTATATTTTTTTTCAGAAAATCGATGCTTGCAACCTAAAAAAAACTAGAGAGCTTTCATGTACGCAGTTATTGTTTCTAATAGCCTAATTTACAATTCTTGCAAAGACCAAACTAACTTTTCGAAAACATCTCTATGGCCCCCTATATACTGATCGATAGTGTATATATTTTTTTTTAATTTTTCCTCCTATTCCATATAAAATTGTAAGCAGTAGTTCTGCTCTGATAAAAAATTTCATAGCAAAACGATAGAGTGGTTCTCAGAATCTCGTAAAAATTTGTAGTTTTGTTCCTCATCGCAAAATATTACACCAGTATTTTTTTATTTTGTCATTATGATTATGATCATTTCCATTTAAGGGAGGTCTAAAAACTATTTTCTAAATGACTTTTTCTTAATTTATAACTTTTAAACCATTAAGCCGATTTCAACGATCAAAATACCAAATGTAATTTTTTTAAATTTTTCGAACCTCTTAACGGAATCCCTTTATGAAAAGTTTTGAGTGTGTTGGTTTATTTCCTTTATCTTCCGGTATAATTGCTTATCTTTTGACAGATACGGAACACACTCGAAGCATCAAATGTAAGGCAATTAAAAATACTTCTAAGAAAAAATATAATGGTTTAAAACAAAGGAAATTTTGTGTTGAAAAACATTGTTTTTTATGGTTTTCATTGTTTATAGACAGAGGGCGCAATACGTTTTTATATTTATCCTCGAAAAATGCCTATTTTTATATCAGTGTATTTTTCTTAAAAAGTATTTTTAAATAAATTTCATTTAATATTTTAGTTTTTGAAATCGGTCCAGTTGTTCAAAAGTTATTAATTGTTTTAAAAAGTCATGTTTGAAATTGTTTAATCACCCTTTTTGGTCACCCTAATGACAAAATAAAAAAATACTTGTCTAAAATTTTGCGATGAGGAACAAAACTACCTTTTTTTACGACATTCTGAGAACCACTATATCGTTGGAATGGCTGAATATCAACATGGAGCTTTAGTGTTATAATTTATTAGCTATTGAAGTTGAAATTGAGTGAAGAACAATACAGTACTAGCATAGACCAGAAGGTCCCGATGAAACGAGCTCAACTTTTTGGCTTAGCTCTGGTACTCGCTTCGGTCGATGCACCCCTCGAAACATAGGAAAATCCACGAACCCCTAATTGTATCTGTCGAACATTCATAGCGAATCAAAACAAACATAGTGTAGTATTAGAATTTTGACTAGAATGGGGTACGTTAATCGATTCGCTTGGGAACAATAGGCTAGTCAAGTAGTGAGCCAATTTAAAATCGTTAGTTTCCACCGATTGGTACCTAGCTCATACATTAATTGATGAGGGGACTTAAAGTTTTTCCACAGGCCGGTGGATTTGAAGAAGTATTAGTATAGCATTTCCAACCAACTCTAAAATTCGTAAGTTTCACGTGTGAAGCAACAAATAGCAGTTTGAATGTTACTTTTGAGTAAAACGAAAACATTCTGCAAAGGCTTGAGCATTTTCACGGGCTGCCAAATTGTTACTGCAAAAATCTTAGTTTGTGTGATATTGTATCCACCAGGCTATGAATAAATATGCGAAATTCACGATATAATGACTTTTGACCGTCTGTTCACTGCTCTGGAACACTGTGGGTCGGGACAAAGGTGGCTTTATTTTTCCCGATAGGAGCTGGACATGATCAATACGTACACTTCACATGACCAACGATGTTTGCAACCAAATGAGCTTTAATTTTGAGAGGATGTCCAGAATCTGATTTGAATGTTCAGCACGGAGCAAAAACATCCACCAGCCCCACCAGATAACTACCCTCTACCTCGTGAGCCCCGGATATGCACGAGAAGAGATCAAGCAAACAAACCCCTCGAGCAGTAGGTAGCACCAGCAATTTTCGGAAAACGCTCTCCCTCGGAAGATTTCAAGGAAGAGATATGACAACTCTGGAAATTGGAAATGTATTACCGTGTGCCATGTCAACCACGGAATCGAATTTCCCGGGCACCACACCACTATGCAAATGATGTTTACTCTGGAAGGAGGGGAGAAGCCCGGAAGGCGGAAGAGATTCCAACGCCAAATGGAATTGCAAAACTGACAGAATTTGTTCCGAATGAAACCCATTCGGAAAGGAAATACGAATTTCGATGATCTTGGGTTGGTGCTGATACCTCTGTGCTGGGTGACATACTGCAGATGCGATGCATCAGGGTTTCCTGTCACATCGATGTCATTATAGTACCGGGTTCAAGAATATTGCTCTTCGCTGAGAATGACGTATTAAATTTCACATTTCAATAGCGAACCGAATATCCTCTATTTGAATATGCATTTGCTGATAGATCGGTGGTACCGAAGAGGGGGTGACTTCCCATAGCTTGAGCATACTTTGACGAGGTGGGAGTGCGGGGAGATAAAACTGAAATTATAATCCCTGTGGCTGTTTGTCTATAAAAAGTGGAATCGAACGTGACGGTATTAGAATTTGATGGAGGAAAACCAGTGCAAACTTTCAGAGCATGGTTTCTATCCAAATCCGTACAAACAGCTCAAATCCACAGCTCGCTTCGAAGTGGTGAAAGCATTCATTACGAGCTCGCTCTAAGACGACACAAATTAGCAATTGTTTGCCGGCTGCCGAGCGAGAGGAAATTTGCATTACAATACACGAATCCATCCATCTGCGAGGAAGACGCTGTGGGAAGCAATGGAAACTACCCATTTTTCAGCAAACAGCACAGCACTGATGCTGTGGCAAGTGTTCAGGCAAGTGTAAAAACGCAAATCTTGATGGTTGTAAAGAGCTCCCGACGAAAATCCATTGAAATCCGCGCAGTAACGAGAAAGTGCTTTCGCCCTCCACCCAACCTACAACCGCAGACACCGCACCCATTCGAGGCATTTCCACGGAAAAATGGAAGATGGAGAAAAAATACGTCCTTTGTACTTAAAGCGAGGGGAAATATTTGAAGCTGTTTTCGTATTCCAATCCAACGGCAACGACAACACGCGATGCTTCGAGTTGGTGATGGTGGGCTGGGCTGGCACCCGTTAATAATTCAAACGAAGCGAAAAGCACTCAGCTGCTTTCGGTATGCGGAGGGTGAAAACTTTGGAGAAAAAAAACTACTTACTACACCTACCCACTCACTATACAGAAAATTCAGCCACCACAGCGGGGAATTCAATTTTCGCAAGAACGAAATGGCAGATTATCACTGTTCATTATTCCAGCGATGACGGTTGTAAGATGGAGGAAATTATGTAGTTTGAAGAGATCAAAGTGAATTTGGCAAAGGTGCTTGAGTTTCCTTGGTAACAACATTCGTGATGGGAGAAATTGACTTGAATGGAAAGAAAAGTGGATTTACGAATGGAAATTTCTTGGTGATACGATGAAAATGTATTCACTGGGCAAACTAGTGGCCGATGGAGAAATCCTAAAATGTGTTTTCAAGATCTATGTCTGAGATCGTGATCGATGTTCAAAATATTAACTTACAACATTCGAATGAGACTGTTTTTTTTTGAATATATATCTAGATCGCATTTTAAGAAGACAAAACAAATCTCGAGTTCTCATTTTAAGACCGCAGATACAGAATTGGTGAATTATTTTTTATTGAAAGAATTTTACACATTTTTGAATTATAAACGTTATGTACAAATGTTACTGCAAATAATTGCTAGAAACTTTAAAAATATTTGTGACTGACAACGTTAAAATTTGTTTAAACCTAATTAAATTGTTTGCGCCCAAAATCGTTTTTTTTTTTGTATTTATTTAAGACATTTTACATCAACACATGCGTTCATGTCTGTTTCAGTTTAGTGTACATAATGATGTGTGGGTGTGAGTGTTGGTGTTTATGGTTAATTCCACTTAGCTTTGTCTCTTTTCCTCGTTTCCTCTCCTTCTGGTTCATCGTTGATCATTACATTTCATCTCTTTAACTTCTTCTTCTCAACTAATTTCACTTTTACTTCTTCTATCTTTTCTTAATCTTCTTTCTTCACCATCATTCCGCCACCTTGATATTTTGTTGACGGGTCTCCGTCATCTTGCTGAATCGGCTGCGTCATCTTCTTATACCTTCTTCACTTTTGATCATTTGTTGCTTGTTGGTATTCTTCTTCATTCATTTTTAATCTATCTTCTTCTTTCTTCTCACCATACTTCAAATTATTTTATTTACTTCTTCATCATCTTCTTTCTTCATCCTTCTGTATTTCCATTGCTTTGATTTCCTCTTCCACGTCTTCACGATTTCTCCAATTTTCCATCGGTGTCGTCTTCTTCATTTCACTTCCGCTTTATCTTCTTGATCTTTTTCTGATTCATTTTTTGTTCCGCTTTTACTTCTTCATATTTTTTTTCTTTTGATTTTCTTATTCTTCTTCTTTCATCCCCTATCCGCTTTGAATTCTTGATTACTTTCACCTTCTTAACATGATCTTCATCCAGTTACATGTTTGCCTTCCTCACATTGTTCCTTCCTTCCTTGCTCCGTTAACTGCTTCACATTCTTGCCGCTACACTGGGCTTCGACTGCTCCATCTTCTTCACGCTCTTCCTTCCTTCCTTGCTCGGTTAACTGCATAACCTTTTTGCCTTTACACCGGGTTTCGGCTACTTCTTCTTCTTTTCTCTACATCCTTCAAATTTTTCGGTGCAGTTCAGTTTGCCGCAGTAAATGCAGCAAATTGGTGGTTTGCTCCTCAGTGTTTCCTAGCGCATCTCGCAAGCTTGTTGTGTCAATGTCGTTCTCTTGTCGTTGACTCTCGTAGTTTTTACACTGCAGAATCACGTGTCGCACATCTAAAGCCGTTCCACAACAACTGGGCGGGGCTTCCTTCTTCAATAAGAACGTATTCTTAGTCGTGTTAGCACACGCTGGTCGAAAGTGCTTCCCCGTTCCGTCCACTTGTGCGTGTCATTTTTGACTTCTCTTAGTTTGGAGTCTCTGGTCGCGAACCATTGGTCGTTCCTTCGTTGGCGTATTGTTTGCTTCACCATTCTTAACGCATCTTCGCCTGGGATTGGTATACAAATAGGAGGTTCTGTTCTCGCCATGTTTGCTAACTTTGTTGTTTCCCTGGATGCCGGGTGTCCAGGTATCCAGCAGAACCGGACGGATCTACGGGTGCTTAGATGTTCCAGCGTCTAAGGCCTGGAAACAACTTGCAGAGTCTGTAAGAATTAATAATTCGTTTGAAATGTTCGGGATGGAAACAGCCATCTTAATGGCGTATGCCTCCGCAGAGAAAACGCTACAATCCTTCGGGAGGCTGTACTTTCCCGCTAAACCATTGTTATGGAATGCGGCACCTACAGTGTTTTCGTGTTTGGATCCATCGGTGTAGACGACGGTTGATCGGTGGAAGCGGGTCGACAGTAGTTGTTGCACTACCGGGCGGACTTTCTCTGGCGTCCCATATGATCGAAGGTTTTCGTGTGTGCCACGGACGATCGGTCTGCCGCACAAGCTGACCGACAGCGGGGAGCGCTGAGTTTGTCAGCTTATTGAGGCGATCCGATGCTCGTCGAATAAGAGGGAGACTGATGTTGATCCGATTCTTCGCTAGTATCCGAATTGCAATTCGTACTATGGATTGTGCTGCTAGCAGTTCGAACGGTAAGGTGCCCGCTTCAGCCATGATCGATTCTATCGGGCTAGTGACGAAGCCTCCGGAAGCAAACCGTACCATTTTATGGCAGGCTGGAGCGAGGCTCTGCAGCGTTACTGGTGCACCTCGGCTAACTATTCCAATACCGTACACCAGATTCGCGGTCACTAGGGCCGGTCCCACCTGCAGTAGCGATTTTCGATCGCCACGCGGAAGTTTGGCACTGATCAGGATTCGTAACCGAGGCACGCACGCTTTCTTCACCATTTGACAGTGAGGTTTGAAGCTCAGAGTTCGCTTGAGGGTTACACCCAGGACTCTCAAACGGTTTGTCTACGTGATGGATACTCAGTCTATTACGATTTTACTCTCAGGATCTCAACGTGCATTCGGGCTGCAATAAAAAGGTGTACGAGTTTGTAGCTGATATGGTGAATCCATACGCAACGTTGACAGCTTTGCAGGCGGCCTGCAGTTTACGATGTAAGCCTTCATTTTTAGCCCCTCGTACGATGAGAAGAATGTCGTCTGCGTACAAGAGAGTGTCGACTTCTCTTGGTATCACCCGGAAGATAGGCTGCATTGCGACGAGAAACAGCGTCACTGATAGGATGGAACCCTGTGGTACTCCATTTTTCAGCTGGTGTTTGCGAGACATATGTCCTCTTACGGACACCTGGAATGTCCTTTCTTAAAGGAAGCTTTGCAGCATGTTCATCATCCGCCCACGTAATCGCCATGATTTTAGTGTCCGCAGAACACCGTGTCGCCAGGTGGTATCGTATGCTTTCGACAGGTGCAAGGAGGCTATAAAGCAGTGTTCATCTTGGGTTGGCAGCGATCTTTACAACTCGGCAAAATAGGTATAAGTGCCGCGGCCTGCACGAAAGGCGTGCTTACGTTTTTCAAGACGTCCACTCGAAAACTAGCTCAGTGGTCAGACTATTTTAGAACAAATCAATCTTGGACTGACAAAATATTCAAAATGTAAAATCTTGAAAAAAAAATCAAAATTCAAAATTTTCCACCTGAAAATTTTCTAGCCTTTGGAACTTGGAAGAAATTTCAGGGATCTTACAATTAAATGATTTTCTATAGAAGAATACTAATGAAAATGTAAGGTGAATTTAAAAAGATAAAGTGTTAATTCAAAGAAAACGCTGTGGACGATTCCTAAAATTTCAAATAAAATTTAAAAATTCTAAAGGAGCACTGTCCATAGTTACAAGATAATTTTGAGATGTACTATAAAGGGCGAACACGAAATTATTGCGACACAGAAAATGTCATGCCAATTTTCTTATAATGTTTAGAATCAAACCAAAATTTTAGGGTAGTTTTATACATATATTTACTTCAAAAATCAAAAGAAAAGTTAATCGATGGAGCCTTGAGTGTAAAATTGAACGCATTTTCGCTTGATGCCCTCCATCAAAGTCTTTACAGTGTCATCGGGTAACAGTTTCTCGGTTTTTTTTTTCCATTTTCTTAACATGTCCTTCTCGTCTTTGACTGTATTCTTGCTCTTCCGAAGTTCCCGCTTCATTATTGCCCAGTACTGCTCCACCGGGCGCAGCTCCGGACAGTTTGGCGGATTCATGTCCTTTGGAACAAAATGGACAGAATTGGCCTCATACCACTCCAGGACACTTTTAGAATAGTGGCATGATGCCAAATCTGGCCAAAATAGCGGAGCTTCGTCGTGCTGCTGCAAGAACGGCAAAAGGCGCTTCTCGAGGCACTCAGATTTGTAGATCTCGCCATTTACTGTGCCCTTTGTAACGAAAGGCTCACTCCTCAGTCCGCAAGAGCAGATGGCCTGCCAAATGAGATATTTGGAGGCGAACTTCGACATTTCCTTCTTCTTAAATTTGTCGTCCACATCGAACTTGCTCTTGCCGGTGAAAAACTCCAACCCCGGAATTTGCTTAAAATCGGCTTTTATATACGTTTCGTCGTCCATCACACAGTAGCCATATTTTGTCAGCATCTTCTCGTAGAGCTTCCGTGCCCGAGTTTTAGCCGTCGATTGTTGCCGCTCATCG
Organism: Ochlerotatus camptorhynchus; assembly: GCF_037179485.1. NCBI lineage: Eukaryota > Metazoa > Arthropoda > Insecta > Diptera > Culicidae > Ochlerotatus > Ochlerotatus camptorhynchus. The sequence goes on from NW_027040576.1 coordinate 610,714, forward strand.
CGGTTTGGGAAGTTCTGTACCTTGTATGTATGTAGTCCAGCTCTCTTCTTTGCATTCTGGACGTAGCTCTGCGACATGCCGATCTTTTTAGCCAAATCACGGCTTGAGACGTTGGGATTTGCTTTAATCATCCGCTTCACCTTTCCCTCCGTCTTTTTGTTCTCCGGTCCCGGTTTTCTTCCAGCTCCTTTGCCGTGGTCCAACGTCAACCGCTCCTGGAACCGCTTCAACACTCTGGAGACGGTTGAATGGTGAATGTTCAACATTTTTCCCAACTGCCGGTGCGACAGGTCAGGAAATTCCAGGTGTTTGGAAAGAATTTGTTCTCTCAACTCGCGTTGGTTCACCTCCATTTTCGTTGAATCAAAAAACACGACTTCGAGTTTGACAGCATGTACACAATACACATCAATGAGAAAGTGTGCAAAATTTGGTTGATTTTTACCCAATGGTAAAAAAGTTATGCCCTGTTGAATGTGTCGCAATAATTTCGTGTTCGCCCTTTAGTTCTAATAAATGTTGACGTGAATTTCAAGGAGTAGATTAAAGAAAGTTCTGAATTGAATTCCTATGTATTTCAATCGTGAGGAGGAACCAGAATAATGTTCTGAAGATAATTTCAAATGAATATTGAAGAAGATTCAGAAAAGAACTTCAAGTGAATTCTTAAGATAGTTCCAAAAAATAGAGCACAAATTAAATTAAATTACAAGAGGAACGTTTAAAGTTTAAAAAAATTGAGCAGGATTTCAAAGGAATGTAATTATTCAAACATGTAGTTGCATAGGTAATTTTTATGATAATTTATACGGAATTTTATGTATGTATGTATGGGTGCCACCATGTATGGGTGCCATGATAATTTCTACGAAAATCCAAAGAAAATTCCAATCTAATTATGAGAACAGTAACTAGAGAATTGGCTTGTAAGTTGTAAGTAAGGGAAATGGGGACGTCATTAATTTTTGGACATTCAAAAGCAGTTTTTTCGTTTACCAAAATCCTGTCAATAAAAATGTGTTCTCTGTATTCCGGTAAGCAAGTATAATGCAATGAATACATTTTCATGAACGTAATTCTGGCTTTGATTTTTTTGAAAATTAATGGCGTCTCCTTTCACCTTAAGGATAACTTCATGATAATTCTGAATATGCCATATTGCTATTTTTTACATGCAGTATCTATTAACGATGTTGAAGAACAAAACACTAATAAACACAAACCATCATTTCAACGGGGCTCTACAGAAGCCAAAATTTAGCCAGGACCTTCAAAATAATTTGGATGACCTAGATTTTTTTTTTTCGGATATTTCTCAGTTTTTGTACTATTATAGCTAAATTCTAACAAAAAGCCGTAAATGTTCCTTAAAATAAGTATTAGAAAAAATTGGAACTGAAACGATTAAACTTGATGAAAAGGACTTTCTTCTCTGATTTCCGATAGCTTGCTTCCATCTCAGCAGCATTCGCACTCAGCACCTCGAATAAATTGAAAATTTCACCTAATGATGGTCTCGCAATTTAATTTTGGAAGTCAAGACGAATGGTGCTTTTAACATCAATTCCACAAATTATCACCGACCATGCTGTAAGCAATGAACAAATCACTCGGAAAAATAACCTCTATCAGCAATATGAGCGCGTGATGCGCCTCCATGTTATGAAACCCACATCTGAAACATCAAAATTCAAGTATGAACTGCTAAAATGGCGTGACTGGATTTTGGGCTCTACGAGATTTGGAACGTTATGTTGAGTTATTTGTAGTGAGGTAGGTTATATATTTTTTTCAATTCTTGCTAAATATGCCCCCAAGAGAGAATAATTACGAGTCTGCTGAGAATTATCGTAAACTTGTTGCCAAATGAATAATTTCATAAGAAATTATTATAATCCAAAGATGAAGAGTCCAATATGATAAAAATTTGATAACATTTATGCAATGGTTAGTCTCTTTAGAATAATGTATCACAACCAGTGTTGGAAAAATATCAAAAAAATCAAATCTCACCAAAGGAAAAGATCATCCAACTAACATTTTCAGCTTTGTAAACCAACTTTTCCAGCGTTGTGCTGTAAAGTAGCTGAAAAGAAGCTGCAGATACAGCTACAAGCAAAAGCTAGCAAAATAGGTTTGGAGAGCGTTTACTCAACTTTCTCACAACCATTATTCAATTTGTCAGTCGCACTAAATAACATCAGCTAATAAACGCTAATGTCACTTCTATACACACACTAATCAACTTTCAACTTGTAGCTGCAAAACAAAGCTAACAAAGTGAATATATTACTCATTTGATGGCTTCTAAACAACCAACCACTCTTGCTGAATAACATAAACATCAAAAGTGCTTTTTCAACAACTAAACATCCTGTACTCAGCTAATAAACTGTGTTAGGGCAACTTCGGAAGTATTTTCACAGTCAACTAGGTTTATTTTTTACGTCTAGTGCAGTTTTACAGCTTTTACTCTGCTCTTTTACAAAGCAAAAGTAACTAGTCGAGAAAAGTGATTCATGTGCACTATTATAAAGCCTCTACTCAGCGATTTTGTTGTAGAAGGGCATGTTGATTTGTTTACATCAGTTCAAAGTGTTGGCGTAGCACAGTTGGTAGTGTCAAGGCTTGCCAATGAGGTCGTCTCGAGTTCGATTCCAGGTTCCGGTGCAGGGTAAATAATTTGGTGATGATTTGTAACTAATTTCGATTAATTTGATCACAGCAAAATAAACTCAATAAATTCCTTAATAAAAAAGCGTAAACAGTATTTAACCCGGCTTCAAGAGAAAGCTGTGTACTGATTATTGGATAACCGGGAAAAGGTTGAATAAGCGCCTTTCAAGTTCACACACAACTAAACAGCAGGATAACAGCTGTATAGAAGCGTTAATGGATATGCAATAAAAGCTTGTCCCAACCGCCCCAACAGCCATAAGCAGCTGACTAAGTTCGCCAGATTTGCTTGTATAGAGGTTGAGTAAAGGTTTCCTCATATCGTATAACGTTTGAATACAGCTTGAGGCTGTATAAATGAAATGAGTAAAGCGTTTACATTGTGAAAATTGTTAGTTGGGATGTGTATAAAAGAGACATTAGCGTTTTTTGGCTGTTGTTATTCAGTGCGACTGACAAATTGAATAATGGTTGTGAAAAGGTTGAGTAAACGCTCTCCAAAACTATTTTGCTAGCTTCTGCTTTTAGCTGTATCTGCAGCTTCTTTTCAGCTACGTTACAGCACAACGCTGAAAAAGTTGGCTTACAAAGCTGAAAATGTTAGTTGGGTAATTTGGTGATGATTTGTAACTAATTTTAATTAATTTGATTCACAGCCAAATAAACTCAATAAATTCCTTCATAAAAAAGCGTAAACAGTATTTAACCAGGCTTCAAGAGAAAACTGTGTAGTGATTATTGGTTAACTGGGAAAAGGTTGAATAAGCGCCTTTCAAGTTCACACACAACTAAACAGCAGGATAACAGCTATATAGAAGCGTTAATGGATATGCAATAAGAGCTTCTCCCGACCGTTCCAACAACCATAAGCAGCTGACTAAGTTCACCAGATTTGCTTGTATAGAGGTTGAGTAAAGGTTTCCTCATATCGTATAACGTTTGAATACAGCTTTAGGCTGTATAAATGAAATGAGTAAAGCGTTTACATTGTGAAAATTTCGTAGCCAAAAATCAACAAACAAACAACTGCGGATGATATTGCAAGCTGTAATATTGCAGCTCAGAATATCAAGCTAAAAAAAATCATCAGCTTAAAATCTCACCAAACTGTGGTGAGATTGATTTCATAATTTTTACTTTACACCCAAATGCAACCGATACTTCCATAACGGCTGGCAGTAGTCAATTCGTGTTTGCCATCGGTGATGAGAAAAAAGAGATAGCATTATTATACATTCTCTTTCTAAGAACACGAGGTGCCACGGAATCATTTGTGCGTCGATTCAACTCTCAGCTTCAACTTTACACATTGTGAATAGTCTCGCAATATCAAACGAGCTTGTAAAATCAAACTCAAGCATGATATTTTGCTCCAGAGCGAAAAAAATATCAATTTGCTAATGATTATTCCATCACTGATCACAACTGTTCTGGTATCTTGAAAACAGCTTATAACATAACACGTTCCTGTTAGTTCGAACACTAGAGTCACTGAAAATTAATCTAATTAATCTAAAACAACTTTCAATTTTTGGAACTAATTGGAAAAGTAATACATAAATTGAAAATTGCTTAAATGCTCAAAAATCATGACAAATTCTTTAGTTTAATTTGGCAAACATTAAAATAAGTTGGTATCGAAAAAAATAACAAAATTTAAACCTTATATCTACATCAACAAAAAAATACAACCTATAATTTAAGTGACCAACGACTGCATGGCAAGCTTTATTGGTTTTTTCCCCGGTTCTCTCGTCATTCCTGTTTACCCGGTTCGCTGGCCACCCTGAATACCGTATTAAAGACGTTTTCACAATTTGTTACGTATATAGGTGAGTCTAGCATTGCGATACTAACGCTAACGCTAATAAGATGGAGCAACCAGGTTGAAGGAAACATATGAAGGATTTTTATAATATATTGGTAATCCGGTTCTTCCAGCTGTTGAATCACAAATCACTCAGGTTGGTTGAGATTTTTTTTTCCTTGATTTGTTTTCCGTCGATCTTATTTTCCGTGCTGAGCACCAATGCTACCGACGTCAGGGAGACAGCTCCCATACCTGGACCCTACCTATCGACCCATCAACTCATGAACTGGGGACCAACGGCTTTACTTCCCTTCCGAAGGAAGACGTGATATGCCTCAGAACATCCCGGTGGCGCCGACTGGGATTGAACCCAGGGCCATGCTTGGCATACACAGTTTTGGTCACGAACTGCTCATTTGCTAATAACTTTGCACACAGTTGATGTAACATAGTTCTTTTTGAAGCAGTAGATAGAATAGAGTGTAAGCTTGTTATAGATATGTAAAAAAAAGTAGATTTTAATGCTAGTACTAAACTGTATTTGTTTTTGCGTTGGAAAAAGGAGGTGAGAAATGCTCACTACACATCTCGGAATTTAAGTGTTAAATTGATTAATGTTGATTCAAATGTTAAGCTTTACCTAACGTTCACATATCAATAGTAAACTATGAGTCTAATCTATCAATTACTTTAAAGAAAAATAAATTTCAACATCTGAGTGAAAAGTTATTACCAAATGAGCAGTTGGTGTGTACAACTGTGCATGCCAAGCATGCCCAGGACTGCTTAGGTGAGAGGTAATCACGCTTACCACTACACCACCGGTGCCGCTTTTGTTTGAGATTGTGATCTGCGTTCAATTTGAAAATGAAAAAATCTGTAATGTTTACGTTCGGATTTTGTTTAAACAAAGTTTTTTTTCCAATGCACTATGACTAGAAAGTTATCTAGTTTTTTTTTTGTAAGCCAGAACTGGAAACCAGAAGAAGAAGATTCCCCTCGGCAATTTGAATTAACTGACAGTCTGATTAACGATGAAGGTATAGAAATAGATTTGAGAATGTCAACAGCTTAAACATGTTGTTGAAGAGGATGACAATTATTATATTAGTTTACTGGACTGATGCCAAGTAGTATTGCAAGTTTTATCAATGATAAATCAAAAATTTACTTTTAAGGAAATCGGTTTTCTCAAATGTGGGAATAATCTACAGGACATTTCTTTCAACGATGACCACCAACTGTTCATGATAGATTAATATGAGAGAAAAATAAATTGAGGGATGCTATTAACCAGACTTAATTGGTTACTGATAACGAATATTGAGAACGAAAAATTATTGATGAAAATGTATATCAACAATTCTATTAAGGGGGTAGTACCCTTTGAACGTCCAAAAAGTAAGGCATTTTCGTTAATTTTTTAAGCAATAAAACACTCAGGGAGGGCAAGTATGTTATAGCCCATTTATTAGTCATCCTTCGAACTACAATTTGTATTTTTTTGAACTCGATTGGCGTCTCCCCGTGGCCGGTGCACCAGGTCGCGTGGGCGTCCTCGCGCGGAAGTCTGAAAACGGCGTGGGAAAATACTCCTTTCCATGTGATCCTGGAACATAAATCGAACAAAAATCCTGATTAGTAATGAAATTTGGGTTAGAAATGCGTATTCCGATTTTTTTTAATTAATTTTTTCAAAAGTTGTGGCCTTAGGAAAAAAAAGTCCATTGTTTCACCCTAAAAATGCTTACAAAATCGTGGATTAAAAACCCTTTTTTGACAAAATCGAAAATGTGGATACGTATTTCTAAGCAGAATTTAATTCTGAACAAGAAAACCTCCAAATCCAAATTTGATGATAACTGGTTAGAGTTATTTCCCACGCCAGTTTGAAAAACCCCGTTTCGAGATAAACGCGTTTAAAGATAAAATTGCTCTCTCAGCGCGCCGGTACATGTTTTAGGAAATCGCTTCGTAAAGCGGTAAGGAATATTCAGGCGGACTTGAAGTATTTTCTAAATTAAAGTATACATCCCAAGAAACATTTTAAGTAAAAAAAAATGCATTTTTTTTAAATCAAAGTGTACTCCCCCCTTAACAAATTTACAAGCAGGAGTAGCCGAAAACAAATTTAGCTTAGTATCCCAAGTAACATTTCAAGTTTTATGAAATACAACAAAGCAACTATAAAGCAACATTCATAAAACTCTGATTAAGGCTATTTTGTCATTAATGCATCCACCAAAACCTCATTAGGACAAGAATATGTCTAGTTGGCCCACCCTGGAGAAGGTTCTGAAGGGTGCATTCTGGAAGCTCTTCAATATTGATTTACTGCAAAAGGTTGTATGAACGAACGCATTGAGAACCATTTGAAAGCTACAACAAAAGCTATTTAGCAACAATAAAAACCCTTTCCGAGCCATTTCCATTAGCCACTTGCTAAATCCACTAGAAAAGCATTAATCAAGATAGAAAAGGATTTATGAATCCGATCTTATCAAAATAATTAAAATAGAAACTGATAGTATAAAAATCTTGTTGAATATTCAAATTTATTACAAGTGTTCTCATTAAGTGGCCTAGTTTTAAGTGCCGTATTAAATTTTATGTAAAACGTATGTGAAAACATCGAAAAAAAATACGTCCGGCCTCATAAAACGTCGATTTGACTAATTATTTTACATTGAAAAAAAAATATGCTTCATATCGAGGTAGGCCGAGATTTTTTTATGATTTTCGCATTGAAATGTTTGCTCATTGTTAAATTTACCAAAAATATAGTTATATCCAAGAAAGTATAGATTGAAAATCGAAGATTGTAAAAAAAAACAAGCAAACTAATTGTAACATGGCGGTGGCATAAAAGTTGATTTTCATGGGTCATTTGTGAAAAAGCTGTTTTGCTTTCAATAAATCCTTAACAAATTCATAAGGTTTTAAAATGGCTTTTATGAAGAAAACTTGCAGGCTGAATTGAATTTATCTAAAGCCATTTTGCTTGATCCTAACCCGTTCCGATTTATGGCAGCATTTATGGAGGCTAAGTTGCCTGCAAAAAGTTAAACGTCAAAGTTTGCTTATCTTTCGAAATTTAGTAGCGCTGTGCGATCCAGGGTTCTTCCAGGCAGTTTTCTCCCGATGGATTGGGAGCAGTTACTTAGATAGTTTGCGATACTGTTTTGCAACATTTCACATTTCGAACAGCTGGAAGCGCAATCGTTCCCGAAAAAGATCCCCTTCTTCCAGATGGTTACAAAAGTGCACCATCCAACGATGCAGGGATGTAGGCTTGAATGAAATTTTCGAAGAGTTGGTTCTTTCGCCGAATAAAATCGCTGCTATGGATCGGAAACCAACTAATCTCCGCTAACTAACAGTTTCAGTGGTTTGCTGTCGGTTGTTATTTCGATTGTCATCTATTTGCAAGATCTGAAGAAAGCTGGTATGTTTTTCAACTTTCGACAATGTTTTATGATTTCGAGGGCCCGCTCACTTTACTCTTCTCCGCCAGATGGTCAGTCGTTGATGATATGCTGGTTCTTCTAAGGAGGTAAATTTTGCTTAAATCGACTTGAATTTTTCATCCTACTTCGTCTATCCTTAGAGATTTCCTTGTCATAAGTTTGGCTTTTATTAACTATGACGAACCATCTTTTATGCTCAATTTGTAAACAGAGTAATTGGGGAGTTTATGATGCACTTTAAAAAGCCTAAAAAGCAACAATAAATGCGTTTTGCTCTAATGCAAAACCTACTGGTTTTATGGTTGCTTTTATAACTATAGAACACGTTTTTAAAGTATTTTATCAAGACATTAATAAACAATTGCTAATGACGTTTATGCTTAAATTACAGAGCAGTTTTAAGGAGGGATTGAGAATTATTTTAAATTTATTTTTAAAAGAAGGCAGTTTTTGACTTTCTTGCCAGACTATAAAAGGTTTTTAAAACAGCAAAAAGCTGAATTACTAAGCAGGAATGTTTTACGCTTTGAAATGCTGTATTTATATTAAATGGTTTGTTCATTGCCGTTATAAAACCATCATAAATCAGAGTGGATGCCAAATGGTCACTGAATTGTTACTTAGGATGTATGTTAGAGTATGTTTATACCATGTTTACTAGAATATGAAAATTGATAACAAATCATAGGGGCCCTGCAATAAAAAAAATAGGCCAAATAAGCAATTACGGTATCAAATCAATATCAAAATACTAAAGATAAGGTGTTTGTGTGATATGCAAATGTCAGGATTTGTTTATAGAATGGTATTCGGCATGCCATTTTTTGATATAATTTCTATTTTTATTTTACCTTTTATGTAATGCTTATCCATATCAAATTTAGATATCAATAGTAAAGTATCTACCCGGGTCCGCCAGAGGCATTTACCAGCCAAGGAACCACAACGTAGGGCCCTAGCCACACGTTGGACGTAACAGCTACTTATGATAGATGTAAATGGGGAAAGTACATGAAATTGGTTGTGTTGTAAGTGAGCAGATGAGCTGCGCTTCCTAAAAAAATGAACCGCGGATCTTCAGCTCACTTGAGTGATATGGATCTTTTGAACAGCTCGTGAGTGGATCACCCATCTCTATAGTCAAACCATCTGATTTTTCCTGGCATGTTTACGTTGCAAAATTTAGCAGATACCATACACGTTTTTTTTTTTAAAGAAATTTCAAAAATCTTCCACCTAGCGAACGTTCAGTATACTGACGGCCGAGGACATTTTTTGTAGTAGTTCAAGTGAAATGTTTTCCTATACATAAATACTTATAATCGTCACCGTTGTCGAATTTGAATGGTAATAATAACAACTCGAGCATAAGTGGGGGTAATTGGCCTGATGGCGGCCGTTTTTGCTTACAAAAGAAGATAGTGGGTCCATGCTCATGCTTAATTATGTTTTCAACTGTACACTTAGAAAAATGCATGTAAATTTAGGTGCTCTTTTGACATAAAATTAAATCATTACAGTTGCAAAATTCAGCTCCAAACGTACTTTTCGTTGTGTAACAAACTTTTCAGTCTCGGAGCACTTAACTTTACATGACATAATTGTTTAAGTCTCATCCTTTATATCAAAGTTGGATTCCGTCACGCGTAAAACTACACAGCAAAAAATTCTGAATTTTACTTGTGATGTAAAGATTGATGCGTGTAAATTCCTATTTCATTTTACGCAAACCAGCAACTTGCAAGAAATGTTGCGTGCAAAGATGGTCGGTTGCATACAATATTAGCAACATTTCATGAAATGTCGCAGAACTATACGCGATTTATAATGTAAACTTAACTGATATGTGACGCTCCATTTATGTGCATTGAACAGAAATTTACCCTACTTTTTCGAACTGTGTAGGTATTTCTTAGGGTGTAGTCTTGATTTTTTACAAAGTACCATTATTTTATAAATCCCGGGTCCAAAACAGAAAAAAAAATTGCAGGATTTTGAAAAGTCTGGATCTAAAATAAATTGATATTCAATATGCTTAAAGTTTGCTAAATTTAAAAACTTGAAAATTGTATCAGTATCTGGAATTTGAAAACCTGACATTGTACGGATTTTTTTCAAGATGCAGAGAGAAAATACTGAGTTCTCGGGCTTTAAAGCTTCTCCATTTTTCATTCTCTCAATTTCAATAGAATAGTTGCATACGTGTGTCACACACAACATAATCCCGGAACTCCATGCATACAGTCCGTTATAAATCAAAGTAAACTACCGGGGCTAAGTTCAGCCGCTGTATAAATACACAAATCCTATCAGAATGGCGTACGTTTTTAGTTCTTACGCTACAACCATTCCGAGCATCCGAACGTATATTGTTTATTGCTGTTTGCATGACGAAGTATAAAATGTGCACTTCGTTCATCCTCCATTAGTGCCGTGCAGTTTCAGAGAGGAACAGTTTCTAAATGGAAGACTTCTTAATTAAAAGTATATGACGATATTTTTTTGGCAATCGGTTAACAGTATACTGAGATGGAGAAACTTTATGAAATGCGGAACTTTTCATAGCAGAACCTTATGAGCTTTTCAAATCATTCCGAATGCCATAATGTACCATGCGTCTCAAATCCATGTTCCCCAATAAACCGCTTCAAATCCTCCCTACCCCATACCTACAACTCGGAAAACTACATCGGAATCACAGCCAGATTGAGCTCGAAACCGAATTATTAATTCTCCCAGCGCACTCGAAGAGCAAAACACGGACCAAATCTTCGATAAGCACAACCGTTAGCAACCGATAGCTGGAGGAAGCCAGACAAAAAAAAACTATTTCCTGAATATTCAATGCAACTCCCTGGTCTGTGTTTAAGCCTTAAGCTATGATATTTTGCATATTCATGATTTTTTTTCTGTTGTTCGCTAGTTCTGCTTTCCCTCGTCGAGTTTGAACGCAATCATTTTTTTTGCGATCCAGTTTCGCAATCTTTGGAGCTACAGGATAGCGTCCAATCGATTGGAGAATTCAGGAGCACAAAAAAGGCATCTCAAATGCTTACTGATAGCCCTTTCCAGATACCGATTCCCTGAAATAGCAAAATCTCAACTTTCATTCGAACGCTTCTTTCGCCTGTTGGGTGAGTGAAATTTAAATTCTGCCTCGTCAAAAGATTATCGCAAATCAGTGCGCTGATTTCGGTTCCACCCTGTCCGGGAAACGGGGGGTGCGCAAATGGCTCCCAGTTGATTCATATTTGTGCAGTTTGACCAAACATCATCCTTGCCGTAAATATAAAGATTCACAAACATTTTTATTATGCTAATATCTTCAGTTTATCCATGTCAAATCCCCAATGGAACTCTCAAACTCCTCCCACCCACCCATAAAATCTCATTCAAAGCAATCCAAATGCTGTATACTGAAAAGCCAATTGGAGGCACCGTTCCGGTTTAATAGGCACCGAAAGATTAGAAGGATTTTCCCCACCGCCGGAAAATGGAACAATATCGGATATCTCCCGGTTCACTTTTCCCCGCAGCAGTGGAAACCGGCCAAATGACAACGACTGTGACTAATCCACTCATTCAAAAGCGGGCTTGTTGTTTCGCTCGTTTAGCATTTTTTTTTTGTTGCGCTCTGGCTGCCACTGTCATTGGCTTATTGTTCGCTTTTATTATTTTCGACTTTCAGTTTTCGGAAAAAGCTATTGACGAAAAAAAACATTTTACCATTCAATCCGGATTTCAAACCGAACATGGCAAGTGGTGGGAGGTATCAATACGAAACCGCTCATTGTTTCGTCTGAAATTGGCTTTCGATTAGAATCGTTTTGATTCGGATCATTTTGCGTGTGGAATCGATGCAAACGGACGCGGGTTTGGGTGATGTTTAGCTGAATGGAGAGAATGGATTGGATTAGCGTAATGAATTCATGTTAGTTTGGCAATGCCACATTTAGGGCCAACAATTGGGCCAACATTTTGAGTATCGTTGCGATTCATTTGATAGAGTAAGTACTACATGTGATCTCTTTTGTGTAACCGGGCAAGCGAGTCCTAAAGGTTTGATAGTTCAGCATTTTTAAACTCTTTAAACTAAATTTAATTACATTTATTTACATTCAATTACATTTTAACCTAGGTGCTCCAGTTACCTACCAACCATAATTGTTATGGTATATATCTAAGTGTGTTTACATTGTTCCTGCTTTTGTAAATCAATATTTTAAACAAGTTTTCTATACCTGCATGTCAGTATAACAATAAAAAATCTTAAAACTAAGAACTAAAACTAAAACTCATCTATATATGTATATAAAGGGAATGAATTGTTTCGATTGAGGATTGCAACGATTTTTAAGTCTCTACACGCAAACCAAAAATTTATTACAATGAATGTTAGTTCCATTTCCTATCATCCTCTGTTCATGAACATCGCAGCGAATGTTAGAAGTTGACCTTGCAGGCGATGTAATGGTTTTTTGCCTTTTTTACTTCGTGTTCTGTCTGTGCTTTCATCTACACAAGCAAGCATTTGCCTTGATTTTTATGTATAACATGGCAGAACGACGCACACACTTGCCTCGAATCTCTCCAGCAGAAAAAGCATACGAAGTCAAGTGTGAGAGGAAATGAGCGCTTCTTGTTTGCTTTTAGACTATCCATATTCAGAAGCATGGAGAGAGCAGTGGAGAAAGCACAGGTCTGATAATCACAACGTTCGTGGTTCGAGTCCCAGTCGGCAACCTTTTTCCAATTTTTTTTCGACATAATTCATTTCACTCACTAATACACTTCACATTTTTCGGTCTCCAATTCTCTTGCATTGGACCGCAGCTAGGTACCGTTCCAATTCAAATTTCGGACGATTCAAATTTCGGACACTTTCATTTTTAATTAAATATTACATCCAGTTAGAAACAAAGTAATAATGTTAGATGATCGTGGAGGGCACTAGTCAAAAAAATTTAAAATTTACAAGACATGTGGATCATATTCGACCGAGATAATCAACTTTTAAAAGTGTCCGAAATTCGAGTTTAAGTGTCCGAAATTTGAATCGGCACGGTATATTGCATCATCGGTTCATGCGGTCTCCACTTACATCCTCTGATGATAAATCCCACATAATTGTAAGCGAATCTTACCACCGGTTGGGTGTATGGTGTGGTAATCTTGGACGGGACGCAAAATTGGGCATTCCGCCGAGAGGAATATTCCCAGTACATATTAGGAATTAGGGTATTTCACCTTCTCGATTCCAAGTTGGCGGTAACAATGTAGTTGGTCTGCCTGAAAATATTCCCTCCTCCTATTGTTTCCTCTCATTTTGCTCGATAACAGAATGCCTCTAGGCAATTGTAGCGGCGGATCCAGGTTTACAGTTTGATGCCGTCCACTCCAAACTTGACCGCACGCGTTCGAACTTCGCGGTACTCCTGGGTCGCTGAGTTCAACCCTGTTGAGTCGTTCAATCAGGTTATCAATTACCGGCTAGGTTATTCCGACACTTCGAGAACCTTAAGTTGGAGCTTGATTGGCGTACACCTTGACGTCCTCTTCGTGAGCGGTTTTACAACATTCAGTGCAGGACTCAACCCAAGTAACGTTTTAAGTTTTATGAAGCAATACAAAACTACTATAAAACAACATTGATAAAACCCTGGTCAAGGATACTTTGCCATTGATGCATCCACCAAAACCTCTTCAAGACTAGAATCTGTCTAGTTGGCCCATCCTGGAGAAGGTTCTGAAGGGTATATTTTCGAAGGTCTTCAAGATTGATTTACCACAAAAAGGCTGTATGACGAACGTTTTAAGAACCATTTGAAACCCGTATTTAAGCTACGATAAAAGCTATCTGGCAACAATAAAAACCCTTTTAAAGCCATTTTCCTTAGCCGCTTGCTGAATTCACTAGAAAAATCATCATCTAGATAGAAAAGGATTCATAAATACCATCCCAACTTAACAAAATAATTGAAATATAATCTGATCCTATAAAATCCTATTCTACTTCCAAAATTATTAAATTGTTCTTATAAGGTGGTCTAGTTGTAGGTGCCATATTAAATCTTATGTGAAATGTACTTGAAAACCTCGAAAAAAATAAGTTCAATAAGGCAATTTTGCTTATTATTTTGAATTCAGAAAAAAAATAGTTATTCTTCAGATTCGTTGTATCGTCGTATCATTCAGAATCGTTCCCGTAGAAGATCCCCTTCTTCCGGATGGTTCCCGAAGTGCAGTTTAAATTGAGTATGCTTGAATGAAATGTTGACCCTTTCGCTGAATAAAATCACTGCTATGAATCGGAAGCCAGCCAATCTCCGCTTACTGACAGCTTCAGTGGTTTGCTGTCGGTACAAATGCAAGTTATTTCGTTCGTCCGATCTGGAGAAGGCTGGTCTGTTTTTGTTTCATAAAGGAGACGGTCAACACTGGTCATAACGTGATGCAAACGCCAGATGCTCAGTCGTTGCTGAAATTGACTTCCCTTCGGTCATTAACATCGCTTGAATTTTTCATCCTACTTCGTCTACTTTTCGAAATTTCCTTGTCATAAATTTTGCTTCTTTTCACTATGAGGATCCAACTTTTAAGTTAAATTTGGAAACAGAGTAATTGTGGATTTTATGATACACTTTAACAAGTCTAAACATCAAAAATATATGCTTTTTGCTCTCATTTAAAACCGAATGGTTTTATGGTTGCTTTTATAATGATAGAACAACTTTATAGAGTATTTTATCAAGGTATTAGTAACCAATTGCTCATGAAGTTTATGATTGATTTACAGAACAGTTTTATGGAGGGATTGAGTGCTGCTTTAAATTTAATTTTCAAACAAGACACATTTTGACTTTCTCGACAGACTATTAAAGGTTTTTAAAACAGCAATAAGCTGAATTATTAACAAGGAATGTTTTACACTTTGAAATGCTGTATTTAAACTAAATGAATTGTTCATTTCCGTTATAAAACCATCATAAATCAGAGTGGATGCCAAGTTGCTGCTGAATTGTTACTTTAGAAAGAACGACCATCGGTTCATGGATTAGTATTTACAGCTTGGTCCCATTATGGAAGTGCCAGAGCCCATTAATAACCAAGGTCCACACTGCTACATTCCTCATCGCGACGTCTTTAAAGAGTTCAGCGCGGTAGTCTTCGACGCATCATTTAAGACTTCATCAGGTCACTCCATAAAAACGATACCCTACTGTCCAACAAGCTGGTTCAGGTTGGTGGTTCAGCAAGACCTCTTACGATCTACATGAGGTTCCCAACGCAAGTGTTTCATCCGACTCCATCGCTACATTCGAATTACAGACCGTCACATACGGTACGGCGAGCGTTCCGTACCTGGCAACGAAAACATATTGCCAAGGATCATGGGTAGTTGTATCCTGCTGCAGTTGATTCGGTTGTGAAAGATTTTTACATCAACGATTTGTTATCTGGGGTTTCGGCATCGACCATAACCCTCCATCGAAATGGGCATCAAACTCCCATGAACTACTGCAGGATGTTCCGTCAGGAGATTTGGCAATTCATTCTCTCCATGATCTCCAAGATGAACAGACAATATCCATGCTCGGCATATTATGGGATCCAAAGGAAATACCCCTTCCTGCTACCACCCTCACTAAGCGCTAAGTGTTGTCATACATCGCCCAGATATTCGACCCACTAGGATTGTTGGGTCCAGTAATAACAAAGGCGGAACTGTTCATGCAGCGTCTATGGTCGTTAAAACGAGACGAAGTTTCTTGTGAGTTGGAATCCTCGCTGTCTGAAAAGCAACAATATGAATGGAAGCAGTTTCACACCACACTCCATCAAAGGAAGCACCACTGTCTACACACCAGTCCATCGCCCGGCTAGAGTTGTGTGCCACACATTTGCAACTCAATTATATAAGAAGATCGAAGCGTCGTTGAAGAGCAAAGCCACCACCAATTTGTGGTCAGATTCCGGTACCGTTCTACAGTGGCTACGTGCCTCTCCAAATCTTTGGAAGACATTCTTCGCAAAGCGGGTGTCTAAGATCCAGACCACTGTAAAGACATCAAGCATCGAGAATGCCGCATACGACATTTCGTGTGGCTTAAATCCGCCAGATATCCTTAATTCTTTTTGTTGGTGGAATGGTCCGTCTTGGCTCAAGCTGACTTCTGATCGCTGGCCAAAGACCATCATCGATCAAGAATGTCCCCCCACGGCGTCTGAAGAAGGGCGCAAGGTTCCGATCGTGGCAATGCCCATTGCACAAACCAACGAGATTTGTTTTCACGTTACTCGCGTTACAGAAAACTACAACGAATAGTAGCATTCTACGGTCGTTCTCTGCAGCGATTGCAGGAACACGCACAACTGCGTCGTTCCGGGTCGGATTCTGCTACGTTGAACATAAACGTCCGAGACAAATCATCTTTCGTTCTACTACTGAACACTGCCGAGCTACAATACGTCGAACAACTACTCTGCCGCTTAGCACAGCGCGATAGTTTCGCTGAGGAGCTGTCGGATCTCACAAATGGGACCGTGTCGCCAAGTCACCAGCACCGAAATGGTTAACACCGTTCGTAGATGAAGACGGTACCCTCCGGCGTCGGTGGTCGCCTACGTAATGCCGCGATGTCCGACCCTATCAAATATGCGATCGCGTTGTCCACCAAACATCCGCCAGCTGCTCTGCTGGCTAGCAGTTACTTGTTAGCGATCTTGATATTCTTACCTATGTGATGAATACTTAAGGGTGTTAGATTTTGAAAAGTCTTTAGTTGGAATGATGCTGATGAAGACTGCACATTGTAGTCGAAATACGTATATGTCATACATACCAATATTAATTAAGGGGGTAGTACACTTTGAACTTCCAAAAAGTAAGGCATTTTCGTTAATTTTTTTAAGCAATAAAACACTCAGGGAGGGCAAATATGTTATAACCCATTCATTAGTCATCCTTCGAACTACAACTTGTATTTTTTTGAACTCGATTGGCGTCTCCCCGTGGCCGGTGCACCAGGTCGCGCGGGCGTCCTCGCGCGGAAGTCGGAAATCGGCGTGGGAAAATACTCCTTTCCATGTGATCCTGGAACATAAATCGAACAAAAATCCTGATTAGTGATGAAATTTGGGTTAGAAATACGTATTCCGATTTTTTTTAAATTAATTTTTTTTAAAGTTGTGGCCTTAGGAAAAAAAAGTCCATTTTTTTCACCCTAAAAATGCTTACAAAATCGTGGTTTAAAAATCCATTTTTGACAAAATCGAAAATGTGGATACGTATTTCTAAGCAAAATTTAATTCTGAACAAGAAAACCTAGGCGATATCCAAATTTGATGATAACTGGTTAGAGTTATTTCCCACGCCAGTTTGAAAAACCCCGTTTCGACATAAACGCGTTTAAAGATAAAATTGCTCTCTCAGCGCGCCGGTACATGTTTTAGGAAATCGCTTCGTAAAGCGGTAAGGAATATTCTGGCGGACTTGGAGTTTTTTCTAAATTAAAGTATACATCCCAAGCAGTGTTGTGAAAATATCAAAAGATCTAATCTCACCAATGTGCATAATCTCATTTGAGTATCGTAGACCAAAAACTCAACAAGCAAACAACAGCAGATGATATTACAAGCTGTGATACGGTTGCTATGATATCATGCTAACAAAACTCCCCGACTACAATTCTCACCAAACTGTGTTGAGTTTGAGCTTCAAGATTTTTGCTGTACATCCGAACACGAAACGAAGCTTCCATCACTGCTGGCAGCAGTAACTTCGTGTCTGCCATCTGTGAAGCGTAAAGAAAGATAGCAAACTATGCTTTCTCTTTCTAAGAAAACGATGTGCAAAGGAATCATTTTGTGGTAAGTCAACTCGTGGCTGCAATTCTACATGTTCTGAATAGTATCGCAATATCAAAGGAGCTTGTAAAAACAATATCATGCTTGATATTTTATTCCAATATCATGCGTGATATTGGGAGCCCTTGAGAGCGAAACAAAATCATTTGAGTGAGGATTATGCCATCACTGATCCCAAGGAACATTTAAAGCCAAAAAAAAATACATTTTTTTGAAAAATCAAAGTGTACTCCCCCCTTAAGCGGAATTAAATGGAACATAACCTTTTTTGCTATGAAATTAGTTTTTAAACGCTTAATATAAATATTTGGCAACACTGTACACAAAATAACCTACACGCTACTTGAAAACTACCCAAAAATGAGTAGTGTCTACCCAGTTCGGTCAAAACTGAATCTACCCAAAATGGGTAAACATGCATTTACCCAAATCTGGGTAATCTGGGCTACAGAAACTGTGTAACGGTTACTCAGGTGTTGACATTTGATAATTGGGGAAACTTTACCCACTTGGAAAAAAATCTGTTCCCGAAAACGGGAACGGACCGTGAACTAAAAATCACGGCCAGCTATCCAGAACAAAATTTTCTCAAATATACACCGTGAACTATGGTTCACGGCTGTGGTTCACGAATATGGGAACTCTTTTTTTCCCGTGCATTTAAAGAAATTTGTTGATATGACCGCTGCAGCAGCTCTATCAAACATAACCTCATCCGACTATAGCTCATTTCTCGGCTCATCTAGTCTGTTAATGATTGTCGAAAAAATTGTTTAACTATGGAATACGGCATTTCAATTCCCAAATAAGGATTTCATTACAAATGCCAACCATTTATTGAGATTGGATTTTGAATAAGTTTTATAAATTAGGAACAACAACAAACATTTATCATCGAGAAAAGCGGCACAGAATATCTGGATAACCTAGAATTATAAGAAAGTTTATAGTTTAGAAACTAAAAATATACTTACTAACTATAGCTCCTGGTAGCATTCGCAATCCAAACAGTTCCGTAGCTGTAACATGTTTAGCATCATAATTGTATATTTTGAGCAATAAACATTTCACTGTTTAAATTTGGGAAAATTTCAATGAGAACCATTTACCCAGAATCTGGGTAGATTCTACTCATCAGAACAAAACTAGTTTACCCAGATTTTGACAACTCCTTACTGGCTACAAGACTGGGTACCATCTACCCAGTTACTGGGTAGATTCAAAATAGCGTGTACAATAAATTTCCCCAAACCAATAACAGCCCAAAACTGCAACATCAATCCCAAAAGTCAATGGCACTCCTTCAGCCAAAGTCCGTAAGCCCTCCAGCCCAGCAAGTACCAGGTATTATTCTTCGTCGTACGGTGGCTGCGCAAAGAACGAACCTCAGTTACCAAGGTGAAAGATATTTTTCTTCCATCTCTGAATCATAAATAACGATTTAGGATTAAAGCGAAAGCAAACCCGAAGCCACTTTCTTCGGGTGAGGGCGTTTTTTATATGAATCTCGATTTCTAGAAATTCCGACAGGTACGTAGAATTCAGGATTCGTTTTTTGTTCCAATGTCCCAACCCCCAACCCAACACGGACAACGGCATAAAATGGATCAGCAGCCATTTTGCTCACTTTGGCAAGCGCCCCGCCCACTCACCAAAATACATTTAATTAATAAATGATGATAAATCATCGGCAAAAAGGGCCGGCGAATGGAACCCCTATTTGTTACCGGATTGCGGTTTTCAATTTTCTCTATTGTGCCGTCGGGTTGCGCTCTAATTCATCGCAGAAGAATAAATTACGGTAGATTTGTGTAATGTTGATCCTGAAGTGTAAGGCAAATGACGGTTCCCAACAAAATCCGGCATGCATGGAAAGTGACACCAACCGTTCCCAACTGGAAATTTCAACGATAAAGGATTCCATGCATGGAGCCATTTTTTCTCACGACCCGTTTCTCCCTTTTTAAACGATTTCAGATGGGAGCAAATTTATCATTCCCTTCACCTGCTGCTACCGATGCTACCTACAGCTATTCCCGTATAGGTAGGTAGGTAGGTACGGCGAAAGTATGAAAGAACTGTAAGCATTCAGGTGGAAACCTTTATTAATTTCCTCGAAAATATATGGCTTGGCTTTTTGGTGTGCTGGAGGTCCCACTTGTCGGAATGTTTTTCCCACACCTCTTCGGTCGCCACCTCCCGGTTGGGGCTCCGACCTAGATTGAAATTTTTCATCAATATAGGTTGAAAAATTAAATTTCGAGAGTGGTGAACGGTGCGATTAATTCTACCGGACGAATCGGATGTAGATTATGTCGTTGGTCGCATACTATACTGTCACAACTTGAAATAAAAATCCTTGTTTTTTTTAGATTTTACGCAAGAAATCCAATGTTTTATCAATCCACCACCCGCGAAACATACAGCATTTGAAAATAAAGGTGTAGTGATAGTATTTGGTTTGAGCTGTGACAGAATTGCATGAAACCGACGATGTAGAAAAAAGCCATGCGTCTCCATGATTCCCTCTTCTGTCCAACTCGATGGAGGCAGCAGATTTTCATTTCGAACCGTAAACATCCCAGCAGCGGGTGCAGTTTAGAGAGATCGAAAATCGTATTTCAAACATTATCCCGTTGCTCATCTGTATAAACAAACACACAGCATTTATGACCAAAAACGGGATTTATGTGCCGCCCACTTCCCACTGGCTATTGCCACACCCCGGATTGTTATTTGTTTACATTTTACATTCGCTGGTGCACTAAAACGGATTTTCCTATGAAATCCGGCGTAAGGACCACCGGAGGAGTGTATTCAACCGCGTCGTCGTAAATCAATTTTAGATCGCTTCTTAATCAATTTGAATGCCCTGTATTTATGGCAGGCAAGTAAACATAAACTATGCTATTGGATCACTACAACGGGAGGCATTGGAAGGAGATGTGGTCGGGGGAGCTGACTGTCTGTCAATTGATCTACGATTCAAATATCTACGCATTGAAACAGATGCCCTCTGGAACACATTTACAGTTTGTGATGAAGCTCCAGGATAAGCATTTGTTTACCGTGTGAACACTCGGCACACTCTGTAGGTACATAGTAAACACGTGAATAATTGCATGATTCTCGTCCGTCATCCAATTGCCCCAGCGTTGTTGAGCTGATACAGTCACACATCACAAGCTGTGGAGATTAAATTCAATTAGTGCAAATCTAGCGGACTGCTCCATATATGTAGCTGTCATTAGCGTATTAAAGCGAAAGCTGGTAATCACTTCTGCTTTTCAGTAGAATAAATGGTGATGGATAATCTTACTTCATCGACCATTTTCATGCGTCGATTATTAGAAAGGTCCTATTGAATATGGCCAGCTGTTTATATGGATATTTTTATGCGATTTTATACTTTTAGTATTAATCACTTTTTTACTTAACTTGAGAAATTAAATATTTCATGAGCAATTAAAAAGGGAAAGAAAATACACCAAAAATGTATATTCACCCAAATTAACTTATTTATATTTTGGCGTCTATTAAGCAGTTCCCGTCACTTTAGAGCTGTTCGACGCCAACTGATAAATCGTTTTAATTTTGTTTCTCTCCGAATTTATTTATTTGTTCACCATATCTGGCAAAATAGCCCATAAGCGTGGTCAAAGGGGGGGGGGGGACGATGACTGCCCATCCCCCTAACTCAGCCGCAAAATATATTTGTTTAGAGTTAAAGTATATAGAAAAAAGTTTCAATTTTAAGTTTAACTGGCCTTTGTCATTTTTTTTTAAATGTATAACTTCCACATTTGTTTGAGTTTCCGAATCAGATTGAAGGTTCATTATTCCATAAAACTCGAAAAAAGCAACAATATTTTTTTTTATAATTACAGATGACGAAAATCTTCATGATTCTTGGTTTTTCTTGAAAGACTGTGAATAATTATTCAGATTTTAAAATTTTAAAATATTTAGTTCTTTAAATCCCATTTGTAGCTTTGAATTTTTCCTCTTCCATGAAACTCCATAGATTCTAAAACTTTCCCGAGAATCTGACATATTGAAATATTTTCAAAGTTCTTATAATAAGCTTGTTTTTCAACAGTCTGGCACTTCAAAGATTGACAACGTTGGCTAGAATTCTAAAGAAATTTTTAGCTCGAGAGATGATTTCAATGGGTTCTTAATAAGTATTAGAGAACAAGGTTACAGATTATCGCACTGTAAACAGTCAAACTTCGATTCGATGAAACTCTCAGCTCTCCCCCGCAAACTTAAGTAGAAAGGGAATGTGTCCCCTTCAATATCAATATGTGTCCCCAAAATTCTTCTAAAATTATAATCAAATTTTGTCACAAATCGGAATGATTACTTTCCAAGATTTATTTTTTTTTTTATTTTCTACGTATACATAACACATAATCCCTATCGTGTTTGCTTCTCCGACTTCGACAGTTCTGTTCATTTTGATTTATCAATAACGCAAGAGATTCGCGGAATCCCAGAGCATCATCGTTCCATGATTGCTCCGTCAATTTTCGCTGCAAAGTTTGGCCAAGTTGATTCCGCAAGATCGTTCTTCACAGATGGATCACGAATGAGGCGTCCGCTGGTTTTGGTATTTATAACGAATTTCATAGCGCCTCTCGAATGCTTCATGCTCCTTGTTCCGTATGTGTTGCGGAACTGGCGGCAATACATTATACGCTAGAAATGATCGCCTCACTTGCACCAGATCATTATTTTATTTTTACGGATAGTCTCAGTTCTGTCGAGGCTATTCGCTCCATGAGGCCGGTAAAGCACTCCTCGTATTTTCTCATGAAAATACGAGAGCTTCTAAGTGCTTTATCTTTAAGATCTTTTGTCATCACCTTTGCATGGGTCCCATCTCATTGCTCGATTCCGGGCAATGAGAAGGCGGACTCGCTTGCAAAGGTGGGCGCTATGGAAGGCGATATTTACGATCGACAAATCGCCTACGACGAATTTTTCTTCATTTATCGTCAACAGTCCCTCGCCAGCTGGCAAAATAAATGGAGTGAAGGGAGTTTGGGACGATGGTTATATTCAATCATCCTTAAGGTGTCGAAGTGTCCTTGGTTCAAGGGGTTGGATGTGGGTCGAGACTTCATTCGTATGATGTCTCGCCTCATGTCCAATCAGTACTCGTTAAACGCTCACCTGTTCCGTGTTGAGCTGGGGGACAGTAATCTCTGTGAATGTGGACAAGTTTACCAGGACGCAGATCACATTATTTGGTCATGTGCTGAGCACCGTGGAGTCAGATCCGAGTTGTACGATTCCCTTCGGGCTCGAGGTAGACAACCTAATGTTCCAGTTCGGGATATTTTGGCTAGACGCGATCTGGAGTTTATGCACCTCATATATGTTTTCTTGAAGAATATTAACCATAGATTGTAAGTTTGATTAACCTTGTGTTTAGTTTGTGTTTTGTATGTGTGTGTGTAATTTTTTTTTGTAGATTTGTTTCTGTAATAATTGTATAATTACAGAGTTGATATAACGTCGATAGGATTAAGTATATGTTTTAGAAATAGTGAAATTTTTGAATCATAAATCATATTCCAAATCTCCTTTTCCCTCTCCCGATCCAAACAATTGTCATCCACTAACCTCGAGAAGACCGCGAGTAATCGGTTCCAATCCTTTAATTTTAGGTTTAAGACATTTATAATGTACAAAGAAAATGATAACATGGCTCTGTAAAGTTTATTCGATTGAGCCTGTACAAATAAAGTAATTAACAAAAAAAAAAAAGATTTATTTTATTTGAAATATCGAGTTTTTTTTTCTTTTCTTTGCTGTAAACAGGTGAACGGGCAAACGAGACGCCACTGTGCTAAATTTTATATGATGAGCTTTCTATGCTTCCACAAAAAGAGTTCCCTTTTTTAGTGAACAATATGAAAATAGAGGCGAAGAATACAGCACGAGCTATTTTTTCGCGACCCACCGGAGATTGACTTACAACTGTGGGGTTGCGCCCCACAGTTTGGGAACATCTGCTCTATTTTGTTTTTATTTTATTTTTTCTTCAATGCGTGACGTTAAACTCAACTCCCTCCCCTCCTATAAGATGACTGGACACTACCTACAGTGTGACACTGTTTTCGACAGTCCAGTGGCAGATGCGTAGGGATTATGTTATACCGTGACAGCGGGCCCAGCACAGCAAAATAAACGATTTGAGCCCGGAACATGCTGCCTTCTGTAAAACGCTGCTGTTGGTATAGACCTTGTCATTGGCCTGCTTTTTGAACAAGAATTACAATACACATTTCTGTACGTCAGAGTTTTCTTTAACTTATTTCTGTACGTTATTATTTCTTATTCTAGATAAATAACTTTAAACATTTCTTGGATGCTTTTCATCCGGCACGCACTAAATTTCTACGAAAATTGTCCTATACTTTTTCAATTCCTTCGGGTTCGAATTTTCGAGGCGTTGGATTAAAGGGTGATACGGTCAAAATTTGGTCAAGGGAAAACGCGTGTAAATCGGTGAAATCGTTTATTTAAAAAATCAAATTAAATTTCTTTTTCAAGTTCAATTAGTATAAAATTCAGGAAAAATATTCAGTTAGGCTTCCGCTTTTCCAAATCCGAATTGCCGGGCCTTACGCTTGACCCCTGCCATCAGATTTTGTACAGCCACCTTGTCCACCTTCTTCGCCGCAGAAAGCCAGTTTGCCTTGAACTGCTGCTCGCCCTTAGCAGTTTTTTTGGTCTTCTTTAGGTTCCGCTTGACAATAGCCCAGTATTTCTCAATTGGGCGGAGCTCTGGCGTGTTGGGAGGGTTCTTGTCCTTGTGAACCACCTGCACGTTGTTGGCGGCGTACCACTCCATGGCCTTTTTACCGTAATGGCAAGATGCCAAATCCGGCCAAAACAGTACGGAACAACCGTGTTTCTTCAGGAAAGGCAGCAGACGTTTATTCAAACACTCTTTCACGTAAATTTCTTGGTTGACAGTCCCGGAAGCTATGAAAATGCTGCTTTTCAAGCCACAGGTACAGATGGCTTGCCAAACCAGATATTTCTTTGCGAACTTTGACAGTTTCATGTGCTTGAAAACATCTGCTACCTTTCCCCTTCCTTTTGCCGTATAAAACTCCTGTCCCGGAAGCTGCTTGTAGTCGGCTTTGACGTAGGTTTCGTCGTCCATTACCACGCAGTCAAACTTCGTCAGCATAGTCGTGTACAGCCTCCGGGATCGCGCTTTGGCCGTCGTATTTTGTTTATCATCGCGATTTGGAGTCACTACCTTCTTGTAAGTCGATAGTCCGGCTCGTTTTTTGGCTCGATGCACGGTTGTAGACGATACACCCAGCTTATTTGCGGCATCTCGGAGAGAGAGGTTAGGGTTTCGCTTGAAACTACCGGCAACTTTTTTGTCGTCTCAGCGGCTTCCGGTTTTCGATTTCCCCCCGATCCAGACTTCCTGGCTGTCGACAAACGTTCCCCAAACACTTTAATTACATTTGTAACGGTTGATTTGGCAACTTTTAGCGATTTTGCCAACTTTGCGTGCGAGTAGCTCAGATTTTCGCGATGCGGGAGCAAAATTTTGATTCGCTGCTCTTCTTGCTTGGACGGCATTTTGACAACTGAAGAGTGAATTCCAAAATCAAAATAGGAGCAACATTCTACACACACACACACCTTCAAAATGAGGGGTGTTCAGGTTTTTTAAATGCAAAATTGAAAGAAATACGTCAAGTTGATATTGACCAAATTTTGACCGTATCACCCTTTAACTTGGTGCGGATTAACGGGGGGATACTGTGTTTTCTTTCTCAACAACCATTTCAAAATCGATTTTTTGTTTTCTTTTCCAGTTGTATACATTATTAATGAATTAATTACCAACATGGTAAATGTGAACGTCTCTTTCATCGTCGGATACAGTCGCAGAGTCTATCTTTAAGCAATCGGGCTTATTGCGAAGTAACCCGATAAGTTCTTTTCTCATTATATCGGCTGCCCGACTAACGAGAGGTTACAGAGTATTCCGTGTTATGTTTAAGTTCACTACATCCCATGTTGGTTCATTCAACAGTTTATTTGCCTTCCATTCCGGATAACAAAGAGGCAAATTGTTCTCATCAACTAACATGAGTGCTCCAAGAAGAACTCTCTTCCTTTCTGAGTCCACTAAAACTTTTGCACCCTTTGCTTGCTTAGCGAGACTCGATTGCCCATCACCACATCCGGATGAGAATGTGAGAAAATATCGTTTAAAATTAGCGTTGCTTGTTCATACAGATACCGTTAATCACTATCGATATCAACCAGACACTTGTATTTAACTTTTTTAGCCGCTCCTGCCACTTCTTCCGCCTCATCACTATTTTTTTTTCCACAACGATTCACGGCCTTCACAACTCATCGTGTCGAATCAACTACTCCCGTTCTTCGAGTTGAAGAATGAACTAAACGTATCTTCGTGAGGATCAAAGCATGATCATTAGGATGTGTCATCATGATCATTTTTTCAGAACAATGTTTTTTTGGTTCCATTTGGGGTCCCAAACAACTGTGCAAAATTTGGGGACGATTGGTTGTAACCTGGCTTTCCGCATTGCATTTGAAATTTGTATGGAAATTAGTATGGGAAAACCAACTTTTCTGCATTTTTATCCCTAGAGATCACAATTATGCATGAACCGTGCAACTAATTATGTACAAATATAGTCCAGGAACAACCCTTAACAACTTTGCTTGAAAATTTATTGTACTAGAATGCCCCTAAAAAAGTTACAGCTGTTCAAAGATCAATGTTTCGAATTAAATGCCAAAAATCCTTTTTTCTGCCCAAACTGCCGGTGTATCAATGAAAGTCAGACTCCAAATTCGAAGTTAATTATTTTATCGTTTTGGTATGTTCAGATGAAATATTCAAAAACAATAGATCTATCTCATATGCGTAGTTGGAGGGGGGAAGTAAAGTAATAGAAGTAAAGTTTCAAACTGAAATAACTTCGGAGTTTCTTATCTTATCAATTTGGTATGTTTAGATGAATTATACAAAAACAATTTTCAATTTCACAGCCATATTAAGAGATGAAGGGGGGGGGGTGGCTAACTATACCTCCGCCCCTCACTCACATAAATGGAGGTGTCAAGTTGGTATGTTCAGATGTATTCAAAAACATGTGCTCCATTTAATAGGCGTAGTTAGATATGGGAAGGCTTACTGTATGATTTCCGGCGCTCACTTATTTAAATGAAAGTAAAGATAAAGACTAAAATAACTTCGGAGTTTCCCATCTCTCGAGTTGGTCGGATGGGTTATTCAAAAACATTTGCTTAATCTCATAAGAGCAGTTGTAAAGCGAGTACTACCATTCTCTTCCCTACTATTTTGGTGCAATATACAATGTCAGGCCTCCCTTAGCTCAGTCGGTAAAGGCGCAGCTACAAAGCAAGACCATGCTGGAGGTGGTTGGGTTCAATTCCCGGTCCGGTCTAGGAATTTTTCGGGTTGGAAAATAGATCGGCTTCCCTGGGCATAGAAGTATGATTGGACTTGCCACACAGTTATACCAATGCAAAAATGGTACAGGCATCGAAAGCTCTCTATTAATAACTGTGGAAGTGTATATTAGAACACTAAGTTAAGAGCACGCAATAAGCTAATATGCGATATGCAATAAGCTTGAAATGCGAAGAAGACGAAGAAGAAGAAGAAGAAGGAGAAGAAGAAGAAGAAGGAGAAGGAGAAGAAGAAGAAGAACAATGTCAGATATATTCACACAAATGTCATTGAATTTTACTGATTATATTTCATTTTAAAATAATCTACGATTTCTCAGGGTACTCTTTTCGATGCTGTTCTATAAGCAAATATTGCTGTTGAACTAGGTCTCGGGTGGATTTCTTGATAAGTCAGAAATTAGCTTCACCCCTCATTCAGCCATATCGTTAACAACCATCTAGGAAGCAACTCGTTGTATCGCATTGAAATAATCTGTATCATTACTCCACTCGTTTGCCGGTTTTTGTATGAAGCCGATCGAAATTTCGAAAAAGAATCAGCACTGTTAGAAGTGATGTAGGAGCCCAACTGAGACTTAGCCCACTTAAAGTTAGCCCAACAAGCGAAATCCGACTGTACCTGAGTCTGAGACGAAACGGGTGAAGACAGTTTTCGTTTTCTCTTGTTTTTGGGTCTTGACGTATGACTACTTCTGTGTTTTCTATATGCGGGTCGAATGGCAGTTTAATATTTCAAATAAAAGCTTTTTAAAATTTCCCAGCTACTAATAATTCAAACATTTCCTCACTAACAAATGAACCGACAAGTGGATATTAAATATATTTTACACTACAGCAATTTTCGTTTTAAAATCTGCAGTAGGCCCCCCATCCCGCTGTCTAACAACTCTAATGAGATTGAGCAAATGTTTTTGTGAATAATTCATCCTGAACATACCAACTCGATGAAATAAGAAACTCCGAAGTTATTTCAAACTGAAACTATTGATATGAGTGAGGAGGATGGGGTATATTATTAACCAACCCTCCCCCCCCTCTCCAACTACACATATGAGATAGAGCAATTGTTTTTGAATAATTCATCTGAACATACCAAATCGGTAAGATAAGAAACACCGATATTATTTCAGTTTGGAATCTGACTTCCATTGGTACACTGACAGTGTTGGCAGAAAAAGGGATTTTTGGTGTTTAATTCAAACCATAAATATTTGAATATCTATAACTTTTTTTTAGATACATTCTAGCACCGTACTTTCTTTGGCAAAGTTGTTAGGTACTTCCTGGACTATATTTGTACATAATTAGTTGCACGGTTCATGCATAATTGTGATCTCTAGGGATAAAAATGCAGAAAAGTTGGTTTTCCCATACCAATTTCCATACAAATTTCAAACGCAATGCGGAAAGCCGAGTTACAACCAATCGTCCCCAAATTTTGCACAGTTGATTGGGACTACAAATGGAACCAAAAAAGGGTTGTTCCCGATTGGTGCGGTAAATTTTGCGTTTTTCCATATAACGATGACCCACTCTAATGATCATCGCGTTGATGTGAAAAACCATTTGCATCGTCATGAAGACTAAATCATACGAAGAACGCCCTCCACTGCTCGCGATGCGAGACATATGTTGCAAATATCAGTAACCTTGTTAGGGAATTTTAAGGAGAATCCTTGCAACATTATAAGAAGAATTTCAACAAAGTTCTGGGAAAATTTTCTAAGGCATAAAGATCTCTGGTCAAGTCTTCCAAGTTAAATAAAGGAATGAAGAAGAAGAAATTTTTTTTTTCCTCTGTTCGGGAAAGTTGTGACCAGTAATTTGATCTATTGTAGTAAATCCTGTGTCCTTAGTTTAGTGCATGTCATATTACTTCATCACTATTGAGAAATGATGAAGTATTCGGTTTTGATACAGCTGTCATTCTTGCCTTCATCGCAAGGAATCGATTCTAATTGAAAGGTCCCGCTATTTATACCCTTCGGAGTGTTGGAGCACCCTCCAAAGGCGCGCCCCTTTGCCAGTCAAAATAGGATTCCTTAGCAACAAACTTAAGAATGACACAGATAGTAACCATGCATCAGAACCCTTGTCTTAATCACTTCAAACTAGGGAACAACGAATAGAAGATTAGGAATCACATAGATGAAGACTAACTAATTCATTTTTTTCTTGCTTCAAGATCATCCTCGGTGGACAAAGCCGAGTCTTGTCACTATCAACAAGGCATAAAAAGTAACAAGGACTAAGATGTGTAGGACTTACTTACCTTACCAATCAGGCTAAGGCCTTGTTGTCCTCTGCTGTCCGAAGAAGTCGTCTCCACTCTACTCGATCCATGGCCACAGTTCGCCAGCCTCGTAGTCTGCGAAGGGTCCGCAGGTCACCTTCTACTTGGTCGATCCACCTTGCCCGCTGCGCGCCTCTTCTTCTTGTTCCTGTTGGGTCGCTTTCTAGAACCATTTTCACTGGGTCGTCGTGCGGCATTCTTACGACGTGCCCAGCCCACCGTAGTCGCCCTATTTTTGCAATGTGGACGATGGATGGTTCTCCCAGCAGCTGGTGCAATTCGTGGTTCATTCGCCTCCTCCACGTTCCGTCATCCATCTGCACTCCACCGTAGATGGTACGCAACACCTTCCGTTCGAAAACACCAAGGG
This sequence comes from Ochlerotatus camptorhynchus, assembly GCF_037179485.1. Classification (NCBI taxonomy): domain Eukaryota; kingdom Metazoa; phylum Arthropoda; class Insecta; order Diptera; family Culicidae; genus Ochlerotatus; species Ochlerotatus camptorhynchus. The sequence goes on from NW_027040576.1 coordinate 640,713, forward strand.
CGCGTTGGTCCTCCACGAGCATAGTCCAGGTCTCGTGGCCGTAAAGGACCACCGGATGATGTAAAGATGTGTAGGATGATTACTGAAAAATCCTGTTCCCCTAGTTTGAAGTAGTCAAGGCTAGGAATCGGTGGTAGATCTTGCATCTCGTAACGTACCACGAAAAGGTGATCTACCCACGTTACGGGGCTAAACTAGGGATACTAAATATGTTTTATAACTTTGTTTTGCTCAACTGTCGAAGTTCCAAAAATATGTAAAATTTTCTAAATGCTAATCGTATAGAGTTGATTTTATCTTCAACATTGAAAGGATTATTATTGAAAGGTTATGATCCTTTTATAAGTTAATTTAAAAAAAAAATATTGTCGAAATGCTCAACATTTACCGAAGTAGGAAACATTTTAAATTATATCCAGCTCCGAATTTTAAAAATCTTTCACTGTCTGGGGAAAATAAAATTCAGACATCGAGACATGGATCTTAATTTCTGGCTAGCTTTAGATTCCTTAAACATTTCGTAAAACCAAGTTATCGCTTTTCCACCCTGGTTAATTATTAATTCTGGTTTTCTTCTAATGTTATTGAGCATAATTTGCGTCATCTTTATTAATAATATGAATGAGATAAATTGAAATTTGTTTCTAAAACAAAATTCTTGGGAAGTGTTTATAGGTAAATTAAAATAATCCAGGATTGGAAAATCAGAGTATTGTAAGACATAAAACGATAAACGTCAGCAATCTCTATTAAAAAATGGTAAAAATTCTTTCGATTTTTGCGATCTTCAATGAAGCAAACGAGTGTAATTTTTGGGCATCGAAAAACGGATTTCCTTTCACCCCAAACCTAAATTTAGCATCAACATTTATAAAACATAAGGAGCGTTCTATAAGTAAATTAGTGATCAAAATCATGTTCAAAAAAAGTTACCAAAATGTGACTTGAAAATTATGTCGTTTCAAGTGGATAATTTTTTTTTTAATAAAAAAGAACCAAAGGATATATGCTATCCAGCCATGTTCTTTAAAAAAAATATTTCTCTGTAAAAAATCTAAAAAAAAAATTTAAAAAAAAATCTTAGTCCGTGTAAGCAAAACACCGCCATATGTCAAAAAAGTGCGATCAGCCCGCCGGTGCAGCTCCCTATGAAGTGAATTGTAGCCCGTCATCAACTCGAGTATCAAGTAAGACGAGATGTATTTCCGAAGCAGTATAATTTTATAACCATGGGTCTGGTCAATACCAGCTACATTCTCCTCTTGCAAGGACGAAGGATCATTTTCGAATCCAATAACCAGTAGATAAATGCCAGAACCAAACGAGCCGAAACTTGTAATTAAATTTATCCCCATCAGAAACCAATCAAGCTCAAAGCATCACACCAGCTGAATGCACTTGTTCCATGTCCCCTCGTTTTCTCACCGCAGAGCTCAGTCAGATCCAGGTGCAAAATTCGTCCCATTCATCAAGACACACTGACACAACCCACCAACGGTTGGCTGGCTGGGTCACAAATTTTAATCAATATTGGCAACATGTGAGCTTTTCCGAACCAAACCTCGTCATTCGTTTCGTTCCCGGATGCTACTAAATCATCTCACCATTTAAACTCACAAAGTTGGATGAACCTAATCTGCTATGCAAGAGATGCACTCGCTGATGCTTTTGGTTCGATCCAACGTTGGAAACACTTTTCGGTCACGTACATTTCAAACCACTCTGGTTCGGTCAAAAAGATGAAACTTTTCCACTCACATCCAGTCGGTCGGTCTGTCGGCAGATCCGGACTGTGTAATAATAAATTCTAATTACTGGCACCTCTCGAAGGCTCTGGGCGGCTCAATTGCAGAGTTTATTACTTTGGTGCACCATATTCCAGCCCACTACCTTCTATCTAGGTACTGACTGCAGAACATCGTGACTATTTTGGTTTCAACTGGCAGGATGATACTGATGGTGACGAGGGTGGCGCGGTCAGTTTCTGAATAATTAAAACTGATTGCTTCACACCCCTTTACGGGTCCGGTCCCAGGGGACACCAATATGATCTCCTCTGACTGGCTGGTCCTGTGATGGTGCAGCTTGTAAAAACACTCGCATATCTCCTGTGTGGCTAAATCGTCTGGAACAGAACATTTTTTCATGCCGCTGGCTGACTGGGCTGCCAAATGGTCATGGTTCGTATCATACACTTGCTGGCTGGAGTAAATTTCATGCCCTCCGGGGGCACAGCTACGGTTAGAATCTGACTAATATTGGCTAGGAGTGAAACAAGTTTGGACATTATGGACAGTGGCACGTTTAAGCAGCAAAAAACTGAATGAGATTTGTGTTCTCCGTGAAGTTTTCTATTTAATCAGCTGATGTTTACGTTTATATTTAAACGCACTTAGTAGTGGAACACACTCTTTTCCTTATTACAGCGCTCTTAGTAGACGTTTTCGGAAGCTTTTGACGTCTATTTGTTGACAACCATGCAAGAAAAACAAATCTTGCACTGTCACTTGGAAAATCCATCGTGGTCCGTGTCCAAGCTAGCTAAAAGGAAGAATTTTCCTAGAAACACCGTATGTCGCGTGCTCAAAACGTACAGGGAAACCTTGCCCACGAACCGGAAGCCTCAAAGTAAACGCCGGAGTGGAACTGCCAACCGTCAGCTCCATGAAAAGGTCGTGCGGTCCATCAGAAGCAACCCAGGTATGTCCGATCGCGATTTGAGTAAAAGTAGTACAGTCAGCAGACTTACAGGCGCCAGTAGGCAACCAAATCGACTACTCAAGCAGAAAGCCGTATCTAGAACCCGTGCTCAAAAGCTGTATGACAACCTGCTGACCAAGTCCGGTGGGTGAATACTTATAGGTGATGAAAGCTATGTATAGGACGACTTCGGACAGCTTCCAGGACCAAAATTTTACAAGGCGAAGGCTCGAGGAGGTGTCGCTGACAGATTCAAATTTGTTTTTGCGGATAAATTCTCACGATATGACCTGGCAGGGAATTTGCAGCTGCGGCCAGAAGGCAACTCGGAGGTTTGGAAAACCGAATGTATATGTAAGGAATAGTATACACTTGAGTGAAAACCGTTTTCAAATCCGTTTATTCAAATCCAAAATAGACCCAAATGATGTTGTTCCATTACTAAGTGTGCCATGCTTTATATGTTAGAAAATATGTACTTCAAAAGCTTATCAGCGATCTATTCTGGAATTTCTTGCAAAAAATTATCGTCTAAATATGCTATTAGGATTTTTTTTTTCTTTATTAAGGAGATTTTTAGCCTATGGCTAGTTCATCTCCGGAGAAAGGAGAGGGCTCAGAGTGAGTAACCTCTAAATACATGGTATATTAACATTTTGTAAATAACTTTGGTTACTGGCTCTTCAACTTATATGGAAAAAAATAACAAAATATAAAATAATGAAACAGAGGAACAACAGAAAACAAAATGATTTAAGACAAGCTACAAACGATTAATCCAAACAAAACAGAGCTCAGCTGGCATGGGTCCAATAGAGGAAATCCACCCAGCTGAGATGTCCCGATGGCCGAAAGAAATTCCTGCTATACCAAGTGGTAGATTTTGGCTTCTTTTAAGAAGGTTACTAGTGCTGCCGAGGCCGAAGTATCATTCCCGAGCAACTCGCTGATGCTGGAAGTTAGGCAGAGTAACTCCCGAAGATTTTGGAACTCCGGGCAGTTGCACAGGATGTGTTCGACGGTGTAGGGTACCCCACAGATGATGCAGCTTCTGCGGAACGGCAGGCCACCATAGTTATAGTAGAGTTTGGTGTGCCCGGTTCGAAGCCGCGAAATCACGCGTTGATCCCTCAGGTTGTCCAGTTCGTTCCATGGTTCAGTTGACCCTTTGACTTTGCGGATGAAGGCAGTTCTGTTGCGGAACCACTCGGCTTCCCATGTCGCTCGAATGGTCCGCATGATCCACCGTCTGACGTCCTGTAGGGGTACCTTGTTGGTGAGTCTGGGATCCGATGTCCCGGCTCCGGCAAGGTGATCAGCAGACTCGTTACCTGGCACTCCGCAGTGTCCGGGAATCCATGTGTACACGGTGTTCGGTGGGGCGTACTTGATAATCGCCTGGATCCATGGGTGTTTTGGTGCTTCCGAGGTGATCGCTTGAACGACGCTGTGTGAGTTGGTTAATATAAGTATTGGTTTGTTGGCTGGCGTCGTAGCGGCACGGAAGATCGCTGCAGCCTCGGCCGAGAAAACCGAGCATTGTGGAGGAAGACTGCTGCTTTCAGCAGTACCGTCTCCAAAGATCTCGATACCTACTCCGTTTATCGATCGGGAGCCGTCGATGTACCGATGTACGTGGTCGGCATAGTTGGACCCAAGTAACTCGGCGACCGATCTGCGCAAAATCATGGATGCATCCTCTGCTTTGAAGCGGTTCTTGATCCGATTGTCCAATTGGATTCGTGAAGAGTGCCAACTTTTCTCTCCATGCCAATGGACTTTGGCCACTGGGGGGAGGTCGATGTCGGCGGCCGTGCGGAGGACTCTGTTCCCCTCGTCGAGGAGAAAGATCCTATTGTTTCCAGAGGTCTCGGCGGAAAAGACGGCGGCTTTTGTGGCAATATTTGCGTTTCAGCAGAATCGGAAAGGAAGAAGACTCGCTTCGATGCATGCGGCGTCTGCTGGAGTAGATGGCAGGAGACCAGATATGATGCGGATGTAGCTGTTGTAGACTGGTGCTAGGGTTCTAACCAGCTTCTCGGAAGCTATGCAAGTAATTTCCGTCCCGTAAAGCAACCTACTGACGATGATGGCTCGCGTCACCCGGAACCGAACATCGCGGTTGTTGGATCGGTGAGGCCGAGAGATCGTTTTAACGAGGTTGAGTCTACTGTGGCAGTCCTTTTTGACCTGTTGGAAATGCTGGTCGAAGGAGAGCGTTCGGTCGATCAGTACGCCGAGGACGCGAACTGTTTTCCTGTTTGGAATGCTGAGACGGACATACGTGGCATCGGATGCTCTTCCTGGCGGACAGCTGGAAACCCATCGAGTCGGTCCATTTGACGACGGCAGAGACTGCCACTTGCGCTTGCCGTAGGGTTCGGATCTGTGTAGGACCGGTGGCCACAATCAGCACATCGTCAGCGTAAACAAATATGTAAATGCGCCCAGGTAGCCGGTCAAATACCCCATTCATTGCCACCAGAAACAACGTGACTGCGATAACGGAGCCTTGAGGGACTCCGGTCTCCTCGCTGAAACTTTTCGATCGCGTGTTCCCCACCAATACACGGAATGGTATTAGGATTGTTTGATATACTAAGTGTGCTTGATATACACGGACGACTCAAAACGATTTACTCAAAAGTGAGTTGAATTTTCCGGGCTTTCCAAAAAAAAACTTCTAGAATATGAGGAACATCGATAGAGGTTTCACTCAGTCTATTAGTATACTCCTGGACGGAGTAAAATGTCCATGATTTTTTCTCATATTCATGAAATTTTTTCTGGAAAGCCCGGAAAATTCAATTCACTTTTGAGTACATCCACTTTTGACTAAATTGAGTTGACTCAACTCAATTTTGAGTCGATCTGATCGTCCGTGTATGACGCTCCATTTATGTGCATCATATGTAACAGAAATTTACACTACCTTTTCGAACTGTGCATGTAAAGTTGAGTTTGATACTCAAAGGGCCAGTGCAGTACGCACGGTGGCCACTGCAACGGGAAAACCATAGTATGAGATTTAGCCCGAGTTCTCAAATATCAGAATTTACAAAATTAGTTAAGTCCAAGATTATGACAATTATGCAAAATGATGTCAGGAGAATCCCAAACAATTTCTAAGCCTCAGACACGTGATATTTTGTTAAATTTTCAATCTTGAAAAGTTTAAGATGCTGAATGTCCGGTATTTTTAATGTTTGTTAACTTTAGAACCTTGCAAACTTGTCATGCCACAGAATATTTCAAATTCCACAATGGTTGGAATTTTGAATTATCGTAATAGAAAATAAAAGTTTGAGGTCTCAAACATCTCATTGCTACACTTTTCAGACTATTGCTCTATCTCACTGTTACATTTTTCAGAAATTTCTAGTCTCACAGTTTTCTTAGACCAGGATATTAGAAATTTTTAATTCCTGGATTAATTTAACAATTTTTTTGAATTTTTCTCCGAATATCATAGAAATTTTCTCTAGGGTTTACTTATGATCATTCCAAAATGTCTTCAGATCAGAGTAATTTTTAGGAATCCCATCAATTATCTTATGATTCACTCTGGTATTTCCTAGAAAAGATCTCCATAACAGTCTCGGGATTCTATGCAGGACACTTTAGGAATTCCTTCCTTGTAATTCACTCTATAATTAATTCTCGTGACAATTGGCTTTAACACTCCAAACACAAACTAAAGTATTTAAAAATATCCAGAGGACTTTTTGATATATTATCCGAGAATACCAACGAAGTAATTTAAAATTCTACGATGTTTCTTGAAATTATACGAAAGTTCCTGTACTTTCACAAAGATTCTTGAGCTGATAATTAGTTCTATGAACTCAAACGATGCTCCTGAACTACTTTATAATTCATTGGGCTTATCCAAAGTTTTCTCAGTTTCTATTAAGTTCCCTGAACTTATGGGAAGTCTCGTGAACTTTTGGAGAGTTCCATCACCATCTACGATGTTCCCTGAACTTATATTTTTAATTAGCTTATACAAATTACAACTGAATTTCTGCCAAGTTTGCAGAACTTTTAGGTATTGTGTACAACTTATACAAAGTTGCGTGAACATCTTCTAGGGGAATTCATGGAATTAAAAAACTTCGTCAGAATTCCATATTTTTATTCAAGCTTTCTTAATTCAATCAAGATCTCAGAATATACATGAGCCTCTCCAAAATTTTGGAGCAAACTTAATTTTTTTTACGATTATTCCTGAAAATTAGGATCAAAATAAGTTCTTTGAAAAACTGCTGTGAAGGTCCCTGAAGTTCTAAGAAGTTTGCTGAAGTTCTACGGAATTCCCTAACGTTCTATGAACCTCGCTGAGTTTCTACAACGTTTGCCAAACTTCTATGAAATTTCAAAAAGTTCATTGAAGCTTCTCTTAGCTTCAACGAAGTACTCCACATTTGTGCAAAGTTTTCTATTTTTTTTTTACAAAGCTCCTCGAATTTCTACAAAGTTCTCTCAAGCTCTTTAAAGTTCCCTGAATTTTAATTAAATTTTTTGAATTTGTACAATATCCGCTCAACATCAAGAGTGGGCTTGAAGTTTAACGAAGTTGAATGAAATGAAAGAAAAATCTCTGAATATCAGCAAAGTTCTCCGAATTTCTACAAAAATTGCTAAATATATCAAAAGATTGTCAAATTTTTATAAAATTTTATGAAATTAGGCAAAATTCTCTGAATTCCTACAAAATTTATTAAAGGTCTATAAAATGTTCTAGACGTCTACGATATTCACTATTGTTCTACGAAGTTCATTGCGCTTTATTCTACAAAGTTCGTTACGCTATTACAAAGTTTGCCGGGCCTCTACCAATTTTTTTTTTTTTGGGATTTGAACCACTGCGACCATTAAGCTGATCTATTGTGGATGAGTTACCATTTAGGGTAACTGCCGTTGTTGCCTGATAATGCAGAGTATCCCAATCTGGTATGATTCTTAGAATGAATTCAATCACCATTTTGGGATTTTTTAACCAAATCTCAGAAGGACGTAGTATGCTTTTGTTGAAATATTGTCTTCTGCGCACGAATAGTGCCGAACATTCGCAGAGCAAATGTTGAGAGGTCTCTGTCTCACAGTCACAAAACCTACAGATATGTGTTTTACTTCGATTTATCTTTTTCAAATGATATCTAACGGGACAGTGTCCCGTAAGTAGCCCAATAAGTATGTTTAGTGATTTTTTTATTTAAATTTAGTATTTTTTTCCGTAATTCCTTTGTTTGGAGTAATAAACAATTTGGATTGCCTTGAAGAATCCGTAGCAGCCCAATTTGACTGTATCATATTGTCTTCCCATTTTTTTCATTTCCATTTGTATTACACATTTAGATACCCCACAGAAAGGTTCTGGTCCTTTAAATTGGACACTTGAGCCTTGTCTAGCGAGTAAATTGGCTTTTTCGTTTCCTTCGATTCCGCAATGGCCTGGTACCCAGTACAGATAAACCTGGTTTTTGACTGCCAGTTGCTTCAGAAGTATTATGCATTCCCACACCAGTTTTGATTGGCATGTGAAAGATTGTAGTGCATTCAATGCTGCCTGGCTATCTGAAAATATGCAGATTCGCGTGTGTCGATAATTCCTTTTTCGACAAATATATGCACACTCTAAGATAGCGTAAATTTCTGCAAGAAAAACAGTTGTCCATCTTCCCATTGGTATTGAAACGTTAAGCCCCGGGCCTGTGATCCCAGCTCCTGTGCTATCATTCATTTTTTAACCGTCTGTGTAGAAAATTATTGATCCTGGTGGAATTATTGGCCCTCCTAATTCCTATATTTCGCGGTTAGCATTAACAACTTTATACGGTATATCTAGGTTTAACCTTTTTTCCATCCAGTCTTCGTTCATTACTACTAATGGATTAATGAGAAAATCTTTCAGTATACTAAGGTGCCCTGAAAGATTGCCTTCAAGATAGACGTTTGTTCTGCGTAGCCTTAGTGCACTCTTTCCAGCTTCCATTTGCACGTATTGATGCAGTGGGAGCATATTGAGAGCTGCCTCCATGGCCTTTGATGGTGGGCTGTGCATTGCTCCTGTTATGGCCATGCAAGCCAAACGTTGATATTTTTCTAGCTTTTTCTGGGTCACGCTTTGCTTTGTTTTAGGCCACCAAACCAATGAAGCGTATACTATTCTAGGTCTTACAATAACCGTGTAGATCCAAGTCCCCATTTTTTTCAAAATGTTTTTTTTTACTAACCCTGAGAGCATTCGTGGCTTTTATTATTACCTGCTCTAAGTGTAAGTTCCAATTAAGTTTATCATCTAGAATGACTCCCAGATACTTTACGTTTGACGAGTATTTTATAATAGATCCATTAATTGACAAACTTTTGAGTGTTACTTGTCTTCTGCGAGTGAACGGGACCAACACTGTTTTGGATGGGTTTATATTTAACCCTTCATTTTGGCACCACTGAAATGTGCAGTTCAAAGTAGATTGCATTCTATCTGTGATGATGTGATTAAATTTTCAACGAACTACTATGACCACGTCATCAGCAAACCCGATAACTTCGAAGCCTTCTTCCACTAGTTTATTGAGAAGATCATCAGGGTATTCAAAGAGGTCTTCGTCAGAGGTCATCATCAGGGTATTCAAAAGAGGTCTCTTTTATTAGTATCTGTGCTTCCCCAAGTTATGTGATGGGAATTTGCATCACATCCAATGATGAAGTGTTTGTTGTTCATTTTGCAGAAGTTAATGAAGGCTGCTAATTCGGGTGGAGGAACTGTATTCACATCGCCAGGGAAGTAAGCCGAAGCTATGTAGGCTTCGGTTTTCCCCCGGGTTGTGGGAATTTCCATTCGAAGTGCAACTAAATCTTTGGTAATATATATTTTATTAAAACTGCTGTCCGAGGTTTTGGATTGCTTTCATCATAAATTAGCTTACCTGCCTGTGTGCCTATTCCAAGAACTTAGTGTTTATGAGCCCAGGGCTCTTGTATTAGCGCCACAGTTATATTTTCCTTCGCGAATCTTCGACAAAAGACTCCGGTTGCCCCTTTGGCATGGTGAAGATTTATTTGAATAAATTTTAAGTTAGTACTCATTTTTTTTACTGCTTCTGGCCCTTTGACGACCCAGAGAATTTACGGTCCTGTAGAGGCCCAGAATTATCCCGGTCTTTTGGATGCCCAGATATGTTCCGGTCCTTTAGAGACTCAGAGTAATTCCGGTCCTTTGAAAGCACAGATGACTTACGGCTCTGTGGAGGCCTAGAATCATTTCGGCCCTTTGCATGCCCAGATATATTCCGGTCCTTTAGAGACTCAGAAATAATCCAGTCTTTTGAAGGCCCAGAAAGATTCTGATCTTTAGCAGGCCCAGAAATTATCTGGTCATTTGGAGGCCCACATGGGTTCCCGTTCATCGGATGCCCAGAGTGATTCAAGTCCTTAGATTTTTCTTGAAGGTTTTGATCCGGATTTTGGTTGTTGAACTGAAGTTAACTGAACTCCTATAGAACTTGCTGCACTTCTAGAAAGTTTCCAGAATTTCTACGAAAACTCCTGAAGATATGTGAATTTCCTTGAAGTTCTACGACGCTCCCTGAGCGTCGACAAAGATCCCCGAGTTTTTAAAAAGTTCCCCGAAAATCTTAGGTTCAATCTGATACGTTCGGACCTGAGGACCATGACTTTCGGATAAAACTACCGAACGCTTTGACGATTCAACTGAGAGTGTTTATTATAATGTTTTTAGGTTTGGAGTCAGCTAGTGTACATGGGTGTATGTTATATAAAGACAAGGAAAGTGCATATGCAGCTTATGCTGCGTTTGCAAATTAGAACCTCGCGGCCTGGCTTAAGTATGTGCTGTATTTACCGTGTGAACCGGTCATATTACGGATTCACAAGTCGGACTGTAATTCTGATGAATTGGTATGCTGGAACGACACGTTTCTGCTGATGCAGTAAATTCTTGTACTGTATCAAGATTTGTGGATGTCTACTACACCTCCCCCTTTTTGGAAAAATAACGCAATATAATAAGTTATTTTCAACCATAAACCGTATACGCATTTTCCTTAGCTTTGTAAATAATATGTCTACATTTTTGTTTCTTGTGTATTCAAATTTTTAACAGTCTGGATTTATGGACTTTGAATCTGTCATTTTTTTCATTAATTATACAAGCATTAGAGTCATCCAGATTTTCTATTGTATATGGTCCAGAAAATGTTGGGTCTAATTTATTTCTATTTTCTTGTTTTAAGTACACTGTATCGCCTATATTTAATTGTGTTGGTATAATATTTTGATTGATATCTCTTGTTCGCTTGTGTTTGCTTTTATTAATTACGTCTGATACTTTATAATGAGCTACTTGCATTCGATATTTCAATTCTTTTATGTATGAATCATGATTGTATAAAGGATCAATTTCTGGACTGTTTTTGGTAATTTCGAATCTATTTATTGGTCTACCGAATACTAATTCGAACGGTGTATAGTTGTGCTCTAAGTTGGGTGTTGTATTATAAGTAAAAGAGTAAAATGGCATCCATTCATCCCAATTATTGCGTGTGTCATTAGTAAAGATACGTAGATACTCGTTAAGGCATCTATGATTTCTTTCTAATGCGCCAATTGTCTGGGGATGATAGACAGTAGCACATGTGCGGTTTACGTTTAATAAGTTACACATCTCATTAAACACACCTTTATATTCTGTACCCTGATCGGTTTTGATAAACCTCATAGGTCCAAATTTTAAAATACAGTTTTCTAGAACTGCGTGTGCGATAGTTCTGGCAGATTTATCTGGAATCGGTACCATAATTATAAATTTAGAAAAGTCACATTGCATGGAAACAGCGTAGCGGTTTCCGTGTTCTGTTAAGGAAAAGGGTCCAACGGTATCGATAGAAACGACATCAAATGGTTGGATGGGTGTGGTTGTTACTACAGTTTTTGTTTTCACAGTTGGATAATGTTTGTTAATTTTACATAAAGTACATGCTTTTACGAATTCAGTTATTGATTTTTTCATGTTAGGCCAACTATAAAGTGATTTTATTTTTTTATATAAGCGATTAACACCTAAGTGTCCGCCTGTTGGGATATTATGATATAGATTTAAAATGTTGTTGATTTCCATTGGATCAACTATATATTTTGGTTTATTATATAATATAATTTGAACATTCCTTAGAATGTTATTTCCTACTTCTTTAAATGAATTTATATCAATTAGTTGAAATAAGAAGTCTTCTTTTGCGATCGCTAATTTTTGCAATTTATTTTTTTCATGAGGGGCCCCATATTCAATATATTTGAAAATTTTATCAAGCGCTGATTTGTTATTTGATCCATCAATTAATACGAAATTTAGCACTTGTGCTAATTTCTTGGTATAATTTTTATTAAATATATTCATGTCATAATTGTAATGGCTATTTATGCTGAAAGATAACTTAGGCAATTCAAAGACTTCCCAGTTATTAATAGCTTCTACTACATGGAGTTGTACAGGCTCCTGTATGGGCACATTAATAATTGGGGGACTTATCTGCTTTTTTGTCATCGATCTTGTTACTATATACATACCTTTTAAGTATTCTGTGTCGATGTTTATTCTAGATAAAGTATCTGACACTATATTGGATTTTCCTTTGATATACTCTATGGAAAAATCATAATCCTCAAGGTCCGCTCTCATCCTAGTTAATTTTGATGAGGGATCTTTCATCGAGAAAAGATACACTAACGGACGGTGGTCCGTGCGTATCAAAAATTTCCGACCGTATAAGTAGGGACGAAAATACGTCACTGCCCAATGTATGGCGGTCAGTTCTTGTTCAATTGTTGACTTGTTTGACTCGCCTTTAGTAAACGCTCTACTGGCGAATGCAATAGGTAAGTCAACATCGTCATGCTTTTGTGCAAGAACTGCTCCACAACCTTGTTTTGACGCATCCGTTGTAAGTATAAATTGTTTCTGAAAGTCTGGCAGTTTAAGAATTCGGGGTGATAATAATTGCTTTTTAAGTTGGTCAAATGCATTTTGACACTCGTAATCCCATTTAAAAGTTGTGTTTTTCCTCTGTAATTTATTTAAGGGTAATGCGATTTGAGCAAAGTTTGGAATGAAACGCCTATAATAGTTGCAAAATGCAACAAACCTACGCGCTTCATCGCTGTTCTTTGGTACGGGATAATTTTCAATTGTGGTGAATTTTAATTTGTCTGGTTGGATACCATAACGCGAAATTTGATGTCCTAAAAACAACACTTCGTGTTTAAAGAAACAACATTTCGATGGGTTAAGCTTTAGGTTGAATGCTCTCATTCGTTCAAATACTTTTTCCAGGTTATACAAATGATGCTTAATAGAACATCCAATGACAATTATGTCATCGATGTACAGGAAAGCACATTCTGGAGGTAGCCCACTCAACGCAATGGTCATCATGCGTTGGAAGCTGTTTGGACTAATGTTGAGTCCAAAAGGTAATCTATTGAACTCAAAGTGTCCGGATTCAGTGGAAAATGCAGTGTATTTTTTGCTTTCTTCGCTAAGTGGTATTTGATGAAACCCTGACTTCAGGTCCAGCGTTGAAAAGTATTTCGCTCGACCCAATTGGTCCAGAATTTCATCAATCCTAGGCAATGGGAATTTGTCGGGTATTATCTTTTTGTTTAGTTGTCGAAAATCAACAACTAAACGCCATTTTTTCTCTCCTTGAACATTCTTCTTCGGTACTAGAAGTATCGGAGAATTATATGGAGAATAAGAGTTTTGAATAATGTTTTCATTTAACATTTTATTAACGTGATTATGAACCTCTGTCTTTTGTGTATGAGGCGTTCTATAATTCCGTATATAAACAGGGTTTCCATCATTTAGACAAATTTTCTGTTTATAGAAATTATTGTGTGTTAAACTGTCTTCATCAAGAGCAAATACATCATTATATTTGCTACATAGTTTTAAAAGTTCCGTTCTGCAGTCTGGATTTACGTTATCCAATTTCAATTGCTCTAATAGTTTTTTGTTCCTTTGTGCAATTGTGGATTGAGTCATGTTGATTTGAAAAGCATCATAGTTACTCAAAGGTTTAAATTCTGGAGTGAAATTAACTGGTATATATACATTTTCGTCTGTTGTGTTAATTATTTTCATATATGGATTGCTTTTATTTACTATGCTATTTGCATAGAGTACACCTGGGTATACTTCGTTTGCGATTACTACACTATCTTCTGTCAAGTTGCCGTAATTTAACTGTTTTATAACTTGACTTCTTGGTGGGATTACTAAATTTCCACCAATATTATTTTCAATTGGAATACTTACATTTTCATTATTAATTTTAAGATTTAATAACCAGCTATCATAATCTATATTACATTTGTTAATTGTTAAAAAGTCTCTTCCCAATATTCCTTCAGTAGGAATAGGAAAGTCGCTATTTACTATATGAAACTTTTGTGGAATACTTATACCATTAATATTGATATTGGAGTAGGTACAGCCAATTGAATTAACTGTGCCAGCACCTATACCTGTAATATTACATATTTCTTTAGGATAATAATTTTGGGTTGATTTTATTTTGTTAGATTTAATCACTGAAATATCAGATCCACTATCTATCATAAATGCAATTGGGGTATCCGATAGATCAGCTGTTAAATTTATAAAGTTCGAGGCAGCAACGTTTATTGCGTATGCTGCCCGTGATGTACTCCAAAAAAAAGGATGCACATTTGTTAGGGGATTTGGTTGTTGAGGATGAAGTTGCTGCTGCAACTGTTGTTGTATTGGTTGGTGTTGCAATTGTTGAGTTTGATTATTGGCATCATTTGCATGTGCCATAAACATATTTGGTGTGTAGGAACCTCTTCGGTTCCAACTTCCTCTTTGGTGTGGGTTGCGGTTATTTTGCCGCCAATTTCCTCTGTTGAAATATTGTTGTGTGTTGAAGTTTCCACTCCTGAATTGATATCGGTTAGCATGATAATGTTGATTACCACGACCTCTATACGGAGGTCCACCACGACCTCGTGATTTGCTTCCTCTACCGGCCCAAAACATTTGAGCATTTGTAGAGATGTTACCAGCACCAGTAGTGGTGTCATTTTCCATTACTTTCTGCCCGGCATCATAAATTTTGCTGAATTGTCCAGCTTTGAGAATGGTTTTTGTTTCTGTATTTTTGATACCACTAATAAGGGTATCAATTCCTACTTTTGTTGCCATGGTATTGGCTCTGGCCATCGGAATTTCTTCCTTAATGTAACACGTTCTTAGCTGAGTGGTTAGTTCTTCGACTTTATTACAAAAGGTTTCTGTTGAATCCTTTTGTTTTAGAGCTTTCAGTTTGGCTACTACGTTATCTGATGTCACTTTTGAACCACAATTGTTCTTGATGGCATCAAGAATTTCTTGTAAGTCATTGAGCTCAGCAATGACTTGACGGGCTAAACCTGTAATTCGCGTTTTTACGAAGCGGGTAAGAGTGGCTTGTGCTGCAGCCTTTGCTTCTCGAGTTGCTGTAGCAAAATCAGCATTTACCAGATCTTGAAATAATGTCACTGCATCCAGAAAAGCATTAAGATTTTCTGGGGCACCATCATACGTCGCTATGAGTGAGGTGCCCGTTTTGATGTCTACCTTTGCCATTTTACTTGGTTTACTTTTTATTTTGATATAAAATGAGAATACTAGAGCTATTGTTCGTAAACTTGTAATTTGATCTTTTGCGTTCACAAGTTTTTCGTCCGCAATTAGCAAAATGTCGTTGTATTTTTGTCGAACAGCTCTGATGTAGAAATTGAGTTCTGTAGATGTAAACTTAGTTTCGTTTTGCGCTAATCGATCGTTTACTAATGTATAATTCTTTATAGCCTGATTTTTCTTACGGATTAAAAATTTCCTGCTGTAAAGTCTATTCGGCGCTTTTGTGAAATTAATTAATATGGAATTCAACTCGGAAATGTGTAAATCTATCTCATATTTGATTTCTTCTAATTCCATTTATCGATATTTTTCAAAAGAACGACAATTTTGTGTAAGCTCAAAAAAACCTTATGAAGAAAAAAAATGTTTTACATCACCATATTTTTGTTCCTTGCTGCTTCCACATCCGATCTCGTCTGGGCATCTTGGGTTATCGCTGCGCGTATTTCGTCCTTGCTGGGGTTGTATGGCCGAGGGCACGCGTTCGCCCGTCGGCTAATTATGTGTAATTTCTTGTGATATTACCGAGGGCGCGCACTCGCCCGTCAGGTATTGCGATCTGCGTTAGCGCAATGTTATCTGCATTCCATCACGGCAGCTCACCATACTTGGAATTTAATTATTGCATTATTGTTCGTGTCCATCATTTGCATTAAATTCACTTCATAAGTTTTTTTTTTTTAATTATTTTTTTTTTTTTGCACTGTTGCACGCGAATCAAAACGGTTGTTTTATCGAAATGTGTAGCGTAACTTTACAAAACGTATCGTTCGAATGTTTACACCGCATCTGTTATTCTGTCAAGATTTTGCCTTGACTTGAAAGCACGTCGGCGCTCTTTTCGCTGCAGTAATTTGTAGCACAGCAACAGAAACTGAACAGCAACGATGATTAAAATCAACCAGAGTTTGATTTCATGTTCGTCGTGGTAGATGGTGTGCATTTCTTGGTTAGCGATAATCGTCACATCTTTATCGCCGGTGGTGTCTACCTTTGCAGCTGACGATTTTCTATTGCCCATTATTAAAAGTCACTTCGCCGGGCACTTTACATCACAATACAGGTTACACTATAAGAATCTGTTCCTTAGCACAGTTCACTTTTTTGTTATCACTTTTCGAAGAAGGCACGCCTGTTCACTGGTAGCCATGATACGTTCGGACCTGAGGACCATGACTTTCGGATAAAACTACCGAACGCTTTGACGATTCAACTGAGAGTGTTTATTATAATGTTTTTAGGTTTGGAGTCAGCTAGTGTACATGGGTGTATGTTATATAAAGACAAGGAAAGTGCATATGCAGCTTATGCTGCGTTTGCAAATTAGAACCTCGCGGCCTGGCTTAAGTATGTGCTGTATTTACCGTGTGAACCGGTCATATTACGGATTCACAAGTCGGACTGTAATTCTGATGAATTGGTATGCTGGAACGACACGTTTCTGCTGATGCAGTAAATTCTTGTACTGTATCAAGATTTGTGGATGTCTACTACAAATCGGATCACTATGAAGTTGAGCAGTAGTATAGCTAAACACACAACAATTTGAATGTTGGAGAACATGTTAAAACTTTTATTTATTTTTATTTCTATTAATTCGAAGTTGAACGTACAGAATAATTAAATTTCGGTTTTGAAAAAGAAATTGATAGTCCGATTATTCGAAGAAACCCGCTATTGAAAGTGATACAGTTACCATCGTTGTTGCTGTTTCCGGGTTTGAATCGTAATAGCTTGATCATTAGTGGTGCAGGGGGAACAATACTTATTCTGATTTTATTAGCGCTGCTACGGCATGTGAGCAGGATGGAAAGAATAAATCGGAATAGACAGAATGATAAACAGGGATATTTAGGATATCTTGCAAAAAAAAACTACAAATTTATATAAAAGAGATGTCTGGAATAGATAAAAAATGTCCTTGATTTTGTTTCGTTGATGCGGATAAAAATGCGGAAAATTGATGTGGAATGAGGATGAATGAAGATTTGTTCTTCCCCCTGGAGTGGTGTGCTGTGATATGCGGGCTCGATAACCTAGTGGCGACCGTTTTTGCTTACTGCAAAGAAAATCGCGGGAGCCCAGGCTCCTTTGCAGTACAAAGCCGTTAGTGTTGCCAAAACAAAACCTTGCTGCAAACAAAACCCCTTTTATCGAAAATCCCAGCGTTTTCACGTGGACATGCAGAAAACCATGGAAGAAAACCTATCATCTGAATCCGAGCATGTAAGCCAAGTGTCAGATGTTCTCCTTACGGAAAATGCTTGCTCTTCAACTTTTTCCCCCATGATAGGTGGTAGAGACCGAAATTAACGTCAGCTGCACGCTCTGCTTCGGAGCTTTAGGGAAAACATTCTATCACTGACTAACTGCATTTGGCTCTATTATACCTCTATTATTATATTATACCTATATACAAAATATCTAACCCATTCTTCTCCGCATTGTCGTTACAGATGAACATACTGGTAATATCGTTCCTGGCGCTAGCGTCGTTGACGACCTTCCCCACGCAGACGCTCGGAACGCCAGCCGCGGCCGCCGCCGACGTGTCCGACCCGAAGAAATCGCTAGCCGCTGCCGAGGCGGCACAACCCGTCAACGATAATGCCCTGAAGGAGATTTGGCAGGAGGACGACCGCGAGGTGCTGATCCGGAACGAACGGGGCACCAAGAACGGCGGAGCCGCTGGTAAGAAAGACCGCAAAAAAGACAAACACTCCAACTCCTCACCATCATCATCATCTTCATCATCATCACCTTCCTCCTCGGCGACCCTCCAGAAACTCAAACAACAAAACTCAAAATCCAAACCCGACACCAACCGACAGCAGAGTAAGTGTGCGAGATTTTGTGTAAACACTCTAATTTAAGATTTTTTTTTCTCGTTGGTTTTGATTGGCACTGATTCGCTTTGTTGTTTATTTAAATTGGTTATTTTGGCAAAATTTAACACACTAACACGGAAACCTACTAGGTTCATATCTTCCTAAGTACGCCTTAATTTTGTAGTTTGAGTTGATCACGTGTCCATCTCATTCCGAAGTAAGAGTGATTATAACTAGACTAGCCAAACATTAACAATCAACAGTGAGTACTTGTGTGCATGACGCTAATATACTATAACAACAATTAAAGTGGTTATCATGAACCAGTCTGTTCTTCATCTACGTGGGATACAAATCTAAATCTAACCTAACCTAACCCAACCTGACCGGATAGCCCGTCCGCAATTCCGTTTGGTTTGTTTGAATAATGGAAACGAAAGAGAACATTCAACCGCATCATTCTTCATGTACGTCCACTACAATCCCATTGCTGGAGGTAGAGGTAGCCGTTTTAGAGCCCAAACAGTGGGAGTTTTCTTGTTTTCCCCGGAAAAGCACCACCGCTAGCGCACGTGTATATGATGCGGGTGATTGTGTTTATGTGTCTTTGTTTGGATTGTGTGCGTGTGTGTGATTGCGATCCGGACCTAACAAACTAACCCACTAGCGAACTAGGATCGAGGGGGGTTTTAGTCGGGCAAGTTTTCCTCACGCTTCAAATAACTTTCAAATTTCGTTTTCCATTTCCGGAATTTCATTTTTCCCGTACTGCTGCTGCTGCTGCTGCTGCTGCTGTTGCTCCATTCTTGTACTTTTACCGCGATGGCATTGTTGCACCGAAATGTGATAACTGAATGGACTCGCATAGACTCGCAGTGCCGATACACCAAGGGACCGTGGACTGAGTGCGAAGCCAAATCCAATACCCGCTCCAGAACGCTTTCGCTGAAGAAGGGTGAACAGTCTTGCGTCCAGACCCGCACCATTCAGAAGAAGTGCAAAAAAGGTAAGTGCATATGGGTGTAATTTTTTTTATATTGGTCATTATAAGTTTGTAATATGTATTTTGTAGAATGATTCAAATGAGAGAGACCTTTTTTAACATGCCATCAGTAATGATGAATATTGTCAGAAAATAGTGAAACATTTGTAAGCACTATTTCTAAAATAGCTTCAAAGTTTAACGATAAATCTCAAACACCCCTGAAATAAAGATTTAGGGAGATAAATGGGTTTAAAGATTTGAAAAATCAAATTACGGAGAAAATCGGGTATACACATTTCGAACACCTAAACACCCCTCAAATAACTATTAAGGCCATAATTACATGAACATGAGCATGATTGGCCACCGGAGGATGCAACTCCGTTATTGCCAGATCAGCTGTAATTACACAGAGAACCAATAGACGTTACTTGGGACTAGCAATCATCCTCAATGTGTAAGTACTGGTGATCTAAAACTAGGCAATACCAATGCCGGCCACGTCCGAATGCTGGTCAAGAAAGGAATGGGTAGGAATATGCTTTAATGAAAGCCGGGGGGTGTTGGGTAAAAGGGTTTGGATTGCAACATGACTAGTTTTGGCAAACGATATGCTGAATTGATGTCCTAACGATTCAATAGCACGAAGGAGCTTAAATTTGAACCCACGGTCTTCTGCTCAGTAAGCAAAATCAGTCACCACTAGGCTACCTAGCTCCTTATATCACAAAATAATTACGATCAAGTTTCCGTTCAACTTGTTGTTACTAGGTCTCGATCCCGATTTTTTGAGACAGTATTTGGTAAAGATTGAATTAAAATTAAACAAATAAATGGAAAGGATCTCATCCGAATGATCTGTAATTAGCCGGCCTTCTAATGATTCATAAGCTTAAAATCAATCGCAGTTCAAAGTTTACCGCTTAAAAAAATATGTGTATACCGTGGACCCCCGGTAATCTGACCGGTTTTAATTTGAGCACTTTTTAGTTTGAATTCCCAAATGTCATTTTACACATGTAATGAAAAAAATCTTTATAGAACGAGGCGGAACGGAACGCAGAATCAAAACAAAACAGCAAATAAGGCTACCAGAAACTTGCTTTTCTGAAAATCATAGGGTTAAACACTAGAAGTCCAAATTAAAAATGAACCCCGTTAATATGCATGAAGTGTCGTTTAGATTAACGGGGGTCCACGGACTAGATATACATTTTTTCCTGAAAATAGACACTAACCAGGAAACGAAATGAAATGTTATGAAAATACACCATGAATAATATTCATGATATCATGAGCAACTTTTGCGTAACGCAGCAAACATTCCCAAAATCATGAATCATCCGAGTTGAAATCATGATCTAAATTCATGGGTTCAACTTTTAACCAAAAAATGTAAAAAGAATAAAATAAAGCATTAGACTGGATTCGAACCAAGAACCTTGAGATCATTAAACCCATACTTTGACCACTAGACTATCAGTACTTTTATAAGATGGAAGACAAAAGGCGTATAAGAGATACCTATGTAATGTGGTTTATGAATACTGTTTGCCAAGTACGTGTAACGCTTGTAGCGGTCTTGATTCCACTGCATTATGAAATCATGAATTTCCATGACGAAATCATGAATCATTCTTACGATTTCATGGGATGGCAAGTTTTTTCATTTCATGATTTTTTATTCATGAAAATGGAATCTGATTTGTTTCCGTGCTTACAAAGTAGCTTGTGAGGTGAGACGCAAACCAAGGCAATATAAATTATACGTGGGTTCCTGTCCTTGCTCATGGTATGACGCGATCGGATGAGTAGATGTCGGTAGTGTTTAACGTATTTTAAATATGCCCAAGACACGAATTTGAAAGTAGCTTCAAATTCGTGCCCAAGACGCCATATTTAAAATACTATAAACACTACCGACATCTACTCATCCGATCGCGTCATACCATGAGCAAGGACAGGAAACCACGTATAATTTATATTGCCTGGTTTGTGTCTCACCTCGTTTGACAGATCTGATCGCCCGTTTGAAAGTTCGAATCACTCGATTAACAATGCGAATTGTGGACAAATGAAATGCGAATTGTGGACAAATGAAATGCTCCTGTGGCATGTCGATTCATCGGTGATAATTCCTCAACCGGACCGGACCGGAAATCAAAACCGCCGCCTCCCCAACTAACAATTTTAGCTGCAGATTAGCTTATACAGTCAAAAATTGGCTAATTTTTGCCTGTATAAGCTAGTCTGCAGCTAAAATTGTTTGTTGGGTCTAGCTTGGTAATACCAACCGGAGGAAACTAACGATTTTAAATTGGCTCACTACTTGATTAGCCTATTGGTCCCAAGCAAATCGATTAACGTACCCCATTCTAGTCGAAATTCTAGTACTACACTATGTTTGTTTTGATTTGCTATAAAAGTTTGACAGATAAAATGAGGGGTTCGTGGATTTCCCTATGTTTCGAGAGGTGCATCGTTTAGTTAGGGACCGAAGAGAGTACCAGAGCAGAGCCAAAAAGCTGAGCACGTTTCTTCGGGACCTTCTGGTCTTAGAGTTACCTCTATGGTAATACACTGTCTTTACTGACTAGGCTATCTTAGGCCAATAGTGTTAATAGGTTCAATAGTGTTCTATGGTGTCAATATTTAAAGCTTGTTTTTCCGTTATTGCTGTAACAAAGTTTCCGATTGTCCCTTCAACTTTGAGTAAAATGGCAGTTGTGTCCTACATAACATAGCAAATAACACATACAGCATTACTCACTAGTTTATACACGTTTCACCCACAGCCTGCCGTTACGACAAGGGAGCCTGGTCCGAGTGTGCCCCCACCGGTCAGATGTCCCGTACCGATAGTCTGAAATCGAGCAGCGACGCTACCTGCCAGTCGACGCGAGTGGTCAACAAAAACTGCAATCAGGGCAAGTCGAAAGACAAACAGAACAAATCGCCAAAGGCCGAAAAGAAGGAGAAAGGTAAGTTCCACCCAGTTAAGAGCTGGACTAGCGGGAGCTTCCTATGAGAGGAAGAGGAGAAAGGAGTTCGATCAAATCCGAACTAAGCCCAATCTAACGATGGGGGTCAAATTGGTTATACAAAAACGGAAAGAAATCGCTGATTGCAGCAGTGATTCTATTGGAAGAAAGTTTACGTACGTAATCAAAATCAAGTTAGACAAGTGGAGTTGAAAGTAGTACATAGTATGGAGGCACCCACATTGAACTAATTGGGAAGGGAATCGGACTTGCTCGTAGAAGTAGTCAAAATATGTGCATAACTTGATTGCAACAATCATGCCTCTAATGTTGCAATCAAGATTAGCCGTTGCGTAAACGGGACGCCTCCCTTGATAGCATTAGATAAAGGGTGTATTCGATAAAAATGGCACACCGAAATTTATTTTAAAAAAACCTGAAAATTTGAGTAAATCTTATTCATGGTGTATTGTTTACATATGTCAAGTTTCATAGTTATTCATACTGTAGTTCCAGTCATGTCGTCGATACAAGAAATTGATCGTGAAAAAAATGTGTGCAGCCAGGAAAGTGGTGCAACAGTTCAAGAACCGTCCAAGCCTGTAAATTCGAGATGGTGCTAAAATGTCCAAGGTGTCAGTCGGTTTTCTGCAGAAAACCATGAAGCGTGCTGGGTTACATATTCACATGGTGCAAAAATCCCCAAACTGGAATGAAAAGCAAAACATCACTGCGAAAACCCACACCCGGAAACTTTACACGAGGTTGCTCACCAAATCGTGTTGCATCGTGATGGATGACGAAACTTACGTCAAGGCCGACTTCCGTCAACTTCCTGGGCAAGAATATTTCATTGCCAAGTCTAAGTTCGATGTTCCGAAGGATGTTCAAAATAAGAAATTATCGAAATTTGCAAAAAAAAAGTTCCTAATCTGGCAGGCGATTTGCCGATGTGGTGAAATAAGCGCTCCCTTCATCACTTCCGAATCAATCAACGGTGCGATTTACACGGAAGAGTGCCTTAAGATGCGTCTATTGCTACTAGTAAAGAAGCACAAAGGATCAACTCTGTTTTGGCTTGATCTAGCATCCTGTCACTACGCTCGAAACGTGTTGGAAAATTTGGGTAAAAACAACAACAAAACACTGGGAAAATAGGTTGTATAAAATTTGATGGGTGGAGTGAAAAGGAAGGTGCGGGCATTCGGGATGGGAGACGCAATTGAATGAAACAAATTTTGTAAATCATACCTTATTAGTAGTTTTTCATTCCCTGAAAATTTCAAGAAAATCCAATAATCGGTTTAGTTTTGGTGAGTAAATATGTGTGTGCCATTTTGATCGAATACACCCTTTATATATACGACGTATAAGTGTTAGCAATAGACGAGTGCACGGATGGATTTGAGTTCACTTACTCGAGAAAAAGTGGCACATACTGCGGGCAATGTTTACTAATCATGAACACTAAATGTTCCTTATTCAATATTCACGAACTCAAATCCATCGGTGCTCTTGTCTGTATTTGTAAATCCGTTTACAGCGCGCAAGTGGAAGCGAAATTTTGTCAAACTGTACAATAAACACAAAAACTCAATAGAAAAGCCACGATAGGATGGCACAATGGTTCTAGGTAACGG
Organism: Ochlerotatus camptorhynchus; assembly: GCF_037179485.1. Lineage (NCBI taxonomy): Eukaryota > Metazoa > Arthropoda > Insecta > Diptera > Culicidae > Ochlerotatus > Ochlerotatus camptorhynchus. The sequence continues at coordinate 664,574 of NW_027040576.1, forward strand.
GTGTTCAGTACTAACACACACAAATGAGAGTTAAATTTCACCCTGCACTACTGTTGAGAGTGAACTACAGCGGCACAGCCAACAAAACAATGGAGTGCAATAAGAACTTTGGTGAAATTGTCAAAAGTATACCACCACGGTTCTTTGTTACAAACTAAATGCAAATCATAATGAGTAATTATCGATGAAACCGCGCTTCTACTAGTTGTATAAGGTCCATGAAATCCAAAACTATTCATCATTTGATGGAACTTCTATCAGAGTAGAAGGGGAGTGTTTTTCCAGCTCTCAACTTAGTGTTCTAGATGCACTTCCACAGTTATTGATTGAGAGCTTTCTATGTTAACCAATGTATGCATTTTTATACGGTGTGGCAAACACAACTATGCCAACAATAGGAAACTAATGATTTTAAATTGGCTCATTACTTGACTAGCCCATTGGTACATCTATAAGTGTGGTGCTTGGTTTGATTCACCTTATAAATTTGACAGAGTTTAATTAGGGTTTCGTGGATTTTCCTACGTTCCGAGGGGTGCTTGGGACCAAAGGTCTGGTACTTTCTGAGCTAAAAGATTGAGCATTTTTCTTAGAGACCCCCTGGTCCGAAAAAGTGCAATAAGTTTTATTTGTATTTGTATTTGAAATAATTCATCTGACAATTAAGTCTTAATGAATAAAATTAGAGCTAATTTAACACAGACCTAATCCGATTTGCAAAACGTTCGGTTGGTTCATTGAACTCGAAAAACTCTTCGACGTCCGTAAACGCACGAATACACGCTGAGATTGGTTCGTTGTTCCCAAACATGGTTCGGTGAAAACTTGTTTGCAGTAGCGTTGTATTCCGAAGAGATCTGCTCGGCACACGAAAGTTCAACATCGCAAGCAGATCAGTTTCACCATTCAACAGCTTAGCAATAAGCAACGATTGCTGTACTTTCCATCGTTGTTCCAGTGTGTCTAAGCCCAACAGTCGGCATCTATCAGGATACGGCGGCAAATTGTCAGGATCACTCCACGGTAAGTTTCTCAGTGCCAGACGAATGAACCGTTTCTGAACCCGTTCGATCCTTAGGCACCACGTGACATGGTGAGGATGCCAAACGACGGACACATTTTCCAAAATTGGACGGACAAGTGCACAGTGCAATGACTTCCAACAATGTGGATCCAAAAAATCCTTCGCGTTGCTTTCGATATGATCGCTCCGTGTGAATCGTGTAAATCAAAAGTAATTTTTGTGTCTAGTTGAACCCCTAGATCAGTCACACTGGTAACTCTGGTAAGAGTATCGCCGTCGATATGATAGTCAAACAAACAAAATTTGATGTACCATGCGGTGAAACGTGATTATCTGACATTTTTCCACGCTAATAGCGAAGACAACAAATCAAAACAAACAAAACTCATAACTTTCAGGGTTGCCAAACACCTTGATAAGCATACTTTAATTGTCCTTGATAGGTACGTTCGGCAGAGCGCTTGGAACAGCACAACTAATAACTCGGCACGAATTAAGGTGTGCAGAGTTGAACACCCCTTGGAATATTGCATGCAATTCGACTAAACTTTCAGTAATTTTTTTTTTTTTTAAGTTATTGAAAAATTTCGGACTTGAAAAAAAACATATGTCCAGATAAAGGTTTTTGTAATTACAGACATACAAAAAATAAAATAGTAGAAAATTGTGATAGGGGAAATGGCTCTAATGTTGGCCTATGGATCTAAGATTGGGCCCACCGCTAAAAATCAGCTATTTATCCATTTTATCTAAATGAACGCGTCATTGGGAAGGTACTAATGGATATTTTTGGTCGCTATTGAAAATTTAGTCGATTGTTTAATTTATGTAAGGGCCCAAGGGGCATTTAGGCCGAAATAACTTCCATTTCCCCTAGTTACCATTAAGAAAATCTTCAGCCGGAAACAGATTCGCCTCTCACAACTGGAACTTAATGTTTTGTATTTTTTAGATACACATCACTTTAAAAAAATATTGTAGGATCTCGAGATTTTTCAAATAGACAAATTCTTTAGAAAGCAAACATTAGTATTTTTCAAGATTCTAAACTTTGAACAAACTCCTTCTGAACTATGAATTAACTCAATGGAGATTTATGTAAAGCTGCACTAAGACCATAATAAAGAAATTTTACAGATTTTTGTCGGTCAGATGCAGATTAAAAAGATTTTTTGCGATGAAAATACAGATTGAATAATGAACAAATGTGGCATCACTGCATAGGAAACAAGAACCTCACCTAGCTCGTTTCTCGATTTTTTTGTGAATCAGGTTGAGAGGGTGAAATCGGAATTCTCTTTCAGAATCGTTTTCTGAACTGTTTCCCACATCTCGTCCGGGAACTTTTATTTTCATTTCGTTCGCGATTACCGTATAGCTAGTTCCTTAGCAAAGTTCCTGAAGAACTGCGAAAGAACTTTTTTTTGAAAATGAACTTTCCAACACTGCTTGTGAGGCACATAGAACCCAAGTGTGTCACAATTCGAATCAATAGTGTTCAGGTTAAGATTCATACATGAAATGGACGTTTTTCACGATAAGTGCAAAAGTAAGTGTGAGACATATTATGATGACGTGTAGAATTTAGAAGCCACAGTAGCCTTTATGCCACATAGCAAATATTTAATATGAAAAATTTGATTGTACTCACTCCTTAACATATATGGGTCATTCCAGCTCAAGTGGGTACAGAATTTTAAAAAGTTGTGGTCGATGTCACCGATTTGAGCCAAACTTGACCAAAACGCTTATTTTAGCATTCTGAACAAACGCCTTTTTTTATTTTGCTCTAAAGTGCCTAGATCCTTCTGGGCTACAACCCTGTATTTTCAAGATTTTTAAAAATTTAAACTTTCAGAAGAGATTACTACACAACCAAATAAGCTAATCGTGATCTTAGAACGTTAATTTGAAGGTTTTTTAAATTTTAATTCTTATAGGTATACCCACATTTTGTTTTTGTTATAGTTACTACAGTAAATAGGCTGATTACCGGCAGGTATTAAAATTGTTGAAAAATGGCCTTTTTTCACCATGGGCGGGATTTTTTATTTCTTAATATTTTGGGCTCAAATTTTCACCACGCTTTGGAAAACTCTTGTTCTTGGTGTGTTTCCAAGGGCAAATTATTTGGACAAATAGTTTTTGAGATATGACCAGATGAGTGAGAGGTAGTTTTAAGCTTTTCTGGTGAAAAATCAATGCTATTTAATATATATTTTTTTTTTCTTGAATTCCTTCATGCTGATGGCACAATAACCTAACCCAAATAACCAAAAGTTCCGATTAAAATCACTTCCAAGTTCCGTAAAGTTCAAATAAAGTTCCGACCGAACCTTCAAGTTCCATAAAGTGCAAATAAAGTTCCGACAGAACTGTCAAGTTCCATAAAGTTCGAATAAAGTCCCGACAGAACTTTCAAGTTCCATAAAGTTCAAATAAAGTTCCTACAGAACTTTCAAGTTACATAAAGTTCAAATAAAGTTCCGACCGAGGTTCCGACAGAACTTTCAAGCCACATGAAGCAATCTGCACAAGTCTTTATTAGTAACAAAATTGAATGTACGTAAATATTAAATGATCAGTGACCCGAATAAATCATAATTTTTATATTTATGCAGTGCATCAACATTCTATCCAAACATAAAAAAATAATTAAAAAATAATTTCCTGGATACGAACTCGTGTATTCAACATGCGATCTAGTAACGCTAACCACTGCGTCACAAATGTGTTGGAATACCATGCGGGCAAATACCAATTTAAAATTCATCAAGGTGTTGTGTTTCGTATTCAAGTCCAACAGTAGGCGGGACAACAGCTCACTTTATTATATCTCTGATGACGCAGTGGTTCGTGCTGGGGCTCTCACGCAGGAGGAGACTGGGTTTAATTCTTCACACAGCTCCAATTCTACTACTAATGCTGATAAATCAATACACATTAATACCTGCCTTTAGAAATAGCTTTCATAAAAGTGCGAACAAAATATAAAATTGGAGTAGAGGACAAAAACCTGTTTTAATTTATTTTCTAAAAGTTCCGTTCAAGTTCCGCCAGAAGCTGTTTAGAATACTCTTCAATTATGATACCGGAACTTTCAAGTTCTTATAACGACTTAAAAATGATGCTGCTTAGAATTCTATAGACCACCTCCAACCAAGATGCTTTAGCCACAAATAGCCTTTTATCAGAACTTTTGGTTACTTGGGAATATTGTTATGTTATTTTTCGCATGTTCTGGACTGGATTCTCATTATATGAAATCATAGCTACCTTATTTATTTACTTCTGTCCATAATTTAATTGTGGTCCTAAAAGTGAAAAAATACGTTCCTATGGGATACAGCCAAAACGTAAAGTACGATGAAATCAGATAGATTAGCAGATGAGTTCAAAAACAGGCAAATTTCGATAAAATCGTACCTTATCTCCGAAGAGAAGAAAAATAGAGGATAACTATTTTCCACATACATATGTATTTAGATTAAATAAACAAATCGTAAGAACGTCTTTAACCTGCAAAAACGTCACAGACAATGTTATGATCATAAATCTGACCGTCCACAAAAAAAATGCTCTTTAGGTCGATAACGCGATAAAAGGTTAGTGTCTTCAGCAATACATTGACATTTACTATAACTTTGCTCAAGACACCTTCTCTCTATCTCGATTTTTGTCAAAATATAATTTGAACCTCACTTGTAGGGGGATTAATCAAGCAAAAAATACCGTCAAAAGACGGGGCCATAAATACCAACAAACTTCTCTCAGCATACTGTATACCTAAAGTGAATGATTTTGACGTAATCTCACACGATCACGTTGTTCGCCGTTTGAACCACTGTGGTAAATGAGGTTAACGATAAACCACTTGCGATGGTCATTGCGGCATTGAAGGAATTGAAAAAGCTGATCAATTAGCAAAGCTTGGCTCATCCCAGCAATTTGCTGGGCCAAAACCGTTTATTTGTCTTAATGTCTTAATGTGCCTTCTAGCCTGAAAATGGAATAAAGGAACTGGGAAAAGGCAAGGTATATGCAATCCATTTCGAATAACATCTCAACAGAACGGCCATAAGCGTAGGCAGAGATCGGTAGGGGGAGAGGCAACTGCCCCTCTTGAGTCAGCAACATAAAATCGTACTATTGGCATTCGGCCAAATCCTCCATAGAAAAAAAAATGTCACCGCTCCGCTAGTTTGAAACCTGGCTACGTTCTTGAGTGGCAATCAAAACGATTTACAAAGGCTACCGTTTTGAATACGCAAAGGCTACTCATTCTTACTGGGTTAATAACAGGGTATTGTTCTGGTAAACTCCATCTAATGATTGTTGGAAAACATAGTGATGACAGATGTCGTTTTTGCAATTTGGAGAGCAAAAGCTCTGATCGGTTTGTTGTGTGATTGCGTTGTACTATTTAATAAACGTTGCACCTTTCTTGAAAAAGGAAATACCGTACCTGAATTAATCTTTACTAATTTACAAATCAAAGGTTTAAACTTTATACGAAGGAAGTGCAATTCCATGTTGGGAGAATGCCGATAATCACTTAATAGTGGTTGATCATCGAAACACACGGCAAACAGTAAAAAAGGATATACCCCAATGGATCAAAATACATCGTGCACTGGTAAATGTCCCCGACGGGGGAAAAGGAACACTTGCAAAGTATTACCTATGTCTATTATTTATAATAACTTCGTTTGTGAAACTTGCTGTATGTTAAGAAACTGTGCAAGCATATATATAGCAGGCAGATCTATTACTGACTGACACTAAAAGGAATTTTGTGGACCTTGCACAACTAGCCGCCTAGTTTCAGCGAGCATTACTCAATACTTTGTTTTACTCCAGCACATTTATTAACATCCTTACAAATGTCCATGCAAGATTCTAATACTTGTCTTTCTATTCCCCGAACAGGTCTCCGCAAGAACCGTCAGTAAATGACGTCAGCGTTTATTTTGCTTAAGTCATCATCACCGTCATACTAGATTTTAAAAAAACAACGCATGATCATCGTTCAACTTCCACAAGAACAACAAAAACCTAGCAAACAAACAAACAAAAAATCCTGCGCTAATCCATTATTGAGCCAACGCAAGCTGTATTGAATGAGAGTTTCATCCGAGAATTGCCAAAACACTGATCGTCTTCGCGCGAATGACACGTATCTTCCGTACAGTGCTGCAAGAGGCCAAATTCAGCAGCACACAAAAAAAATGCAAGAGCATGATCAGTTGAATCTAACTTATCATGATAGCCGATAAATATTGAAGTTTAGCTGAATCAAATTTTAACTGTGAAATCTAAACACGTATACATACACATGAACAGCGAAAACACACATACATACATACATAAGAACAAGCAAACACTTACACTAGCGGATTGACAGATACACGTGACGAGTGAACGTTAATTACGAGTTCATACAAGTAAACAACCAACAAAAACAAAACAAAACACATTCATATATTCGTTTTAATTGACATTTGTAAAGTAAGCAAACTTAAAGCAGTTGATTAAGTTGAACAAGAAGAGTAAAGGACATGCCGAAAAAACTCGAAAATAAACTTACGTGTTAAATAAAATTTATTATAGATATTAAATAAAAAGAGCAAGTAACAAGAAAACCAGAACAAACTTAAACTGAACGGCAGAAGCTAGAACACGTTCACAGAAGATCTGAGAAACGAATAAAATCAAAAAGGAAAACCTGGTAGAAGATCAACGACAAAAAAAAAATGCCCGTAATCAAAATGAAAATACTAAAAAGAAGTAAGTTCTCTTCCCGATTCTAGGAGCCAAACTACAACCAAAACTGTTCGCTATTCTATCCGAAAGCAGCGAAGAGAAGTGCAGCAAACTGTAACCATTTCGTGAATTGATTCCATTACCTAATTAGAGTAGATGAGGAAAAATTATACAGCAATTTGCGCTAGAGCCAAGTTATAGATAAATTGTCAAATTGTTATCACCAATAGTAACGTGTATATTCTACCAACAGGCACACACACATACACAAACACGCTATAGAACATCCAATATTTGAAGTTCCGATTGGCACCCGTTTCCAGTTTTGCAGCAAACAAAAGTTTCGTTTCAACTCCGCTTCCGTAGCTATGCCCAGATCTGCACCTTGTTCAGTAGTTTGACCCCCCTTATCCCCCGCCCTAACCCAACCTTAACCCATTCACAGCTCTCTTGTATGTTTGATGTTCGACGTTGATAACTTGTAAAATCGAAATTAAAATGCCATTGGGAGAAAACCAAATTTAAGAAAACATGTGAGTAACGGTAAAGAACAAAAAAAAAGTACATATTGAATTGCATGTTTTCAAAAAGATAAATACGAAATGGCATTAACATTAACGACACAAAGAGTCGAAGGGAAAGAAGAAAAGCCGAAAAGTAACAGAGACAAAACAACTAGATAAATATTTATAAAAGTAAAAACCAGAAGCGGAAGGGGGAAAAAAGAAGCCGACAAAAGAAAACATATACACTTACTCTTAGAACCTATTACTACTGTATAAATTGTCTCATACTACGCAATAGGAACAAAAGAAAAATTGTAAAGCCAGACAAAACAAAATCTGTAAAAGAAAAAAAAATGTCACTCGACGTCAGCTCTCTATGAAATGTGTATTTGGTTTCAAGCTGGATTTTGTTCTTCTGATTTTGTTTTTCGTTTTCTCCCAATTCGAATAAGATCACAAACATGTTCTGGTTTCCGTGTTTAAACTTGTACGTTTAATGTTTTCTATGAACGTGGATGTCAGAATATCAAAACCAACAGCGTTCTATTTGCAGCAACACCCACAAAAACACAATGCGGTACTGTTGTTTCCGTGTAAGGTTATTTTTCTGTTCGATTCAGCTCATTAAAAATATATACAATAACTGTAGATTTAAAATATCAAATTTCTTAATAAAACATATTCTTTTGTGATATGTTGTAAAGGGTCTGCGTTCGTTTGCTTAGTTTGATGACATGCCCATCCATGCCAATAGTACAAGATCCACTCCGTTCGGTCCTACAAAGTTTAATTGGAAGTAACCGTACATTCGTTTTTTACTTTGATTGTTAGGAGTTTCACCGACTCCTTCGAGAGAACCTGGAAGCACAATAATTGTGCTGGAAGTCCAGTTCACGTGAGAACTGAGACACTTGTGAGCGCACCAATGCGTGTATTCTTTGTTCAACCAAATTACGTTCCGATCCTGAGATCACAACCGTGTGTTACAGCCATTTTTCCCCCTTGATTTGTTTTCCTGCAATCTTGTTTTCCGTGCTGAGCACCAATGCTACCGACGCCAGGGAGGCAGCTCCCACACCTGGACCCTACCTTTCGACCCATCAACTCATGAACCGGGGACCGACGGCTTTACTTGCCGAAGGAAGGCGTGATCAGAGATGTTATGCCTCAGAACATCCCGGCGGCGCCGACTGGGATTGAACCCAGGCCTGCTGGGGTGAGAGGTAATCACGCTTACCACTGCACATCCGGCACCGCTGTGTAACAGCCATTGTAATCCTCGATTATACCGACAGCGGATGCCAACATTACCTGTGCTTCCAGCAGCAGCCAATACAGAATGATCCACTAATACCCCGTACAGACTATGGCTTATATCATGTAATATAGGCTGTCTTGCAGTTGCAATGAGCACTCATACATCTAGTTTTCACTGGAAATCCTATGTATGAGTGTTCATTGCAAGACAGCCTATATTACATGATATAAGCCATAGTCTGTACTAGAGTCGGTGTATAATGAGTCACGCCAAGAGAAACACAGTTGAACTCGCATCACGGTTTTCGAAAGATTCCCTTTCTTTTAACTTGGCAACAGAGGACTTCTACATCAACTTCAAATGACTTCTAGCGAGAAAAAAATAATAGCGGCTGTAGTAAATCATTATATCACTGATTTTGTCAAATTATCTTAACAAAAAATAGTAGAAATTCTCATTACTGATCATTACCAAACGTATCCCATGACAATTGAATGCTCACTGCGTGTTTATTATCATTTCTTCGATTATATTTTATGTTTTATTGTAATACCTTTCGTGGACCTTCCATAGCATCGTAATGTTTGTTTACTTTGCACGATAGGTAGCTGGTTTGACAGTTCGATAGGTAGACTTGGCTTCACTCTTGGCGTGACTCATTATACACCGACTCTAGTCTGTACAGGGTATAACCACAGACAAACAGACATACACATTGAATATTTCTTACTGTAAAACATCGTCGCTAAAACATTACCGCCATCTGTTGAGTAAACTGTGGTGGGTGTAGTAGGTATAGCAGTTATTAGTAAGAAAAGTGAATTCTACCAAAGCGTGTACAAGGTAAATCAAATGAGATCGGAGTAGTAATTACAAAGAAAAAAGGGTATGCGCAAATCTGTGTGTATGTAAAGAAAGCTCATAACTGCACGAAAATCGAAATGCTAATCTGAACCGGAAAACGATCGCCGAGGTTGAAAGCCAAAGTTCGGAAATCGTTTCCAGTACGAGAGTTAACCAATTCCGAATGAACGTGGGGTGAGAATGAGAGAACAGAATATGGCATAGAGTAATCGGAACGAAGGTGAAGTCTATCAGGAAGCGAGTCTTTTTCGGATTAGAGAGAGATGGGCTAGAATGATGAAATTATAATGATGGAGTGAGAAGACACCAAACCGAACTGGAGAGATTCGGAAAGGGGAAATTAACGAAGTAGCATACTCGACTTCGATTCGAGGCTAGCACGAGGATTCTGTTGGTTACATTTGGCGTTAGCAGACGTGTTTTTTGGAGCCATGGCGGGTAAACGGAAGTCGGCTGGAATAATGCCCTTGAAGCGGCACGACAGTGGGCACTACACTGAACAGATGGGGGTAGTCACCCCTATTCTGTATTTCGTTTCGAACGAAATTCTCATACAAAAAAATATTTTTTTGTATGAGAATTTCGTTCGAAACGAAATACAGAATAGGGGTGAGTGTGTAAACATCAAACGCAAGGGAATTGACTATGCGCCACAGGTGGCGGTACTACCAATTACGATACTTTTAATTTGTCCGTTAAATGCTTGTTCGATGAACAACTTGCGAGTGTTATGTTTGTTTGTCTGTGGTATAACCATAGAGGTAACTCTAAGACCAGAAGGTCCCGATGAAACGTGCTCAACTTTTTGGCCCAGCGCTGGTACTCTCTTCGGTCCCAAGTTAATCGATGCACCCCTCGAAACATAGGAAAATCCACGAACCCCTTATTTTATCTGTCAAAAGTTCATAGTGAATCATAACAAACATATTTTAGTACTAGAATTTCGACTAGAATGGGGTACGTTAATCGATTTGTTTGGGGCCAATAGGCTAGTCAAGTAGTTAGCCAATTTAAAATCGTTAGTTTCCAACCGGTGCTACTAGTAATTGTAATTGTAATTGTAATTGTAATTGTAATTGTTCAGTGCATAGGCTGTGCCTTCCGCTAAGAAGGCTTATCTAGGGTCCAACCCCCTAGTCTATACACCTACTGTCCTTCCCGTTGCACTCGTCAGCTCGTGCGATACTCTAGACACACATGGGTGGTCGTATCCGGGTCCTCCCCTGGGTAGGCTCGTGTCCGTCCAGGTTCTGGTACATTAACTTATCTATATGCATGGTAATTATACTTTTAAAACTCACCTTTTGATTATAATGTCGAAAATGCTGAAACTAAATAAAGGTTAGCGATCCATATAAGGTGTGTGCTGCGACGGAGTAGTAATTGAAGGAAATGAGGTTCTGATGTGAAGTATAGGTAATTCTAAAATAGGTAAATCAATTAATCATTAGCTGCTAACAGTTACTAATAAATGGGTACGATAAATCACTCATCAATGAGTATTGCCACTCCCACTGAAAAATGGGCAAAACCTTAATCATAAATGGATATTCGATTGCTACCGTGTATTTAAAGTTAAGTTAGGATCTTATCAAGCAAACACACACCTTTTACGATTCTTATCCTACTTACGGTTTCCTGCACATAAGACTTTTCCTAGATACAAGCTTCGTCCAGTATACATTGGCTGTCTCCAACCGGCATGATCCTTTATGTCTGGTTCCTCTTGCCGGTGCAAGTTTAATTCTTCTTTTCTTGTTCGAATTTTTCCTATTGAACTTCTGGTCGTGTTCCCATTTGTCCTCAGGCAGTTAATATTAGTACATTATATGAAGAAAGAAAGAAATAGAACAAGTTAAGTGTGAGCCGCATGCATTGGTTACTTATTTGGGTCATGGTGTTGTCTTCCCTATTTATTTGCCTCTATTCGTTCTCATATCGCAACGTTTAACTAACCCCCTTCCCTCACACTATTATGGTCGGAAAAGAGAACCCATATTTAGTAATCTATCGCGAACTGCGATGCAGAAGATATTAATAGCAAACTAATCTGGAACTGGTCTAAGACATATGACCCAGTGAGTATTGACACCTCACACTGTTGTGAATGAGCACGGACGCGAGATTTACTAGAGTATTAAATGCAAAACGCAAATTTAAAATAAAACTTGACAAGACATCGTCAATCCCCTTATTCTTGGGCAGGGTCTGACGATGTGAATCTGATTTTGATCAGTGAACGGGCCCCATATGGTACATTTTCTCACTATGAACCTGTCATTTCCAGCCTATCTGAACTATTTAATAAATGGAAACCATAACATGGGCTACGCTCCTCCTAAGCGGGCCCTCCGCATCTTATCTCTGTCTTATCTCAAATGCCAATGGTTTGAATGTATCAATATATACATTGGAAATGACGTTCAATCAAATAAACCCATACCCCACTCACTTGGCCAGTCTTCAGAATCTTCCAGTGGGCAGTGCGCTCTACACTCCAAGTTCCCTTTCTTTCAAATTCACCCCAAATTTGATATTTTACCCATTTGAGTGTTGATTAATCACAATGAAACATTGTGACAGAGCACGGACTTGAGGTTACTATAGTATTAAATAATCTAGGTCCTATTTAGGATTATATCTGAAAAATCCAAATTTGGCCAACGCCCACCAGTTTCCAACCGGTGCTACTAGTCTGCCGAAAATCTCCCATGTTATTTCTGATGTGATTTACGATATTTTGACGTCCATTATCTTTGTATGGTGATCTTGAGAGTTGCGTCTTATAAAATCGTAACACCAATGCGGAAAATGGACAGTGTCTCCGGGTATTTTATTAAAGAGCATCACTCCATTGTCGTATCGCATGTGCTCCATTTTGCAGCTCTTCTCCAAGGGGTAGATCACTCCGCACACCAATATTGGATCAACATTTTTCTCCGTGTGCCGCAAATGTAACGCTGGTGTGCCGATTGTGCCGGCAGTGCTGCGATTTTTCAAAAAATACGAACAGTATGGTATATTTTAGAACCCAGTATTTCTGACAGCTTGAATATGCCCCAAAAATGTCGAATATCGTGCTCGATTAGGATTCCTTCAACAGACGAATAAAATGCCTCTACGCCAGCTGGAAGGAACCAGAGTTTTCCCATGATGATTCGCTGCAGAAGGTGGATTTCATTCTGACGGCGGTCGGCGTAGACGAGGAAACCATCTACAGCAAATCAACCTCGCTGAAGACCTGGCTGCTGGGATACGAGCTGATCGATATGATTACGGTGCTGTTTGAAAAGTCAATCTTTTTTTTTGGCCAGCAAGAAGAAGGTCGATTCCCTGAAGCAGATCGAGAAGGACGGGAGGAGGGCATTCCGTCGGTGAAGCTGTTGGTTCGGGAAAAGAACGTCAAAGACAAAGATCACATCATGGAGATTATGGATGCTGATAAGAAAGTAAAACATGCCAAACTGTCGGAGGGTGTCGAGCAGGCACTGACGGACAAAAGGTACGTCTCCGGTGTGGATACCAACGTGTTGGACATGTGATACCCTGCGATTATCCAGTCGGGTGGCAATTACAGCTTGAAGTTCACTGCATTCAGCGACAAGAACTATTTGCACTTTGGATCCTATCATCAATGTCGTCCGAAAGTTGCTCTTCAATCCGACGGAAACGGTTCAGAAGCGCTATACCTTACTGCTCAATCTGGAAGAGGAGCTGCTGAATAATTCCGGGCAAGAAACTGTCGGAGATTTTCGACGTCAGAATGGTTTATGCCAAGAAGAAGGATCTCAAACTAAGACGTTCGGTTTTACCATCGGGTTGGAGTTCCGGAACAATTCGATCGTAGTACCTCAACAAGTGAAAATCAGCCTAAAAATTGTAAGTTAATTAGGTTGAGTTGAAGCAATTAAAATTCCGTGTGCCGTGAACATTAGTTCGGTATTGTTCAAATGAGTTTGGTTTGGTAGACGACCAATTAACTGACTACTTTTCACGGCACAATCACACGGTCACACGCTTGCACTCAACCTAATTAACTTTTATTTTTGTTACAAAAATCGAAAACCATTTATTTCATCTCGTATATATGATGTATATATCACATATGAAAAAATAAAACTACTCTTTTACTTAATTCAAATTTAAACCGAAATCTCCCTTCAAATTTGTATACGTCGCATTGGTGGTAAGACCACAGTTGTAAACCTTCACCGCCATCAAAGCATATCCATCGTTGCCCCAGTAGTTGGGCCAGGAATTCTTGATAATCTATTAATCTTTTTAAGTTTTCCGTATCCAATCGACACCACTGCATGATCCAATCCATCCAAATTGCTCTTGCATTCTGGTTCGTAGTACACTCCATTTGCGTAGTAGCTGAAAGACTTGTGACCGGCAACGATAGCAATCGACAGCCCTCGCAAGCCGACTTTTTGAATTTAAATATGAACCGAGATGTGAATTGCTGGTCTGAGTTCCGTCCCAACAAATAATTGCCTATTGTAGAAACGACTTCTTGACGATTTTATTCAACTGCATGCTTAATAATACTTGTACTATTTTGAATAATAACTTCTGCTCAGGCTTTGTTCACACAAATCTGGAGAATTTATTCAACCACAACATTGAAATATTTGGTGTTGAATAAGGTATGTCGAGAAGCTTTTATTCGACTTACAAGAGTTGTGACAGAGTTTATTCGATCAAATTTTTGAATATTCAGCGTTTATTAGACATCATTACTTCCTTAAACAGCGATGGTATAAAGGTGTATTATAGATTTTCATGGGAAATAATGTTTAATTAGACACTATTATACAGTTATTAAACGATTATTCAACTACGAGATAATTAATCCGAAAATAAGAACGGGACAGAGCAGGTTTCCCACCACACAGATACTAGAAAATTTATTACATACATACATACATACCCACATGACGTTAGATGGGATTCGAACCATGACCTTCCGATCACGAGTCGCTTGCCTTGCCACCTGAGTTATCCTAGAATACATCATATGGGCAGCTAAATAAGCAATAAAAGCTTGAATCTGAATGCCTATCAGCACTCCTAGCCGTAAGTCTAGCTAGTTCAAGGAGATGTGAGAATGATTAATTGATTCATAGTTGTTTTACATGAGACCAATGCAGTGTTGCAATGTTACCTCTCCATCTCTCTAATTTCGATGGCAAGTAAGGTGGGCTATTCTTTTCGATAGATCGATGAATTGGTTGTCGTGCACAGCAAAAAAAAAAATATTGATTTCACATCAAAGTGGATGCACTTCAATCGTGTCAAAAATATGGTGTAATATTACATGACAAAAAGGACAAAATTATCATTAATACAGTGCATGAACTGACATTACGCTTATTTCGCTGCATTTTTTTATTTGTGTGGCCATAAAAATTACATGAGATTTTCAACATGATTGAAGTGCATCCTCTTAGATGTAATATTAATTTTTTTTTTTTGCTGTGTGAGTGATACGATCTATGATTACGATTTAAATAAATCAAGCGTAGAAAATAAATAAAAAAAAGGGTTGAGGATGGGATTGAACTCACGATATTCTACTTGGAAAGCGGAAACGGTAACCACTATGCTACCAATGTTGTTTTGTTATTAGCCTGAAACAGTGTTGTGGAATAATGAATGAATACGCCGTTTGTAAAGCATTTACAAAGCATGCAATTAAAACATGGACACATAGTGGTATAAGAGCTATTATGCTGACTGTATTCACCTTTATTCAGCAATATTGTTGTTCAATGGAATCTAATAATGGAGCTAGAAAACAATTATTAAACGTATAATAAAGCATGTTATTAAATCCATTAAAAACAGTCGAATTAAAGCGTCAATGTATGTGCAAATTACACTTATTCAGTATGTTATGAGAACAAACTTCTGGTGTTGAATCAGGAAGACAGTCATCGTTTGTATAGTTTTTAATAAGTTTATTAATCAAATCAGAGCAAACAACGGAATAAAGGCACATCTATCGATCTCAATTAAGTTTTTTTGCTCTTCTCTCACTTTTACTTTGTTGACTCCATCGTACCAGAAAAAATATAGATACCTACATACATTATTATCAATGATGTGACATAACCACAACGGGATGGCCGTTGGTAATGGTTCAACGGCTGTGAAATGAGGGAACATTTAAATTTAATACGATTTAAAGTATTTCAATGCAACATTACATCTGTTCAATAAGAATTAACACATTTTTCAATATATTATCTTAACTGATTACTGGAAGAATTTACTTGTTTTATACAATTAGTATCAATGTTCCGTCATATCGTATCTTCAAGTGAACCAAAGGGCAGGGGTTCACTTTTTGTCCAATTTATCGTGCGCATACTAGCTGAGTTTTCCAGGAATTATGAAGTAAGGGTACGGCCAGGGTAGACGCGATTCGCGACGCGACGCGACCAATTCAAAAGAATCTTAGGTGGCGGCCAGGGTAGACGCGATTCGCGATGCGACGCGACGCGATGCGAATTTTGACAAGTCGCGCGAAGTCGCGCGACCGGCCTTCGCACATTTAAACAAAGCAATAACAAGCCTGACATGCCACGGTGAACGCGAACGAATGCGATGCGATGAGCAATTGGGTTCTTTAAGGGTATTGAGGTAAATGCATATTCGTAATCTGCTTTAAAAATGGAACCCAACAATTCATCAATTTTGGTACACTGGAACTGTTTTAAATAAGTACGATTACATTTGCAAAAATCACCTTATCAGCGCCCCTCGGTGTCACTTTGTATGGGAGCGAGCTGTCAGTTTGTCAGTTTAGTGCCAAACAGTGAAGTTATTATTTTGCTTTAAATCTTGATTTAAAAATCGAGATGAAAGTGTGTGGGTTCGAAAAAAATATCGCTGTGCTCAGAAAACGAAGCTCTTTCAGAAGATATATAAAAACCGATATATTTTTCAAAATTAAAGAACCCAATTACCATGCGACCAAACACTGCATGCACTGGTTTGTCGCTCGATTTCCGCGCGAAAAGTCGTTTATGTTTTTTTTTTCTGCAAACAAATTTCGGGTCCGTCAGTTTTTTTTTCTCGTAATTTAAAATAAAAATAAATCCATTCTGAATTCACGATGACGGAAACAGAACCTGCTACCACCGGAATCGATGCAGAATATTTTATCGGTGCTATTTTCTTGCGGGAAGAATTGTGGGATCAAACATCCCGAAAATACCGGAACCGTGTTCTGGTGGAGAAAGGGTGGAAGGAACTCGAGAAGGAGTTTTCGATTCCCGGTAAGTTTAATATTTTATTTTCGCTGTACTGGGGAACAAACATCACAAATTTGGTGCATTCGCCTTATTTAAAGCAGCACGTATTTTCATAACTGATTCGACTCTTTTTGCAATTCTTAATTGATATTGTATTTTCAGCAAATGAATTGAAAAAAAATAAATACCTACGCTAGGGAACTCCGCAAGCTGCCTAAATCCGGTGATGCAGGAGATAAAAGCTGCCACAGCACTTGGCCATATTTTACCTGCATGCAGTTCTTGAAACAGCAGATGAAAACCCGAAAATCAACCGGAAACCTTAAGATTCCACCCACATCAACAGCCAATGATCAGGACGATGAAATCGATTATGGCGAAGTGGAGGCATTGGAGGAAACAGAAGGGTGGTTTGAAGTAGCCGACCCTTCTATCGCTGGATTTTCGGACTCACCCTTGCAACGTCCGGCCAAAAAAATCAAAAAATCTTCGAAGAGAAGCCAGCAGCTGCGCGGCTGCTGGAAATCGAATGGAGGAAGCTTGAACTGCTTGAGAAAAAGGCTGAGAAAAATCGCGATGAAGATATTGTTTTCTTAGAAAGTTTGCTACAGCACGTTAGAAAACTGGAGGGTGCCCACAAGCTGGAATTCAGGATTAAAATTCAACAAGTTTTGCTTGTTTATGTGTATAGAAAGGCCCAATGCTCGCTCACTGAAAGTGAGGGTGATATTTTTTAGTTATAAGAGTTTTTCAGCTTCTTTTTTAGTGTAGTCGGCTGTTTTAGAATATATTATAAACGAGAATGGATAATGTTATGGTTTTTTAACTTTCAATCCATGACACAAATATAAATAAAACCCTCAATATTCAGAAAGTACCTCTACAAATCCCTCTTAAATTCTACATGCTTCTCAAATCCTGTACGGACTTTTCAAAAGTTTCAACCATTCTCAAAAGCTCTAAAGTTTTTTTTTTCGTCATCATTAGGTATGCGTTCTGAAAACTTCTCGGAAGTTCTGGGAAAATCTTCCTGGAAAATCTGTGAAGTTAATTCAAGAAGCTCTGGAAAGCTCTTCTAGGAAGTTCTGAAAGGTTCTTACTGGGAATTCTGGAAAGTTCTTTCAGGAATTTTTGGAAAGGTCTTTCAGGAAATCAACTTACTACAATTTCATGAAAGTATATTCTAGAACTTTCTAAAACTTCCTGGAAATTCTTCCTCGAACATCCCAGAACTTCCTAGAAGAATTTCCAGGAAGTTCTAGGTAGTTCCCAGAATTTCCCAGAACTTCCCAGATCTTTCTGGAAGAACTTACAGGAACTTCATAGAACTTCCTGGAAAAACTTACTACCTGTAAAACTTCCCAGTACTTCTTGGAAGAACTTTCCAGAAGAATGTTCTGGGAAGTTCTAGTAAGCTTTTCCAGGAAGTTCTATGAAGTTCCTACAAGTTCTTCCAGAAAGATCTGGGAAGTTCTGGGAAATTCTTCCAGGAAGATTGGTGTAAAAATGTGTTTAAATGGAGACACTGCAGTGGTACCATGGTACAATGGACGAAATAACAAAATGTGAAATAATCGTATATTTTTTATTTCGGTTTCTATTCCAATTCCTTCGTACTGCACACAAAATCACGGAACGTGTATCTAATCTGCTTTCCTGTTCGTTGGTAGCTATGGTTGAATGTTTTTCTGTTTAGATTTTTGTTATTTTCAAGGAAATCTTCTGTCTCTGCCTGAATACTCTGATATCCTTCCTTATCAATAATTACATTGTGCAAAACGCATATGGCCTTTACTATGATTTCCGCAAATTCTGGATCCGTTTCGATGGGTTTTCAAAGCAACCTCCATTTTGCATTAATCGCTCCAAATGCACACTCGACGGACTTTCTAGCCCTAGATAGTCTCGAATTGAAATATTCTTCATCTGCTGTCCCATCTATTCGTGCATATGGCCTTAAAACATGTTGTAGAAGCGGATAAGCATCATCGGCAAGAAAAACATATGGCATTGATATGTTCGTTCCAGGTAGGCAGGCATCTTGAGGGATATTTAATGCTCCTGTCTCCATCAATTTAAACAAAACGGAAGCATTGAATGTTCCACCGTCACTTTGTTTGCCATATCCGCCCACTTCTAAATACTGAGATGAACTTGCAGTTAGCATCAGCTACGCCTTGAAGCACAATCGAAAAATAATGTTTGTAGTTGTAGAACACCGTCCCCGAGTTAGAGGGACATCGAATTCGAATGTGTTTTCCATCGATACTCCCAATACAATTGGAAAGTACCACATTTCCCAATAGTCCTGCGCAATCATGTGTATCGGTTGGAGTGTTTCCCATAGTGCAAGGCAAGTTTCTTTCACAATTTCCGCAGCCGTCGATCGACCGATGCGAAAAGAATACGACAAGGCATAAAACGATACACCTATAGCAAAGAACCTACAAGTATAATCAAGATGCAAAAGATTGAAGGATACCAATATTTTCTTGTTTACCTGAGTGTGATAATCAATTTTTCTCTAGGAAGTATCGGTTGCCGCACAAAGTTTGTCCACCGCTTAGTAAGACGTTCTTCAATGAGTTCCAGTACGTAGTGGAACGTTTCAATCTTCATCCGGGATTAGTTCCGAAATTTATCCGGGTGTTTCATCAAGTCTGGATATAAATGATGATATTCCCCGTATATTTGTCGTTTCCGGTTGATTGGGTGTACCCCAAATTCTCGATCATCTTCAAAAAAATATCGTTGCACAGCATCAGAAGCAAAATATTCTTCATCAGAATCCTGATAGAAATCCATTTCTGTACAATTTGAATTAACTTGTAAACTGAAGTCTGTAAATGGCAATGTTTCATTCAAAATGTCAAGTATTTCAAGAATATCGGGTGAGACCAATCGGACCGAGCGCTCATTTCGGTCATCGGTTGTGCACGAGGAGCGATTTTAATCCCCCTGTTTTGAAGATATTCCGGAGCGAGGATCTATTATGTAAGAGGGATGATAGAAGTGGCATATCCAGAAACTCAATACAACAAGAGAAGGAAGTAGGATTAAAGGTAAACAGGGAGTACATGGGAACGTCGAAAACTGTAAGTATACTCCGATCTATTCTAGTACTCTTGTATAAAACCTATTGTAAACCGGCTAGATCGTAGTCGTCGTCACCGGGACGCATAGTCATGTGACCACTCATGATAAAGCACACAATGCTCTCAACATTAAATACATTGCACGAGTTGGGTCGCACAGAGGGTTGATTAAAACCCGCATGAACGATAACCATAAGGAGTGCCTAACAACCTATTCGGGTTATCATCCCAACAATATGTGGTACGGTGGCACGATGTGTGATATCGTTCATGTATGGTGCTCCACCCACCCTTTAAAGTCGCTGACGCTCATTGCACGCTCTTTCGTTCTCCGGTTGATTAAATGGATGACGGAGTTTGACGTCACACTCCTTCAGACGTTTAGGCGGCGGGTGGGCGAGAGGGATGGCTGTTCAGTACACGGAGACAATTTTACAAATGTATTTCTAATAGGTAAATCACAGTTTAAAACTCACTAACAATCTCTTTTAATTTCTTTTTCATTGGCGGTGTGATGTAATCGATGCGCTATGTGACGAGAGCGGAAACTAAACGAGGCCATTTTTCAACGATACGATAATAACTTATGCGCTTTTCACACAAAACCTACCCAACCCTTTCCTTTCTACAATCCCTGAGCAGCTGGTTTACCATAAGTATACCTCGCAGAACTTTTTTAACCCCCATGGGTAAAGATGCTGTTTTGCTCACTCCTCTCCCCTTCGCTGGTATATCATGGATGGTGTGAAAATTCACATCGGTGACATGGCCACTGACCCCCTTGTACATCATAAAATGAAAATGAAAATGAAATTTTATGATTACAAAATATTAAATTTTTGGAAGCACCTGCCGTAAATTGAGATATCAGGTAAAATTGTTCAAAATAATAGCAGTACTAATAATTTTCATTTCATCTTAATTTTGAGATTTCCGCCTCAAAATAATGCGAAAGAAAGTGTTCCCGGGTATAAAACCAATTGTTCCGTATTCTTTAGACTATCATTTAAACCAAAAAATCCATTTTTTTAACCCACTACAGTGACCTTTAACCTTTCTAATCCCTCCTATTCTGCGAGTCACGTGACTCTCTCTCTCTCACCGGTGAGGTGACAATTGTCACGTCGTGTGCGGAGGCTGTCCATTTGAATTGCACGAGGTGACAATTTTCACCTCACCGGTGACGGAGAATCACGTGACTCGTAGAATAAGTAGGAGTCCATTAGGAAAAAAATACACAGTGTTTCCAGGCCAAAAATGACCCCAATGCACTAGGAAGGTTAAACACGTCATGTTTGGTCAGCTCTGTAGGTGAATTGAAAACAAGCATCAAGAGGATGAAAATGAAAATCATTACCCGATCGATTGTGCCTAATCATGTGCCTACAGTTCAACGTCAATCCCACCAAGACGGCTGCTCGCTCAATTAGGTTCATTGCAACTCCAACCAGTCTGCGACAACCATTCGACCCACTCGGTGTCTCAAAGCCTCTCCATCCACACAGCACATTAGCAAAATAAGCATGGTTGAAAACGAGCTTAGGATCCCACATCTGCTGGTGGAAAATATCGGCCCCGTGCGTCGTATCACGCTGAACAACTCACGCAAACGCAATGCCTTCAACCTGCAAACCTATCGGGAATTGGCGGCATGTCTGAGCGCCTCGGATCGGGATGATTCCGTTCGGATGGTGGTGCTAACCGGTGCCGGTAGCTGCTACAGCGTAGGCAACGATATCGAAGACATTCTGGGCAGTGGTCAAACGTTGCAATCGATGGGACGCGATCAGGCGGCCATGGTGAGATCGTTCTACAGGTTCAGCAAGTTGCTGATTTGTGTGATCAATGGACCGGCGGTGGGAATTGCTGCAGCAACGGCACTGTTGTGCGATGTGGTTTACATGGAGGAATCGGTGAGTATAGTGATAGACATAGACCAGAAGGTTATGGGAATTCATCAACTAGAAAATGCACTTGATTTGTTGATATTTTTGAGCCCGTTCAGTTTAAAAAATGTCATATGGTTTTAATTGAGTTTGGGATTTTTAACTGAGAAGTGAATTATTTGTCCATCTCTTCCTGTTTTTAACACATTGAATATTTTTCAATAAAAAACATCGTTGCTAAACCACTACCGCTATCTACTGAGTATACTGTGATGGGTAGTACGCTCAACAGATGACGGTAGTGTGTTGACTATGCGTGCCACAGGTGGCGGTACTACCGACTAAGATCATTTAAATTGACCATTAAATGCGTGTTCTATGAACAAATTGGCAGAGTTATGACTGTTTGTCCGTGCTTTACTGGTAAGAATTTTCTACAGCTACAACTTTGCCCAAGACATTTTTTCTATTCTTCGCCCCCAAGTAATGATGCCTGATCAGCAGATGATGAAGCATGTCTGAAAGTTCTCAGCTTTTTAGTAAATTACTACAAGTAATTATCATGACGGGTATATAAAAAGTGGTCTTCAACACAGTTGTAACCCATAAATTATTGTGGTGGTCCACCATCATTTGCATTCATTTCGTACATTCATTTACATTCATTTGCCTCTAACTTTTTTCTTCAATAGCATTCCGCAAAATGATGTAAAGAACTTTTGTAGGTTTTGTTATTAGCTACAACTTTTGTAAACAAGTCAAATATGTATCTCTTATGCATGACGAAGCAGAGCGAACAGAATCCACTACTGTTTTTCAGTGAATGTATTTTACATTCACTGAAAAACTGTAACAAGTTCTGCCCACTCTAGTTCGTGATGCATAAGAGGTACAGATTTGAGTTATGAACAAAACTTGTAGCTTATTACAAAACCTATAAAAGTTCTATACATCATTTTGCGGAATGCTGTTGAAGAAAAAAGTTAGAGGCAAATGATTGTAAATGAATGTATGGAATGAATGCAAATGATTTTCCATGCCTGGTGGTGGATGACCAGGTGAACAAAAAGATCGCATTTTCCATAATAATTCCCAACTAGGGGCATTATGGACACCCTAAGAATTTTGCCATGTATGACTTGATTTGAATCAAAATATCGCTATGTGTTATTTATCAGAGACGATGTTAAATCAGAGACGCGCAAAGACTGAAGCCAATCGTAAAAAAACATTCTTATCCCCTTTTCTCATCCCCTTTTCTCGCCACCCATATGACACCAACGCAAACCATCAACATCGCCGGATAGGGGAAGGTTTTCCTTTCCCGATGATGTTGTTAGTTTGCGTGGGCGACCCTCGGTTGGTGAGAAGAGGGCATACAAAGGTTTGTTTACAAAAAGCTTGAATGCCCTTTTGACATGTGGCTCTTGAAATAAGCTCAAATTTTGAGAGAATGGTTGATTCGTTTGACCAGTATGGAGGAAAATCGATACAAATGGACCACTTCGTCAAGCAGTTTTAGCAACAATCAATACGAAACTAACGATTTAAAATTGGCTCATTTCTTGACTAGCCTATTGGTCCCAAGCAAATCGATTACGTACCCCATTCTAGTCAAAATTCTAGTACTACACTATGTTTGTTTTGATTCGCTATGAAAGTTTGGCAGATAAAATGAGGGGTTCGTGGATTCTTCTATATTTCGAGGGGTGCATCGATTAGCTTGGGACCAAAGATAGTACCAGAGAAGAGCCAAAAAGTTGAGCACGTTATTTCGGGACCTTCTAGTCTTAGAGTTACCTTAAGAACCGTAGGTCAGATATATTACCAAACCTCATCTTCTGGCATCTCTGGCATTGATAATAATGCGCCTAAATATATGTTACCCACGGTAACCACAAAATACCCAATAATGACTACAAAGTACACGCTATTTCAAAACTACCCAAATTTGGGTAGCATCCACCCAGATCCGTCAAAACAGAACCTACCCAAAGATGGGTAAACTGTGTTGGGAGTGACAAGTTGACAAATGAACAACATTGACATGAATCCGATCGACGTTGTTCATTTGTCAGCTTGTCACTCCCAACACAGTTTACCCATTTTTTGGGAAGGTTCAGTTTTGACGGATCTGGGTGGATTCTACCCAAATTTGGGTAGTTTTGAAATAGCGTGTAAGCATTTTTTAGAGAAACTGGAACTACCCATTAAATGAGTAAAATTTTACCCATTTGTGAGTAATTAAAATTACAAGAATAAGTAGTAAAGATTGATTTGTGAGTAACTAATACTCATAAATGGGTAATTTTTTACTCATTTAATGGGTATTCCCAGTCTCCCTCGAAAATGCATACTTTGTAGTCAATATCGAGTCTTGTATAGTCAATAATAGGGATTTTGCAGTTACCGTGCAGTTAAAAGCAGAGGGGCGATCGAGGAGGCGATTCAACTTCAGTAACTTTTTGGAATTTGGAACCCCTTCCCCCTTAAATCTTCCCATACCTAGGGGAAATGACTCTAATTTTGGCCTATGGATCTAAGAATGGGACCATCGCTAAAAATCTATTTTTTATCAATTTTATCTAAATAAAATAATGATGTAATAGTAAAAAGCAGATACAATATTACATCAATGGATGTAATTTTGTTCGCAAAAACGATGTACATGTAATATTCAACAACTTTTTTTTATGTGTACCCCCCTCCAAAAGTCAACATCATTTCACACGTTTCCTGCCATGCTTGTAATATTAGGCCGAAAATACTATGTATAGTATATTTGATTAGATGGTATAGTATATTAAATTTTTTTTAAATTTAAAAATATAGTATATCAAATTTTGATCTCATCGAACTGTGAGTCGAAAACAGCCGTAAATGTCTTAACATGGCAGTAGGAAGTCAAAGCATAATCGACGAAGAGAATCGAGCAAATTGACCTTTTGAATTCTAGATAAACATTGCAAAAGGTCCTATCTGCATTGATCGATTCTCTTCATCGACTTTCTCTTTCGTCAATAACTCAGCTGCAAAACCTTTCCCTGTTATACGTTTTGGACGCTAGATAAGAACCTCCTTTATCAAACCATGTGGTAGAATTAGCGCGAAATCTTTTTGCATAGCAGTGGTTATGAAAAGAGAAAGTCGATGAAGAGAATCAATCAAAGCAGATAGGACCATGTTCATCGAGAATTGTTCGGGTTGTTAAAATTTTAATTTTAAATAGAGCTTACCTTTGCAAGTACTGAAATAAGTAGTTAAAACTAATTATTCACTCCCAATATTCCGCTTCCCACAGGCCTACCTGGAAACTCCATTCACTCTAGCCGGATTGGGATCCGAGGGTTGCGCATCGTACACATTTCCCAAACTGATGGGACACACAAAGGCATCGGAAATGCTCCTACTGAACCGTCGCATGTCAGCGCAAGAAGCCTTACAGCTAGGTGTCGCCTGTCGATTGTACGCAGCAGATGAGTTCGAGGTCAAATTGTGGCCGGAAATTCTGCAACTAGGTGCCCTATCGACCATTCCCATTAAAATCATCAAAGAACAAATGAACCGGTCCGAACTTGATCACCTCGAACGAGCTAATACAAGAGAGGTGGACACGCTGATACAAATGCTGCAGTCCAAGGAGTGCCTCGAAACGCTAAAGAAGTTTGTCGTGACAAAGAGTAAAATGTGAAAACCAAATATGATTGAAATAAAGCTTTATTTGACAGCCTTCTTAACGAATACAACCGAAGTAACGACATTCCCCACAGCTCCGCCGAATTTGAACGAAGGCGTTGGGATGACCACGTGCAAATCGAATACCTCTACGAAACTTTTGACCAACTCAGGTTGTGTCCAATTGCAGGAAGTAAGAATAAACAGCCCGTCGTCTTGTAAGAGTTGCAAAACGCTTTTTATGTACGTTGTTCGCATCCTTTTGGAATCATCTGGATGTAAGCTAACTGCATCATAAGTTCCTTTATCGTGAACCACTTTGAACTTGCCCAAAGATGCCACTTCTGGCTCGCTGAGTAGATCCACCACCTTGTAGGTAATTTCTAGTTCTTGATCTGTGCTTATCGACTGGGCCAATTCTATCGCTTTTGGCGAATAGTCCACACCGGTAAGATTCGAATATCCTTCGCGTGCCATTTCGATCAGCATCATGCCATTTCCGCATCCTGAAATGTTTCATATTAACGGTTGAATTTCCACATGGTATCAAAATCGGGATTAAATTGCTCACCCAAGTCAATAAAGGAATCATCCTGTTGAAGTCTATCCTCCTGCCTTTCGATCCATCGTATAATGCGTAGTTGACTGTCCTCATCGAACCAAACCTCCCCTACATCGCCATGGTCCCGGTAGTTTTGTATTTCCGTTTCGTAGCTCGATTCCCAATAGTCTTTCGTGCCCAGTTCAGAGCTTTCCAATTCTTCGATTTGGTCGGTCATCTTCTTGAAGGTATTGAGTTCTAGTGTAATTCCCGATTAATCATTTTGTATTTAGTAAATTTAAAAATTTATTCAAAACAATGTCGCACCTTGCACCTCGCAACTACTTCTTATTTACTTTGTTTGTTTGCATATCGGCTAACATCTCATTAGGGTTGACAGCCGGTTTATGGGGGCAAGGGGTGATGCAGTAAAAGTACCACAGTACATACCGAAAATTAAATCTTTCCCATTTGTGGCACAGACCTAACAACTGGTCCTCTCCAGGCGGGTTCGTATTGGTTCGATTTGCGTGTGTTAGTGAGATGAAATTTTTTGATAGCTGAGATAAATTTTTTGTTTGCTGTAAGAACTATCATTCTAAAGTAAAAATAAACAACAAAACGAAAACAAACCTTACGCTTGCACGGTAACAGTCAAATACCCTTTTATGAGTAAAAGTTAACCCATTTTTAATAAAAGTGGCTTTATTCATTTATGACTAAATTATTTTAACAACAATGAGTTTCTGCTAACAGTAGCTAACAGTTATTACTTGATTGGCATAATAAATTACTCATTAATTAGTAGTGCCACTTTTATTGACAATGGGTTAACTTTTACTCATAAATGGGAGTTTGATTATTACCGTGTACATGGCAGTATATGCTAGTGTGAGTAAAATTATATTATTAGATTAGTGTTCGTGAGATCCTGCTTGGGAAACTCAATAGAGAAGTAATGAGCATGGCAAACACCGGTGGTATACGACACATATATTATATCAAGAGCCAATTTTCTAACAGATATTTTTGCCAATTCAGAGTAAAATAGTATTTGGCGTCAGATTATCAACTTTAATATAGATTTTCAGGTCCGGTTGTATTGGTAAGATATGTGAGAGTGTGTTAGTGAAAATCAGAGGAAAATAATTTAAATTCATACCTTTGTTAGGTTAGCCAGAGTAAAATAATGAACAACTTTACACGACGATGCACCCGCTAGCGTGCGTGCGTTAAACGTCACTAATCTCTCATACTAACCTTACTCACTACCATAACCATTAACAATAAAGTTCTCAAACCATAATTTAAAAGCTTCTAATATAGTTCTCTTTCCGATGGAGTATGGATGTAGGGCGAAAACAAGAATATGGAACCTATTATTTGTAAGGTCCACACCTAAAACATACATAAGTTTATAACTTTATCAAACAAACGCTCATGTAAAGTTCCATAACCATTCCAGTTAAAGTTTAGGAGGGATTATAAACTATTTTTAACCATTATCGGTAAGGTCAAGTTATGGTTCGCGTTTATGCAGGTTATTCATTGACTCATGGCGCAAAAGTGTGCCGAAGAAACCAAGACGTTAAAACTTAAAAGCGCACTTTTATTAACGATTCCGCACTTTTGGGGAGTCCAGTTAGAATTGCCAATTACAATTTAATCGATAATTTTTTGTTTGAAGTGCTGCCATTTTTACACCAATAAAAGTGCAGAACATGTTTGAAACGATGGAGAAGTTAATGCTCACTTGACATGATATAACCGATTAAAAATGATTAATTTCTCGGTTCATTAATCCATTAATTATTCATATCAATTATTGATTATTCGAATAAAAATCGGGCACCACTAGATGAATGCGAAACATCATTTTGACATCAACCGTCAATGTCGACGAACCACTTTCGGAAAGGTGATAGTTGCCACTATCCGACGATGTTGTTGGTTTGCGTGGGCGTACTTTGGTTCGCGTGTAAAGGGCCTTAGAAAGTTTGTTTACAAATGCTTTTGTGCCGTTATCAAATGTTATGCCTGATTTAACACATGATCTTCATTAACTTTTTGCAAGGTGCCTGCTTATTAGTTGATTTATACATTTTATGAATAATCAGCAATAGAAATTTGCCAAAAGGTATAAGATTGCTATCCGTGTAATACATACATTTTCCAGTACCCAACCCTATTAACATCCACAGTTGACTGGTATCGTCCCGGAAATGCACCAGTTGATCTACTGACATTTTGAGTTTGAAGTCGGCTCGGCTCGGCTCAACTGACAGATCGGCGGTTTGACAGTCAAACTGTCAACCGCGAACTGTCAGCCAACTCGGTGCTTTTCCCTTTCCCTTTCGCACCAGCAGGTTTCGAGTTGGCCATCCTCCACGAACGAAACCTTCCGTCGTCGCATTTGGCAGTGCTGTGCTGTGGCTTTTCAGTCAGATCCACTTACTGAAGCAATCTCGTGCCGTGCAAATGCAAGCAACAACCGTGAGAGAAGACTAGAGGTGACTGCGTGTGTGGTTTTTACCTACGTGTGTCTTTATTTCTTCCTTCGGGATCAACCGACCATCACATCAGTGCTAGTGCAAAGAAGATTACTCTGAAGGAATAACGGGAATCTGTGCAAGAAGATTTTAGTTACGTAGAAACCGATCCGTGTGTACTGCTGGAGAACAGGATTTCTCGCCGTAGAGTGCGTGTGTGAGACTTATTTTTTGACACTACTTTGGACAGGAACAGAAATTTTTACTTTCCAAAAGAGATGAGTTCTGCTCCAGCCGCTGCCGCCCCGGCCCCAGCGCCGGTTCTCAAGAGAGGAATCGTCAAGCAGGTTAGTACTTCCGGTACGGAGGGTGGACCGTTTCCGTATGTTAAGTGATAAATCGGTTCCCTGAAAAAGCTGTCCAAAATCGATGAAGGAATTTTTTCACCCATGTTGGTCTTGTTCTTCTTGCTGCTCTTCGCCATCGGCTCTCTTTTCTGCTGCTGCCAGCCAGCCAGCCAACCAACCAGCCCGTGCTGCGGTGTTGGTGCCAACTTGGCATTATTGTGTGTCTATAGAGCTATCTTTGCGATAGGCGACCAGCCTTTTTAATCTACAGAAAAGTAGCTCCAAGTGACCCTCGGTCGTACTTTCAATGTAATTGGCCAGGAATTGATATCTGGATTAGATTGTTCAAATGATTGCGTAAGGCACCAGCCATATCTATCTAGGGGGAACTAATCCGCCTGCCATCTTTTGGGTGGGAGGTCACTTGGTGAAAGGTCCCTCCTTGGTGAAAGTTGGCAAGTTTGTGTAGATTAACGTTTCTGCAGATAGTTTATTTTTTTGCTTAAGAATTCGGTTTATGTTTTCCTAAAAAGTAGGTTAGGCAAAATGTTTCTTTGTTTTTGTCCATTGACCCACAATCAGCGGGGATGCAACCGTCTTTGTCGATGATGTGCGGTGCTGCCACCTCTGGTGGTATGTATGACCGACTTGCGTGGATAATAGATGCATGTCATTCGGGGCGATTGGTAGCTTTTGGTTCAAATTTAGGAATTTCTTATATATTATGAGTTAAATAAGTCTCATTAACAGAATAAGAAATACGCTGACAGGATGATCTGATCATTTATTTATGTAAGTCAAAATAATGGTAAATGTTTAACTTAACAGCTGTTTCAAATCGAACAGAGGATTTGGTTGAAATCATACTTACATCTAACGTGTATTAAAGTGTCGACTTTTTGGAAAAATCCGAACTCGGGGAATTTTATGTTCCCTGATAACAGTTGCTAAAACCTCGTCAAGAGCGTTATGTCCAACAATCATCTTTCCCAAAATCATTTCCATCATAAGCTCCAGTTCCAACCCAGTGGGAAACCGAACTTTTGTCAGTGAAAACCTCAACCTGAGGTATGTTTTAAAAACAAACGAACAGACTGACGTTTGTCAGAAAACAAGCAGACTTAATAAATTTGATATAAGGCTGATATAAAGATCAAAGTCGTACACCGAAAATCATCATCTGAATTTCACATAACATTTATGCGATCACATTTATTTTATGTTATTTTTCATATGAATTTAATTGTCCTCATAATATTCATTTTGTGGTGGGATTCGCTGCTATGTCATCACAGGAAAGCTATGTGAAATTCACATGGATGTCATCCATTAGATATGTGATCAATTTTTTGAGTGTATATCAGCCTTATATTGCAAAAAAAAGGCCCTTATCGGGCTATTAATGGGCTTGGTGGTTACTTGGGTTAGGAGTATTGCAAAGCAATTGTAAGGAGAGTTTCGAGGGAATTGCTAGCAAAACTCTAAAGGGCCACCCATATTAAATCCGGATCTGACGCTTTGCGGCTAAATGGCAGTTGAATGTCACATTTACGTTAATGCAACGCAAACGAATCTAATGTGGATGGTCCTTAAGGTGAATCACTGTGACATCTTTATTCTCGGAACCACTTCGAAACTTTAAGTGCACAAATAGCAGCTTCTACGACACATGCAACATTCAAATTGTTACTCCACGTTTGCTGCACTGCAGCATACATAAAGTAGCAATTTCAGGTGACATGGTGTACCGATTTCCGAGATTTGTGTAATTGAAACATAAAATTCGAAGTGGAAGTGCATGTATAGCCTACGTGGCGGCCATTTGTGGACTCTACAAGGAATCGCCTTAAGGCAATAGAGTATCAATCCTAAAGAATTCTGGCATCTATATAGTGAAACTTTACCTCTGTATTCGAATATATTCTGCACATTGTAGTCGAGATACGCGTATCTAGTAATCTATAAGCTATTATTTGAACTACAGGAAATGACTAACCCCTAATAGTTCCAACGAAATTGAGAGGAAAATTCCAAGGGAATACTTAGGAGAGTTTCAAGAGAATTCCTTAGAATTCCAAGGGAGTCGTGAAGAGTGTTTCAAGAAATTTATGGGGCCACTCCATGAAAATTCTGATCCGAATTCAGAAGAAAAAAAGAAGGACAGTAAGCGGAGGAGTAGCTTAAGCGTTCCGAGGCCAAAACAACAATACTGTATATTGACGAAAAGTGCGTTTGATTGAATTAAATTTCTCATCTCTTTCGTCTTAAAAGACGCTTGCATGCACACTAGACTGATGCAAAATTTGAAATTTTTGCTCCACAGTGCTCAAACGGTTCCAAATTGGGCCCTGATTAGCCTCCCAACACTTGAACTCATTTAGTGAGAAACTGACTTGGCACAAACCATTTGAAGTTTATATGGAAATTACTATTGGAAAATAAATCTTTTTGTTCATTGTCTTCTAGCCTTTTACATATTGTACTGTTAACAAATTCTATTGCTATTCTTATGGGAATTTTTATCAGCTACAACTTAGCAGAAAATCGTTTTTCAGCCAAACGTCAAATTAAATAGTTATTAATTGTTTAAGAGATTGATAATCTTATGGCAAGATTAAGCAACTGTATTGTGGGCAACACTGTATTCTGCAGTGTGACATAGTAGCCAGGGTTCCTTCCATTCATTTCGGCAAAAAACATGTTTTATTAAATTATGGAATAATAAGATATTATGATAATATTTTGTTTGCGTAAGCAACAAGAAAATATGGTAAAGTTTGTGTTTGACACATAATACCTGCCAATTTTGCTACATGAGAGTCGCAATAAGCGATTTTGTCATTTATCTCACCCACTCGTCGCTCTTCACTCTTCGCGAAAAGGCGATCAGAAAACTACTCATTGTGACTCTGTCAAAGCTAAGTTTGCAAGTTTTATGTGTCAAACACAAACTTTACAATCTTGTCTTGTTGCTTACGCAAACCAATTATTATCATAATATCGTATTATTCCATAATTTATTAAGCCTTTTTTTCAGCCGAAATGAATGGAAGGAACCCTGATAGTAGCCATGATTTTTGTCCTCTATTCTACGCGCCATAAATACCAATGTTGCCTGCTGAACAGTTGATTGAGCATAATAAGACATCAGTGACTTGAATCATTAATAATTGTTGTTCCTTACATTTGATCGAAAAGTGGTCTTGAACAAAGTTGTAGCTGAGAAGCAGGTATCATTTTCTAAAGTAGAGTGAACTGGTGAATTTTGAGATATATATGAACCGGAATTAAGGTTTCTTCATAGCAATTCCCATATAAACTTCAAATGGTTTGTGCCAAGTCAGTTTCTCACTAAATGAGTTCAAATTTTGGAAGGCTAATCAGGGCCCAATTTGGAACCGTTTGAGCACTGTGGAGCGAAAATTTCAAATTTTGCACACTTAGATCACAGACAAACAGACATAACACATTGAATAATTCTCACTGTAAAACATCATCGCTAAAACATTACCGCCATCTGTTGAGTACACTGTGGTGGGTAGTACGCTGAACAGATGGCGGTAGTGTGTAAACGTCAAACTCAAGGGAAATGACTATGCGCGCCGCAGATGGTGGTACTACCAACTACGATACTTTTAAATTGACCGTTAAATGCTTGTTCGATGAACATCTTGCGAGTGTTATGTCTGTTTGTCTGTGCTTAGATTATTTTACAGGAGTCAGTTATTTTTACTGGGTTTATGATTATGCATGTGCATGTGTGTGTGTCGGTATGAGCACCGAAATTCATATGACTTTTTCGTAGTGCGAATACTTAAGGTGCAATTTACTTTTATTTATTTTCGAAAAATTCAAACCCAGTGTTTTTGACGCATCATTTGAGATAGCAAAAAGCTCGTGTCATTTAATGTAAAATAGTGAAACTAATGTAATGACAAGAATTTTTTGCTATCTGATTTGATGCGTCGAAAACAACTAGGTTAGAATGTTAGGACATCGTACCAAAGTAAATTGAACCTTAAAGAGTGCCGCCAAGAGATTTTTTTTTAATTGCTAGGTAATACCAAGACATCCATCATTCCAAGGAATCCCCGGCAGTGGTGAAACGATAAAAAATAATACAGGTAGCGTAATCTTGAACAAATTTTTAAGATATCCTGTGAAAAGTTCCAAGGGTTCCGAAAATTTCAAACATAGATATTTTTTTTTTCGACTTGATTAACAGAAAAAAAAAACAGCTCTAGGATTAAGAAAAACATTCCAAATTCTGAGGTCGTGGTAAGCTCCAACTCGGATTAACTTTTAATAGCGGATGATCTGCAAAATGTTTGCTAACAGTCGTGTTGTTTAATGCCGAACTTAAAAAAAAATTAAAATTCTTAGATGAATATTCCAGACACGGAGAAATATCCAAGCTTTAGGAACAAATTTTAAGACAAGATTAATATTTTTTAGTTTTATCTGTATGTGTTTTACCTAAATTTAATTTTTCACTAACTGTTTCGGAAAAACAGTGAAAATTTTCACTGTTTCTTCACAACAGTGACGTCCCTGCTGAAAAATCAAAAACAGTTTTAAAAATTAAGGTTCATATTTTTAGGTTTGCTTTGATCAAGCTTGAAAATGCTAATTACAGCTAAAATGCTATTTTTCGGATTTATGAAGTTATGAAATATGTTAATTACTTACTTACACAGGACCCACCAGTGGTGCAAAGGGCCAACGTGAAAGACTTCCATCCTGGGCGGCTGCTCGCTTTTGCCTTGACCTGGGCCCAGATCAGATTCCTATCGACTTCCTTAAGGGGAAGTTCACCGCTTCGAAAAAAATAATTACGTTTTGATTTTTCTAAGAATATTGAAAAAAAAGTATCAAAAATCTAAAAAAATCACATTTTTTCTAATTTTTTGAAGAAAATTCACGTGCAAAAACATGTTTTATAAGTCATTATGGCATAAAGTTGGACTCAAAAAACCACAAAACATCAACTTTTCGGTTTTTCTGAGAGTCCAATTTTTTTTTCATGATGGGATAGAAAAATTTTTTTTGCATGTAATTTTTGACAAAAATCTAAGGAAGAAACTGATTTTCTTGGATTTTTGATAATTTTTCCCAATATTTTTAGAAAAATAAAAACGTACCAAAATTTTTTTTTTTTTTTGGGGCGGTGAGCTTTCCCTTAATTTCCTTATTGAGGCTCCGCCGCCATGAGCCCCTGGGTCTGCCTCTGCTGCGATATCCTGCCGGATTCCAATCCAGTGCTTGCTTCAGTTGTGAGGCCACCAGGCACGAATTATATACCACAGGCATCGGTTGATGATGACCTGCAGCTTTTGAGTGTTCTCCACTGATACACACCACGTCTCACTGGCGTATAACAACACAGATTTCACGTTCGAGTTGAAAATTCGTGTTCAGATTTCACGTTCAAGTCCGTTATCTTCAAGAAAAATTAGGATATACAATTTTTCCAGATATCACAAATTTTCTGAGGTTCCGAAATTAAAACTCTGGTTCCAATATCTCTTCGTCATCTTGAAAGTTTTCCAAACCCAAAATGGTCTAGGAAACTTTCCCAGCGCTAGAGATTTTTTCAAAGACCTGAATTTCGATAAATCTTTGAAGACCGGAAGCTTTAGTATCGACAAACATCGAAAAATCATGTAGTAGAATCTCCTTATTTTTTAGAAGTTCTTTTCCAAGCCCATCAAATTGTATTTTCTACAAGTCCGGAATCAGCAAATTACCAATCCCAGATTTTAGATAAATTCTATGTTTAAAATCAGAAATATTTTCTATATTTTAGAATCATTAAACGTTTCTCGGACTGTGAACTTACATTCTAACGTATCGTAAATTATTCTATGCTTTCTTAATTTTACTAAGTACCAGCATTAAACAAAAAAAATTCCAATATCTCTAAAATGTATACCAGGATCTTACAACTTTTTTGAAGATCGAGATTTTTCGAGAAAATTTACCTGTTTCCAGAATAATGATAATTATTGATACGATCCAGAACACTTGTCAAGGTTACAGAGATATGAAAATTTGTCTATGTTTGAAGTTTTACAAAAGTTTCTTTATTCGATACCTTTAAAAATGCTTGTCTTTAAAATGACGAATTTGTCCAAGACGTTGAACATTTTTCTCTGCGCCTCAATTTTTTTTTTCAATTTCTAGATTTCCTAATAATTTTCTATGTTCAATCTTTCACATCCCAAAATTCCACCAATTCGCGATCTGAATCTAAATTCAACGGTTGGTTTGCAAAAAAATCGTGGCAGAAAAATGAGTACTGTGTGAGGAACTGGGGGTTGCAAATTAACATATTGATTATCCAATTAAAACTGATTTTACGAAAACAAATTTATAAGATCCTTCAGCCATTTGTTTTAGTCCGGAACAAATATCAAGTTTTTCTTTTGTCAATTTCAATTTCATATAGTCAAAGTACAAGTACAACTGTTGAGAAATCTGGGTTTACATCCACAAAAGTACGTATTTTTATAGAAATTTGGGTTTCTTGATCAGCCAAGTTGGATTTTGGCTCCGTCCTTTGAAAAACAGACTTGGATGTTATGGAATAGACCTTTGTGAGTTCATACGTTTTGAAGCCAGGTTGGATTTCAGTTCAATCTTTTGAAATTTGTACTTGGATTTTGTAGAATGGAACATGCTGAATACCGGAAGGACGAACCTGGTTAATATTCACAAAAGAAGGTATTTTCATAGAAAATTAATTTTTCTGTTTTTCCGAACTGAATTTTGGCTTCTATCTTTAAAAAATAGGCTTGTATTTTAATAGAAGTTGCTGAATCCATACGTGAGGGTTGAATTTCTTAAATTTTTGAGAATACCGAGTTTAAATTTACAAAAGTACGTATTTTCATAAAAACTTTGATTTTCTGTTCTGCCAAGTTGAATTTCGGCTCCGATCTTTGAAAATAGACTTGAATTTTATAGAATGGACTTTGCCGAATCCATACCTGATGGTAAATTTTTTGAAGCATGCACAATTTTTTAGAAAACTGGGTTTGAATTCTCAAAAGTACGAATTTTTATAGAAATTTGGGTTTCTTGTGCAACCATGTTGAATTTCGGCTCCTTCCTTAGGAGTGGATTTTACCGAATTGCTGAATCCATCCGTATTTTCATAGAAATTTGGTTTTTCGGTTCTGCCAAATTGCATTTTGGCTCATATCTTTGAAAAATAGGCTTGTAATTTTTAGAATGGACCTTGCTGAATCCATACGTGAAGGTTGACCCGGGTTTGTAATTCGAAAAGGTTTTTTTTTTGGTTTTCCTTTTCTGCTAAGTTGGATTTTGATACTGTCCTTTGAAAGTTATGCTTAGATTTTATAGAATTGACCTCATATGTGATGATTATTTTTTTAAGCACACCCAAAGTCAGGTTTAAATTGACAAAGTTGCGTATTTTTGTTAAAATTTGGTTTTTATGTTCAGCCAAGATGGATTTTGGCTCCTTTTTTTTAATATTACGCTTGGATTTTGTTGAATAGACCTTCCTGAACCCATAAGTCTAGTTAGATTTTTTTTGAAGCACGAACAATTTTTAAGAAAACTGAGTTATATTTGGATAGGGAGGAAGTATCGCAAACAGAACGTTTTTTTTTTTCATAAGAACTGTTACGTTTGTGGTATTCCGTTTGATGGTTTATCCGAAATTTATCAATACCCAAAAATCAATTGCTTTGATCCTATTCATCTACATTATTACCAATGTTCTTCCTTGAAAGGATACAAAAACTTATACGTTAAATGTCTTGTGGATAACTCGAGTGTTACACATAATAAGGTCAACATTTAGGGCATTAGTGTCAAAAATCACGACTTCAAAGAAGTATAAGGCTAAAGCGGAGGCTAAGAAAAAATGTTAGCGTTTGAAATATACGGTTTAGATATAATGTAAAACGAATTTTAAATGTTTTATTATTATTTTTTTTTGTTTATTTTTTATCCCCCCCCCTCCCCCTCCCTTGACTGGTGCGAGCATGGAGTGACAAAAGAAAAACTTGTGATTTGTTCCGGCCTTATTAAAAAAAAAAGATTTCAAATGCTCATGGTGGTTTAAGAATTTAAGAAAGATCGCATTCAACGACAGATTAGATCCATATCTTCAAAATATTTCTGATCAATAAATGTCACTATTGGTCACTTTGTTATTGTTTTAAAGTCACTATTTGGTCACCGTTTTTCGTTATACGCCTTTTTAATAGAAACTAATCGATCGATTCAACCTCTGGTGGTGAATATGAGAACGTCAAAAAGAGTGTTGCGAGCAGAAATTTTTGCCGTGAGACATTGGAAGCGTAACACCTTTTCACTTTTCCTGATAAATTGATTCATCTGAGATGCTCAAAAACTTGATCTTTAGTTGAAAAATTTAATTCTGTAACATTTTTACAAGGATTCTGCTAGAGTTCAGGAATATTTTTGTTGAGAAAAATGCAAAATTCCAAAAGTGCCTTAGTGGTTATGATCTTCCGGATTCCTTGTGTGTGAATAGTTTAGGTGCAAATCAGTTCAGATGTGTGGAAAATCGTAAAATAAGACAATTACCGATGGAAACTGGCAAGATGTTTAATGAAAAATGCTTTAACTATTTTTGAACGCCTTTTTTGTTTAAGGTAGAGTTTTTTTAAATAGCCGGCTTCCTAAAGATCGTGCCATTCGTGTCTATCCCAGCTCTTTTTATCGCACCTTCTAACGCGATATTAAATAGCAGACACGAAAGTCCATCACCATGTCGTAACCCCCTTCGAGATTCAAAGGGACTCTAGAGTGTCTCCGATACTCGAACAACGCACATCCTTCGATCCATCGTTGCCTTGATGACCAATCGCGTCAGTTTATACGAAAATCCGTATTCGTGCACATTTAAATCGGCCGTTACAGATTTTCGAACAAAAGTTAAGTTTAAGATTCTTGTCGGTGAAGGGGCTACGTATAAGTATTCTATTTGCTTGCTTAAATGTCTGGCATCACAGATCCGAACCATGATCGATGTTGATGATCATCATCATCGTCATCGCAGTCGGAATCATTATTGGTGTGTTGATTTTGTTTGCGTTTGTTACGTGATAAAGTGAAGGAGGGAAGATTTTTTACTTTTTTTTTCACACATCGAAACACCGTTGTAGTAAATATACACGCTAACTTGAAAGTACCCGTTAATGGGTAAAAAATGACCCATTTTGAAGACAAGTGGCTTAACACATTGATGAGTATTTTTTTATCCATTAATGAGTATTTGTTACCTATAATTGAGTAACTATTACTCCATTAATGGGTAACAGTCACTTATTAATGGGTAACAGTTACTCATTAATGGGTAAACAATTTACTCATCAATGAGTTAAGCCCCTATTCTTCGAAATGAATCTTTTTTTTTACTTTCAAGTTAGCGTGTAATCTCCCGGCTCAGAGACAGTCGTCAACGCCAACCCCATCACCACAGACAAACAGACGTAACTCTTTCTTCTCAATCGTGCTGGCGTCGGATCACTTTGACGTTTCTCTACATGCAACATTGCTTGAGACTCACGAATAACTCGCGAGATGTCGGTAGTTAGTGAACATTTATTTAAAGAACTACGTCTGTTTGTGTGTGCCATCCAACCGGCAAAACTGCCTTTCTCCCATCTCTCACTTGGTTCGTTTTGTGGTGTTCCTTCATTCGTTCAAATTGTTTTACCTAATCCACTCTTCACGGAGAAATAAGCATATACAGTGCCTTCCCGTTTTTAGCAACACGTGATTTTTATCTGCTTTGCTGTCTATAAAATCCAATCAAAGTGTCGATTGACTAACAAATGGCGCGTGGGTGATCTAAAAACTCTAGGTGTCGCATGACCAGTTTTGGCTTTGCTTTGATTCGCCAATTTGCAGTTGACTATTATTTAGGGGTTGCAGATGGTTGGTATTTCATGAACAAAAGGGGCCGGAAAGCTCTACCATAAATATGGGGAAAATAAAAGCTGATATTTTAATTTGTAATTTGTATATTCCCTTATGAAATTTGTATGGTTATTTTGCTTAACGACGTGTTTCGGGTATCATCCAAACCCTTTGTAGAATAGTTCAATCATTTGGGTAATCATTATTTTATGGTATTTTTTATTAGGGTTTATTACTCTATTACTCTAATGCAAAACTACCATAGGCGAACGATAAATGATCGATCTATTCCACAAGAAGTTTAGATGATACCCTGAACACGTCGTTAGGTTAAGCAAAATAACCATATAATTTGTATTAGGGCAACCTATCTCAGTTGACAAACTTTTCATAAGTGAAGGAAGAGTTTTCTGGAGAAATACATAACTGGATATGTAAATTAACTACATAAATTAAGAAAAAAAAATTAGTAGCAAGAAGCTACTAGAAACTACAGTGAATTAATCATGTTTTGTTGTTTTTGTCATCATCCACATCCAGAGGGCCAGTCACTTTCGAATGTATGGAAACAATTTTTTCTTCTTTCCTTTATTTAACGTCGGTCTCTGTTCCGCAATCTAGTGCCAATCACCGACGGACATCGATTGCCATCCATTGACGGCAATCGAATGTGCAGGAAGGCAGCTTCCTCACCTGCGTAGGATATCGCACCCATTCAACACACATGGGCCGAGACCAACGGCTTTACTTCCCTTCCGAAGGAAGACGTGATCAGAGATTTTTATGCCTCAGAAAAATCCCACCGACCTCGGCTGGGATTGAACCAAGACCCATTGGGGTGTTAGAAAGCAGTCACGCTTACCACTACACCACCGGCGCCGGCGGAAACCATTTGGAAATGCATGAAAATTTTAAGTTTTTTTTTTCATTATCGTCTTTATGGGCAGTTTTAGATGCACAAAAATTGCACGAGTACATTACTATGGTGATAAGGTAAACACTCGTTTATTTGTTTCCTTCTGTGAAAGCATGTTTAGTCACAAATCGTGGATTTTCTGATGTTCTCCATACTGCAAAGATGATTTTCCTACCACTGAAGGGGCGACATCTCTCGGATCTTCAGTATAGCTACTACTCAAATCATATAATTAATTATGGAAATTACGGAGGTCGTGTTGCCAAAATCGGGAAGACACTGTACAATACATACGTATATGCGGTAAGCTGTTCACTACACATCCACCCAACCGGTTTGTGTATTTGTATGAGCAGAGCACTTCCTTCCAATTCCCACCCTTCATCTATCGCTCCTACCGAACCGAGGGGGGCACATGTGTCAGTCCATTTTGAATTCTACTCTCAGTCACAGCACATCGTCGCCATCACCAGCAGCGATATGTTAATATTTGAAGTTTTACTTTTCACCTTTGCCTTCAGGTTCTGTCCGGTGATTCCGTGATCATCCGTGGACAGCCGAAAGGAGGACCGCCACCGGAGAAGCAGCTCAACTTTTCCGGAGTGATTGCCCCGAAGCTCGCCCGCCGACCGACCAATAATTCCACGTGAGTTTTACCGCAAGTACATTTTGATCATAACCTCTGTTTTGAACCGACTGTTTCTATTTGCTTCCATCTAGGGAAATTTCCAAGGATGAACCGTACGCTTGGGAAGCTCGCGAGTACCTGCGCCAGCGACTGATCGGCCAGGAGGTGTACTTCCATGCTGAACGACCACCGAATGCTACCCGCGACTATGGATACGTGTGCATCGGCAAGGATGCTGCCTCCTCGGAGAACATCGTTGAATCGATCATATCCGAGGGTTTGGTGAGTGTCCGTCGTGAAGGTGTCCGCCAAACGCCCGAGCTAACCCGCCTCTGTGAGCTGGAAGATGCCGCCAAGGCAGCTCGCAAGGGTAAGTGGAGTGACTCGCCTTCGTCGGAACACGTGCGTAATGTCACCTGGAACATTGAAAACCCCAAGGCATTTTTCGATCATCACGACGGTAAGCTGATCAAGGCGATCATTGAACATGTCCGTGACGGATCTACGGTGCGTGCATTCCTCCTGCCTGAATTCCAGCACATCACTCTGATGATGTCCGGAATCCGATGCCCCGGCTTTAAGCTGGATGCCGACGGAAAGCCCGACACTAACGCCGAAGTGCCGTTCGCTGAGGAAGCTCGCTACTTTGTCGAATCCCGCCTGTTGCAACGTGAGATCGAAATCCGATTGGAATCGGTTAACAATAATAACTTTGTCGGCACGATTGTCTTCCCCAAGGGCAACATTGCTGAAGCTCTGCTCAAGGAAGGTTTCGCCAAGTGCGTTGAATGGAGCATGCCCTACGTGAAAGAAGGTGTCGATAAACTCCGAGCGGCCGAGAAACATGCCAAGGCAAATCGCTTGCGTCTGTGGAAGGACTATCAGGCCCCAACCGCGGCGTTCAACAGCAAGGACAAGGATTTCTCCGGAACCGTGACGGAAGTGTTCAACGGTGATGCCATTATGGTCAAGATTAGTCCCACCGTATCGAAGAAGGTGTTCCTGTCGAGCATCAAACCGCCACGTGAGGCTGCCCGTACTGCCGACGAGGAAGGAAACCTGCCACCTCGCCCGAAGGGATCCCGCCCGCTGTACGACGTCCCATGGATGTTCGAAGCTCGTGAATTCCTGCGCAAGAAGCTGGTCAACAAGAAGGTCAACTGTTCGTTGGATTACGTGACCCCAGCCCGGGACAACTTCCCCGAGAAGTGCTGCTACACCGTGACGCTGTCTGGAGCGTAAGTATCTTTTCTCATATTCCCTAAAGTGGATATCCATCACATACGTTAAAGGCTTCCTGCTTCAATGGGAAGTCCATAATTATGGGGTGGTAAAGCAAATCCAACAGTCGCTCTAGACTCTAAGGGCGAAGCATGTGTAAAGATTG
Source organism: Ochlerotatus camptorhynchus (assembly GCF_037179485.1). Classification (NCBI taxonomy): domain Eukaryota; kingdom Metazoa; phylum Arthropoda; class Insecta; order Diptera; family Culicidae; genus Ochlerotatus; species Ochlerotatus camptorhynchus. The sequence goes on from NW_027040576.1 coordinate 706,136, forward strand.
CTCACTCTTACCATTGATGCGATACAAATAACTTCCCCCAAAAAATAAATTGTCTCACTGTCAGCGTGTACTTGACTCAGTTTTTCTTCTCCTCCCACACAGTAACGTGGCGGAAGCCCTGGTAGCCAAGGGTTTGGCCACGGTGATTAAGTACCGTCAGGACGATGACCAGCGCTCGGTCCACTACGACGAACTGCGTGCCGCCGAAACGCAAGCCATGAAGCAGCTGAAGGGCGTTCACGCCAAGGATGACATTCCGACGCACCGCATCAATGACCTAACGATGGATCACTCCCGCATCAAGCACCAATATCTGCCCTCGTGGCAGCGTGCTCTGCGTACCGAAGCCATCGTTGAGTTTGTTGCCAGTGGTTCCCGTTTCCGTATCTACTGTCCAAAGGACAGCTGTCTGGTGACATTCTTGCTGGCCGGTATTTCATGTCCTCGTTCATCCCGCCCTGCCCTGAGCGGTATCCCTGCCCAGGAGGGAGAACCCTTCGGAGACGATGCACTCCAGTTCAGTCGCGAACGCATCCTGCAGCGTGACGTGAGCGTGAAGATTGAAACCACCGACAAGGCAGCCACCAGTGTGATCGGATGGCTGTGGACCGAGAACAACGTCAATCTGTCGGTTGCACTCGTTGAGGAAGGTCTCGCATCGGTGCACTTCACCGCCGAGAAAACGGAACATTTCCGTGCCCTCAGCGAAGCGGAATCCCGTGCCAAGTCCAAGAGGAAGAACATCTGGAAGGACTACGTGGAAAAGGTCGAGGAGGACAATAAGGAGAACGAAGACGAAAAGGAAGACCCAACAGCCCCCGCCGATCGTAAGGTTAAGTACGAGAACGTGGTCGTTACGGAAGTAACCCCGGAGTTGCATTTCTACGCCCAGCACTCGGATCAAGGTGGTAAGCTGGAAGAACTCATGACCAAGCTGCGCCAAGAGTTCCGTGCAATGCCCCCGGTCACCGGATCGTACAACCCGAGACGAGGCGATATGTGTGCGGCCAAGTGAGTACCTTCATTAAAGAAAGCCCTCTTCTGTTCAAAATTTCATAAAAACACCCTTCTCGTCCCTTCACGACAGATTCTCGGAAGATAACGAGTGGTACCGTGCCAAGGTCGAGAAAATTGAAAAGGGCGGCAACGCTTCGATCCTGTATGTCGATTACGGCAACCGCGAGGTAAGAATTCCCTCAGCTTGTTCCCCCATGTATCGCAAGTACCTTAGATCCATTTCTGTATTACCGAAAGAAATGCTTGAGTCATATGCTTGCCAGAGTAAACCGAAGAAGATCATGATCAGCCTGGTTTATGCCTGGACTCGTCAGCTCCGCACACATACCAAACCACGAGCTTAAGGCCATCTCCCCCTGACCAACCGAGGCACTCTCGCAGAAACACCTAGCTCGGCACGTTTTGTGCCATTGCGTTCAAGTGTTCTGTGGGCTTCGTCGAGGAAGGCAATTGTGGAGATTTTAGGCGCTGGGTGTGCCACGGTGAGCCTCGTCCGGTGGCTGATGGATTTCGGACACTTCCCTCTACTCGAACTCAATAGTATGGTTAATACTATTCTCCTTTCCCTGACAGACCGTGCCCACGACCCGCCTAGCCATGCTTCCGCCTGCCTTCATCTCGGACAAACCGTTCGCGCACGAATACTGCCTGGCGCTGGTGCTTCTGCCTACCGACGAGGAAGACAAGGCCGACGCCCTTAAGGTGTTTGCCCAGGATGTGCTGAACAAGGTCCTGCAGATGAACGTCGAGTATCGGTGAGTACCAGAATTACAATTTGGGAATCGATGGTCAACCCAAGTACGGCAATAATGCCAAAGGACAGTTGGCCGCACACCCTAGCCACGTTCTTCTAGATTATTGCCAATAGAAAAGCAAGGTCTTACCACTTACGGTATTACCGGATCGACCTTCCGAAGCGTGATTGCACATCGGCAGTCATCGCCTCAAATAGATTCAACAGTCATATGCCTACTTCTCAGAAAATCCAAATTATTGTCTATGTCGTTGACACTAAATCCGTTTCCTAATCGCTCTCCCTACAGCGTCAGCGGTGCCGAGCACGTAACTCTCGTTGATCCTGCGACCAAGGATGACATCGGCAAGGATCTCATCAACGACGGTTTCTTGATTGCCGAAAAGAACAAGAAGGACCGCAGACTGCAGAAGCTGGTGAGTTTTCCATTTGCATTTGTGTAGTTAGTGAACGCATTCCATCATGAATAAGTTATTTGGTTTCTCGATCTATCAGTATGAAATCATACGATTGAATGATGGTATAGTAAAGCATATCTAGCGAGACTCTAAGAGCGTCGGTTCAGTAACCCTTAGCGACTTTCTTACCAGGGCTGAGATACAACCTTACAACTTAATATTTTATCGATTGGTATTGAAGGAGATGGAATTAATGACACTTACAATTTCCGTTGCAGCTAAACGATTACAAGGAAGCCGAGCAGTCCGCCCGCAAGAACCGCAACGGCATCTGGCAGTACGGTGACAGCACCGAGGACCAGGCCGGCGAGTTCGGCCTCAGCCGTTAAGCGTGGTTCCGGCACCAAACAAGCGATGATCACACCTGCCCCTAAACAACAAAAAAAAACATATATTATTACATTATTATCAAGAAAAACCCACTAATTGCAAGGAATGCCAGAAGCAGACAAAAATCATCTATTTAAGATATTATTCCAGTTTATTTTTTATTTTTATTTTTCCAAGTCGTGAAAAACACAAAACTTCCAAACACTTCTATTAGCTAGCAGCAGGAAGGGAAAGTCAGAGAACCGATTATGAAGAGCTCCTTATCACGTAGTAGATTCATTATTACTCTCCAGAGTCAGAGATTACCATAACACGACAAACAGAATTGTATAGCAGAAACTAACATCAAGTAGATGATTTCAGGGAAAACCAATAGTGCAACAAAAGTCGAAACAATCAACAATGGGTTTTCATCCTCGGTAGCAACAGCAACAGAGCGGCGTTGGCAAGCATTTTAAGAAACATTTACACACGACAGCCCTCACAAACCCACTAGGCTACTACAAACAACGGCTGCAGAATAATAGCAGCAGATTTGCCGTACTAAAAAAACAAACCTAGATGCGAATAAGACTGTTCCTCTCTCTTTCGCATTCGTTGTCAAGACTGTTGTAGTAGTAGTGTGAGTAACTCTATGAAATAACAACCACCGTCTAAACGCGATGCTTGGCAAACAGAAACGTAAGGAAAGAACACAACCACACAATGAAAACAGTCTAATTAATGTTAAAACACAAGACAGAAACAAAAATACGTAGATCTAAAAGGAGTAATTCAGCGAGAAAGAGAGAAAATTGTCCGGCTGGAACAGAATTTTTCGTTATTATTTTATTTTTCCTGTATGTTTTTCGCTACCCTATTAGAATCGAAAATTGATTAAGGTTTCTTTATGTTAATGGTGGAAATAAACTTTTGTGAAACGTTTTTTTGTCGAACGAAACAGGTTTGTTTTCTTTTCCTCTTCCTTGAGTGATGATGATGATGATGATGATGATAGTTCGCTCTGAATTTTGTCAAGTGCTTCTAAAGACGATGTAAATTGAAAAAAAAAATTGAATGGGAAAATTGGTTGCAAACAGAAAAAAAAGTATATATTTATGAAAGCAAAAGGGAGTTGTATGTCTGAAAGCAAGATCAAAATGAAAATATACGAAAAAAGCATGGATCGTCTGGTTACTAAATAATGCTCTATGATAAAATTTTAAATTGTTTTTGGTAATCCGAAAATTCCACTCCTTGAGCTCCGTCCTGTTCGCAAGTATCGACACGGTAGTTTATTATGCAGCTAACCAATTCATTCGAGTAGTTTAAATAGTTTTCTATCACTCGAATAAAAAAAGTGATGTGTAATGCCGTTGCGTGGTGGGTGTCAAACGGATTCGTCCGCCTCCTCTGATAACCAGGGGGTTATTCCGAGTGCCTAAGTGACTCTCTCTGTCACTAGAGAGGTGATAAATGTTACATACCCCCTTATTCTGCAAGTCACGTGACTCTCTGTCACCGGTGAGGTGACAATTGTCACCTCGTGTGAGGTGACTCTCCATGTAAATCAAATGGAGAGTCACCTCACACGAGGTGACTATTGTCACCTCACCGGTGAGAGAGAGTCACGTGACTCGCAGAATAGGGGGGATAGTGGCATGACTCGCTGTGCAAATCAAATGGAGAATCACGTCACCACAACGCGACTTTTATCACCTCACTAGTAACAGAGAGTCAATTCGACTCTCGGAATCATCTCCTCAGTGAGGAAACTAGAATTACGATTTTCATAATTACCCCTATTCTGTGTTTCGTTTCGAACGAAATTCTCATACAAAAAAATATTTTTTTGTATGAGAATTTCGTTCGAAACGAAATACAGAATAGGGGTGAATATGTTTCGTATGAACAAGCATTTTGAGCTCTGGAAATAGTTTCATACGACACGTATTTTATTCATAGCATGTCTATGAAAATTACATGACTCAAAAATGATTCCCATACGAAATGAGTCTAAATTTCATACGAGGCTGCAATGAACTTCATGAGTTGATCTTGTGTGAACAAAATCATACGTCGTTCGTATGAAACGCTGTTCAAAACAAAACAATCCCCCTTATTCTGCGAGTCACGTGAAACATGTAAATCGAATGGAGAGTCACCTCACACGAGGTGACTATTGTCACCTCACCGGTGACAGAGAGTCACGTGACTCGCAGAATAAGGGGGAATATGGCGTACGAGCCGAAATTGCTAGCGTATGTTAAAGTTCCGGCGCTAACTTGGGCTGTATTTAGAGGTAAAAACGCTGAATTCTAAATAATTTTCCGGATCCTACCTACATATTTAAAATTACAGAGTGTATGGCTTTAATAACAACCATTATCGCGTACTGGTAGATCCAGAAAAGCGATTTGATTTGGACGTGAATTGCATAATGGCTAGAACAAAACGTAAGAAGATAATGTAAAGATGTAACTGAGTTAAAGTGGGAACCAGTGGCGTCAATAGCCAGACAGATGGTAGTCCCGGCACTTAAAATTTTAAAGTTAATTTTTGAGTGATGTTGTTTATAATACTAAAACTCAAATGCAATGCTTCAACGTTTAATTTTTCTTTGTTTATAAAATAAATATGAATGTATGATTACAATTGATCATGTATACTTTCTTATCATCATGACCAGGCATGGAAAATCATTTACATTCATTCCATGCATTCATTTACATTCATTTGCCTCTAACTTTTTTCATCAACAGAATTCCGCGAAATGATGTATGAAACTTTTGTAGGTTTTATTATAAGCTACAACTTTTGCCTGTAATTCAAATCTGTATCTCTTATGCATCATGAATTAGAGCGGGCAGAACTTATTACTGTTTTTCAGTGAATGTGAGTACAGTAGTGGCTTCTATTCGCTCTGGTTCGTCATGCATAAGAGATACGGATTTGAGTTGTTGCCAAAAGTTGTAGCTACAAAAGTTCAATACGTTATTTTACGGAATTCTGTTGATGAGAAAAGTTAGGGGCAAATGAATGTAAATGAATGCACGAAATGAATGCAAATGATTTTCCATGCCTGATCATGACAAAAAGTTGGACTCTGAATCTGAACAAAACCGAAAAGTCGTTTTTAAAGTCCAACTTTTTGCCATGATGACTTAAAAAAAATATTTTTACACGCAAATTTCCTTTGATATAAAACTGTTTTTCCGAGTATTTTCCTGAAATCTCTAAGAAATCTTGGCTCTATTATGCCTTTTTACAGTATGCAGGCTCGCGGCATAATTTGTATAATTTGAAAGAAAAACAAACTACGAATAGCTACAATGAATTTCATAGTTTCGATTGGTTTTCGTATTCCTCTCGTTTCTAATTCATACGAATGAAACGTAAATTTCATACTCATAACGTATCATTTTCATACGACACATTTATGAAATCCATATGTGTCCAGGCTTGCAATTGCTCATTACAGCTAAAATGCTATTTTTCGTTATTATGAAACAATGGGATACTATAATGATAATTTTTATTTGTAAGATGCAAGAAGAGGTGGTAAAGATTGTATATGATATATAAAATTTGTCAATTTTGCTTTCAGAAGGTCACAACTAGCGATTTTATGATCGCTGATTGCTCGCTCATCGCGTTGCTCATCGTTACAGCTAATCGCTAGTTGTGACCTTCTGAAAGCAAAATTGACAAATTTTATATGTCATATACATACAATTTTACCACCTCTTCTTGCATCTTACAAATAATAATTATCATTATAGTATCCCATTGTTACATAATAACGAAAAATAGCATTTTAGGTGTAATAAGCAATTGCAAGCCTGTATGTGTCTACTGAAAAAACATAAATGATAACAGAGGTGCGCGTTCATATTTCTGTCGTATGAAATTCAAAATAAATTCTTTTGGTTAAATTCCATAAATATTTCGTATGAAATTCCAACGAATTTTTGCCTCAGTATACTATCGTTAGGGGGTAAACAAAGTCCTACACTGAGATAATTATCCCTACAAATTTTATAAACTACATCGTATGAACGCATGCAAATACAAGCCTGAATCAATTTCATCACACCAAATTTTGAAATCCTGTTCCAGCAAAATGAATTGCTGAATCGCATCCAGCAAAACTAACTTAAACTGAAAAATCAGTAAAATGAAATATTTTGCTGAACGTTCCAGTAAACTGTATGAAACGTCAAAATCAGGCCAAAATCTATCATTCGTACCTTGACGATTTATGATTATTTTTATGTTCAAAGTGTTCGACTCACAAAATATCATGGATATTATATAAAAAGAGCTTTTGTCATGAAGTAAGTATACTAAACTACCTTAGCAACCTGAATTAAGTTGAAAAACTTTCGTTTTTCTCTGAAATTTACAGTTTTCTTCATTCGCAAACCTACCCAGGAGTCTCCTTAATAAAGAAACAACAACAACAATAACTCACCCAGGATGGCCCATCATGGCTTCTTAGACATGATTTTTTAAAGAAGTGCAGTCACATTTAATAAATTACTATATACAACTACATGAAAGTGTAATAAAATATTTATTCCAATAATGCCTCTTTAAAAAAACAACAATCGAGATTTGCTGCTCTTTCAGCAAAATGATTGATGTTCCGTTTTGCTGGATAATCAGTAAAGTGCTGTCAATTTGACATTGGCCTAAATTGCTGGTCGTCCAGCAATAATATTTTGCTGGATAGATTGCTGAACTTACAGCTCGGAAAAATCCAGCAAAATATTGCTGGTTTCCAGCGATAAAAAATGAGTGTGTATACTTAAAAATCCAAAATCACATTTTTTAGTACAATCAGCCTATTCTACTCGCTAGTAAGGTGAGGTAACTAGTGAAGTGATCCTAGCCACCACGCGATAACTATTGTCACTTCACTCACCACGCACAGTAGTTCTCAATATAATAAATAATTCCGGAGTGATTTGAGAATTGGGTGTAATCGTATTTGTAAACAAACACGTCAATCGCCGATTTATCGCGAATAAAAGCTCAATTTTGAAAACTAATAACACTATGAGGTAGAGGTATGATTCCTCTTTCATTTGGTATAGCTTGTTTATAAAATTGAGCATTAATTCACGAGGAATCGGCGATTGAACTGTTTGTTTACAAATACAATTACGCCCAAATCTCAAATCACTCCGGAATTGCTTGGTAATTGCCGTTAACTTTCTCAGTCTTAATCTCACTCTAAAGACTACGATTTAATGTGCCCAACTCTTCGGTCATAGGTTTTAGTTCATGGTCCATGGCCGAAACGTCATGCAGATTAAATCGTTGTCGTTAGAGTGAGATTAAGACTTAGAAAGCCGTTAAACTAAGCAAATCACTCAAATACTAGTCGTCACCACCACTATTATAGTAATTAATCAACTCAAACTACATTTTTCATTCATATCTTTTATGAGTTTCATACGAAATCACAAATGAAATTGTTCGTAATATCCAATGATAGCTATCGTTCGTTTATATTGCGATTCATAGTTATATGCATGAAAAATCATACGATGGCTGATTGACAAAAAACTGACAGTTCTTCATAGTTCGGTCGTATGAAATTCAACATAAAATCTTGTCGCAAAAAAATCATACGATATTTCTATAAAATTCGTTTGATTAATAACCTCAGTGTAGGTTTTGCCTCAGTATAGGGTAATTGATTCTGGTTGGACCTATCCAAAAACTGATGATGGTTGGACCTATTTTTTCAATCGCTAGTTTAGTCAATCTTCGCTAAGTTTTTATTTTGAAAGATCACTTTACTATCATAAAAAACTCTTTTTCTTCAATTTGCATGGGTGTTTTATTGAAAAAACTTCAAAACAATTGAGTTTCAATGTGTTTTCAAAACAGTTCACTTTTCACGCATTAGCTCGTCATCATGCCTTACTTTCAAACATACAAAAAGGGAATATTTTTCACATTTATTTTTATTTTCATGCAGTAAAATACTGCTTTAAGGTGTAAAAAACACGTTAGTACGCCATTTATCCATTGGTTTCACTAAAATGTTTGAATAATTGACGAAATTCGAATAGATAAATCCAACCATGATCAGTATAGGTCCAACCAACATCATAATTCTTTACTGAATAAAAACGTTTTATAAAATCATTTGTTCATAATATTTAACTTTTTATGTTATTATTAGAAACAAGAAAGGTAGATCTTTCCCCTAATCACGCAGTTTTCATAATTATATGTTGAATTCATAAAAAAAAATACGACATGAATATTGACGTCGTGTGAAACCGGCCTAAATAGGTTCAACCATCATCAGTTACCCTATTATCGTTAGGGGGTAAACAAAGTCCTAGCTGTTGGATACACATGATGCTCTGATGCTGTATCCTTATGCAAAAAAAGAGAGCTCAACACCCCCTGGCGATAATAGGTTAAGGTATTATCGGAGGTTTAATTTACCCTATGTTTAATATTTTTCGACACCGTGGAAATAGCCCATCGGTTAGAATTCACAAGTGTTGGCATTTTGGTTTAATCTGTAATGAAAGTTATAATTAAATGCATCTTGGAGAAATGAAGAACAGTTACTATCCGAAATCTATCGACCGGTGGTGTTCGTCTGATTGAACGTCGGCTCACATCTCATTAATAATGAAAACGTCAAATAACAACGAAGTGAGCTTAAGACTGTGACAAATCATGCGATCATTTTTTTAAATTATTTTGTTTTAGATTAAATAATTCAAGTTATTAGTTACCTTTATGATAATAGTACAAAATCAAGTTACATTTACTTGAAAATTCACGTAGCTTTTAAGTGAAATTTATACGAAGATCATCATATTGTCCGATAAAATTTACGTGAAAATCACTTGATTGCTATATGAATCACTTCTTCTTCTTCTTCTTCTTCGCATTTCAAGCTTATTGCGTATCGCATATTAGCTTTCAACTTAGTGTTCTAGATGCACTTCCACAGTTAGGATCTGTTCATAAACTACGTAGACAGTTTAGGGGGGGGGGGGGTTCAATTGTGCACAGTCCATACAAATTTAAAAAAAATGTATGGAAAATTGTCTACGCAGGGGGAGGGGGGGTCAATAATCCCAAAAAAACTGTCTACGTAGTTAATGAACAGCCCCTTATTAATTGAGAGCTTTCGATGCCTGTACCATTTTTGCATTGGTATAATTGTGTGGCAAGTTCAATCATACTTCCAACACGAAAAATTCCTAGACCGGACAGGGAATTGAACCCAGCCACCTCCAGCATGGTCTTGCTTTGTAGCTGCACCTTTACCGACTGAGTTAAGGGAGGCCCAATATGAATCACATGGGACAGATTTTCATTCCCAAAACACGTAATTTTCACCTGAAAATATCTACGTCCTATTTCAAGTGAATATTAAGGGAACTTTTATTGCAGTGTATAGTTCCCGTTCGTCAGTTTGTTTGAAACGTCAACAAGCAAAACAATCATTACAAATTGTGTTCTCAACTTATCACGAGAGTTAACGGAAATTAGTGAAACATTACTGTAAACTGTGGAAAGTAATAGTTATTACTACCATTAATTGCATCGAGTAAAATTGTAATATCGATACCGTGTTGGCTGGAAGTTTAGGCATATTCGAAGATGGATGATGGTAAGGGATTTGTACAATATTTTGACATAGCCATGGTATAGAGCGTGCTCGTTTCAGATTCCTCGAAGATATTGTCCATGAATAGAACGCTAGATGAAGTCCGAATGTTGAGTAAGTACCAACTAGGGCAATCGGATCCGGATGCGTTCAAAAGATCCGGATCAGCATGTCTATTTTTGTTTTATAAGAACGATCATCAGAGTTCAATACATTTTTTCTCAGATCTCAGAAAAATTGCATGTTTATTCAGAAGGGTATACTAAGAGAATAGGTAACTACTTTCCACCATCAAGTCCCACAGATGTTGCCCCACCGGTGGTGGATAAACTAGATTACAGTATGGAAGTTTTCAGAAAATCGGTGATTTCTTTACAAATACTGCTTCTATCTATGGACAAATTTGTGCATTCTGTTCTTTGTAGAAAGAGCGATATTATGTAGAAATAATATATCGTTCAAATTGCATTATTGTTGATTGTTGAGTAGTGGTGAATACTGTCAGAAGCAGTACGAAGCACCCCATTCTGAAGAATTTTCCAAGGAAATATTAAAGAGAATTATGGAGACAAACATGATCCGAGCTCTTTGCTGTCGCTATTCTCATAAGTCCCAGGTAAATAGGAATTCCCTAGGACATGTGACTGTTATGCGAATAGCGGCTGTTTGGAGACTGACTCTACATGGGAAGAGTGTTTTAGAGCGAATTCCAAGAGTTTTCTGAAGGGATGGAGAGAGTGTTATTGATAAAAAAAAAGGTTGACTGCGGGATGATTTAAAATGAATTCCATCGAAATTATGTTAAGGTAATTTAGACATAGGTAGTGATGGATCGCTCTGTTGGGACTTTTTCGTTACATTTGTATGTATGTAATGTATGTAAGGTAGCCACCATCCCTTCAAAGATCTTGTCTTGTATACAGCTCCACAAGATCAATTTGAGCTACCGATCTGAATTCACAATATCGCTGTATGAAGGGCCAAAACGGAGGTGCGGACCCGTAAGCAGAGACACTTACACGAAATCCACGGGAATTTAAGAATCTCCTTCCAACGATAGGATCCAACAAATCGAATAACACAATTAGCAATACTAATTAAGCTTCCTACAGGATGGTTTGTAAAGAAGGGCGCGTCAATCTCATACTGAAACTGTTAAAGTAGAATTCACACCACCACAATCGAATCGGTAGGATAAAGAAAATGATAGTGTTTATTCCCTCCTAGACTCCGGTTGTCATACCACTCCATCGTCCAGTCCCAGGTCAAATGATACCCTGATGCTCCCTCCCAACCCAGTATTTATTTATATAATGAAAATAAATGTAATGGAGAAATGAAATATATCAAAAACAAAATAAATATGAAATAATGAATATAAATTTATATCGATAAAATAGTTGATATTCTGCAATGAAAATAATAATTATTTTACATATAAAAAGATGCAGCTCTATGTTTCCTTTGGAACTTTTTCTTTACATTTCATTATAAAATGCTAACGTAAAATCCAGTTGAATTTTCAGTTGACCCATCGTAAAATATATAGTTTAATATGTACTATTAATCTCCCTATCACAATGCAAAACTTCCGAACCGTAGAGCCACACTCTCTTTTTACTGAAGATGCACTAGAGAGCGCTCTCAAGTGTACCTTCAGTGAAAAGACAAACTGTAGCTCTGTTGTGCAGAAATTTGAATTTTGATAGTACTATAAACTATTTATTTCAAGATGAGATAACTGAAAATTCAATTGGATTTAACGTAAGCTTTCTATATTAGAAAGTAATGCGATTTTGGGACTAATAGCGAAACCGAACATTTTGTCAGTGCGAAGCTCAATCTGAGTCAAAAACCAACGATCAATTTGATGTTTGACAGAAAACAACCAGACCCCATCTTGATACCCGATCCAGGTTGGAACTGAATAATAAACGAATTCGCTATAAGACTTGTGAGCAGGGCGTCACAATATCAGCTTCCATCGACAAAAACGATGCGACGAAGAGATTACTAGTTTTCTTTTTCTGTTGAAATCGAACAGCTTCGCAGTATTCTAGAACCTCAGTCGGCGTCTACAAATAAATCTAGCATTCAGAATCATAAGGGCCTAACTGCGATGATCGATTCTCTTCATCGATTTTTTCTTCGTATTACTACACTTAAGTGAACCAATCTTCCAAAGTTGTCCAATACAGTGGTGCAAATGGTTGCATTGACTAGCAGAAGCAGCACCAAACGCACCGAGAATATTAATCTAGCTGAGTTATTAATAAAAAAAAGAAAATCGATGAAGAGGACCAATGATCGCAGTTAGGCCTTTTATGATTCTGAACGTTAGAAATGTTCAATCGCTTGTCTCTCTTTCTTTCAAGTTTCGGTGAAGCGGACGAGTGAAAGAGCGCTTGATTTTGATAGTTTCGTATTTCATGAAGATGAAACACTTCAAAACATGACATGACATACATGACGGAAAATGAAAAAAATATATCGACAGTGAGCATTCATAAGGGCGTATACGCGATGATCGATTCTCTTCATCGATTTTCTCTTTTCTTAATAACTCGCTAGATTTAACGTTTGTCGGTGCGTTTGTTATTGCTTTTGAAAGCCAATACAACCTATTACAACTCTACATTGAACAAATTCTACAAAATTGTTTCGCTTAGCTGTAGCAATGCAAAGAGAAAAACGATGAAGAGAATCGATCATCGCGTATACGCCCTTATGCATGCTCACTGTCGATATATAAGGCATTTCTCACGTGAAAACACTTGAAGATTACACGTAATATGTCCATCCTCATATTTATCTAAAAAAAAAAGTAACGAAAACGGAACATTACGCATATTATACAAATTGAAAGAGCGGTGATAGAGTGTCGGTGAAAGGAATAGTTTGAGAATTACAAAAAATACCATCCTATATTAAGTAACCCATCGCAGGTTTTAATGCCCAAAAATAAGTTGCTGCAAATTGATTGTAAGTGGCATAAGTTACATACAAGTAACCACAACGCAGTATGCTTTTAGGGTAATCAGAAAAAGAGCGTCATGACCTGTCATGACTACTATTACTACTTTTCATTAGGAATTCCCCTCAGCTTTCCCTATTTAATCTTCCTTCGATAGGTTGTTTAAACAATGATGTTCTCCTTAGAGTTCCTTTAGAACTGTTTTCAGATTCATATTTCATTGGAATTATAATGACAATTCTCTTCAAAAACGTATCAAGAGTTCCTTGAAGCTCTTGTCAGAATTTTATTGGGTTATTGGGATTGTAGGTAAAAATCCCTTGGAATTATCATTTGAATCGCCCTCAGAGTTCCTTTGAAATTTTTCTCAGAATTCGCTTTAGAAAACTCGTGGGCTTCTCCTTACAAGTCCGCCGAAAACAGCTACCTACTTCCAACATTGTCAGGATATTGAGAGATAAGCACAGGGTTGTCAGGTATTTTTTTTTTCAAATATCAGGGCACTTACGAAAAAAATCAGGATTAATCAGGTTGGTGTTTAGGGTTTAGGTAGTTGTGGAGAAAGTATTAAAATCAAACGAAAAAAGTCGTTACTTTCATTAAAAGTCGGAAACTTTGGAGTGGTGAGCGAGGGCTGGGCATCAATTATTTAAAATCAGGATAAATGAGACCTTTATCATTTTATCAGGATGAAGATAAAACATCAACATACCAGGATACACGGCCGTTCAATGTAACTCAGTGACTGAGTCAAATTGTATTGCTATCTATTTTTCTCTCTAATCTAATCTAACACCAGAGCTCTGTGTAACTCCAACTGTTATGTTGAGTAATATTTCCGTGAGAAAAAAAGAGATAGCAATACAATTTTACCCAACCATTAAGTTAGATTTAACGGCCGTACATACACATGACCACTAGCGCAATAGAGGTAACTAAGCCCTACACTGGTGTATGGCTTAGGTCTAATTTTGAGCCTAAATATTAAGCACAACCTGCTCTTTACTTGTTTTTCAAGCGGATTTTTTTTTTCTCAAAATGGAATGTTTGCACTGCAGATGACTTCTAAATTGATTTGTCTTTCCTTACATACCGTAAAATTTGTTAAAAAGTAACAAATTGTTGAGATTTTGTTAAAAATCTAACACTGCTTTTCTGATTTGAATCGATTAAAAACGGTAACAATATTCTTCTAATCTCCAGATGCCAAAAACGAAAAACTGCTCAAAGATTTCGGCATCGATCTCACTAACTTGAGCGACTCCGCCCAGAAAGCACTGGATGACTACGCCAAAATCAAATATCTCACCGGCCTAACGGAAATGGACGCATCCTTTGTGGACGGGTACTGCTACCAAGAGCAAGCGAATCGTCTCGGTGCCCGCCTTCAATCGATCACCCTCAAGGCAGACATCAAAAAGCTGAAGGCGGACCTCCAGCACGAGGAAGCCGATTTGGCCAAGTTGGAACACTTTGTCACGGAAACGCGGGCCCAGTTGGTGCCGGCGGATGAGATGGAGAAGTTGCGTGTCACCCGGGAAACGCAAATCGAGATGCTGCGAAGCAAACAGAAGACTCTCATGGAAAAAGCGGACGCAGTGAATCTTGATGAGTTAATTGCCAAGGTCAATGTACTTGAGACGGAGGAGAATGCTTGATAGTGTTTTTTTTTTTGTTGTATCGTTCATTGACAATAAACGTGACTAATCATGTGTGATTCCCCCAGGCACTGCTGTTGGAATAAGTCACTACCGTTTTGAGCTGTGATCAAGTAAATATGTAGGGAGAAAAATAAATTACTTTTCGTCACATATGTTACTCGCGTGATGTACTTTTTCTCATGGAATCGGGTTTTGTGTGATTCCTGGCCATGTTGAGGCCGGCATTCCTTTCACTTTATCCTCGACTTGATCTGGATGGTGCATGCTCGTGGTGGTGATCGCATTATAAGCACGGTTGCAGATACTCATTTCGCATAAAAAAAAATGTTTTTCGGAATTATGAATTATGTTTTACTTGTGGGGGTCGAGGGGGGCAAGAGTGCTATTAATAGGAAGCTAAAAAAAAATCCTACAGTTATACTGTATCAAATTTGATTATACATTATGATGTAAATAATATCAACAAAATCTGAAAAACTTACAGGTTGACTTGCGTGCTTAATCAAGCAAATATATGTTTCTTCCAGGGTGGCCAGTGACTTTCCATTTTGAAATTTCCGTTTTTTCCCGGTTTTCCCGGTTCAAATCTTAAAAATTTCCCGGTTGTTGATATTCAACAAAAAACGAAATTGTATGCATTTCTTAAAACGTTGCCAACTGTAAATTTTCAGTGAATATTTGTGGGAAAAATAAAAGCCAAATTACAGAAAGTGTTTTCTAAAGCTATAGGAAAAATTCAACTCTATGAGTCACTTAATGCATTCAAAACAATTTATTGATCTTTCGAGATACTTTGATAAATCGAATTCTATCACTTTTTATGCTCGATACATTAATGATTTCAGAGATTAAGGTCACTGGGTCAAATGCTATCTGGATGAATTGTGAATAATAAGAGATTTAATTAAAAAAATGAACTTGATACAAATGAGAATTAGAGCAAATTGATAGTGATAGTGATCACTCCATTGTCTATACTAACATAAGATTTAGAGATGAACTAGCCAACGACAAAAACATAAACATTAACCTCTCAGTACTCGCGCTGATGTACAAAGTTAAAAACGAAAAAAATGTGAAACCTACTGACACGTGAAACTAAACATAGTTCATGAAATTTAATACCCACGACCAAAAGACCAATACTTGAAAAATAAAATTACTGAAAGATTATTTACTTAAAAGATAGATTCCCAAGATTCTGGGGCTTTGAAATTTGTGTAGAGTCTGAAAACAAAATTTTTCTTCAAAATTTGGGATGAATAACAATCTTTGTGATTGAAATTTCCCAAGATCCCAGATTTGAAAAAAAAATATTTATTAAATAGTCGTGCAGTCATAATTGTCAAGGCCCTGAGACTTGGAAGCATTTTAAGGGTTAAAACAAATTACAGAGCAATCGATAAAATCTTGCGGACAAACCCTGGAATTTAAAAGTATTCAAAGTGTTGATTTCAAACAACTATTGAGGAGGATTCCCACATAGTTTTCGAATGAGAAGCTCTGAGCAGAATTCCAGAACCATTCTGACATGAAGTCCTTAGAAATTGTTAGAAAAATTTGGAGGGATTTCTGTGGAGAAGATTGCAAGTTCTAAATTAAATTGTTAGGTAATTTTTGAGAATCTCAAGAGAATTATCATGAGAATTCAACAAGACACAGAGTTCTAAGAGTGTTCTGGCGATAATTTCAACCCTAGTGTGAAAGATTCATCAAAGAGCTCCAACAAAATTTATTCCAAAAATTTGCTAATAATTAGAAAGAAATTCTTTAAAATACTCCAAGAGGTTTCTAAATAATTCCAAATTTCGAAAGAATTATG
Source organism: Ochlerotatus camptorhynchus (assembly GCF_037179485.1). Classification (NCBI taxonomy): domain Eukaryota; kingdom Metazoa; phylum Arthropoda; class Insecta; order Diptera; family Culicidae; genus Ochlerotatus; species Ochlerotatus camptorhynchus. The sequence continues at coordinate 722,785 of NW_027040576.1, forward strand.
CTGTTATGAATAGAGTTAAAATAATTTTTTTAAAAGGATTTCAATGAAATCAAAGTCTTCGAATAGGTTTAAGGGAATTCTAAGACGGATTCCAAACAATTTCTAAGAAGGGGTTTCAAGGAAATTCCAAAAAGAATTCAACGGTAATTATTACGCAGAGTGTTTTATGGTTAGTTTTAGAAAAAAAATCTATAATAATTCAGAGCAAAATTCCAATTTCATGCTGAAATTCATATCATGAGAATTTTGAATAAAATTAAAACCCGGGAAAAGAATAGTTTAGTTTTTACAAACATTTCGACAGTGAGCATGCATAAGGGCGAATACGCGATGATCGATGCACTTCACATCTGAAATTGAATCGCAAAAATCAATTTGAAATATTGTTGAGTGATTAAATTCTAAAAACAATAAGGCGGGAATCTGAAGAAAATTATGCAGCAAATAGAGAAAGACATTCGTTTGGTAAAAAATCACTCTGTTTTAATGGTTTATTCTGAAATTCTGGTGTGAAAATTTAATCCTATGGTGTGGTTAATTCTGGGTACTGCGAACACAGCCGTTTTTGTTTTGCAAGTCAGCAGGAAACAACTTGAAAATTTTCCGATATCACAAATTGTTTTGCTAATGCACTGCTCACAATTTGCATATACATGCTGTCGAAAGTTCACCCTTTGCTCCATAAATAACGTGTACATGGTGTTGGGAGTGCACCTACCCACATGACTCTTATAAAGTTTGTTTGCATTCTTCCTTCAGCAGTTCGTGCAGGTTCGTTCGTTCGTTACATTGTTTACATCCGAGTATTTGAGCAAGTTTTTTGTTGAAGAATATTAGTAAAAAAATGCCGAAATGACAATATTTTCAACATTGACCACAATACTTTCTCTGCCGACGGGGATTGTATGAGAAAAGTATCACTTTTAGCAGCTCTAGATCGTTGGATTCTTTTTGACAGCACCAGTTGGATTCTTTTTGACAACCATTTCGTGTTTCTCCGCACCACTCAGGGTTAATTTATTTTTCCCGGTTCTCTCATCGAAGTCCTGGGTTTTTCTCGGTTACTTTTCAAATTCCCGAATATTTCCCGATATTTCCGGTTTGCTGACCACCCTGTTCTTCAACTACTACTCAGAATACCTTGGAATTCTGTGCTAAATGTTCGTGAAATTTCCTTAAGAATTTAATTTAAGTATTCCAGCATTTTTTTTATTTACCTCAGAACACGATTTCTTCGACATTTTTCTCGAATCTTGCATAAAGTTGTCTTGTGAATCCTTTGAAATTATTACCAGAAAACCATTTATATTGTTTATATTTCTTTTTCAATCCTCCTTAGAATTCACTTGCTATTCTCCTCACAATTCGCATACAATTCTCTTCAAAATCACCTAAGAATTCTTCTAAGGTCTTAATCCTAGAATTAATTTAGCATTCTTGCCAGAGCAGGTTGAATTTTTCTAAGAGTTCTTCTCAGTATTTTTAATTTTCAAAATAAAAAAAAAATCTTATTAGAATCCTGAACATTTTTCCAAGACCTTACAATTTCCCAGCAACTGTATTTTTCCAAATTTGGAATCTTGAAAAAAAATCTAAATCAGAAATCTAGAAAAAAAAAATCTAAAACCCACATTTTGACTATTTTTCTCAGTTTCATATTGTTGAAAAAAAAAATTAAAGGGTTGTGTCCTAGACACGACCGCGGTATGACGTAGAACCTATTTATCTATCACTATCTATGATGCATGATATATGCATTTAGGTTAACATCCGACGTCCCGTCCGTCCGTCCCTTACATATTTTGCAGAAAAAATACATCCGAAGTCCCTCCTTTTTTACACATTCTGCACAAAACATACTTTCTAAGCCCTGCAACTGACAGGATTTCCCGCCATTTTATTATGAATGGGGGCAGGGCAGAACAATTCTTTTGTGCAGAATATGGAAAAAGGATGGCCTTTGGATGTTAATATAATTTCATAAATAGAGGTACCAGATATGTTTTAGAGTCAGTTGGGTGTTATTCACCAACATAATATCATCGAATATGTCTTTCAAGCAATTCTTTTTTCTCAAATTTGAAAGTTTTGGGGTGGAGCAGAAAGTTTCTTTTGTGCAGAATATGAAAATAGGATGGACTTTGGATGTTAATATTATTGCATAAGAAGTACCAGATATGTTTTACCGTCAGTTGTGTGTAATTCACCAACTTAATATCATCGAAAATGTCTTTCCAGCTATTTTGTTCTCAAATTTGAAAGTTTTGGTGTGGGAAGAAATTAAGGGAAAAACTTCTGTTCTTACTAATAATTGTGGTTTGTTTAAAATTTATTTCCCGGAAAAAAGTGATCGTCAAAGTCTATGTCTTTTTCGGGTTATTGTTGAGGGGAGGGGGGGGGGAGGGGGGAGAGGTTGTTGTGAAGGAGGGGGAGAGGTTGTTGTGAAGGGTGGAGGGGGTTTACATACATTGCTTTTCCTCATTCTTCATTGTATCGCATTCCTCATTGTGGTCACGCCGTCATCCACCTTTAGCCGTTGACTTGGTCCTGCTTGACGCAAAGCGACAATGAGCAAAAGCACGACAGCAGCGCTGTTTATATCTTTTCAGGTTCAACCAGAACGATGTGCAACCGAACCTGATAGGATTTCCCGCCGTTTCTTATGAATGGGGCGGAGCAAAAAGTTTCTTTTGTGCAGAATATGTAAAAAAGGATGGACTTTGGATGTTAATATATATATGTCTCCTGTTAAGCATTTTTTTTTTGAAAATGTTGGTTCTGCATGTAAAAAATTAATTGTTTATACATAATTCAGTGCCAACATTTCAAAGGGGCGTAATTGCTTTTGTAAACAATGACTTTAGCCGTCAATTTCTCGCGAATGAAATCTTACCTCTCCAAAAAGACAATGCTAACTGGTAGAGGAAACATTCCTCTACCTGCTGGTGTCATTATTTTTCATGAGTGAGCTTTTATTCACGAGAAATCGACGGCTAAAGCCATTGTTTACAAATGCATTACGCCCCTTTGAAATGTTGGCACTGAATTGTGGTTTGCTTAAAATTAAAAAAAAATCATCGTCAAAGTCCATGTCTTTTTCGGGTAACGTTAAGGGTAGGGGTTTTTACATGCACGTTTTTTCAAGACTCATTCCTCATTGTGGTGGACACGCCGCCGTGATCCACCTTTAGCCGCTGACTTAGTCCTGCTTGCTGCAGGACCTAGTGCTACGCCGTTCGAAGCGGTAATGAGCAGAGGCAGGAGAGCAGCGCTGATTTATATCTTTTCAGGTTCAAGCAGAATGATGTGCAACCAAGTGGTATTCGTTTATGATGACTGGGTTTGGGAAAAAAGCTTATTTCATGAAAACAGTGATAAATTTATCATTTGCACATTTTCAAAAATTTAATTGCAGCAAAATTGGAAAAATAATTATTTCAGCAGCTTTGTAATGTAGTATCCTATCGATTGGCGTATTTGGATTTTAATTTCATCTATAAATGACAAAGTTACAAGCGTTCAAAACCTAACACTCCTTCACCACACATATTTTTTGATTTGCACCCCAGTATAGCGACGTAGTTCTACGTCAAAAAAGCAATCCTATTATTTTTTCCTAAATCTTAGATAAATTTTCATAAGTCACTGATCTCTAAAAAAAAAATTGCATATTCTAAGACTCTAAATCAGGGTGTCCATCCAACCGGAAAAATCAAAATGCGGGAAAACCCAAATTGCACCGGGAAAGATCATAAATACTCATCCCAAATAACAATTTTGGGTTTATTATAGTCTTGTAGGCAATAATTTGGTCTTGAAGAATCCTTTAAACATTTATAAAACTTGTAATGTTACCTGCATTCAATCAATTTTATATCGAATACACCTTTATATTGTTTACACATCTGTTTACAACTTTCATAGTATGTCCTTATGTCTTTCATTGTGGTAAAGTATAAAAAAAATCATCAAAAGTATGGTACATTTAGCACTCACTCGCAATCTGTGAAATTTCCATCAGTAAGTTAACATATCCCAAGTAACATTTTAAGTTTTATGAAATACTACAAAGCAACTATAAAACAACATTCATAAAACCCTGGTCAAGGCTATTTTGTCATTAATGCATCCACCAAAACCTCATTAAGACTAGAATATGTCTAGTTGGCCCACCCTGGAGAAGGTTCTGAAGGGTGTATTCTCGAAACTCGTCAAGATTGATTTACTGCAAAAGGTTGTATGACGAACGCATTCAGAACCATTTGAAAGCTACAATAAAAGCTATTTAGCAACAATAAAAACCCTTTTCGAGCCATTTCCCCTAGCCGCATGCTGAATCCACTAGGAAAGCATCAATCAAGATAGAAAAGGATTTATGAACCGATCTTATCAAAATAATTAAAATAGAAACTGATGGTATAAAAATATTGTTGAATATCCAAATTTATTACAATAGTTTTAAGTGACCTAGTTTTAAGTGCCATATTCAATTTTATGTGAAATGTACGTGAAAACATCGAAAAAATTAAATCCACCCTCGTAAAACGTCGATTTGACCAATTATTTAACATTGAAAAAAAAACATATTCTTCAGATCGAGCTTGGTCGACATTTTTTTAAATGATTTTCGCATTTAAATGTTTGCTCATTGCTAAATTTACCAAAATATAGTTATATCCAAGGCAACATAGATTGAAAATCGAAGATTGTAAAAAAAATAAGCAAACTAATTACCTAAATTAACTAAAATTAAAAAAAAAACTAATAATCTGAAATTGACTTGATTTTTTCATCCTACTTCGTCTTTTTCATCCTACTTTCTTGTCATATATTTGGCATTTAGTAACTATGAGGAACCATCTTTTAAGCTCAATTTGTAAACAAAGTAAATGGGGAGTTAATGATGCTTTTTAAAAAGGCTAAAAAGCAACAATAAATGCTTTTTTCTCTAATGCAAAACCTAATAGTTTAATGATTGCTTTTATAATGATAGAACATGTTTATAAAGTATTTTATAATGACATTAATAAACAATTGCTAATGACGTTTATGCTTGAATTATAGAACAGTTTAAGGAGGGATTGATAACTGTTTTAAATTTATTTTTAAAACAAGACAGTTTTTGACTTTCTTGCCAGACTATAAAAGGTTTTTAATACAGCAAAAAGCTGAATTACTAAGCAGGAATGTTTTACACCTTAAAATGCTATATTTAAACTAAGTGGATTGTTCATTGCCGTTATAAAACCATCATAAATCAGAGTGGATGCTAAATGGTTACTGAATTGCTACTTGGGATGTATTTCGGTTCACAGTATCAAACCAAGAATTCAAGAGTTCTAGCGCTTCGGGACGTTGACAAGTAGGAGGAATAACTTCTGGCGAAAGAGGCATTCTAACTACAGCGTGTAAGTGCATGTCAGCAAGTGGTCAATTTATACCACCAATGCTGATTTTTCCAAGAGTTTGTCTCACTGAACAGATAAAAAAGGAGCTCCATCCGAGACAGTTTTTAGCTGCAACGGTAGCGGATAGATGACAACAGCAAATGTTTTGTTAGACCATTTTTTAAAACATAGTCGACCAATGTCTGCTGATCCCGTTCTTCTGCTGCTGGATGATCACGTATCGGACATAAAAAATTGGCGTTTCTAGACAAAGCTAAACAAAACAACGTAACCTATTATCAGCTTACCCACACTGTATAGTCATCGACTCCAACCGCTGGATGTTAGCTTTATGGCCCCACTGAAGAGTCACTTTTCGAAGGCAATATAAAAGTATTTGCGAAACAATCCTGGAAAGGTTGTTACTGTTAATGAAATAAGCCACATTCTGGGTACAGCATTCATTCAAACTTGTTCTGCATCCATAGCAGTGAATGTATTTCGAAAGTCCGGCATTGTTCCATTCAACCGCCACGTTTTCGGAGAAGACAGCTTTGCTCCGTCAGACGTCACTTCTTCTTCTTCTTTCCTTTATTTAACGTCAGTCCGCAATCTAGTGTGCCAATCACCGACGGACATCGATTGCCATCCATTGACGGCAATCTAATGTGCAGCAGGAAGGCAGCTTCCACACCTGCGTAGGATATTGCACCCATTCAAGATACACATAGGCCGGGACCAACGGGTTTACTTCCCTTCCGAAGGAAGAAGTGACCAGAGATTTTTAAGCCTCAGAAAAATCCCACCGACCGACCTCGGCTGGGATTGAACCCAGACCCATTGGGGTGAGAAAGCAGTCATGCTTACCACTACACCACCGGCGCCGGCTAGCTGACGCCACGGATGTTGATATATTCAGCTATACACAGGAAACAACGGAACAGTACAACAATATCACCAATGTTCGAGAAAGCGATGATGAGGATCCTTGGAAGTGTGTGTGTGTGTGTGTGTGTGTGTGTGTGTGTGTGTGTGTGTGTGTGTGTGTGTGTGTGTGTGTGTGTGTGTGTGTGTGTGTGTGTGTGTGTATTCCCTCTAACCCCCACTGGCCGGCAGTGTTATTATGGAAGAACTATCTCTACCATGTCGAATTTATGGTCATTGTAGACATCTTTAGTCCGGGAGTTAGAAGGTGGTAGCTCTATTGCAGATCTAACAACCCATTTAAGAGTGTCTGAAGAGTCACGCCCATTCCGAGGTTACTTTCACTCACAATAAGCCCCGCATGTATGCATCACCGTCATCAAATGGATATTGGTTATATATACACACTTCCAGGCTCGAAAATATTTTTTTCAAACCTGACATGTAGGGGAAATGACGGCTTCGGCATGACAGACTATTATCGGCAACCCAAATTGAAACACTATTTTCACTGGATTTTCTTACGAAAACACTTCGCTGAATGCATGCATACGATTCTTTATGCTTTCAGGTTCAATTTGACTATACTTTTACCACTGAGAAAAAGCAATCTAGCAAGGTTTTCTTGAAATGAAACACACGCACTACAAATTGTAGCTGATTTCGAGTTGCCGATAATAGAACAGCAGATTTACATGCAGTTCAAATGGAACGGTTGCCGAAGAAAAACTGGTTGCCGACAATACTCGTTCTCACTAGAGAAGATTGGAGCTTTGTAAAAGCGTTTCAAAACAGTTTTTAACAATTCTTTTGACTGAAATTGTTAGAGCAGCTGGCAGCAAAAGATTGTAAACAAACCAATACTGCATATGTGTGCGTTCCTTAGAGAAAAAGGCATAGAAAGAAGGTCGCTGCTTAGGTTGCCGAGAATACGTTAATTCCCCTATTTAGTTTAATTTTGATATTAATTTTTTTTTAATTATTGGAAAGCTCTCACCATATTCTGCTCTTCCGCCGTCGTTAATTGCTACTTTTGAAATGCCAGCAAGTCACTTTTTAGTGACTTGGTCACTTTTTTTCAAGTCAGGCACTAAAAAGTCTAATTTTTTAAGGCCAAGTCACTAAAGTCAGTTTTTCTTGTAATAAGTCACTATTTTCAACTTTTTTTAGCGTGAATTTATGTCAAGATTGATTATTCTTTGCTTTGTGATGTTTAATCGTAGCTACTACTAATTTTTCTATATAAAATAACCTTAGTTTTCCAAGTAAGTTTAAGATCTAAATATATTCAATGTCTTGAATTTTGGTATTCCATGTACAAATTCAAGATATTGAAAATTTTCAAAGTGCCAAAATTAAGTAAAAATATAAATGATTTATTTCATGTTCGTAATTAACTTTATGAAAGATTAGAGACCTTCAATGCAGTACCATTAACTTCATAATAATTGTAGGAACTTTGGAGAAGTTCTGAGGAATGTAAGGAAATGCTGAGAATTTCAGTGAAGCTCCGTAAACTAACTGCAGGAAAGTTAACACGCTGAAAATATGGAGAACTTACTAAAGCTTTAAGAACTTCAAAGCGGTTCTTTAAGCATCCGAAACTTTTCAGGAACTTTTATGAAGTTCCTAGAATTTCAGAGAATTTCACAGGTGTCAGCGAACTTGAGAAATATAGAAAACTTGAGAGTTATTGTGCAAATTTTTAAGAAGTTCTAAGCACCTCAGATAAGCTAGATCTAGAGATCTTTGGGGAATTTCAGTTCTTAACAGCAGTTCCCGTAAGTTTAGTCTAGACTTTTGGAGCAGTTTAAAGATCTACAATCGTGAATTTAGATAAACTCAGGATAGTTCCATGATGTGCTGAAAAAATCGAGAACCCTTAAGGTGTTCCGAGAATTAACCACTTTGTCAAGCAGTTTTGTCGTGACTTTCTACCAGCGATTCCACAAAACTGGACCAACTAATTTCTATTATTTTATGAAACGCACAAATGATGGCTACTTTTCTCATGGTTCTAAAAAAAATCTCAAAATAATGTTTTATTTCAAAGTTTAAATCATTTTAAGTGTTCGAATTTTAGGGAAATTCAGAGACCTTCAGGAATATATCAGAAACTTCACAGTCCAGAGAATTTCAGGGAAATTTTAAGGTGTTTACGGGAATTCTATGTATTTCCGAGCAGAAGCGAGATCTTCAATAGAACAAAAATCTTTAGGGAAGCTTCGAGAACATCAAGACAGGTCAGAGAATCAAAGGACAGTTAAAATAATTTCAAGAAAATATTAGAAACATTAAAGAAGTTTTTAGAAACTCAGTGAATTTCCGGAAACTTCAGCAAATCCCAAGAGAATTTCTGGAACGTGATACAAATGATATGAACATCTGGAAAAAGTGAGAGTATTTTAAGGGTGTTAGGTATATCATGGAGATTTCAAGAACCTAAAAAAATACGAAAATTTAGCTAAGTTGATTAGAGAACATCAAAGAAGTTCCATTAAATAAAAAAATGCGAGAACTTTTAGCAAACCAGAAAACTAAATTTAGATATTTTTGGATATGATATTCAGCGAAGTTCCGAGTACTTCGAGGACGATCAGATAGCTTCATAATAATCCCATTAACTTAAGCAAATTTGCAACGACTTACAAGGAGTTCCGTGGTATTATAGGGTATTCCAAAAATTTGATTATTGATCCGAAAACGTCAGAAGCGTCAGGGAATTATGAATATATATCAGAAAATTTGCTGGATTATTAAACAAATTTGAAGAACTTCAGGTAAGCATTCCATTATTTCTATTATTTTGAACAATTTTACCTAGTGTCTCACTTTCTAACAGGTGCTTCCAAAAATTTGGTATTTTATAATCGTAAAATTGAACATATTTGTACTTCAGTGGCGAACGTTTTAGCTCAATTGATCATAAGTTAAAAAAGTTACATCATGTCAAAGTTGACCATTTTGTATGGAAATCGGCATGCGCTGCTATTATATTGAACACAATTGTAGATACATTCAAGGAGATAAATTAATAGGGATATACACAAAGCGCATGGTAATCGTATGCATAGTATATATGTTTACGATGCGCATAGTGAATACCCCTATTGATCGTTTTCCCTTTAAAATCGCAGACGTCAAACCATTGCATGCGAAAGTGTTCTAGCCCACGCCGAACCGCACCGTCGCTTCGTGAAACAGAATGTAATTTAATCATTCACACACATTTGCACATGGGAATTTCAGGTTACAAGGAATGGACAAACAAGAGCAAAATAATGGCACAAACTCGTAGCACGCTCGTAGGTAAGTATACAAGCGAGGAGCGATAAGAGCGTTTGCGTCCGTTGTTGTTTTGCTCGAATCATCATATTTAAAATTGACAATTTACTGATATAAGGGAAATCAGACAAGACGACACTTACTCTGGAAGCGAGATCGAATCGTTTGGTTCTACGCAAATCCAGTCGCCGGGGTGCTCTCAGACACTGCCGGGCGTTCGTACAGTTCGATTCGCGCGTGTCGCGTTGTGACATATATTACGAGTAATTCTTCAACGGTTCAGAGGGTACCACATTTTTGCGTCTATTAAAACCACATATGCTGCAGCACGTGCGACTGTGAATTGTGTTCATTTCGGTTTCCAGAAGGAAATACGCACGCCTAACCATGGCTTTCGTTAGAACCGGTGTGCTATTGGCGGTGTTGAGCCTAGTGGGAATAGCAAATGCTGCAACGGTAATCAGTGCGGAGGTACCGATGCGCCAACAGACGCAGTTGAACGAAGAGCCGGTAATCGGAGTCCTAGCTCAGGAAATGTCCTACTCGCTTGCGGCCAAGTACGAGGAGGACTACGAAAGCTACATTGCGGCGTCCTACGTCAAATTCGTGGAAGGTGCCGGAGCACGTGTGGTACCAATCTGGTGAGTGTCCTAGTCGCATGAACGACGAATAGAAAGGAAGTGATTTTGCTACGCCTATCAGTAGCAGCAAAAAAACACCACTTGAGAGTGACTATTAGTAATAGTTTATACATATGTATCGTAGGACCGGGCAAGATCGCCACCAGAGGCAAGATGAGCACCATTCAATTTTACATCAAAAATCGTATATTTTTTTTAAAAATTGAACATACGTACGTTTAAACAATGCTCCAAAGATGCAACGTTCCAAAACTGATTTAGAAATATTAAATACCTAACTACCGAGAAATTGATGAAAATATGCCAAACGAAAAAAAAATCCTCTCTTTGCTATAATCAATATCCCTTTTTTGTTTCGTTTAAACATCTAAGACAAAGTTGTGGCCTAGTTCGGATGCCACACTTTCGGGGTGTAGTTTTGTTCTATTGAAAGATTCGCGCCGTGGGCGAGTTTGAACTCAGGAAACGTGCTGATAATGTGTTCGTTACGTGTTTTGGTGGTGATTCGGTGGCCGATGTTGCCGTGAATCAGCAAGTTTTCCGTTTGCAAAAGTGCTCGTCTACTGGTCTCTCGCCAGTGTCGGGAGATTGTGAGCAATCTGAAGGATGCCTCGCTGGATACGCACAAGACTGGACAAGTGGTAGCTGGTGGCCGCGAAAGGTTCCTGGGGAAAGTACTAGACGCGAACTTCCTCCCAGATGAGCATGACAATGCTAGACAAATTGTGTTCATCGAAGGAAGTATTAATTAGCATGGTGAGACCAGTCCAAATACTTTTCACAATAAAAAAAAAACAAACTAAATACGTGTCAGGATTCAAAAGAACATTTTTAAACTGGAAGTGTGTGTGTGTGTGTGTGTGTGTGTGTGTGTGTGTGTGTGTGTGTGTGTGTGTGTGTGTGTGTGTGTGTGTGTGTGTGTGTGTGTGTGTGTGTGTGAGTGTGTGTGTGTGTGTGTGTGTGTGTTATACTAATATCAAATTGATAGAGGTAATACATATATGCGGGGCTTATTGTGAGTGAAAGTAACCTCGGAATGGGCGTGACTCTCCAGGCATTCGGAAATGGGTTGCTAGATCTGTAATAGAGCTATCACCTTCTAACTCCCGGACTAAAGATGTCTACAATGGCCATAAATGCGATATTGTAGAAAGAGTTCTTCTATAATAACACTGCCGGCCACTGGGGGTTAGAGGGAACACACCAAACAAACCATATTTTGCCACATATAGAGAGAACAGTTCACAAAATACTCGATAAACAAGAAAAAGTAGAAGTAAATATCACTTTAAATCAACAAAAACTTAATTTAAATAACATACCAATAGCTTAATGATATATAATAGCAAAATGTGATACTAATTTACTACGATTTTTGCTATTCTATAGATATGGCAACAACTGACGTTGCTATTACTAAGGTATGGTACCATAGATTTTTTGCAATTATTTTTGATATTTTACCTTTTATAGCAATCACAATAGCAAATTTTAATGTTCTTTTCCCCAATGTTAATAGTAAAACTTGATATTGATTTAATATTCTCGTCTATTCGGGTATGCGGATATCGCCTAAAGGTATGCAACGGTTGATATAAAACAGTTGCTGCGTATATTTTCCACCCATGGTTGATCCATCCAATAAAAATAAAAATTAACAACTGATATCGTGAGTACAATATATCCGAAAGTTACGTTCAATCATCTATCAGAACGAGTGAAAGATTCTTCTGGCTGAAATTTGCATTCTAAGATGTATTTAGCCATAGCCATATAGGGGAAATGGCTCTAATGTTGACCTATGGATCTAAGATTGGGCCCATCGCTAAAAATCTGTTATCTAGATGAACGCGTCATTGGGACGGTACTAATGAATATGTTTGTTCGCTATTGACAATTTAGTCGATTGCTTAATTTATGTATGGGCCCAAATTAGGGGCATTTTGGCCGACATTACATCCATTTCCCCTAAATGAAAATTGTTTTATCAGATATTTTGAAAATATGTAACACATAGGGGAAATGTCGGCTTCGGCAATACCTTAACATATTATCGTCAGGGGGTAAACAAAGTCATAGAGCACTCAAATTTGGCCAATAGATGCTCTGGTATATTCACATGCCAAAATTGAGCTCTCAAGAACGTTGTTTACCCCCTGACGATATTAGAATAAGGTATTACCGAAGCCGTCATTTAGCCTACTATATAAAAACTCTATACGATATCAAAGGTAATATCCCAAGCTACAAAATGGAATCAATGTTTCTGGTTCTGAAGTATTGTAGAGAGTGAACTTTATCATTATATTCTACTATCAAAGTTACCCGCATTATCAAAGCTACCCTGTTTTACGGTACTAAATATATTCTTTTGTTTCCAGGATCAATAAGCCTCGCGAATACTACGAAGACATCCTACCCAAGCTGAACGGCGTCCTACTGCCGGGTGGTGCCACCTGGTTCAACCAATCCAACGGGTACGCCGATGCAGGTCGTCATATCTACGATGTGGCAGAAGAGATCAACATACAGGGTGGTTTCTTGCCATTGTGGGGCACCTGCTTAGGGTTTGAATTGCTCACCTACCTGGCGGCTAACGGCGACGAGCATCGTGCTCATTGCAGTTCGAACAACCAAGGTCTGCCTTTGGACTTCAAATCGGACTTTAGGAAGAGTCGCATGTTCGGCGAAACTCCTGATGAAATCATCGAAATCCTAGCGTCCGAACCAGTCACACCGAATTTCCACCAATACTGCGTGACCGAGAAGAACTTTAGCGCCTATGGATTGGATCGGGAATGGCGGGTTATGTCGACCAACCAGGACTGGAACGGATTGGAGTTCATTTCCACCATCGAACATAAAGTGTAAGCTATGTTCTTGTTAATCGTATAGCTAATTTTTGCTGAATTACTTTTAATTTTTACCACAGACTTCCATTCTACGGTATCCAGTTCCATCCGGAGAAGAACATCTACGAGTGGGTACGTAACAAGAACATTTCCCACACATCGAATGCCATCAAAGCGTCGCAATACTTTGCGGACTTTTTCGTGAACGAAGCCCGAAAAAGCGGTCAGAGCTTCCAGAGTGAGGTCGAAATCGATCGACACGTGATCTACAATTTTCCGATGACGTTCACCGGTCTGAAGAAGTCCGCATTTGAGCAGTGTTACCTGTTTGAAGGTAATGTGGGCTACTTGGAATTATCTGAGACGGGGAAGAATTCCGCTGCCGCCGGTGGTGTGATAGGTGTGTACAGTGCTAATGGCATGGTTTGGACATTTGCATGCGTACTTGGCATGATATTGAGGTCAATGAGCATGGATCACTAATAAAATGGATTAAATTTCGACATTGTTCGCATGATTTGATTACTAACACTCAAACTTCCTACTAATATTAATATATATTTCTGTAGTAACTATCCGAAACATCATTGTAACCGATGTAACATAAGGCTAAGGTTTGCATTATATAATTAACATTTAGTCGTAATAGATGACAGAAGACAAATTTAAACCATTCCAATTTCCAGCCCAACGCTACGTGGAACGCAAGAAGAAAAAGTGCAACAAAGAGAAAACTCCGAACTTGTGCAAACATTGAGCTTCATCCGACTGGGACTCGAAAAATCCAGATGCGTTATCAATACAGGTAGGTAGCACACAATGTATAATGCATAATAAAAATCCATGACAATATATGCTTCGAGGTGTTTTGATTATTATCTCGATTGTGCTGACAGTCACTTCTTTTTTCGCGATTGTTAACAACAACGATGACACGGTATAATTGCTCATACAGCGGGACAGGAAGGTGGATGATAAAATTAAACCTATCAGTCAGCGCTACTTGGCGTGAACGTGATCATAGGGTTGATCGGTCATAACTCAGTTACGAATTTAACAAAATTTAGAGAGATTTCAAAGAAGCATATTTTGAAAATGCACAGCTTTTCAATTGTCTTGCTTCGAAAGTTAACAAAATCATACAATAAATATGCAACAACTGGCATTCGGTCTGGTCTAATACGAAATTACACGACCCGTTTGCGAACCTAGCATTTTCAAAATTTTGATTTATGGTTTTCATTGCAATTAACAAAATTAAATTTGGTTGGGTCGTATTTTACAGAATAATTGTCCTTGACGTGAGTGGAGTCACAACAAAATCAAAACCCTCCCTCCTCGTCACGTTTTTCCTATACCTAATGCACTAATTGTCTCACATTTGCAAGCTCCCCTTTCCCCCATATAGCAATTTTTCGTAACATTATAATATTTTCGATTGTAACAGGAGACGTGTAATCGGAAAGTTATTAAAAGTTAGACTTGGAAGTTAATTTACAGTTTCTTCAGAATCAGAGTCAAACAATCACATATCAACTGTTGCAACTTGCAAGTCACCCCGAAGTGTAACGCATAGAAAAAAGTGCATTTTTCCAGTAAATTCAGATTTGAATTATGATATGAATAATGATTGATGCCGAATAGTATTTACCATTAGACCACAGACAAACAGACGTAACTCTTTATATAAATGTTCCATAAAAATATCGTGATGGAACTCACCAACGACATCTCGCGAGCTATTCGCGAAAGAAAACTTCCTTGCCAAATCTCAAACAATGTTGCATTCAAGTTCGATGGAAGGTATAGAAACGTCAAAGTGATCCGATGCCAGCACTGTGGTGACGGATTCGCTAAACAAACAATATTTAAATTGTTCGTTAATTGCGTGTACTGAGGAGAACGAGCTACGTCTGTTTGTCTGTGATTAGACACTGCAATCGGGGTTACAATCGAATATTGAGGATGTATTCCTTATTAGAGAGTTGTATAGAATTTTCTCCTTTAGCTTACTTAAATCTTTGGTTTTTATTAGTTAGGTAGGTTCCGATTCAACACATTGTAGTTTCATTTTTACACCTATGATCTTGACTTTTTTACCTAGGGGATGAGTAGTTAAGGGGGTTAGATTTTGATAAGTTCTTTAGTGGGAATGACACTGATGAAGACTGCACATTGTAGTCGAAATACGTATCTGTCATGGATACCAAAATTAATTAAGTGGAATTAAATGGAAGATAAACGCTTTTGCTGTTTTATTTAGCATTCCGCTAACAACCCAATTTCATTACTTCATTATTATGGCTACCAAGCCTTTGGGGATTTTCCTTATTAGAGATTTGTATAGATTTTTCTCCTTTAGCTTACTTAAATCTTTGGTTTTTATTAGTTAGGTAGGTTCCGATTCAACACATTGTAGTTTCATTTTTATACCTATGATCTTGACTTTTTTTTACCTAGGGGATGAGTACTTAAGGGGGTTAGATTTTGATAAGTTCTTTAGTGGGAATGACACTGATGAAGACTGCACATTGTAGTCGAAATACGTATCTGTCATGGATACCAAAATTAATTAAGTGGAATTAAATGGAAGATAACCTTTTTTTTGCTGTTTGATGTATTCCTATTATCTCGCAACTACTTATGATTTCCAATCTTTGAAGGCGAGGTGAATATAAGACACACTGATTCTGTTAGAAAATTAATAAAAAATTTGCGTTTTCAACTAATTGTCACTCACAATAAACAGAGTGTAAACAACTAACGCTCACGCGACAATTGTTGTTATTTATGTTTATTGATTTACTAATCAACAAAAAACGGAAAATCCACACAAGTAAGTAAATCACCCTGTTTGATGGTACCTAAATTCTGGGACTTAGAGATTGAGTCATTTAATATCTGGACGCAAAAAAACGGATGTATCTCGCAACCATCTTAATGAAATTCAAATGTTGAGCATTCAAAATGAAGGTCATTTATTTCACTTTTAAAGGAAAAATGGCGAAAAAAAAATATTCCGATTTGGTTTTGATGAAATTTCGAACTTTTCTTCGAATACCACTCATCATATTTTGGACACTCTGTTGGCTTACCTGAGCCGAGGGGGCGACTCTATCTACGATGCAGGGGAAATTGTGTTTTGTTGTGCTTTGCTGCGCACACGCTGAGTAGATAGAAAGAAGGTTGATGACGATTCTGAAGATTTCCTGCAAAAATATTATGCGTGATGCAAGTAGATGAGATAAATGAATTTTTCGAAGATTGATTCGCGAGTGTGAGATTTGTTGAGCATCTAGAATTGATATTTAGATGTGTCGCCCCCCTCGACCCGTTTTGTTCTCCACTCTTCTTTAACTTCTGTTTGGTAATTGTCCAATATTTCTCAATTTGGTAGCATTGAGAGCAGTTGGGTGGATTTGATTCTGTGACACTACCCCGAATATCACTACCCCGAACGCCATAACCCCGAACGCCGTTACCCCGAACGGTACACTACCCCGAACGCCGTTACCCCGAATAGTACTCTACCCCGAATGACCACTACCCCGAATGGCCACTACCCCGAATTCATTTCCAAAAGCTGTTTATTTTACTAATTGTCTTTTGTTGGTTAAACACTGGTACTATATTGTAAATAGAACAAAAAGTTAAACCTATGAATTATTTAACAACAGGGTGATTCCCGTCAAAAAGTCCAAGTGTTCGACGTTTTTTTTTTGAACGTCAAACTGGGTTGATGTTGATATCGGAATTAGTCAATACGATACTAAGAAAACATTTTACAGAAGATCATCCAATCAGGGCCGGTTTAACAATTAATGGGGGAACGCCTTTGGCATAAATCCACTTGGCTTAACATAACGTAGCATAATGGTCCTTTGGGATAATGGTCATTTGGATTATAAAACATTCCCCAGAAAACCATTCCCTAGAATTCTATTTCCCAGAATGCACCATTCCTCAGAATGAACCAGTCCCCAGAAAAGTATGCCATGTATTGACTAAGGGAATATTCCCTGCTTTATCATACATCCAAAGAATTTCTTATTTTCTCTTTTATATATTCAAAGAAAGATATATTCACTTCTTTATCGTTTATCCATAGAATTACTGATGTTCTCTTTTAAATATTCAATATTCTCTTCTTTATTGTATATCCAAAGAATTAATTGTTTTCTTTTGTTATATTTTCAAAGAAAGGAATATTCCCTTCTTTATTATATATTTATCGAATTAATGATGTTCTCTTTTATATATGATCAAAAAAGGGAACATTCCCTTCTTTATCATATAAACAAAAAAAAAATATTTCCTTTTCTTATATTTTCAAAGAAGGGAAACCCCCTCGATTCATTAAGGTCTCCTCAAACCCCTTGACCCATTAAGAAGTATTTCTCTTCTTTTTATATATGCGAAAGGAGATTCCTGGAGTGACTATAATAAACTAAAATAGTCAATAATACATGGCATACTTTTCTGGAGAATGGTACATTCAGGGGAATGCTTTTCTGGGGAATGGTGCATTCTGAGGAATGGAATTCTGGGGGATGGTTTTCTGGGGAATGGTATTCTGGGGAATGTTATAGAATTCTCATTTGGTTATACTAAATCTCTTCCAGATTCAAAAATTACATAAATAATACTACACACATTCACTACAACATTTGATAAATAGCTAAACTGACGCTCAAGCCTTACTGACATTTCTGCCCAACTGGCATACTTTCAATAGAGATTTAACCTAGGAAAAAGCTCGCGAATCATAGTGAACTTTTGCATCACTGATTTGCATGAATCAATTTTAAATTGTTATTTTTATCATTTGTATTCAGTTTGAACTACAAAAGAAAATTTTCTTCTAAAAAATTTACCCATCTTTTGATCACATGCTGTTCTTCCATTTGTCTTAATTTCGGGGCTATAGCCATTCGGGGTTGTAGGGTATTTGGGATAATGGCCATTCAGGGTAGTAGGACATCCGGGATAGTGGCATTCGGGGTAGTGACATTCGGGGTAGTGTCACAGAATCGTGGATTGATGTCCTTCGAAGAAATCTACCCTGTTGTCTCGATACCACTGTAGAACTTCTCCGCTGTAGTGGCAGCTTGCCAAATCAGGCCAAAACTTTACAGGTCCATTGTGAGCCTTAATGTACGGAAGAATACGTTTTTTCAGGCACCCTGCTTGTACATTTTGGAATCCATAGTCTTGTTTGTCACGAAAACCTGGATTTTTTGTCCGCAGCTGCAAATACCTTGCCAGATCATAAGCTATTTTGATAATTTATCGACAAAAAAGAACTTGAACTTGCTAGAGACGTCAGCTTGACCAGTGGTTTTATAGAACTCTTGTCCGGGAAGCTGCCCATAATCCATCTTTACGTACGTTTCGTCTTCCATGAGGATGCATCATTCGTACTTTGTAAGAATCTCATTGTACAACTTCCAGGCACGTCTTTTGGCCACTAGATTCTGCTTCAGTGTCCTGTTTGGTTGCTTACTGGTCAGAAAAAGATCGAAATCCTTCTCGCTGACGAATCCTTCTGACGTTGCTTTGGCTGGCATTGAATTTCTTGGCGATATCAAGTCCAACATTAATTTTCGGTTCACGGCTTCCATCAAGTAGGGTCAGGTGGGGCAAGAGTGCCATATGGGGCAAAAGTGCCACCTGCTTGTATCGAAGCCTGAAATACATCACTTTATGGGGTGGCTTTCTCAGTCACCTCAAGACTGAGAAAGCCACCCCATAAAGTGATTCCAATCAACCAGTCGAAACCACCATTAGCCTGAAATACATTTTTGATATTTCTTATTAATGGGATGTTATAAAAAGCCCTTCAGATATACTGCATCAAATTTGGTTATACATTATGATGTAAATATTATCAAAAAATCTAAAATACTTACACGTTGTCGAAAACTTCAAAATGTTATAAGAAATCGATGACATAAAATAAGCTTTTTCTCATCATTTTTCTAAGAAAATTTAATAATACGATGTAGATTTTATTATACGGTAATACATTTTGCGACCCTCAATATATAAATACTTATTGTTGCATGTAGATCCTCAAAAAACGTATTTGAAATTCGTCTTCTCCACGGGGGCAAGAGCGCCATACTTGCCTGGGGCAAAAGAGCCATAGTAAACAAGACATATAACCTCAAAAAGTTGTCGCCTCAGAGTGAAGTTTCGAAGTGATGGTGCGTGTCTACAAGCGAAAATCGTGGTCGGAACAAAATATGGTTGCGGCCATACGATCCGTGACTAAATATGGGATTTCTGTGCGAAGAGCTTAATTTTTTTTAATACATGTTTAAAGGAGTACTTGACACTGTTGGTTAAATCTTTCACCTTGTTGACTAATTAAAAAGTAGTTTAAGAAGAATATGAACCGTTTGATTGCGAAATTTTGATGATTTTCTTGTTATTGAGTTATATGGCCGTCTTGCCCCATGGGGGTGGCACTTTTGCCCCACACTGTTTTTTAGCCTTTGTTGATAAGGCATATGAAAACAATTAAGAAAAAATATTTAACGTTTACATATTCAGTTTCAGATACAACAGGTTTAAGTAGAGGATGTTTAAGATTCTATGTACATCATTTGTTTAAAAAAAAAGTTAGATTAAGCTATGTTTATTGAAAGATTTTCTTAACGTGGCACACTTGCCCCACCTGACCCTATAACTTCTTTTAAACAAAATGAATCATGACGAACTTTTCAGCACTGAAAGAGGAAACATTTCGAAACAATCTACTGTCGAAACATTCCAGATCTGACTGCTAGGATCACTACAGTAAAATAAGGTGTGCGTCCTGATATTAAATGACTCAAGCTTTAGATAAAAGAGTTTCAAAATTCTCAAAATGAATTCTAATAAACAGTTTAAGTGCTCTGCTCTAGCCTCGCTTATGTGAAGCATTAAGCGTTTCTTTAGCTACGGCTTGCCACCTTTTGTGTGTGTGTGTGTGTGTGTGTGTGTGTGTGTGTGTGTGTGTGTGTGTGTGTGTGTGTGTGTGTGTGTGTGTGTGTGTGTGTGTGTGTGTGTGTGTGTGTGTGTGTGTGTATTCCCTCTAACCCCCACTGGCCGGCAGTGTTATTATGGAAGAACTCTCTCTACAATGTCGCATTTATGGTCATTGCAGACAGCTTTAGTCCGGGAGTTAGAAGGTGATAGCTCTATTGCAGATCCAGCAACTCATTTCAGAATGTCTGGAGAGTCACGCCCATTCCGAGGTTACTTTCACTCACAATAAGCCCCGCATGTATGCATCACCGTTATCAAATGGATATTGGTTATATATACACACTTCCAGGTTCGAAAATATAATTTTCAAACCTGGCATGTAGGGGAAATGCAGGTAATGTCAGCCTAAGTGTCCCTAATTGAGGCTCATACATATATTCAGCAATCGACTAAATTTACAATAGCAACCAAAAATATCCATTAGTAATCTAGATAAAATTGATAAATAGCAGATTTTTAGCGATGAGCCCAATCTTAGATCCATAGGCCAACATTAGAGACATTTCCCCTATTTATTTTAATTTTGATATTGAATGTGGACAGCTTTCACCATATTCTGCTCTTCCGCCGCCGTTAATTGCTTATTTTGGAATCCCTTGGAGTTTTTCTCTAACTTTTCGTATTTCATTCCGTGCTTCACCGGCAATTTCCTTCCGTAGATCGTTCTTGGTTGGTTCTAACATGATAACGCCTTTTCCGGGTTTTTCTTATTTTCCGAGGGAGATAAATCCGCACTAATTTCCGTTCCTGATTCGATGTTGACTCCTTCCTCGCTGGTTGGTGTGTTCGGTTTCATGTCCACTATCTTGCGATGGTGATATAGGACGAGGCTAACGTCCAAAGTCGCTGGTCCACCGAGTGCTCGTATGCGAAAAGAGAATGATAGAAATACGAAAGGGATCAGTTTCAAGAAGTGACAGTTTCATCAGATTCCCCAACTAACTATACTCAAGCAAGGTAAGAATATACAAGCTATATTGCGACTATATGGTTACTTGGGTACTCATATGGCCGTCAGAATGGTTAATCGGTTGCGAAGTGAAGTATTTCTGAAAGTGATGCGTTATATATCTCAATGTTTTGATTTTATCCTAACGTTACCTCGATGTTATATCACAGACATACATACACAACACATTGAACACCATCTGTCGTATACACTATGATGGGTAATACACTCAACAGATGGCTGTAGTGAGTAAACGTCAAATGCTAGGGAATGGATTATGTGCACAACAAGTGGTGGTACTACCAACTAAGAAACATTTAAGAGTGTTGTCTGCTTGTCTGTGATCATACCTTCACTATCGCAGCTTCGGGTAATCTGCGAAAGTACTTGCATTTTTCTCAGGCACTTTTGATCCAACTGCAATTACTCTCTCATACCCGAAATGTGCCACGACCAAATTGGCACAACGACGCCCTATACGCTCACTGACCGAAGCGCAGGGAGCTAAGGCTTGCCACCCTTAGGTGGGTCACAAAAATTGTTTGAAGACATTGAACATAATCTCAATACCAGGGCTGGTAGCGATCACTGCTGTCAAAAATAGTGATTTTAGTGAAAATGTTTGATGTTTTAAACTTATTCAATTAGAATCTCAAAAGCACTTAAATATGTACGATATAAACCATTAAAGCGATAGATTCAATAGAAGGTTTATGGCTAAACCCATGGTATTAGTCAGGGTGTCTACTAACTGCAAAAACCTTGAAAACCGGGAATCCTCGGGAAATTTTTTTTCTTAAAATACCTGGAAGTCTTAGAGAATTGAATAATTTTCTTACTAAGGATATTTTAAAGAAAATAATTGATTTTAAAATATAAGCATTTAATTTTTCTCGTTGTTTTCAATCACACTTTGAACTTTTTAGATCCGCAGTGGATTATTCTTCAGTAACAAATAAATATAAAAAAACAGAGACTTGAAATGTGTTTTGATTATTTTTTTTTTGTAACATGCATATTTTCTATAAATTTTAAATTTGAACTAGTTCTGGACTTAAAAACCATAATGCTTTAAGGAATGTTCGAGAATCTTAAGTAAAATTCCATGCACAGTTTTAAAGGCTCCGGGAATTTTATTACAACTTCTATGGAGGGAGTTCTGGGAAAAAAATCTTTCAGGAAAACATCAAATGCAATCTGCTTTCAAGGTAGTTCTGAGGAATTTTAGATTTCATGTGAAGCCTGATAGTGGCGCCGGTGGTGTAGTGGTAAGCATGATTACCTCTCACCCCAGCAGGCCTGGGTTCAATCCCAGTCGGCACCACCGGCATGTACTGAGGCATAACATCTCTGATCACGCCTTCCTTCGTAAGGGAAGTAAATCCGTTGGTCCCCGGTTCATGAGTTGATGGGTCAATAGGGAGGGTCCAGGTGTGGGAGCTGCCTCCCTGGTGTCGGTAGCATTGATGCTCAGCACGGAAAACAAGATCGACCGAAAACAAGTCAAGGAAAAAAAAATGTGAAGTCTGTTAGTTTTGAGTAGAATTTCAAGAAACCCTGAACTGAGTTAAAAGTAAATTTTAATGAAAACTCTTAGAATTTCTGAGGAGCACAACTCCTGTGAACTGCAAAGGAACATTCCAAGGGCATTCTGAGGATAATTTCATAAAGTTTGTGAGAGAAAACAAATTCGGAGCATAAGTCCCGCAACCAGGCATGGAAAATCATTTCCATTCATTTCGTGCATTCATTTACATTCATTTGCCTCTAACTTTTTTCTTGAACAGCATTCCGCAAAATGATGCATAGAACATTTGTAGATTCTGTTATTAGCTACAAGTTTTGTTAAAAAGTCAAATTCGTATCTCTTGTGCATGACGAACCAAAGCGAACAGAAGCCACTACTGTTTTTCAGTGAATGTATTTTACATTCACTGAAAAACAGTAACAAGTTCTGCCCGCTCTAGTTCGTGATGCATAAGAGATACAGATTTAAGTTATGAGCAAAAGTTGTAGCTAATAACAAAACCGACAAAAGCTCTATACATCATTTTGCGGAATGCTGTTGATGAAAAAAGTTAGAGGCAAATGAATGTAAATGATTTTCCATGCCTGCCCGCAACTTTACTGAAATTAATTGATTTGCCTTAAAGTGTCGACAATTTTCCTTGCGTATTCTAACCATTATAAACGCCCACTTATTTTCCCTAAACTTATCTATGCTTACCAGAAGTTCTCTAAATTTGGTTAATAATCCGGCAAATTTTCTGATATATTATATTCAAAATTCTCTGACGATTTCGTATCAATCATAGAATTCTTGGAATACCCATAATTCGACGGAATTCCTTGAAAGTCGCTGCAAATTTGTTAATGGCATTATTCTGAAGCTATCTGATCATCCTCGAAGTACTCGGAACTTCGCTGAATATCATGAAACTATCTAAATTTATTAGAAGATCTCTGGAATTTCTCGAAGATATCGCTGCTTGCTAAAAGTTGTCGCATTTTTTCATTTAAATTAATTATCTAATCAACTTAGCTAAATTTTCGCATTTTTTAAGTTCTTGAAATCTTTATAATATAAAATTATATAATTCTGTAGGAGCTTGGCTAAAGTTTCCGGAACTTCTTTAATGTTTCTACAACTTCCTTGAAATTATTTGAACTGCCTTTTGATTCTCTGATCTGTCTCGATGTTCTCGAAGCTTCCCTAAGGCTCTCAATTCTATTGAAGATAAATTTCTCTGAAATTCTCCAGACTTCTGTGAAGTTCCTGAAATATTTCTGAAGTTATCATAAATTCTCTGATGGTCTCTGTACTTCCATGAAATTCTCGGAACATCTTAAGGGTTCTCAATTTTTGCTAAATTTATGATTATAGATCTTTAAACTGCTCCAAAAATCTGAACTAAAGTCGTATGAACTGCTCTTAAGATCTGAAATTCCTCAAAGATCTCTACACCCAACCGGGGGATGTAAGATTCTCTTACAATTATGTGGGATTCATCATCAGAGGATGTTAGTGGAGACTGCATGAACCGAGGATGCGATATACCTAGCTGCGGTCCAATGCAAGAAAATTGGAGACCGAAAAATGTACAGTGTATTAGTGAGTGAAATTAGTTATGTCGAAAAAAAAAGGAAACAGATTGCCGCGACTGGACTCGAACCACGAACGTTCCGATTATCAGACCTGTGCTTTCTCCACTGCTCTCTCCATGCTCCTGAATATGGATAGCCTAAAAGCAAACATGAAGCGCTCATTTTCTCGCATACTCGATTTCGTATGCTTTTTCTGCTGGAGAGATTCGAGGCAAGTGTGTGCGTCGTTCTACAATGTTCTACAATGTGCGTCGTTCTACAAGCTTGCTGGTATAGTCGAAAGCGTAGATAGAAAACAAAATAAAAAAGACAAAAAACCATTACATCGCCTGCATGGTCAATTTCTAACATTCGTTGCGATGTTCATGAACAGAGGATGATAGGAAACGGAACTAACATTCATTGTAATAGATTTTTGGTTTGCGTGTAGATCTCGCATTTCTGAGGTGCTTAGAACTTCTTAAAAATTTGCATAATATCTCTCAATTTGTCTATATTTCTCAAGTTCGCTTAACACCTATGATCTGCTCTGAAATTCTTGGAACTTCATAAAAGTTTCTGAAAATTTTCAGATGTTAAAAGAACCGATTTGAGCATTTCCTTTCATTCCTCAGAACTTTTTCAAAGTTCCTACAATTGTTGTGAAGCAGTCCCACAATGAAGCTCTCTAATCTTTCATAAAGTTAACTACGAACTTGATATAAATCATTTATTTGTTTTCCTTATTTCAGGCACTTTGAAAATTTTCAATATCTTGAACTTGTACATGGAATACGAAACTTCAAGGCATTGAATATTTTTAGATCTTGGACTTACTTAAATTAAGTACGTTTTTTTAACTTTATTAAAGTGAGAAATTTTAGCAAGTGCTAAACTTTAACAATGAATTTGATGTAAAGCTGCTTCTTTAAAACTGATTGCCATGTCTTAAAAACGTTTGTTGTTTTTTGATCTTCCAAAAAAGCATATTTTGAACGACAGCCGGCGTTTGTTGGTATTTTCAATGAAATCCTTTGTTGTGTTTGATGAGCTGGTACTAGAGTTTTCGTCGTTGCTTCCAACGTTTGAAGTGTGATGATCCTCGGTTTGATTGTCGGTGTTTCGCTGTTGTTCTTCAGCGAGACTGAATACCCCCCTCGAGCAGCACACTTGTCACTGAACAGTTGTGACTACTTGTTTGCAACTTATTTCAGTCACAACCAAGTTTCAGCAACTTATTTTGACGGACGAGTGCAGCTTGGGCCTCGGTTGGTGGAGCTGCTGGAGCGGTGCTATTGTTCGATGTGGCTACATCCAAACATTTCTGTTTGGGATGTGCTGCTCGGCCACAATGGCGGCACGTTTTTGGTTGCTTGTCGTACGTTACCAACGTTGTTTCGTTGTCGACCGTGATGTATGATGGAATGGCGCTTTCGAATCGCATTCGCAAAACTCGAACACCGCTCAGGAATCCTGGGAAGTAGTGCTTCAATTTCTCATGTCGACTGGAAATCACTGTCCCGTACTTTGCCATGTGATTCATAACAGTGGCTTGTGGCCGATGAATACGAGTAATGGCTGTCGAATGATATCAACCGCAGTTGTTGCTTGTTAATTATTGTGTACGAAAATCAAGCGTGATCTTGATCTTTGGTGAAATTTTTCGATATTTTTCCAACACTGTCTCCCATATAAAAATGATTTGTTGGGGTAACATTCTTAAATCTGTAACATTGCGAAAGTTTTTTCAAGATGGCGGCGAGAAGCCAAGTTTGACAGAAATCATGCAAACCCAAGCTCGATACCCGATCCAGGTTGAAACTGAACAAAAACCAAATTCCGTATTAGTCAAGCTTTTAGCATTTATTTTCCACCAGAAGTCACATCGGTTGGATATAAAGTGTTTTGTGAGAGTTGTTATTAAACAGGGGACAATCAATATACCAAGATATTCCTTTCACAGACATCACCATAGAGTACCTGACATTTGATAGGGAAAATAAACGAGTAAGGCAGAGTTGACTGAAAATATTGAATGGAATATGAAAAATACCGATGATTAATTAATCTAGAAACGTGGCACTCTAGAGCTACTATACTGCCTATAATCCCATATCAGTCACATATGGAAAAAGTAGGCATTGAGAAAATGGCATCCGAAGTTACGAAGTGCAATTCCCATGTAAATAATTGATAAATAATACTAAATTAATTGATAGGTTTTTCAAGTGAAAATCTGTGGTAATGAGGCTTGCATGTTTTGTTATATCAGCGAAAAATATGGCAATTCAAAGAGCAGACCTTTAACTTGAACTATGGGCGATTGAATTTCAGGATGGGACTGATATGCGATTATTTTGCTAACAAACTGACCTGATGTTGTTTTCACATTTTCTATGATTAAAATCCATAGTTTAATCACATAATATGAAAGTAGATGCCTATCAAGGATAACGTTGTTATCTCAAAATTGACGAAAATCCATATGGGACTGATATGCGATTCTAGGCAGTATAGGAAGGGTCAAAAATGTATTATTTACTCGAACAGAAATACAATTGAACCCATTGGGTAGTTTATGAACAACCCCTGAGAAGTGCGCTGTAAGTTCTGACTTGAAAATTAACCTTTTGCGTCTCTGACGTATTTTGCTGTCCTAAATGTTGCAGTTAATTTGGGAAGCAACAGAAGATTTGACGCTATCTGCGTTGTTTGATTTTTTCTCCCGGTCCAGAAATTTGTGGCATGGCGAGCGATAATTTTAATTTTAGTTTATTTACGCGGTGATGATGTTGGTTCACTCGCAACTATTTTTGAAAAAAATTTAAGTGTTTTCGAACGAAAGTGTACCAAAAGTGCTTCTGAACGTGTTTCGTAGTTGGGTGTGGTGAAATTCGTGCATTCCCGGTTGATTTTGGAAATCCGTATCACAAAATTGCCCACCGATTCCTTTTTTTTTTGCCGTTCGACGACGACGGGTGTGCTTTCGCGAGAGTGACTTTTATTTGGTCCGTTTCTTTGCACGGGTTTGTTTTTTTTTGTAACTAGCGTAAGTGTGCCTGCGATTTGCATTGCATTGAGTGTCGGAGATTGTAAGTAATCTGAAGGATGCCTCGCTGGATACGCCCAAGACTGGACGGGCAGTAGCTGGTGGCCGTGAACGGTTCCTGGGGAAAGCACTTCATGCGACCCTCCTCCCAGATGACCATGGCAATACAGGAAGTATTGGTATTGGAAGGTAATTGCTATTAGATATTTTGCAAACAGTGACAGATAGCGGACATGAAGAACCAGTGGAGGTGCCGGGCAAAGGTGTTTATCCTAGACAAATGGTAACCCGAGCAAAGTTAGAGATCAAATTGAAATCAGAATTTACTGTTATGATGTAACTTATTTTGAATACTCCATTTGATCTCATTTTGGTTGACTTAACGGTTAACACATAAAAAATGAGAGCAACATTTTACACTGTTGAATCAAACGGAAAACTAATCCTGCCTTCAATGAAATCAATTTGATTACTGATTTTGCATTCATAATGTTTGACTGAATACGGGCCTGATGTAAATGGTTAGCATAAAAGCTTCTCACGCTGAAAGACTTGAGCCCAAATGTCACCTCGGGTTGGTTACGAATGACCTAAAATGTGTTAAACAAAACAATTAAACAATAATCGTTAGTTCAACGACAGATAAGCTTAACTTAAATTTTAAACAAGACGTTAACAGCAGAACTTCAAGTTAAGTTGCTTTCATTTAAAATGTCTTGACTGCATAATGAAAGCACAATATGATATCAGACTAATGTCGTGACAATTGTAATCAAAATGAGTATTCATTATGATAGGAACTGCAATCTTTAATATCGATTTGCTTTCATTTTGTTAACCGACTTTGCTCGAGAAGTTACAAATTCGCTGTTGTCGTTGTCGTATGCGCCGTCGTAGTCCCTGTCGTAATCGCCGTCGTAGTCGTAGGCAGTACCGTTAGTATATTTAAAATTAACCACCAACCGCTGAAAATATGAATTATCGCGTATTTCTGTTGTTCATTACATGCCAAGTAAAATTCGAGAACGTAATTTCATTTGAATAGCTTGTTCAACCAGGTCTTAAAAAATCGTCACGTCGGTCATAGCTTGTTATGATTACCTGAACCATGCGTAAAATGAAAATCGAAACTAAAGAGAAAATGGATCTTAATAAAGGCCTCTTTCATAGCTTTTAGTTTAAGGATTTCAAAGATCGTCGGTTACAGTGGCTTGCTTACTGAGCCGAAAAACGCGATCCCAGATCCTTTCATATTAAAAATGTATGGTTAGATCGCTTGTTTATCGTATATTTCGTAAAACTTTTCGTTGTCGTCGGTGCCGGGTCTGAATAGTCATAAAAACTTGAGTAACGCTATAATGAGGGGCTCGGTGGCCTTAGAGCAACCGGTTTTGCTTACTGGGCAGAACATCATGAGTCTAATCTCAAGCCCATCCACATTCAAGATTCGTCAATCGTTTTATTTGGGGGCTGTTCATAAACTACGTAGACAGTTTAGGGGGGGGGGGGTTGAGAATTATCCACGGCCCATACAAATTTTAAATTTTTTGTATGGACAATTGTCTACGCAGGGGGAGGGGGGGGGGGTCAAGAATCTCAAAAAACTGTCTACGTAGTTTATGAACAGACCCTTGTTAACATGACTACATGGTAATAACAGCAACTCGATGATTAAAAAGGAGCTCGTCTGCCTAGTGGCAAACGTTTTTGCTTACTGAGCAGAAGACCGTGGGTTCAATCCCAAGCTCCTTCGCGTTATATGATTGTTAGGACATCAATTCAGCTTATCGTTTACCAAAACGAACCCTGCTGCAAACCCAACCCTATTACCCAATATCCCAGTTATTCCTCGTGGAAGTGCAGAGGTGTTCTCGGCTTCCATCAAAGCGAGTGTCACGTCAACACATTCCTACCCGTTCCTTTCTTGACCTGTGTTCGGGCGCGGCCGGCGCTGGTATTGCCTAGTTTGAGATCACCAGTTTTTACACATTGAGGATGATTGCTAGTCCCAAGCATCGTCTATTGGTTCTCTGTGTAATGATAGCTGGTCTGGCAATAACAGAGTAGCAACCGTGGGCGGTCAATCATGCCCATGCTCATGCTCAGAAATACAATTGAACCCATTGATTCTATAAATTTTTCATTTTACGATAGATTACAATTACAAGATTCCAATTCAGATATTAACTACTTCTTCAAAACTAGTATCCAAAAGACAAATTATAAAGAATCTTTTTTTTCAATAGTTTGTTTACTCGTATATTTATCATCACTATTCTTATATTTTCACTTTAATTGTGTGTGTTGATTTCTTTTCCATTATTATACTTTTTATCAATATAATTACTAATACATAATTAAATATGTTTTGCTTTAATATAAGATCAATGATTCTGTGTTTATCCCTTTATTCACTAAATAATTGTTTACTTGTTTTGCTTTGTTATCAGATACTTATTGATCAATAATATACCTTTTTTGTTTATTCATACTGTCATCTCCTTTCCTGTTGCAAATTTGCACTTTTGCATTTTTTTTTATTTTTTTTTTGTTTAGTTTCTGCTTGTCAAACGGTTATTAATCATACTTGTCACTAAAGTTGTACACGTGTTCTTGTTCTTACTGGTTGTTGTTTCGGAGGGGTTGGCTCTGTCGGTGAAAGCTTTCACCCCTCCTTGCTTGCTTTTTTTACCAATCCTGGCGTAACATTTGAAAAGAGTCTATCAGTTTTTGTAAACAAAACTTGTAAGACCCTTTCCGCGCGAATCGAAGCTCACCTATGCAAACAAACGCCATCGGGTAGGGGAACTTCTCCGCTTCCCGATAGTGTTCTGCGTGGTTTGCGTGGGCATACTTCAGTTCGCGCGGGAAGGGTCTCACAAGTTTCGTTTACAAAAGTTGATAGCCCCCTTTCAAATGTTGCGCGAGAATTAAACAGTTTTAGTCTACCAAAGAGTTACGATTAATGCATTGCCCTCCTACATTTGTTTGTGTGTGTGTGTGTATGTAAATATAATCGCTAAAAAATGTCAATAAGTGTGAACTCAAAACAACAGAGTTCAGGCAACTAGTTTTTTTTTCTTCATTTCTGTTTGTTTTGTATGGTATTTTGTTCATAAAATATGTTAAACAATCAAACTTTATCGGTTTTTGCTAAGTTTCAGTTTTCTTGTAAATCAAAATGCAGTTGAATAGCTTTTTTTTAATAAAAAAAAAGTGTTGTAAACTAAGGTAGTATCATGGTAAGTACCAATCCGAGCGGAGCTCCACGTGATTAGCACAAAAGCGACGTTCTAGCAGTTCTGTGTATGTTCAGTTGAATACTTCTAGTAGTTGGGAATAGGTTTTCCCAGCTAATTTTTGTTTTGTCTTTGCGCGAACACAAAAGAAAGCAAGAAAAAAGTAACTTCCTACATTTTTACACAAATTTTCATTTTCGTTTTTTTTTTGTTCAAACGACATACGAATATAGACACTTAGAAGATTTCGAAAATTGATTTTTGGCTTAAAATTAGAAGCAATTTTTTAGTTTTGAATAATGCGCTACCGACTGCTGTTTTCTGGTCAGCAGACTGGGTTGCCAGATTTTCGTGTGAATTGGAGAAAGAGTGGCAGTTCTCCACAATTCGTGTCGGTTCAATCGGAAGGAAAGACCGTTACCGTTTGTAGTCATAAATATAAAATATATATATATATACGGATCTACTTACTATCTACCATTGTTTTCGTCTATACAGTCATACAAATGATTTTTTGTTCGTTTATTTTTCCATTTTTGTTCAACTTATGGTTGTTGAATATGTAAATGATCATTTCTGCAGTGATGGAAATGTAAGACTGCTTCAAACACGATAGTGTTTGCTGAATACAGTTGGGATATTTTTTTAATCTTTGATTTAGATTCATTTTTCCTTTAAGTGTTACAACGCACAGTGGGTGACCGTTGCGGAAACAAAAGCTGGTCAAAATTAAATATTTGGTAAATAGTCCTGACAATTCATGTGAAATTATGAACAATGGAATCAATTTTTCTGATTAATCACAACAACTTGATATTTTTTTTAAATGTCGGCATAAACAGTTGAGACAAACAATTGAAATGAGTGAACTTAGATTACAGACATCTTTGCATCAACCACTACCCACTGTGCAGGTTCTGTTGACCAATATAAAAAATAAGTCAAACGGTGAAACAAAATTTACTACGAACTGAACGTTTCTTCTTCCTTACCTAAGGACTCTGGTCGACGTGAAATGCATCCAAGTGTCCAGTGCTGCCAGTTTTCTTTAAATAAATAATTATGTCGACATCTAACCGATATAAATTCAACTTGTGCATAAACGGTTGTCTCGAGATCTGCTTCACACTACACTGACTGGTTCCCTTCGTCCTCCTTTCAAATATGTACATCGAACTAACTCACACACATAAGAAAATACTTTTCATAACCTAGTCGACTCCTGTGCCCGCCCGTCTCTGTCTTTGTTCTAACTCTCTTCTTCTTGCTCTACAGTCTACAGTGTGCAATGTCTCACCTACATTGGTTTACCGCCACGTGCCGCGTCTTCCAATGCTCTTACTTTCATTTCCCGCTCGTGTTGTCTAAAAGTTGTATTCAAGGGAGTATCATTAGTGAAAAAGTTCAATCTAACATTCTCAGAGCTTCGATTCTAGCAAAACAAAGTGTAGAAACTAGTTCGGATCAAGACGAACATCTTAACCAACGAACGGAAACATAAAAGTAAAACACTTTGTCTCAAGAAAAGCTCAAATCAACGAAAATACAGAAAGGTAAAACAATCAAAAAGTTTCAAATACCTAAGATACTGCTCATGCAGCGAGTGGGCACGATCTAACGCATTTTGACGTTGGAACTCAGCGGCCTGCTGGTAGTGGTGGCAGTGTCGTAGTCGTGATTGCGCGGTGTCGAATGAAACATACATAGTAGAGAGAGGGGATAAACAGACAGATATAGATATAAAGGGGGTTGTTGCTTCATCACAGTGATCGGTTGATGATTATCCAACTCATCGCTCCTGTTTTGGTATTGTTTATAATTTAAAAACTCTTCCATATCGTTTAAGTTAGGGTATTTTTAAATGGTCGATGAGATTGGTTTGTGGTTGAGAATTTTCGATGTGGATTTGGACCTACTGCGGCCATCCTGGGAACCTTACCTGCAGTGGATCATAGGACATGCGTAAGAGGACCTCCGAGTGGGGATCCCTCGGCATCAGCACATTCGGTCTCGGATATGGTACGTTGGCAGCTATTGGAATTTTGCACGAATGAAAAAGAGGGTAGAAAAACAAAATACAACCAATTAATATAATACAGTCATTTGAAGGCAACACCGAGAGAGTTGCGATTTTTATAGTTTTAACTTCGTATTCGGAGTCGGAAAAAAATGTGATTCTGAAAATGCGATAAGAATAGATCAGTAGGTACACATTGATTTAAGCTGGAAATTTGCTTTGAAAAATACACGCTTGCATATAACGATATCGGTTTGCTCGAAGTCCTGCTAAGGAGGAGTTAGGAAGGTAGAGAGATGGGACGATTGTTGGCGGTATGAAGAAAGTAATTATAAAAAAAGAAACTGTAATGAACAAACAACAAAGAAAAATAACGACCAAACGTAACAGTATTTAGTATAAACTACCATACATTTATCAAATAATTAAACGGAGTTTTCGTCAGCAATGTATATTAAGTTATGTTGGTGTGTGTGTGTGTGTTATACTGCCCATAATCGTATAACGGTCCCTTATGGATAAGAAACCAAGCAAAGATGGGGCTGATATGCGATTATGGGATTATGTGACTTGTGCGGGGATGAGATTTGAATACGTGATCTATAGCGTGAAAGGCATGTAAGTGAACAACTTAAACGTTAGTGCAACAATAAATAAAAATTGATAGTCACACTGAACACACTTTAGTAGCTAGGTAATTCAGACAAAATCGTGTGCAAGAAATTGTGTTTTTATGTTGAACCCATTTTAGTCCCAAGTAGACTGAAAAGCCTATGTTTTACTCTTCTTCCAAAGAAGATACATAGCGCTTGGAAAACCGACACTTCAAATCACATGAGCTTTCAAAAACAAGTTGAATTATATTCATATTGCGTACCCAAGACCACAATGGCCATATGCGAACGTGTTCCGGGTGCCCAGGGAAAGTGATCGAAACTCACATTAATGACATGAAAATTGAACAATAAATCACATAACAATTCAAAATCAAGTTTAAAGATAGTCATATCGAGTGCCCAGAATCTCATTGGCTACATCCGGATATGTTCCGTGTGCTCCCAAGAAGTGACTTGAGCGAAATCCTCTCATGTGACGCATCAAATCACATGACATTTCAAAATTAAGATCATTTACGGCCACATTGCGTGCCCAGAATCAGATTGGCCACATCCGACCATGTCCATGTACCCAACAAGCCGGAATTTTTCTTCAACGAAAAATCATCATGCGACACATAAAATCACATGAGCATTAGGGTGTTTCATTTTGAAAAAAGTGATGAATTTTTGATAGGCCACCCTCCAGTTCGATTCATAGCCCCAAAATATGAACCTGTGCAAAAAATGGTAAAGATTGATGAAGGTTTAGAGGTCGCGCCAATGATTTGGATTTTGTATGGAGATTTTGGTGAATTAGTATGGGAAATTATTGATTTTCGTTTACATTGCTCTAACTTTGGTTGTAGTTGTCCAAACGTTGAAAAAAAAAAATATGTGGTTGTCATGACAATGATCAACAAGCCTGTTGTTGTTGCGATGAAATTGGCGTTGTTGCCTTGTACATATTCAGCTGTCAATTTACCCTATTTTGCCATTTTTTCACATTTTTATAATTCTTGATACGCTGCAAAACTGAGCGTAGCAACTGTAGGCTTTTTGTTTATTGCCATAGCAATAACATACTAAATTTTTTCGACATTTGGACAAGTAGAAGCAAAGTTATAGCGATATAAGCGATTTTTTAAATTCTTCCATAGTAATTCCCATACAAATTTCAAATCATTGGCGCGACCTCTAAACCTTCATCAATCTTTACCAATTTTTGCACAGGTTCATATTTTGGGGCTATGAATCGAACTGGAGGGTGGCCCATCAGAAATTCATCACTTTTTTCAGAATGAAGCACCCTAATGAGCATGCTTGCATTATTTTGAACAATTTTACCTAGTGTCTCACTTTCCGGCAGGTGCTTCCAAAAATTTGGTATTTTGTAATCATAAAATTCCGATTCCCATTCCGATTGAGGAAATGCAGCGAGTTGGGAATCTCCTTCTTAACGTCCATGTAAATTCCCCGTACACCTGTCAGCATATCAAGGCCCAAGGCAGCTGGAAATTTCTCCCGTACTAAACGCTTTACATCACCGTATTTCCCTAGCACCAATGCTAGATCGCTATCCGGGACTACTGGTGGTAGGTCGTAAACTCTCACGCAGGCGACACGTGAACCTCGACTGATTTTCCATGGGCATAATGGCCTGAAGCTGATAAACTTCGCTGCTGCTCGTGATATGGCCATCAGTAGCACCCACTTTGCACGCAAGGATATCCGAAAGCACACCTTGAGACACCCTAATGGCGAAACTTGCTCCCAGATCGACCACGTGTTGGTGGATGGTCGGCATTTCTCGGATGTCGTAGATGTCAGGACCTTCAGGGGTCCTAATATCGACTCGGATCACTACCTCGTTATCGCGAAAATTCGAGCGCGTCTGTCGACCGTTACGAGTTCGAGAAACCGGAGATCGATGCGTTTCAACATCTAGCGTTTGACAGTAGATGGTGTTGCTGCAGAGTACCACCAGAAGCTGAATGAGCGGATAGCGGAAATCAACGTGAACGAGAATCTCAACAATCTGTGGGAAGCTGTCCACGGAGCGGTGAGCACAACAGCACGAGAGGTGATAGGTACAGCTCAGAGGCGCCTCCGGAACGGGTGGTTTGACGAGGAGTGCCAGCGAGTGACAGAGGAGAATAACGTCGCCAGAAGCCGGATGTTGGTGTCTGGTACCCGTCAGAACAGAGAGCGGTACAGGGTAGCAATGTCAGCCGAGAAACGAACCCATCGCAGGAAAAAAAAAAGGCAGTACGAGGAACGCGTGATTGCTGAGGCGCAAGAAAGTATGGAGCAGAATGATATGCGAAGGTTTTACGCAACTGTCAATGGCGTGAGGAGTTAGACAGCGCCGTCTCCCGTCATGTGCTATGACCGTGAAGGTAATCTGCTGACAGATAAAACGATGGTGGCTGCCAGGTGGAAGGAGTACTTCG
This sequence comes from Ochlerotatus camptorhynchus, assembly GCF_037179485.1. Classification (NCBI taxonomy): domain Eukaryota; kingdom Metazoa; phylum Arthropoda; class Insecta; order Diptera; family Culicidae; genus Ochlerotatus; species Ochlerotatus camptorhynchus. The sequence continues at coordinate 758,293 of NW_027040576.1, forward strand.
AGACGTTGCTGAACGGAGAGAATGAGAGAGCATCTACAAACAGAACACACATCGACGACGATGGTCAAGCTGTGGAACCACCAACGCTAGAAGAGGTGAAAAAAGCGATACGAGAGCTGAAAAACAGTAAGGCTGCGGAGAAGGACGAGCTCCCGGCCGAACTTCTCAAACACGGAAGTGAGCAGCTGCACCAGATGATCCACCGTATACTTCTCAAGATATGGGAGGAGGAAGAATTGTCCGCTAGTTGGTTAGATGGTCTCGTTTGTCCCCTCTATAAAAAGGGACACAGACTGAAGTGCGCCAATTACAGAGGAATCACGCTTCTGAATTCGGCGTACAAAATATTATCACGTGTTCTGTTCAACAGACTGAGACCGCTTGAGGAATCCTTCGTCGGCGAATACCAGGCTGGTTTTCGTGAGGGTCGATCAACGACGGATCAAATGTTTACCCTGCGTCAAACCCTTGAGAAGTTCCGGGAATACAACTTGCAGACTCATCATCTGTTCATAGATTTCAAGGCAGCGTACGATTCAGTAAAGAGAAACGAGCTATGGCAGATAATGCAAGAAAACGGTTTTCCGACGAAACTAATTAGGCTGATTCGTGCAACGCTGGATGGTTCGAAATTATGTGTACGGGTTGCAGACGAGATTTCGGCCTCGTTCGTGACCTTAGATGGGTTGAAGCAGGGAGATGCTCTTTCGAACTTGCTATTCAATATCGCCCTCGAAGGAGCGATTAGGAGAGCTGGCGTGCAGAGGAACGGTACCATCATCACAAAGTCGCACATGCTCCTTGGTCGTCCATCGACATCATCGGAATCGACCGTAGAGCAGTGGAAGAGACGTTCGCGCCTTTTAAGAGGGAGACAGCGAGGATTGGTCTCACGATAAATTCTACCAAAACGAAGTACATGGTCGCCGGTAGAAAGCGTGGGAGCAATAGTGGTGTTGGTAGGGAGGTGGTGCTAGATGGCGAAAAATTTGAAGTTGTGGACGAATTTGTTTATCTTGGTACTTTAGTGACGTGCGATAATGATGTTACCCGCGAGGTGAAAAGGCGTATTGCAGCCGCGAACAGGGCTTTCTACGGGTTGCGTAGCCAGCTGAAGTCCCACAGCTTGCGAACGAAAACGAAATTCGCGCTGTACAAGACGTTGATTCTGCCGATAGCCCTTTATGGCCACGAATCGTGGGCATTGAAAGAGGCCAAGAGCTGTCGGTGTCTTCGAGCGTAAAGTGCTGCGAACAATACTCGGCGGTAAACTGGAAAATGGCATCTGGCGGCGTCGCATGAATCACGAGTTGTACCAAGTATATAACGGCATGGATATTGTGAAGCTTATAAAACACGGCAGGCTACAGTGGGCTGGGCATGTGGCACGAATGCCGGAAGAGCGTCAAGCGAAGTCAATGTTCAGCAGGGAACCCGGAAGAGGACGTCGGCTTCGGGGTTGGCCACGCACGCGTTGGCTTTGTGCAGTTGAGGAGGACATCGGGTCCTTGAACGTCCAAGGCGACTGGAAGCGATTGGCTCAGAACCGAGACCAATGGAGACGGTTACTTCGTTCGGCGCAGATTTGAATTCAACGAGTCGTCGCCCATCAGGTACTCAGGTAATGGAATATTAATTGTTCACAGTTGTGCAATTAGCCATGAAGCATCGAAGAATCTTCTGATTTGAACTTGATGAACATAGATTTTTCCTCCGCTATGCAGTAGCAATCATCTGAGTGGGATCCGCGTCCAGTGATTTCACAAAATTTTAAATAGGGGAAATGCAGGTAATGTCGGCCTAAGTGTCCCTAATTTGGGCCCATACATAAATTCAGCAATCGACTAAATTTTCAATAGCAACCAAAAATATCCATTAGTAACGTCCCAATAACGCGTTCATCTAGATAAAATTGATAAATAGCAGATTTTTAGCGATGGGCCCAATCTTAGATCCATAAGCCAACATTAGAGACATTTCCTCTATCTTCCATAGATGGTCTCGCCTGGGATGTGTCAAGCAGAATCTAATCGTCAGTTTTATTTCCACCGACATCTCCACTAGTTGTTTGCTTCCAACGGGGCAACGGCAAAAGCGAACAAACTTCTCACAATGAACAAGCACCGCAACAATGAGTTGCTGGCGAAAAACAGACTATCGCGTGACTCGCACCGAAAAAAAAACACACATCTGCTTGTCGACAGCTAAGAACAAACTGAAGTATGCTGAAATTCTACAATACTCCCTTACGCTTCTGTGAAATTTACTGAGCTTCTACAATTTTGGCTGAACCCATACGAAGTTCCTTGAACTTAAAAAAAAACATCTCAACACTTCTATGAAGTTTTACGAAGTTCCTTGAATTGCCCAGTGATTCACTTCGTGATTCGATGTTCTCAGAATTCTGATGAAGTTTGCTGCACTCCTACAAAGAATTTCATTTATTTTGTGCGAACTACCCTGAAATTGAATAAAGATTTATGATTTTTTCCGGAATTTCCTGAACTGTTTTAAGTCTTAAAAAGTTAAGAAGTCTTAGGAAGTTATTTTATGTTTTAAAAAGTGCTATAAAGCTACAAGAAGAACTTTCATTAAGTTTTTTTTAAATTAACTATTGTTCTCATCACTTCTACGTAGTTTCCAAAACTTGTATAAGGTTCCCAATTATACATAGTTTTCCCGATTTTTTTTTAAAAACCACCCTATTTTTTCAAAATTTTCTGAAATTCTTTAAAATTTCCTGAATTTATGAAACATTTCCTGAATTTATTGGTCCTCTGAATGACTAAAAAGTTCTTTTTTTTTTCCTTGATTTGTTTTCCGTGCTGAGCACCAATGCTACCGACGCCAGGGAGGCAACTCCCACACCTGGACCCTACCTATCGACCCATCAACTTATGAACCGGGGACCAACGGCTGTACTTCCCTTCCGAAGGAAAGCGTGATCAGAGATGTTTTGTCTCAGAACATCCCGGCGGCGCCGACTGGGATTGAACCCAGGCCAACTGGGGTGAAAGATAATCACGCTTACCACTACACTACCGGCGCCGCCTACCTAAAAAGTTCTTGAAATTTACAAAAAATATTGTAGTTGAAGAAACAAACTGAACGGCAACCTAATTGCTTTAAATTTCTCTAAAGCTCGCTTATTTACAACAATGTTTGGAGAAGTTCTGCAAAGTTCTCTGAACTTATACAAAGTTTGCTGAAAATCTACAAAATTCTCTGAAGTTCTATGAAGTTTAAAGTTTTAAGCTTTTGAAAAGTTAGCTGAACTTATATAAAATTTGTTGCACTTCTAGAAAGTTTCCTGACCTTGTATATCTACATAGTTCAATGAATGTCTACAAAAGTTGTACGATGTTTCTTGAAGATCTTTCATATAAATTCTCGAACAACTAAAACGTTAATTTTACATTTAAAAAGTTCTACGAGGAAGGGGTAAGTCACTCTGCCACCTTGTGTATGTGCTTATGTTGTTTCATTGTACTTGTGTGGGTCGGAATGTGTTTCTGAGTGTTTCTACGTGTCTACCGGGCTGTCAAAATTTCAACCGCTAATGCCGCCAATGCTAACTGGCAACCATATTTTCGACCATAAACAAAACGCTGAAAATGATGCGACTCCTTCGCTATTGTTGCTTAATGCATAAAAGTACATCTGGTGGGAGGATTATTTGGAGCAAATACAACCGCAGCCCGGGGCACCGGCATTTAGACTGCGCTTCTAGGTCAGCAGCTAAGAGGAAGAGGAGACAATAGGGGGACTTTTGTGAAGCAATTTTCTGTCAAACGCAAACCAGCGCCTGATTGGTCGGGCGAACATATAGAAACGCGAGAATTTTTACAACAGGTAATCTATTTTCTTGTATTTTGACAGTCGACTGCGTCGCCCATAATCAAATAGTTTTTGCACGGCCGTTTCCGCGAGAGAAGAAGAGCACGTCACAGACAAAAAGAAGCCAGTTGTCTCCTCTTCTTCTTAGGTCAGCAGCAGCTTGCTGTTTTAACGAAATGCTGAAAAGGGACAAACGGCCACGTGCCATCCGGGAAGAAGGACCAAGCAATGGGTGCAATCCTACCCGCAGTAGAAGGTAGAATTCCTGTCGGAGGCAATAGTTCCAACTCCAACTGGCGAGAACCTACAACACTGACAATCAGAAATCAGAAACTGTTTCGCTTGGTCTTGGTTTCCTGGTAAGACATTTTCACCTTTTTAGTATCTGTTCCTCCTGATGCTGCTGCATTCGTGGATCTCAACCGGTTCCGGACTTTCTTTTCTTCGGACTAGAGGTTTTCAATCCAGATGCAGAATGTTTACCTATCCCGGTTATTACAGGACGGTACGGCGGTTTTTTTTTTTTTTGCAAAACAATCGAATGTAAACATCACTAGCAGTGATGCCAGAATTGATAGAAAATTTGCTTATCATGCGGCGGAAGGGTGTTTAAAGTGTGTTTTTTTTTTATGTTAGCACAATGTGGCACAGTGACTTACCCCCTGTCTACGAGCTTCTACAAAAACTTGTGCTTTCTTAACATTAACGAATTGCTCTTGACTTATATCAAGGTCTCTGAACGTCTAGAAGATGCTGTTTTATAAATCAGAAATATTGAACATGAACACCTTCCGCGCCCGAAAATTTAAAAAAAAGTAGTGGTGACGACATGTGAAGACATCTCGTCGATATCGTAGAAGGGTTTTTTTTTTCTAAAGCATCCGTGGGCTGAATAAAGCTCACTATAATAGTGAGAATTTGTTGTGATATCTCTTTTCCTTTGAGACTACCCTTATGGAATGTGATGAGGGTATCATAAAAGAGAAAGGGTCAGGAGTTCCCCACCTAAACAAAAATCCTGAGTACGGCTCTGCTTGACATGCACAGTTATGGCCGGTTGTAGGACATTTGGCCTAAAGTCGTATGGCATAATGGCAGGGTTGGTACGAGTAATTTGAAATAAAATCCACGCGAATTTTTAAAGAAAATCTCCACAAATTCGAGCCAAAACAAATTTGTTACCAAATCCTTGAAATTGCTAAATTCGTGAAATCTGCGTTGTTGTAACAACCCTGCATAATGGTCATTTGGCATAATACATAACATTTTGAATAAAAAACAGCAAAACTCGAAAGAACTGCTTAAGTTTGAAAGATAGAAAAACTTTTAAACTTTAGCAGTTCTTTCGAGTTTTGCTGTTCTCAATTTTGTGAGTAAATATGTATATTAATATGATAACCTATTATGCCAAATGACCATTATGCAAAACGATCATTGGGGCAATCCATAGCATAGTGTTGATATTTGCTATAGATATGTAATAGTGGATTTAAATGTAAGCGAAGAACTGTACTGCCTATAAGCCCATATTAGTCCCATATGGAAAAAAGTAGGCATTGAGAAAATGGCAAGTTGGAGTGCAATTCCCATATAAATATTTGGAAAATCATAGAAAATTAATTTATATTTTTTTCAAGATGAAACCACTACAATTAAGCTGGCAAGTTTTGGTTAAAATATGGCGATTCAAAAAGTAGAACTCTTCTTGGCATCTTCAACTATGTAGAACTCTAACTTGACCTCTGGACGATCGAATTTCAGGACGGTACTGATATGCGATTACTTTGCTTAATGGGACAAACCGACTTGATGTTGTTTTCAAACTTTTCATGATCAAAGTTCGTAGTTTTATAATGCAATATGAAAGTAGATGCCAATTGATAGTGGATAACGTTGTTATCTTAAAATTGACGAAAATCCACATGCGATTATAGGCAGTGTACCTCCTTTTTGCGTTAAAAAATTAAGTGAGGAAAGTCACATGCGATTATAGGCAGTGTACCTCCTTTTTGCGTTAAAAAAATTAAGTGAGGAAAGTCCGCTGCTCATCAACAAATGTTAAGATTAAACTACTACAGTGAACACCGTTCCTAATCAGTCAATTGCATAAAAGAAAATTGAATTTAAACTACCAAGTGCATTTTTTTAAGCCGCTGGTGTTGAAAAAAAAACACGCTTATGGTGGTAAGCTCCAACCGGTATTATCCTCGGATTAAATCCCGATCAAGAATATCCGGCTGCTTTGATGTCGACATCAGGGTTAATCAACAGGACTCTAAGCAAATATTTTGCAGATCATCCAAACAGGGACGGTATTAAAAGTTAATCCGAGTTGGAGCTTACCGCACCGCCATTAGAACGAAAGGCCTGCATGTGGATTTTCTCGTCGTTGATTTGCTCATCACTTTTAATGAAAGTTACGTCGATTATCGAGATGAAACGAAACATCCTTATGGCTTTCAAACCCTTTCACCGACACTCTATCACCGCTCCTTCATTTTTTTTTAAATATGCGTTATGTCCCATTTTCGTTACTTTTGTTTAGATAAATATATGGATGGAAGATAAATTAAACATAGTACGTGTAATCTTCAAGTGTTTTCAATTGAGAAATGCTTTAAATATAGATTTTCATTTTCCGTCATATACGTCATGAAACTACAGTTGATGTATTTCATGAAAGACGAAACTATCAAAGTCAAGCGCTATTTCACTAATCTTCGTCACCGAACCTTGATAGAAAGACAAATGAAGCGACGGAAGAAAGAGAGATATGCGATTAAAAACCTGAGCCGACTGAGGTTCTAGAACAAAAACAAAAAAAGAAAGTGCTGAATCCAAAATTGTAGTCAGAAAAAAATCTCAGTAGGGTAGTTTTCTAGATACAGCCAAACAATGAAATTTCACTCAAAAAAGTTTGTTTACTAAAATACAAATATCTCCGACTGTAAAGACAATTGACACCGTCTTCAACCAGAGGTTGTACAGACTGAATACTTAACACTAGACAACGGACAACACTCAACACCCAGTAGACCAGTAGGAAAATTTCCGGGTTGCGAAAAGTTCCACCGGCTGGAGCGGGAATCGAACCCTCACTTCGTGGCACTCACAATACGCCTGAACGACGGGTGACGCCGCTAACCGCACGACCACGAAGCCCACTGAAGCTATATCAATTATGTTAACGCCAAATTAAAGGTAAGACAATTTGCTTTCGATAGACACGACATCTTTTTTTCAGTTAGATTAGTGGTATTGTTGGCACAACCACTATAAAAAAATATTTACCTTGCTTAAATTTTAACTGAAATCCAATTTATCTAATAATGGAAATATGCAGAAAAATTAAAAAAAAAATCAAGCTATTAATTTACAACAATACCACTAATCTAACTGAAAATTGATGTGCAGTTGATCGAAAGTAAATTTTCTCACCTTTAATTAGGTGTTAAAATAATTGATATAGCTTTATTACAGCCGGAGATATTTGTATTTTATTTTTAAGTGAAATATCGGCTTTTAGCTGTATCTAGAAAACTATGCTACTGAGATTTGTTTGACTACATTTTTGGATTCAGCGCACGATTTTACATAAGGATCATAGGTCAAACATTGAAGTTAGTTAGTGTTATTTGTAACGCGAGCAGCAAAATAGCCATGGTTTGAAGCTAAAAGATTGTTGAACAAGTGGTGATTCTACCAAGCAGATGACTCCGCATATACTCAGAATTGACAACAGTAGAGCGAATCAGGCGAGAAACTGAAGGAATATGAAAAACATTCCCACCGAGTGCAAACTCGACAGTGATAGATTAAAGACTGAATGATAAAAGATGTAAAATCAGCGAGAAATCATTTGTGACTTAGACTCTCCGGATTTTTATGAATTTTATCTCCTAAAACATAGCTAAAATAGTTTAAATCTAGGAAGGAAAAGATTGATTCGCTCTACTAAAGAGACCGCTTAATTGTTACAAATAAATGTACTTGAAAACGACTCAGCAATTAGCCACGGTATGCTCAGCTGTTAATTTTCGCTTGATTTTGCGATCAACGAAGCATGTACAGATATAATAGCAGTGCATGCCGATTTCCATACAAAATGGTCAACTTTGACATGATGTAACTTCGTTGTCTTATGATCAATTGAGCTGAAACCTTAGTCACAGAACTGCACTTATGTTCAATTTTACGATTACAAAATACCAAATTTTTTGAAGGACCTGCCAGAAACTAAGATACTAGGTGAAATTGTTCGAAATAATTTGATTGCCCAATTCATATCGGTTTTATTTTGCGAGTGTCCGTTTCTTATCACATCTGATGTTATATTTCTGGTTATATCGTCTAGATTAACGGCAAGTGTTCAGTTTAATGCTGGTTAGTTTTTATTTTCTACCTAAATATTAGTAAATATGTTGTTTAGATGCGATGGTTCTTGGCACTCAGGAATTCTACAAGTAGTGGACGAAAAACGTGAATCTGTCAAACGATCAGCAATCACGAAGGAACTAAAAGGAAACAACTGAAACCACTGCAACAGCATTTCTTAGAGTATTCCGAAAAAAGGGGTTCGATATCAATGAAGATATTCAGCTAATATCACAGACAAACAGACATAATACTGCATATACTGTTCATCGATCACCCATTTAACCAACCGGTCAGCACTCGTGATTTTTTTTTCAGTAATCGTTGGGACGTCATTTGTGATTAGCCCCGGTCCCTTTCAAACTGTTTCATTATTTATGAATGGCCCTTATATTTGACATTGATTGATTCGATTAACAGTCCGAACACGATGCCTCCGGTAAAATGTGTAAAGGCAAATTGATTGATTGATTTATTTATTATAGAGACTTTCAGCCGTTGGCTGGTTCGTCTCTGAAAAGATAGTGTGGGGTCCAGAAGGGACCTTATCTAGTTACAAAGTTTTTTTTTCCTTTTTATCATGTTAGGAGGTCTATAAGAGGCCTCCTCTCTAGTTAAATACTGAGGCTGTCAATTTGCTGTCTTTCTTCTGCGTTTTTGTTGTTAAGTCTTGCTTTGGTTTGAGATATTGGGTGATAAGAGAAAGTCCATTTGTATTGCGGTGGTCGGGTTTTTGGCAGGTTTCATATTTGGTCGAAGAGACCAGCCTCGTGGAGGAAGCCCATTAATGCTGTGATTCTAGTCGGGTCGTTACTCAGTGCGTCCTTAATGCTACCCGGTATGCCGTACAGCTCTCGTGAGCCTTCGTATTGAGTACAGTGGCAGATTATGTGTTCCACTCATCCACACATTATGTGAACAGTTGGTACGGCAGAGCTCGCAAAATTTCCGGAACGGGCCGCTCCCAGAAAAGTTATGCGAGACTTTGGTATGGTCTGTTCTGAGTCTTGCCAGAACAACCTGAGTTCGGTAGTCAGGGGGGTCTTGCCATCTTGGTGTGTCAGCCTTCACTTTTCTAAGGAAAATGCTAGTTGATTGGGACCATGTATTTGACCATAAGTCCCAGATTTTGTTGGCAACCCATTTTTTCAGGTCCCCCGATGGAACCTCCTTAGTGAACAGTTGGGCTCGTCTTCCAGAAGCCGCTAGATGATCCGCCTCCGTATTACCACGAATGCCGGAGTGGCCCGGAATCCATACAAATGTAGTGTTTCTGGGGGCATATCGTTGAATGGCTTGGATCCATGAGTGCTTAATAGAGTCTGAGTTGAGGGCTAAAACTACACTTGCGGAGTCCGTAAATACGGCAATCGGCTTGTTTGAGGGAGTGGTAGCAGCAATAAAAGCAGAGACCGCTTCTGCCGAGAATATAGTGTACTGGTCTGGAAGTCGATGAAGTACGGACATTTGGGGGCCCGGATAGTGTGGTTGCAGTATCTGGTTCTCTGGAGTTCCGCGACGGATCTCACAAGTGCCGTAGAGTTGGATCCTGCCTTGAACTTCTTCTTTATCGCCAAGTCTATAATGGGCCCGGGCAGGTTCCGATCTCTGATTCCACACCAATGTATGCTAGACACCGGGGGGAGCTCCAGATTGGCGGTGGCTGAAAGGAGTTGTAAAGACAAATTGGCAATGTTTGAAAAATCATTGCTCAACAATTTATCAATCGATCTTAAATCTTTTGATACCGAAAAAATCTGATGTATGAAGTTTGAAATGGCACCAATAGATTTGAAATTCGTCAATTAATGGCTGAGCTATGATTTTTCAAACATTGCATGTTTGCCGTTACACATTTTATCGGAGGCATCGTGTTCGGAGTGTTAATCGATTAACGAACCGACAATCGGTTATATTATGTCAAGTAATCATTAACTTCACCATAGGATCACCACCCATCGATTCAAACATGTTATGCACTCTCATTGGTGGAAAAATGACAGCACAGCGAACAAAACATAATCAATCAGTAATTAATCGAGTTATTAAAAAATGGGACATCACTGACTTTTGGTGTGATTGTTTTGATAAAAAAAACGCGCGAAACGTCAACTCTAACGAGGGGCGGCAAAGACGTGAAAAGCACATATCAGACACAGGGGTACGAAGATGAAAAAAAAATCTCCGATTGGTTCATCTTAGTATTCTTATTTGAATTAACGACTAGTTCAAATTAGTTTGAAGTGTAACCACCGGTGGCGTGCATAGTCCTCTGCCAACTCGTTTGAACACTACCGCCATCTGTTGGGCGCAGTGCTCTCCAGTGCTTATGTGCTTATGAACGATGTAAAGGGTGTCCACGATGAAATTGCCACACTATGAAATTGCTCTAACTTTTTAACCGTTGGGTAGAATTTAATGAAAATTTGGGTGGATTTAGTTCATAGTGCATTATTTACATCCTGCAAGTTTTAAAGTCCTGTGATCAAAACTCGCGGAAATGGAGTCGAAAGAACAGCTCCTGCGTGATAAAATCTTGCGCATTCATCACGAGAACAAGGATCTCTCGCATCGTTCCATCGCTAAAACGTTGGGAATCGCGAATTCCACGGTGTCGCGAGTGATTAAGCGGTTCGAGGAACGGTTGACCACCGATCGGAAGCCCAGAAGTGAAGGAAAAAGTATTCCGTACAACACCAAAAATCACAACCGCGTAGTTGGGGCCTTCAACCGAAATCCGAACGCCTCCGTTAGGGATGTGGCTAAGAAGCTGCACCTAAACCGAAGTTTTGTTCAGAAGGCCAAAACTAAGGCTGGGCTTCGAACGTTCAAGGTACAAAAGGCCCCTAATCGCGACGAGAAGCAGAACAAGTCCGCCAAAACCCGTGCCAGGAAGTTGTACCTCAACATGCTGACGAAAGTTGAATGCTGCATCATGGACGACGAAACATATGGCCGACTTCAATCAGATCCCCGGCTACCTGTTTTTCACGGCCAAGGATAAGTTCAGCGTTCCGGAGCATGTCCGCACTCAGAAGATGTCCAAATTTGCGAAGAAATTCCTGGTTTGGCAAGCCATCTGCACGTGCGGGAAGCGGAGTGCACCTTTCGTGACCCAGGACACGATGAACGGACAGGCGTACATAAAAGAGTGCCTCCAGAAGCGGCTGCTTCCTCTCCTGAAGGCCCAAAACGTCCCAACAATCTTCTGGCCGGATTTGGCCTCATGCCACTACTCCAAGGACGTGCTGAAGTGGTATGCGGACAATAAGGTCAATTTCGTGCCGAAAATGATCAACCCTCCCAACACTCCGGAGCTCCGCCCCATCGAGAAGTACTGGGCGATTATGAAGCAGCACCTTCTTAAACGACCTAAAGTAGTGAAGACAGTCGAGGAACTGAAGAAAGTATGGGTTTACATGCAAAAAACGGTTGATTCACAGGTTGTGCAGAATCTTATGGCCGGGGTTAAGGCCAAGGTGCGGGCATTTGCGTATGGACTGTAAATAAAATACGAGTAAAATGGTAAAATGAAGTTTAATAGTTATTTCTCAATCCCTGAAAATTTGATGGCAATCGGATGAAAACTCGAATTTTGCGAATCAATTTTGTGTGTGGCAATTTCATCGTGGACACCCTTTATTACAATAATTTATATTCACAGTGTTGTTTCTGTTTGTCTGTGCTAATATCATATTACCAGGTATGTTCTTTATTGAAATCGAGGCGAGCGTGTTGTTAAAAACTCATATGCCACAAACGGTGAAGTGATGATATTTTATCATTAGGGGTAAAAAAAAAAGATTTGACATCATTGAGTATTTTTCAAAGCAATTTCACAGCTAGGTATCTGCCTTTACATTCACTTATTCTTGAGCTACTGATTTTTTCCTATTAGCAAAACATCCGATTGCACAGTCCACACATTAATTTCCCCGCGATATTACTCACACTTAGGTTTATCAACAGTGAGCTGGTACGTCTCCTATTACTCACTCTTTGTTTTCTTTGAACTAGGATTAGCTTATGAGAAATACCCAAGATGGCAACACTATTGTTGACAATTGGTTAAAATTTAATGTAAATGACTAAATAAAAATTCCGATCCCAAAGCTCATAATTTTAGTGCATAGTGAACTTTTTAGCTCTTCACAAACCTCAGAGAAGTCTATTTTTACGTACCTGTACGACCTATTACCTTCTCAACTTAGTGTTCTTTGAAACACTTCCTTCTTATTATTAAGCTTATTTCTTATCGCATATTAGCTTATTGCGTGTTCTCAACTTAGTGTTATATGTGCGCTTCCACAGTTATTAATTGAGAGCTTTCGATGCCTGTACCATTTTGCATTAGTATAATTGTGTTGCAAGTACAATCATACTCTATTATTTTCTAGACTGGACCGGGAATCGAACCTAGCCACCTTTACCGAAAGAGCTAAGGGAGGCCACAGTAATTGGGAGACTTCTATGCCAACCAATGCATGAACTATATATTGTGTGCCATGCACAATGTACTCTATACCCATGGAAATTAAAAACATTTCCAACCAGAAAGATGTTCTAGATCGGACCGGGAATCGAACCCATCGCCTCCGGCTTGGTAATATCGTGCTTTTTTTTTACTGACTACCAAAAGTGTCTAACTTTAAAGCAAAGAATAACAAAGAGGGCATTCTTGGCACTAACGGGGTTTCGAACCTAGACAATTCACTTCCAAACGATCTGATCCCGTGCCTTAACCGACAGAACCGGGTATTTTATTGTAAATTTAGGTGGTAAAATGAATACTTGCAGTTTTTAGCGATGAATTCTTCAAAATATTGGTATTGTAAACGTTCTGAGGGATAGAAAAAAACATTTATTAAAAGGAGTATACCTCAAGATAGGTATAAATACGTTGGACATACGGACGTTAGGCATAATGGACGTTAGGCATAATGGATGTTAGGCATAATATACATTAGGCATAATGGACATCGGGCATCTTATGCTATTTTGAAAGGACGTCACCAGCATTCGAAATAGAGGGAAGCAACACTTTTTGTTTTTGTTTGGTGATGGCTCTTTAGGCAGAATGCCACAATTATCGAATTGTCTGAAAGACTGAATGAATTACTGGGTCAACTGCCTGAAATTAGTAGACCCTTATTGTTTCAAAACACTTTCAGCCTTATTTAAGTAATCGAATCTTGTCATTGTGGTGATGTTTTCGTTGATCGGAAGCTTAAAAACTAATGAATTGAAAAGTCTGAATTTTACCGTTTCGGTTAAAATTACCGAAGTCCGTAATAATTTCTTAGTGTGTATTGCTCCAGTTGACAAAGAAGAACGAACATCAGTTGATACAGGGCTAAAAAAGGTTGATGTTTAATTAATCCACCATGCCAACAATTATTGCCACTGATATTTCAGAGAAGGGGAAATCCATTCGGAAAAATAATTTCCTTGTTAGAATCTGAAAAAAAAATATCAATATCCCGTATGGAAACATGCATTTCGTCACGTTTTTCCTCTACCTTATGCATTGCTTGTCTAAACCACTGCCCCTTTAGTAGCGTACTTAATGGATCACCCCTTTTATCAAATATTTCGCAGTGAACATTAGAGAAAAAAAAAAATACGTATAAGATTTAAATTTAAAAACATTGAGGATTCTACTAGGTTCTGGATCACGTATAAAATATCTAGGTATGAGATCTCAAAATTTGTTTAAAGTCTCAAAATGTAAAATATACGAATACGAAAATATTTTCATCTCCCAAATTCCAAAACGCTGGAGATTTCCATTATTCATTTACAATTAAATCTCAATATTGAATCAAGATGAATATGTTGGAAGTTTTTCTTTGTTCAGATCCTTGAACGTTTTCCAAGTTCCAAAATATATAATTTTTATTTTCCAAATACACCCAACTCTAAATTTGCGCGATTATTTTTTTTTCCAATATTCTTTTCCAGTGGTAAACTTAGAAAATGTTTGTAGGTCGGTAATATTTCCTTGAGTTTTTTTTTCTTGATTTTTAAAACCCATTGCATCAAATATTGGTGTCATCTGAAGATCTTAGGAGTAAAAAGAAGACCGCCCAAATTTACAGTTGAGTGTACAGACGTTTGAACATGTTTAACAACATCTTTAATATTCTTTTTTCTAGTTTATGAATCTTAACAATTTCTCCAAATTTGTTTGGTTTGTTTTTTAATCCACGAACTTAAAAAATTACGAAACTGAGGCTGGGTTTGAGTCTGGAATCTTGACAAATGGACGCCTCTAGTACCACGCTTGTTGCAAACTGGTTGTGGAAACTTCTATACGACTTATTTCAGTCATAAACAAATTGTTGCAACTTTCTGCGACTGAAGTGTGATACTCGGGTCTGGTTTAAAACATTTGCTTAGTTTTCTAAAATAAAACCTAAGTTCAATCTCTCTCGCTTTAAAAAATGTATGACACAATCGACCTAATGGCATTCAGCATAGCATGCAAAAATTATTCATAAGTCGTAACTGCAGAATTTTGAAATTCTGGGACCCTGAACATTTTTTTTTGAAATTTTGAGCTAAAGTTTAAGATTTGTAAAATTGGTACATGTTCTTCAAGATGTTTTTTTTAACAGTGTATAACGTACGTATGCCTATCGGCCATATGCCTAACATATTTCTGCCTAACGTCGCGCACTCGATTTAAATATCTGTGAACAGAATCGACTGATATTTTGAAAAATTAACTTCTTTAAAGCGGCAAGTGCTTATTTTACCCAGACCCACTATGTTTATTTTACTCCCGGTTTCCCTATAAGTGTCCCTCAATGCGACTTGAGACGGACGAAAATAGCACCGGCTGCGGCTAGGTCCGACGATGTATTCCTTGGGAGTCACATTTAGTTTTGCTCAATTCGGTTGAGGAAAATGGATCGTTTGGGCGTATATTTAATTTCATAGGAAACATTATAGAATAACTATACATCACACCAATGACGATCGTTGATCAATGAGCAGAGTTGTTTAAAGTCCGTGTCGGTGTTGTCGTCGTCAGTGTCCAGAGGGATATTGAAAGCAGAACTCAAAACAGCAAATCAGAGTCGAACAATGAGATGGGAAAGATAGAACAAAGTATGATCATGAGAACCACAGGTAGTGCAGGAGCGAATGATGAACAAGGACTCAACACGGAAAATCGAATAAGGTACCAGGCGATAAGAGATACTTGATGCTTGTGAACGACATGAAGAAGGAAACGATATAGACAGATGACTTGAGTGGGTGGTGGCATGGGAATGATGGTGGTGGTTGTATCGAGAAAGAGCAAAAAATGGTCTTTGAATACAAACTCACGTGGTAGTTGGAAACCGGCCGCCGCCGCTGCCGCCGCCGTGTCTTGCTGCTGTTGCGAGTGCAAATGCAGGTGCGTATGGGAGTGAGCGTGGTATTCACCGGCCAAGCGCAACTGTAACAAGTGAACAGACGATAACCACATACGAAACAACAGTGTACACAGGGATGGTGGGTTTTTGAAAGAAGGTTATTTTTTGTTTTGCTTTTCAATGGGAATTCAATAATTTAGAAAGTATGGGACAAAATGGTTGCTGATACGTACCATTTGTTCGGCCGGATCTAGCCCAAAGGGATGTGGCGGCAGGCCTGATTGCAAGTTTGTTTGTTTTTTTTTGTATTGTGCGTGTACGGTTTGGTACGGTTGGTAAGAGCAAATGGAAGGAAAAAAGGCCACAGTTCAGATCGCCACGATCCGCACCACACACACGAAGAAGCAAGCCACGTCAGACGACAACAACCGAGTGCGGTGTAATTGGTGGGGATTTTTAATGGTTTTTTTTGTTATATTTAATTTTGGTAATCCCACATTCGTTTGGTTTTTTTTTTTGGTTCAGGTTGTCAATCGATATCATTGTATTTTTGGATCGAATTTTTTTGTTTTGATTTTGCGCAAAGTTTAGTTTTAGGTCAAGATAGGTTTTTGTTGAGGCGTGTTTGTATGGTTCAAGTTTTTGCGTGTTTCGGCAGGTACCACACATTACATCACATAGAAGTAAAGATTTTGATGTTAGAATCGACACCAAAGAAAAAAGAGAGTGGAAGAATATAACATGTAAAGGAATAAAATAAAATTTTCGTGAAAGCTTACCTATTCGTTCGCGTTCGAGCTGAGCTAAGGCGGCCGGATTGCCATACAGTGCCGGAAACTGCGACGGGTGCATCCCTCTGTAGAACGGAAGCAGAAAATATTGTTTTATTAGTCATCCAAATATCTCACCGACAAACGCGGTCTCACCTCATCCGATAGTACTCCATCCAGTGTGGTTCCAACCGAGACTGACCCATGGCCTGCTGTTGTTTCAGCTCGTCAAACTCCCTAAAAAAGATGTCCCTGTTAATCGTAGAGAATCGCCAAAACTCGATCAATATCATTTTTCAATGTCATAATAATGGTTCAATATAACAATTATAAAAAGGAAACGCAACACAAAACAGAAACCATCTCCCCGGTACAACGCACTAGGGAACATACAAAGGGAGTGTGTCAACACAGGAAAACCCAAGGTGAGTGTGAAGCAGTGGCGTAGCCTGGTTTTTTTACAGGAGGAGGAGGTTTATTATATTCAAAAAACAGGGGAAGCCCATTTAGCAGGAGTTATTTTCTCTAAAAAAGATCAAAATAAAACGGTAATTTGTCTTAAGAACACCATTTTTGAAAATTATGATAGTTTTTTTTTTCTAGAAAGACGACTTAATTATCTATATCTTGCATACTTGCATAAGGCTAAATCCAAAATAAAAGCGGCACAAAAGCAAGAACGTAGCCACGAAGGGCTGAAGGGCTAAATTTCCCTACACGATGATGTCATTGATTTCCGTGGGCGGCCTTCGGTTTGCGAGAAAAGGGCTTACAAAGTTTTGTTTACAAAAGCTGGCAGGCCCTTTTCGATTGATGATCGAAAATTGTGTCCTCTGAAATCTCCTTGAATGTTTCCTAATGTATATACAATATTACTAGACTTACACTCAATTTGTTTAAATTGCGTGTTGTTGTCAAAAACGGAACTTGTCAAAATTTGAACGTGCCAAAAACGGAGCACAATTGTACCAACAATCAATACGAAACTAACGATTTTAAATTGGCTCACTACTTGACTAGCCTATTGGTCCCAAGTAAACGATTAACGTACCCCATTCTAGTCGAAATTCTAGTACTACGCAATGTTTGTTTTGATTCGCTATGAAAGTTTGACAGGTAAAATGAGGGGTTATTGGTTTTTCCTATGTTTCGAGGGGTGAATCGATTAGCTTGGGACCGAAGAGAGT
This sequence comes from Ochlerotatus camptorhynchus, assembly GCF_037179485.1. Taxonomy (NCBI): domain Eukaryota; kingdom Metazoa; phylum Arthropoda; class Insecta; order Diptera; family Culicidae; genus Ochlerotatus; species Ochlerotatus camptorhynchus. The sequence continues at coordinate 775,825 of NW_027040576.1, forward strand.
ACCAGAGCTGAGCCAAAAAGTTGAGCACGTTATTTCGGGACTTTCAAGTCTTAGAGTTACCTCTATGATTGTACTGCCCATAATCGCAAGTCAGTCACATCTGTAAACAACTGGAAATGAGAAAACGCATTTTTTTTATACAAAACAGTGTCAAAATCTAGAGAAAATTCGCAGTCCCCTGGGTAGGAAACTTGAATTAATCAGCTATTTATTCATCAGAACAACACTATCAGAATAAACCAGGGGAAGCTCATAAGTTTTGACAGGCGGTGCACCGCAACTATCGGTAATTGAGAGATTCACAACTGACAAGAGAGTGAGAGTGAGCTTTTGCGCTCTCTTTTTCCATTAAGCTGGGTTTAGACAGGGCAAGTAAATTGATCAAGTCAGTTGAATTCAATTGACTTGAACGCGAATTGAACGTGTAAACCATGCCATTCAACTGACTTGATCAACTCACTTGAATTGAAAAAAGTTTGAACCAGGCTCAACTTTTCAAGCCAATTGAATTCAACTGAGTTGATCATTTGACTTGCCTAGTCTAAACCAAGCTTTACTCTCTTTGTCTGCAATCAGATATCCAAGTGCACAGCGAGAAATGCACGCTTTGGGCACCCATACATCACAAATGTTCTCATAATTTAAACTCACACATTCATACCGGTCTGCAAGTATGATAACGTCCAAAGCGTACCAGACTGCTGTTTCCGTGTTGCTCCCGTTTGACGCGTGACTGCTGAAAGCTTCAATTACAACTAGTGGATCAAACCGCCATGTATTGTGGAAAATTTGTGGTCTGTTTCAAGACGTGATAGAAGGTCTGCTTGTCTTACATCAGGCATTTGACCATTCACAAACTTACCACCCGCCACCCAAAAAAGCTCGCTTTTAAGTGCACTATTTAACGAGTTTTGTCATGGTAGTGTTATCGACATGCATTAGGGATGAGGCAGATCATCCGAACTGAATTTAATCCTTTTTGAAGCAAACCAAGGTCGAAGATTTAATTGAACCACACTATAAAATAGTGTATTCATGGTCACTTGTGGTCTGGAGTAAAGAAGTACAGCTATAATGTGCCAATACAAATCTTTAAAAATCTAAACGTATTTTTTTTTAATTATCTATACCTGTGCCGTGCACAGGTTGCACATGTGTACGTGACGCCACTAATCCAATGCAATTGGGTGAAAACCTTCAAATCTACAACTACTAATAACTGGCTGTTTTATTTCGTCAGGTTCATCGACCAATTCAATGGATTGATTAATCAATGAAACACTGTCTACTAAATAATCATTAAACTTAGATGCAATTACTTGTTCTGACTGTTCTAATGTGCCATTAAAAGTTATGGACCGCGGTTTGCAATTACTAGGTTTTAATAAAGATTTCAAAATTTTCCATAACTCCATTACTTTGATGCTGATCAATCTTCATTTGAGCATATTCTCAACGAGTTTTCTTAATCGATTGTGAATACTTATTAATTACATATGAAGTACTTTGGATTACATTAAGTACGGCAAAATAATTTTCAGTACTTTCATTACGACTTTATAATGCATTAATTACATTAACCTTTGTGTGCCTAACGTCTAAATTTGCATATATTTCAAAATTCAATTAGCTCTAAAACATAACTTCTCAATCTTTTTCTGCACAAGTTACATTTTTTTAAAAATCTATTTAAAAAATTTAATCCCTCAGGAAAAAAATTTGATCAATACATGGTTCCGGAGCTATTGCGGTTTCCGTTGGGTTCACTCTGGGTCGGCATTCGGCTTTAATGTTCTGTTATAATTATACACATGCTGATCATAATATTTGCTCACTCAAATTATGTAATTGAACCAATGGTTCCTATAACGATGATCTATAACCTATATTGGGCATCCCGGAAAAGTTCCGGTGCCCCCGGGAAGTGGCCAATTCTCAACATGAACCAAAACCTGTCGTGCAACATATCAAACTTTATTATTTTACAAAACTTGGCCGGTAATGGCCTTATTGTCAGTCCACGGACACACTAGCTCTCCTGGGCATATTTCGGTGCCTCCGGGAAAGTGGTCAATTCTCGACAAGAACCAAAAGCCGTCATGCGACATATCAATCTTCATATTTTTTTTTTTCAAAACTTTGCGGGTAATAGCTTTATTGAGATTGCCACGGTCACATTGGCCATCCCGGAAATGTTCTCGTGCCTTCGGGGAAGTGCCCAATTCTCAAGAATAATTAAAACGCGTCGTGCGGCACATCAACCTTCATGATTTTACAAAACTCGGCTTGTAATGGCCTTCGTGACAGTCCGCGGAAACGACTTTGAAATCTTGTTGAGAATTGGCCACTTCCTCGAGAGCTCCGGAACTTTTCCGTGATACCCAATGTGATCATTGATCATCGTTATAGCTGCCATTGGTATTATGTTCAGCGTGTGTATAATTATTACAGAACAGTAAAGGCGAATTCCGACTCCGAGTGACCCCAACGAAAACCGAAATAACTCTTGAACCATATATTAATCAATTTTTTTTTTCAGATCGATTCAAAAACTCGACAAAACGCAACTTGTTGTGCAGAAAAATATTGAGAGACTATGTTTTTAGAGCTGATTGAGTTTTAAAATCGATGCAAATTCAAACGTTAGGCACGCAACGGTTAAGTACTTTTGCGGGCATTTTAACTCCGACACACCGGTTTTGGGTATTGCGTGCCCCTGGGTTGATCACGGCATTATACCACGGCAGGGGACAGCCTCCGGCCAATGGAACTACCACCAATCGATTCAGCAAAGTTTTTCCTTCCACAATAACGGGTGTTAAATAAAAAATGAGAATGATTTCAATACCTTTCTGTAATTAAAGTAAAGAGCGTAATTTTTTTTTTCTCTCCAAGAAAATTGCTCTCTGGACTCCCTAAAAATGGGTGGCATGTTTCTTTTCGCTCGGGTGCTGTCAGTTCAATCGAAGATGGCGTCGAAACAGCAAAGCACTCCGCGAGCGTATTGTACGGTTTTACGAAACGCATGGTCATCGTGGAAAAAAGTTTACGGTAGACCACTTTCGAGACGAAAACGTGCCCGTGAGTACAGTTTACCGTATCCTGGCATCCCTGAGCGTGGAGCGGAAAGCCGGTAGCGGCCGTCCGGCGAAGATAATGACGAAGAAGAAGAAGGAAGCGTTGAAAAAGCTGTTCGACATCATCTGTCGGAAGAAGACTCGGTCCCTCGAGTACACGGCCGAGGCGATAGCGACCGTGAAATCGCAGTGCCTGTGGATGATAAAGAACTACCGCGGGGCGTAGTTCATGCTGGACGACGAAAGTTACTTTCCGCTCTCGAAGACCCACATTCCAGGAAATGACAGCGACAAGTCGGCCACACCCCCCGAATTAAAATATAAGTTTAAGCATAAATTTGAAAAAAAAGTTATGCTGTACATCGCCACATCGGACAGAGGGATTGAGAAAATTCTTCTGCCGTTCTTAAAGAAGCATCATGCGGATGGGAAGTACGTCTTCTGGCCGGACAAGGCGTCTTCCCATTACGCCAAGAAGACGCTGGAGTATCTTGAGCAGAAAAAGATACCGTACGTGCCGAAGGAAAGGAACTCGACCAACTTGCCCCAGTGCCGTCCCATTGAGGTTTTTTTTTGGGCTCCTTCAGTGCCCTAGTGTAAAAAAAATAATTGGCGGGCCAAGGATACGTTGACCAGTTGACCACAAGGATCCGGAATTGTATCCGGAAGATGGACGTTAGTGCCGTCCAGCGCTCTTGTGAGAGCATCGCGACTAAGTTGCGTCATACGGCTGACCAGGGCCCCTTCTCCAATATTCATTGACGTTTTTTTGAAGGATAAACATTATGTTTTTAATAAAAAATACTGAATTCGTTGATTTTTTTTTTTACTAGCTATATGACTGAGAAAAATTCTCATTTTTTATTGAACACCCGTTAGATGTAACATGTTGGCAGAAACTGTCATCCAGCCATTCAATTAAGTCGCGGTTTGGTTAATTTTTGTCCATTGTGCAAGGGTTTGCGTATTTTCTCTTTTTTTTTAACAATGTTGTTCTTCTACACGCAAAAAAGTTATCACACAGTTAGAATATAAAGTTTTACAGGGGCAAGATGCGTTAGTATTTTTTTTTTCAATAATAGCAGCTTCACTGCAACCCCATTAATGCTTAGCCTTTTCAAACCAGCCTGTTGATGTTGAAAAAAATAAATCAAGTAGATGGCCCATCTTACCCAGTGACACGTCTTGCCCCACCTTACGCTATTGAAATTACTGAAAAAAAAAACAAACATTTTGTTCATGCCTTTATAGCCTTTAAATTTAGCTATTTCCATATAAACTTCAACGACGACTTCCGGAGAGCTTTGAGATTTGGGCGCAATTGTCTTTATAAACAAACACGTCAATCGCCGATTGCATGCGAATAAAAGCTTAATCCCGCAAATAAACTATATCAAATAATGATAGAGGAGTCATTCTTCAACCTGTTTGTGTTGTTAGTTTTAGAGATTGAGTTTTAATTCACGAGAAATCGGTGATTGGCGTGTTTGTTTACAAAAGCAATTACGCCCCAATCTCGAAGTTCTCCGGACTTGAATTTTTGCAACTCAGTTGCGAACCAATTGACTTCAAATTTTGGGATGATCAGGACCAAATTTGAAGCCATTTTACTCTATCTTTCGATCACAAATTTTAAAATTTGCATCAGTCTACTGCAAATTCTATCACTGAATCACATGAGTATGTTGTGCTGACAGAAATGTAAAAGAAAAAACACAAAGAATTCATGTTAGCACACACATATCATATGTGGAATTCAGATAAATATAAGTTTCGTTGTTGAAACAATAATAGCTACGTTCCAAAAAATAATAAGCCAGTTTTCTTAATATGCTTACATCAACAAAGTTCAAAAATCTTGCTAAAAATGTAAAGGAAATCTCTCTGATGGTGTTATTTAAGTATTTTCCTCAGAAAGTGAAAGAAACCTCACTGAACACCACGCAAATATACTTAAAAAGTTTAAACAACTGCCAGGGCAATTGGGTAACATTGTGAATACCAAAATCATCAAAACTTCAAGGGATTATTGGTGCAATTCACTTTGATGCCTTTTTTTGTCGAGCTCGGTACCCCATTATGAGGTTACCGTTTTGGCTTACTGAGCAGAAGGTCGGGGGTTCAATCCCAGACCGGTCCCCTCCCTTGCATTTTTTTTTCACTTTGCCTTATTCTATCCCCATTGCTATTACAAATCTGACAGCAATTTACTGAACGTATCCTATGACTACTCTCCCCACTAACAAACCTCTTGTGCCACTTATGAGAGGTCGTAGAGTTCCCTGGATCTCTTTCAAGTAAGAGTCCAACTAACAATCCTTCCCATTCCCATCATTTGCAAAAACGTGGCCAGGACAGTTCTCGATTGTTGATACTGCTGATACTTTCCATATAAGAGGGCGAGATCAATCCATAATCTCGGTCAATACGGTATCAGACGGAGGTGGCAATACTCTTAAAAAAAATAATGGCATAGGACTTGTAACGCCTACAAATTTGAGTAACTCGCTTCAAATAAAATGCTTTGATGCATTTTAGAAAAGTTTAAACCCAGTTTTTATTACGCATCATTGCCAAAAGCTTGCGTCATTTTGTGTAAAATCTGCATCAATCCCGATGAATTATTGAACATCGAACCAAGTAAATTGCCTCTCAGAAAATCAATATCTCGAGGTAATTGGGTAAAATTAACCGTCCCTCCCCCCATTTGACTACACCACTGTTCTGAAGGAAAAAAGGTCAAGGATAGAATCTGAGCAGGGATTGGAATTAATTTTGATCGAGCATATGCATATTTTCTTGGCCAAGCACACTTTGGTTTCCAGGGGCTAATCATGAATCATGCATCAACAACAGTGTGTTTCGCATTGCTACGTGATTCAAGGGTTGAAATTTTGCTTCTTAGAAACAACCAATTTAGAGGGATGAGGATGGTGACTTTTGTTTGATAAAAAAAATATAAGTCATAAAAAACAAGAAATCAAGTGACGAAAAATGACATTTGAAAATGAAATTGTTAAACCATTCAATGATGTCACAAATATAAAGGATAAGTTGAAACAACATAAGCACGTAACGTTACAAACACAAAACCGAAAACAAAAGGACAAGAAACAGATGTTAATACGAAAAGTTGAATACAAAACAGAAAAATCTGCAGCAGTTCTATACCTTTCTCTATTATAAAGTGGATGATATGGTGGTGGTACCATCGTTTCCACAGGACTACAAATAAACCGTACGGATGGAAATCAGGAGAAAAGAAGAAAGAAAAAAGAAAAAAACAAGATAATCATACATGATCAGTTAAAAGCACACGCGAGAATAGGGGCAATGTTTGATGATAGCATAGGTAATTAATTGATCGTAATTTCGTGTTAGTAGCATTCTCTATCCATCTTTGACAAAAATGTCAACGATATGCAGGCGTGACCGTTTAAGGATATAATTCTGTTAATGCCGTGACAGCGCAAATCAATTATAGGTAGGTATTATGCACACGAGAAAATCCTCTCACTCTTGGGTTGTTCTTGAAATTGGATAAAACACTGGTCAAAGCAAATGTTCGAAAACTAGCCGTTAAATTGCCCGCCGTCAAGCACAATCAATCATGTTATACCTGAGTGTTATCCGCCAATTGGAAGCATTGAACTAACGTACCTGAAACCGACATGAGGCCGGGCGTACTCCGACAGCTGTCGCAGAGCCGGCGTATCCGGGTAGGGTTTGATATCCGGCTTCATTGAAGGTTGCTGCTGTGAAGGATGGCCCTGGTGACCAGGATGACCGGGAACGGGACCGGGTCCAAGCGATCCCGGACCACCGGGAGGTTTACCATGTTGTTGAGCTGCTTGTACCGCCGCAGCGGCCGCCGCTGCTTGTTGCTGTTGGTGCTGGTGCTGTTGTTGTGCTTGGGCTGCTTGCTGTTGTTGCTGTTGTTGTTGTTGTGCTTGCTGGGCTTTACGTTCCCGCTCCTTCTCGGCCAGCTTACGATCCCGATCCTCTCGTTTTCGGGCCAATTTGGAGTCGGGAGTAGGTTTGAACTCCAGATCCGTGCGACAGCAGGAGTTGTAGTCGCCTCGATCGCATCGACGGACAAATCTGAAAAAAAACATTGGATTGGGTTAGAAGTATAAACAAATCTCATGAAATAGGACACACTTACATTGCAGACTGCGATCGGTGGCACTCGGTGTCGTCGGGTTTCGCCTCGGGACTGGGCCCTCGGTTCATATCGTGCACCGGTGACGGTGGCTCCGGATCCGGATCAATGTCCAGTGTTTCGATGTGCACCGGTTCGTTGGGATGCGGGTGATGTGGAGGTCCGTGGTGTCCCGGGGGAGGCCCGTGACCAGGGTGATGGCCGGGATGGCCCGGGGGCGGTCCAAGACCTACACCACCGGCAGCCGCATGGGCGTGTGCTCGTAGGGCATCCATATGGCTGGTTTTGCCACTGACTTGCAGCTGGTTCTCGATGAAGGGATTATGTGGACCAGGCTGGTAGGGCGACGGATGATGGGGACCACCCTGGAATGGAATCCCACTAAGCGGACCACCCGGTGGTCCCCCACCACTAGGAGACGGTCCACCAGCTGGACCACTACTGCTTTGGCTACTGCTACCGTTGTTCGGTCCTCCGGGCGCAGAGCCGGGTGGCTTGGAGCCCGACCCAGAGTGCGAGGAGGACGACGAAGACGAGTTTTGGGGTGGTTTCGATCCGGATTTGTTTTTGTCACCAGCATTGCCGTGGATCTGTGAATCTTCGGGCCGTGGTGGAGGAATGCTTGTAGGATGACCCGGATGCAGCATCGGATTATCCAATGGAGACCCGGCCGGTTTCATGTACGAGAAACCAGGACCATAAGCAGGCCCGTAAGGGTACGGAGCGAAAAATGGATTGTGATGATGCGGGCTGTACAGAGATGGGTGAACAAGTGGGTACGGTTGCGAGTGATGCATCACTGAGCCAGGCATTCCTGGGATTGGTCCAGTCATGGGGAGTGGCAGTGGCATCTGTGGGTGTCGGATGACTGGCGGTGATGCACCCGGCCGGAACGGATGACTTGGAGGTGGCGATCGCTGACCGGCCTGACTGTACATTTTACTTAACGGGCTAGAGATGAGTGAGGACGATGCCGATGATGATGGCGGAGGAGGAGTCATGTGCGGTGATTGTTGACGCATTATTTGACGATCTCGTTCTACGGACGAAGCAGCAGCTGCTGCTGCTGACGAACCTGATGGGTGGTGACTTAGATGCATCGGACTCGCGCGACTTAGACTGGAGCTGTTAGAGTTTGCCGGTGAACTGGACCGATGATGATGAGATGATTGGAAACCGCCTGGGCCGGTTGGTGGTTGTTGTACGCTGGGACTGCATCGACTTAGATTGGATGGAGCAGATGGAGTCGACGGCGATTGTGCCAATGGACTTGGTTGATGAAGAGACGTCGGAGGATGGTGTCCAGGGGGATTGTTTGATACCGAAGGTGATCTTCGCCCTGCTCCTGCCACTTCCATTAAACTACCAAGGGCAGATGGAGTTGGGCCACCGAGGAGCGGAATAGCACCCCCAGGTCCACCCAACGAATGCGACAATAAACCAGCGTGACCTAAGGGCCCAGTAAGATGTGGGTGATGAGGCGGTAGTTGCATACCCGGATGACCAAGATGCAGTGGAAGAGGATGTGAAAGCATCCCGTGAGGTGGCGGAACTGCCTGTAGGAGGGAATTGATGGGCGACGCTCTCGTTGGAGGATGATCTCGAAGATGCGGTGGTTCGGAAAGACGCATCGGTGCCGGAGACTGAGAGCTCATACCGGGAGCCGTAGAAGTTGGCGTCGTTGCCGAGCTCGATGTAGGAGTATTTGGTTGAAGGCGGGAACCTTCCGAGGATGGTGGCGGTTGTCGGTGGGAAGAGGACAGATACGGACTGCTTGGCATGTGCGACGTTAAACTGGTATTTGGTAACATGTGAGGTGGCTGTTGTTGTTGCTGATGCTGCTGATGTTGATGCTGATGCTGCTGCTGAAGTGGACCCGACGAAGGAGGTTGTGGTCCTTGTGATGGATGTGATGAAGGAGGCGGTTGATGAGATCCTGCTCCAGTTTGCAATGGTGGTGGCGGATGACTCGATTGAGACCCTGGTATCGGAGAAGAATTCGATCCCAGCAACGAGGGATGCGATCCGGACATCAGTCCAGGATTCACAATGCCAGGATGACCTGAATATCCGGAAGGAGGCATGCCAGGATGACCAGACTGAGGTGATGCTATACTGCCGTGCATTGGAGGTTGTGAGCTGCTGTTGTTGCTATTACTGCCTTGGCTGTCTTGATTCGGAGTAATCGCTAGACGAGAAGACGTTGAAACATCCAATGGAGTTTGATCAGCAAGTGGCGAGTAGGTTGAACTTTTCATTAAATTGTCTGCTGAAAAGCTGGTCTTCATACCTGACATCGATTCCGGTGGAAGATATTTCAAGTCTTGAGGTTGTTGTTGCTGCTGACCCAAGTGACTCGGGCCACCTGGTGGACCTTGCTGCAACGGCGGTTGGCTTCCAGGTAGTCCATACGATGGATGTGGCCCTTGGTATTTCCCCATTGGATCGAACTTCATTATTCCGTTCGGGTCGTACTGTTGACGAAGCATACTCATACTCAACTGATCCGGATAGTGACTCTTTGGCATTAGAGGCAAACCGGATGGTGTTCCGGCATTACTACTATCCGAGGCAGGAGAGGGAGCAAATTTAGAGCGTTCGTCTGGTGGGGGATATTTCATATTGAGGCCTGCCAAATCCTGAGGATACCCTTTCAGTTCGGAAGGGCCTCCCAGACCACCAGATGGACCAATCTTCATCGACAGGGCACTATCTTGCGGAGGATATTTTCCGGGTTCCATGAATCGTTTCATGTCGTATTCCAGTGGCTCCTCCTGGCCGTATTTCAGTGGACCATCCGTCGACTGTGATGGATACTTCATATCACCGTGGTACTTGAGTCCGTCTTCAGGTGGACCATACTTTATATGACTCTCGTAGGCAGGTTTCATTGTCAGGTTTTCCGGATCGTATTTACTCTCAGAAGGAGCGTCACTTTGTCCGGGTGTTCCGGGGTCCCTCATCAGCTTAGCCTCCGATTTGACCTCGATCTTTAGTTTCAGATCCTGTGGCTGTTCATTTACAGGCGGTTGACTCTCGGACGATTCCTCACCCGGTTCCTTCTTGATGAACACATCCTTTGTGTTGAAATCGGTGGGCATAGCACTTTGAGGATTGAGTTCTTGCTTCATATTGGCAAGTTTAGAGAGCATCTCCTGTTCATTGGGCGCTTGTACTGGAGGAGGAACGGCAGCAGTGACTGTTGGAGCAGCGCCGGTTTCCGGCGGTGGAATTGGCGGTGCCGCTGGAGAAGCTTCAGCAGCTTTCTCCGGTGGCTCTTCGGCTACTGTGGTAGGAACGGCAGCCATGGCTTCTTCCGGCGTTGGCACTGTAGCCGGAGCAGGTGTTGCTACCGGTGTTGATGTTGCCGTTGAAGGAGGAGTAATGTCTTCCGTTTCGGGAAGTTTGGCAGCATCGGCTGCAGTTGGAAGAGCTGCCGTAACTGAGGCCGGTGCTGCCACGACCGTTCCGTCCTCTTCCTTGTCGTCGCCGGTTTTGGTGACGGCCGTAGCAGGATTGCTACTTTCCGGCGATTCCGTGACCATCGGTTCGGCAGTCGGACCAAGCGAGAGAGGATCTTTTTCCTCCAGCTCCTTGGTCGATGGTGCCGTCGGAGTTGCCGCGGCGGCACTGACATTGATACTGACTTCGGTGGCAGCTTCGCTGTTCGATTCTGCTTCATCCAACACCGATCCGGGTCGGCTGTCCGTGGTGATGCTTTCTGTGGGACTCTGCAAAAGAGAAATATCTATTTAGTACTGGGTCGTCAATTTGGGAACCTTTTTGTATACTCACATCAGATCGTTTCCTTTTCTGACCATCTTTGTCATCGCTTCCATCCGGATCCAACTCATTGGCCCGCTTCTTGCCCTTGTTTGGTGTATCCGTTTTGGTTTTCGATTTCTGTCCTTTCCCGCCCGAATCCTCCTTCTTGCTGGGTGTCTTCGGGCTGTCGATGGGTGTAGTGTCCGGTGTTTCCGTGCCGCCCCGCTTGGGACGCTTGCCACTGGTATTGTTGTTGGCGTTGGCCTGCTGTTGCTGTTGCTGCTCCTTCGCCGTCGGTTTCTGGCGAGTTCTCATCCTCGAAGGAGAATCCTCACCCGGTTCCCCTCCTCCTCCTGCTGCCCCAGCAGCTGCTGCTGTTGCTACAACTGGTGTTGATGTAGCCGTTGCTGCGCCTGCTGCTGAAGCCGTCGTCGGCGTCGTAGTTGGTGTCGTTGTGGCACCGGTGGCTGCTGCTGCTGCAGCTACTGCTGCTATTGCTGCTGTTGCTGCTGCCGCGGCTGCTGCTGCTTGTGCTACGGCTGCCGCTGCACTTTCCTTTATTGCCTTGGTGGCACTGGAATCCGAGTCGCACTCGCTGATGTCGTCCTCGGTTACGGAACTGTTCTCCTCCTTGGAGATCGGTGATGGTCGGGATGATTCCGTCACGGCCGGTTCGGGTGTAGCTTCCTTTTTGTTACTGTTTGGCGGCGTGTTGTTGCTGCTAGCATTACTGTTGGTACGCGTGTTGCGTCGACGTAGCGAACCAGCACGGCGTCGCCGGTGTGGCCGGTTATTATTTGCACCGGGTGTCTTCTTCCACAGGTAGTAGAATTCAACTAGTTCGGGCTGCGGATGGGTTAGATCGTGTAAAATGGTAAAATGGAACCACATCTAGATAAACTTACCGTAGTTCTGTGTGGCAGTAAATCCTTGTGAATGCGAAAAAAATTCTTCCCAAATTGGCGCAGACCCTTGATGAAGCGCTTGGTTTCCTCCTCGGTCCACTTTTTGTCGATTCCCTTCGTTACCGGGCACTTTAACAGTGCTTCTAGTGCTTTACCGGCGTCGTATCCAGAATCGTGTAACTAAAGAGTTGAATGTCACATTTGAGCAACTATCCCTCCCTAATTCCAAAAGTAGGTGTATGGATACTTACAACATCGAATGCATTAATTGTAGTATCGTCGCGACTAGCTGCCATGCAACCATCCTCCTCGCACATGCCCTGGAACGCAGAGATCGAACGTGCAGCCGTCAAGTACATCAACAGATCGTTGTCAATGTAGATGCCGGGGGTCCATCGCGGATCTTCTAGGTCTCGATCTTCATCGTCCTCGGAGCGATAGTTCTCGATTGGTTGATAGTCTGGTAATGTTGCCTACAGGTGGGAGGAAGGGACGTTCGGTCAAAACATACTTCGGAATTAATATCAACCAATATCCCAACTGGTGACTACTTCACATAATGATGACTAAAACATGACACAATCTTATGGGTGTTTTTGAAATGATACGATGCAAACATGTTTGATACCAAGAGAGGTACGCAGAGGGAGAGCGAAAAAAAATGTCCAAACACCTTATAACGTATGTACACTGGGTCCAACAGTTGTCTGAACAGAAAGGCAGTGAGATATACTGATGCAGCAGTTCATGGTTTTCCGCAATCACGTTAGGTAATGTGGTAAACATATGTCAGATTTTAACAAACGACAGACAATTTTTTGAGGAATAAAATAAAACAATTACACTTGACTCGTGCACACAATTATTCGACCCAGTGTAAGCTAGTTGGTTACAAGGAACTCGTGTGAAGCGTGCGTTGGGGAAGGAGGACAAAACATAAAAAGGTAAGTCGAAAAAGCATAAATTAATCCCCCAATGTTAACCGGTGGTAGGGTACGTACCAAAAGAGGAAGAAAACGCATAAAGTTACAAAAAGGCAAATTAAGATAAAAGTAGGAGATAAAATTAAGAAAATGCGCGTTGAAATCAACTAAATGGAAGTGAGTGAGTGTCGGATGCGTATGGTAGTACGAAGGTGTCGTGTGTTTCGCGGGTGCCAGTCAGTGTGTGTTAGGTGTAAGTAGTATAAGGTTAGCTGGCGGCCGGGGCGGGTGTACACACATCTACGGGCAGAGACCCGTCTGAAGCCGAAAATAACAGGTGATTTATTGGGACAAAATTGGTTTTAATGTGGTGTTAAAATGTATCACGATCCGCTGAAGATGGTTATGAATGAAACGACTTTTTGGAATTGAAGGTGATAGAAGGGAAATCTCTAGTGTTATGCCAGCTACTTGTGTTTGCTCGAAATTGTTAAAGGGTGAAGGATGATCGTGATCGTGAATGGTTTAATCTCCACAGCCAACCCTTATCAGCGAGGGGATGTGAGGGGACTGATGGATTGGCCTAGAGGGGAAGGTCCAAAACAATCTGAAATCAGTTTCGGTTCAATGCCTTTCATTTTCTCACACACGGCGGGTTTGGATTGCTCACCTCGATAGGTTTTTTTGCTACAATAGAGGGACTCATCATTAGGCTTTCACTCAATGAAACTTTAATATTACCTCAACACAGCGAAGGGATGGAACAAAAAAAAACATGCAAATTAATTCAAATTCAATTCTTACGATTTCGATATTGCTACATAGAAATGCCTTGGTACGTAGATTGCTTGGTTGAGGAAGCCAATGTGTTAGCTTTATTATTAACAGGCAGTTCCCAAAATATCAAGAACATCGTCTCAAACTTACCTATTCCACCTTTTAATAGTTTTTTGCAATTTGCTTAGGAACGGTTTCGAAATTTTGTTTGGGATGTTTCCTAAAACTTTGAAATTACTTTACCTCCAATCGGTTAAAACGAATCTTGAGGCCCAAATTTCAATCGACTAAAAATGTATTCAAGTTTCAATCGAATTATCTGTAGCAATCCACTAAATTTTAATTTTGATAATCCCGTTTCAAACCTTAAAAATTTTCCTGCTATTAATATTGAACAACTTTTATTCGATTATCTAAGAACACCACGAAAATATTGATTTTACTACGTGGTAAGAGATGTACTGTTTCTAGAAAGTTTTAAATGCTCATGAAAAATTGCTGCACTTTAGAAAGACAAAGAAATTTCATGCATTTTTGTAGAATTTTGGTTTCTATTCTTTTGCGAAATATACCAGATGTACATAGGGGAATTTGCGCATTCTAGTCAATCTAAGCAGCGTCCACACTTCTATTAGCAATTTCTCAGCGTCACGCACACATATGACGAGTTTGTTTGTTTAAATTTATCTGCTGCTTGGTATTGGAATAGACGAAATAGCCCAAAACCGATTTGAAAACGTTTTTACAAAGCTCCAAACTTCTCAGGTGAATGTGACTATCATCGGCAGCCTCTTTTTCTTCGGCAACCTTTTCATTTGAACTGCATGTTAACCAGCTGTTCTATTATCGGCAATCAGTCATATTTTGAAGTGCGTATATTTCAGTTGAAGAAAAACCTGGCATAACAGGATTTCTAGGTCTTAAAAATGTTATCAGATTGAAGCTGTAAGACTAAGGAATCGTTTAAAAACATTCAAAGTGTTTAGGGAAAAAATACAACGAAATTAGTGTTTAAATTTTGGTTGCCAGCAAAAGTCAATGGATGCCGAAGCCATTATTTACCCCCAAGTGAAAGTTTATAAAATTAAATCAAGGTGAGAATTGCATTAGGTCCTAAGTAACATTGAGTGATTCTCTTCGTCGACTTTCTTTTTGCATCCTCACGGCCATGTTAAGGACATTGCATTAGGTCCTACGTAACATTGAGTGATTCTCTTCGTCGACTTTCTCTTTGCATCCTCACGGCCATGTTAAGACATGTTCAGCTATTTTCAGCACACAGATCGATTAAGAGAAGTTTTTATCTAATATCTAATACGACAAACACAACAAGAAACGGTTATGTACCGTAAAACGGGGTATCTTTGATAATGCGGGTAACTTTGATAGTATTATGTAAAGATTAAATTTACTCGCTTTGCTATTTCCAAATTAGAAACATTGGTTCCATATTGTAGCTTAGGGTATTTCCGTTGATATCGTATACAGTTTTTATAAAGTATGTGTTACATATTTTACAAACATATAAAAAACAATTTTCATGTTTGTCGCCTGTTTAAAAAAGCACTCAAACCATCACTTATGAAATGTATCTCCGATTTAGCCATCCCAAATTCAATGTTGTATTCTTATTGCTTGTGATGTTTTCTGGTTATATACATATTCAAAGTTTCATATTAAAAGAACTATTTTTTTTTTTAATTTCATCCATTTTTTTCAACATTCATCGAGTATTATCAAAGTAACCCCAAATCATAAAACTGAAGTTCGGTCACAAAACTAAAAAAATATAGTGCAAATGCAATGATTTTTGTTAAACATATTACTAACAAATTTACTCTTGGATCCTCAGTACTTGTTTTAAAAATATAAAATTTGAAAAACATTTATTACTATAAAAATTATTTAGAATATACTTTTAAAAACTATCAATGTTACCCTGTTTTACGGTACTCAAGTTATTAACGAAAGAGAAAGTTGACGAAGAGAATCGATCAATGTTACTTAGGACCTAATGCAATGTTCAGATTGAAATATGCACTCAGTAGTTCTCACAAGTTCGATCAATTATCTTGCTTAAAATTCTCTTCGATTTTTTTTCAGAAGTCTCTTCAGAATTACCTTATTCAGAATACTAATAAGGTAATTCTGAAGAGATATTGAAATTCTCAAAAAATTGCCTTGAAAACATACTCCAGAAATTTCATAAAGTTCTCTTCAGCATTAAGTTGGAACTCTTCTCTGAATTCCTTTGGAGCTCTACTCATAATTTTCTTAGAACTAACCGCAACATTTGATGTCCATGGAATTCTTCTCAGTATTCATTTGAAAAATATTTATGAATTAACCTCCAATTTCCCATAAAATATTCCTCTGATCCACATTGAAGATTTCAAAACGTCGTTGTAATTCACCTAGGAATTCACCTCAGAATTTTCCCGATATTCTAAAAAGAATCCTCGAAATAATTAACTAATTAACTATCATCACTAGAATTTGAGAGCAGGGCTGGTAGCGATCAATGCTGTCAAAATAGTGATTTTAGTGACAGCATTGAAGAAATAAGTGAGTTGTAAAAAAAGAGACTAACAGTGACCTAAGAGAAGAAAAGTAGTCCTTCTGATGGCACACCAATGAAATGTTTGATGTTTTGGACTTATTACATTAGTATCCCATAAACACGTTTTAACTATATAAACCTTTTAAGCGAAAGATCAAATAGAAAGTTTATTGGTATATTACCCATGGTATTCGCCAGGATGTTTACTACCTGAAAAAAAACTGGAAAACCGGGAATACTATTGGAATTTTATTTTTCCTAAAAATAGTGGAAAGTAGGGCAGTTCGGCCACTTTAAGAAAATCATCCCGTATCATAAAAAAATCAGTGAAAAATTCGAATAATTTATAACCGAATGGATACTTTCTAGCCCAATTTACATCATGAATATAAATTGAATATTAAAAGTAAAGTTTTGAATCTTATGAAAGAAGATTAAAAAAATGTTCGTTTTGCAACCGAAATTAAACCGGTGGGGTAAAATCAGCACCCTGTCGAGGTAGTATTAGCGACCTTGTAAACAACCGGTAAGAATATTCCGTTATGTTGAGGCTTTATGAAGGGTCAACAATGAACAGTTTAAGCATAAAAGAAGCTAAGATTTAAAAGAAACGATTCTAGATAGAGCTGGAAATAGGGCGTAACAGCTTTTGTAAACAATGACTTCTCTCGATGATTTCTCGGAAGTCATTGCTCTCCCTGACAAATCGACATCACCATCGAGCAGAGGAAGACTTCTTCTACCCGATGGATATGTTGGTTTGTGCAGCTTCTTCTTCTTCTCCGCATTTCAAGCTTATTGCATATCGCATATTAGCTTATTGCGTGCTCTCAACTTAGTGTTCTAGATGCACTTCCACAGTTATTAATTGAGAGCTTTCGATGCCTGTACCATTTTTGCATTGGTATAATTGTGTGGCAAGTCCAATCATACTTCTATGCCCATGGAAGTCGAGAAATTTTCCAACCCGAAAAATTCCTAGGCCGGACCGGGAATTGAACCCAGCCTCCTCCAGCATGGTCTTGCTTTGTAGCTGCGCCTTTACCGACTGAGCTAAGGGAGGTTTGTGTAGGCATGCCTTGAATTCCGAGAAACCAACAAGAGAAGCTATTGTTTACAAAGGCTGTTACGCCCTAATTCCAGCTCTATCTAAAACTATTTTCTGTAGAATAAATTAAATTTAAGAAATCTAGACTAACATTTGAAAGGGCGTAACTCCAAAATGTAAACAAACCCTATTTTGCCACGTGTAGAGAGAACAGTTCACAAACTACTCGATAAACACGAAATATCACTTCAAATCATCAGAAACGTTTCCTTTTACATGGCGTAATTCCAATTTTCAACTCTATGATGCATCTGGTTGTTACGTCTTGCACCAGAACAACGAATTATATTGTTTTAATATGCCAAACGTACTGATTCTGTAATGCATCCGATTGATATTTCACGTGTAAACAACGAACAAAAAGAAGACCACGGGCGTAATTCTACCCTCACAAAATTTGTGAACGAAGAAGGAAGGCGGAACAACAAACAAAAAATCCCGAGGGTGTACTTCCACGGCGTATCACCAGTGTTGGCAGTTCAAATGGTGGGAGATCCGGGGGGTAATAACATGTAAGAAATTATCAGGGCGTATGATGTTTTATTCTCAATTTCACGACAAAGAATTTTTTTTTTGAGTTTCTAGTGATGCATGATGATATATTACACTATTAACTATATGCCAAGCTTATAGAATCAGAAAATGGAAAGTCGTGAAATAGGATTAATTTTTAGGTCATCAAAATTCGGAAGCGATTTTCTCGATATGGTCATTTTGGAATTACGCCCTTTTCAAATGTTAGTCTAGAAATACTGCCTATTTAAGGCTATTTTTTATTATTCTTGTGAATGAGTGCTTTTTTACCAAAAATGATTGAATGCACTTACACTAAACATACCTTACAGTCGCTTACAGTCTTAGAGTTTTGCCATCATCTTAAAGTAAATTACTTCACATGCATGGTCGATAACTTGCACCATTTTGCACCACATTGAGTTACAAGTACATAAAAAATGGCCAAAAAAACAATAAAAACCTTAATAACTTTTTAATTTGAAAAACTACAGGGTTGCTATGCTGCACAAAGTTTTGTATTTTAGCGTTGTCTATAATTTTCTTGAACATCTCAAAGTCGAAAAAGTTATAATAAAAAAGTTATGATTAAAAAACAACTTTTAAGGGGTTGTTGACAAATAACGAAACATATCTCCAAAAGTGAGCAAGTTACGGTTTAGGTGTCTTCGACAAAGTTATTCAAAAGCATGATTCCTCGAACTTTTGTGAAGACACCAACCCATATTGTAAAATTGAAAAAATAAATTTTCTATCTCACTTTAAGGGGGATTAATCCTTGTGCTGAAAAGCCCAAAAGAAGCGCATACATTTACTGATAAACTTCTCAGAAGACATCATAGCCCTAAATATCAAAATAAAGATGTTATCAATTAAGCGCGCAAAAACGACGATTTCAACCACTGTGCAGTGGATTAATCTTCAGTAACAAATAAATTTAAAAAATTCAGAGGCATGAAATGATTGGTTGTGGAATATGCATATTTCCCACAAATTTCAAATTGAAACAAGTTTTTGAAATTCTGGACTTAAAAGTTATAATACTTCTAAAAATGCTCAAGAATCTCTCAAATCCTTTGCACAGTTTTAACACTCCGAATACGATGCAACAAGAAGTAACGAATTGGCAATGTTTGAAAAATCATTGCTCCCCAATTTATCGATACATTTTAAATCTATTGATACGGAATAAATTTTTCAAGTCTGTAATTTCAAATGACGCCAGAAGATTTGAAATTCGTCAATAAATGATTTTTCAAACATTGTAAGTTTGCCGTTACACATTTTACCGGAGGAATCGTCTTCGGAGTGTTAAAGGCTCATGGAATTTTATTATAATTTCTAATGCCCTGATTCCAAAACAGTTCTGCTGATGAAAAAAATTGAGAAAAACATCAACTACAATTTGCTTTTAAGGTAGTTTTGAGGAATTTTAGTTTTAATGTGAATCTTGACATAGTTCGGAGTAGGATTTCAAGAAAACGTTGAATTGAATTCAAAGTAAATTTTAATGAAAATTCAGAGGAATTGCACTTCCGAGGAAAATTTCATGAAGTTTGTGGGAGAAAACGAATCCGGATCATAAGTACTAGAAAAGGGGAGGGGGATGCTAAAAGAAGGATTGCAATTAAACCTGAGAATAACTTAGGAGATCTTCAAAGGAATTCCAGGCGAGTTTGCCAAACAAATTATGATGAGAAATGTAAGGAATTTATGTGGAGAAATGCATATGAGGAGGATTTTCAATGTAAATAGAACTCCAAGGGAAGGAGCGAAATTCAAAAGGAAATCTTTCCAAAGGGTTTCTTAATGAGGAGAATTTCAAGGTGATTCCGAGGTTCAAAGAAAATTGCATTCGGAGGATAGTTCCAACAAAGTTTTGAGAAATACTTCAATGGAATTGCGAGAAGTAATTTATGTATATCCTGGTGGGATTTTCATGAGAATTCAGATGATTGTTTTGAGTGAATTTCTAGAATGATGCCATGAGATTTTCGGGAGAATACAAAGCGTATGCTGTGGAGAATTCCAAGCGGATTTTCATGAGAAATCTCCGTTGAATATAGTATTCATGCTATTCTGAGATCTTCAGAACTACTAGGAAAGATCCCAAAATTGTTCTGAAGTTAATGAAACTGCCTTGAAGTTCTTTTGTAGTTTGAGAAATGAGCCTGATGTGAGCAAGTAGTTTCTCAAACTACAAAAAAAAACTTCAAGGTAATTTGATTAACTTCACGAAAAGTTGTGAGGTACTACTCATCAAATGTTTAAACTTCCCTGACCGTTTTCGGACTTCCTAACGATCATGGATCTTCTCTAAAGTTTTAACAATTCGATGCAGTTCTCGAAACTTCTTTAAAATCTATGTAATTTCTCTAATGTCAACGGAACTGCTTTGAAGTTCTCTGTTCTTTTCTGAAGTTTTCGAAACTTCTCTAAAGTTTTTGCAGTTCTCATGAAGCTTGGTGTTTTGAGTTACGATTTTTTTGAAATTACCATGTTTAGAAATTTCGCTCATTACTCCAATACGACTTGATTACCCTGCGTCTCCATTGATACATATCGGATGTAACATGGTTACATTACTTTCTAATGTTAATTTCTGATCCTAGACTAGAAATTTCTAAACATGATAATTTCGTAACTTCGTAAATCATAACTCAAAAACGAAGAAAAATGCATCGATGATTTTTTGATATGTTGTGTAGAAAAGCCTTAATTTTCAAAGAAAAATATAATAACGTGTTACGCCCATTGTCTACAAACCATGGAAACCATAAAAAATAAATACAATCCAAGTTCTTCTATACATAACTCCAATTTTTAAAACTTTTTTTATTTTTTCTGCAGAGTATTAATAACCTTTCATTTGATATTTTCATCATTCAAATCGTGGTTCCACAATCATTCAGTGGTTCAGGTTATGATTAAAAAAAATGTCATTTTTGGAAAAAAAAAATAGAAAAAAAAATCGATTTTTTGGACCACCCTAACATAGAAATGGTCACCCTAATGATAATTAAGAAAGGGGTCTAATATTTTTCTATAAGGATCAAAACTACCAATTGTTACGGAATTCTGAGAAATAAGTTTAAAGTTTCCTTATTCTCGATTTGATTCAGTTTTTCAAAACTTGTAGTTCAAAATGAGTAACAACTTTGCTGAAGATTGCATCATGAATCCCGTTAGTTTTATTAAGATATTCGCTTTTGAATGTATATGAGCATTTTGTAAATGAAGATTTCAACCAAATCTCCTATATAAATATTAAACCAAAAGCGCCAACCGGTGAAACAATCAGAGAGTGGTCATCGCACCTAATGACACGAGCCTGGATGTTGGCCTGTGAAAAATATGAACTTTTATTTTTAGTGGTAAGCTGGTTGATACAAACGTTGTATTTTGTTGCTGCTGCTGGACCAGAATGCACATAATTAATTAATATCTCCATAATACTAACTTGCATCGTGATGATGTCTTCAGCAAAGTTGTTCCTTATAGTTTAAGATACGTTGAGCTACGTGTGCTGAAATTCTGAGCTTAATCGAGTATGTTGAACCAGTTCTATGCACGAAAGAGTGAAGGAATGTTATTTCTCCATACATTTCAACCAATATCCCCAGACCAAACTTAAATCAAAAGCGCCAGCTAATGTTAAATTCGAATGAGCTGAAATTTTAAGAGAGTGGTTTTCTCTCCTAATGGCACCAATCTAGTTGAAAGCCCGTTGAAAAAAATGATAAAAATTTCTCCCATGTAAATGTGAGCCAGTCTAATATACAGCCATTCCATAGCAAAACGATATGGTAGTTCTCAGAATTTCGTGAAAATTGGTAGTTTTATTCCTTATCACAAAATGTTAGACCCTTAATTTTTTATTTTGTCATTAGGGTGACCATTTCCATGTTAGGGTGGTCATAAACTGTTGAACCACTGGGCCGATTTCAAAGATCAAATTATCAAATGAAAGGTAGGGTAGGTGTTCCAGTAATAGTGGTGTACCAATAGTTGCGGTATGGAGGTTGTGCCGGAATAGTGAGGAGAACCCTGTCCTAAAATAAAACATATTTGCATATTTCAAACTAAAAATTAGCCCAAAAATTACGGAAAATCATTAATTTTCCTTAAGATTTTCACTCCTTTGCACCTATAGTTGCGGTAGTGTTCCTATAATAATGGAACCCATAGAAACCAACGCATTCCACTATCATAGGAACCAAAGTAAGCAACTACCACAACTACTGGAACAGTGTTCCTATTAATGGAGGATGAGTTTTCTAAAATTGTATGCAATTTTATTACCGTGTAATATTTTTCTATCAAAATAGAGGTTCAAAGCTATAGATTGACGTATAACAATTGTGTGTACATCGTATATTTATTGTTTAATTAATAAAATGGCTTAGTACCTCCACTACTGGCTCACCCACCCTAATTAAAAATACTTTTAGGAAAAATATAAAAATTTAGATTTTGTATTGAAAAACATTGATTGTATTGAAAAACATTGATTGTATTTTTTTTTTGTTTTCATGGTTTGTAGATAGAGGCCGCAATATGTTGTTATATTTTTCCTTGAAAATTTAGGCTTTGTTACACATTATATCACAAAATTAACAATGTGTTTTTTTTTTCGTTTTTGAGGTATATTTTTTTTAAGTTATCAAGTTTTGGGTTTTCGCTCAATACTCCTATGCGACTAGACTACCATGCGTCTCCATCGATTTATAGCGACTGTAACATGAACACAACAGTAAAGTTAAGAACTTACGACAATAGATCAATTACTGGTCGCAGTGGTGTTAGTAGGTCCCGAACAGAGGAAAAAAAAAAGTAAAGAAGTCATACCCAAGGGCTTATTTTAACACAGGCCCTTTTCAAATGCTACGCGGGGTTTTTGTAATCAAAGTATCTTATCTTTTGTTTTATATTAAAGTCACTTTAACACGTTTTAGGTAATTCGTGACTTGTCCGGGGATGAGATTTGAACTCAAAACCTTTAGCGCCAGGCCCGTCCCCCTAGTACCTGTTATAAAACAATTTTGCATTTGAAGTCCACTGAACTCGTCCGCAGTGAGCTGTTCTTAAATTCATGTATGCATTAGACGCCCTTATATATAAAAAGCAGCAAGTGATTTAAACTAGTTTCTTATTACTATTCTAATATATGTAAAGGTACGAGTTTCAATCGCAAACTTGAACTCTCCCAGTAATGTAAAAAAAAAAACTGACTGACTTCCTCATCCGCCGCAATCTACTTCATAGGGCACCGCAAATCTACGTGACTACCATCTATTGGAATGTAATTAACTAATTCTAATCGCTTCTCCGTTCGGATAGTTCACACACTCAGAAACCATTAAAACAAACAACAAAATATAAATCTCTCTCATTTCCTTTTCAGCGAGCAAACGAAAACAAATATAACGCGCCTCGGTCGGATTGCAATCCACTACAGTACATACAACCACCACCCACCCCCGCATGGCAGCGGCAGGCAGTGAATGCAGCAGCTTCGTTCTCAGTAAACGTTCAATCAAACCACCTAGAACTAATTAAAAGAACCGTTAAAATACTTGAAACTCATTCTTAAAATCCTTCCCCTCTCGGTCTGTCCATTCTTGTTTTCACCGCTGCTGCTGCTTCGGGAATCGGAAGGGGGAGCTGGCCAGTGGGGGGTAACAAGCAATAGCAAAAGTGCTTCAAATGCCCCACGTTTAAAACAAGATCGAGGCGGGAAAAATCGAAAAATAAGAAAAAAGAACATTGCTCACAGCCGTGTGAGTTGGCGCGCGCATCGCTCTTTTATATTACTTATTGGCTAATTATACACTGTGAAAAATTTGAACAATTTAAAATTAATTACAAAGCTGAGCAGAGCAGTGGCGGTTGGCCGCTGACAGGCAGCAGCTAGTAATCGTCGTATAGCGCTTGAGGTAATAAATTTACAAATAGAAGAAGACAACAACAACAACAACAACAACAATTGGCGTATTGCGCGTGTTAGTTTTCGAGATGGATGCCACCACAATCCACGCCATATAGCGGAGGACGGATGGCATCGGCGTCAATGGCAGCCTCAGCGGTGTGGGGTTCATTACCATAAGTGCTGCTACTGTTTCGATTTTCTTATTATTACAAATTCTCGTTTTCCGCTTCCATTTGAATTTTGTTTACTCTTTCATCTGTTTTGGGAGAGCAATAGTGTTCTCGTGTGGATCGCTTCCCTTGGCCATCATCAGACTTCCATCTTCACACCCCACGACCACCGATCGATAGGGCCATCAGTTTCATTACATACACACATCGAGCAGGCAGCAATTGTAATTGAACGATCATTGAATGATAATCAACAATATAATGCATGCGTGTGTAATGTAAACAGATGGCGGATATGTTCGGTGATGGATGTGGGATTTTTGGTTGGTTTGGTGGAAGCATTAGGATATGGTTTTTTTTTATGAACGATGCTGTGCCTGCATAGCCATATTGATTACATAACAAATGAGTTGTGTTGGCAGCAATCGTCACCTTAATGTAATCTAGCTTAGCTGTGAGACTATTACAACCGAAAGATTTAAATAAATGAAACTCCTTGAGATGTTTTAAATGATCCCAGAAGTGTTGGAGAATTTTTAAGATTAATTCCAGAATTCCAAAAATGAGTATCTAGGGTAAACGCTCGTTAGAATCTCCATACGCAAATATAGGCACCTAACGCTGCTAACGTACCGCAACTATGTATATGAGCGTTTACTCTAGTTCAGCGGTTCTCATACTTTCGTTGTTTGCGATCCATTTTGAGAAATTTAATTAACTTGAACCAAAATACAAAACCAAAATGATCCAAAAGCGTAATATTTAAGTTTACACAACGCATAAAAATCTGAAACCCGATAAACGTTAAATGTAGAGTAGAGTACCAGTTTGGGCTATAATACATTCTTATTATTTATGGTGTGCCGTGTGACAGCAAAGTGGCTATGGCCAATTTTCACTTTTTTACATTTCCATTTTCAGTGCATCAAACAGCACATATGACGCAAAAAAAAGCTTGAATTTGGACCATTATTCATGATAGGGAAGTTTGTTCTGCGAACGTCACTTTGTTACAAAATGTCGATTTGAAATATCCCGTTGAGCAACTCTATACTCAATAGATTTTATTTTCTTTCTCCGAATTCCATAGGCTTCGCATAATTGTTCACTAGGGGCAATGAATCAAATTTGTACTGGAATTCAGTCATTTTAAATCATAGCACAAAAACGGCTGATCTAATCGAAATTACGTCAATTGACCGAAATCGTAGAATTATTAGTACTAATTTTGAATTATTTTCCACAAATAGTTTTTATTGTTTTGACGTAGACTACGTCTTACGGGAAGGTCTGGGGGTAAATCGAAAATCTAACCTACGACCGTCACGAGAAGGTGTAATTTTTTGAACGCTATAAGCTTTGTCATTTATAGATTTAATTAGAATCCGAATACACCAATCGATAGGAAATACCTTTCGTAAGCTGTTGCAATAAACTTTTTTTCAATTTTTCTTTTAAAAAAAAAACTGTTTTAAAAATGGACAAATAAAAAGTGATAATTTCTTACTGTTTTCATGAAATTAATGTTCTCCCCAAAACCAGTCCTCATAATCAAGTACAATTTGGTTGCACATCGTGCTGCTTGAATCAGAAAAGTTATAAAACAGCGCTGCTAATGTGCCTTAACTCATTTTCGCTTCGGACGGCGGGTAAGCAGGTAGCAGCAGCAGCAGCAGAAGCAGTAGGAAGGCGATTCCTGTCAAGCGCGCAGAGTTCGAGTTTGCACATCGAACTTTGCGCGTCGTTCCCGTCGTTGGTAGCGGCGTCGCCTCGATGGCGCAAGTGCTCCTTGCCTGAATGATAACTACAAATCTCGATTACTTTTCGGAAGGACATATCAGCTTTTGTAAACAACGCATTTTATCGTCGTTTTGGCATAACTAATAGCTCACCCAACATACTAACACCGCTAACAGGTTGGGAAAATTTTCCCCCATCTGATGGTAGTACTAGCATGCGTGAGCAAGCTACCAGGTACGCCAAATCGACAATCAAATGCGCTGTTTACAAAAGCTGATACGTTCCTTCGAAAAAGTAATCGAGAAATACTTCTTGGGCTGTGTACCAACTGCCGAGTTAAATTTAACTCGTGGTTAAACGTGACATTTCGAAAATGCCGGAAATTGATCAGTTTTCAACCAGAACTCAGCCACGGTTACCAAAATTTAACTTCTTGTCGGTCCGAAATAACCACGCTTGTATAGCAGAGTTATTCGATAACTCATCTGTCACTTTTAACCACGAGATAAATTTAACTCACCCATTGCGACACAGCCTTGGAAGTAAAATTAGGGCCATCCATAAATTACGTATATTTTTGACAAATTAACCCCCCTTCCCCATCGGAGCGTGTTTTGCAATACACCTAATACATGGCCGGTCCCAACTTCTGTTTCTGTGGTGATAAAAAGGATTTTCCTACACAAATTACAGTTTTCTGTACCAAGCACTGAAATTATCAGACGGTACCTCTATTTATGCTTTTATATTAGCTGTGAAAGTCCCTCCTACTTGGAAAAGTATGCTATAGAACGGTTTATACAACCCCAGTTTTTTGTTGTTGATGGGGGCGAGGCATAGCAAGCCGTTCGGTTGCATGATTCTTCAAGTAGGAGGGACTTGCAATGCTTATCTCTTAGCATAAATAGAGGTACCGTCGAGTTTTTTCCAGTGCTATGTTCTGAAATTCGACAGTGAGTGTTCAAAAGGGCCTACTTGTAATGTTCGATTTTCTTTTTACAGCTAAGCGAAACAATTCAAGCTGAACATTGCATTAGGTCCTAAGTAACACTGACAAGAATCTCTTCGTCGACTTTCTCCTTGAATCCACTCGGCCCAGGTATTTTCAGCACACATATCGATAAAAGAAGTTTTTATCTAGCATCTAATACGACAAACACAACAAGAAACGATTCTGTGCTGTGTTCCATTTGGTGAATTTTTACTTAAATTTGACAGATAGGAAATTTTCAAATAAACCTGCTATTCCAGCAGACTTATTTCTGACAGACAAGGAATCAATTTGACAGACGCTTTCTCGAAAATCGACCGATGTACAACAGAGGGATTTTCGTACATCTTTATTTATTTTCGAAGTGTCAAATCTAAGTGAAAATTTTCCAAATGGAACACAGCCTTAGTATTTTTGTATTTGTTCAATCGGTAGATAAAAGATGTACCGAGAACTTATTGGAGGGATTCATCGCTAATTGATATCATCTCGATCAACTATGAAATGTTGCATAACATTGATGTAATATTGTGCACTCCGTTTTTGTGTTTGCATTTATTTTTAGCGTTTTGAAGTTGAATCGCTGAGGATCAATCTCATTACCATAGAAACATTTCAAGAGTACAGATAGCAGCTCTCACAAAACTTATAACAAAGAAACTGGAACTTCACGTTTGTTGCAGTCCAATAGACAAGGAGTTTCAATTTCATGTCACAACCGTCCAAGATTTGTGTCCTAGAAATCTTGAAGTGATAGGGAATATCAGCCATCATGACGGTCATTGTTGGACGCTTCAATGAATCACTTGAAGAAAGCCTTACTCATATCTGATTGTAATTTAGGATCTAAATGAAATAGAATATGTATTCGCATTTTTATGAGGCCCTGAAATTAACCAAGTTTTACTTAGTAGGAAATCCAAAATATGTACATAGGACCGAAATTATAGGTTACTTCTACTATATTTTAAATCAATATCTAGAAAAAAAATGCACGAGAATTTCAATACACAGCTTAACGTAGTCTACGTCAACCTTGCGGTCGTGTCTTGTACACAACCCCACCAATTTTTTATAAAGAAAACATATGTTTCAGTCAAAAAAAAAAATTTTTCCTATGCACAAATCACATAAATACTGTGTAAAAAAAAAGTTTAAAAATTTTACTAAAAGATCATGTTCCACGATCTTAGTCAATTTTGAAGCGTCCATTGTCCATAAGATTATTTTTTTTTTCTTGTTTGGTAAATTTCCACTGCGACCAGTTATTTGATCTATTGTGGCAGGCCTCGGTTTAATGTATGCCACATCAGGGTGTCGTATCAATATTTGTTTGAGTGATTTCCAATAGCTGACTAAAGGCATTATCTCAGTAAGGTATGATAGAACGAATGAACTTTATTGTCTAATTGGGAGAAGTCATCCATACATCCATACAACCCTTATCGAAAAAATTTCTCTTTTTATGAAAAAGTACTGCACAGTTACATAGTAAATGGTCCGAGTTTTCACTCTCTAGTTTGCAGAAGCGACAAGCGTCATCTTCTAATTTGCCTAGCTGAACAGTGGTCCGTAACTAGGTAGGCCACTAAAAGTACATAAATCTTTTTTATAGAGACTAAGAAGACTTTTAGTTGCTCCTTTATTAGGTGATATAAATCTATTAGATTGTCTAACTGTTATAGTCTATTCCAAATGTCATTTATCATCGATTTTTCCCAGTTCTTTAGTTCCATTTTGAAGGTACATTCTGTCGCCCTACAAAATGGTTCTGGACCTAGGAATGGTTTTGATGATCCCAATCTTGCTAACAAATCTGCTGTTTCATTACCTTCAACCCCACAGTGCCCAGGTACCCAAAATAGTTAACTGTACTATTTCTAGCCACCTGCTGTAGTAATTGAATGCATTCCCAAACCAGTTAAGAAGAACAAGTAACTGACCTCAATGCGCTTAGGGCAGCTTGACTGTCAGAGAAAATACGTATAAGGGAACTGTCTCTAATGTTGGCCTATGGATCTAAGATTGGGCCCATCGCTAAAAATCAGCTATTTATCAATTTTATCTAGATGAACGCGTCATTGGGATGGTACTAATGGATATTTTTGGTCGCTATTGAAAATTTAGAAAATTGCTGAATTTATGTATGGGCCCAAATTAGGGGCATTTAGGCCGACATTACATCCATTTCCCCTACCATGATTTTTATTGTTGTGAACAATGAATTAAGTTGTGATTTTATGGTAATCGTTAAAAATGTCCATGCTTACTAGAAATACTCAGAGGGAGAGATAGGCGGAGAAAACAAAATGCAATTCGGCAGCAGGAATTTGTTACTAAATTATCTTGCATCCCTTGCTAGAGGCTAGCATTTCACATGACTATTATTTTTGATTAGATTTATGTGCAAAATAATAATTGAGTGCATCGCATTATTTTGTACATTTCTTGGTGCCATTAATTAACCAACTAAGATCAATTAATCACTAGAGTTAGAATATTGTTTTTGATTTAAAAAAACTAGTTGAATTTGAGAAGCACACGCAACATAAAGGTGATTGAATTTCAGTGCAACTGCAATACTCTCAAATTTAATCTAGTTAGAATAAGGAATCCGCGGAAACAATTCTAATGGGAATGTTCGATTGGCTCAGATTTTGACAGTTTATTTGGCTCAAAACATTATCTACGCCCATCTCTCCTTCTGAGTATTTCCAATGCTTACCAACTACTTAACTATTTTAATCGAATGTTTATCCTTTTGCTCCGCTGTACTGACAGAAGGAACTTTTTAAAACGACCAAGTGATTACTCAAAAGCTTCTTATAATGACAGTTGGGTGGTTTTGGAAAAGCATTACTCAGATCTGGAATAGTAATTATATGATGGGTACGATATGTTGCTACAAAAACGACAAACAATCACGAGATTCACAAATTTCGGGTTTCGGACTTTTCGTAAACTTTTTGGGTCAAATACTCCAAGCAATGGATTAAGAAATACTGATCTTGTTTATAATAAATCAAAAAAGTTTCGGTGAAACTTTAAGGCAAGGCGCCCACTGATGTGGCGAAAGTGTGGCATCTACTAGCATGTCAAAAAATCAAGTCAGCATCAACTTCGAACAAACACGACATCGACATGATGTTTTTAAATGTGATGTGATGTTACAACGTCGCCACATGAGTGGACACCAGGCCTAATGTGGCAAGACAACTCATTAAAATTGTATGCAGTAGTTTTCAACTATTTGAAACAAATTACAGGAATTGTACAAGTAGTCTTTGAGCAAATTTAATTTTTGAGACCTTTATTTATTTGTTGTCCTATTTTAAAATAGTTTTGAGATAATTTCAGATTCTTTTTAGAATTCATTAAGCATTTTCTAAAACAAAAAATTGGATAGTTAAAAGAAATACTAAAATGGTTTTTTTTTAGCTTTTGGATTCTGAGTCTTACAATTTTAAGAGGATATTCCAGGATCCGTAAAAACATAATTTTTGAAAGAGCTCCCAGAATGTCTACAGATAATCCCAGAATTTGAAAAATTCCTGAAGTAACTTTCACAGATATTAAAAAAAAACGTAGCGTAACGTGCAATATTCGTCACGAATCGTGGTGGGATTTTAACAAATTTCAGTTGAATATTTTAAGCTTGAAGAGGAATTTTAAGATTTCATGAATAATTGTCGATACTTTGTAGAGCAGTCCATAATAGTAAGCCAATCGTAAAAGATCCTAATCACATAAAAGTATTTTAGTCAAATCAAAGAAATTTTGGCATAGATTTCATGATATCTCAAGATCAAACGGAAATCTGTTTGAACATATTGAACAACAAATTTCTTCAATAGTTGTTGCAAAAATACTCAAACGTAAATTTTCTAATGAACTAGATCTCGAAAATGTTCAAAATGTTCTTGAAATCTTCATGATATAACACCATATAATTCTCTAGGAGCTAAGCTGAAGTTTCCGGAACTTCTTTAAGGTTTCTACAACTTCCTTGAAATTATATGAACTGCCCTTTGATTCTCTGATCTGTCTTGATGTTCTCGAAGCTTCCCTAAGGCTCTCAATTCTATTGAGATAAATTTCCCTGAAATATTTCCAAGTTTTCATAAATTCTCTGATGGTCTGAAATTCCCTGAAATTCTCGGAACATCCTAAGGGTTCTAATTTTTTTCTAAATTTACGATTAAAGATCTTTAAACTGCTCCAAAAGTCTGAACTAAAGCCATATAAACTGCTCTTAATATCTGAATTTCCTCAAAGATCTCTAGGTCTTTGTCGCTTTTCTGAGGTTCTTAGAACTTCTTAAAAATTAAAAAAAAGCCTTAAAAAAGCCCCACAATACCCCTCAATTTGTCTATATTTCTCAAGTTCGCTTAACACCTATGATGTGCTCTGAAATTCTAGGAACTTAATAAAAGTTTCTGAAAATTTTCAGATGTTAGAAGAACCGATTTGAGGATCTTAAAGCTTCCAGTAAGTTCCCCATATTTTCAGTGTGTTAACTTTCCTAATGTTCCCGCAGTTTGTTTATGGATCTTCACTGAAATTCTCAGCATTTCCTTTCATTCCTCAGAACTTCTTTAATGTTCGTACATTTTTTTAACTAGTTCGTTTATTTACTAGGCTCAGTCGTGTGTGACACTTTGCGGAGCCAAAAACCAGTAATGTTTGAATTTACATTTTTAACAGTCTCCAATTAGTGTGGGTACCAATTACTCGTGGCGGGCTCGAGGTTAATGGGTAACAATTTCGATTGGAAGAAGCTAGGTAGGAAATTAGTTTCTGAAGCCTCCTTCAGATACTACTCTCGGACGGTTGACCAAATCCTGGCTGGGCAGGGGCAAGTAGCACATAAACAGATCTCGCTTTACACAATACCCCTCATTTTTTCTATATTTCTCAAGTTCGCTTAACACCTATGATGTGCTCTGAAATTCTAGGAACTTCATAAAAGTTTCTGAAAATTTTCAGATGTTAAAAGAACCGATTTGAGTATTTCCTTTCATTCCTCAAAACTTCTTTTAAGTTCCTACAATTGTTGTGAAGTTAATGGGACTGTTATGAAGCTCTCTCATCTTTATTAAAGTTAATTACGAACTTGAAATAAATCATTTATTTGTTTTCCTTAATTCAGGCACTTTGAAAATTTTCATTATCTTGAAGATGTACATGGAATCAAGGTTGCAAAGACTCATTTCAGCTAAAATAATGTTTTTCGGAATAATAAAACCAAAAGATGGTATGATGGCATGTTTTACTTGTAACTTACCGTTACAAAGTATGCGTTGGAAACATAAAACCTGTAAATTTTGCTTTCTATGAGTCACAATGAGCGATTTGCTGATCGCTGAGTGAGTGAGTGAGTGAGTGAGTGAGTGAGTTTGTGAAAAATCGCTGATTGTGACTCTCATGAAGTGAAATAAACAGGTTTAATATGTCAAACACATTCTTTCCAACCTCTTCTTGTATCCTACCAATTCAAAATTTGATCATGGCATCTAATTATTTCATAATTTAGAAAAACATTGTTTTAGCTGAAATGAGTCTTTGCAACCTTGCATGGAATACGAAAGTTCAAGACATTGAATATTTTTAGATCTTGGACTTACTTAAATAAAGTACGTTTTTTTATAACTTTATTAAAGTGAGAAATTAAGTAAGTGTTAAACTTCAACATTCAATGGATTTGATGTAAAGCTGTTTCTTTAAAACTGATTGCCATGTCTTTAAAACGTTTGGGTTAATTACAGTTGTTTTTTGATTTTCCAACGCATTTTAAAAATAGCTTTCTTATTATGAGCCTGGAATTTATCAACTAAAGATCTGGAAAAACCTAGAAAACTCAGGTAATTTTATTTAGAATGTAGAATGTAGATAGAAAAAGACGATTAAACGTCTTGATATAAATTCACTCTAAAATAGTTGGAATAGTGACTGATTACAAGAAAAAGTGAGTTTACTGACTTAGCTGACTTAGTGACCCAGTCACTAAAAAATGACTCGCTACCAGCCCTGCAATAGATTTAGCTGTCACTTTGCCACAACGCGACAGATTTGGATCTAATGTGGGTGGCTCTTTAAACCTTATCCTTGCGTACTAAACTTATTAGTCCAAAAAACTGCTCGTATTTTATCATTTCTTGACCGATAGTTATAACAGCTTCCAATCGATAGAGTATTTCTTCTAGTTTGAAATTTGGTAAAGATTGTGCGTAGTTTAGATCTTATTTTAAAATAATTTGAAAATGTATTGGGTTCAAACTGTTAATAAAAATGATATGATATTTCATCAGAATCAGTCATGAAACGGCATGATGGGAGCATTATCAGTTTTAATTTCCCTGGTTTACTTTAACGTAACTCAAAATTTCAGAATTCTCACGATCATGAATCCCATTAAGAAAAAAATACTAAGGGAACCCTATCAATTTGTCTACAACCATTTTGAATTGTGCATGAGGGTGTGCATGAGAGACCTAAATGTCCTCGTATTTCAAGATTCTTACATTATTTTCACAAAAAATAGCAAACTGAATGAATTAGAAATTTGTTTAGTATTGAAAAAAATAGAAAATATTAAAATACATTTAAGCTTTTATTTATATGTTCACAATACATTTTCCAAATCGCTTCAAAGTCCAAAAACTTTACAACCATTCTGAATTAGATAGATAATCATGCAAATTTTTCGAAGCCCAATTTTTTTCAAGAATCTAAGGAAAACACTGATTGTCTGAAAAAGCAGCAGAAAAAATGTGTTAGGGATAATCTTCGCGTTAATTAGGTAAAATTTTGTAAAATTACACTATGAACTAAGAAACATAGAATTTCAGAAAAAGAAATCTAAAGAAAAAAAAATATTTACCTAAATCAGAAACTCTTGATCACTTATATTAAGAAATTTATTGTACTTAACAAATCTGCAATAATATGCAACTAAATCTGGCATAAAAACAGCTAAGATATAACGTGGTAGAATGTGTCCTGTAATTAGCCCTATGTAGGGGTATAAGAAGGGCATAGTGAGCATCGCGCACTTAAATCCCAAGCCTCTAATTGTTCTAAACAAATTAATTGGAAGTAAGTTCAATATCACCATTGCAGTGACCAATTAATTTGTTTCGAACCATAAGAAAACCAAGGCAAAAGCACAGGAAGCTATCTATGCCGCACTTGTTGCAACTAAAGCTTATGTATGTGTGCTACGCATTGCACCTTCGCTGGATTTTTTTTAAAGATCCCATGCTTACAAAAATCAAAACCCTGGACTAAGGAAAAGCTTCATAATTTCGGGAATTAAAGAAAAATGTCAGCATTTTGGGACACACAAAAATTTTAGATCCCAGATTTGGGAAAAAAAATCAAGAAACCTATGCCGAATTACAACTGATTTCCAAATTGAGAACAGCATGATTAGTAATCCTCTGCCGAACTTCACAGAATCTACCACAAGGTTTGTATCAGATTATTCAATTCAACAACATAATTTCCATACGACCAAACAGAAACTCCATGATGATTGACAGTAGCATTCCAAGAGGTTTGAAGTTTTTTTAAATAACCTTAATACAAATATACAAGCATATACAAAAATATTCGGCTGAAAATCACTGAAATAAAGTCATAATAAATGCTCAGCGGCAATAAAAGAAATTAAATGTGGATTTTTCTGTGATTAGTTTCTGAAGTAATTTATTTATAATACTTTTCAGCAGTTTACATAGCAAATTTGACAGAATGAACATCCTAGTTTTGAATTGACTTAAATGACAAATTTGTGTTACTTCTATCATAAATACAGTCAAGTCTCCTAACTCTAATGAAGAAAATCTTGACTATTTCGACCACTCTTACCTCCGTTCATCGCTACTGCTAATTCTCAATTTCAGTTCAAATGCGGAAATGAGAATAATCTGTGTCAGTAACAGTCAACGGGACCTCACTCGAAAGGATAATTTCGATCTGCTTTGTTGAAGTGACTAAAGCATGGATCATCTTCGCTTGAAGTCATTCTACTGAATGTAACGTGTGGTTGAATGAAGCTATGGTTGACATTCCGACGTAAAACTTGAGTCAATCTGACACCAACTAGATTTATAACAGACGAAACTCGACATCGAACCAACAACGACATCCGCTAAACATTTACCCAATACTAATCCGACCTCAGGTTGATATGTCTGTGATAAGTGTTCATTAAAATTCAGATATTTAAATTTATTAGTTTTAAATCTCCAAAACATCAAAAACCCTAGTAGAGTTAGGTGAGGCAAAAGTTCGAACTTAGTTGAAAAAATTAATATTTCAGGAAATCTGCAGACCTCTATGAAATCCTCAATAAATTCAAGCGTTCTTGGTTGGGTTGAAAGCAGTCTTGAATTGCAACATAGTTCTATTCTCCCAATGTAGGGTGGTGTAACGATCTGAACAAGCTCGACCAGCTACATTGGGCAAAAAATTCCAACCCATCATCAATATAGATAATCATACATTTCAGTTAACAAGAACAAATAATTAGTACCACCATTAACTGGCGTAACGCAGTGAGAACCGATAAAGTACAGAATCGGGTAACCGTAAACCCACTCCACTCCAGCAGCACCCCGCAAAGGCAACAGCAGCAGCGGCAGCACGTGTTTACATGCTTATGGACTTGTATCTCATCACATATTGAAAGAAGCAATGAAAAATTGCCACAGATGAAAGATTAGCGACGAATGTGCTCGGCACAACCGCAGAATAGGTATGTGTTTATGCTTGTTGTTTTTCTTGATTTTTTCATGATCTTCCTCCTCTTGGCAGTTTGCTCCACTCAATTTCCATAGTGTGTGTACTCTTTTTTTTTTTTGCTGAGTTGTAATAATTTATGTGGTTATCAACGGAAACCGAATCCATTTTTCACGTTTTAGGTCGAAGAGAAAATCTTCTTTATTTTTTAAACAAACAAACAGTGCGCCCGGAGAGTGCGCAAACCGAAAACGACGAGGAGATGAGAGAGATTGAATAGTTTTTTTTTCTTTGGAAATAAATACGATTATCTTCACGATCTACCGCGGGTACTTTTCACACAAACTAAACAAAACTAGGCAGGTACAAAAATCAACTAAATCGCTCGACTCCTGTGAACCGGGCAAAAGTCACACTCTATTATGGGAATCCGTTCCACAACAAATCCGCTTTACCGTGTGTTGATTTCAGTGAGTTTTTGGACAATTGGGCTTACGTACATAGATATCGTTTACCTGATGGCCGGGACCCACTCTGATTTCTCCCTCGGTTGGCGGTGTGGCCATATTAGCCCCTCTCGAGCACTGCCGAACGACCTAGCACCACCAGAGGGCGACGAGAAGACGTCGAATGAGCCGTTTTGTCGGCTGTGGCAGCGGCTCGGCTGGCTGCAGACTACGGCTGGCGCGCACAGGTGCCAGATCGATGGATTTGCTGGCTGTTGGACTAACGGAATCAGAGCGGACTTAGACGGGAACTAGACACCACACCGTGGGAACCGAGCGTCCAGCAGCAAGCTAGTGTTGTGTCGTTCAGTCTTCATCGATTTGCACTTGGCGGGCCAGACTGGGGGATGGCTGTTTGGCAGCGGCAGATTATTGAAGTCTGTAATGGAATGAAGAAAACATGATTTTAGTTTTTTTTTCTGATCATTAGAGCCGAGCTGACATACATTCGCCGTTATTGCCGTATTCGAGAAAAATAAGAATTTGCCATGCAACACGAAAAATTTACCCACCCTAGTGAAGAGATTGTAATTATTATTTTAATTTATTATTATTGAAGAAATAAATATGTTCCAAAATAATAGAAATACACTGAACGTTCGCCAAGTGGAAGTCCGCTAACAAAAACAAGCTTATAGGTCATATAGTTATAGGACACTGTCAAAATTGTACATTGTCGAAATGTCAAGAAGAGTCAGATGCACATTAGGGTGGGTCGAGGTTTGTATGGTGGATCACAACCCCCTGTTCCACATTGCTCTTCCGATGTATTTTGAGGTCCCCAAAAACAGTGTCAAATTTGAACGAATTTTGTTATGATCTGGATATGCGGAGAATTTTAAATAGAACAGCAAAAAAGGTTATCTTCCATTTAATTGTGACAGATACGTATTTCGACTACAATGTGCAGTCTTCATCAGTGTCATTCCCACTAAAGGATTATAAAAATCTAACGCCCTTAAGTACCTACTCATCCCCTAGACAGGGCTGGTAGTTGATGCGTAGCTGATGCGATATAATAGTAGTGACTTTAGTGACTAAAATTACGGAAAAATAGTGACTTGTAAATGCTAAATAAGTAACTTAACTTAACTACATGGTATCTTGAAATTCAAATACGGTTTGATATTGAAATAAACTTTTTATGTCATGGAACTTAAAATCAAATTTAATAAATTCCTCTAATTTAATCGAATCTCACAACGGAATCTCATGTAAAGAACATTTGAAGTGATTTGAATAATTTACTTTTGCTTAAGTTATACATGATGACTCTTGAATTTGATTCTGCGTTCGAAATCTTTAAAATTTTGATATATCTTGGTAGATAGCTTTGATAATTCGCTAAGAACTTTTCACAGAATGTCTTCAGAATGATCTCAAGAACTTTTTTAGAATAATTCCCCTTCTCTTAAACTTTGAGGCATATAAGCTTTTACAAAAATAATATTGCATTCTTGAAATTCTTTGCAGAACAATCAACAAAATTCTTGGAAAAAGATTATTTTCATAGTTGAAAATGCTTAACATCAAATGTCAGAATTAAAGTGGACATTTTATACGATAGATGAGGAGATGAAAGTAAAGAGTTGATAGTTCCGTTATAGTACGGCAGTGTGAATTTGTATATAGAAAGTAGAAAGCGAACAAATGACTATTTTGAGTAAGGTACGAATCGGGTAGAGCATCTCCTTTACCAAGCTCATCCGTTAATGAGGGATGGTGAGAGGTGTTTCCCCCTGCCACCGGCAAAAGGAATGATCGCTGTTTGCTCTGATGTGCGGAAACAGTTCTATCGATTGTTTCACACTCGCCATCTGACGTAAACAACTACCTGATTCGTACC
The DNA here is from genome assembly GCF_037179485.1 of Ochlerotatus camptorhynchus. Classification (NCBI taxonomy): domain Eukaryota; kingdom Metazoa; phylum Arthropoda; class Insecta; order Diptera; family Culicidae; genus Ochlerotatus; species Ochlerotatus camptorhynchus. The sequence goes on from NW_027040576.1 coordinate 813,539, forward strand.
TTCCTCAAGATTGTCCTTTGCTCGCTTTCTACTTTGTATACCCTTTTTCACACTGCCGTGCTATAACGAAACTATCAACTCTATAATTGAATTTCCTCATCTATCGTAGTATCGTATCTTTAGAATTCTTTTGGAGACCATCTTTGGAGTTCACGGGATTTTCATGGAATTTTCATCAGAGCTCCCTTAGGCAAAATTTCATAAATAATTTTTAATTATTTTTAGAATTTAACCTAGAATCGTTAAAATGCACTCTCAATTATATTGGAATTATTTCCAAAATTGTTTCAGAGCTGAATTTTGCGTCTCTAATCATTTAAACAACAATCAAAAGCGACGCTCGTACGTGTTAAGCCAAGTTTAACTATATAAGATTTAAGCGGAGATGAAGAAATCGGTCCTCAGAGCACTTAATTTTACATGAGACTTCCGTAGTCTGTTCTTTGGTATTCTTCTCTGATATATCCTTGAACGACTTTTGAAAATCTATCACAGACAAATACCTTTGGAAAGTTTACAAGATTTACAATTTATTTTCTCCAATTTTTAATCGAAATTGAAAGCATTTCCCAATAGTTTTCCTGGTCTTCTAAAGTTTTGCGGTTCACTGGTCACTAGACTGATGCAAATTTTGACATTTTCGCTCCACAGTGCTCAAACGGTTCCAAATCGGGTCCTGATTAGTCTCCCAAAATTTGAACTCATTTGATAAGAAACTGACTTCGCACAAACCATTTGAAGTTTATATGGAAATTACTATGGGAAAACCAAATGTTTTGTTCATATCCATCTAACAATTTACCATATCGCTCTGCTTTAAAAAATGATAACTAAGCTCGTAGAAAATTTACTCAGCTACAACTTTGTCCTGAACCACTTTTCAATATAATGTAAGCATCAAAATTTATCAATAATTCAAGCCACTAATGTCTTACGATTATGCTCAATCAACTGTTCAGCAGGCAACATTGGTGTTTCTGGCGCTTGGAATAGAGCACAAAAATCATGGCTACTATGTCACACTGCAAGATACAGTGTTGCTCACAAAACAGCTGCTTGATCATGCCATATGATTATCAATCTCTTAAACAATTAATAACTATTTTATTTTACGTTTGGCTCAACAACTATATTCTGCTAAGTTGAAGCTGAGAAAAGTTTTCCATAAGTTTAGCATTTGAATTTTTGAACAGTGCATTATAGAAAAAGGTAAGAAGACAATGAACAAAAAGTTTGGATTTCCCATAGTAATTTCCATATAAACTTCAAATGGTTTGTGCGAAGTCAGTTTCTTATCAAATGAGTTCAAATTTTGGGAGACTAATCAGGACCCGATTTGGAACCGTTTGAGCACTGTGGAGCGAAAATGTCAAAATTTGCATCAGTCTACTGGTCACCCTGGTTAATTTTTTTTTTTAACAGATAAAGGAAATGTATGTAATGTCGGCCTAAGTGTTCCTAATATGGGCCCATACATAAATTCAGCAATCGACTAAATTTTCAATAGCAACCAAAAATATCCATTAGTACCGTCCCAATGACGCGTTCATCTAGATACAATTGATAAATAGCAGATTTTTAGCGATGGGCCCAATCTTAGATCCATAGGCCAACATTAGAGCCATTTCCCCTATGTATATTTTGTTAAAACTACTTTAGACTTTCTTAGTGCCAAGTACTGAATTTAAACATTTTGTTAATATTTTTAAATTTCACTCTATTTTAGTAGTGAAAAAGTGACTTTAGTAACTACTTTTAGGGAAATAGAGACTTTAGTGACGTTTTGGTGTGAAAAGTGACTTTTTAGTCACTAAAAAGTGGCTTGCTACCAGCCCTGAGCATAGGTAAGAATGTCATGATCACAGGTACAAAAATGAAGAAAAACGTAGAATCGGAACCTACCTAACAAAACAAAAACCAAAGATTTAAGTAAAGTAAAGGAGAAAAATCGATACAACTCTCTAATATCTGTCGTATTTATATACCAAAATTAACTAGTTTCTAGTAATTATTTATTAATTTTGCCCTATTGCTCCTACAGGCGTGTGGTGGAACATGAAAGATTCGTAACTTTTTGTATAAATATCAAATCGATTTACAGTCACAAAGTTGTTTTTTTATAGTATTGTCAATCTAACTTCAAGATTTTGTGAAATATATTTGGAGCAATATTTGGAATTTCGGTTAGCAAATGAATAGGATCGACCCGTTTCCCAAACATTGTCCCATACAAAATCGAAATTATACCCTAATTCGTTCAAATTTTGCACAGTTGTTGGGGACCACAATACGCATTAAAAGAACAGTGAAGAACAGAGGGTTGTAAATGGACCCACCCTAATGTACATCGATGCACTTTAAACGCAATTGACAACGGTTTTGACATATGGAATGTATTTGAGTTAACGAATGCCGTTTGCTAAATTAAAAGTATGGAGTTGGTAGTACCTTGTCAGATTACAATAAAACTTTGTGGACGATGAATAACTTTCGTCTACTTGAGCAACTTTGCGTTCACAGTGAAAAGAGCCAAACTGTCGATCATTTTTTTGAATAATGAACCCAGTACTAATTTAATCAAAAGGATAACTGTAGAAAATTGTTTAAACTTTCATAAAACAAATTTTTAGTTATATTTTTTTTATAAAACAAATAAAAAAGTTAGCCCTTTTCTAATGGTAGTTTAGATCATATTATTTTAAAAGTTGCTGCAGTAGATTAGGCATTCACGTCCAAAAATATTCGCTGGATGTGTTTTCTTCAATTATTTAATTTGTACAGGCTCAAATGATTATAAAACTCTACGGAACCGATTAATACAGTTTTTGTATATCACTATATTCAAAACTTGCTTTAACACTATGTAGGTCAGGCATTTCCGGTAATCGAAACAAAAACTCGCTCCTGATCCTGACTTCCTCTTGCTTGTTCTCATTCTCCGTTCTCTTCAGTTTCCGACGGTCATCACGTCGATTTCCAACGAGCACCACAATCGCTTCCGCTGTGGCGCCTGCGGCTACCACACCTTCATACGAACTAGTATCCAAACTGCTAACACTCCGATCTTCGTCCTGGTCACGCTTTTCTTCGTCCTACGTTCGTTTGTCGTCCAACTGTTGCTTGTTCTGGCTGCTTCCAATCCTTCTGCTTTTTCGCATCCATATATACACTCCGTACACCAGTCAAAGCTCTGCTATTAATTTCTCCCTGATAACACGTTTAAATTTACAGTATTCCACGCAAGATCTCTGTCGGGAACTTCAGGTGGCAGACCATATACTCGCACATATTGAACATAATCTCCCGCATTTTGCAACTGCCTTCCCATCATCATAATGGAAAAAAAAATTGCTCAGGGTTATGCAGCAATGTATGGAGCACTCTTCGGGCTTAAACTTTATCAAGAGGGATTTCACCTCAGCTTTCCTGTATGTTGCTTCCATCTGGACGAGATCCACGTTCAGAGCCGTAACGTAATTGACAATTCCGCCCATGGTGGGTTTCGCACTTCCATCCCCAAAAAGCTGAGTTTGATGGTAGTGTTAATTTCAACGCCACCACCCATCATCAAATTGTTGCTTCCAACAGCAACTATAACACGACCGAGTTCTGAATGCTGGGGAATTATTAAAAAAAAAGTATTTTAAGGACTTCAGATGAGAATTCTAATGTAATTTTTTAAAAGAATTTCATGGACTTAGTAAGGCAAATTTCAAACGAATTCTATGGAAAATTCCAAGGTAGTTTTGAACTGTTATGAAAAGAACTACATGGTAAAGCACGGTTGATTTATAATCCGGAAATAATTCAGATTGGTTTGACGTAACAAAAATGTTAAGTGGTGAAAATAAAGATTTTTAGAGCAATTTTATAAAATATATCACAACATTATCGATTTAAAAAAATAATCACGACCATTTCTTGAAATTCCCAATATTTTTTTTACACACTTTGCTGGTTAACCTCAGCATGCCTTAGCGGGTCAGTTTGCTCCAAGATCTGGCTATCTTTGCAGCATTTAAAGCTACCTTACCAGTCTTGTTGAATTCTTGAGCTTGATAATTGCTCAATATTTGTCGATAGGGTGGAATTGGGGGCATGCACTCTGTTATCACGGTTCCACTGAAATACCTGACAGCTGTAGTGGCAGCTTTCCAACTCTGACCAAAACTTCAACTTGTCTAAATGAACGGTAGAATGCGTTTTTCCAGGCCTCTCGTTTGTATACCAGCGAGTCCATCGTCTTGCGTCTAGCGTCTTTGCGGCCATAGCTGCTGATCCTCTACCATTTCCATGCAAATTTATCAGCAAAAAATTAAGTTAAACTTTCCGAGGATATCTCCTCGTTCTGTGGCAGGATAGAATTTTTCGTAGATTGGTCAAATTTAAACGTTGTTACTACTTTTACGGTGATGTTCGATCTATTTGTGAAACATCAATTTCCATCTTCCGTCATCCCTCGGGCACAACTTTTTCAACACTGCACATGAATCGTGACGAAATTTTCAGCACTGAAAAAGCAGCTTCAAACTAGGATTTTTCAGTAATCAAAGGAACACATCTTAGTCTTTGTTACTTTTTATGTCTTGTTGATAGTGATAAGTCCTCGGGTTTCCTGGACCGAGGATGATCTTGAAACAAGGAAAAAATTAGTTAGTTAGTCTTTACCTATGTGATTCCTAATCTTCTATTCGTTGTTCCCTAGTTTGAAGTGGTTAAGACTAGGGTTCTGATGCATGGTCATTATCGGTGTCATAGCTTGTTTTTGTTGCTAAGGAATCCAATTTTGACTGACAAAGGCGGCTTTGGAGGGTGTTCCAACTCCGAAGGGTATAAATAGCGGACCTTTCAATTAGAATCGATTCCTTGCGATGAAGGCAAGAATGACATTGTATCAAAACCGAATACTTCATCATTTCTCAATAGTGATGGAGTAATACGACATGCACTGAACTAAGGTCACGGGATATAAGGAATGTATCGGAAATAAGCTATCCACATACATTTGCGTTGTACGCACGTATTTGTGATGGTTTTAATATGCTAATCACTGCATTATGTGCGTTTCACTATCATCGTTCGTTTGTTTACTTTTTTGTATGGTTTAAATTCTTCGTTTCGCATTGAAAATAAAGTGAAAATTAAGGTTTTGAACACATGGTTAAGTGAAAAGGGTGTAACTATGCGAAAATTGGCGAAGCGCTTTGGAATTCATCACGTGAGTGTGAAATCCATCATAAAGGGTGTCCACGATGAAATTGCCACACACAAAATTGATTCGCAAAATTCGAGTTTTCATCCGATTGCCATCAAATTTTCAGGGATTGAGAAATAACTATTAAACTTCATTTTACCATTTTACTCGTATTTTATTTACAGTCCATACGCAAATGCCCGCACCTTGGCCTTAACCCCGGCCATAAGATTCTGCACAACCTGTGAATCAACCGTTTTTTGCATGTAAACCCATACTTTCTTCAGTTCCTCGACTGTCTTCACTACCTTAGGTCGTTTAAGAAGGTGCTGCTTCATAATCGCCCAGTACTTCTCGATGGGGCGGAGCTCCGGAGTGTTGGGAGGGTTGAACATTTTCGGCACGAAATTGACCTTATTGTCCGCATACCACTTCAGCACGTCCTTGGAGTAGTGGCATGAGGCCAAATCCGGCCAGAAGATTGTTGGGACGTTGTGGGCCTTCAGGAGAGGAAGCAGCCGCTTCTGGAGGCACTCTTTTATGTACACCTGTCCGTTCATCGTGTCCTGGGTCACGAAAGGTGCACTCCGCTTCCCGCACGTGCAGATGGCTTGCCAAACCAGGAACTTCTTCGCAAATTTGGACATCTTCTGAGTAGGGACATGCTCCGGAACGCTGAACTTATCCTTGGCCGTGAAAAACAGGTTGCCGGGGATCTGTTTGAAGTCGGCCTTCACATATGTTTCGTCGTCCATGATGCAGCATTCAACTTTCGTCAGCATGTTGAGGTACAACTTCCTGGCACGGGTTTTGGCGGACTTGTTCTGCTTCTCGTCGCGATTAGGGGCCTTTTGTACCTTGAACGTTCGAAGCCCAGCCTTAGTTTTAGCCTTCTGGACAAAACTTTCGGCTTAGGTGCAGCTTCTTAGCCACATCCCTAACGGAGGCGTTCGGATTTCGGTTGAAGGCCCCAACTACGCAGTTGTGATTTTTGGTGTTGTACGGAATACTTTTTCCTTCACTTCTGGGCTTCCGATCGGTGGTCAACCGTTCCTCGAACCGCTTAATCACTCGCGACACCGTGGAATTCGCGATTCCCAACGTTTTAGCGATGGAACGATGCGAGAGATCCTTGTTCTCGTGATGAATGCGCAAGATTTTATCACGCACGAGCTGTTCTTTCGACTCCATTTCCGCGAGTTTTGATCACATGACTTTAAAACTTGCAGGATGTAAATAATGCACTATGAACTAAATCCACCCAAATTTTCATTAAATTCTACCCAACGGTTAAAAAGTTAGAGCAATTTCATAGTGTGGCAATTTCATCGTGAACACCCTTTAAACAAGTTTGGGGAACACTATTCTTTGGGTGAACTGCCAGGAACAGGTAGAAAACCCGGATCTTCCAACCCGAAACTGGACCAGAAAGTGGTATCTCTAATTAGGAAGAACAAATCAATGTCGATACGTGATTTGACCAATAAAGGGGGAACGAGCGTCGGAGTGATCCAACATATCAAGAAACGGAACAACCTGAAGACCTATGAGAAGCAGATAATGGCCAAACAAAGTGCAGAACAAAAGCAACGTGCTGCAACAAGAGCCCGGAAATTGTATTCGCGAATTTTGCAGCGACCGGGTGCATGCATTTGGATGGACGACGAGACCTATGTGAAAAAGGACTCAAAAACCCTTCCAGGTCCACAATAATATACTACCGCCGTAGGGAAGGATGTAAGCGATGCGGACAGGTCGATTCAAGTGGAGAAAAAAAAAATTGGGCTAAAGCGTCCAAAATATGTGATGAAACACTTGTCCGGAACTTAATGAAAAATGTTCGACCAAAAATTCGAAAATTCGTGAAGGAATAAATATTAAATTCATCCAGTCTTCACATCGTTCAAGTTCATTCTCGTACCATAAAGGATCAATCGTTTGTTTGAATAAAACATAATTTTTTATATGATTTTAAAGAAAAATATGTGGATAACTTAAATTTGATACAATCCTTACTACAATAGATCAAATCACTTGTCGCAGTAGTGTTATGTCCCGAACAGAGGAAAAAAACACATTGCTATATAAAGAACTGTGCTTCCGAATTCTAACTGGACCACACTTTATTTCTGCGAAGAATTCTAAGGAGAATTCCAACACAATTGATTGAAAGGTTGAGGAAAATTCCAACCCAATTTTGAAGAGAATTCATAGCGAATTTCACCACAAGCTGCCAAGAATTCCAAGTGAATTTTGTTAAGATTTCAAAGGCGAAATTTGAGAATAGTGTCAAGGGAATTGCGAGGACGAATTATCAATGAACTTCTGTAGGCACTTTAAGGAAATTTAGTGGAGAATTTAAGCGAATTTCAGAAGAATATATTGGTATAGTTTTAAAGGTTCCCTGTAATGCAAAACCATAACAACCCACGTGTTTAAAGGGACAAATAGTATTTTCCCTTACAATAGAAGTTTTGCTTTCCTCTTCTCCGCACTGCTTTTGCCCACAAACGGATGAATCGATACAACAAGATATACACACTTAGAAATAATTACCGACTTCGGTAATGTTTACCGTACTTTCAACAGATGAACTCTTCGGTAAAAATCAGACATTTTATTTCATTAGTTTTAAATCTTCAGAACAAGGAAAACCCGATTATTTAAACAAGACTGACAGTGTTTGGAAATTAAATTTAGCGAAACAGCCTTTGAATTGAGGGTCAAAGTTTTACCTGGACGTTTGGTAAAAAATTACCAAAGTCGGAAATAATTTATAAGTATGTACCATCCTTGCACAATACTAAGAGAATGCTGAAATGAGTTCCTATGGAATTTACAGGATAATTCTGAGGAAATTCCAATATTGTTCTTCTGAGACTCCCATGGTTATTCTGAAAGGTATAATAGTCTGAGGAATATTCCAAAGGAATGAAGACAAATTGTTAGCCAGTTCTTGGGAAACTTCAAAGAAAACCTGTGAAAAGTTCCAACGAAATTATTAAAAACCTAAAAACAATTATGGAACAATCCGTCTAGCGTGTGAATCAAATGTAAGTGTTCCATAATTGTAGGTGTTCCATAATTGTGGGGAAACTGTACTTAAGACGTAAGATTTTTTTTAAATTCTGCCTTTAAAATGCACAAGATTTTAAGACTGGGAGTCTGATACTTTTAATATCTTGGGTTTGGCTATAATTTAAAATCTGTTTGGATTACTGATAGGAACTGAAAGCTATACTAAGCTTAACAAACCAATCCGGATCCAACTAAGTTACGCAACGTATTGATTGATCGCTAGTTAAAATAAAATATTATAATACTATCGATCGGTACCCATGCCTATCAAAGTTGATTTCATTGCACCGCCTCACCAATACTGCTAGCTAGCTGGGCAAACTAAACGAAGCGAAAGACACAAAAAACGCTAATCACTCGGCCACTGAACGCTATCCAGTGGCGACAAATGGCCACCACCGGTCGCTCAGTGTGTCACCATTACTAACCGTTTTCTCGACTTCTCGATTCAAGCTCCCAACTCAATCTCCGTTCCCGTTCCCTGTCCTATCAGTTCCGACGATTCCCTGAAACAACACACACACAAAAAAAAAGGCTGAGAAAAAGAAACACAAAACACACGCTTGACTGCGTACTTTTCAACAAATTAGCTGTATAATCAATAATAAGCTGCCACTTTAGCGTAGCCGTCTCTTTTCACACTTAGTCATAACGATTAAGAGCGGCGAGCAAAACGAACGAAACGAGCAACCATCATCAGAGCCGACTCGTCGTCGACGTACCTACATATGCGAGCAAACAGCCAACGCAAATTGTTATACATGTAAGCAGATTGACTTTTAACTTTGGCTACGTCCCAACTGCTCTTATGGTGGTTTGGCCTGGCCCAGCTTGGGCCGGTGGACTATAGTGAAGGTTGGGGTTCAAGTTCGAGCAGTCATCTATTAAATCCAATATCGATTACAATTTGAGTGAGTTCCAACTAACCCCAGTCTCCCCCCGGATACTTCTTACTGTACACGTTGCTTAGAGTTGGTCCACCTTCTTCTGGGTCTCCAGCGTTGTTGGTCGATGGTAGATGAAATAGTATATTAACATAATTGAGCATACCAAGTTCCGCACCGCATGCAAGCTGAATTACTGCTCCCAGTGGAACTCCAACTCGAAAATAAAATGAAACTTATGCATATGCCTGCCGTTGTAGGTTGTAGGTATGATTGGCTGAAGGGAAGTCGTGGGCATTCAATTCCACTTCGTTTTGGACCGTTCGCTCCGTTCGTTGCATGTTCTGGTTCTGTTAGCAGCTCAGTAAGTGAAGAACTCAGCTTCGCCTGCCCGGCACAATTTCCTCAGGGAATCGGGCTGGCTTTCTTTTACGGTGATGCGATGTCGTCGTCGTCGTCGTGTGGTCTCATTTTACAGTGAAGTGAGCTTGGATTTGGTATTTAGCTGGTTGGATTGGAAGGTTGTGATTTCTTCGTTTCGGTTTTGTCTTGCATTCTTCGTACCTGTTTGTTTCTTAGCTTGACTTGGCAGGTATCATGACACTGTCCCGCTTTGGGTTTGGTTTGGGTAAGGCTCACTGACCAGGTGAAGTTATCGGGTTTCGCGGTGCGGAAACAGCTTGTTACGTGCTATTTGGGTCATTTGGATGTCGTGTTGCTCGGTACACACTGGTACACATTAATTATAATTTTTTTTTGTTTAATCTTGTGCATTTAGGGTGGATCGTATTTTTTATTAGCTTGCCAACGATTCCCCGTTTTGTGATATTATATATTAGTGGCATGAAAAGTTAGCTATTGGTATCATTTCTGTGTGCGTGGAAGTATGAAAAAAATATTTTATTTATGTTTACAAATATTTCTAGATAATTCATTATCTTCTCTTCTAATTCCAATACTTTTTTTCAAACATACGATGAAGTAAGTTTGTTTACCGGAGTAGCATCCATTGTTACTACACGTACACTGTTAGTATAATTCTAGATAGAGCTGGAATTAGGGGGTAACAGCTTTCGTAAACAATGACTTCTCTCGAAGATTTCTCGGAATTCAAGGCACGCCCACGCAATCCAATATAACCATCGGGTAGGGGAAGTCTTCGTCTACCCGATGGTGATGTTGATTTGCGTGGGCAAGCCTTGATTTTATAGAAATCATCGAGAGAAGTCTTACAAAAGCTATTACGCCCTAATTCCAGCTCTATCTAGGGGTTGGTGCAGGTCAACCCAGAAATGTCTTAAGTTGCTATAATAATGGATACCATTCCAGGAAGAAGAATTGAAAGAAAGTACAAATATATTGTTAAGGAGAGTTTTAAAAGAATCCCGCCGTGAATTCCAAGAAAATTTCACTCAATCACAAAATTAGTAGCTTTTATTATGAGAAAAACTAAAATACATAAATACGTAACGGCCTTCGGCGACAGTGTCGTATAACAGAGACTGTCATATGATATTTTAGTTTGATACTGTACTTTGATAGCCTGTCGAAAGTGTAGGAAGCAAAGGCAGCCGATTATCACAAAAAATGTGTCGACTACGGTGACCGCTTACAGCACTACTCTCATCACGAGGATTGACGGCCCTGAAATCGAGGATGTCGTGAATTTGGGTTCACTGGTGACTACCGCTAATGACACCACCAGAGAAATTCAAAGACGCATTATAGCAGGGAATCGAGCATACTTTGGATTTCGAAGGACGCTCCGGTAAAAACAAAGTTTGCCACCGCTATAACAAGACTATGTTCGTGAAGGTGTAGCTTATCATCTCCGGTGGATTGCAGATGGAAGAAGGAACTCTTTCAAACTGCAAAAATCGGACTGGGCACGTTGTAAGAGTGTCGGACGACGACCCGGTGAAAATGGTTATCTAAAACATCCCGACTGGAACAAGACGACGAGGCACGCAACGGTCAAAGTAGATCGACGCGTGGGAAGGCAACCTGTGGCGCCAGCGTGACTGGTCACATGCAGCTATGGATCAAATGTAATGGAGACGACTTATACGTACAACAAAGGACAGTCCGACCTTAGCCTGAATGATTAGTAGGTGGTTCGAGTCTTAGATTATTGTACGACTGAAGTTGCCGTGAAAACAATATGTATCGAAAACATATTATTAAGACCCCTGATGATGTCCCGCAGCAGTAACCGAAACGTCAAAAAAAATGAAACCCCTTGCTTCATGGTAATCAATCTATCTCTGATTCGTACTTTTACCATATTAAGTCCTCGCTGCGGACCCACCCCCATTAGGGGGTGTTAATGCCATATACACCCAGCGGCACAGACGACGGACGGACGGTCGGAACCTTAAGTGCTAGTCGATGGCTGCCGCCACCACCGCCACCGCTCCTGCTCATGTATCTTCCTGTGTTTGATGATCATAAACATGAATTGTTATACCTAATAATAACAATGAGTTTATCGCATTTTAGTAAAGTGAAATGAGGGTGATTTTGTTGCCTATTCTTCGCACCACTGATACCGTATGTATGCATGTGCTTGCTTTTCCGAGCACATTATTAGGGAAGCAGAACTCGTGCTCGTGCACGAGTCACTCTCTTCGTCGTGGCATTGCGTTGCGTTGCTCCCTCGATAGCATAGAAGCGGAGGGTGCCTGGCTGCTGATGAAGCTACGTAGCGATATAATGTGCGGAGATAGAGCTGCTATAGCTCGGCGCTTCGTGTCATGATGGCTTGTATTGCCACGGTCGCTTGCCACCATTTTCCTGTCTTCCGAATCGACGACGACGACCCTTCTTCGGAACAAGGCACAATGTGAATATAAGGGCGGCAGATTGGCACACGGTTCGTCATGCGGTTGGGCTCACTTTGGCTGTGAGTTTCTTCTCTCGAATTCTGTCCCCCTTTTTCTCTGTCCCTATTTGACTCTCGGTTCGGTACTTTATCATTGACAAAAACACAATGAATTCGGATTTGCCGTAGTTCGTTGGTACTACTACCGAGTGTTGTCGATGGTGTATAACGCTTGCGCTGGCCCCGGCTCAGGGTTGCTCAATTTTCATCGACGGAAATCTTAATTTTCCATTAACGAAATTAAATCGAACATCCCTCGGAGATTCCCCCGCCGCCGCCACGTACGGAAAATCCCTCTGTCACTCTTTCGGGTTGGTTGGTTGGCAATCTGATCGGGTGCCTTTGCCTGTGTTTTTATGTTCGTGCTAATATGTTATTTAATCCATAATTTGATTTGGATGGTCGGTGTTTGTTATACACCCAAGGCATCAGGCACTTTAGCGTCGTCGCTCGTCTTTGGGTCTCTGCTGGCCGCCGTTCGAAGGTTTCTTCATTTTTCCCACTCTTCACTTCACTTCTATGGTATGTATGCGCTTTGACTGATGTGTTGCCGTGGTGGAGGAAGACACAGGACGTGCTAGGCCATGCCGTGGGAGAGCGTTTTGTTGTTGTGTGTGCGATGGAAAAGATGGCCGCATTTGATGAGTTTTGGGAAATTAATCAATCTGCTGTGCAGCAGCGAGTCTTGCCTCGCCATTATCCGCCTGTGGTAAATCTCGCTGGGGGCTTTCTCTCTTGCCCTCGAGAGAGATCCGACAATGACGACGACGGTAATGAGCTGGCTTCCGGTGATCGAGCGGGCGGTTGTGTCTTGCGGAGAACTGCGTTTGAAGGCAGTGAGATTAGATGGGGTGATATTTTTTTTTGAGAGCATTCAGTTACCTTTGAAGGGCATGTTTTACAAGTAACTTTGAAGAAATCAAGCGTAACTTTTCAAATCGACGCAACTGCTTTTGTTAACAATGGGTAAGCAAACTGCTTAAGCGCTCAAATTTGGCCAATTGGTGCTCTGTTACGTAATATATATATATATATATTGTCATACAAAAAATTAGCTATTACAAATTTCAAATAAGTTGCACTATGTTGTTCTACTGACCTTCATAAATCAACAAATTGAATTTATATGGTTAAAGATAAGTTTATGAGCAAACATTGCTACAATCATCATAAGATTTCGAAATGAGTTCAAGCATATGCATTTGCAAAAGTGTATTCAAAAGTATTTTAAGTTGATTGAAACATCCTGGACCTATGTGATGACATGTGATGAAATTTAAATAAAAACAAATAAACTCGTACGATTCTTACTGTTATACAAACTTCCGGCCGCAGTGCATAACCTTTTTCGAGGTGAAATATTGAATCCAATAAAGTCTATTCATTAATTTCGTCAATTTGTCGTATTTCTGAAGGTTTATCATTGATTGTAGGTAGCCTCAATAATTATTCGTGTTAAATAAGCACTTGAAAACAATTGAAGCTTTAGGGGTAACACGGTGGGGATAAAATTAACAGTGGGTTACATGTTAGTTTTACCCCCAGCGCCGGTTCAAATTACCCCCACTATATGTAAAGTTTGCCCCCATGACACGTTTAATTAACCGCGTGTATAAAATCAGCCTTGTGTTGGGAGTTGGTGAAAATAGGAATTATAATAAAAAAAAAATTCCTGATGAATGTAGGCGTCTTAGTGGAATACCTGTATAAAGAGAGAGAGAAGGATTAGTAATTTCAATTTGATTTCACTACCTTATTTGCTTATCCTCGACAGATACGCCTATTTCGTCTACAATGTGCAGACTTCTTCAGTGGCTTGTACTAATACTCGAGTATAAGTACAAGACACTGAAGAAGTCTGCACGTTGTAGATGAAATACGCGTATATGTCAAGGATAAGCAAATATGGTAGTGGAATTAAATGGAAATTACTGAAAAAAATATGGTTCTTGATACATTGCTTTTGTCTACTGTTCAGCATATGAATGGAAGCCTTGACATTTTATTGATTTGTAAAAACGGGGAAATTGTTTAGGGTGTTCATTTTACCCCCAGTTCTCGCAATAATTCCAAGGAAAGCTAGTTTGAAGGTAGTTTTAAGAGAAATCTTTGTTTAGGGATTTTATGAATTTCCGGAAGGAATCCAAAGATAATAATGCAAAGGGAATTTTCGACTTATCTCAAAAGAATTCTGTGTTGCATTCCAAGGCGATTCGTAAGAAAGTTCTAATTGAATTCTAAGGAAATTTTCAAATTAATTCCAAAGAAATTCGAAGAAAGGGCATTTTTGGAAGAATTTCAAAGTAATCCTGAGAAATAGTCCCGGGGTATTCTGATGTGAATTCCAATATAATTTTGGAACAATACTTTGGGAAACCTGAAGAGACTTCTTACAGCAAGCGAATCCCGAGGATAATGCTAAGATAGTTCTGAAAAGATTAAAAAAATAAGACGCAGTGGCGTCGCCTTAATCTCAATCTACCTGTGCACCAACTCTCAAAACATAAAAAAAAATCCAAAATATTGTTTGCAATGGATAGATACCAAGTAAACTTGAAGATTGAGTGCAACCGATTCGTGTATGAATAAGGCAATAAAACTGATTTTGAAAGTTGGGACACAGGTAAAAAGTTAGGTTACGCGTCACCACTGTTGTAACATTAACTTTGAAGGCCAATTTATTCACCTCCGCTTAAATCTAGGCCAGGTTTACCCATATAGTTGAACCTGGTTTAAGGCTTAAGCGAAGGTGAAGAAATCGGTCTTAAGGGGATTATGAAATTTGCTAGTATCTGTCAAAAAGCTTCCAAAGTGCAAGAACATACAGAGTTACTCAAAGTGCCGGACATCAGAAAACTTTTGAGAATGCGAAGCAAACACAAAAATCAAGTGTCTGAAGGTTGGATGTTTTTAGGATTCTTCCTGGAATCTTTTAGAAAAAAAATTACAAAATCTGGGACTTGCCAAATTTATGAAACTCTGAAACATTGCTAATTTGTTTAGATTTCTGACTTAACTTTTGATATATCATACTAAGGGAAATTTAAAAATAGCGAGCTTGAAAAAATGTTCAATATATCTGACTTCTTCTTCTTCTTTTTCGCATATCAGGCTTATTGCTTATCGCATATTAGCTTATTGCGTGCTCTCAACTTAGTGTTCTAAATGCACTTCCACAGTTATTAATTGAGAGCTTTCGATGCCAATACTAATGCATGAATTTGTATATTATGTGGCAATCACAATGATACTCTATGCCAAGGGAAGTCGAGAAAATTTCCAACCCGAAAGATTTCCTCGACCGGCTTAGTAATACCGTGCCTTTACTGACTAGGCTATGAGGCCCCCAATCGGACTTAGAATTTTCATTAACAGAATTCGATTAATAAATGCATGAAACAAACTTCCAAATGGTCCTAAAAATGCCAAAATTACTTTAAAATAAAACGCCAACATTAAAAAATAACTATTAAAATACCGAAAAGGTTTAAACACGCGTAAATCGCATTGGACACGCAAAAAGACTAGAAGTTGTTAAATCCCCGAAATATTCAAAATGGTCCTACAAACTCAAAAATCGATTTGAAGACATTTGAAAACCACCTAATCTTCTTAACGTTAAAACAAATTAATATGGCCTGACAACGGCTAAATCGGCCTGAAAAAAAATAGCCAATTAAAAATCATGCAGAAATGATAAAAAAGCGCCCTTGTAAAGTCTAAAATATAACAACGCCAAATGGATTTTAAATAGCCAAAATCGACTTTTAAAAATGCTGACAGCCAAACAACCATTAAAAGACTGAAAAGACCGAAAACGTCATACACATCTAACATCTAAAAACAACAACACAGAAAGCATCCTGGAAAATGATGGATGTAGCTCCATAATTTGCCTTCTCTATTTGGCCACACATCGAAGATGCGCCGCGTATATCAAAACGATCAGGCCAACTGTGCGGAATTAAGGGGCAAGATGATCCCGATAACATAGAACGATGCTTGAGAATCCAACAAATAAATGAAACGTGGACATCTCGGGCCGTACGTTTCGTTGTTTTGTTATTTATAAAGGGTTGGTCGTTGGAAGCATCTGGTTCAAAAAGGTTCAGTCGTTCGGGGCATGAGTATTAACTCTTGTCCTATCCCTATATGGCTTATGGTTATAGCGCCATTACTCGTTTTCTTAAATAAAGAGAAACACGGAAAAGAAGCTGGCCTAGTGGACAGCTCGAACTGGATATCAATGGAATAAATCATGCCTGCATTAGCATTATCAAATGGATAATGGATTTGCATACATAATCCAGAGCAATGTCTTGAATCCAGCGTGTATTCAATGCAACTATCAGACAAATTGGTTCATGTCATTTCGGATAATGGATTATAGATCAAGGCAAAGATAATTTAACTTTTTCGGCGAGCTTACCAGAATTTTAAAATTTGGAATAAAAAATCACAACAGTAACACTTCAATCTTTTAACGATCTTAGAGCAGAAAACATTCAAGGCTTAACCACCGAAAAAAAGTGGTGCCTATATTGATAATCTGGTGGAAATTTCTTCACTAGCTTCACCTATTCAACCGTTGGCACATCTTACAGCTTGTTTAAGTTTCTCGTAAGAGTATGTATATGAGGCTTGGTCAGTAATGCAACCAGATTTTTCTGGAATGCTAAACATGTTTAGACAATACATTCCGGGATACTACAGACGAGGCTTGAATACAGATTACTGTTTAAACAAAAAATATATATGGTTTTTTGATGTGTGTTAAAGAAATTTAAACATCCACAACATCCCTGCTAATTATTCTGTCCATAGTTAACGTGCAATGATCTATTATAGCAAACCACGTCGAGACAAGCTATACATTATATATTGTTTTCAAACTGGGAAGTATTTGCTAGGTTATAGAGATGTGTGCGCTCGTTGTTCGAACGTAACAGAAACTAAATAATTGTTTTACAAACAGTGTGTTTCAGAAAACTCCAACCAGAGAATCCTCAATATATTTTTTTTACAAAGCTGTGTTGTACAAGATTTATTGAAGAGCGAAAACAAGATTCTGGAAGCTAAAGTATGTATAAGGCTTGCACTCGAAAAAAATTGCACCATTTTTATCCGTGTGTAACTTTTTTATCCATGGGTAAAAATTGATGAAAATCTGGGTATAACTAGTTTGGAGTGAATTGTTTACATGTGCAAAATTTCATAACAATCGGTTCAGTGGTTATTGAGATGTCATCGAAACAAGAAGAAAATCGCCAGAGAATTTTGCGCGCCGTCATGGAAAATCCGACTGCGACCATAAGATGGATCGGAAGACAACTGGGCATTAGGGTGCTTCATTCTGAAAAAAGTGATGAATTTCTGATGGGCCACCCTCCAGTTCGATTCATAGCCCCAAAATATGAACCTGTGCAAAAATTGGTAAAGATTGATGAAGGTTTAGAGGTCGCGCCAATGATTTGAAATTTGTATGGGAATTACTATGGAAGAATTTAAAAAATCGCTTATATCGCTATAACTTTGCTTCTACTTGTCCAAATGTCGAAAAAATTTAGTATGTTATTGCTATGGCAATAAACAAAAAGCCTACAGTTGCTACGCTCAGTTTTGCAGCGTATCAAGAATTATAAAAATGTGAAAAAATGGCAAAATAGGGTAAATTGACAGATGAATATGTACAAGGCAACAACGCCAATTTCATCGCAACAACAACAGGCTTGTTGATCATTGTCATGACAACCACATATTTTTTTTTTTTCAACGTTTGGACAACTACAACCAAAGTTAGAGCAATGTAAACGAAAATCAATAATTTCCCATACTAATTCACCAAAATCTCCATACAAAATCCAAATCATTGGCGCGACCTCTAAACCTTCATCAATCTTTACCATTTTTTGCACAGGTTCATATTTTGGGGCTATGAATCGAACTGGAGGGTGGCCTATCAAAAATTCATCACTTTTTTCAAAATGAAACACCCTACTGGGCATCACCCATACAACTGTGTCTCGGGTGGTAACATCGTTTAAGGAGTCCCAGACGACCGAGCGGCGGGCTGGAAGTGGAAGAAAATCGAAGACAGCTGACCCTGTGAAGGCCCGGAAGGTGTTGGATTATTTCAAGCGTAATCCGAACCTTTCGATTCGCGACGCGGCTCTGAAGGCAAAGTGTTCCGCCTGGTTCGTTCAGCAAACCATGAAACGAGCTGGGCTTCGTGTATTCAAGGTCCGGAAGGCACCGAACCGGCGTGATCAACAAAACACGGCGGCCAAATCCCGCGCAATGAAGCTGTATCGAGAGTGGTTAACGAAACCGATGTGTGCGGTTATGGATGACGAAACCTACATCAAGTTCTACGTTGCCAAATCACGGTTTGATGTTCCGGAAGACATAAGGAAGAAGAAAATGGATAAATTCGCCAAAAAATACTTGCTCTGGCAGGCCATATGACAATGAGGTAAACTGAGTAAACCGTACATCACAATGGGTACCATCTACAGCGAAATTTACCGCACCGAGTGCCTCCAGAAGCGTCTGTTACCCTTCCTCGGTCCCACGGAGGCGAGACATTATTTTGGCCGGACCTGGCATCATGCCATTACGCGCGATCGACGTTGGATTGGTACAGAGACAATAACGTTGTTTTTGTACCAAAAACCGCCAACCCGCCAAATTTACCAGAGATTCTTCCGGTGGAAAGATTTTGGGCCATAATGAAGGCCAAAGTTCGAAAATCGTCCAAGGTGTTTAAGAACGAGCTGGAGTTGAAGAAAAAATGGATGAAAGTGACCAAAAATGTCGGCTCCACCATTGCACAAAATGTAATACGGGGTCTTAAGGGAAAGGTGTGGGCTTTCAGCGATGGAAAGGAAATTGAATAAAGTTATAATGTCGAAACATAATCCATATGTATAAGTTCATTCCCTGAAAGTTTCAACAAAATCAGACTTAAAATAAATTTTTGGCGAAAACTTTTGTCTGGTGCATTTTTTTCGAGTACAGGCCTTATTAACTATCAAATGCAGAATCTCCTGAGGTGAATGAAAATTTAAAAATATATACGTATACGTCCCTAACCTCGGTCTAATATGCAGCCATCGATTACGTTTTTAATCATAACTCATCAATGAATTTACCTGCAAACGATATTCTACTGCTAAATGGTATGCTTAGATATGCTTATCATGTCGTTTGCTATCAGAAACCACGAAAAGTTGAAAAACTTACTTTTTTTAAGACAATAACTCACGAGGGAAATGTATGTAATATGGGTCTATTGTCCCCAAATTGGGTCTATTTATGGATGCAACTTCGTCCTATCTTGTTTGATCCTCAAAAAAACGCTCTTGGTAACGTTTTCTGATGTATTTTTTTTTATCACTATCACTGTTAACTTAATGCTCTTCATTCCTCAAAACATTTCTTAGAGAAAATTTTACGAAAACTACATTAAATCACTCAATTTAAAAATTAAAAATTAAAAATTTCGCTTATCGTCTTTTGACCGCAGAATATCTAAATCAGAACATTGTGATGTTCATTATACAGGTTTGGCAGAAAAAATCTCCCTTCCTGTTCGTTCCTTATCATCCAAATGCAAAACAACATTGTTGACGTTACTCTTATTGCTATATGCTGTCAAATGAATTTCATGGGCCATAGTTAGGAACATAGAAAAGAAATGTGTCCCTAAAGTTGGGTCCATGTTTTACTTGTGAAAACGTTGTTAAACAATTAAAATAAACATAAAATATTCAAACAGCAACTGTAAGTTTTACGTCTAGTGTGTATTATCAGGTAATTCCAATCAATAAATGCCAAATGGCCTTGATGATCGTCAGTCAACCTTCCCATCTTAACCTTATAAGTCATGGCGGCTAAAAACTTCGAACATTGTGATATTCTCAACCAGTTTTATTACTTACGAGAGCTGAAAATGTATTGAAATGTTGTGATATAAATTGATTTGTGTGTGGTACACATTTATCAACCATCAGTGATCAATATTTTCCTTATTGTTTGTGTAATATTCCTTAATTAATTATTTATTTGCGTGATAGGCCGAATGAAAGGACTAGACCCACATTACATACCGTAACCCTATATGTTTTTTTTCATTAAACGTTTATTATTTTTTCGTTTATTATTTAGGTCGAAACTGTTTTTGTAAATAATGACTTCAACCGCCTATTTCTCGCGAATAAAAGCTCACTCCAGCTGGTACAGGAAACATTCCTCTTCTTGATCGTATTGTTAATTTTCATGTGCGAGCTTTTATTCACGAGAAATCGACTGCTAAAGTAATTGTTTACAAAAGCAGTTTCGCCTAATGGTATGCGGTATAAGACAGAATTGTACGGAATTTCACGAGTCTTTTGAATTTGGGCTTTTATGGTGATCCTAAGTAGCACATTTCCGTCACAATAAGATGCAGCAACTTGTTTATAACTGATATAAGTTGCATAAAAGTTGCCACAACCGATTTGTGACAAGCGGGCTACTAGGGATACAAGCCAGATCTCTCAGTTGAATACAATATTTGCTGTTTCTGATTGTTCCTGTCGGAAATTGCAAATTTCGTTTCGTTTCGTATCGTTTGGACAAAAATATGATTACGGAAAATTTTGAAGTAAATTGTGCAAACATTTGAATTCATAGAGTCTTATCACACGTTAAGAATAAGGTGAAAAAATCCAAATTGAAAAAGTTTCTATAGAATTTAAGCTAACATTTCGTTTTATTTCGCTGTTGTATTTAGGATTTTCAGACCACATACCCCATATTTTCGCCATTTTGCAATGTTGATGGAGAATAATTATTGAATCGGTATACGTCGAACAAAAGAAAAAGCACCCTCACCTTCTTCAACTTAATTCTACTCGGTCAGTTGCTTCCCATTTCGAATATTAGTTATGATCTGAACAACTGAATCCGCATAAATCGATGACGGATTCGATCAAAACAAGTCCAAGGGTCAATTGGGACAGCATCACCATCAACCAGCGGGTCGGGGGGAGGGAGGTGGAGTGCTGCCAAGGAGAAAGCGGAAAACAGACATATTTGTCACGCTAAATGTGACAACTTTAAGCAGTTATTTATGTACCAGCCAACAAAATATTCATCACGTCTTTATTACTGCAGCATATACCCCGACGAGGACTGAATCGAGATAACAAAGGAAAATGAACAACCAAAACTCGAAAAATCGCCATAATGACAAAATAAAACACTGTGTACGGCGGAGCAGAGCTGCCTCTCGTAAGCTATGTATAGGTATTGCCACTGACTGGGTACTGCCGAGAGTTGAAAGCATTCAGCAGCAGAGCCAGTACCTACACTACAGAGGCAAAAACAGACTCATTTTGCTTCTTTTCGTTCGGTTCAATCTTTTCTTTCCGATTTTTTGCTGTTGTTGCCTCAAGTATCCCGGAATGTATTGTACAAGACAGAGGCTGATGGTCGGTCGGTCGGTTTGTCGGTACAGAGCAGCTGAGAAATCCGAAACAACTCCAACGTCAAGACACACAGCACAGCACAGCATAGTACCTACAGCAGATGGATGGGAAAGAAACATGGAGGACCCGCGAAGACAAAAACCGCCAGCAAAATAAAAGCGTACATTTGCCAAAGAGAAGGGGCCACATTAACGACTTGTTCAAAAAGTGAGCTGACTTTCGTTGTGTAAATATCGCCCCGAACAGAAGGCCCTCTGCGCGCCGCAAGGCAAGTCTTGGAGCAACACCAGCAATACCCATCAGCACAGGAGCAGCAACAAGGAGGAATGACGACGACGACGACGACGACGGTGATGACAGCTAGAAAAAGAGAAAAAGGTAGCCAGCAAAAGTCCGTGACGATGACGATTGAGCTGCCTGCTTCCATGGTGGTGCGCTTTGCCAAGCCAACCAACTCACCAAACGAACCAGCTAACTACATCGCGAATGACTGTCTCGGTTGCCCTGCCGCTGCTGCGGCTAAGTGAAATAAGTGAATGAGCACCGTGACATAGTTAATAAATCTGTGAAAACCGACACCGAAATTGAGTGTTTCGAGGCGAGAAAACAAATAACTACACGCCGGGCACGTCCCTCCTCTCTACTACGAACTACTGGTTCTGGCAGTGGCAGGCCAACAACAACGACGACGCTGGCTGGTGCACTGCACCCTTCGAATTGGGAGAGTGGGATGGACCTCCACGACATAGGAGACGCGCGAGAGGGGGTGAGGCGACCTCACGGTAGCATTTGTTGGTTCAATGCGGTTGCGAAGTGCGATTCGAATCGGCTCTTTGGTCACGGTTCAGTTGACGTAACGAACTAACGTGATTGCTTTTGGGTGGACACACAGCGTCGAGGAGTGTGGTCAGCTCGGCTGGAGAGTGGCTGCTGGTGCTACTGTTTTCGAAATATTCAACCATGAGTGATGTTTTATTGATAGGCAATAAAAATCATTTATGGTAATTACAGACAACAAATATAACTTTAACATTTAGCATATAGCATCTAATGAAACTCTGGTTCTATAAGGGTTACTGGGCGTTGAACGAATAAAACATGCATAGATGACTGTCCACGCAGGAGAAGGGGTCTAAATCTCTTAAAACCTGTCCACGTGTACTCATTAGGGTGTTTCATTTTGAAAAAAGTGATGAATTTTTGATAGGCCACCCTCCAGTTCGATTCATAGCCCCAAAATATGAACCTGTGCAAAAAATGGTAAAGATTGATGAAGGTTTAGAGGTCGCGCCAATGATTTGGATTTTGTATGGAGATTTTGGTGAATTAGTATGGGAAATTATTGATTTTCGTTTACATTGCTCTAACTTTGGTTGTAGTTGTCCAAACGTTGAAAAAAAAAAAATATGTGGTTGTCATGACAATGATCAACAAGCCTGTTGTTGTTGCGATGAAATTGGCGTTGTTGCCTTGTACATATTCATCTGTCAATTTACCCTATTTTGCCATTTTTTCACATTTTTATAATTCTTGATACGCTGCAAAACTGAGCGTAGCAACTGTAGGCTTTTTGTTTATTGCCATAGCAATAACATACTAAATTTTTTCGACATTTGGACAAGTAGAAGCAAAGTTATAGCGATATAAGCGATTTTTTAAATTCTTCCATAGTAATTCCCATACAAATTTCAAATCATTGGCGCGACCTCTAAACCTTCATCAATCTTTACCAATTTTTGCACAGGTTCATATTTTGGGGCTATGAATCGAACTGGAGGGTGGCCCATCAGAAATTCATCACTTTTTTCAGAATGAAGCACCCTAGTACTCATCCTAGAGCGTTGTGGTAAATAATTTGTGATAAATAAAGTAATTATTAAACAATTGATTAAAAAATTACTTAAGTTCAGAGTTGTGGAGTTGGATTCGGAGTCAGAAGGAATGTTATGGCATTAGGAGTTGGTGTTGAAGTTGGTGAAATTATACCGACTTCTCATATCAGAAGATTGAACACATTCTGAAATCGTCAATTTATGTGCTGAAACTATGAAATAACACCATCTTTTGTTGTGCAATTGACATACAAGAAGTGCTAGATATTTTCATATAAGTTAGTTGCGCGTCTAAGTGATTCAGACTCAAAACATTTGAATGCATTGAAGATGGTAGAGTCGGATCTTCAACAGAGCTGGCACTAACTGGACAACTTCCTTCAAGTGAAAGTCACTTAATAACGTATTCAAAATTTTCCAAGCTCGTGAAACCTCTAAAACCTCTCAAAACGTCCACGTCTTTTTAAGAGTTCACTGAACGCTAGGTGAGTTAGACACCTCTGAAGCTCTTTTGACCCTTCTGAAGTATTCTGAACAGCTCTGAAGCTTGCACATCCCATCTATAGCTGAACCTGCTCTTAGATTGTTTTACATGAGTCAGTATTTTTTTTACTGAATTGCTGAAAAAGTCGGTAAAATTCAAACGACCGGTATCCGTAAGGAATCAATTAAATCGACAAATTTTAATTTCTATCATTAAATGGGGTTAACAGAACCAATATATAGGTAGAACACCATACCATTCGAAAGTTTCTTCTTTCAGAGAACTTCAGAGATGAGAATTATAGAGAAATAACTTAAATTTGAACAAAGATCAGTATATTCCAAAAAGAATTCAAGTGAGAAATTCAAAGAAGCGCAATGAACTTTATTGTAGTCCAGGGAACCTCAGATGATTTTAGCAGAACTTCAGATAATTTAAGGGGAACTTCAGAAAGACTCTTCAGGGAAATAAGTTCAATGGAGCTTCAATGACACTCAAAGTATCTTTAGATAAGTGCAGTTAAACCTACAAGCTCTTCAAAGAAGTTCAGACAACTTTACAAGGAAATCTAAGATATTTTTTAGAAACCTTAAATAGAATCAACTTCAGAAGTCTTCAATAAACCTTACAGAAAGTTTTGTTCACATGAGAAAACTTCATTTAACAGAGAGTGCAAGGTTTATTCAGGGTTATTACGAAAATCCCAATTATTAATCCGCAAAATCCGAACCACGACGTTTGATCATCCGCACTAGGATACCAAATCCGCGCCATATAAAAATATTGAATTTACAAAACAAATACCATACACAATAAGAAATACACTCAACATTATTTTAAAACAACCTTAAACTTTAAGGGAAAGTTTACCGACCCCAATTTTTTTCCGGCTCGTTTTTATTTTTTGTTTTTAGATTATTGATATCATTTTTTTTTTTTTATTATTTTCGATTTCAATATTTTGAGAAAAATTCAAATGTAATTATTTTTTTTGATCGGTAAACTTCCCCTTAATTACATAATTGGATGGAAATGCTATCTTAAATTAAGCTGTAGTGTGATAATTCATTGGCAAGAGAATGATCTGAAGAGGGTAGGAGGCCATTAATCCAACAATACTAATCAAACGCGCTCCTTTACCTAGCTCATACATTGATGGATGAGGGGATTTGAGGTATGTCCTCAAATACACAGACAAAAGAGTGCGCAATTGACGTGTTCATATACTGTCTGCGGCTGTGGAATAGTTCTAGCGACGTTCCATCACTATCTAAAGCCCCACGTTGCCGAATGCATTTCCAGTCGATGATGTGTTATAATGCAATTTTTGCATTCATGTATGAGTTAGGTAAAGAAGTGGCGTTTAAATAGTACTGTCACAATAATGGCCCTTCGCTCATTTTCAACTTCTATTCAATTTTCATACTGCCGTACTCTAGCGGAACTATCAACCTACTCTCTTCAGACCATTCTCTAGCTAATAAGTTATCACACTAAAGCTTCATGTTAGATAGCATTTCCAACCAACTCTGAAAATCGTAAACTTCACGTATGAAGAAACAAAAAACATTTTGAATTTAATTACATTCTATATTCATATCACAATCTCAAATTAATTCTAATATCACAACTAAAAGAGTTTTCGAACCAATCTCGGAGCTCTAAGGTCAGCTTCATAGTAATTTTGCACGGATATTCCAGAAGATCAGCTTTTTGAGAACCTAAGATAATCCACGATCATATCTGAGAATTGAAGATAAAACAGTCAATTTTGAGTAACTAGAATTTCTATTCTAAATTAATTGGGCGATTGAGCGTTTTAGTAGAATAATTTTATACCTTTTTACGTTGATTGTATTGTATCACTTTCACTTTCATTAATTCACTATACACTTTCACTATCATTTTTAAAAAACTATGACAGATAGGGGAATTTACGTATTCTCGTCAATCTAAGCAGCGTCCGAACTTCTATTAGCGATTTCTCAGCGTCACACACATACATGATAGGTTTGTTTGTTGACATTTATCTGCTGCTTGCTGTTCTACCAATTCCAATCGACAGAATTGATCAAAACGGGTTGAACATGTTTTTACAACGCTCCAAACTTCTCAGGTGAGTGTGACTATTGTTGGCAGTCTCTTTTTCTTCGGCACCCTTTCCATTTGAACTGCGTGTTAACCAGCTGTTCTATTATCGGCAACTAGAAATCAGCCGTATTTTGTAGTGTGTATATTTAATTTAAAGAAACATATGGCATAACAGGATTGCACAGTCGTAAAAATGTAATCAGATTGAAGCTTAAAATGTAAGGAAACGGCTTAATACATTCAACGAAGAGTTTTGATGGGAAAATACAGTGAAATTAACGTTTCAATTTCGGTTGCCGAAAACAGTCAATGGGTGCCGAAGCCATAATTTACCCTACGTATTTCTGTTCTAGTTTTTTTTAAGTGAATAGTAAATTAGCCAAAGTGAAAGTGATACAATCGTAGTAGAATTATAACTTTAAGATCAGAGATCAGGGTACTTTTGGAACAGTCTGAAGGATTTCGTAAATTATTGTGGGGTTTCTGGAGCTCTGGTGCAAGATTGTCTTGAGATTTGGCACGCTGTAAATATCCCCAAGAAAGACGAATATCTTTAAGTTCCTCGGGTTTCTATGTTTCAAAAGTTTCGGTAGCCCTGAAATTTTCCAAAGTTTTAGCAGTATTCGAAAAATAACTTTTACTATTCATAGAACAAGTACTATGAACTTTTAACTGCAACGAATTCTCTTTCTTAAATTAGCTGAGTAAGTTAGATAAGAACTATTGATAGTTATACGAATCAAGAAATATAAATCAACTAAATTAATTTTCTAAAACTTGCTTACATTTACTTCTAAATATTATTATTATTCAGAATATCTACCAGAAACATGCTGAAAGACACATTTTTAATAGCTTGTATGACCACTTGAACAGCGACGAAATGTGGGTCTCTCCGTCCTTAGCAATCCATGAAAATGACACCCTTTTCCTAGTTTATTGAATATGTCGCCCGATTTCTAACCAAAGGGGGTTAGTTTTTTTTTAATTCTTAATATGACTCAATGATTCCCATTGAATTGTTGTTAGACTTCACTTGGATTTCCTGTCAGAATGTTTTGCGAGATTTTTTTTTAAATACCTACTCTTTAAACTTTCAATCTATTTCTATATCAGAATTGTATTCAGAATTTTCAAAACTCTCGCTGAGTTGGAACTATCCGTAATAGGATTCCAACTCTGCTGGAAAATTGATATTCTAATTAAAATTCTTTTGGAATTATCTTCAGATCCAAAGTCTATCGGAATTCTCTAGAATTTCATATCAGAATTCGATTAAGGTTCCTGTCAGAATTTTCTTGAAATTTGGTTAAAATTCCCTCAGAATTTTCGTTACTATTTCTATGGAATCGTCTTGAGAATTTACTTTAAAATCAGCTTAGCGTTCCTTCCAGCTAATTATCGTCGGAGTACTCTTTAAAATTCCTAAGGAATTCTCTTCAGAATTGACATGTTATTCTACTTATTTGCATTCACCTCCTCTCAACTGAATTCACCTCATCGCAAAGTCCATGGTAATCTTTTCAGAATTATCTTGGAAATCTTCTAGATATACTTTCCAGAATTCCCTGTTAAATAATTCAAGAGCCTTGACCATCTCCAAGGGCTCAAAATCTTGAATAATTTTTCAATTTCTGAAGTCCGAATACTTCAATAGTTCTATAAATTCTAATCATATTTCTTTTCGGAATTTCGATATTGTTTTCCGGAGCAGATCGCTCGGCTTTATCGCTAAAACACTGCAAGCCTCTTCCATATTTAACCAACGATGAAACCATTACCAATCGATTTGTCGTGATTTTTACATAAGAATAGCTAGTTAAGTTAATAGTTCAAGTTGAGGTACAGCGGCAACAATAAGTTCCGACAATATAAAAAAAAAGTTTTTTTTTAACCAATCAGCATTGTTCTACTACTCAATCAATGTTTAAAGGTTAACGAAATCAACCTGGGGTGATTTGAAATTTAACTGTGTGTTTTTTTTAAATTATAGTTATATAATATACGATGCTTCAAAAAAATGCATGTTTTTTTCTATTTTTAAGGTGGGCTTGGATAGAAGGTTGCTGTCTTCAGCAAAGCTGTACAGATGGACAAAGAATTTTGCAAATTTTCTCTAATAATTTTTAATTAAACATAAAATCAAAAGCCGAAGGCATCACTAGGTTAGATGAGTCATTACTAAGACAGCAAATTTTTTCTTTGATCTTGAATTTGGGTCTGTGTTCGAAGTCTACAACACTATCTTAGTTACCTTGGTGTTAATATTCTAAAATCTCCTCAAAGTTCATTGGAAAAAAATCTATAATTTTCTAAACAATTCTTCAACGTGACTGTACCCTGGAAATCTAGTCCAGTCCAAAGGTCTTGATTTTTTTCATGGTCCAAAACCTATTTTTTTTTTCAAAGAGAGAACGAAGTATGTATATTTTTTCCCGATTTGTCATCAAAAATTACCGGATTTCCCCCGTGATTTCCTGGCTTTTGGCCGGTTTTTCTAGATTTCATGGTTTACTGGAGTGCACTGGCTTATTGCAGCTTTTACATGACAGCTCGAGTAGATAGAAGTGTATTGTCATCAACAAGGTTGCTCAAATAAAAAAAAATACTATTTCAGAATTCATTTGCCAGACGGCGCTTAACATTCGTGTATTTTGAGAGAGACGGCCGCACTGCACGTAAAGTTCTACCAAATCGAATTACATGATGGCGGTAGTGGTTCTTGCACTATGATGCACAGATGATGTTAATTATGCTCTTGAATCTCTGATTACTTCTAGCAAGAGCTGCCTCAGTACCAAAATGCGAGGTTAAATTCAATTCAATTATAATAGACGACGATCGTCAGCTCTTGATCTGTCTGAAAAATGTCCGTAGGAGGCACATGATTCTGCCATGAAAGTTATCTGGCAGGATTTGCAAAAATAAAAGCAATTCTCTGCCCTGAGGAACAAAACTTTTGGAAATAATGTTTCGAAATTAGAACCAATTTCCAAACCCTTTTGAAAGCTCACAAAATTTTTGAAAAAAAAAAACTTCAGAAGTCTATTTTAGCGCTTAAAGGGAAGTTTACCGCTCCGTAATAAATAATAACGTGGCCTAAAGTTGGACTCAAAAAACACAAAACAACAACTTTTCGGTTTTGCTGAGGGTCCAATTTTTTTTTTTCATTATGATATAAAAAATATATTTTTAAACGTATATTTTTCCAGGAATCTAAGGAAAAAAACGGATTATCTTGGATTTTTGATAATTGTTCCCAATATTTTTAGAAAAATAAAAACGTGCTGAAAACAATTTTTTATCCTCGGGGCGGTAAACTTCCCCTTACAGAAGGTGGTAAAATTTTGATCACAAATTTGGAAAATGTTCAGAAACTTCAAAAAAAGGTTATCTTCCATTTAATTCCACTTAATTGTTTTTGGTATCCATGACAGATACATATTTCGACTACAATGTGCAGTCTTCATCAGTGTCATTCCCACTAAAGAAGTTATCAAAATCTAACCCCCTTAAGTACTCATCCCATAGGTAAAAAAGTCCGCTAACAACCCAATTTCATTACTTCATTATGATGGCTACCAAGCCTTTTGGGATTTTCCTTATTAAATAGTTGTATAGATTTTTCTCCTTTAGTTTACTTAAATCTTTGGTTTTTATTAGTTAGTCTTTCTTGGTGAAATTATTTAACAGATGTTTTCATTTGGCATACTTTCCTGATAAACGAAAAAAAAAAGTTGTTCCAATTTTAAAGCCAGATAAAAATCCAGCTAAAATATTGAATTTGGAACAAATAGATTAAAAAAGTAGTTATAGTGCAATATGGGGAACAAATTTGCGAATCTTATTTACACAGTAAACCACATCACCATTAAACCAAATTTGTTCCGGTCACTGTTTAAGGGTCATCATGACAAACCCTACTACAATTAAAATTCCAACAATTCCAACAAATCAAAACTGGGCACGCGATACAGAGTTTCCCTACTGTACTTTTATTAGCTGCCTGCAAACACAAACAAACATTATCCCTTTAATCCACATACCCTTTGGAGCCATTCCAAGTATAGAAATCTCTACAGAAAATCTCCAACCATTCTCGTTTTTTGTTTAATAAAAGCTATCCGCCCTGTAGTCCTTGAATATGGAAACACGAATGACACAGCTGATGATGTTCCTCACCGACCGGAAAACTTCTTGGCATATAACCAGACGGACCACGACGACTACCTACGACCTAACATAACCTCACTCTCCCCAGAAATCATCAATTTGCTTCGTCGTCACTTCATTACATGTAAAGCCGGGGCTCTCAAAGGACCACACTCAAATCAACTCCAGCCCCGTCGTCGTCGTCGTCGTCGTCGTCGTTCATGCAACGGACGGCAACTAGAGGCTAGAAACTTTTACAGAAATTGTTTTTCGTTTCTGTTCACATTTTTCCGTGTCATTCGGTACCCTCCAAAAACAGTTTTATTGCCAACCGTGTTCGGGTGGCATTTTCCAACCCTGTTCTTCTGTAGGATAAGAGATTTTTTTTCATTTCGTTCTCGGTCGAACGAAAAACCGGTGTCAATCTATTTTAGTGCTGCTCCCTTTGTAGTATTTTATTTATTTTGTTCTTCAACTATTTCATGTGCTGCTGACCTGAACTACTATAATTGCAGCGTAGCAGATTCCACCATGGACCACATCATCGAAATCATCTCCCAGGACTCGATATGTGTTCTTCATGTGGCTTTGGTCTCTGTGCAAAGGAGAACTCCCTCTGGGTGGGGAGAAACAGAGAGGAACAGCTCTGTGACCAAACCAAATAATATTGAGAGCTAATTTTGCCAAACCAAGTTGTAGAGAAGTTGCCAACTTAGGGATAAAGCTAACTACTCTACTCTATCTAGAGAGAATATTCTGTTCTTGGGTCCGGTGTCGGTCGGTTGGCCGGAAAATTGATTTTATTTCCATGTGATTCCACTCGGAACAACACCCATGGTGCTCTGCTATAGTGCTATTAGTGTGCTACACTGCTGTCGCTAGGAATCGATACTGCTGGAGAGTTCGGATCGTACGAACACAAGCACAGAAAGCCTGAGGTGCGGCTGGCTAGCTAGTGAGGAGCATCTTCGTTGCCACCGCCACCAACGAAGGACGGAAGGTTATCAAATGCGGGTAAAGTGAGCATATGGCTCAATAAACATCGCTTTCAATTAAGGTTCCTTTCCCGTCTGCTTCTGCTTCGTTCGTTCGGTCGTCAGAGAAGCGGCAGGAGAGTAGAAACTAGAAAGGTGACGAAGCTCCAAGGTGACAAAAAGCGATTTTGATTGCCTGCGGGGACCTCGGGAATGTTTCGGTGTTGATTGTGTCTCGAATTTGTCACATTGTTTTAATTGTGTCGCACATATTTTGACCTATGCCCGTCTGTTCGGTGTACAACATGTTTTTTATTCCTTGTTTTTTTTTTTGGTTTGTTACCACTTCCCGCCTGTACACAGATGGACGGATATGATATGGTGCTGTCATGGTATATCCTTGTGTTGTGGCAATGCACACGGCGCAATAGAGTTCAGTTCAGTGTGGCTATATTTTGTTTCATACACGATGTTTATATATGTCATAAACGGTACTAATGGGGTGCCTGACTGGGTTTGATCGCCGGAAGTGAATTATTAACGAAACAAGAGATTTTATCGGTTGCACTCGGGTCCCGGCCTAGTGCTGGCGCGGGATATTATTTCCGGTTTTATTGGCTACGAATACCGAAGAGAGTGCATATTGCCGCAACGGAAAACGTGTGTGATGACATTTGCGACAGTTATGATGAATGATTTAATCCTTACGGTTTTTATACTGCGCACATTGTATCATTTGATGTATTGTTTCATAGCGGAGTAGAAGGACGGTTAGTTCTTTTTTTTCACAAAGGATGAGGATTTTACCCGGAACTCTTTTGCGTCTCAGGGCGCCGCTCTTTAGATTCTCGTGATTGAGTCGGTCTAAAGCTTTTTCGTGGTCAATGATTACCAAATAGAAGGACTCTTGGAATTTCCAAAAAGAGGGACTCTTGGAAGATCCCCCTTTTTAGGGCCCTTCACTTAGACGCCCTGCATCCAGTCGGAACTGAATTTAAGAAATTAAATTCCCGGGTTGCGTCGCGTGCACAACGTGGAAATCATATAAATTAACAAATATATATTTTTTGTTTATTAATTTATTTGATAAAGCTCAACCGAATTAATTTTACAGAGCCAAGGATTCTTGTTCACTCTACAATACATCTTAAAACTATAGTCAAAAGGTACAATACAATAAACATGTTATCTTCCGCTATCCAATAAGCCTCCTCCATCAGAACGGGAGACGGTTTCAGTGATTTCATTGTATGGCAGATTCGCCAACGGGGGTCAGAGCGCTCCCATTGTAGCAATGGACGCAAAACGTGGCCAGCACTCACACATTCATCACGAAACGGTTGCTTTCCAAAGTCGACGATGCATCGACTGAAAGAACTGCTGAGGAAGAACAATGAGGAGGACCACAAAATGGTTGTTGGCGAGTAAACAGACGATCGCGTGACACACATTGAGAGTGCTTCTGTCGACAGCCGAGTGAACACTGAAATTAATAAATATGGTAATATGGATTTAACTTTTAAGAACAATACGGCACTTTATCTAAATGCTGAAAACCGAAGAAAAAGCCTCTCGCTCATCCTTGTCTAACGATAACACAAAGTAAATTTCCAGAATTTTGAAAGTTTATTAAGTTTAAAGATCGCAACAAATTATGAAATTATACTCCATAAGTTATATAATTTAATAAAGTTAAATTTTTCAAATATTCTTAAAAGTCTCAAAATTTTTGAATATATCTATGTTACATGTACATTATTGGAAGGCCACTTAGACCGAATTCATAGATTGAGCTTGGAAGGTATTTCAAAGATATTAGATAAAAAATCATTGCTCTTCGAGTTGGATCAAATTTAAGGATTGTGATGAGAATAC
The DNA here is from genome assembly GCF_037179485.1 of Ochlerotatus camptorhynchus. Classification (NCBI taxonomy): domain Eukaryota; kingdom Metazoa; phylum Arthropoda; class Insecta; order Diptera; family Culicidae; genus Ochlerotatus; species Ochlerotatus camptorhynchus. Next base: position 846,454 of record NW_027040576.1, read on the forward strand.
CAAATGAGTTTAGAGTCATAGATATGTAAGAATCTTGCATCTAAAGGAACTTTGGGGGAAATTCCAATGACATTCAACTAGGAATTTGAGGTTATTTTGGGAAGTATGCCACGAAAATTGTGATGAGAAGTAAAGGAGGGTCTTAAGATAGTTCTGGAGAGACTATTATAGGGATTATGTTCAAACAAATCTGAAGACTGCTCAACTGAAGTTGCTCTTCTAGACATAGAAAAAGTATTCGAAAGTGTTTGGCATGAAGATTTGATTGCTAAATTGAAAATCCTCTATACATTATGAAATTAGTTAAAAATTATTTAACTGACAGAACTCTGCAGGTAAAGCAGGAGTTCTTCATGGCAGCATTCTTGGGCCTATATTGTATAACATTTACACTTTGGATCTCCCTGATTTGCCTCAGGGTTGCCACAAATCTTTATTCGCTGATGACACAGGCATTTCCGCTAAAGGAAGAAGTCTTCGTGTTATTTGCAGTAGACTACAAGATTTTTTTTTTTAGATATTTCGTCTTCTTGCCGGCGCCGGTGGTGTAGTGGTAAGCGTGACTGCTTTCTAACACCCCAATGGGTCTGGGTTCAATCCCCAGCCGAGGTCGGTGAGATTTTTCTGAGGCATAAAAATCTCTGGTCACGTCTTCCTTCGGAAAAGAAGTAAAGCCGTTGGTCCCGGCCCATGTATGTTGTGAATGGGTGCGATATCCTACGCAGGTGTGGAAGCTGCCTTCCTGCACATTCGATTGCCATCAATGGATGGCAATCGATGTCCGTCGGTGATTGGCACTAGATTGCGGAACAGAGACCGACGTTAAATAAAGGAAAGAAGATTTCTACTTCTTATTTACAAAAATGGAAGATTTCTCCCAACGCTTCCAAAACTCAACTTATTTCCACATAAGCCTAGAGCTTCCTTTTTGAAACCTTGTAGTAGTCAAATAGTCACTATGAACGGAGTTCCAATTTCTTTATCAAGTCAAGTCAAATATCTTGGATTAGTAATTGATCAAAATTTAACTTTTAAAGATCACATTGAGGGCATTCAAGCCAAATGTAATAAATATTTAATATGTATGTATCGTCCTATACATAAACAGGAAATCCATACTTTGCCTGAAGAATAAACTTCTAATATTTAAACAAGTTTTTAGACCGGCCACGCTTTATACTGTGCCAATATGGCCTAGGTGTTGCACTAACAGGAGCATTCTAAGATGATTCGGAAGAATGTTCCAAGGGAATTCAGGGAAGAATTCTACAGGAATAGAATTCTCAGAATAGATCCGAATAAATTGTAAGTGATTCTCTCTGGGGAATTTTGAGAAGAATTCTGAGAAACAATCCCGTGGTACTATGATGTGAATTTCAATTTAATTTTGGGACAATACTATGAGAAACCTCGTAAGGATGTGGCCAGGTGTATAATGCGATGCTTGTGTTGTAGATTGTATGTGTGTGTGTGGAATTGCGTGTAATTTATTTTCGATATTTCCTACAAAACTTTTTTTTTAATTGATCTTTATTTCTTGTATTTGTGTGGTTTTGCATGTTTGAATTATCAAGTGACACAGATACACCTTTTCAACTTTAGTTTATTTGAAATTTTTAACTATTATTTAAAGTTCCTAGTCCTATCAGGCCTGTTTTAAAGAATGACCACCTTGGTGGGATTATATTTTCTACAAAACGTAATAGTTCATCATTATATAGCCACCCAAGATTTGTACAATCGCATATGCTATGCTATGCTATGCCAATACTTTGGGAAACCTCGGGTGAATGCTAAGAGCAGGAGAATCCTGAGGGTATTTCCTAGATAATTCTGATAAGAATTCCATTAAAGTTTTCCCAGAATATTCTTGAACTTCTTATTAGAATTATATAGGAAATACCCTCAGGATTCTCCTGCTCTTGGCATTCACCCGAGGTTTCTCAAAGTATTGGCATTCCGAGGTAAGAAATGGAAAGTTTCCTAGATTCTGAAACAGTTCTCAAAATTCTAAAGCTTCTAAAGTTGTTCAAACTGCATTGCAGATTGTCAATATCTTTTACTAGATCTCAGAAATAATGTTTGTTGTCTCGTGCTAAGAAAATTTTAAGAATTCCGAGCTTGAAGAAATAATCAAAATGTTGGACTTTTTTGTTAACCCTTTGTCTGTACCTTGGGGTCAATTTGACCCCAGGCCACTTTCAAAGGCTGTAGCTTTTTTATTTGTCGATGGATTTTGATAATTCATTCGTGACTAGATGCGTCCACTGGAGCTCTATATTACTAGATGAAATCAGATCCAAAAATCTTGAAAAAATATTTGTTAGAATTTTTTTATTGAAATACTTACGTTGCCTGTACCCTGGGGTCAATTTAATCCTGAAATGAAATTATCGTATTTTAACGAAATTTCAATGGATTTCTGATATCAAATATTTTACAAAGTGGACTTTCAGTTAAATTATTATTTTTTTTAAGGGGCAGATCTCTCTGGGGAGGAGTCATTGTAAAAACATACCCATGAAGTACCATATATTGATGTTAGAGATGTTTATATCACGAGATTCCAACCATATAGGATGTTGCTTTCTTCTGCAAATATGGTCAAGAATACAAGGTTTTCAAAACTATGGATAATTCTAATAAACAGTTTAGCTCAGAATGAACTCACCAGGCAGCGCTAGTGTGACATAAATTTTTAATTGTTTGTCCTGGTGAGTGAATTCTGAAATGAACTTATTACCTCAGGATAGGTCTTACCCATCGTGACAACTTTGCTCAAGACGGAAACCATCCATATAAGCAGGATCCTTAGATAGCGCTATATAATGTATATTTAACAAAGCGAAACTCGATCATTATCATCTTAGCGGCATCTAGTGAGTAAAATTTGTCATAAACTATCCATAGTTTTGGAAACCTTGTAATCCCGACCATCTTTGTAGAAGGAAGCAACATCCTATATGGTTAGGATCTCGGGATATAAACATCTGTAACATCAAAATATGCCACTTCATGGGTTTATTTTTAAATCAAATTCCAGTTTATTTCCTGGTTGTTTTCTATTCTCAGTTAATTCCCGGTTTGTGCAGTGCATTCTACGGGAACAATTTTTTTTAAATTCATATACCGTATCAAGCAGGAACGGTGAAAAAAGTGACTAAGTAATTTTCCATTGAAACAACAGATTTGAGAAAGGTATCCGAAAGAGATTAATATAAACGCATCACTAAAACATCAAAAATGTATAAATTCATCTTTACGGTACCACCCTGTGAGACTTTATTTTTTTTCCTTCATTTATTTTCGTCAAATTTAAAACAGTTAGGCTGAAATTGGTTACATCCGATCATAAACAAGCTGAAGTTTTCAAATCTATACTAGTTGGCCGCTTACCTTTCAATTGGTTGGATCAGGAAGTTACAGGGCACTGTGTTCCAAGCTGCAAATATAAAATAAAATAAAAAGACGTTAGAATATTTTTAAGAGTGAAGTAAATAATTCGTAAGAAATGTAATTTAGTGTATGGAGCATTACAACAGTTTCGATTGGCAGTTATTTATTTTTTTATTTGTATAACAGCACACTGATATACAATACAGATTAAGCTCAACGACCTAGACGAACAAAAAAAAATAAGACATGAAATGTGATTATCATTGTAACAAAACGGTCTACACTTGATTGATGACAAATAAATAATTGGAACACACCATAATAGGAACCTGTAGCCATGACTGGTACATCTACCCTATATACTTTTTTGATTCATATTTCAAAATCCAGCTTAGATGAAAGGCATCGACATTTTAAAAAAGTGTATGAACCATTTAAAAATTAGAGCCTCTCGCAGGCTCATACAACTATCATTGTGATATAAAGCAGATAAACTTCATGTGTGATCATGAATTTAGCACAAGTGGAGTTGGAAATAGATACCAGTTGAACATAAGCGACATTGAACATATAGAAAAGAAAAAATGAGAAGTCAAGAGCACCATTGATTCAATGAATCTTCCTTCCGGAAATCGTAAAGAAGAACGACTCACACGAGATCAATTCCCATCTGAGTAGTAAGTATACACACTTCAACACGAAAGATGTGTAAAATCTCATAACCGCACTTGTGTTGGCAAACACTAGATGCGGAAGGTCATATCCCGACGACAACGACAGAAGTGCGAGTGTAAAATTTACGACGTGAGACTTCTTCTTCGGCGGCAACCTACCTGCATAGCTATAGGTATATCGACCATCCAATTTAAAGAGCAAATCGAGCACCGCACCCCTGACGCTCCAACCCTATCGAAAAAAAAACCACGGGCACACACACGCAGATCACAGAACGAGAACGGAACGGAACAGGAGGAATTCCAAGAGTGCAGATTATGATGATTTTCTCGCTGTATTACAAATTCTTTCGGGGGTTTTCAGCTTTCATGTCGCGTTTGCGTCGTCTTTTTGCTGCTGCCATGATCGACCGTATCGCTCCGTCCGTCGGCACAGTGCAATGGGGGCAAGAGTGGACATAATTGAAAAAAAAAATCAAGTTTTTCGGGTCTTTTGATATTTTTCCCATAATCTTCATTAAATGCTATTGTGAAATTCAAGTTGTTAGCCCAATCGGTGGGAAATGTATTTTTGGTAGAATTCCAAAGTACACAAATCCCAAAAATGCTGGCCTAGATACATTTATCAAAGACGTGTTTAAAATTTTAAGCTTTTATTTTTGTTATCATTGTACATCATATAAAAAACACAAAATTAATAATGTGTGCAGGCGTTTTCGCCTTATTTTCGATCGATACAATTTAATAGAAAGCTTTTTTATCAGTTTACTTAACCATCAATGTTAAATCATTTCTGGTACCATTTCGGAATTTAGCCAATTTGGCTAAAACTGGTTCTTAGTCTTGCAATTGATCGAAAGAAACCCTTGTTGGTAATTTTCACTGTATTTCAGAATTTTTACCAGGTTTTGCTAGCAGTCGCCTCACTGTGCGTTAGTATCTGCTTGGTAACGTGCTCCAGCACGTGCAGCAGGAAGAGGAGAAGACGTCGCCGTCGTCGTCGAAACCACCGACTCAATTCTCGGATTCTTCTCTTGCTGGTTCCGCACACTTGAGGCTCATCACCATCATCATCGTGGGGTAGTCTTGTGCTTGTCTTCCCCCCTTGAACTGCCCCATCCCTCGCTGGAACTGAATCACGTACCTATCTACTGTCAGTGCCGGTTTGTCGGTATGGAAGCCGTACGACCGTCATCGTCGGCGTTGTTCGTGACTGCGTTCGCAGATGGCGGCACAGAAGAGGTACGCTAAGGTCAAAGGGCTAATTGTTGACTGGGTGGTAATGGCATTTGCTGTCATCAAAAGAGTTGATGCTAACTAGCTTAGAGGAATCATGGTGGTGGAAGAATGCATCCAGCCCTGGGGTGCTGAAAAGTGATTGATGTCAACAAATGCCACCGTTACCGTGGACGTATGGCAGCGCAAAAATCTCACCCGAAGAGAAAATGAGGTCTTTCTTTTTCTCCCTCCTAACTGGCCTGGCCCGGCGAATGGAACATGGACGAAGATGGCGGCCGCTCTCGACGATACGATGGCCGGACGGTTTTGGGGATAGGTTGCTTTCGATGGTTGATACTTGTTCCGACTACGATTTCATTGAGAGGAATGGAGTAGAGCTGTTTAAATTGTATTTGTACTGGATCGTATGATACGCAACTGTAAATATTAGGGCGGTTCGAAAAATACAAAGAGTTTAAATTAGTCCATCTTAAAGGTTTTAACAACTTTGTTGAGGGTAGTAAACCCTTGTTATGGCCACCATCTAATGACGAAATTTCGAACTAAGCCACTATCTACAAGATAACAAACTTCTACCCTGGCTAGTATCTTAAGATATGGCATCTACGGGAAGTTCACGTGAACACTAACATTCTTTGTTGGGCAGAATTGTTTGTTCCACCATCTAGAAAGTCGTTAACTGCAGAACAACCCTAACAGAAAGTACATTACTAAGGATCTTGAAATATGGAATTTAATCTCCCTTTTGGAACCTACATACTTCAAAACTCTGTAACTAGGGGGCTTCCTTCAGGAGCTCCCACCCTCTTTTCCCAAAGAGACGAACCAGCCAGGTGCTGAAAGTCTCTATAATAAAGCTAAACTTATCTCTTTGAACAAAGTGTCTACGTGTCATTATGGAATCATATTTTCTACATATTTGTAAGTAGCAAGAAGAGGTTGTAAAGTTTATGTTTGACACATAATACCTGCCAATTTTATGAGAGTCGCAATAACAGCGATCAAAAAATCGCTGCTTGTGACTATTTGAAAGCTAAATTGGCAGGATTTATGTGTTCACATTCCATTTTTCAGTTCTTGTTTTTTTTCGGTTATTTAATAATAAACTCAACCCAAACATCAACGTTCAAAAATAACCGTTTATAGATAATCATATGTATATTTTTAAGCAGAATAGCGTCTGCTTTGCAGAAAATAATATGAGATGAGATTTACATTAACATGTTATTGATCTAGAATCTCATGGAATCATGAAACCGTATACAATCAAAAAGTCTCACCGCAAAAAATGAGCAAAAATCTTGATTTGGTATGACGGCAAAAAAAAACATATATCAATACAAGAGACCTGAGCAGGAGAAGCGCAGTATTAAAAGTTCTTCAAATCTTCCAGGACTTTAGATCTTGATGTTCTATAAGCCAAATAACAGTTTGTGGAATACAAAGAGGTGTTACCGAAATCTTTATCATTCTCCAAATAGTCCAGGAGACATGTTACAGGTTAATCGAAATCTTGTTCGATGCCCACGCAGACCGGATATCTGATCTTGAAGTTCTGCAGGCTCAACAAGGTATACGATGATTCGACTTAATGATAGAATGAAACCTTCGTGAAACCCGATAACATCATTGGTTTGGTTTATTAGGTTTTCAAAAATACCTGCAGTTGCGATCTTTGTTTTTTTTTAATATAGTCACACCACAATAAATTGGAAGCATTTACTCTGTAATGTGCGAGAACAGTTTGCGAGTGAGAGAAAAAAATAGAGATTATGTAATTTTGTGGACTTCTTGATACTTGATTTGGGTTTTCCCGCATTTTTCCCGAATTTCTTAAAACTTCTTATTGTAGCGTTATCGTTGTTATGATATACTTCGTAGATTGGATACTTGCGACAGTCACGTTTCTCCTCAAATTCTCAGTTAGACTACTTTCAGGAATAATGCTGGGGAGTAAACATTGGTTCCAATCTAAACAAGAGTAACAGAAGCATGACTGTCGCTATTCCCGGCCACGCCCATCTTTACCATAACTAGGGATAGGGAAGGAAATGTTGATGTAGTACTTACTTAACGAGAGGCCACCGACTTAGCGACACCCTCATAAGTGCTACGGAGTGGGAGGGTTGGGTAGGGTATTCGGTTAGGATTCAGCTCAAGTTGGCGATGCAACCAAAAGTATGTATTGTTTATTTGCAGGGCTGTTACAAGATTTTCTAAATTTGATCCGCGAAATCCGCGATTTCTCAAAAGAAATCCGCGACTTCAAGTACTAATCCGCGACAACAACAAAAACTGTTTTCATTGCCGAAAAATAGCATTACAAGCTTAGTGCTTATAGCACACTAGATTTTTGCCTGCTCTCAACTTAGTGTTCTTTGAAGTACTTTCACATTTTAATTGAGAGCTTTCTATGCCTGTACCATCCTATGCCCAGGAAAGTAGAGAAATTTTCCAACCCGAAAAATTAATAGACCGGACGGGAATCGAACTCAGTCGTCTCTAGCATGGACTTGCTTTGTAGCTGCGCCTTTTGTAACTATTGATTTTTTTTAATAGCATTGTATCATCTTCAGTTATTTATGTAAAGTATAAATTCTGAGTAATTAGTGAACATAATAAAACACCCTTACATTATGAGATTCTATTGAATAATACCGGCCTAGATTTGATGAAACATTATTTAAAAATAATTAATGCATTTTCATTTGAAATGAAAATTTTCTTGAAAGTTAACCTTTGCGTATCTTACGTATTTTGGTGTCCTTAACGTTGTAGTTGATTTGGCTCTAGTTTTCTCAATTTATTTCCGATTCAAACCAAACACCCTGCACACAATCGAGAAATTATCAGAGATTCGTAAGTCACACTTGTTGGTCACGTCGCGGTTGTGTATTTACACGGGTATTCCTTGGGTTCTGTCCAATGGTGAGACATTTTCAATTTTTTTTTTATTTCTAATACGAACCTAGCACTTTTCGGTGTCAAATCATATTCGAATCGTATATATGTGACTTTGTGAATCATGTACGACTTATTACTATGTACCTATACCGGAAATTATAGGTTTTCCAAATCGTCCAGGACATCAGTTGATTTGTTCTACTAGATCAACCAAGACTGCAATAATGTCTGTAGTATCGAAAAATGTCCAATCAGATACAAAGCGTCTATGTGGATCATGCATGATCTATTTCCGAGTATTCCAGATGTTGTAGGTTCTTCAAATCGTCCTGGAGTTCAGATAATTTGATCTACTAGATCAACCGAGATTGGGACAATGTCTTTAGTATCGAAATATTTCCAAACAGATGCACAGTGTCTATGTGGATCATGCATGAACTATTGTCATGTATACCAGATGTTTTAGGTTCTCCAAATCGTCCTGCAGTTCAGATGATTTGTTTTATTTGATCAACAAAGACTAGGATAATATCTGTAGTATCGAAATATCGATTTGGAAATCCTAGAACATTTGGCATACACGGAAATAGGTTGGCATGATCCACATAGACACTGCTGATTTGTTTGGGCATATTTCGATACTACAGATATTGGATTAGTCTTGGGTGATCTAGTAGAAAGATAATCTGATCTCCAGAATGATTTCAGAACCTAAAACATCTTGTATACGTAGGAATAGGTCGGCTACAATCCACATAGACATTTCGAATCTGTTTGGACATATTTCGATACTACAGACATTATTGGAGTCTTGGTTGATATAGTGGAACAAATCAACTGAACTCCAGGACGATTTGGAGAACCTAGAATATCCGGTATACATGGCAATTACTCGCAATTATACGATTCGTTTATGATTTGACAACGAAAATTGCTATGTTCATATTGGATATAAGGAAAATGTGTCACATTTGACAGACCTCAGGGATCTATAATCCGCGACGGAACGGTTACAATGAATTTCACAATTTTTGTGACAGCACATCAGTCCCTTCGCGATTTTCGCGACATCATTTAATGTTTCCGCAATTTTCGCAACTGAAAGTTCAAATCCGCGAAAATCGCGAAATCCGCGAAATTCGCGAAATCCGCACCTGTTGTAACAGCCCTGTATTTGTTGTTTATTTAATCTCTCGATAGCCGGCTATCGAAAGAACATATTCATTTTGTTTAGTGATCATGAATTTCAAGAGTCATGACGGAGAGCTTGGGATTAAACTTATGATTTTCTGCTCAGTAAGCAAAAACGATACCTCCAGGTTCATCGAGCATCTCATAACCATAACACTTCGCGACAAAACACGACTACGTTTTCGCTTGATATGCAAATAGTTTCCGAAGTTGACCTCAAGTTGGCGATTTCTTAAAACTTCTTATTGTAATTTACAAATACAAAATATAATTTTAATATATTTTGATTACATAATACCATAAAATTGAACTCAGGCCCTTTGGAGTAAGAGGCAGTCACGCGCACCACTAAATTACCGGCGTCGCTGCAATAAGCTCTTCTCCGTGTGTGTGTGTGTGTGTGTGTGTGTGTGTGTGTGTGTGTGTGTGTGTGTGTGTGTGTGTGTGTGTGTGTGTGTGTGTGTGTGTGAAGTGAAGCGACTACTTCGGGGGTTGGCTGTGCTCATGCACGTCTAATACTTTAAGTGCTAGCTGGCGTTGCTAGATCGCTACTCTTCTCTCCATTGACGCTGCTGCTTCGACATAATCTGCGTAACTGTTGCCGCCATTCCAAGTACCCTCCTCTCGTCACATTTTATCGACGACATTCTCCACGTTAAGGACTGGCATCTCCGTTCGCACTGTCTCGAACCTTGGACAGTCGAAGACCACATTCTACGGCGATTCATCCACATTGCCACACTCCGGATAGAGGGGTGACGCTGCGAGTCCGAACCGATGCAGATCTGTAGAGTCACGCCCATTCCGAGGTTACTTTCACTTACAATAAGCCCTGCGTGTATTTATTACCTCTATCAATTGGATATTAGTATTATACACACACTTCCAGTTTCAAAAATTTCCTTTGAATCCGGGCAAATGGCTCTAATGTTGGCCTATAGATCTAAGATTGGACCCATCGCTAAAAATCTGCTATTTATCAATTTTATCTAGATGAACCCGGCATTTCGACGATACTAATAGATATTTTTGGTCGCTATTGAAAATTTAGTCGATTGCTGAATTTATGTATGGGCCCAAATTAGGGACATTTAGGCCGACATTTCCCCTGTTTAGTTTATGTTTTTTTTTAATTGTAAAACGTATTTGCACTGGTCTCACTATGTTAATTTGATTCTCCAATCCATGGGTTCCGTAGTTTTGTTTATCTCTACGCTAAACTCTTCTCCGTATTCACTAATTATTCTCCTAAAATTCCCATGGAATTATCTTAAAGATTCTCACTAAATTCCTCAGTAGTCCCGTAAATTCATTGAAATGCTCCAAAGAATCCCCTAGAAACTCTTCTTTGCATTATCTAAAAATGATAACAGAAATAACGTTGAAACTCTCCCACATATTTCTTTGGAATCTACCTCAGAATGTTCATTTAATTCGATACAAAAATCCCTTTGGATTATCCTTATTCTCTTGTAATTCTACTCACAAGTACCTTGGAGTCCTCCTTACAAATTTCTTAGAATTATCTGAACTCTTTTGGATTTATCTTTGACATTACATCTAAATCCTTCTCGGAATTCTGTTGGGTTTCCATTGACACATACCCGGAATTCCCTTGGGATTCTATTCAGAACTACCTTGGAGTTCTTCTTACGTTTACAGTCCTTATTCTATTCTAATTTTAAAGAATTGTTCAAGGAAAAATAAAATTTCCATGTTTAGGTAGTAAACTCTCTGCAACTTTCTTGAATAAATGTTCAAATTGATTACTTTGAGGGCACTCACTCCTGTATTCTGGGCTGTATGTTGTATAGGTACAGCATGAAGAATTGCCATCATTTGTGATTTCTTGCTTTCGCCTTGCTTGACTGGAGCCCAGATTTAATTTCTGTCGACTTGTTAGATGTGTGTGCAAAGGCTCCGCTGCGTTGTCCCGTCGAATTCCAATCCAGCGCTCGACTGTAGATTTGAATTACGACCTTTAACACCTACTAACGTTCTCGATTTTCGGTTGCTGTGACGATTACGATGGAGCTCAGCATTTGAGATCAAATTGTGAGACCACCAAACACAAAGCATATACCACAATCATCCGTTGATGAAGACCTATACACTGATGGCGGTAAGCTCCAACTCAAATTAACTTTTAATACCGTCACGATCTGCAAAATTTTGCTTAGAGTCGTGTGGATCAACTCTGATGTCGACATCAAGGCAGCTCGGATTTAATCCGAGGATAAAATTCCTGAAATCCTAAGTACAAACGATTTAGAGGGAAGGTCAACCACATTCCAAAGGGAAAGTCAGTGGAAACAAATATTATTTAATAATTTATCTTGACTAAGTCTGACTGTCAAGACGTGTTCGGACTGTTAAGTAAGTTTCTCACTGAAGATAGTTTTTAATAGTTAGTTAGAGGTAACCTATGGGATAAAAGATTGATGTCTACTGAGTACTGCGTCCATCGGCAGAGTATCACAACTCAAGTCGAATATTGGATTAGGTCCTATGTAACATTGAAAGATTTTTCCATGGTCAATGGCCATGAATAGACATTTCCAGGTACAGTAATGACACTATTGTGAGCACCCTTTTTGAAAACCTTTTCTAATATTATAATGTTTTGCACCAAAGTATACCTTAACAATCCATCTTAAAGATGAATGAGATAGATTTTGAATTAAGGTTATGTTAAATTATTAAAAGGTAAACTCTGATGCGTGGAGGGGCTAACAAAATCGATCATCTATCAGCTAATACGGCAATACACGGTTTTGTAGCCAAGTTAATAACGAAAGAGAAAATCGATGAAGAGAATCGATCAATGCCATCGGCTTGAACTGTGTATTTAGTTCTGGTCACCCATTTCCAATAAATGACCACCCCTAGCACGCGCAAGTACCTTTTCCCTATTTCGTATTTTTGCTCCTCTTTTAAATGCCCTCAGCCAATTATTCTCCGAAACTGCTCCACTGTGCTCCTGCTGAGAGCGCACACACCAATCCTCGCTCGTACTACCACCTACACATCCTTCTTTCGGTTAGGGATTTGCTGTGAAGAAGCTCCTTCCGCATACAACACAGTCACTCAATACAGTAAGGCCGACAACATAGTAGAAGCGATTCGAAGCGATTCGATTCGTTGGCAATAAGCGGAGCGCTTGCGTGAAAGCACCCTCTATGAGCGTTCTATGGGAATCGCCCAAACCAGCCATAGTGAAAGCGATGCGAAGAGGTGTAAAGCGTTCAGCAAAGCGACAGAGCTGTTCGTGTTGTGTTTTGACGCCTTCGAACGCAAGTGGACTGATTCTAGTGAGGAAAAATGGAATAACAAATTTGAACAAATATTTTGCACTGCGCGCGCGACTGTAATGTTTTCAAAAACGCTTTCACTATGTCATAGGTTGCTTCGCTTGCCGCTGCATTTCGCTTTGCCAATTGCTATCGCATCGAATCGCTTCGAATCGCTTCTACTATGTTGTCGGCCTAAGGCCTAACTATGTTGTCGGCCTAACGCTGGCAAGCAATAAGCAAAAGGCAAGCGCCCGACCCCCAGGATGGTATAAAATGAACGTGTACGTGTTTTGGCTACGATGTTGAAGTATTAGGATTAATTTATATGTTTTGATTTGGCTTTGGTTGCTCTTTTATCCCCGCGTGGGCTCCGAGCGCTCACCGTTCTTACCGCCAAGATTTTTCCTATTTAGAAGGTGTTCTTATATACTCAGTTTCTGGGCAAAGCAGAGCGGGAAAGAGGACGTAGGAAACTGCCGAGCGAAATTTTTAAAATGGCAAACCCGGCTTCTTAGACTTCAACAATTTTCCTTTCCAATGCAAAACTTTCAGTTTGTCCCCTTAAACACGTGGCCTGCTTATATAACAAAACTAGCCATTTGAAAATTACTGTTTGTTTCAGTCAGGAGAACCTTCTAACTTGGAAAATCTTGGTTACCGCGTCAGACCGAAATTCAGCAAAGAACGGAACACCTTGCCTGAGCTGAAGAGAAAGAGAGATTAGAGTGTGATGTTTGAAATGCTTCATGTCTGATTGAAATTCTCCCACACCCACCAAAATGCTGCTACTGATTTTGGGTTTGCTTGTTGGGGAAAACTTGTACGTTGCTGTACGTTCTGTTGGGTGGATCGGTTTCTTCTTCCGGTTTTCTTTGCTCTCCACTTTCCGGGTGTTAATGGGGGGATCGTTTTAACTGACTATACGAGAGATTTATCAGAGATTTTTGGAATGCTTGAAGATAATTTCGGTAGGGGTTAATTTATGGCAGATTAGCTAAGTGGAACTTTTTTTTCCGGTCAACGAAATCCGATTGCCAGAACAGAAAGGTGGAAAGCGGAAACGTTTCTGTTGTAGAAGAATCAATTTGCTACAATCTTCTTCAAATTATCATTCCTAATTCATTGGATTGGAATGACACACCTTTGAACTGAGCGGATTAGAGATTGTTCACGTCCGATTCAAACAAATGCAAATTAATTCAAAGGATATTCCAGCAGGTTTCCAATTGTAAAATCCTTTTCGCAGCGACGCGACGTTTCAAGGGGAGGCAAATGTGACTACAACTTGCTCTGCTTTAACAGCATTTTTATTGCCTTCATTTTGCACTGGAAACGTTTTATTGGAGCAATTACTTACGTAACCCGCCACTTGTAGCGCGCATAATAATCTTCTAGCACTCATTATGTGTGGACTTTTTTTTAAGTTTTTAATTATCTTTTATCCAGTCGATGGCTACTTTTTAACGGAGGGCTTTTCTGCTTTTTTACCAAGGAGAATTCATCAATGTCACTCATGCACTCACTTTTTATTAAACAATTATAGTTGCCAACGTAGAAAACTTCGGCCTTAGAGCAAAGTTGTAGCATTTTACAGTTGTTGTATGTTTCATTGGGAGTGTTTGCAAATTTCGACGGGTAGATTAGCACCTTTTTGGATTGAATGAACCTGATAATATTTGTTCAGTCGTTTTCAGAGCGTCGATGTTCGTAGTAGGAAATTGGTTGCTCAAACATTGGCAAGATGGAAGGATGAAGTATAACTGCACATTGTAGTCAAAATACGTATCTGTCATGGATACCAAAATTAATTGGCGAAAATGTTTGATTTTTTTTACAGAGTGTATTTATTTCTGGAAAGCCACTCTCTTCTCATAATTAAATAATCCACCTAAACCTGTTAAATGCTCAACGAAAGTATGAGAGAAATTAACCTTGGTTTTAGAAAAAATTTAAAATTTTGGGAGTTGGCAATTTCCCGGACTATATGATTCAGGGACTTTGAAAAAATATATCAGATCATTTATGAATATTCTGAGACTTGAACACTTGAAAACAAATTGTATTGTGATTTCAGACTTCATGGACCTGAACAAAAATGACAGATCCAGGGACTTATTTGTTTTCGAGGATCTTTGAACCGAATATTTTTTTCAAGATCCTGATCTAATTTTTTTTTTAACGCTGGAGTTTGAGAAACTTTTTAAGATTCTGGAACTAAGACCTTTCATGGGGATCCTGAGCTTTGACGAATCAATGGATGTTAGAACTAAATGAATGGGCCTCCCTTAGCTCAGTCGGTAAAGGCGCAGCTACAAAGCAAGACCATGCTGGAGGTGGATGGGTTCGATTCTCGGTTCGGTATAGGAATTTTTCAGATTGGAAAATGTCTCGACTTCCCAGGGCATAGAAGTATGATTGGACTTGCCACACTATTATACTAATGCAAAAATTATACAGGCTTCGAAAGCTCTCAATTAATAACCGTGGAAGTGCATCCAGAACACTAAGTTGAGAGCACGCAATAAGCTAATATGCGATATGTAATAAACTTGAAATGCGAAGAAGAAGAAGAAGAAGAAGATAGAACTAAATGATTCAAAACAATGAAGATATTGCACGTAGAAAAAAGTTTGCAAATTTTGAACAAAACTTAAATGTGGACACATTTTAGAGATCCTCCCTTCGTTTAATCGGTAAAGGCACAGCTATACCTACACTAATGCAAAAATGGTACAGGCATCGAAAGCTCTAGGAAAGAAATACCTAGGTCCGCTCAACTTGCCCAATCTGATCGAAATCTTCTTAACTTATTAATTCTCTGAGATTCTCGTTTTTAGATTTGTCCTCGAAATGCTTCTTAGGGTGTCTTATGGGTAGGTTTTAGATTATTTTCCCCCTGCTAGTCGTTCTTAGCACTATTTTTAAAATTTTCGAAAACCAGCATCTTGAAAAAAAAGTCCAGGATCTCTAAAATCTTCTTTTTTTCGAACTTCAAGATTACTGCTTATCGCATATTAGCTTATTGCGTGTTCTCAACTTAGTGTTCTAGATGCACTTCCAAAAATGCATGAATTTGTATATTGTGTGATATGATGATACTCTATGCCCAGGGAAGTCGAGAAAATTTCCAACCCGAAAGATTCCCTCGACCGGACCGGGAATAGAACCAGCCGCCTCCAACTTGGTTATACCATCTTGTTCTGACTAGGCTATGAGGTTCCTAACCAGACATACCCCTGCAGTGTTTTAGTCTTGTAGCCGAAATTCAATATATTTATCATCGAAGTTGTCAGCACCAGTTCCACTTTCCTGAAGTTTCCTGGGTCTGATTATTAATCACAGAACGTTCATGAAAGCCTCTTTTAAGCTTTAAGCAGAGAAATTCGGCATTGAAGTAGGATTAAAAATCCACCCTTAAACCTTCCTGTGGCTATCTTCGAATGTCACTGGTTTTGTGATTCAATTTTCCAGGTCTGTTGATATGTTGTCCAATTCGGAACGTGCCAAAATACAACTTGCTGTTGGGACTGAATCCACTGATTCAAGCCTCCCGTATTTGATGTTTTCCAGGAATCGAGCTTCTCGCATCTGTATTTATCACAGCGATGGACCCCCACTAGACTGATTCAAGTTTGGAATTTTTCACAAAACAGTACTGAAATGGTTCTATGGCAATGACGTTTAAATACAGTCTGGCCCACCATGCAGCTTGCTGGTGTTAGAAGCAAAAATATTGTAAACATTGCTGAACATACTGTGAACAGATAGAAACCCGTCACTGCCAACAGCTGATTCGTGTAAAAAGATAAACATTGCAATGAAATACGAACACCACTAAACATTTGCTCATTTCACTAACACCAATAAGCCCTTTGGCCCAGACCTTGTATAAAGGACATTGGTTCTATGGCACATGGTAACAAACCATTTGAAGTATTATATGGAGATTACTAGAGATAACACCAACTTTTTGTTCATACCCTTCTAGTCTTCTTACCATATTGATCTGTAAAAAGTTTGAGAAAAGCCGCCAAACGAAATACCTAGTTATTATTATTTAAAAGATTTCTAATAAAAAAACATGATGAACCAGATGGTAAATAACACTAACATTCAAACAAAGATCCTCTTACTACCAGTCTGATTGGCAACGACTAGCATATGGACTTTCCAACTTTCAATTACGATTAAAACTCAAAGCATGTTCGGTATCAGTTGCTATCAGTTCTGTTTGACTAAATCAATGTTGCTGTCCTAATCCGACCTAATCCCGACCGATGATGCACTGAAACTCAAAGAAAACTATCGATTATCACAACAATTTATCTAAACAATCAACTGGCTTCACCCCGCCCGCAGCTTTGATATGATAATGCTACAATAAAGCCACACATTCCAACTCACCTACACAATACACCGCAACCAGCAGGTAATAATCTGCTTATCAATCAACGATCCAATAAAGCATGAATCATGTACACCACTCATCACGACCGCACCACAACCGCAGCCCGATCGAAAAGGCTGCCACAGCTCAGTAACAAAAACGAAAATAATAAAAAAATAACTGCTCAAATACCATAATCTCTGTTCAATCAAAAAAATAAACCACACTGATATCGACCGACCGCCTGTAGACGGTCGGGTGATGGTGGGCACTCGGGACCAATTGTGCTCTTGTGTTGATTTTGTTGATATTGTTATTATTGATTGAGTGCCGCTGCTGTGAGAACAGATGAACGCAAACAACTTGCCGCTAGTGCTGCCCGAAAATGAAGCGCGCTTTTTCCAGAAAGCCAGAAAATTGTGATTGGATTTCACTCACGCACTCTTATCACAACAAACAGCCAATAACAACAGTAACAACAACAGCAAACAACACAACTGGTTGGTAACCATAATGGCGCATGCAGTAGCGCCGTCGTTGAGAACAATGAGCTACGGATGCGGCGCGGAGTTCCTCCCATTCCGGTCGGTTTGCTGTCAGTAAGTTATAAACGAAACTAATTTACGGGCATTAAGCCATTAAGCCGCTGTTCGATAAAACGCTTTTCTGGCTCTTTCGCTCGCTCTCTGTCTCTCCGGCGTTGCTTTTGAGTGCCGGTCGGTCGGTTTATCGGCATCCATAGGCGCATTGTTATTATTGTTATTACTGAAACCCCCGCCTCACCATATCATGATCTAATCGTTTAATATCGTCCAGAGCTTGTAAAGAAGGATTAGGCCCCTGTTATAGGGAGGCGGAGGGAGCGACGGGTCAGATATCCAGGGGTGTTAGCAGACTAGGCCAAGGGAAAATTTGACAATTTCACAATTATTTTGAAAGATTAAGATAACGGTTAAAGGGAAGCATGATAACAAAAATGAATTACAGACAATTTTTGCGTTTGAAAAGCAAGGTTAATTAGAACGTTCCAGGCAGTGGCAGAGTAGTACTCTAGGCTGAAACGTGCACCAGAAAAGGTTGTGTCAAAGGTGGATGTTGATGACAGTTATTTTGCAGTGCTGCCAATCGCGTCGAAAGTCAATTCTTTAGCGACGTTCATAATTAATTCACAATGCTAAAAATAATCGCATAAATTATATATCAAGCCTAGTAATGCTTTCATGTATCAAGTTTTGACAAATTGGTATCAGACTATTGGAAACTCATTTTCAAAGTATCAGGATTCTTGAAAAAAAAACATCCTGGATCTTCATTTTTGCTTTTGTGCTGATATACTCCTCTTTGAACTATTCACAGGATTTCTTTGTAATATTTTCAAAATAATCTTTGAATCAGCGCAGAACTTCACATTTCTATCCAAAATTCCCCCAAAAATTATCTCTGACATTCCCTTGAAATCTATTCCAAAGCACTAAAAGTATTATTTGCCATACTGCATAAATTCTCGTCAGAAAATATTTATAATTTATTCTAAACTTTCTTTGGAGTGAATTTTCGCAGAGTTCGTAAACTCCACATCATGCACTATCACTTTAGACTTTCTAGTTGTAATTTCATTGTTCTATGTTTTGAGCTATGATGTAGTTATTCTAGCAAGAAATTAATCGCTTAAATTTATCACGCCCTAGAATTCTCCCAAAAATTTCCTTGGAATTCTCTCAAAAATTTCTTGAAACTCTCCTCTCAGTATTCCCTGGAATTCTTCTCGGAATGCCCCCAGAACTTTCCTTAGAATGCCATGTGAAATCTCTTAAGAATCTATTTGAAATTCTCGAAATTTTGCGAAAAAAAAAGTGTAATATGGCTATACATTAGATTTTCAAAGTTGTTGCACTAGAGACGAACCAGCTCCGGGTTGAAAGTCTCCTTAATAAAGATAAAAAAAAAGTTGTTGCACAAGTGAAAATGAGGTTACGCAACGCAACTGAGTTACTTAGTTACTAACTTACTTAGAATTCACCAAGGAGCTGCTCAAATACCACGTGGACAGTTTAGGAAGGGAACGGTGGTTGGTAAACGTCTACCGCACATACAAATAAAAAAAAATCAGGTATGATTGTGCACCAAGTGACAGCCCCTCTTAAAAACTGTCCACAAGGGATGTGGACAACCACCACGAATTCTTCTCACAATCCTCTTTGAATTCTTCTCAGAATGTCCTTTGAATTATGTCTCGAGTTCCCATTAAAAATTAATTCCTCATTGAGAATTCGCATCAAAATTACATTCGAAAAAATATAAAAAAATCCTGCCTAAGAGTCTTGAAAATTTGCCAAGGCCAAGAATGTTTCATTTCGGTTTTGTTGTTTTGCTGTTGGTCTGCAACTGGTATCGATTTCGGGAGAGAGCGCCACTACTTGCTGTTGGCTTCGTTAGATGAGAGTTTGTTGGCATTGTTTTTGTTCTTGTTCTTGTTGATGTTGCTAGTGTTTTATGCTATTTTGAGCTACGTTTTTTTGCGATTTCGAGAGACAATCCACTCCATTTTAAGTCGACTCATTAACCATACACTGAGTAACCCCACTTTATGTCATTTGGAGTTGAATTCGACTCATTTACTGAGCTACTAGCTAGGCCGTGAGCATCTTGTTGATTTTTACATTGATTCAGATTAGGTCTAGAAACCACAAATCTGACAGGGATTGTCAAAATAGAAGATATTTCAGCAGGGACGAAATGTCTCCACATGTCATTACTATTCTAATTTGTGACCAGGGATGGGAAATGAAAGGATGGCGTTAAATGTATCTGATGTATAAAAAATTGAGTGACACAACAGAAGTGACGTAAAGGGAACATCATTTGATTTTAGGGAACTTTTGTAGAACCTCAAGGAATTTCGTAGATGTTCAGGAAACTTCATATAGCTTCGTAGAAGTGCAGCACATTATCTAAACGTGCAGACATTTTTTTAAGAAGTTCAGCTTATTTTGTAGTAAAGGGCTAACACGAAATTATTGCGACACCGAAAATGTCATGCCAATTTTCTTATAATGTTTAGAATCAAACCAAAATTTTAGGGTAGTTTTATACATATATTTACTTCAAAAATCAAAAGAAAAGTTAATCGATGGAGCCTTGAGTGTAAAATTGAAAGCATTTTCGTTTGATGCCCTCCATCAAAGTTTTAACAGTGTCATCCGGTACCAGTTTCTCAGTTTTTTTCCATTTTCTTAACATGTCCTTTTCGTCTTTGACTGTCTTCTTGCTCTTCCGAAGTTCCCGCTTCATTATTGCCCAGTACTGCTCCACCGGGCGCAGCTCCGGACAGTTTGGCGGATTCATGTCCTTTGGAACAAAATGGACAGAATTGGCCTCATACCACTCCAGGACACTTTTAGAATAGTGGCATGATGCCAAATCTGGCCAAAATAGCGGAGCTTCGTCGTGCTGCTGCAAGAACGGCAAAAGGCGCTTCTCGAGGCACTCAGATTTGTAGATCTCGCCATTTACTGTGCCCTTTGTCACGAAAGGCTCACTCCTCAGTCCGCAAGAGCAGATGGCCTGCCAAATGAGATATTTGGAGGCGAACTTCGACATTTTCTTCTTCTTAAATTTGTCGTCCACATCGAACTTGCTCTTGCCGGTGAAAAACTCCAACCCCGGAATTTGCTTAAAATCGGCTTTTATATACGTTTCGTCGTCCATCACACAGCAGCCATATTTTGTCAGCATCTTCTCGTAGAGCTTCCGTGCCCGAGTTTTAGCCGTCGATTGTTGCCGCTCATCGCGGTTTGGGAAGTTCTGTACCTTGTATGTATGTAGTCCAGCTCTCTTCTTTGCATTCTGGACGTAGCTCTGCGACATGCCGATCTTTTTAGCCAAATCACGGCTTGAGACGTTGGGATTTGCTTTAATCATCCGCTTCACCTTTCCCTCCGTCTTTTTGTTCTCCGGTCCCGGTTTTCTTCCAGCTTCTTTGCCGTGGTCCAACGTCAACCGCTCCTGGAACCGCTTCAACAATCTGGAGACGGTTGAATGGTGAATGTTCAACATTTTTCCCAACTGCCGGTGCGACAGGTCAGGAAATTCCAGGTGTTTGGAAAGAATTTGTTCTCTTAACTCGCGTTGGTTCACCTCCATTTTCGTTGAATCGAAAAACACGACTTCGAGTTTGACAGCAAGTACACAATACACATCAATGAGAAAGTGTGCAAAATTTGGTTGATTTTTACCCAATGGTAAAAAAGTTATGCCCTGTTGAATGTGTCGCAATAATTTCGTGTTCGCCCTTTAGCTTAGCGAACTTTGTTGAACTAGAGCGGACTTCGTAGAAGTTCAACGAATTTTGATAAAATTCGGTGCATTCGGTACAATTTGAGTGAATGCTGTAGAGCTTTGCATCGAACTTTGTAGACATTTTACGATTTAGTGAATTTTGTACAAGTTCCGAGGTGCAAGAATTTTCCTCTAGCTTCAGGAAACGTCGTAAAACTTCAGGGACTGCGTAGAAGTTCAGAGAACAACGAAGAAATTCAATAAATTTTGTAGAAACTCTGGGAACTTCATAGCTCACATTGAATGATTTAAAGATGATTTTAAAGCATTCTGCACATACAAACCCTTATAAAACCCAAAGTGTTACTTGGGAGAGCTTTAGAGAGCTTCGTAGAAATTCGGGGAACTTAAAAAAAATCGTAGATTCTTGATCTTTTTAAAATTCTGGGGAACTTTGTTAAGAAAACATACTAGCGCCTTCCACAAACTTCAGAAACCTTGTTCCGTTTTGTTGGTGGGCTGGCAGCAATCAACTTCGCATTGGGGATGATTTCCAACATGCCCGCAGACCATTACTTCATCTTTTCGAATAGTCTCAGTTCGATTGAGGCTATTCGGTCGATGAAACCAGGTAGGCACTCATCTTATTTCCTTTCAAAGGTAAGGGAGCCGATGAGTGTGCTGGTCGAAAGATCATATATGATTACCTTTGTATGGGTCCTCTGACATTTCTCAATCTCTGGCAATGAGAAGGCGGACTTTCTTGCAAAGGTGGTCTGCGCGCAGGAAGGCGAATTTGTATGACAGGCAAATTTCACACGATTTTACCATTTAGTGCGTCAGAATAGCCTTTTCGAGTTGGCAAACCGATTGGAACACTGGAAATCTTGGACGGTGGTTACATTCAATTATTCCTAATGTTTCTTCGAGAGCGTGGTTTAAAGTCTTGGGCTTAAGTCGTGACTTCATTCGCGTAATGAGTAGACTTATGTCCAACCACTACTCGATAGATGCGCATCTCAATAGAATAAACCTCGTGGACAGCAACATATGTCGGTGTGGAAACGGTTAAGATGACATCGATCACGCAGTTTGGCAATGTACGGATAATGACGCCGCCAGAGAGCGACTTTTGAATACCCTTGAGGCCAAAAGAAGACAACCCTATATCCCTGTCAGAGACGTGTTGGGAACCCGCGATATCTGATTTATGTGTTTCTGCAAATGTCTAGTATAAGAATTTAATTCCTTTATCTTTTGTCTCTCCTTATTAGTTTTTGTTTGTCTTGTCCTCCGTCTTGATGAGTCGCCCACTGGTCACTATAGCCGGTCGAACTCTAAACGAATCTAGAACCGCACTACCATTCATACTGGCGACAACACTCTGATGAAACAACGAAACCCCACCGCAAGCTCCTCCCCTGATCTTATCCTTCGACAATGTACCCCTCTAACCTCGGGTAAACCGCGAGTATTCAGCCCAGCTCCTACTAGACATAGAATGGTTAAAAACAATGAAAAATTAACTATCGGCTCCGTAAACCTAACGCCATCGATCCTTCCAAATAAACGAACTAGATTAAAAGTTAAGGAAACATTGTTTAGTTAGAGATAATCTAATTTAATACGAGAATCTTCTTTTAATATCAGGGCAATTCGGTCAAGTTTTATGGACATGCTATAGTTCATCTAATTCCGTAAAAGTTCGACTAGCTTCAACGAGAAACGTCGAAGCGCAGCGAATTTTGTAGCGAATTACATGGCAGCTCGTAGATCATTGAACTTATTAGAATTTCAGGGATCTTCGTATTAGCTGAAGGAAATATGCAACAGTTGGTCAGCGATCTTAATTCAACAAAGCTCAATGCACTTTCTGAAAGTTTTTAGATCTTCGATCGATTTCAAGGAACTTTCGAAATGTTCAGGAATATTCGTAGAAAAGGTTGAGGATCATCTTGGTACCACGGTGAAGTTCATAGATGTTCTGAAATATTAGTATAGTTAAGAGAGCTTGAAAAATAATAATTATGGAAAATCGAAAATGTTCTGTTAAGATCGAAAAAGATGTGGATATTTTTTAGATGTTAATGGAACGTTGTAGATGGTTAAATTATAGGAAAGTTCAAGTTTAGCAAACATGGGAGAAACTCAATCAATTTTCTAAATGAAACTTTATATAAGCCATGGAAATTCACGAAAATTTTCGGATCTTCATAGAAGCTAAAGAAACTTCAGATAAGCTAAAGGGATTGGAAAGAAGTTCAGGAAGTTTAAGTTCATGAAAATTAAAAAAAAAATATTCCGAATTTGTACAGACTTTGTTGAGTTAACCCCATTTAATGATAAACAATAGAATTTACCGATTTTATTGATTTCTTACGGGTAATGGTCATTTGATATTTCACCGACTTGCACAAAACCCCGGTGAAATTTTACGGTGATCTGAATTCAGCGTGTAAGTTCAAGAAACGTTGTGAAAGTATTGGAACCTTCTTTTCAGGAAACTTCACCGAATTTGAGAGAATTACGTTGATAGTAACGAATTTTTATAAGATAAGTCCTGAAACTAGCGGCACCGGTGGTGTAGTGGTAAGCGTGATTACCTCTCACCCCAGCAGGCCTGGGTTCAATCCCAGTCGGCACCGCCGGGATGTTATGAGGCATAACATCTCTGATCACGCCTTCCTTCGCAAACCGAAGACCAAGGAGGCAGCTGCCACACCTGGACCATACCTGTCGACTCATCAACTCATGGACCGGGGACCAACTGATTTACTTCCCTGATCAGAGATTTTATGCCTCAGACTGAAATTCAACCCAGGTCTTTTGGAGAGAGAGGCAGTCATGCTTACCACTACACCACCGGCGCCGCTAACTTAAATATCTTAAAAATCTTCAATTTCCGGGAAAAATGACTTCACAGAATTTTAATTGTCTTCAAAATGAAGACATACCTTCAAATCTGACAACCCTGCATGTCGGATTCAACCAGAAATTTAGGAGATTTAACAACTCTTGATACTCATGATCGAGCAACGGAGATGAATTTTGTATTTTTAAAGCAAAATAGGATGGAGTAGCCTGGATTTCCATCGAGCTAGGAAGGAATCGATTGATAGAGACAGTTGACTGTATGTAATCTAAAAAAATCCCAACCCCAACATCATAATAAAAAAAAGTTCAGGATCAAATTTAAATTCAATTCAGCCCAACAGCGTTCGGTCTATCGACCTTCAATGTTTTGCAATAATTCTACAACTCGTTCAAATTTAAAAATTCGAACTTATTTGCGATCATGAAGTTCTTCAAGTAATCAGAAAAGTTAGATTACCCTCCAATGCCACCCTCTTACTACGCGCATGGTTCGATTGAATATTTGATTTCGGAGAACATGACCACACAAGTGAAATTTATTCTTACCTCTATGAATCTTGTACGAGACACGGACGTGCCAGTGCTGTAAATATCAATATCAATAATAACAAAATCGAGTACTGATTTTTAGAAAACTAATCGAAACTATTGAAACATTGCAATTATCAAACAAAATAGCTTATTTATTGAGATAAAAGAAAGTTTTTCAACTGTTTCTAATGAAGGTTATTAATAGGGTTGTTAGTGGAATACTCTTAAGAGTAAAAAAGTGAATATTTTTCATTTAATTCTACTCAATATGTTGTATCCATGACAGAAACCTTTTCTGACTACAATGTGCTGTCATCTTCAGACTCCCACTAAAGACATAACCCTCTTAAGTATCATCTCCTAGGTAAACAACGTGCAGGATCGGAACCTACCTAGCTAATAATTCAAGATTCAAGTGTAGAAGGAAAAGTTGAAAACCCCGGTTGTATATTAACAAGATTAAGACACTGCACAAGTTGCTTCGAATTATGATTATCCGAGACACGCAGAAACCCAGCAAGAGAGGAAGCCAATTTGCAAATTATCCCAACCCACTACACGCCTATGGTGGTATCACGACCGACGAATGACGCTGGAAGGAGGAGAGGTATCTTTTCTCCTCGAGTAAACGCGCGCGCAATCATTTTGATTACGAGAATAAAATATTAATTATCCATTCATAATGAGCTACTTGAATTTCATTTTCGTTCCACAGAGAACGATCGCAAAGGCACACATACACAACCTCTGCGTCAAGCGTTTATGCTCCTTGCTGGGCCATGGTTGGCTGGTTTGTTGGTTGAATATCTGATTCAACGAAGCCGTTTTGGAGACGATGAACGGAAGAGTAAACTTGCCGTTGATATGGGTATAAAAATTTGCCTAAATCCCAGGGCACTTTTAGCACGTACCATCCGGAATACAATATGTAGATCGTCGTCCATGGAGGACGTGACGTTCGGTAGGATTACAGTTGGACTTTATTGCGCAATTTGCGGAGGATCCTATGGAAAGCCAATGTACCATCATACTCATACTGGTTGGTGCTCCGTGTCGGTCGGTGCTCTATTTTCATCGGCTGTCATCCAGCCTTGTGCACATAAGCCACAACAATAGACAGTTGGAGGACTAGTAAAGTTCTATGCCAACACACAGTTCCTAGGCACTGTTCTACGACAATGACGATGATGATGATGGCTTTCGACCACCGTCGTTGGACGTACATATAAACTACCACTTGCTGCTGTGTTATCCCATTTGGTGTCCTTTTCATAGACTCCAACTGTTTCCCATCCAACTGCTACCGACGACGACGATGGCGATGGTATTGCCCCTAACCCCACGTCGTACGCTTTCCCCGTTCTTCATACATGAACTCGTGAAATAGTCCCAAGCGGCGGCGGCGGCGGCGGCTGGGTTGAGTGTCTATCGGAGTCCAATGTTTATTAAACTGCTTACATCTACTTAATAATATTAACAGCAATCAAAACGAGCCGAACCACTGAACACCGTTGTCTGATGATCTGCATAACACATATAAACAAATATACCGACCAACCCACACACACAGACATGTGCGCACATCCACTGACATCGACATCGGCACAGATGGGCCACAACCGCCACCGTGTTCTTCTCTGTTGATGGTTACACAATGCCCATGAAAGTCCCGATACGTGTGTAGGGTGTTGTGCACGAACGGATAATGGCAAACATGGCCGGGCGTAGTCTGCGTCCCCTTCCGGCCAATGCTGCTGCTATTGCTATCTCTCTTGCTCACTCATTCCCGCTGCTGCTGATTGAAGTGCGCTGAAAAAACCCTTCGGTAGCTGACAGGGAGGATAACGCCGAGCCAAGGAGGGTGTGGGTTGGGTACGATAAAATCTGGACGAATTCGAGGCCGATTGCGATCGCCGATGGTTTCAATTTTTATGGATTTCCAAATTGTTGGGCTCTCTCGTTATCAAGTGCCTTGGATGTTATAGATTGGGAGTGAATTAGCACACCTAAAAATCAATACAGTGCAATCCATTTATTGGTTCCGTTAAGGTGGGTTTTGCCGGCGAAAATTGATTGGTCGAATTGATGAATTCTAGGCTAGTAGTTATACCAAACAATGATTTCAAACGTTGTTTTCTCGCAGATTAAGACTCATGCAGTCAAACCAACAACAGTATCCGGTCAACTGCGCATCGAATTTGTTGTAGACGATACTATCAAACTATCTTGGTAGTCAAATAGCGGTCAGACCCCCACCACGGCACCAAGAGCGATAGAGGTGCATTATTCGTACTTGGTGGCCTCACAACTGGATCTCGTCGATGTCATCAGAATATCAACAGAGCTTCGACAACGTAACGCAAACTAAATTAGCAAGGAAGCACTGGATTGGAAGCCAGGCCCAGCAAAGCATGGCGGTGGACCCTCTACAAATAAAATCAAGTCGACAGATATTTGACCTAGAACGGGGCCAAAACGAAAACAAGTAGTCGCCTACGATAGTGTTTATTTTACCTTGTCCCTTGCTCCAGGATTTTCAGATAGCCATCTTACTCCTCCTGTTGTACGGAGTTCCTAAAGCTACTTGAGTAAGTGAGCTTTTAGTTTCTGAAATCCTTTGAGCATGGTTTATGTACCTATTAAGATGCATACGGTCTGTAGTAGTAAATGGTCTGAATTTCATAAGTGAACTTCATTGCAGGTCAGAGAATATTGGAAAAGTTCAAGCAAATTTAGATCTGTCCATGGAATTTTGGGAAAGCTCAGTGAATTGAAAATTTAACTTTGGAAGATTCTAATGAACTTTGTACCTGTTCACAGTGTTTTGGAGAACTTCAGGAAATGTTGGAGAAGGTCAAGCAAACGTTGGAAAAGCTTACTGTCCCATAAATGCATAACAGTCTCATGTGATTAGTTATCTTCTGGAATCGATTATTAACTATCTGAATTTGTGAATAATAATAAAGTGAACTGATTTCTTCTGAAAATATCGTAAAAAATACCAAAACTTGGTTGTCCCAGCCATAAGATACCATGCGAAAAAAATAATCTGCGTTTTTCTCGGCTTGCTGGTTTCCACATTGCAGGGTGGCAAGTGAATTTCCATTTTGAAATTCCTGATTTTCCTGGTCAATGATTTAAAAATTTCCTGGTTTTAAAAACCATGTAGGGGAATTTACGTATTCTCGGCAACCTAAGCAGCGACCTTCTTTCTATAGCCTTTTTCTCTAAGGAACTCACACATATGCAGTATTGGTTTGTTTACAATCTTTTGCTGCCAGCTGCTCTAACAATTTCAGTCGAAAGAATCGTCAAAAACTGTTTTGAAACGCATTTACAAAGCTCCAATCTTCTCTAGTGAGAGCGAGTATTGTCGGCAACCGTTCCATTTGAACTGCATGTAAATCTGCTGTTCTATTATCGGCAACTCGAAATCAGCTACAATTTGTAGTGCGTGTGTTGCATTTTAAGAAAACCTTGCTAGATTGCTTTTTCTCAGTGGTAAAAATATAGTCAAATTGAAGCTGAAAGCATAAAGAATCGTTTGCATGCATTCAGCGAAGTGTTTTCGTAAGAAAATCCAGTGAAAATAGTGTTTCAATTTGGGTTGCCGAAAATAGTCTGTCATGCCGAAGCCGTCATTTCCCCTATTTAAAAAACAATTTTTAATAAAAAAAAAGTGAATCCTTGTACCATCTTTCTTCGCGCAATGCGGAATTTAACAAACCAAAATAGGTATTAAGGTTCTTGTGAATGCCCGTGAAATCTTTATCTGATTGTTTACTGTAAAGAAGCTAGTAGGAAGCCGCGCTACTTCGTCGTATCATGGCGCCTATTTCCGTTCTATGTGCTAAAACTATAATAGCAAAGCGTTTCACTCAAGTTTTTGCAGAGAGAGAGAGAGAGAGAGAGAGAGTGAAATTCTGGATACTTTGGATTTTTTCGGGGAGCTTTGAAAACACTCTGGGAGCTTTGGAAATATTCCAGAAGAACAGGGAAAATTAAAGTAGTTCATGGAAGTATTTGGAAAACTAAGTGAATATTAAAAAGCTTCGAAGAAGTTTAGGCAAATGCGATGCAGTTTGTGAGGAGAAGAAGTCAACCAAATTTCAGAAGAGATCAGAGACATCCAGAGAACTTCAAGAAACTATGGCGAAGGGAAATTCAAGTTTCTCAAAGCCCAGAGAACTTCGAGAAGTTTTTCGATTATTGAAAGTCCTGGGCGCTTGGATCACTCTAAGGCCGACAACATAGTAGAAGCGATTCGAAGCGATTCGATGCGATAGCAATTGGCAAAGCGAAATGCAGTGGCAAGCGAAGCAACCTATGACATAGTGAAAGCGTTTTTGAAAACATTACAGTCGCGCGCGCAGTGCAAAATATTTGTGATTTTCCGAATCGATTTCGGTGTCCATTTTTCCTCACTAGAATCAGTCCACTTGCGTTCGAAGGCGTCAAAACACAACACGAACAGCTCTGTCGCTTTGCTGAACGCTTTACACCTCTTCGCATCGCTTTCACTATGGCTGGTTTGGGCTCCGCTTATTGCCAACGAATCGAATCGCTTCTACTATGTTGTCGGCCTAAGGTAGAGTAAATGACGGCTTTGACGGACATTAACTGCAAGCACCATTAATACGTAAATTTCACAGACACCGCACCAACCTTGTATCAAAACCACGTCAAATCCACGCAAACGTTCGAATTTTTACCGGTTTTACAGAGAAGGTTATACATTTCGTTTGAAAACCCGACTTTCGATTGTCATATACCAATCGACTCCGCCGAGATCGGAAAATGTATGTGTATGTGTCAAATTGAACTATTTTGAATATGTTTTAAATAGGTTCAGGAGATCTGGCCAGAACAATTTCTGGTGAGTATGGATCTTGAGAAGATATCTGAATTGTGCCCAACACATCAAGCGAGATATCAAATCACAGAAGAATTGCGAAATAAGATAATCAGTAGTCGTATTGGTTGTCCAGGAGTCCAAAAGTAACCAGTCCCGGACATGTTCCGGGAAATGGCCAGAATCTGACTAAATTAACTGACGAAAATCACATGGAAGTCTTATTTAGTCTCTAGAACAACATTACTCTCACCCGGACATGTTCCGGAATTCACCGGCGAAGTGGCCAGAATCAGACTTGTATGTATGTAAAGGATACCACTCATTGTTGCAGGACACAGCCATTTAATAGTGGACTGTCCACCTCGTATGACTTGATCAAGTATGATACCAGGTTGTATTCAATCTACCATTGCATGAAGGGCCAAAAACGGAGGGTGGATCCGTAAGCAGATACACTTACGCGTGATCGACGGGAGCAAAGAATGTCCTTCCAATAATAAAAATGTTCCAACCCGATACAGAACAAGCCATCATACGAGGGGATGTCCCAATGAGTGGGGAGAACAGCCCATCTTCAACTCACTAAATGTTAACAACAGGGAGTTGGAAATTACACTCTTCCCATCCAAATCGCTTCAATCAGACGCCCTGGCCAGAATCAGAATCTTGAACTAAAACCCATCAAGCGACATATTAAATCACATGACAGTTTAAAAATAAGATAATTTATAGTCTTATTGAGTGTTCAATACCACATTGGCCAGAGTCGGAAATGTTTCAGGTTCCTCGGGAACTGACCATAATCTGACTTGAATTAACACAAAGCATGCGACACATCAAATCGCATGAGGATTAAAAAATCAGGTCATTGGTGGTCATATTGAGAGTAAGAAGGGTCAGATGTCACCATAAGTGGATAAATTCAGGCTTTATTCATTTTCTTTTTTCGTATCGCAAATGAGCAGTTCCACGCCATGTCCATGTCTTTGTATATCGCTGAATATCTCCGAAATCCACTGATCTCTTTTGAAATACAGGATTTCTTTGGAGTTTATTAAACGTCTCTGAAGTTCTCTGAACTTTTGAGAGAACTTCTGAGAGGACCATGAATTTAATGAAAAGATGCGAAGCTGTGCTTAAAGCGCTCAAGAGAGGATCTGCAAACTTAAGGCTTTGGAGAGGTTCAGAGAAATCCAACGAGCTCCGAACGAGTACATACATCTTAATAAGGTCGTGGAAGTTCTGAGTTTTTAGAGTTTTTTAAGTATCAAATACTCAAATACGTTTTGAGAACTATAGGAACGTTCTGAAAATTAACCTACAGGAGGTTCCATCAAACAATGTGAATGTAGTTGGTGCCTTGAGTTTATGGACTTGAACTTGAAGACTAAACGTAGAACAGGAAAGCTTTGCAGTGAGGACTACATCGAGGCACAGAAGAGCGATGGTGACCATCAGGTGGCATTCAAAGTGGTAATCGGTTGCATTCAGAGAAAGCAAGCAGTCAAGGGGAAGCTGCGAAACTTGAACCCGATGTACAACAACGACGATAGGCTGATGAGAGTTGGCAGTCGCATACGGAACTCTGACCTGCCCAATGATCAGAAGCACCCGATGATTTTGCCTGAAAATAACTACTTTACAGAGATCCTTGTCAAAGCCTTGCATCGATGCATAATCATTCAGAATAGGTTTCAGAATCCTATAACTGTTTGATTATAGTTACAGAAGCCAAAAATCGTTCCAAATAAATTGAAGAAACTAACAATCGTTCCTCATAAGATGCACAAGCCGAAAATCGTTCCCAATAAGTTTCAGAGGCCTAAAATCGTTTGATATAAGTTGCTAAAGTTGAAGATCGTTTCCAATAAGTTACAGAAGTCAAGTCTTATGAGTTTCAGACGCCGAATATCGTTCCAAATTAATTTCAGTGGTCTATAATCGTGTTGTTGTATAAGTAAATCAAAAATCGCTTCGACTTTCGGTTAATTTGCTAGTTAGTCGAAAAACGTTTATTATGAGTTTCTGAAGCCGAAAATCGTTCCTCATAAGTTGCAGAAGCCGAAAATCGGGAAAAAAAACTAATCCTTCTTTTGCCATGCCCACCCTAGACTATCGTCACTACATGCGAAGCAGAAAATGTTAGCATGACGAAACGGAACCCCGGAGCGAGGGAATACAGAGGAAAGCAAAGTCGAACATTTTTATACTACTTTTGATCCTTCGTAGGATGACGAGGGTTGCTCTATACAGCGAAAAGTATTACGCCAGATTGTTATCTTATCGGATTTTCCCTTGCACCTCAATCCGGGATCTGGCCGATCGCATAGCATTTCCAGAGGACGAATTGACTGTTCGTTGGTTGGTTGGTTGGTTGGTTGGCGATGATGATGATGTTGGTAAATGATGGCAGCCTCTGTTGGCTAAACTGGCGAGTCATATAAAACCATTAACCATCATCCGGTTCCGAGGTTCGAACAGGGCATGCAGCTCCAATGGACGGCGGCTGAGACGCGAAGAACCATGTCGAATGTACACAACGTAACGCAACACTTGGGGTGCGAATGGCCGGGGAAAAGCGATTACACTTCGTGGTTTGGTGCACTGATTGACGGCGGGGGAAAACGACCGGAACCGAAGCGCGGAAATGGCCTGATCTGCCAATGATGGCAGATTTACCGTGAAATCCAAACTCACTGGCAAATTCGTTTAAATTGGATCAGTCACGTACCCCTATTGTTTCTCGCCGCCGTCGTGTGTCTCGCTCGGACTACCCCTCCCGATTGCACCTAATTGTCAATATACCAATTCAATTCGAAAGATACACACTCTCGTCTAATTTGTAATCATGTTATAGCTAATTAAAGCAACCGGCACTCTGTGACTGACAATGTGGCGTAGGTACATACACACACAGCAGACACATATCTATCGGAGCTTACCGAGGTAAGGTAACAATGCAATGAGCTAATTGACATTTCATAGATAACGTTATCGGCCGATCGTTCAATGGTCCATGTTGGATGGCACGTGGGTTACATGCGACGTATAACAAAGATAAACTTCGTATCGTCGGCGAATGAAATTCCGCTCACGTCGTCGCCTGTTCATGCAAATCAGCCTCAGTCGACCTAGAAAGCGGAGGTGGACCGCACACAAAGCCAACAACCTACTAACGACAGCAGCACAACTTAAATGTGGGGGCAGAAGATCCAAGCTGTCGTCGTCGGACGGACAATCAGATACAACACAGTAGCAGGCAGATGAGGATAAATAATTGATGAAAAATGGAAACATTTCCCATCGTCAGTTCATTAAGATATACAAACAAACATTTTGTCCAATTCTGTACTCAATCATCCGTTCGACATATTGATTCCTCTCCATTCGGGCCAGTCATGGCTGTGACTGGGGACGGGAGAGAGCATGTGTGTATTTGTGTGTGTATGCTTTAGTCATCGTCTATGTTGGTAGAGGATGGATTCCTGCTAGCTCTGCACGATGCCATAGCAAAATGTTCTTTCTTCTTTCACTGATTTTGAATTCTGCTTGTGATACGTTCTATGGCAGATATATCAAAGAAACGCATAGGTATCTAGGTACGAAAGGAACATGATTAACCATTTTGTTTTCCCGTAAATAAGATTTTAATAATTCCTTGACGTCAAGCTCATACACTGTTGAATGACATGGAATAACTTTTTTTTAAATACTTGTACGGTGGGGATGATTGTCAGGTTACCAGTTAGCCGAACGCTATCGGACTCAAAAGGTCATTATACCGAATTTTACAGTGAAAAATTAAGGTTAAAATTACTTTAATGCATTTAAAAAAATATCAAAAGCTGTTTTTATCCGCGCATTATTTCATATTGCAAAAAAACACGCGTCATTTTGTGTAGAATAGCAAAACCATGAATGGATTTCCTGGTTCACTGGCCACCCTGAAAGAGCCTGAAGACGTCCATTGAAATGAATGAAAATTTTCCTAAATTTTTTATCATAGACCTATGATTCTATCAATCAATCTTCAGATATGAGCTCTAGAAAACTTTGGACGAATTCAATTTTCTTAAATAATGAGTTTTGGAGAAAATTTGACTGTTTCTCATGGCCTTCACCAAAGCGATTTCAGTGTATAGAAGATGTTCACAAATACTCAGTTTGTAAACAACAGTAAAACCCACGAGGAATCCCTTTTTAAAGGGAAAAGTACAAACGAAAAATACAATATAGGGGAAATGGCTCTAATATTGGCTTATGGATCTAAGATTGGGCCCATCGCTAAAAATCTGCTATTCATCAATTTTATCTAGATGAACGCGTCATTGGGACGCGTGGGACGAAATCAAAAAAGAGGGACATGGCCATTTGCGACGAAGCTATTGAGTGTAGCATTTCGACGTCTTCTAGAATGTTTCTTCAATTTTTAAAAACTTTATTGCAGTGGTGAAATTTCTTGCTTAAGGGAGGTATACACTAAGATTAAAACATAACTTTTTTATGTCTTGTTGAAATTGGTGATCATCTAGGAAACATTGTAGATGAAGTCATTTTAAGGAACTCTGTCGAAGACGTCAATTTTCCACTTCTCAAGTGGACGGAGTTATAGGGTGAAAATGGAATACAAACGGTAGTACCCCCTTAAAAACCGTGTTTTTTTACCATAACTTTTTTAGTTTGAATTTTACATTTTTTTTCAATGTTCTACAAAGTTGTAAGTGCTCTAAAACTGCACATTCTGCTGCAAAAAACAAATCACTATCTCTTTGTTTTAAGGATTTAAGTCCCTGTTTATAATTTTTTTTACGCTATCGGTAAGGGGGAGTATCTTGCATGTTAGCAGGTATTAGCAGCTAATCTCTATTTTGTTTAGCATCTTCTGGTTTAATAATATTTTGTTCGGCATCTTCTAGTCTACTGTTACATATACAATGTATAGAGGGATCCAAGGGGATTCATAATTACTTTTCTAAAAAGTCCCTCTATGTTTTGTTACGTTTTGTTTTCATGATCGTTTTTCCAAGTGTTTACATTAGAGTGGGTTTCCCACTGCTCTTTCAATGCTTATTCTGGTCCTCAACAACTGGGCAAAATGTGAACGAATTTCGATTTGCGGGAGAATTTTAAATTTGTATGGGAAACGAAACGATCCTATTCATTTGCTTACCAAAAAACCAAATATTGCTAAAATTTCACCAAAACTCGAACTTAGATTGAGAATACTATACCAAACAACTTTGTCGAAAAAAAAAATACTATACCAAACAACTTTGTTCAGTAGTTTCCGAGTCTATAAGGGTCAGACAGACAGAAATTCATTTATATAGGGGAAATGTCTCTAATGTTGGCCTATGGATCTAAGATTGGGCCCATCGCTAAAAATCTGCTATGTATCAATTTTATCTAGATGAACACGTTATTGGGACGTTACTAATGGATATTTTTGGTTGCTATTGAAAATTTAGTCGATTGCTGAATTTAAGTATTGGCCCACATTAAGGACACTTAGGCCGACATTATATACATTTCCCCTATATATAGATTTCGACTGTACTCTCTTTCATACGCATCAATTAGATGCGTCGTATGATCATTCTTATGAAATAGTTTATTGTGGCCACCGGAAGCGGTATCCGGAACATCCGGATTAGGTCACATGAAGCATGAAACCATCAATTCTAGATAGAGCTGGAATTAGGACGTAATAGCCTTTGCTCAGTCGGTAAAGGCGCAGCTACAAAGCAAGACCATGCTGGAGGTGGCTGGGTTCAATTCCCGGTCCCGGTCTAGGAATTTTCCGGGTTGGAAAATTTCTCGACTTCCCTGGGCATAGAAGTATGATTGGACTTGCCACACAATTATACCAATGCAAAAATGGTACAGGCATCGAAAGCTCTCAATTAATAACTGTGGAAGTGCATCTGGAACACTAAGTTGAGAGCACGCAATAAGCTAATATGCGATATGCAATAAGCTTGAAATGCGAAGAAGAAGAAGAAGCCTTTGTAAACAATGACTTCTCTCAATGATTTCTAGGAATTCAAGGCACGCCTACAACACAAACCAACATATCCATTGAGTAGGGGAAGTGACTTTCGAGAAATCTTCGAGAGAAGTCATTGTTTACAAAAGCTGTTACGCCCTAATTCCAACTCTATCTAGAATTTTCCTCATTAAGGTATTGATTTAACTATTTTGCTGCATCTAGGATCCAGTTCCTAAAAGATTTACGATATTTGATGAGTGACCAACATACCGGCGCTGTGACCAAACCTAGCTTCATTCGGCATTGATTCCTTGTGGTCAATCGCGTCAAAATCGGTTTTATATTCCAGAAACTCAAAATTTAAACCCTGACAAACAATTTGTATGACCCATTAACACCTTATTTGTCACAAAATGTTAACACCAAAAGAAGGTTAAATTTCGGGGAAAATTTAGAGGGATTAAACTGTTCATTCCAAATCAATGCTAAGGTGAATTTCTAAAAAAAAATATGTGAAAAATTGTAAGGGAGTTGTTATTAACAACAACAAAAAACAACATTCCAAGATAATATTGAGATAAAGTTTTAAGAAATTATGAGATGAATTCCAATGGGTTTCTGTGGAGAAGAAAGAAAGTTATGAGTTATTCGTTATCGGTGATTCTGAGGAAAATTTAATGGGAACCATGAGAAGAATAGCAGAAAATTTGTGAGGGAAATTCCTAGATAATTCAGATAAGAGTTCAAAAGTATTGTAAGGGTGTTCTGAGGATAATTTTAAAGGAATACTGAGGAAGTTTCAGAAAATACATTCAAAAAAATTCTAAAAAAAAAAACATCAAACGAATCGTATGGTTAAGATAATAAAAAAAAACTACAAGGGACAACCCTAAGGGGTTGTAAGCAATGGTGACGTAGGACTGCGTGGTTTTATATTATAAATCTTATTTTTTAACTGCAGTAGGAGCTTGTGTTTTGTGTAGGAATTTGAGCGGGGTTGTCTCTGTTTATACTCTTTAGCATGCTTGGCATACACAGTTTTGGTCACGAACTGCTCATTTGTTAATAACTTTGCACAGAGTTGACGAAACATAGTTCTGTTTGAAGCAGTCGATAGAACAGAGTTTTAGCTTGTTATTTTTTTTATTTATTAATTTATTTGATAAGGCTCAACCGAATTAACTTTACAGAGCCGAGGATTCTTGGTCACTATACAATACATCTTAAAACTATAGTCTATAGTATTGTACCTTTTCAACATAATAAACACTTTATCTTCCGCTATCCAAAAAGCCTCCTCCATCAGAACTGGAGCCACTTCCAGTGGTTTCATTGTATGGCAAATTGTTGTACGCCAACGAGGGTCAGAGCGCGTCCATTGCAGCAATGGACGCAAAACGTGGTCAGCACTCACACACTCATCACGAAACGGTTGCTTTCCAAAGTCGACGACGCATCGACCGAAAGAACTGCTGATGAAGAACAATGAGGAGGACCACACAATGGTTGCTGCCGAGAAAACAGACGATCGCGTAGCACACATCGAGAGTGGCCTGCTTTTGTCGACAGCCGAGTGAACACTTTTTAGCTTGTTATAGATACATAAAAAAGGAGATTTTAATTCTAGTAATAAACTGTATTTGATTTTGCGTTGCAAAAAATGAAGTGAGAAATGCCCGCTGCACATCTCGGACTTTAAGTGTAAAAATTCATTAGTGTTGATTCAAATGTTAAGATTTACCAATAGTAAACTATGAACCTAATCTATCAATTACTTTAAAGAAAAATAAATTCATACAACTGAGTGAAAAGTTATTAACAAATGAGCAGTTGGTGTGTACAACTGTACATGCCAAGCATGCTCTTTAGTATGACGCGCTTGACATAGATGGCCAACAGCGACTCACAAAGTGCTACTGATTCCGATCAATAGCGGTGCGACTTCTTCCTATTTCTATGGATGCTCATATGGGCTGCAGCTCACCGCTTCCAGACAGCATTTCATTGTGTACTGAAGAATACCACCACTCACTCATCACGCGGTGATTGAATAAACACCGTTTGATGAGACCGGATGGAATTCATCTTGGAAATCTGTGTTAGGGAAATCGCTTTTCGCAGGCAATCGAAGATAATTTTAATTATCATAGCAACAGTTGCACATTTGTACTATTTTCAAAACTGGCATTTTGAAAAAAATATAAAGTCTTATATTTAACAGATGGTTAGAAATATTTCTGATCGTTTGGTGATAAAATTATTGAAATTGGTCGAGGGGCAGCTGAGTTATTAAAGTTCAAAATCTTTCATAATTTTGTTACATGTTCCATTCTCGGTTTTCACAAAGTGTACCCCCATATAGAAATCAAAGACGTAGTCCTACGTCAAAAGAGGAGAAGTTAAAAGACATTCAGAGATTTCTGAAGAGATTTCTGAATTATTTCTGATGATAGTTTCAAGTTAAAAAAAATAGAGAAGAATTTCAAAGGAATCTAATTCTCATAAAATTTGCAAAGGAGTTTTAAGAAGGTTTCAGTTCAATTGGATTCCAAAGATAATTCCAAGGTAATTAAGAGTACCGTTCTAAGGTTATTTTCTGGTAAGTTTAAGCATGATAATTCTTAATATGCAATATTGTCATGTCATGTCATGTAAAAAAAAACCTTTATACTCTTCGCAATGTTGAAGAACAGGACACTAAGAAAAAACCAAATTTAATATGAAAAAATTGTTTTGACCCAACAATGATCTTAAGTATTAAGAGTTGTAAAGTGCTATAAATGGATTTCGTGATACAAGAACAATGCGTCACAATTCAAGACCAAGAATTGAAAAGGCCTCAACTCCACTTTGTAAAGAAACCTTGTAAGGCCATTTTCACGTGAAATGACAAAAGGCAAAACAACACCTCTACCCGATTATGGTTAAGGTTTGCGAATGTAGGTTTCGGTTCGCGAGAAAATGGCCTTACAAGGTTTGTTTACAAAATGGAGTTGAGGCAATTTCAATTGTTGGTCTTGAATTGTTCTTAATCTTGTTATAAGCTAACATATTGTAACTTCCTACATTCAACATGATTTTAGAGCCACCGGAAATAAATCTTAGTTGTGATTTAACATTTTTTATTTGAAATTGGTTAATATTAAACCACCGACAAACCAACATGCATGACCATAGAAACAACAATAAAATTTCTAACCAAAGTTAAATATTTAGCTAAGCCATGAACCCGCGTGAAAAAGTTATGAATTGGTTCGTGTCTGATCTATTCTGGACAAATTATTTACATCTAGATCAAAAAATCATATGGTTTTGACAGTTCGGATCACTGCACATTTAAATCGTTTACGATTTTCGGGCATAAGTCAGAATTAAGTGTCATGTCGGTTTGTCGGTGATTAAACAGCACATAAGGTGATAGGGTTGAAACCTGTATGGCGACACAGATAACATTATTTTGTAGTTTTCAGCTATAAACTAAAATGGAACAGGTTGTTGAATATCAAATTACACGTTTAACGGTCAGTTATTCAATTAATTAATGCAGAAGTTTACACAATAATGTAAGTTTACATCGTTTTTCGTTGTACATTCAACACAGATGCATTTTAAATTCAATGCAAATGAATTACATATTGTCACGTAAAATTAAAGTTGCATCAACTAAGGCCGAAAAATGCATTGTGCCAAATGAAATTTTACCCCACGTTTGTTGCAGTGTAGTTACAGTTTCATGAGCAGTATCGCAGCAGTGCCTTGGATTTGAGCTCTATAAAACTTGAATTCTCGAGTAACATTTGAAATGGGCCTATGTCCAAAACGTAAACAAATCGGGCTTTGATACCATTCTTTAGCACCGCTTGATAGCTACTAATCGTGTAGGAAAGTTCCGCATAATCGAGAAAAATCATTAAAAATAACTCGATTTTCGAAACAACCGATCCAGTGGCGTCGCCTTAACCTCAATATACCTGTGCACTAACTCTCAAAACATAAACAATTGTGCTTGCAATGGACAGATATCGAGTTAACTAGAAAATTAAGTGTATTTTTCAACCGAATCGAGTATGAATATGGTATTAAATCTGTTTTTGAAAGTTGGTGCACAGGTAAAAAAGAGGTTACGCGACGCCACTCAACCGATCAACGAAATTTTTCGACTCATTAATAGGCCGCACGCTAAAACGGCCAACCATTCCTTTATTTCATTTCATTGATAAGCCTAGTGACGTAGAAGGGCCGATGATTGAAAAATTTCAAACCAAAGCTAGGCCCTACTGCTTGAGGCAGGGCCAATGATTAGTTTTGAATTTATTTGACGTTGCGAAAAGGCTTAGCAAAGGGCGTACTATTTCTGTTGACAAGCACAACGGCTTTAAAAAAGGGCCTATCCATTGAAAGATTCACAAAAAGGCTTATTAATTTATTAAATTAAATTGTTGTCAATTTTCAAATATTTTGAAAGTTTTTCGCATATTTTACATATTTTTTTATACTGAGATACAGTTACTATTGTTATTGTGAACCATATAAATGCCTAACATACTTCATTTATCTAAAATATGATTGAAAAGTGGCAGAAAAATTTAAAATTCATTTTCTGGTTTGTTTACGTTTGGCCCATTTCAAATGTTACTCTGGAAGTGGTAAAATCCATTTAAACCAAATTTTAGCGTTGTGGGTGTTTTAAAACAATTTTGGTAATTTTAAGGTTACTTTAAAATATTCAAACCCACTTTTGACGCCAATTGTGGTGCTGTTGAGGTACTTCAAAATAAAATTCAACGTGTTTAGATCGAGATTTTTTAAACATAATTCAACATTTAAAGCTTATTTCGGCAGTTTTGAAGCTATTTTTTCGTTCTTTGAGTGTTTTTAAGACAATTAAAATCTGAATGTGAATCCAGTTTGATGATAAAGTGTGATTTCGATTTGCTGGACAAATTTGCATTTCCTCGGTTATATTTTTTTAGCTCGCTTCGAACAAAATTCTTTGAATACTTTCCCATTCACACATGAAGCACTCGTTTTTGTTGCCATCCTACAATATGCGGATTTATTTTTCGAAGATACACGCCAATACTTAGAAGTCCATTCGGAATCAAACTTTATCTTGATTTAAAAAAAAATGGTTGGTACAAATTTCGCCACATCGGAAAACCCATGCCTGTGTACACTAGCGAAAACCGATAGGACGGCATACTTTCACCAGCATTGAGAAATCGCAAAATATTGCAAGCCGATGTGTGTCCCCTTTTTATGAAAACAGGCAGATCGATCGTTCATCCGATATGTCTATGAATAAATTTGCGAACACCCACACACACACTCACACATCCAACTCACTTCTGCTGTGCTGAGTGTACACACATTTTTCTCATGCCTCCATCATTGATTTTCCGGAGCATTTTCCCGATTTCACAAGCGGTTCACTCTCGGCAATAGCAGCAGTCAGATCATGGCCAGACAAATCCGTACAACCATCATCCTGGGGTGGGGAACAGTCAATCGAAGGATTTCGAAATCTCGATAAAGATACGACAGATTTCCTTTCCATAATAGCAATTCACTCGCACCGCCGTCGTCGTCCGTCTGTCGGTTGGCCGTCTTCTCGAGATTCATACCAACCGAGTACCGCAAACAGCGAATCCGATTTCCTGAAGCGAAGCTACTCACCTCTAGTCTGTATGAACGACGGATCATCAGCAGCGGCCGCCCCATGAAGTGGGTCGATTACCGCGCGAGGGTGTGGAAAATAAATAAACGAAAACAAGCACTCGTCGGAAAAGCTACCTTCTTTTTTCCTTCGGGTTCTACTCCCACAACAAGACAATTTGAATTCGACAGAAACCAATCGCTTCGCTGGATTTGTGTGGAAGTGAATGAGGAAGCGCACAAAAAAAGAAAATCGAGGAACAGAAACATTTCATTCCGATTCTACTGTCGTCGTCATCATTTTGGTAGGAGTTGTATGCTTGGCCCCTTAGGCGATGTTTAGAGAGCATCAGGATGCGATCAGACGATGGGACATTTTCTCTGATAACTGACAACGTCGGACAAATCGAAAGCAAAATTTCCGAGACCATGTCGATGACAATTTATATTGACAGCTTTTTCTTTCTCTCGGTTTCCCACCTTTCGCCAGAACCGGCTTTGGACGACATTCGTCGAGTTCTGTGTAGATCGGAAATCAATCCCACCACACCCACACACAGCAGCACTGCTGAAGCTGTGTGCCAAAACTGATGCAGTAAGTGGTTTTTGCGATTAGGACGATGGAATACAAGAGCACTACACAGCAGCAATGCAGCAACGGGATTCAAGGAAGCTCCCCGGCCCCCACCCGATGGCCATTGTCGCTTTCGGTTGCAACAGCAGGTGATGAATTTTATTGGCTTCCGTTGAACTGACTCCCACCGAGATTTTCGATGCTGTGGGAAGATAACGATGCAATTTAGCACATTCCGATACTGGAGATAAATGTGGCAATTGTGGAAGATCAATTTGCACATCGGATTGATTTGTTTGGAAATTGTGACTGTTCGATATCGGTGTTAATCAAGGTGGGATTTGGACGTGTCGTGTTTACCCATTTACTTTTATCGCACCACCCACCCCGTACTGTGGTGACAGTTGCTATATTGTGGTACTTTATGCTCTGTGAAGTGTGTTAATGGAAGAAGCAGGGAATCTGTCGATATTTCGTCATGTACAGGAAAGCATGGATTGTCTGTCCTCAACAAAGGATTCAGAACTACTAAGAACTAGATTGGAGTAGGGTGTTCTATATACACTGTCAACATGGTCCTAGGACATTCACCGGGGGCCTCTCTTGGCGTAGTCGGTAAAGGGGCAGCTATAAAATAAGACCCGGCTCGATCGAGAAATTTTTCGGGATGATACACCTCTCGACTTCCCTGGGCATAGAGTATGACTGTGCTTGCCACACAGTTATACTTATGAAAAATTAGTAAAGGCTTAGAAAGCTCTCAATTATGAATGAAAATACGTCACGCAATTGGAAAGTGTTCCAGTCATTTTGCCTAAAGAAATTAGAATACAGATATAATGTACATTATTTAATCTAACTAGTATCGTCAAATTCAAGAGTGAATTGCGGAAAAAACCGCCAGTTTCACTTCTGATGGCAGTCCTTTATATAAACGTATAACGACGTGGCTAAGAAATGAATGAGAAGAATATGTAATACCATCACTTTGGGCCACTGTCTTGGTCTACCATACAGGCATACAGCGTGAGATAAAGCTCTCCCACCTTCGGCAAGGTGCTTAAGGATGGCCTACGGGAGGGTGGACGGTTAAAGTATCTTTTGGCATTTTAAAGGCTGTTCTTGAACTAAGTATGCAGTTTAGGGGAGCATGTTTTTTTTTATAAATTACTGTCTACTGGTTGTAATACAGTAAGTTTTAGAATAGCGGGCCTGTCAGCGGCCATATTTTTTAAAACCAGCATAGGAAATGATTTTTTTTATTAACATGAATAAACCCGATACATTGTGTGGATTTTAAATTAGGCCCACTGATGTAGACTTCTGTCAAACGGCTTCTTCTTCTTTCTTTAATAAAGAGTGGTCAATCGTAGAAGCAGCGATCATCCGGGAGGTCCGGAATAACCGTTAAAGTGACCGTAGAAGCTGTCTTAAAAGCGGGGTGCTCTTCCGGAGCTACTGCTGGAGTAACTTTTATGTTAAGAAGGTTATATCATTGTTGACGAGCATGAACGATGTCTGTGGAAAATGTTTAGCCCAACATTTAACGAGTACCATTTGGAACAATGAAGATCAAGAATCAACGGTCTCACCTCGTACTGTGCTCCTTTTGAAGTTATTGGTTCACTTTATTTAAGAACATTTGAAAAAGGGCCGCGGGCCTAGTCCTTGGGGCATCCTA
Organism: Ochlerotatus camptorhynchus; assembly: GCF_037179485.1. Taxonomy (NCBI): domain Eukaryota; kingdom Metazoa; phylum Arthropoda; class Insecta; order Diptera; family Culicidae; genus Ochlerotatus; species Ochlerotatus camptorhynchus. Next base: position 889,975 of record NW_027040576.1, read on the forward strand.
AAACATACCAAAACGAAAGAACCTATGGCCCACCCCTCAGTACCTAGCAGCAAATCATCACGTCCCAGAAACTAATATCAATCTGACATAATAACTACTTAAGTGGGCAATATTTCAACACCGCAATAATTTTGCACCCTGCTCTCGCGTCGCTTCGGCTTCAGTCAGAGCACCGAATTTCGTGAGTGTTATAATGTAGCGATGGACGACGACGCTGATGCTTTGGCACTTTCCGAGCGCAAACGAACCAACCGGGCGAACATCGCGTCCACTCACGAAAAGTTCATCAGTCTCCGCAAAACTTGGTCACGTTGCGTTCTTGGGGCGGGGGTAAAGTCAGCGCGAAATTGGATACTATGGGAAATGTGAACAAACGAGAACAAAGTCTCACACTGTATCCGACACCGGGTATAAGACACAGATGCACAGGTTGATGAGGAGATGTGAACCGAATAATAGTTGTACAAGTACTTTAAATTGTTATTATTAGTGTTGAAAAAGATAGCTAGAGAAAGCAGAACTTTCATAAGTAAATAAGGGCATCCTACTTACTTGACTCTGGAAGATCCAATCGACCTCGCTGCTGAGATTGATCTCCTCCTGCCCCTCCTGATGGCAAGGCACCGAGCGGAACCCTACTCCCCCCCGGTGTGCTCTCTAGCTATTGGTGAGTGTGTTTTTGTCGGTAGGCAAATTACAAATTGATTGATGACTGGCGAAGCTATAGCACAGAAAGAAGAGACACGACACCGATGATGCGGCCGGAACGGTAAAGGGAATTTTCCTTCTACTTTTCGCAACTTGGTCTTCTCTTCAGCTTGCCTGCTTCTGCTGCCTTCTTTAGGCGACTTGCTTCAGGGGTAACCTTTATTATCCGTTTTCTTCTTTTGGGCTAATTTTCTCCTCTTCTTCACCTTTTGTAAATACAAGCACAACACACACACACGCTCCACAGCTCTTGTCGTTATTTGTAGATTCACAAACGAAACACTGCCACACAACACAGCAGAAAGGTATCGTCCTACTGCTAGCGGAACATTTCCACACCAATACCAATCTTCCTCAACTGAACTCAAAATCTCACACCGCGTTTGGAGAGTTGCAATTACCTTTTTTTTTCTTTTTACCAGCACGTTCTGCCAATACGCACTCCGATTCAATATTCTTCTTCGTACTCTTCTGCTACTTCTTCCACTTTGTTCAACTTCTTTAACGGCGGCGCGCAACACGGGTGTTTTGTATTTTTCTTCTAATTACTGTTTTGTCATGACCGACACACTGAACCGGACAAAACAACATACGGAGAGGAGCTGCAGGAGGAACATGCACCACACCAACACACTCGGACTCGGATACGGAGACGGTCGGTGGTAATGGGCTGCGCTCTCTGTGGGTTAAACATAAATTTTTCACCAAGGTTTTCTGCCAACAGCTGCGTTTTTTGTTTCTTCTTCTAGTTTTGCATCACGTTGTTGTTGTTGTTGTCATCGTCTTCGTCTTAGTAAGAGATTGCACTATTGTTGCACTTGGTTGGTTCAGCAGCATCGAAACGAACAAGGAACGGGGGTCGTCTTCATCACGATTCGATCACGGTAGATGGATTGGAAGCTGCAATGACGATAGAGAGATGAAATGTTGACAGATTAGTGATCAACGGAGCTTAAGGTTGTTTGTGGGGGGTTAATGAAAAAGGTATCGCAATTTGGGAGAGTTACTTGTTGCAATTTGTGGTGCCCTTCAGGTACTACTTGAAAAGAGGAACGAATTCATTTATTATGCAATCAAATCAAGCTGAACATTGCATTAGATCCTAGGTAACATTGCTAGATTCTTTTTGTCGACTTTCTCTTTCGTTAATAACTTGAGCACATACCCGTTTCTTGTTGTGTTTGTCGTTTTAGATGCTAGATAAAAGCTTCTTTTATCGATGGGTGAGCTGAAAATACAAAGAGAACGTCGACGAAGAGAATCTGTCAATGTTACTTAGGACCTAATGCAATGTTCATCTTGAAATGTATCGCTGTTTATCATCTTCTTGCTTTCAATTTCTTTGGATTGGTCCTACTGACATTGTGAAGGTTATAAAACACGACAGACTGCAGTGGCCTGATAGCTAAGTGTGGATGCAGAAAGACAAGCAAAAACAGGTAGACATGCGTTGGAGGCATGGTGACAAAGGTGAAAACTGTCTACAAGCGAAGACTGTATATCAAAAAGACTAACAATTCTGCTAGCAATCAAGAGACAAATACAGTAGGGCTCCGTTTGAGCAAATGTAGAAATACAGCAACGAAAAATGAGCAAATTCAGATAGAGCTGGAATTAGGGCGTAACAGCTTTTGTAAACAATGACTGCTTTCGATGATTTATAGGAATTCAAGGCACGCTTACGCAAACCAACAAAACCATCGGTTAGGGGAAGTCTTCCTCTACCCGATGGTGATGTAGATTTGCGTTGGCTAGCCTTGACTTTCTAGAAATCATCGAAAGAAGTCATTGTTTACATAAGCTGTTACGCCTTAATTCCAGCTCTATCAAGAAATATGCAAATCTGAGAAAGTTAGAAGATACTTAGAGGTGAGCACAAATAATCGGTCTTGACGGTGTGTGAGAAAATTTGCGAAAAAATCTAAGGGCACCGGTGGGATTCGAACCCACAATTTCCATTAAGTGCACGGGTGTATTGCCAACCATACAATGGTCTACGGATGTATTTGGCTGATGACATTTGAGTTTCGAATCCGTTTCCCTCCCTAGTCGTTTTGCGCAAGCGTTCTCGAATGCACAATAATCGACGATATGTGCTTGTACCGGTACCACTCAGTATCAGTCGACGTAAACAAACACAGCTCGTTTGTGTTCTACATCATTACATGTTGGATTAGGGTTGTCCATTGCAGCATGAATAGAGCAGAAATCTGCCGGCCTCACCTCCGACCATCATCACTAACCTTAGGGGGCCTCCCGTTGACTTTGGCGAACCTACTCCTCATGTGAATAAGATCTGCTAGAGGTTTAGAATTCATTGTTAGATGAAATGAGTGTGCATGGAAACTACACACTAAGAAATACCTAATCTTATACGTGACGGAATCCATCTTTGACATAAAAGATGAGACGTAAACAAACATGTCATGTAAAATTTAGTGCACCGAGACTGAAAAGTTTGAATGTACGTTTGATTGAGTTAAATTTCGCGTCTATTATGACTCAATTTTATGTCAAAATTGACGCTCGTATATGTCAGTCTCAGATCACCTAATCTACACTAAACGGCCTTGAATCTACCATCGTTAAATAAGCTCTAGACAACAGTAGGCTGTGGTTTCAGAAGTTAAACGTTTTAATCGAATTGTTCCAGATTTTCTCTCATTCAATAACGTCTGAAACTTCAAACCACTTAAAAAAATCAGAGTGTTTTATCTAGGAACACAACAGTTGTCTTGACGCAGGTCTACGAAAGTTTCTATGAATTCTAGAAGATTCTAGAAAGAGGCTTTCAGAAGAACTTCCTAGAGCTTCAGGACAAAGTTTCTAGAAGCAAGCTTGTAGAAAGAATATTCGAGAAGAAGCTTATAGAAAAAAGCATTTTGAAAAACCTTCCAAAAAGAAGCTTTCAGTAGAAGCCTCCAGAAAGAAGATTTCTCGATTACTTTTTCGAAGGGACGTATCAGTTTTTGTAAAACAATGCATTTGATCGTTGATTTGACGTAACTGGTAGCTCGCCCACACATTCTAACACTACCCACAGATAGGGGAATTTTTCTTAGTATGCGTGGGCGAGCTACCAGTTACGTCAAATCGACGATCAAATGCATTGTTTACAAAAGCTGATACGTCCCTTCGAAAAAGTAATCGAGATTTTACTGGAAACTTCTAAAAAACGCTTGCAGAAAGAAGCTGCTACTAAACAATAATAGAAGAAGCTTCTAAAAAAATCTTTCAAAAAGAAGCTTTTAGGCGTGATCAGAGATTTATGCCTACCGGCACCGACGGCGCCGACTGGGTTTGAACCCAGGGCTTAGAAGAAGCTTCTGGAAGAAACTTCTACAAGGAGCTTTTGGAAGATTGGCTTTTATAAAAGAAGCTCCTAGAAGAAGCTTCGGGAAGTAACTTCTGGAAGAAATTTCTCGAGGAAGCTTCTGGAAGAAATTTCTCAGGGAAGCTTATGAAACAAACTTCTGGAGGAAGCTTCTGGAAGAAACTTCTAGAAGAAATCTCAAGAGGAAGCTTCTGGAAGAAACTTCTAGAAAAAATCTCAAGAGGAAGCTTCTGGAAGAAACTTCTAGAGAAATATTCTGGAAGAAACTTCTAGAGGAAGCTTCTGGAAGAAACTTCTAGAAGAAACCTCAAGAGGAATCTTCTGGAAGGAACGTCTAGAGGATGCTTCTGGAAGAAACTTCTAGAGAAAGATTGTGGAAGAAACTTCTAGAGAAAGCTTCTGAAAGAAGCTTCTGGAACAAACTTCTGGAGGAAGCTTCTAGAAGAAACCTCAAGAGGAAGCTTCTGGAAGGAACGTCTAGAGGATGCTTCTGGAAGAAACTTCTACAGAAAGCTTCTGGAAGAAACTTCACGAGGAGGCTTCTCGAGAAAGCTTCTGGAACAAACTTCTGGAGGAAGCTTCTGGAAGAAACTTCTAGAAGAAATCTCAAGAGGAAGCTCCTTCAAGAAACTTCTAGAGAAAGATTCTGGAAGAAACTTCTAGAGGAAGCTTCTAGAAGAAACTTCTAGAGGAAGTTTGTGGAAAGAACTTCTAGAGGAAGGTTCTGCAAAAACTTTTTTTTGTCCTTGATTTTCTGTCGATCTTGTTTTCCGTGCTGAGCACCAATGCTACCGACGCCAGGGAGGCAGCTCCCACACCTGGACCTTACTTATCGACCCATCAACTCATGAACCGAGGACCAACGGCTTTACTTCCCTTCCGAAGGTAGGCGTGATCAGGGATGTTATGCCTCAGAACATCCCTACGGTGCCGACTGGTATTGAACTCAGGCCTGCTGGGATGATAGGTAATCACGCTTACCACTACACCACCCGCACCGCTGGAGAAAAAAACTTCTAGAAGAAACTTCCAGAAAAAGCTTCTGGAAGAAACTTTAAGACAAGCAAGGTTCTGGAATAAGCTTTTAGCAGAAGCTTCTAGAAAAACTAGAAGCATCCAAAGAAGCTTTTCTTTCAATCTGGAGCCACATCGGCAGTCCAATACAGCTGAAATATTTAAGTGCGTATTTTTTATACGCATATATTCTTGGCTCCACCCATTTCTTATAATATGCACATTTTCTGGTCGCTGTTTGAATTTATGTAACGGTTAGTGTTGTAGTATCTGCACTTCATGTCCGTGTTAGGGATTCGCTACCATCTATACCCGGCTGTGAAGACAAGCAAGCAAGTTTGATAATTTTTCGATAGTTTGATGTTGATGTACAATTGTAATTTTTAACCAAACAAGTCTTACGTCAAATCTGATTTAAATGGTATATTAATAATGCAAATACATCCATAAATGAACAAGTTATAAGCGTTTAAAACCTTGAATTATTTCATATTGCTGCTTTGACGAAATGGTGCCCCATACCTTCGACAAAGACCTAGTCCTGCGTCAAAATTAATAAAAATGACCAATGAAACAGTTCCAGGAAATTTTAAAACAAACATCGTTGACTTCCAACAGTGTTCGGAAAATCGTCCTCAAATCTCATTCATTGTCATTCTCATTCTAAGAGAATAAGCTCGCATGCGAATATTTAAAACAAATCCCACGCTTGAGATTCTCCCTCACAACACCAACAACTAATTCCAGCTTAAAACTCACTTTGAAGACACTTATTTTTGAATTTACTAATACTCATCAGATCCGTAATCCCAACCTTTACCACGGAAATCATAAAGATTCAACTTAAGTCAAGTCAAGCTGAACGATGCATTAAGACCTAAGTAACATTGATCGATTCTCTTCGTCAAGTTTCTCTTTCGTTAATAGCTTGAGCACAGGACCGTTTCGTGTTGTTTGTCGTATTAGGTGCTATTTAAAAGCTTATTTCATCGATCTGTATGCTGAAAATACCTGGGAATGTCTTTAGATGGCCGTTGGGATACAAAGAGAAAGTCGACGAAGATAATCTGTTAATGTTACGTAGGACCTAATGCAATGTTCAGCTTGAAGTTACCAGAAGGCTCCTAAGCATTACACCTAGATATACAAGATCTCAACCTGTTCTACAAGTAATATCTAGTCTGCGTTTAATAAATATTACTTTTTGAAAAAAAATCTGAAGGCAGGCAATGAATCTCAGTGCATTATGAGGCATTTTGACCTTAAAGTTTATTCCACAGATCCAGATGACTTCTACGAAAAGCACTGAGAACTTTGTTTATTCTTTTTTAGCTTTCCCTAACAAAGACATCAATTGCATGCACCAAAACCAACAAACGGAATCGTGTCGCTCAATAATAGGGAAGCCGATGTCGGTCATGGAAGAAATTTTCTCTAGCCCAGACATCAACATCAAGATTATCGAAACTATCACTAAGCCATTCGACACTGGGTAGTGCATCATCGATCAGGGCCTTGGTGGAGGACAACTACGAAAGAAACTCACACAATGCTTGGCTTTTGGCGTCGTCACACAGCATAATATCGACCACATGCAAACATACATAGCTCTCGTAAGTTGTTCATCGAACACGCATTTAACGGTCAATTTAAATGTTTCTTAGTTGGTTGTGGTTAGAGTCGGTGTATAATGAGTCACGCCAAGAGTGAAGCCAAGTCTACCTATCGAACTGTCAAACCAGCTACCTATCGTGCAAAGTAAACAAACATTACGATGCTATGAAAGGTCCACGAAAGGTATTGCAATAAAATATAAAATATAATCGAAGAAATGATAATAAACACGCAGAGAACATTCAATTGTCATGGGATACGTTTGGTAATGATCGGTAATGAGAATTTCTACTATTTTTTTGTTAAGATAATTTGACAAAATCACTGATATAATGATTTTCTACAGCCGTTATTATTTTTTCTCGCTAGAAGTCATTTGAAGTTGCTGTAGAAGTCCTCTGTTGCCAAGTTAAAAGAAAGGGAATCTTTCGAAAACCGTGATGCGAGTTCAACTGTTTTTCTCTTGGCGTGACTCATTATACACCGACTCTAGTTGTGGTACGCATAGTAAATTCAAGAACAAATTTTCATTATTTCGTAAGTAACATTCGCACCGATCCGAGAAAAATAAAGTTTTGTTTTGATAACCGAAAAGTTATTCCTATTTCCAATTAAACACACATAATCTCATAGTGATTGCAATGTTTAACATACTTAGCCGGGTTTTAATCATACAAATGCAAATCGCTAGCTTTCATGCTAAAAAATACTGGTTTTTGAGTCAAAAGTTATTATACGTCGTTTGGTGGCCCCTATTGTTACTTAAGTCAAAGTGTATTTACCAGGATATTCGGGAGAATTATCAATTACGTCTCCTTACGTGCAGCCCATTCATCATTTTAGGACCACCGAAATCATCTTAGCAACAAACAGTTCGATTTATTCACTTTAATAATGAGAAAGCGAAACGATGAACGTACACTTTTCACGGGTTTCTCAGCGCTGTTACTTAAGGCAAACGGCATCTCCATAGAAATCGGGTGACTTAAGTAACATCGAAAACTATTTTGATCGGAAGGTGATTACGTCAAAAAGCAATTTGACTGGTAAATAAATTTAAAAATGTATATAGTGTAATAGCAGGAGCATCGATTGACACTGATAGCTCGACTTTGTTTACCTTTGTTACATTCGACGTAATGAAAATTTGCTCAACAGATGGCGGTAGTGTTTTAGCGACGATGTTTTACAGTGAGAAATATTCAAAGAGTTGTGTCTGTTTGTCTGTGGTTCGACGATGAAATCGTTATTTACTGCTTATTAGTTTGAAGCGTACTGCGAATGCGTCTAGTGTTGTGATTAAGGGAATCAACTGGAATTGATTTTATTGTTAAACAATTAATCTCGAAAAATTTGCGTTGACTTCGTTTCGGTTATTGTCAACGTTTTGGTGCTTTTATAACACCTTCCTCAGAGCTCGAAAATCGACAAATTAGTCTAGGTTTGTAAAACATGAAACAGCCAGTTCGGAAAGCGTTCGCTCCGGCAACTTCTGCTCTTGATTGATTTGAAGAATAAAAAAAATTGTCAATTGGTAAATTGGTAGTCCTACTGCGATTCTGTAACCATGTAAAAAGGTTTAGTGCGAAATCTCTCTCAACTTGACTTTGCAGCTCTTACACGAGCTTTCACCTGCTCTCAATTTAGTGTTCCACGAAGCACTTCCTCAGCTATTAATTGAGAAATTTCTATGTACACATTTGTATATTGTAAGACAAAAACAATGAAACTCTATGCCCAGGGAAGTAAAGAAAATGTATAATGAGAGAGAGAAGGATTAGTATTTTCCATTTAATTCCACTACTTTATTTGCTTATCCTTGACAGATACGCGTATTTCGTCTACAATGTGCAGACTTCTTCAGTGTCTTGTACTAATACTCGACTCTAACCTGTCCAACCTGAAAAATTGTATAGACATGCTCGGGAATCGAACCCGCCTCCTTTGGCTAGTTAAAATCATGCCTCAACCGACTAGGCTATCTGAGGCCCCCAAGTGTCGCTCATTAATTTGATTGATGTCAAGTTGCTACTAAATGGATCATGTATTTCCAAGATCCATTGAAAATGTTCTGAACGTTGGCATTTATATGCATACTGCGCCTACGATTGTAAACTGTTTTCTCCTAGTTTTTCCAGCAAAATTGCAATTCACTTGACCACCCTCTGAATATGATGAGCACCTAGTCGTTGTAATTCTAAACAACAAATCTCCGCCCATGTCATAGACCATCGGAAGCGAGGAAAAAAACCTCTTCTTTATGATTCCACTTATTTTACTTTCCCACACCGCAAATCGGTCCTGCTAAACAAAGCCTTCTTTCACGGTGTACTCCCCACCGCAACAAATCACTCTATTTCACGACTAATTGAGCGCGCCCACCGCGCGCCGTGTCAGTGAATGGCACTGGATGCCAGAGAGCCTTTGCGCCTCTGCTCCATTGCTTCCATTATGGCTAAAGAGCCAACTTCGTACATATTTTAGAAGGCAATCAATTGAAATTAATTTAGTCCACTGCTGGCAGTGGCAACGGCGGCGGCGGCGGCAACTTTGAGAGTGAAGAGTGAATTAGCAATTGCATTTACGGCGGTCGGACGGTCAGGGGACCGAACCTAACTCTGTATATTAAGTACATCATGCAAAGAGTGAACACAGAGCAGATGAACAACTGCTCTGACTGCTGCACCGACAAGATGATGATGATGATGATTGTTTATGCTAATTTGATGTGATCGTTTGTTTATCGCATATTGCTTACTACTTTAGTGCTCTTATATTTTTTCGCCTTATAGTGCCAGAGGAGTCTGAAGGCGAAAAGTGCACTCCGCGCCGGGCGATGATGATGAAGCAAGGATGTTGCACAGTGTACGACATAAATGACACCGTGTGCAGCACCCACGCACACACACGTGCAGATTAGCCTTCGACCGTGAACGATAGCTAGGGTGGCTTGAATTCACTATTTTGTTAATACTAGCAGCAAGCCGCGTGTACGTACACGACTTCAACGAATGAATTAAAATTAAACGATTGGACTTATTGGACATTTTCAACCAGCAGAGAGCAGTTTGATAATCTGCACGAGTAACAGCGGAAGACCGTACCGTTGTATTACATCAGGCCGTCATGCCAGCTATTGTGAAACGCTCGAGCCAAGGCTTCTAGAAGGTTTCAGGTTGGTCAAGTTGCACATTATGACGAAGCGGCCATTTTGACAGGTTTGTTCCGTTAGATGTTGCCTTCTAACTAGAATGGGTCTCGTTTCCAATGTACTCCAACAAAGTACTAGTCGATTTTGGTCTTTTTAAATACGCAGCCACGAGTTTTTCTACCTTCCTCCTCCCCGTACTGCTTTTGCCAACTATGCAACTAATATGACCTAGGGGTACGGACATTGCGTCGAACACCGCCATACAAGATTATTTAGAAACAGATTTGTTCCGTCCGAGAGTATCAGTTATTCAATTCATTTGGTGGACGGTCGATCGGCCCTTTCGAAACCCAAATCCTCGAGTCGAGGTCGAGTATGATGTTATTTTCGTCGACAGATGTTACAACTCGCCGGTTAACATTTTTTTTTTTTCAAAAAGCTCTGATTGGTCGTTAACTGATAGGAGGAAGGAACCATCTCAAGAATGATTTTAGCTGACTTCCAGCAGAAGGTGTTGTTGTGCATTAGTTCTAGATTGTCGCATCCTGATACCTACATGCTCATGCATGATTTAACATAGGCTAACAGTTCGTCAGCTGAAATATCCGATTCCTCGGTACAGTTGTTGGGAATCTGATTAAGGTTGGTTGCATTTTCAGCAACCACTGCATCGTATGGATTTGTAGTGTTTATCCGAAGCTGACGATGTTTAGACTAGCCGAACTGGCCCTAGCTCTTCTATAATGATCCTCTTTCCTCTTTATGTATTCTTCGTGAATAATTACATCCCGGTGAAAAAGCTACAAATGATACACTGAAAACAATTGTGCATTATTAGACTGAGATTAATCATACATGAACAGACGAAACCGGCACAAGCGGCCTTCTTGCGTGGACTGGACGGACGATGATTGTTGGAGTTGTGGTGAGCGACCTTACCTTACCGTTGCATTGCTTCATCGTTCCTAGAAGTTTTCCGTAAAGCTTCTTGAATTGTTCATACATCTAGATAGAACTGGAATTAGGGCGTAACAGCTTTTGTAAACAATGACTTCTATTGATGATTTCTAAGAATTCAAGGCACGTCCACGCAGACCATCCTAGCCATCGGATAGGGGAAGTCTTTCCCTATTCCCGATGAGGGAGTTGGTTTGCGTGCCTACGCCTTTGTCGAAGTTATGAGGTATCATTCCATCGAAGCAGCGTCAGAAAATCATTTAAGATTTTATACACTTATAACTTGGCCATTTGCGGATGGATTTGCATTATTAATATACCATTTGAATCAGATTTTATGTATGATTTATTTGAAATTTAAATTACAACTGTTTATCAAAAGTACACTATTAAAAAATTATTAAATTTGACTGAATGATAGCAGATTCCTAACACTGACGTCAAGTCTAGATATCAAAACACTAATACTAACATAATTTCAACCAGTGAACATATGTTAAATGCATAAAATGTGCATGTCTTGTCAAGTGAGTGGAGCCTCTTGCTTAAAAATGCAATGCACTGGATGTTTTTGCTTATTCTTTCTTGGACTGTTGATGCGGTAGCAAAATGATAGAAGCTTCTTCTAGATAAAACCTTCTTTCTCTTGAAGGTCCGTATAGAAGCTTCTTTCTGGAAACTCCTGTTAAAAGCTTCTTCAAGAAACTTTTTTCTTGGATTTTCTTCCAGCAGCTTATTTCTGATAATTTCTTCTACAAAGATTAGAAGCTTAGTTGTAGAAACATCTTTCTAGACGCTACTTTCTTTAAAACTTCTTCGCTCTGGAATCTACTACAAATTACCGAAGTCCCATAACTGTCAAAAAATACCATTTTAGTCGCTAAAATAATTGCTGTCTTTTTCAGTATTTTATTTGTTTACATTTTTTGCTGAGTTTTTCAGTACTTTTATTTCAGTATTTTGATAAAAAATATTATAAATGATAATAAATAAAATAAATGGAATGTTTAACGATATTATTTGGGAATTCACGTTAGCATGTTTAGAGGCGGAGTGATGCAGTTGAAACTCATACTAGACGTGAGCTAGTCCAGTTGAGCGGTCAGAACTTCCTTGTAGTTCGGCCAGCTGATTGCATTCCGGGAGTGTCAGATTGCGTGCATAAGTCTGGAGCTCTACCGCAGGCAATTCAAAGTTTTTGCTTCAAAGCCAATACAACACCTGCAAGTCAATACAGGAGTACAGAAACTGTCCAATTCCGTGAATGTTTCCGCACTCCTACGATGGAAGTCACTTCACTGATTTTCACAAACGTTTGCAGTTTTCACACACAAAATTCCGCGTGAAGTGAAACGGAGGAGATTGACGTAAAATAATTCAATTTACTGGTGTGATCAGTAATTTTGGAATTTCATTTGATGACTATTTCAGTCAAATAATCAGTACTGAAAACTCGGTGTTCTATTTTACTGAGTTTTGATTATTCACCGTAAAGCTGTTAATTTATCGTACATTCAGTAATTTCTATTACCGTTTTCAGTAGTTTGTTGCAAAAAATACCGAACATCAGTAGTTGTATTTAAAATAACTGAATGTTCGGTAGTTTTTATGATTCACACTTTAAAAACTGTAATAAATATTACCGAACAGGGAAACCGTGATTAAGTGTGTACACATAGAATTCAGATCACCGAAGGCGGTAGCTGAAAAAGTTGGTAACATTTAAAATGACCGTTACACGTACGACATCAATAAAATCGACGAATTTTATTCATTATCATTAAATGGTATTAACTGAACAATGTCAGTACTAATTTGGAATAAATTATCCTATTTTTGATTTTTTAACTTTTTCCAAACAGTATCGTAGTTAAAAAATTAACGAACAACGAAGGCCTGGATTACTGTGTACACACTAAGATTCTGTTTTCGTGGTCGGTAAATTTTCACTGAATTCAGAACAGCTTAACGGTAAAACTTTGACCTTCATTTTAAGGTCCATTGAATTAAAAAAGAATTTCAAAACATGTTCAACCTTGTATAAATGATTAAATCTTGTCATTTTAGTGGAGATTTAGTTTCAAAGTAGCTCAAAAATTAATTGCATAAATTCTACCGAACAGTTGAGCTGTTCAGATTTCGGTAAAAATTACCGAAGTCGGCGATAATTTCTAAGTGTGTAGAAGCTTCTTTTTTGAAGCTCCATCTAGAAGCTTCTTTCTGTAAGCTTTTCCAATAAGCTCTTTCTGACATCTTCTAGAAACTTTTTTTCAGAAAGCGTCTTCTTCTTTCTATGAGCTTCATTCTGAAAACTTCTTTTAGTCTCTACTTTTTAGAAGATAATTCTAGAAACTTAATTTAGAAACTTCGTTCTGGCAGCCTTTTCTATAAGCTTCTTCTGAAAGATTATTTTTGAAAGAATATTCTTTTAGAAGCTTTAAGAAAACACGAGTAGGGTATACAACATTAACAAATACGCACTAATATAGCGTTTTTTTCAAATGCAGACGATCAAATTCCAAATGTGAGTGCAAGAGCATATGCGTGGAGCCTCATACGGATACGGACTCACACATTTTTCATTAAATTTACGAATTCATTGAAACCTCCGTAATCCAATGTTTAGACCACTGTTGTGTTCCTAGATACAGCACCCTTATTTTATTTTTATTTTTATTCAAAAGCACGCGATTTTTTCAGTGATCATTGTGCGTGATTTTTCTTTTGGAAGTTCCTAGGACTAACGATAGAAATTCCTTGAACTTATCCTAGAAATTTCTTTTTTTTTTTTTTGTAGTGATCCAGTGGCAGCAACTTGCTAAAACTCTACACTGGACCCCTTTTATTGATAAATTTTGCTTCTATGAGCCTCTATTTTAAATCAACACACAGACGTTCCTAGGCTATGGTGCCCATTTGGTCACTGTTGTTTTTGTGCTGATCCAAATAGTTTTGATAATATAATTGCGCATTCTTTTTTTTCTTTTTTAATGTTGATTTTGTCCCAGTCTTGTCTTCTGTCGTCACTTATTTTGTCATTTTGTCTTGTGTATTAACCCCCACTTGTCTTGTTTATTGTGTCAACTTGTGTCTATTGTCCTTCCCCATCTGTTACTCTGTCATGACTAATTTCATTGATATATAAAAATAGTAATATCAATTACAGGATAATATGGTTATTTCTCGATTACTTTTTCAAAGGGAAGCACCAGCTCCTGCAAACAATGCATCCGATCGTCGATCCGGCGCAACCGGTAGCCCGCACACGCTTATCAACACCACCAGCAGGTAGAGGAAAATTTCCCCTATCTGATGATAGTGCCAGCCCGCGTGGGCGAGCCACCAGTTAAGCCAAATCGACGACCAAACGCACCGCCTACAAAAGCCGATACGCTCCCTTGAAAAAGTTATCGAGATTTCTACTAATTAATGAATTATTGACAATTACCTCTCATGATCCTTGGCTCTGATTTTAACTTACCACTTTTTGATTATTTATCAAATACCTCTCCCAGAATATATAACTCCCCGATGCTTTGTTGGTTTCTGGTCTCATTTGGATTGGTCCTGAATTTGTTTGACATCCTGTTCGAAGTAATTCTTTGAGTTCCAGCTTGTACGTGTCTCACGTCATATGATTCGCCATTCATAAAGATAGTGGGTTAAAAGGGAGTAAAACATACATAAAGGTAGATTAGTATTAGTTGTACTTGATCCAAACAATAGAAAGAAGCATAGATGACTTAGTAGAAAAATAAAACTAATAAATAGCTAAAAGTGCAATGGATAAGTGTTAGTTCCGGGATCATTTTAGTGTTAGTAGTTATGTTAGTTTTGATCCGTATTCAGCCCTGCTGGCCCCTCAAGCACTATTTGCAGCAATTGTGATAAGATTATGCGACACTGCTACTACTACTATGTTAGATGTATGACTTGTCAATTTTCGCAACGCAATGTCTTTCAATAAATCACTCAATCAATTTGATGTTTGAAAATTTGCTCAAAAGGGCTTTGTTGACACATCATACCTTACCGAAAACTAAAGCACAACAATCCTAATTCTTATTTCAAACCTATCAACATATTTAACACATCTTTCCTAAAATTTCACTTGTTCGTAAGCGCCTGGTTGAAGATATGACTTTCGCTATTGACATTGTCTGTAATTAACAAATACACTAAATAGGAAGATTTATTATACAACTTCATAGGCTAGTCGCCTCCCTAAGCGGACCCCCCGCGTCCTATCTCTTATGTTAATTAACTTTCTGAATTCTATAATTGAAGTTTATTTAATAAATAACTGAAATCTCTAATCTACCTACATAACCCATGCTTTTAAATTACAATTTAACGTGTTTCAAGTACTTCTGGCTTTTACATATCTTATCTTATATCTTTGTTCGTCCCAGATGACACCTTCAAGTGACTAAAATGCTTCACTTTGAAGTTAGTTTCCAAGCTAATTTTAAATTGTATATTGTATAGGGTAAATGTTCCAACTACGCTCTCACGTTTCCACTATGTGGCCCCACAAAAATACATATGGGTATGTCACAATAGAAGCACACCGCAGTGGAAATCCCGAGCCATAGTTCAAACACTTATCCCAAATCAAAATGAAGCACATATAAGATTAGTTACAATACCATGTACAAAAATGATGTTTAACATTGTTTTCTGAGTAATACTTCAATGAAAACAACAATGAAAGCTTGTCACGCAAATAGAAGGAGCACTGTTGGGCACTTTCTGAAATATTTCAATAGTATAATTCCCTTGCAAACCCAAATAAATCTATCTGCGTAAAAAATAAATAAAATAAGAGTGATTTGCGGCAAAACCCGCCAGTATCACACCCAACGTCAGTGCCTATACGTAAGCGTACTACGACGCGGCTCTCAATAAAAGGAGTAACAAGTGTGATACTATCACTGCTAGACTAGATCTTTGGTTCTCTCATGCAGCGGTTTATCAGAGAAGGGAAGCTTAGTAATCCCCATCGCCTGCCCATGCCGCCATTCTATCGCGGCATGAGCCAGCAACGCCGACCATAAACCTACCGTCTCCAACACTCCACTATAAAGCATGAAATTAAGCCCGCCCACCAACAGCAAGGTGCAAAAACTAGCCAAGGGGAGGGAACTTATCCTAGAAATTTCTAAAACTTTTTCTGAAAGTTTGACTCTTACAAGTTCCTTAAAACTCGCCTGTATGTTCCTTGAAATATGCCAGAAAGTTCCTCGAACTGCTCTTACTAGTTTCTTGAAATAGCTCCTTGAACTTATCTAACAAGTTAAGGAACTTGTCTTGATGAATGTGAGCGTCTTAGAGGAATACCCGTATAAAGAGAGAGAGAGAGAAGGATTAGTAATTTCCATTTAATTCCACTACCTTATTTGCTTATACTTGACAGATACGCGTATTTCGTCTACAATGTGCAGACTTCTTCAGTGTCTTGTACTAATACTCGACTGTATACTGACTTACTGAATAGTCGAGTATTAGTACACTGAAGAGTCTGCACATTGTAGCCGAAATACACGCATCTGTCAAGGATAAGCAAATAATAGTGGAATTAAATGGAAATTACTAAAGTTCCTTAAACTTCTCTTACAAGTTCCTTGAACATCTCCAGCAAGTCCCTTGAATTTTTCCTGTAAATTCCTTCAAATTCTCCTGTAAGTTCATTGATTTTTTCCTAGAAGTTCCTCGAAATTTTGCTGTGAATTAGATGAACTTCTCTTGTAAGTTCCTTAAACTTTGCCAATTAAGTTTCTTGAACTTCTCCAGCAAGTTCCTCAAACTTCTTGTTCAAGTCCCTCGAACTTTTCTTGAAAATTCCTTGAACTTCTTCTGTTATGTTTTTAAACTTTTTTGTTAGTTCCTTGGAATCTTCCAGGAAGTTCCACAAATTTCTCCTGGAAATTTCTTGAACTTCTTATGCAAGTTTCTTAAACTTATTCCGTAAATTCCTTGCAATTATTCTGTAAGTTCCTCGAGTAATTTAATTGAAATTCTGCTAAGAGTTTCATTAACTTCTCTTGAAGGTTTCACGACCTTTTTTGTGAACAATTCGTTTATTTGTTAGGCTCAAAAGTCGTTAAGCAGAACGGAGCCGAGGTCTATCAAAATACAATAAACCATAGCCAAAATACATTTTTTTTTTTCAATTTGCTCTAAATATATGGCATCAATCCTCTTCTTGCTCTTCTCGAT
Organism: Ochlerotatus camptorhynchus; assembly: GCF_037179485.1. Classification (NCBI taxonomy): domain Eukaryota; kingdom Metazoa; phylum Arthropoda; class Insecta; order Diptera; family Culicidae; genus Ochlerotatus; species Ochlerotatus camptorhynchus. Next base: position 906,972 of record NW_027040576.1, read on the forward strand.
CAATGCACACCGTTCTTCAGGATCGTCGATATGAGTCATTTGCGTTCATTTTTTGTTTGTTTCATTATTTGTGGTGTCCGAGTCGACTGATCGCTGGCGTTTCATTTCGCTTTTGTTGTTTTGCTGTTGGTCTGCAATTGGTATCGATTTCGGGAGAGAGGGCCACTGCTTACTGTTGACTGCGTTTGTTGGGAGTTTGTTGATGTTGCTAGTTGCTGCAGCCACCTTGGAACAACGTTGCTTTGGGTGAGATTTGCGCTCACAATTGCGACATGTTTTCAGTTGGTTTGGGTATGATACCAGTGTAATTTCCCCGTCCACAGGATGGGAAGAATTTGTTTCATTTTCAAAACACGCACTCCATTGCTGAAGCCTGGAAAATAACTCTTCCAAACCTCACTGCGAATTGCATATGGCGCATAAAGGGTGATACGGTCAAAATTTGGTCAATATCAACTTGACGTATTTCTTTCAATTTTGCATTTAAAAAACCTGAACACCCCTCATTTTGAAGGTGTGTGTGTGTAGAATGTTGCTCCTATTTTGATTTTGGAATTCACTCTTCAGTTGTCAAAATGCCGTCCAAGCAAGAAGAGCAGCGTATCAAAATTTTGCTCGCGCATCGCGAAAATCCGAGCTACTCGCACGCAAAGTTGGCAAAATCGCTAAAAGTTGCCAAATCAACCGTTACAAATGTAATTAAAGTGTTTGGGGAACGTTTGTCGACAGCCAGGAAGTCTGGATCGGGGGGAAATCGAAAACCGGAAGCCGCTGAGACGACAAAGAGAGTTGCCGGTAGTTTCAAGCGAAACCCTAACCTCTCTCTCCGAGATGCCGCAAATAAGCTGGGTGTATCGTCTACAACCGTGCATCGAGCCAAAAAACGAGCCGGACTATCGACTTACAAGAAGGTAGTGACTCCAAATCGCGATGATAAACAAAATACGACGGCCAAAGCGCGATCCCGGAGGCTGTACACGACGATGCTGACGAAGTTTGACTGCGTGGTAATGGACGACGAAACCTACGTCAAAGCCGACTACAAGCAGCTTCCGGGACAGGAGTTTTATACGGCAAAAGGAAGGGGAAAGGTAGCAGATGTTTTCAAGCACATGAAACTGTCAAAGTTCGCAAAGAAATATCTGGTTTGGCAAGCCATCTGTACCTGTGGCTTGAAAAGCAGCATTTTCATAGCTTCCGGGACTGTCAACCAAGAAATTTACGTGAAAGAGTGTTTGAATAAACGTCTGCTGCCTTTCCTGAAGAAACACGGTTGTTCCGTACTGTTTTGGCCGGATTTGGCATCTTGCCATTACGGTAAAAAGGCCATGGAGTGGTACGCCGCCAACAACGTGCAGGTGGTTCCCAAGGACAAGAACCCTCCCAACACGCCAGAGCTCCGCCCAATTGAGAAATACCCAACGAACAATTTTAGCTGCAGCTTAGCTTATACAGGCAAAAATTAGCTGCATAAGGCAAATTTTGGCTGTATAAGCTAATCTGCAGCTAAAATTGTTTGTTGGGTACTGGGCTATTGTCAAGCGGAACGTAAAGAAGACCAAAAAAAACTGCTAAGGGCGAGCAGCAGTTCAAGGCAAACTGGCTTTCTGCGGCGAAGAAGGTGGACAAGGTGGCTGTACAAAATCTGATGGCAGGGGTCAAGCGTAAGGCCCGGCAATTCGGATTTGGAAAAGCGGAAGCCTAACTGAATATTTTTCCTGAATTTTATACTAATTGAACTTGAAAAAGAAGTTTAATTTGATTTTTTAAATAAACGATTTCACCGATTTACACGCGTTTTCCCTTGACCAAATTTTGACCGTATCACCCTTTATGGTCGACATTCATATGACATTCTTCATGCCATCTGGGAGATCATGCAAACGTACGTCGACAGCACTGCTTTCGACATAAATTGGAATCGAGATCTTTTTTCCCTTATAGTCCATGAAATGCTTCAGATGATTCTTCTTGCTACTTCGTTGCTTTGCATATCCAGGTACACAACGTTTTTCACATTGTGTGACTGGATACATTTCACCTGTAACATATCAAGTGGCAGTTAATTTTCTAGAAATCGTTTGATTTCCTAAATACACGGCAGCTTAAGTAGAATAGATGTATCCAAAACGACACAGTTATCTCGCTATAGCCATGGGCAACAAAACTCACGCGCATCACACAAAAGTAATCCGAGAATGGTATTATACGTCTGATCGGTTAAGAAAATGGATAGCAACTGTCAATTTCATGAACTTCTGTTGCCTTGAATTTCTCCTGTAAGTTCCATAAACTTCGCCTGTATGTTTTGGGGATGACCGCTTTGGTTAAAATCCCTTACAAAAACAAATCACTTGTAAGTTCCTTGAGCTTCTCTTGGAAGTTCTTTGATCTTATTCTGCAAGTTTCTCGACCTGCTCTCGCAGGTTCCTTGAACTTATTGTACAAATTAATGTACCTTTCTTGTAAGTACTGAAAATTTTCCAAAGAACTTCTTTTGTAAGTTCTTTCAAGTACTTCTAGAAGTTTCACATACTTCTCCAGTAATTTCCTTGAACGACTCTTGGAAGTTCCTTGAGATTCTCTTGCATATTTTTTGGGCTTCTGCTGCAAATTTATTAAAATTCTCCTGTAAGTTTTTTTTTAGATTATCTTGGAAGTACATTGAACTTCTACAAGTTCCTTGAACTTCTTCTGTAAATTACCTAAACTTCTTTTGTAAGTTCATTGAAATTTTTCTGTAAGTTCCCTGGAAATTTCTTGAACTTCTGCAAACTTCTTAAACTTTGCCTGAAAATTCCTTGCACTTCTAATGCAAGTTCCTTGATTTTCTACTGCAAGTTCGACGCAAAATCCTTCAGTTTATTTTATAAATTAGTTAAAACGCTTCTGTAAATTATCCTGGAAGTTCCTTGAACTTCTCCTGTAAGTTCTTTGAACTTGTAGGTCCATTGAAATTTTCCTGGAAGTTTCACGAACTTCTCCTGCAAGTTCCTTGAACTTCTTCTGTAACTTACGTAAACTTCTTTTGTAAGTTCCTTGAAATATTCCTGCAAGATCCACAAACTTCTCCTGGAAGTTTCTTGAACTTCATCAGCAAACTTCGTAAACTTTGCCTGAAAGTTACTTGAAAATTATATGCAGGTTGCTTGAACTTCTTCTGTAAATTCCTCAAACTTATTTTGTAAGTTCCTTGAAATGTTCCTCGAACTTCTCCTGGAAGTTTCTTGAACTTTTTCTACAAGCTTCTTAAAATTTTCCTGAAATCTCATTGAAATTTGCATGCAGGTTACTTGAACGTATCCTGTATGTTCCGAGGGGGGAGACACATCTAAATCTCATTTCATCGAAAAATCTTCTTTCATTTCTCGCATCTACTTGCTTCGCGCATCATATTTTTGCAGGAAATCTTCTTCCTATCTACTCAGCATGGCGCATCTAGCAACAGCAAAACACAAACATTCCAGCAGTAGTTAGAATCGTCCCACTCTGTAAGGTCCTTGAAGTTTGCCTGGAAGTTCTTTGAACCTCTTTTGTAAGTTCTTTAAACTTCGCCTGTGTTCCATGAAATTTGTCTGGAAGTTCTTCCGCAAGCTCCTTTATGTTCTTTTACCTATCCTGCAAGTTCCTTAAACGTCTCCAAGAAGTTCCTTGAACTTTTTTTGAAAGTGCCTTCATTTTCTCTTGCATGTTCCATGAACTTCTCCTAGATGTTCCTGGAATTACTCAATGTTTTGTTGGGTTTAATGGTTCGGGTTTGATGGCAAAGATTGCGACTGTTTTCCGTTTTGTGCTAAAGGATTTGAATGCGATAGTTGCGATAATGCGATAGGATCTAGCTGACTCATTACAGCTAAAATGCTTCTTTTGGAGAAGAGGAGGTAAAGTTTGTGTATGGTACATAAACCTGTCAATTTCGCTTCCAGTGTGTCACAATTAGCGAATAACTATAACGAAAATTACTCACTCATCGCGATTACTCATTACAACTAAAAAAGCAAATTGTGACCCTCTAAAAGCAACATTTTAGCTGTAATGAGCATTTCCAAGCCTGCTTCTGATGAAAGTGACTTTCGCTTGAAGACAGCCTGGGATTACGTACTGGAACAGGAATCTGCATTCGCTGGAATTTGGTACACAAAAATTTGTTGCAGAACTACTATTTGCGTGACACACAGAACGCCTCGATGTCCGTTAATCGTACCGACCAGGAACGTGATTAAATTTGGATACGATCGGATCTTCCTTCGAGTTGTGACGAGTCTCCCACTGCATCCAGATATAGTAGAATGGTAGGTACTCCACCTGACCGTCATCTCATAGACAGTCTCGAATTCGCTTATCAAGTGGATCAAACCATCGTTTTTTTTCTCAAGGTCAAGGTCCTTCAACGGCGAAAAGCTACGCTGCTGAGCCTTCACGATCAGCTTCTTGTTTCCGTACTCTTTGTAGAGGTTAGCTCCTTGTGGTCGTGAATCAAACTACAAAACTCGTGTTCTTGCCTCCAAACGCAGGACGACGAATCTTTGACAGCTTCACCGCCGGAAATAACGCGTTGAATTGACCACATAGTAGTTGTCAATTTCCCGTAGACGGCGAAGCGGATTTCAGAGGAGCTTCTTTCTTCGGCAAGTTTAGAACTTTCTTGAACATCTCTTAACAATTATCTGAACTTCTGCTATAAGTTCCCAGAACTTCTCTATCCGACAGTCTTCGCATCATAATCTGAAAGTAAACCCCCCGCATCGATTTCCGAAATTCCCCAAACCCAACCCCTTCAAATACAACAAAAAGTCATCGAAACTTCGGTTTGTTCTATAAATTTACCTTTGTTAGTCCTTAACTTGTTTGCTGAGTAAACTTTTAAGATCCTTAAGCTTCAACTGAATCGACGCCTAAAAGCCCTTCGAACATCTCCTGGCAAAATATTGCCCATGATTAGAACAATCTTCAACTGGCAAAATTTGCCGGTTCCTACCAGTGACACGTAAAACCAGCTTGCTGTACCTAGACTGATAAGAATTAGATACTGATAGCTAAAATTAGTCTCAGTTATCTTACTGACATAGCTATAAAGTCGCATATAGTCGGTTCGGTGGCATTGTCCACAGTTTAATACGGTTATAAATTATGCATGAAGGTCACTTAAATTGTAACACTCGTAACAAAATTTTCCATATTCATACAATTAATCTAGGGGGCAGTTTCAAAGCATTTCATTTTCAAATTCTGCTCAAGGACTGACTTTGATGCACTAAAAGATAAAAAAAAAACACTTCTTTAGGCCCACCCTAGTTCCGTGCCAAAAAAAGGTACACAAAACCCATACGCACACAGCAAACGGAAGGACGAACACGAGAAGGTCGGACGGATCTACAAATAATTTTCCTCTTATTTTGACAGCGACTGCCACTTTTCCCATTGTGCTGGGAGGGGACGATGTCACTGGTGTTTTCGGTGGTAATCGGTGCCAAACTCAAACCTCAATCCGGAAACCAGCAACCAATGGAGAAAAAAAAGGACTCCGGTGAGGTCACAGCCAAATCCCACTGACTGATTCTCGCGGTGAAATTGAATGTTTTTTCAACACCTTCCGGCGATGGCCGATTATGCTCACCTTGCTGCACTGGATTCATTCCCGTTCCGCCTTTCTCATAATCCTGCTGGTGAAATCCCTTTTTCTCGTCGGAACTGCTTCCACAACGAAGAATAGCATTTATGATATATACTGCTAATAATAATCTCAAAAACCACTGAAATAATATTCTCTCACAATTATTAACATTTTGTGTGCGCTTTCTCGCACTATTTTCTTCTTCGCTTTTCTGCCTTTGATCTTCTCCTCCTCGGCTGGTTTGGTGCCTCTTTTTTCGCTTCTTTTCTTCTTCCTGCTTCCAACTTCCAAACCGCGGCCACTAGCCTTCGGCTGCCGCTGCTGCTGTTGGGAATATTCGGAACAAGAAAACGCTCACGGATTTTCTGCATACACAGACCACAACACCACACACACTCAGCGGACAACGCACTTCCGGCTCGATTTTCACGCCCGCCCGCACTCGCACCCGGACGTCCGGTGGTCGAATCGATCCGCGACACCCAGAACCCGATCCGGAACCGTTTTCCGGATTGAAATCGTACCGTTTTTACGCAACAATACGCGCGACAAGCACTCGCGTTTCGACCACGGCTCCGCAAAAGTTGGCCATTTTGAAAAATTTTCCTCTCTTGCGCTCTGCTCTGCTGCTGCTGCTACTTCGCTTCTTCGCACACATATCGGTTGGATATCGTCACAAGCTCATGCTGCTTCTTTTCTGCTGCTATACCTAATACAAGCACCGTTCGTTTCATCGCAGTCAGCGGGCGGCCGACGAGCGTTTTCGTGTGTTTACTTACCAACACAAACGCGGGCGGTTTTCAAGTGCGGCAGCGTGAGGGAGAACGGAAGCAAAACAGGGCCCTTGGATGATGTAGGAGCGAGTGAGAAAGGTGGAAGAGGTGGTTTATGGATCGGACGCGGTATGAACGATCGGCGCTAGTGAGCGGCACGTTTAGACGAGACATGAACCATTCTTCGAAAGAAATTGCTGAGGGGTCCGTTTCGGAGTGTACAATTCTCGATTATGTTTCAAAAGGTCCTATCTGCTTTGATCGGTTCTCTTAATCGACTTTCTCTTTTGATAACCACGGCTATACAAAAAGATTTCGAGGTATTTTTGCAACATAGTTTCAAAAAGGAGATTCTCATCTAGCATCCAGAACATCAAATATAAAAGGGAATGTATTGCAGCTGAGTGAGTTATTAACGAAAGAGAAAGTCGATGAAAAGGATCGATCATATCAGGTAGGGCCTTTTGAATCGCTTGTCTAGAATTATTGAACGAATCCGAATAGAGAACGACGGGGCGGCATGCGTTTTTTAGTGTCTTTAATGAACATTCAGACATAACCCGGTAAAAATATCCTATACGAATGAAAACGACCCAAATTTGAGTTTTGTTGACTCATAATCGCAGAAAGTGCAGCTCAGAGACGCGTAAATTTGCCTCATGCTTTCCTGTGGAAAACCTCAAAAATCTACCGGTAAATGGGGAATACTGACGAAAATTTTACTCAGTCTAGGAATATAACCAATAGAGTGAATCCAGTCTTTATTTTTCTCATGCTCAGGATTTTATTCCAAGACAAACCTGGAAAAACATGAGGCAAATTTACTCATCGCTGAGTTCCTGCATTTTATGTGATCTATGAGGGATTTTCCAGGATTGTCCAGGAAAAACTTCTCGAATATGAGAAAAATAAAGCCTGGATTCTCTCAGTCTATTGGTACTACTCCTAGGCTGCGTAAAATTTTCGTCAATTTTCCTCATTTTCCTGTAGATTTTTGAGGTTTTACACAGCATGGAACCGAAAAATTACCCAAAATTAAGTTTTCACTCGTCTCCCATGTTCCGTTCAATAAGCTAATTTACAGTAAACCGCTTATAGTAGTTTACATTTGACTACGACAAAAATAATTACTTACTCGTGAGTATTTTCTACATAAAATTAAGTTCAATTGACTCAAATTTGAGAATATCTCATATACTCACTAGTAGCAACCGGTGGAAACTAACGACTTTAAATTGGCTCACTACTTGACTAGCCTATTGGTCGCAAGCAAATCGATTAACGTACCCCATTCTAGTCGAAATTCTAGTACTACACTATGTTTGTTTTGATTCGCTATGAAAGTTTGACAGATCAAATGGGAGGTTCGTGGATTTTCCTATGTTTCGAGGGGTGCATCGATTAGCTTGGGACCGAAGAGAGTACCAGAGCTGAGCCAAAAAGTTGAGCACGTTTCTTCGGGACCTTCTATTCTTAGAGTTACCTCTATGCTTAAACTATGTTCAAATTAGAAACCATCACTCATAGATGTTAAACAAAGCATTCTTATTTTGTTTTTCAAGAAACAAATGTAGTATATTAACCTACAAATCAGCGTTGGCAGATATACCGATTTATCGGTATTTATAGCGATTTCCGAACTTGATACCGATATACGATAAATAAGGTTCATCAGAATACCGATTTTTGAGATTGTATGCAGATTTGCCATAATTGCCTGCCCTCGCTAAAATGTCAGAGAAAACTATATTATAAATTTCCTTGCATTTTTTAATTACCCAGGAATCCTCTGTTTCTCGATTCCTGGGTGGCTAAAAACGGCGTAATTCGGAATCGCGAAATACTTTCATCCAGTGATCAAATAGGTCCATCAGAATGATCATTTTTCAACTTCCTGAACTTTCCTTAATCTTCTTTTGGAATTTTGTTGTTTTTCCCTACCCCGTAACTTATTTTTCGATTCCTTCCAGAAATTCATTTCGATTTCGCTTCTTCTAGCTTCGCTCGAATGGATCTACCGTCTTCTCCCGCCAGTTTTTTTAAACTTCTTCCAGAATATTCTGCTAACTATCCTTAGAAGTTTCTACCGATTTACACCGGAAAATTCATTCGACATCCTCCAGAAATCTATTTCTCCCTGATTTTTTCCCCAACTTTTCGAAGAAGTTTCTTTCCTGTAAACCCTCTGGCATCCACCAGTAGAAGCTTCCGATTTTCTCCAGAAGTTTCCTTCAAACTACCTTAGGAAGTTTCTTCCAGCGTCTACAGGAATTTCTTGCATCTCCAGGAAGTTACTTTAAACTTCTACCGGAAGTATCCATCGAATTCTCCCAGATTTTTCTTTTATTTTTTCCTGCTTTTCCTCTGGAAGTTTATCGATTGGAAGGTTTTACGGAGCCTTTTCTGGTTCCCCTGGCAGTGGCTACTCCTGAATTTTTCTTCAGATTTCCGGAACCTTTCTGGCTTACTCTTGATGCGTCATCCGATTGTTTTACTAAAGTTTTTTTTTTTCTCCAGACGTTGCTCAATATTTTTCATGCAAGTTCCCCGGACATTTTTCCAACTTAGAATCCACTAGGGAAAAATCTGAAGGTAGTCCGCAAAACTCCAGCCATTTTTTTTTTCGAAGTTCAGCGATTTTCGGAAACCGAAAAAAAAAACTCACATTGTTACACTTCGTTGCACTTCCACGACCGCAGCTAGGGCAAAACTTGGCAAAAATAGTTCACTAGTTCACTGAGAATTAAAACAACGTAAACAAACAAACTCGTAGCGTAGAGAAAGATAAAGTCATGCACATAGCTGGAACATTTTGCTCCGCGGCAAGTGTTGCCAGCTTTTGTAAACAAAACAAATCACGTTGCCAAATCGTGTGATAATTTTTTATGCGAATCTCTGTATATAGAGTTACTAGTAAATACCGATAAATACCGATTTATTTAAACTTTTGATACTGATAAGCTTGAAAACAATCTGACAACAATTTTCTATAGCAAACATTTGCAGGGCAGTTACAAGATTTTCTAAATTTAATCCGCAAAATCCACGATTCCTCAAAAAAAAAATCCACGACTTCAAATACTAATTCGCGACAATTAAAAAAACTGTTTTCATTGCTTAAAAATTACATTTTTGTTACTACTATAGGGTGATTTAAATTGGCTCAGAGAGTACCAGAGCTGAGCCACAAGTTGAGCACGTTTCTTCGGAACCTTCTGGTCTTAGAGTTATCGCTATGGTACTGAGGCGTCGTGTTTGCGGATCATGGGTAACAGACGAATCGATGCACTTTTCTTGCGAGTGAAAGCTTGCACGATTTTCCGGTCCAGATTTCGATCAACAGGGTTCGGTTTACGTTCAGATATTCGCTTGTCATGGAAAGTTGCTTGATCACCATACTTCCGAATCGCGTTTCGAACGCCTCCGATGCTTACACCTTCCAATTTCGCTAATTGACTCAGAGTGTTGGGGATAGTACACCATTTGTGCACGATCTGTTTGCGCTTTTCTGGAGAAATGTAAAGAACCGACACTTGCGATACACGAAACTGTTGGTCGAAATGTAAACAATGATTCAGCGTTATAATCAGCTGTTTAACCGTCATCTGCAACAAGCAGGGGTGTTCCAAAGTCGTGCTTAGACATTCTGGGACACACATACATGGCATTTCAAGCTTATTGCTTATAGCATATTAGCTTTTTACCTGCTCTCAACTTAGTGATACTTGAAGCACTAGCACATTTTAATTGAGAGCTTTCTATGCCATCTTATGGCCAAGGAAGTCCAACCCAAAAAACTAATAGACCGGACGGGAATTGAACCATAGAGGTAACTCTAAGACTAGTACACAGAAAAAAAAGTTGTTGAATATTACATCCAAACTGCTGCAACCAGGTCAATCCATCGGTTGTGTAATATAACGTTGCACGATGTACATCGATTTTGCGAACAAAATTACATCCATTGATGTAATATTGTATCTGCTTTTTGCTATCACATCATTATTTCATACATCAGCTTGAATTACATTGATCGATATTACATTTTTTTTTTGCTGTGTAGGTCCCGAAGAAACGTGCTCAACTTTTTGGCTCAGCTCTGGTACTCTCTTCGGTCCCAAGCTAATCGATTCACCCCTCGAAACATAGGAAAATCCACTAACCCTTCATTTTATCTGTCAAATTTTCATAGCGAATCAAAACAAACATTGTGTAGTACTAGAATTTTGACTAGAATGGGGAACGTTAATCGTTTGCTTGGGACCAATAGGCTAGTCAAGTAGTGAACCAATTTAAAATCGTTAGTTTCGTATTGATTGTTGATTGAACCGAGTTGCTTCCAGCATGGACTCGCTTCGTAGCTGCGCCTTTACTGACTGACCTAAGGGAGTATCGTTTGTTAAAAAAAAAACAATGTGGCATCTTCAGATATTTATGTTTCAGTAGTATACATTCTAAGTAATTAGTAAACATAATAAAATACCCTTACATTATAAGATTATATTAAATAAAAGCGGTCTAGATTTTCTGAAACACTATTTTAAAAAAAAATGGTACATTTTCATTTGAAATGCAATCGTTCGAAGCATTTACCATTGAGCGGCAGATGACGCGATTGTACCTGTCTCATAGCGTTCGTATGAGAAAATGGAAGAGTTGCCAGTATTCTTGATTTGTTGTCTTCGATTATACTCAACGTTGGATTCCCACACTTCTCCGTTTTCGACAACATAATAAGGAGAAAAACAAGTCAAAAGTAGGTAAAAGTGTACTGGCCGCTGGTTAGTTCTTTCTGACCGTCTGAAATCATTTTTGGTCGTATGTAACCAAAGTTTTTTTTTAAGCTTTATTAAGGAGATTTTTAGTCAACAGGCTAGTTCATCTCCAATGTAACCAAAGTGTACAAAGTGTGGTGTTGAAGCAATCAACAATTATGACTACTTGACTTGGTTGGACTTGGTGTCTAGGCGCATTATTAAAGCTTGAGTCATTTAATATCTGGACGCAAAAAAAAAACGGATGCATCTCGGAACCATCTTAATGAAACTCAAAATGAAAGTCATTTATTGCACACTCTGTTGGCTAACCTGATCGGCCGTTTTGTTCCATCTTCTCTTCATATCTGTCGCATCCCGATTCACCTTTCCACTCTTCTTCAACTTCTGTTTGGCAATTTCCAAATATTTCTCAATTGGGCGGAATTGAGGGCAGTTGGTTGGAATGATGTCCTTCGAAGAAATCTACCCCGTTGTCTCGATACCACTATAGAACTTCTCCACTGTAGTGGCAGCTTGTCAAATCAGGCCAAAACATTACAGGTTCATTGTGAGCCTTAATGTACGGAAGAATACGTTTTTTCAGGCACACCTACTTGTACATTCTGGAATCCATAGTCTTCCCAACTAACAATTTTAGCTGCAGATTAGCTTATACAGCCAAAAATTGACTTATACAGCTAATTTTTAACTATATAAGCTAGTCTGCAGCTAAAATTGTTTGTTGGGTTGTTTGTCACGAATACCTCGATTTTTGTCCGCAGCTGCAAATACCTTGCCAGTTCATAAGCTTTCTTGCAAATAAGAATTTGAACTTGTTAGGGACGTCACCTCGGCTTCATAGAACTTTTGTCCCGAAAGCTGCCCATAATCCATCTTCACGTACGTTTCGTCGTCCATGAGGATGCATCCTTCGTACTTTGTGAGAACCTCATTGTACAACTTCCGGGTACGTCTTTTGGCCACTAGATTCTGCTTCAGTGTCCTGTTTGGTTGCTTACTGGCCCAAAAAGATCGAAATCCTTCTCGCTGACGAATCATTTTGACGGTGCTTTGGCTGGCATTGAATTTCTTGGCGATATCGTAATCCGACAGCCCTGGGTTTACCCTAACCGTTCTCAACACCTTGAAATGCAACTTCCGATCCTTAGTTCCACTACGACGATTGCTTCATGGTGTCCATTCAAATCGAATTTTTCAATTCCCGGTTTTTTTCCCGGTTATTAAAAAACAAACCCAACCCAAAAATCACCGCTGCCTTAAACTAAAAAGGCGACCAAAAATAACCGTTTATAGATCATATATTTTTTCAGTAGAATTACTACAGAATTGCTCTACAATAGTAAAATTTTGTAAAATAAATGAGATGAGATTTGTATTGATATGTTTATGATCTAGATCTCCAACATCTCATGGAATCATGAATTCGTATACAATCAAAAAGTCTTCTGCAAAAAATGAGCCTAAATGTTGTAGTTGGAAAAAAAAATCAGATTGACCGCCCACGGTTGCTGCTCTATTATTACCAGATCAGCTGCAATTACACAGAGAACCAACAGATGATGTTTGGGACTAACATTCATCCTCAATGTGTAAGAACTGGAGATCTAATATTTAGCAATACCAGCGCCGGCCGTGTCCGAATGCAGGTCAACTAGGGAATGGGAAGGAATGTGTTGACGTGGTACACCGAGAAATCCTCTGCGCTTCCACGAGAAATCACTGGGATGTTGGATGTAGGGAAAGGTTGCACGCACACGCAGGGATCGTTTTTTGGTAGAGCGATTATAATACACAAACACACACACACACACACACACGCGCGCGCACTCATCCAATTTCTATTTTTAGATCAGGACCCACACTGTGGTAAGTGATGCGATCGGTGTTAAAGAAGAATTTTTGTTTTTCATTAAAATCTAGTGGGTATAGAATAAGGCAAAGTGAAACATTGCAAGGAAGGGGACGGGCCTGGGATTGAACTCCCGACCTTCTGCTCAGTAAGCAGAAACGGTAACCACTGAGCTACCGAGCCTCGTCAAGCCTAAATGTTGTAGTTGGATGTCGGAAAAAGCAAATCTCGATTACTTTTTCGAAGGGGCGTATCAGCTTTTGTAAACAATGCATTTGATCGTAGATTTGGTGTAACTGGTTGTTCGCCCATGCATGCTAACACTACCATCAGATATGAGAAATTTCCCCCCACCTGCTGGTGGTGTTAGTAAGCGTGTGCGAGCTACCAGCTACGCAAAATCGACGATCAAATGCATTGTTTACAAAAACTGATACGACTCTTCGAAAAAGTAATCGAGATATATCAAAACAAGTTACCTGAACAGGAGAATCGCAGTATTAAAAGTTCTTAAAATTTTCCTGGAGTTTATATCTTGAAGTTCTATAAGTCAAATAACATTTTCTGTGATACAAAGATGTGTTACAAAAGAAATTATATTTCTCCAAATTGTCTAGGAGATATTTTACAGGTTAACAATTTTGAGCACTTTTGAGCATTTTAAGTTCATAACATCATTTGGTGGGCGTTGGCCAAATTTGGATTTTTTAGATATAATCCTAAATAGGACCTAGATTATTTAATACTTTAGTAATCTCAAGTCCGTGCTATGTCACAATGTTTCATTGTGATTAATCAACACTCAAACTTGTAAAACATAAAATTTGGGGTAAATTTGAAAGAAAGGGAACTTGGAGTGTAGAGCGCACTGCCCACTGGACAATTCTGAAGCCTGGCCAAGTGAGTGGGTTACGGGTTTATTTGATTGTACGTCATTTCCAAGTTATATATAGATACATTCATGCCATTGGCATTTTGTATTTGAAATAAGACAGAGATAGGATGCGGAGGGCCCGCTTAGGAGGAGCGTAACCCATGTTATGGTTTCCATTTATTAAATAGTTCAGATAGGCTAGAAATGACAGGTTTATAGTGAGAGAATGTACCATATTGGGAAAGCATAATTTTCATAGGATTCAGAGCGGCTGAGCTGTTTGTTTGTAGTTTGACCTTCCTTCAAAACCAATTTGGCTCTAGAACAATTTTAAACTTTTTCTGCATTATTCACATCACGCTTGTATGAAAAAGTATTTCGTTTCGAGATGCGCAATGTGGCCCCTGGTCTCTCCCTTTTTATGGCACAGACCTGTTGGTCCATATTAGACCCCTGGTCTCTGTGAGATAGCTTAATACAATTAAATAGAAATGCCAAAATTTTACCGAGTTGTTTAGCTGTTCTGATGTCGGTACAGTTTGTTGAGGTCGGGTATAGTTTCTGTGTATGGATGCCCATTTTGAAATAACTCATATTAGCACAGAGTAATAGTTTTATTGCTAGGGAACTTTCTTTTGGGATCGTCTTTTCTTCATACAATTCTCATTATTCATACTATATTAATCATGATCAGCCTTAGAAAATGTTATATGGTTAAGCCCCGTTCTAGATTTGTTTGTTATTCATATCTTATGCATTGCAGCTCGCGAGAGGTTACCAAATATGGGTTATTTTTCTCATCCACAATAGTTTGGGGGAGGGGGCGATCTGAGAGCTGAATAGAGACAAATAAAATAGGGAACACAACACCATGACCCAAACGACTAACCAACGCATGCGGCTCACACTTAACTATACTATTATTCTATTTCTTTCTTCCCCTCATGTACCAATATTACCTACCTGGGAACAAATGGGAACACGACCAGATTTTCAATAGGAAGAAGAAAAAAAAGCGAGAAAACGTAAGAGAGTAAGCAGTCAGAAAGGATTAGGCCATTTGGAAACAGCCAATTTATACTGGACGGAACTGGTAAGTAGGATAAGAATTGTAAAAGGTGTGTGCTTGCATTATTTACCTATTTTAGAATTACCTATAAGCCACATGAGAACCTCATTTCCTTCAATTACTACTCCATTGCAGCACACACCTAATAATGATAACTAACATTCATATAGTTTCAGCATTATCGGCATTTGTAATCAATAGGTGAGTTGTAAAGTATAATTACCATGCATAGATATAAGTTAATGTACCAGAACCTGGACGGACACGAGCCTACCCCGGGGAGGACCCGGATACGACCACCCATGTGTGTCTAGAGTATCGCACGAGCTGACGAGTGCAACGGAAAGGACAGTAGGTGTATAGACTAGGGGGTTAGTCCCTAGATAAGCCAACTTAGCGGTTGGCACAGCCTATACACTGAACAATTACAATTACAATTTAAGTTCATAACATCATTTAAAATTATCAATTTTGTAAAAAAAAAAACATTGTTGGATTATCAAAATCATCCCGGATATCTGCTCTCGAAGTTCTGCAGACTCAACAAGGTATACGCAAGGTTGCAAAGACTCATTTCAGCTAAAATAATGTTTTTCGGAATAATAAAACCAAAAGATGGTATGATGGCATGTTTTACTTGTAACTTACAAGAAGAGGTTACAAAGTATGCGTTGTAAACATAAAACCTGTAAATTTTGCTTTCTATGAGTCACAATCAGCGATTTGCTGATCGCTGAGTGAGTGAGTGAGTGAGTGAGTGAGTTTGTGAAAAATCGCTGATTGTGACTCTCATGAAGTGAAATAAACAGGTTTGATATCTCAAACACATTCTTCGCAACCTCTTCTTGTATCCTACCAATTCAAAATTTGATCATAGCATCTAATTATTTCATAATTTAGAAAAACATTGTTTTTGCAACCTTGGGTATACGATGATTCGACTTAATGATAGAATGGGTAAACCTTCGTGAAGCCCCATAATATCATTGGTTTTTATTATTAGGTTTTCCAAAATGCCTGGGGTTCAGATCTTTTAGTATTATTATTAAAGTCACTTGAACACTCTTGGAACATTCGTGACTTATGGCAGTTAGATTTGAACTCAGGATAATGATGATTTCCCCTAGGTTTGAGCTGGACAATTTATCTCTAAGATAATTAAGTACTTCGAATTTGTCGTGAGAGGTATAGATTCAGATCTTTATATTCTACAGGCTAACCAAGGTATTCTACGATGTCGTGACTAATCTGGTGTACATGGTTAACACAAATACAGACATTATTTTTAATTTATCTCTTTACCAATCATTTCATGAGTTTATAATTTCGTTGATTGTGTCCGGTGTCGAACATTTGCATGCCAAGCATGATCGGGTATGCAAGGAGTTTTAGATCGGTCATTCTTTTAATGGTTTGAATCTGCTTTTCTATCTTCAAGTATCTTCTTAACAAGTTATAGTATGTCTAGCTCAGGCTTTAGAACTACTTCACTCAGAAAACTGTAGCAAAATAATTGAAGCATCTTTCTTCCAATGAAACCAAAAACAACGGCAAAATCACCGTATACCCCGTGCGCTAACAGATTGTGAAAGAAAAGAATAGAGTTTTTGTAACTTTGAAGATTGTTGATACTTTATCATAATGAAAGACATAATATGAAAGTTGTAAACAGATGTGTACACAAAATAGTATAATTATGTACATGAAATAAAATTGATTGATTCCATGTAACATTGCAAATTTTATAAAGATGTAAATGATTCTTCAAAACCATATTATGGCCTTCAAGATTATGATATTTAAAAAAATGCTACTTAGGATGAATATATATGATGCGATTTGGGTTTTCCCGGCGAATCCAATTCCCGGTTTTTTCCCGGATTTCCCGGTTGGATGGACACCCTGATTGCTATGATCCTGCCGATCGATAGTATGCCGCTAACGGAAACATTTTAGAATTTTCCAAATGGATGTTCAAAATTAATTTTCAGTTCGCGGCTTCCATCAAGTATAACTTCTTTTGAACAAAATGGATCGTGACGAACTTTTCAGTACTGAAAGAGGAAACATTTAAAAAAAACTGCTGTCAAACAATTCCAGATCCGACCGCTAGGAGCACTGCAGTAAAATAAACAGTGCGTCTAGATACTAATTGACTCAATTGACCGTAATATTAACAAATTGAATAGAAATGTAGTGATAATTTCAATGTTGAATGGTAAATAGATAATCTTTAAAAATGACGAAGGTTGAAAAAAGATATCACTTTTTTAAACTTTCTATTTTTTGTATTCACTGTAACACATTCGACCTAATAAAAACGAAATCTAGTAGCTATATTTACGGTAGTGCATGAATTACACTTTCACCACTACAGCATCAATGATAATCAATTCACCGGCACATAGAAACCAATATAGAAACGTATCGTATCACCTTAATAAATTCATTGGCTTAAACACACTTCTTCGTATTTTAATATTTCTCGATATCTCCAGGATTTTTAGCGTTGCATTATTATGGTATACATTTGTAATCCATCCTAACCCATTTTAGCAGGAATTTCCAATGTCAAATTAATTGTTGCTTAATTTGCTTTCTTCGGAGATGGGAGGTTTGTTATGGTGGCCTTAAAGATAAAAGGTTTTTGTGTCATCGAAGGTTAGCGGACAAGGTTTTTCGGATCTTAAACAACCTACTACGCGTAGAATTAACGTTTTTTCTCTGTATTTTCAACTTTTTTCTTTCATGTTTTGAAAATAATAATAGTACAATGCTTTCCTCATCGCTGCTGTAATAAACATAAATTACAATGTATGGGTGTGTTTGTTTGTGTGTGTGTGTTGTGTTTCGTGTTTGTATGTGTGTGATTTTCCTCACTTAATTTGATGACAAATACAACATAACTTTTATAGATAGTTTAATAATGATAATAATAATTTTAATAATAATAATCAATAATGACAATAAAGAGAAGGAGAAGTACTTCCATCGGTTATGCCTTTTGCATATGTTGATTTCTGCTGTTTGCGTGTTTTCCTTTCTATACACTAAACGACTAATAAAGAAGAAATAACTATTAACTAAACGATCAAGAGATACAGTAAGTAACATACAATAGAAGTTTTTAGTTCTCTTCCGTACATTTGTTAAGATTTTGTTTGCTTTGTCACTAGGTATTATAAAAAAAATTGCTTTTCTCTGTTTTCCTCAGACTAGGGAGGGATTCCGTATTTACGCATAAATAGACACAAAGGTTCAGTTGTGAAAAGAATCGAAACCAATTGGAGGAGTTTTCCACTTATTGCAATCTTTTTCCCAAGAAAAAAGAAAAGGTTTCAAAATGCCTTTAGAGTTTGTTGTTGTCTGTTTCTATCTATACACGGCGCACAACTTAATAACTATCACCTTTAGCCTACAAACAGGACGCGTTAGAAAAGTGCTTGAAAAATTCGATTCGAAACGAGACGACAATTAACTGGGGTCAAAATCCCTGTGCTTGACAGCCCCTACAGTCTATTAAACGAGCCAATGGAGATCAAATCCGCGGTTTCTTCTGCCCTAATTCTGCTTCTTGGTGTAAACCATCCAAATGCTTTCCATTCAGAAGCGGTAATGTGTGTTAGAAAAAAATAATAATGGAAACTCGATCCTCAGTGCGACCAAAGAAAAACAAAAACCGGGAACATCTTTGTCGTTCAGGTTTGTATGTTGAATGATGTATAAATATAAATACGCACTGCATGGTTACTATAAAAATCTATAAATATACCATTTGCTTCACCTTCTAAAGATATTGTTTTTGAACAGCTTCAATTATTGTTTTCAGATTGTTGTCACTCCTCAACGCACACATAGTCATTGTTTTATTTTTTTTACAAAAATTTAAATAGAAAACAGGATTCTTTGTACAAAGCAGAGAGTCATTTGCCATACAGTTGACTTGAACACTGATATGAACAAGCTGCTTGAAATGCTCTGCCTTTTCGTTAACCTCGTTCAATTGTACGCAAAATTTACCAACCAAACAAATTTACAAGATTTATTCTCTTTACAACAACGATGAACAGAAGTGATTTTTACGGTTTTCTTTATTCCTACAGTTAAATCAATATAACAAAAAAAAGTTACAGATGACTAAAGTACAAACCAATTGCATTCTCTCCACTGGGTAAACATTTCCCCGAGAAAAGAACGTTTCCACATCACGCATCTCATAGCTAAACGCCAAAATGCTAACTACAGGCAGGGCAAGCCAATTGTTCCATAAATAATATCTGGCTCATTTCTTCTCAAGAGGGAATTTTTGAAATCATTAAATTTACCGTTTCAGTTTCTGTCTTTCCCTTTCAATAAATAGTGTACCTCCTCGTTTGATTAACGCCAGAAATAGTGTTAGGATAATGATTTTATTTCTATCTTCCCTCTTAAAATCTCTCGGTTAGGTTTAAGAGTACATGACCATCCAATACGGGCAAATCCACGCGCGCACTAATCTAGGTGATAAAAATAAATGAGTCACTTGTAGTGTGTTTGTGGTGAAGTTGTAAAAACCGTTGCTCCTGTTCTGCTACGCTTTTGGATGTTGTTATTCTTGTTCTCCTATTTATCATGTTTTGTTGTTAACTCAATCAGCGGTTGGCCGATTGTTGCCTTCTTCTATCTACTTAGCTTACTAATTACACGAATGAGCGCACCGTTCTCGTCCTTCAGGCGCTGATTCTCGGTCTTGAGGGCTTCCAGTTGCTGCACACAGGTGGTAGTGGTGGTGGTGGTGACAACAATCACGTAATGACACAAAAACACAGACGATATTGGAAAAAAAGAAAACAGATTGTTGGGAAAATACAACGGAAAGAAATTAATTTCATTATTTTTAATGAACTAAATAAAACAAAGGCGAACAATAGAAGCTGGCAGTCAGTCATTCGACGGAGAGTTAAAATTGTATTAAGAAAAAGAAGTAGAAACGGAGTAGACGAAGGCTATAATTTACACGAAACATTCAAAGTCATTCAGGTAGTAGTGTTGTATGCATATTTTAAAGTTAGTTTTAGTTCAACAAACAACACAAGTTTATTTTATATATTGGACAACCATTTGAAAACTGTTTGTTACGCTGTATAATAAACACACGTAGTTTAGTATGAAGCAACAATTTTTAAGAACATCTAATTAAAAAAAAGTTTTAGAAATATACATAAGTCGCATTCAACAGCGAACATCTATAAAGCATACAGAATACATACAGAGAATAGTACTAGAATAAAAGGCTATCATTTAATAGAGCTCATACCTTGAAAATATGATATTTTAAACAGTGTCTAATTATGGGTGGAGTAAGTGTGTCAGTCCTATTTGGGTCGTTTTAATCCCATTAATAGGAATATGAAATTTAAGCAACAGTTTTTCAAAAAAATTATATTGGAACACCTTCAATGAAATAAAGAGTAGATTCTTGTCCATTGAAACTCAATGATATGTCTAGAACTTGGTAACTCATTTATGGGAATCACCTCTATGACACGTCCAGAAATAATCAGAGACAAATCAATTCAAGAAAACCATGTGAACTTCTACAGAGTGCTTCGAGGACAAGTCCAGATTACTCTGAACTCAAGACTGGAAAATCCTTCATTAAAGTTTTCTGACCCTTTCGCGTTTCAATTAATCACATATTCAAGCAGTTTTAGGACGTCACCATTAATTTTTTTTTTTTTTTTAGGATAAACATAAATAAAACACTATTTTTTCGAATTCTAGAAAAATCCTCAAATATTACACCGTAACATCACTTTGAACTGCTCGAATGCTGTGATCCATTGGAACATACACGGCCGTAGTATCTGACTCAAATTTCAGATTGGTTTATTCACTTACACTAGAACCAAATAGCAAAATACAATGAATTTTAGAATCGACCTTCTCCGATTTGCATTAAGCTCTGCATAAATATGGACCAGTTAAGTCTGTGCCACAAATGGGAAAGCTTTGCACAATTGTTTGTTACAGGCAATCATTCACGTTTGTGCTAAAATTCTACCTTTTTTTTCGAAATGGCGTATTTGACATTTTTCCATAAATTTCAAATTAAATAAAGCTTTCCATACATTTTATAGAATGCAAAACAGACAGAAATCTCGTGTTGCAAAAAACGGGAAGGATCCGCATTCTAGCCTAGGGGCATAAATTCATCCAAATCTCCAAATCGTCTTTATGGTGACCATCAAACCTCGATTAGCAATTTTCGCGTTTTTGGAAATTATCGCGGTTTCAGGGCTGGTAGTGGATATGTAATATAATAGTAGTGACTTTAGTGACTAAAATAACGAAAATAGTGACCAAATAGTGACTTTAAAGCAATAAAAAAGTGACTACTAGTGACATTTATTGATCGGAAATTTTTTTTACAATATTTCGTTGACTGCGACCCACTTCGAGAAATTTTATAAACTCACAATCACAACCCATCCTAAGAATTTTTCATGCTCCTTTAAAATAAAACAAATAATGGTTTACCTGTCCCATAAATTTGTCTCGAAAAATTAATATTTATTTATTTTACAGTGAACCAGGAATTCAAGAAAACCGTGAAAAAGGCGTGAATTCGAAAACGCCGGAAAAAAATCGGGAAAATCCCGTGAATTTCGATGACAAACCGGGAAAAATAAGATTCTGGACCTTTAATCAATTGCATGACCCCTGGACTGGCAAATGTTTTCAGTATACAGTCACAATTCTGCAGATAACAACAATGTTTTTAGAGAAAAATACCAATAGATCTTTGTAAGAACTCTAAGAGAGATTACACTAGAACTCCCAGTCATTTGTGGGACTTCAGACGTTCAGAGTAGAATCTTTAGGTAGTAGGGTATACGTCCCTAACCTCGGTCTAATATGCAGCCATCGATTACGTTTTTAATCATAACTCATCAATGAATTTACCTGCAAACGATATTCTACTGCTAAATGGTATGCTTAGATATGCTTATCATGTCGTTTGCTATCAGAAACCACGAAAAGTTGAAAAACTTACTTTTTTTAAGACAATAACTCACGAGGGAAATGTATGTAATATGGGTCTATTGTCCCCAAATTGGGTCTATTTATGGATGCAACTTCGTCCTATCTTGTTTGATCCTCAAAAAAACGCTCTTGGTAACGTTTTCTGATGTATTTTTTTTTATCACTATCACTGTTAACTTAATGCTCTTCATTCCTCAAAACATTTCTTAGAGAAAATTTTACGAAAACTACATTAAATCACTCAATTTAAAAATTAAAAATTAAAAATTTCGCTTATCGTCTTTTGACCGCAGAATATCTAAATCAGAACATTGTGATGTTCATTATACAGGTTTGGCAGAAAAAATCTCCCTTCCTGTTCGTTCCTTATCATCCAAATGCAAAACAACATTGTTGACGTTACTCTTATTGCTATATGCTGTCAAATGAATTTCATGGGCCATAGTTAGGAACATAGAAAAGAAATGTGTCCCTAAAGTTGGGTCCATGTTTTACTTGTGAAAACGTTGTTAAACAATTAAAATAAACATAAAATATTCAAACAGCAACTGTAAGTTTTACGTCTAGTGTGTATTATCAGGTAATTCCAATCAATAAATGCCATAATCAGGCCATTTGATGATCGTCAGTCAACCTTCCCATCTTAACCTTATAAGTCATGGCGGCTAAAAACTCCGAACATTGTGATATTCTCAACCAGTTTTATTACTTACGAGAGCTGAAAATGTATTGAAATGTTGTGATATAAATTGATTTGTGTGTGGTACACATTTATCAACCATCAGTGATCAATATTTTCCTTATTTTTTGTGTAATATTCCTTAATTAATTATTTATTTGCGTGATAGGCCGAATGAAAGGACTAGACCCACATTACATACCGTAACCCTATTTTTTTTTTTGAGATTTAAGGCCAAGTGTGAAGCGGATTCCAAATCCATTTCAAATGAATATTCAAAATAAGTTCTAAGAAGAATTATGATGACATTTCGAAGGAAATTCTTAGAAAATTTATTATCTTTAAGTGAATTCTAAAGATAGTTTTAAGGATCTCACGATAAATACCAACCCGAGCAAATCTGGAGAGCCAATTGAAATCAAAATTTGCTGTTATGATGTAACTTATTTTGAATACCCCAGTTGATCTCATTTCGGTTGACTTAACGATTAACACAGCAAAAATGAGAGCAAAATTATACACTGTTGAATCAAACGGAAAACTAATCCTGCTTTCAATGAAATCAGTTTGATTACAGATTTTGCATTCATACTGTTTAACTGAATACGGGCCTGGCGTAAATGGTTAGCATCCATGCTTCTCACGCTGAAAGAGTTGAGCTCTAATCTCACCCGTGCAAGTTACGAGGTCATTCATGAATTATACGAAACAAATAAACAATAATCGTTAGTTCAACGACAAATGAACTTAACTTAAATTTTAAACAAGGCGTTAACAGCAGCACTTCAAGTTATGCTTTCATTTAAAAAGTCTTGACTGCATAATGAAAGCACCATATGATACACATATATGGTGCATACCCGAGCAAAGTCGGTTAACAAAATGAAAGCAAATCGATATTAAAGTTTGCAGTTCCTATCATAATGAAAACTCATTTTGATTTCAATTGTCGCGACAGAAGTCTGATATCATATTGTGCTTTCATTATGCAGTCAAGACTTTTTAAATCAAAGCAACTTAACTTGAAGTTCTTCTGTTAATTTCTTGTTTAAAATTTAGGTCATTTAAGGTCATTCGTGACTAGCCCGAGGTGACATTTGAGCTCAAATCTTTCAGCGTGAGAAGCATGGATGCTAACCATTTACGAAAGGCCCGTATTCAGTCAAACATGATGAATGCAAAATCAGTAATCAAATTGATTTCATTGAAAGCAGAATTAGTTTTCCGTTTGATTCAACAGTGTAAAATTTTGCACTCATTTTTGCTGTGTTAACCGTTAAGTTAACCAAAATGAGATCAAATGGAGTATTCAAAATAAGTTACATCATAACAGCAAATTTTGATTTCAATTTGATCTATAACTTTGCTCGGGTAACGACATAAGTCTGAGACAATTGATATCAAAATGAGTTTTCATTATGATAGCAACTGCAAACTCCAAACGAATTCTGAGATGAGAATTCTAAGCAAATTTTCAGAAGAATTTAGTGGAGAGCTCAAAGATAATTATGAGGAGAATTGTTTGACAATTCTGAGGAGAATTGCATACAAATTATAAAGAATATTCAGACTAATTCTAAATAGAATGCAAGGAGTATTTAAGGAAGTTTCAGTAAGTTTTTTCGAAACGAATCTTAGGATGAATTCGTTGATTTCAAAACAACCGGGAAAATTACCAAAATTCCGGGAAAACCCCAAGAAATTACAAATTCGGATTTGCTGGTCATTATGATTAGGAGTAATGCCAATTTGATTTATGTTTTATGTCACACAAAATTTGAAAATTTAGCTTTTTTCGTTTTCCACTTCACTTTCCTAAAAGTACACTTTTTACAACTTTTTTTTTATTAATAATTTATGAATTTATCATAAAATGAGTTGCTTAAACGTAAACTTATTTCTTTTTTGTTATTTAATATTTGCCCTTCCTCGACCTATTTGAGTGATGTTGGACATAAAATGGACACATTATTTGCATCATCCTTATGCCTTATTAGGTAATCAAATAATAATAACAAGACAAATGTTGAGAATTTTTAGATAATCAATTTTAAAGACCTCGGATATAGAAACTTTTGAAACACCTCAAATGTTTATAGCTCAGGAACCTACACAATTTTTCTAGATAGCGGTCCAAGAACAAATCTCATTATTCTGGAACGAGGAAAATTTTCCAAGATGGAAAGATCGTGTATGCACACGGCAAATAAATCTAACTCATATTTGAGTCAAGTTCACTTAAATTCGCGAAAACGTAGGTCACAAGGATGAGTACATTTTTACTCAAAGATGCGTAAATGTCACTTAAATATGAATAAAATCATTCAAATATGAGTGATATTTGCTCATATTTTAGTAAAAATTTACTCAAATGCGAATTTTAGTGACCGGGACTCACATATGAGTTAGATTTATTTGCCGTGTAGAATATTTTGCTTAACATCTAGAAATCGAAAAAAAAATGAAAGACTCCGGGATAAATTTAAGATATTTTGGACCAATTTTTCGAAGACAAACAAGTTAAGAAAAGGCCCGGAATAATTTTCATATGTTGAATATATGGAATATAAGTTCACAGTCCTTGAAAAATGTAAATACCCCTTGAAACGTAAATAACATTTTATGATCTTGGACATAGATTTTTTTTCTAAACTTTAGTCTTGGAAATGTTTGGACGAATATTAAAGCTACCGAGCTTCAAAGATTTTCAAAATTATAATCTTTGGAAAAATGTCTACAACAAGTAAATTTTTCTAGACTATTTTTTCGAAATATCTTAGACTTGGAAAACTTCCAAGATCACGAAATAAAGAAGCAAGGATGTTGGAATCAGATTTTTTCTCGAAACCTTTTGAAAATTTGAGATATAATTTTCTTTTACTATTTCGAGATCACAAGGCAATGGAAAAGCTTAGAAATTTTATAATCTGGTCTGGAAAAAAACGAAGATAACGGACCTGAATGTATAGATCTCGAAGATGAAAAAAAGTAAAAATATTAGCACCAATTGGACAGCTCTGGTCTGTTCGCAACTCTTCTTTGTCGGACTTTACATGCTGATTTTTAATGAATCTTTTTTACACAAATTTGTTATCAAATCAAGCTGTTACTTGATGTGATTTTTTAAAGGCATAATATTTACTCTTGACATTATTGATCATAAAAAGTGACTTTAGTGACTAAATTTTAAGAAAGAGTGACGTTAGTGACTTTTAGGTGAAAAAAGTGACTTTTTAATGACTGATTTAAAAATAGTAACCAGGTCACTAAGAAGTGACCTGCTACCAGCCCTGCGGTTTAGGTATTTTAATTAAGCACAAAACTGAAAGCGATGAAGCCGAAGGTTAAATGGGTAAATTCTAAGACAAGAGCACCTTTGCTGGATCTTGAATTTGGATCTGCGTCAGGTTCGAAGTCCACACAATTTGTGTACGAAAATTTCGCCCAAAACTTTACAGGCTTTCATTTGATTATTCTCAAGCCTTTCCTTTAGATTAATTTCCATTCACATTGAACTCTCCAGGATTATTCTAAAATAAATTTGAAATTCTCTCTGGAAATCCCTTGAAATTGCTATAAAAAAATGTGTTTCAGAATTATGAAATCATGAGATGGTATAGTGATAATTAGTACTTGTAAGTTACAAGATGAGAATGTGAAGTATGTGTTTGACACATAAAATCTGTCAATATTGCTTTCAGTGCGTCACAATCAGCAATTTTACGACTCGTGAGTGCTTACTATGAGTGAACGCTCACGAATCATAAGATCGCTTATTGTGACGCTCTGAAAGCAAAATTGACAGGTTTTACGAGTCAAACACATAATTTAAACCCTCTTCTCGTTACTTACAAGTACAGCATATTAAATCATTATATCATCTAATGATTGCATAATTCCGAAAAATATGTTTTTATAGCAAGTGAGTGGAAGGAACCCTGGAATTAACCTCAGACCAACAATTGAAAAGGGTCTATTAGCTTTTGTGAGCAAAACTTGTAATCCTCCTTCCCTTCCAACACCATCCGGCAGAGGGAATTCTCCCGCCGAGAATTGTCTTCAAATTTTGCTCAGAATTATCTTGGAGTTCTCCTCTAAATTCTCTGAAAATTTAATGGAATTCTCATTAACATTCTCTAGAAATTCATTTCGAAATGCGCTTGGAATTATACTCTGACTATCCCTATAGATCCACGCATAATTATTTTGGAATTGTACCCTCAAAATTCGCGTTCCTTGGTATTTTTCAAGAATCCTGGAATCCACTTCACTCTTGGGAGATATAGTAAAAACTCTCCTAGAGGTTTTCCTAAAGCACCCTAGAAAATATTCTCTGAAATACCTTGGTGTTGTCTCTAGAATTCATTTTAAAATCTGCTCAAACTTGCTTTGACAAAAAATTCTCTTAATAGTTCTTCAAAGTGACTGTAGTTATCCTGAAAATCTAGACCAATCGAAGGGTGTTGAAATCTTATTGTTTTCGAAGAGAGGACGAGGTACATTTTTCCAGATTTGTCAACTAAATTCATGGGCTTTTCCCGGTGACTTCAAATTCCAGCTTTTTCCGGTTTTCCCGGTTCACTGGTCACTCTGCATTTCACATATGAAACACTTGTTTTTAATCCCATTATATTTGTTTTGACTTGAGCACATTTTGAGACCCAGCTCCGTAAGAAAATTATTCCGGATAATATGCTTAACCAAAAGCTAATTCGCGGGCGGATTCCTCCGGTGGGAAATAGTAAAAACATCGCTTTCATCTCCAAAATTCTGAAAGTTAATTCTATCTAAATTGCAATAGCAGCAACATTACCATACTAAAACTTTACTGTGAACCTAATGTTACGAGCTAACCAGGTTTACAATGAATATTTAATACAACCATAGAGGTAACTCTAAGACCAGAAGGTCCCAAAGAAACGAGCACAACTTTTTGACTCAACTCTGATACTATCTTCGGTCCCAAGCTAATCGATGCACCCCTCGAAACATAGGAAAATCCACGAATCCCTCATTTTATCTGTCAAACTTTCATAGCGAATCAAAACAAACCTAGTGTAGTACTGGAATTTATACTAGATTGGGGTACGTTAATCGATTTGCTTGGGACCAATAGGCTAGTCAAGTAGTGAGGCAATTTAAAATCGTTAGTTTCGAATTGATTGTTGGTACTACTCTATATGTCTGTCATGAGTAATTACCCGTGCAAAGTCGGTTAACAAAATGAAAGCAAATCGATATTAAAGTGTGCAGTTCCTATCATAATGAAAACTCATTTTGATTTCAAATGTTGCGACATAAGTCTGATATCATATTGTGCTTTCATTATGCAGTCAAGACGTTTTAAATGAAAGCAACTTAACTTGAAGTTCTGCTGTTTACGTCTTGTTTGAAATTTAATTGAAATTCATCTGTCGTTGAACTAATGATTATCTTTTATCTGATTTGTTTAACACATTTTAGGTCATTCGTGACTTGCCCGCGGTGAGATTGGAGCCTAAGTCTTTCAGCTTGAGAAACATGAATGGTAACCATTTACTCTAGGTGTTATGTGATGAACTAGCCTACGGCTAAAAATCACAAAAATAAAGAAAAAAAAAAAAAAAATTTACTCTAGGCCCGTATTCAGTTAAACATTATGAATGCAAAATCAGTAATCAAATTGATTTCATTGAAAGCAGGATTAGTTTTCCGTTTGCTTCAACAGTGTAAAATTTTGCTCTCATTTTTGCTGTGTTAACCGTTAAGTCAACCAAAATGAGATCAACTGGAGAATTCAAAATAAGTTACATCATAACAGCAAATTTTGATTTCAATTTGATCTTAAGCTTTGCTCGGGTATACGAACCCTTCGTGTATTTTCCTATGTTTCGGAGTGGTTCATCGATTAGCTTAGGACCGAAGATAGTACACGAGCTGAGCTAAAATTTTTAGTACGTTTCTTCGGGACCTTCTGGTCTTAAAGTTACCTCTATGGTAGTACCCATGTACTCCTTTAATCTAGTATCTTAAATTGTAATTTTAATTAAATTAATTAAAGAATAATCTTGGCTGTCCATGATATAATTAAAACTTGTCCAAAGGATGGAACTTATAAAATCTTTTCAAATACGGAACTGTTTATTTTCTGTCCAATTCAGTACCACCTGGGACAGGTGTTCCATTTCTCGAATTTTTTTTTTTCGAATAATTCACATATCCATTTTGGCATTGATTGTAATAGATTCGGCTTACACTGTAATCGGTATGTCTGTAGAGTAACATTAAGACCTGGGGTCCCGAAGAAACATGATCAATCGTTTGGCTCAGGAAGCACCAGGCCTTCGTTCGGTCCCAAGCTAATTGAAGCACCCCTTGAAACATAGAAAGATCCACGAACCCCTTATTAAACTCTGTAAAATTATAATCAAAACAAACACAAGTTTTGACAGATTCTAGTACGAGAATAAGGTACGCTTATAGATGTACTTGGGAGCAATGGGCTAGTCATGTAATGAGCCAATTTAAAATCGATAGTTTCGTATTGATTGTTGATAATACTTTAAATTGACTTACTAAATTAAAAAAGTAAAACGATAATACAATCATAGAGGTAACTTTAAGACCAGAAAGTCCCAAAGAAACGTGCTCTACTTATTGGTTCAGCTCTGGTACTACCTTCGGTCCTAAACTAATCGATGCACCCCTCGAAACATAGGAAAGTGTAGTACTAGAATTTAGACTAGAATAGGATACGTTAATCGATTTGATTGGGACCAATAGGCTAGTCAAGTAGTGAGCCAATTTAGTTTCCACCGGTTGGTACAATGTTGTATGTCCATGGTATTAAGTTTACGCATTGAGTTTTGACAAATGATGTACTAGATTGTAGTATAAAATACATACACTGCAGATAAATTACAAGTCTGTCCAGATAATTGTGAACGTCAGAAATATAACAGTTATACAATATACTATAAGTAGAGCTTATTTACAATCAAGTTTTACCAATTCTAGTACTACCGGAGACAGTAAAAAGAACAAGCAGAAGCATTATAATGCCAGCAAAAACATAACAACAAAGCGCAAGACCACTCCATTGGTTATCGAGGACATCAATAGACAAAAAAAAACAGAATGCAAGTTAGTATAAGTATTTCGATGGTGGAACAACAAATTTAACTGTTTCTAGCAGTTTTTTTTACATGTACGTGTACTGCGTGAAGAAAAAGAAGTGTGTATAACAGTCAACAACGAATTCAAGACCCGAAAGGTACATGATCTTGGCAGAGGCTGTGTTTTCCTAACATCGATATCGTATCACTTGAAGGCACTAATTTATATTGAAAGCGAGATTTTTTTATTATTTCGTTCTCAATGGAGTGGACTTAAGATTTAAACACAAATTAAGTGAGCTTTTGACAATTCTATATGCTGAAATCAAGAGTTGGTTATTGACATTCTTTGTTTATTCAAGGTAATAAAGCTCGCTACCAGTAGCTAGTATAGAGACTCTTGCAAACCCGTTAACGATGACGAAAACAATAAGAAGTTACAGACAAGTAAAGATGAAAAACAACAACATTAGATTACAGGAAGAATTATTTCATCGAAACAAACTTTTTAGTGGCAATACTCGGTCGACATGTATACGGGATACAAAAGAAAATGGCTGTTTACTTTAGTCGAAACCGGTGCGAACGAAAACAACGAAAACGAATTAAGTACACATCTATTAATTTCAACAGAAAACTTAAAACTCGCCAAAATGAAAAAGGAAAACTAAAACGCAAAACCGAAAACCATATGAGATTAATCAAGATCATCACTTGGTTTTAAAGTTTTTCTCAGAAAGAAAACCAAAACGCCTCATACCAAAATCAGTTTCATCTCGGATGGCCAAATGTGGACACAACACACGGATGGTAGAATTGGATCGAGTATCGGCGGTTGTCTCGTTGGCGGTGCCCGTCGTTGTCCGAGAGATGGATGTTGATTTGCTTATTATTTTTTTCTGGTTCCGATATTCTGGATAGTCCACAGACACACAGCACCATTCAATTTAAGTTTGCGATATTTATTAATATTACTTTTTCATTTTAATTTGGTGGTAACCACTTTTAGCACTTTTGGACTCAATTCAGCTATAGTATAGGTATATTTTGGCTTGATTTTTTATGCTATGTCTTCATACCGACCAAAGCGTTACAATATCTACGATAAACTGTTCTACTGCATAGTATATTTTTCAGAACGAAAAATGCATAGTACTAGAGTAATATATAGTTGTTTGATTGGATTGATCACGATGCGCATTTTAAAGATTGCTGCGCACACCTGTGCGTGTGTGTGTGTGTTTGTGGAAGGAACAGAACTCGGTACCGGGGCTCTCTCAGCATCATCATTTGGGTACGCTTCTTCTACTACTACTTCACCAGCTACTACCGCCGCGCCACTACTATTGTTTGCTGTGCAGTTGATTCTGCGCTGAGGTGGTCAGTTTAGACACTACCCGGGTGAGGGCGCGATTCTCCGCACGGAGACGTTCGTTCTCGGTTTTGTATTTTTGCAATAGCTGATTTGGTGTGAAAAGTAGTGGTAGTTGTAGTAGATTAGGTTTTTGGTTTTTTGGTCGGTTTTTTTTTATTTGATCGAAAAACGAAGTATCCGCGCGAATCGGGAATCGAAGTTTTTTTGTTGTAGTCGTTGTTGTAATGAATTACCGTAGTCGAAATCGTCGAATAGAATAAAAGAGCAAACGTGGGGGTGATTGTACAAGACGAAATTACAATTAATAAAAATTGTTCAATGAATTTCTTTGTTTCTTTTTTGACAATGAATACGATAGTGTATGCAGTACTAGATGTGTGACACTTTCGGAACTCTGAGCCGAAAGTTAAGGTTTGATCTCGCCCAGAATTTTTTCGTTTTCTATTTGGGCGAAAAACGACGTATTAGATTGTTTCAGCTGAACACCTGTGAATAATGGAAATCTAGTACGATATTTTTCGCCACGATTATCAAGTATTGCCAAAACGGTTAATTTCGAACTATACACGTAGATGTTATTTACAAATCCAATTTGCTACTAAAGACACTAAACCTTAACTTCCATTCAGAAAGTGAGAGAGCCAGAGAAGAAGAGTGAGAGAAAAACAGACATAAGCACTGCTGAGGGTAGATTTTACTGTGTGTATAATAGTACTGCATGTTGTTAGATCGTTGTACTGTTCGAGGATATTAGAGTATGGTGACTGATTAAAACTTGTGACAATATTAGTAGCCAATCATAACCAATAAAACATGAAATATGACTGAAATAGGGTGGAAGCACCAGGGGTGAAATTTTAATCTGGTCTCCTACTGCTTCTACCTTGTTTTGTAAAATAAAAATACAAAAATAGAAAAGCTTTCGTGTGCTGCTTTGGACGTGTCACGAGATGTTCATGATCTGTTACTTCAAATCATAAGATGTGTATCAATTATATTAGTACTAGAATTAGTATTGGTTGGAAAGCAAGGTTCCTAGTTGTCGGAAAACTAGTAATTAATCGATAGTCTTAACTGTTGTTGTTGTTTTTAGTGTTGAAAAAAAAAGACAAATTTCAAAAACGAAAACGGAAAGCAAAAGCGCCACTGAAAACTAATGTTGAATAAATTCTAACAGAAGAATCACTAAGGTTAGACTGAAATGTGTTTATTATCTAAAACCAAGCCGAAAATGAACCTGTTTCTAAACAGAAATGTAAGGTTGTGATCCGGGAATGATGACTTTGTTTGGTTAGAGGTTTTGTTTCGTTGTGTTTTGAGGAGGAATAGTACGAAAGAGTGACCCCCTCTCCCCTCTTATTTTAAACTAATTTGGAATGACCGAGGGAAGGAACTCGAAAAACAAAACTCGGGAAAATGAGTAAAGTGACCGGATGACATCTCGCGGTCTTGGCGGGATAGCAAAACGAAAAATTTATTAGGTCGTTAGGGTGAAAAAAATGAATCTTGAAGAGGAGCGGGGGCAGCAGGATGTTTGGGAGAGGGGCACGCGCAAATCGAGTGATGTATGGATAGAGGAAAATGAAAATAGCGAGAACGAGAGTGGAAAATAGACTTCGAAATGGCAGCGCCGACAGTGGCTGTGGCTAATTACCTTGAGCTCTTCCTCCATTTCCGACATTTTCCGCTCCATCGCTCGTCTTTCCCGCTTTTCCAGCTCCGACAGCGAGTTGTTTTTGGTGGTCTGCAAATGGGCGGGAATATTTTCATTATTAGCTGACAAATTTCAAAGACAAAAGAAAATCTTGCAACAAGTGGCTGGCTAACAATTGTTGGAGATCCTTCAGGTTGAACCATTTTATAAATAGGTTGTTGTCAAAATTTCGTCTGACAGACCCACATAGCAAAAAAGTAAGCTCGCGAACACTCAGATTATAAATACGATCTTTTTACTTGGATGCTCGCTAAAAATCCTCATTGTGCATTGAGAAAACCGTAAACTTCGTAGTTGCTACTGCATACCTGTTCGCTTTAAGACAATTCTTGCAATTCCCATTAAGAATGCTGAAATCCGTTATGAAAACTCAAATGGAGTGGAATTCTTGAAATCATTCATTGAATTGCTGTTTACATACATCCCACGAAGTTTATCAAACATCACTTATACCGATTCTCGGGAATCTGATTTTATTTATTCGTAAGACATTCAAAATATGTAGGGTGGGGCAAGATGGGTCATCTACTAGATTTATTTATATTTTTAATTGTCAACATCAACAGGCTCAATGTAGCCCTAATACTGGTTTTAGCATGTTGATATTGAGAAACAAATAAATTAATAAATATACTAGCTGATCCATCTTGCCCCGTGACCCATCTTGTCCCACCTTACCCTATATTTTAACTAAAAAAAGATCACACTTAAAACTTGTTTTAGGACACAGGAATACATTAAAAAGAATCTTCCGGAGGAAAACGGAAACAAATTCCGAAGAAAGTTGTAAGAAACTTCCCGGAAATGTCGGGAAAAGTAGAAGCTCTTTCGGAGAAAGTCCAAAGAAACGTCCGGAAGATCTTGGAAAAATCTTCCTAGGGAAGTTTGAAGAATATTCTTCAGAAGCCCTTTTGGGTAATTCGGAAGAAGGTACCAGGAGAAGTTGGAAGAATCAACCGAAGGAAGTAAGAAGAAACATCAGGGAGAAGTCGGAAAAACTTCCTGGGAAGTTAGAAGACGAAAGCAGCTCGGAAGAAAAAACCTCCGGGGAAGGCAAGAGATACTTCGGGGAGAATTCGAAAGAAGTTGTAGTCAGTTTAGTTTCCGGCGGCAGTTAGAAAAAAGTCGAAAAAATCTTCTGGAAGTTGAAAGACGCTTCCGGAAGAAGCCAGAAGGAATTTTAAAATATGTCGGAGAAAACTTCCGGGAGGAAAGCGGAAGAACCCTCCATGGGTTTTACTCGAGAAGCTAGGAGAAACTTCCTGGAGAAGATGGTAAGAAACTTCCTGGAGTACTTCGGAGGAAACTTCTGCAGAAATGCGGGAGAATCTTCCCCCGAAATTCATAAGAATTTTTAAGCGACAATCAGAAACTAGAAGTTGCAGAATTCGGAGGAATCTTCCGGAATGAAGTCTGAAGAAAGTTGGAAGATACTTCTGGTAGAAACCAAAAGAAAATTTGGGCAATGTCAGAAGCAGCTTTCTAGAGAAATCAGTATAACCTTACAAGGGAACAGGAACACAGAACCCTCTTCAAGAGGATGAAAAAATAACCTCAAAAGAAACTTTCAGTAGAATTGGTCTAAGGGAATGTCTGAAGAAGCTTCCAGATGAAGTCGAGAGAAACTCCTGAAAGGATTCAAAAGAAACTTCCGGTCGAAATTGGACAAAAATTACTGGAGAAGCTGCCTAAATCTTCCTGGAGTATTTTGGAGGCAGCTTTTGGAGAAAGGCTGAAGAATCTTCCAGTGAAATTCAGAAGAATTTCCGGTGGTAGTCAGAAGAAATTTCTAGGATTAGTCGGAGGAATTTTTCGGAAGTAAATACGAAGGAAGCTAAAAGATACTTCCGTGAAAAATTGAAAGGATTTTTGAAAAAAAAAATCAGAGGAAACTTCCGGGCGGAAAGCGGAAGAACCTTTGCAGGCGAAGTTGGTAGAAAGTTGTGAAAAGTCGGAGAGTTTTCGTGAGACCACGGAGGAAACCAGGAGGACCTTGGTTCAAAGAAATGTCCTGTAGAAGTTGGGAAAAACCTTCCGAGGGTCGGAACAAACTTCTAGAGGAAGTCTTGAGAATCTTCTGGAAATTTGAAAGAAATTTACGGTGGATGTTGGAAGAAACTTCTGGTATACTTCGGAGGACACTTCTGCGGAAGCCAGTAAAATTTCCGGCGGTAGTCAGAAGAAATGTTTCGTTGAAAGACGCTTCCAGAAGAAGCCAGAAGGATTTTTGAAAAAAGGTCGATGAAAACTTTTGGGCCTAAAGCGGAAGATCCTTCCAGGAGAAGTTGGCAGAAAGTTGAAGAAGTTGAAAAGAGAAACATTCAGAGGAAATCTAGAGAAAGTTCTGAGAATTCGAAAAAAAAAAATCCGATGGATGTAAGAAGAAACTTCTGGTACACTTCGGAGGACACTTTTGAAGAAATCAATAGAATTTCCGGTGTTAGTAGAAGAAATTTCTAGGAAAATTCGGAAAAATCTTCTGAAGTGAAGTCCGAAGAAAGTGGAAAGAGGCTTCCGAAAGAAGCCAAAAGGTTTTTTGAAAAATTTTCGGAGGAATTTTCCGAGGGTAAAGCGGAAGAACCTTCCATGGGAATATTGCAGAACACTGTGAAAAGCTGAAGACCTTCCGTGAGAACGCGGGCCACTTCCAGAAGGAAACCAAAAGAACTTCGATAAAAACATCCAGTAGAAGTAAGGGAAGTCGAGAGAAATTTGGAAAGGAAGTTTGGAATTCGAGAGAAATTTACAAAGAAAGTTGTCAGAATCTTCCTGTGGTACTTCGGAGGAAACAAAATTCGGAAGAACCTTTCAGTGGGAGTTAGAAGAATTCTCGGCAGCAGATAGGACAAACTTCTAGTCGAAGGAAAAAAGTTGGAAGACAATCCCGCAGAATCTAATAGATTTTTTTGTTAAATGTCGACGGAAACTACCGAGGAGAAAGTGAAAGAACCTTCCATGGGAAGTTGGCAGAACATTATGAATAATTAGAGAACTTTCGAGAGAACGCAAAACATCAACCAGAGTAAATCAGAAGAACCTGAGTAGAAACTTCCAGTTGAGAAACTTTTGGGAGAATTCAAAACATATTTCCGGAGGAAGCTGGAAGAAACCTTCTGGAAAAGCTAGAAGAAACGTCTTGGGGTACTTCCAAGGGAACATCTGCAGAAAGGCGAGAGAATCTACCAGCGGAAGTCAAGAATTTCTAGATGGGTAGTCTAAATAATCATCTAGGATAAGTCGGAGGAAAGGAAATCCGAAGAAAGTTGGAAGACAGTTCCGGGAAAAGACAGAATGATTTTTGGGACATTTCGGAAGAAACTTCTGGGGGGAAATCTTGCACAGAAAGTTGACATACAATTAGGAGAAATGGGAAGAATTTTCCCGCGGAAATAAAAATAAAAAAACTCTTGTTGGAAATCGGAATAAAAAACTTCCAGGGAAGTTGGAGGAAGTTTCCAGGAATTGAATAAACTTACGGGCGGAATCAGATTAAACATCCGGAGCAAGTAGGAAAAAACTTCTGGTGGAAGCAAGAAAGACTTCTAGAAAGAAATCCGATAAACAGCTTTCGTAATATTAGAAAGAAAGTTGAGGAAGAATTCGAAAGAAACTTTGGTAGGGAGTTCCGAGGGA
Source organism: Ochlerotatus camptorhynchus (assembly GCF_037179485.1). Classification (NCBI taxonomy): domain Eukaryota; kingdom Metazoa; phylum Arthropoda; class Insecta; order Diptera; family Culicidae; genus Ochlerotatus; species Ochlerotatus camptorhynchus. The sequence continues at coordinate 943,450 of NW_027040576.1, forward strand.
TGTTAAAAATAAAATTGGGTGACTAAACTTTGCAAATCATTATGAATCGTTCAACAGAAGCTGAAAAATGAACATTTCGATGAATTCCGTAAAAGCCATAAGCCCTTTCTTGAATCCCGGGTAGATCGGAAAATTGAAACACTAAATGGAGATTGAGAGTGGACTTCAAACGGACTGGTGATTCAATCCCAAACGGAATGAATTACTAGAAATTTCAAATGGTCTGAAATTCTGGTTTTTCATGAATAATAGAAATTATAGAAATTTCTTATTAAATTCGTACTGATAACTTCAAATTCCATTTGAGATTCCAAGAATTTTAATTCATGGAATCTCAATGGAAATTTTGAGTCCTAATAAGACTAGGATTCTTGGAATCATCAGTGAAATACCATACGGAATATGTATCTTATGATCCGCAAGCCAATCTTAAATCCTTATTAAGGATCTTTTGGAATCCCAAAAAGAAACTGGAATCTTAAAAAAAACTACGATTCTTGGAATCCTAAAAAGGTTAAATATCTAAGTATTCCAAACGTAAATTGTATCTTGAGATTATTTACGAATCTTAAACCTTTACAAGAATAAATTGGAATCCTTAGAAGACTAGGATGCTTGAAATTATAAATGAAATGTGATTCATTAATTCAATAGTATAAAGGGAATCCCAACTGGAATGAAATTCGAGAAATAAAAAAAAAAAACAGAATCAATATCTTGATATTCCATTAGTAAATCTGGAAGGTTTAGATTCATAGAACCCTAAATGAAAAAGGTCTCGAAATCTTAAACGGAACACAATACAGAATGGAAAGTTAAGAATCCCACAACAAATGATTGGGATTCTTCCAAAATGGAATAGATATCCTAGAATTCTAGGAGGAAAATTGTTTTATTTTATTTCAAATTCCAAAGATAATCTGGATCCTTTAATAGATTAGGATTCTTCCAATCCCTTAATAGATTGGGATTCTTCAATTCCCGAAATGGATTGAGAATTTTTGAATCAGACAGGATACTTGGAATTCCAAAAGGGATTTGTAGAATTTTAAATGAATTGAGATTTACGAAATCCTTAACTTATAATCCTTAACGCAATGGATATCTAAGAATTCCAAAATTCCTTTCCTTGAGAGGAACTAGCCTACGGCTAAACATATCATAAATAAAGAATTTAAAAAATCCTTTTTTGAATCCCTAGCAGAATCTAAAATCCGCATACAACTAGGAATTCTAAATAAATTGGATTTCCTGGTTTCACAAATGGATTTTCTGGGGTTCTAAGAACCTCAAGAAAATTAAGATTTTTGAAATCTTAAACCGATTGCGATTCTTTCCAAATTTCACCAGATTTGGAAATGATGATAATGAAATCCCAAAGAAAGTTTCAATATATTAGAATTCTACGAATCTTCAATAGATTGGGATTCTTGAATTCCAAAATGGATTGAGAAACTTTGAACTCGAACCAAATTGAACATTTATCATACATGACCTCCGGACAATGCTTGATTTTTTCAAGAGTAACCCAAGGGTTATTCTCACACTATTTGAAAACAAGATGTTAAGGATATTCCAAGTATCAATTTAGTGATATTGAAAACATAATTTACGTTCCCAATTTCTGTTAAGACATGGTTAAAGAAAATAAATTCTGAACTATAAATAGATCACTGGGCGTTAATGGATTAATAAATATGATTCTCTACATTCTAGATGAATTGGAAAGTAAAGAATCCCCATTCATATAGAATTTCAAGAATTCTATCTATTAATAACAGATTGCATGATAACAATTCAGTTTAGAGTTTAAAATTTCCCAATCCATTTGAGAAAGTCATGAATTTCAAGATTGAGAAGCATTGAATTCGAAACAGAAAGGATAATTAGGAATGGGTATCTTGTAATTCTTGAAATTACAAACAGATAGAAAATATTGAATCAAAATTGTACTTACCGCGACCGTAAACCTTTCGAGTGCCGCTTGCAGACTAGCCACTTCTTCGTCCTTTTTCCTCATCTCACTCTTAAGCTTATTATTATCAGCTCTGCGAAAAAAAGAAGGAACGGCAAAGTTATTACATATATTTCGTAGCATATTCCGGAAGACGATGGCGCCGATTGACGCTACTCACTTGGCCTGTTCATAGAGAGCTTTGTAGTCGATGTAGTCACCGCCATTCTCCTTGGATTCTCCAGCATCCTTCTGCTGGTCCGCTAACTCGGATGCGGTCGAACCAACGCGCGATCGACCCCGTTCCGTTCCGGACTGTTGACGAAAGCAAACAAAAATTAGTATCTATTCTAATAGCATTACTTAAGATCTAAAAATGAAGGTTGTAGTTTGAAAGCAATGATTTCATCGGGTCCCAAATCTTACTTCGTATCCCTCGCTCTGGACGGAATTCGTACTGTACGATCGGGACAGCGATCCGGACGCAAGATTGGACGACGCTATCGAAGCCCGGCTTCGATTGCGACTTCTCCGCTCGTGATCCCTCAGCGATTGACTCCTGCCGACGTTGGTCGATTTGTTACCATACGATGAAGGGGAATAACTGCTGTTCAGGCTTCCGTTAGAACCGGACAGGCCATTGGAAGTTAGATGGTTGACACGTTTCAGCGAATAGCTCGATCCGTTGTCATACGTCGACGTATACGGACTAACGTAGCGATCTTTGTACGAGGAACTGTACGAGCTGCTACTGTTGCCGTAGCGGTCCTTGTCTTTGTAGGGCGATTTGTAGGCCAGGCTCGAATTGCTACCGTACGAATCCCGCCGGGACGAAAGGTTGGAATAGTCGAAATAGTGACCACCATTGGAGAGGTTCAACCGTCCGGAGGGACTGGAAACCGTGGCCGGCGAGTAGGAACTGTACGAACTGGTGGCCGAGCTGTACGGATTGCTGGCTCCGGTGTAGGATCTACCGTAGCTGGAACTGAGTGGACTGGAGATCGAACTGTTGAGTGGGGTGGACCTCGTGAGGGACGTGGCCCGACGTGTGACAATCGGTTGAACCGTTCGGGAACGTGATCGGAATGACATTTTTGCTTGGTTACTTGTGAAGCCTTAGTTCTGTTTCAACGCGAGCGAGCTTAGTCACCTACAGGCGAAGAGTAACAGTAATTAGTGACTAATATGTTTCCACTTACGCGAAACCAGAAAACTTGACTTCCTCGGCTGTGAATCAAACAGTGTGCGTGTGCTACCAACTCTTACTAACGGTTTATTTTCGGTCCCCTCATCAGTGCAATCGCACCTTTACTCGCTATTCTTATTTTCTTTCGACTTAGATGTACCCAGGACACGGCACGCGAGACAGAGAGCGATGAGAAATCGCCGTTGTCATGTTTTGAGAAGGAAGAAAAAAAAATCAAAAAAAAAAGAAAGAACATCTTACAACCGACATGGGCGTGCAATAAAATAACGTCCTCCTATTTTTAAACCATAATACCGGCTATTTTTAGGCAGGCCATAGTCCGAAATAAAACCGTGCGTCGCGTCATCCATGTGTTCACCGACTCACAGCAAAAGTACGCGTGCACACCCTAAGATGCGGTGCGGTTCGGGGTTCATTAATGAAAAGGAAAAATTATAAACACTTTCCACCACCACCAGCGGATCGAATCGCGTGGGTGTAAGAATAATGAATGGGGTAATCACAATTATGTACGGGAATTGTTTTTTTTTTCCAACGGAAAAGAATGTAGATATTGAGGGGAAAGAAACAGGCGTACAGGAGTCAACGGTTTTACGGTAATTTAAACGCTATAGGCAAACAATCGATGATTTGTGACTTGTTTCTGTCCTTGCGAAGTGCGACACGAATGCGTCCGTCCATCTATATACTTTACGTGGCTAATTTGTTGATGGATTTATAACGCTTTATAATTGTTAAAACTTTACATTTCCATCTTGATTTCGGCGGTAGTGGAAACAAAGTGGGGGCCGCCATAGCTCAGTCAGGGCATATTTCAGACACTGTCATTGGGTAAAATCTCGGTGACTTAACTATTCATCAACATCTCATTCATTTCTTTGTCATGACAGAACGTGATCGCGGTGTGAAATTAATATGCTGCCACACAAAAATGCGAGATAAAAGTCATGAATGCTCTGTCATTCAGGAATGATATCACAGAACAAAAATGGACACCTAGGAAGCATGAGAAGAATACTTCAAGGCAATGGTTTGGAAAGATTTTTTTTCAACAATAGAGTTATTACCAAATGAATTAATTAAAAATAGAAATTAATCTTTGGGTTCTGGAATTTTTATAGCAATGTCATATAAGGTGGCTGGATTTCGATCCCGCACGCATTTGACGTCATCGTCACTGGGTTTGAATGTCTTTAAAAGCAACTCGATAATAAATGGTGTTAAAATGTTAGGGGCTCGGTGGCCTAATGGAGACCGTTAGTGCTTACTGAGCAGAAGATTGTGGAAATTGTCTAAAACGTTTGAAAACGTGTTTACAACATTCCAAACTTCTCAGGTGAGTGTGACTATTGTCGACAACCTTTCCGTTTGAACTGCGTGTTAGACTAACTGTTCTATTATCAGCCGCATTTTGTAGTGCGTATATTTAATTTAAAGAAAAACCTGGCGTAACAGGTTTGCTCAGTCGTATAAATGTAATCAGATTGATATTAACGTTTAAGTTTTAGTTGCTGAAAATTGGCGACGGGTGCCGTCATTTACCCTCTCAAACATTTTGAACATTTTAGTTGGATTTTTAAATAACTTTTATCGGTCAAAGAACAGTTCATGATATAAAGAAGGTGTCAACTTCAAAAGAGAAAACTTCCTTTAGAGCAGTTCAGTTGTATTGTTTGATCAATTTTATCTGTCAAAGAACTGCTCATGATAAACTAGGGTTACCATAACAAAAACTTGAAAAGGAGGACATTTCATTTGAGGTTTGGAGATTAAGGAGGACAATGATTCCTTTTCTTAACATTAAATGAGGACAATGAGTTTTTATCAAACTTTTTAATAATATGTGCGCTATCACATAATTCGTGATTTGCAAAGGTTCAATTGAGATAGTTCATAACTTGTAGTCGTTACCAATTCAATTCAAATTCTCGTAATACTTCTGAAAATGCCTTCGTAATTCATTTTTGATACTTGGAAATGATCTAGTCTAGCTGATTTGCATGAAAACTACAAATACTCAGAGGAAGAGATAGGCGGAGAAAACAAAATACAATTCGGCAGCAGGGATTTGTTCCTAAATTATCTTGAAACCCTTGCTAGAAGCTAGCATTTCAAATTACTTTTATTTTTGATTCGATTTACGTGCAAAATAATAATTGATTGCATCGCAATATTTTGCACATTTCTTGGTGCCATTAATTAAGCAACGAAGATCAATTAATCAATAGAGTTAGAATATTGTTTTTGGTTACCAAAACTAGTTGAATTTGAGAATCACACAAAACATAAAGGTGATTGAATTTCTGTTCGATTGCAATACTCTCAAATTTATTCTAGTAAGCATAAGAAATCCTCGGAATATTCTAATTGGAATGTTCGATTGGCTCAGATTTTGACAGTTCATTTGGCTCAAAACATTCTTTCCGCCCATCTCTCCCTCTGAGTATTTCTAATGAAAACTACAGATTTACAGCCTCTTCGCTCTCAGTAAGGCAGCGGACTGAAAAAAAATCAAGTGTAACTTTTCAAATCGAAGTACACTCAGGTCTTTTTTTACACGGGGTATACGGTCCGTGTAAAAAAAAACCGTGTAAAAAAAACCCTACGAGATTTTGATTTTTCGCATGCTTAAATGTTTTTAAAAAATCGGATTTTCGATGCGATTTGTAATTAAAGCATGATATGGTCCATATAGACATATTTTAAAAATTTCTGTATTTACACCAAAAATTGTGATTTTTTTTTTAAGTATGCCATTCGATTACAAATAGCTTGAAACGGATAATGTGATTGGAATCAAGTCGATAGGTTGTATCGTTGTCGAGAAATCGTTAAAAACGTACCGTGTAAATCGTGGAAAACCGTGTAAAAAAAAACCGTGTACCTACTTTTGTAAACAATCTTTTCAATCGACGATTTGTCTTAACTGCTAACTCACCCAAGCAAACAAACACCATCGTCAGGTAGGGGAATCTTTCCCCTGCTAGCTGGTGTTGTTAGTTTCTGTGAATGAGCTTGCAGTTGCCACAAATCGGCGATTGAAGTGATTGTTTACAAAATCAGATACGTCGAGTTGAATAGCTATGCTTGAAATACCTAAAATCCCATAGAACCAGAACGTCAAAATCGATCACATGTTAGATTCAATATGTGTGACTGTGTTCCATTTGATGAATTTTAACTTAAATTTGACAGATAGAAAATTTTCAAATAAATCTGCCATTGTACCCGACTTATTTCTGGCAGGCCAGGAATCAATTTTGACAAACACTTTTTCGAAAATCACACGATCAACAACAGAGAGATTTTCGAACATTATAACATTAAAATTCACCAAATGAACCGTAGCCTAATTGTAGGGGCTGTAGTATACTCCTAGTCCCACCATCGAATGGCATTTGCTAGATAAGATGAGGTTGCGACATAATTAAACAAATGAGCTCTGCAAACAACGCTCTTTGAAAACAATTTTATGAATATGTTACTGGAAAAAGTGTAAGTATTAAAAAGGAGGATATTTTCGGGCAAGAGGAGGATGTAGAAAAAATTATTGAAAAAGGAGGACATGTCCTCCTTTAGGAGACCATATGGTAACCCTCTGTGATATAAAGAAGGAGGCAACTCAGAGTGAAAAATGACTTGTATCATTATATATCCCTTCACGAAAAATTGATGCGTGAAATATGAGAAATGGGATGTGGAAAGTGAGATGTGAAAAGTGAATAAGTGGGTAATAGATGTGCAAAATTTAAGTAATTAATGGGCGGTCCATATGCCACGAGAACAGTTTAAGAAAAACTCCACTACCGACAATACCAAAATCAAATAATGGAGTTTGTGAGCTTCCGAATCCGAAGCAAAACATATCCAAATAACTTACTACTACTATTACTTTATCTATCAATCCTACTCACTTTAAACCACATTTGGGTGTTGAAGGCTTTTTAGATTTGAGTTTAAAATATAAATACGAAAAGTAGCGATATAACAGGCTCTAAGAAAACTATCCAAAAGGGAAAGTCTGACCCGGACGACACTAATCGGACCGACTGATTTCTGTTAGGGGGACTGGATGGTTTTTGTAAAAAGGACGTTATTTAAAAAAAATTAAATGAAATTTCTCTGTGCAGAACTGTCAATAAATCGAGAGAAATTTCCAGCGGAAGATGTTGTAAAGAATTAACAGAGAAGTCCGATAAAACTTCCGGAGAAATGTTGGAAGAAACTTACAGAGGAAGCAGTAAACATCCAGGAAATTTCCGGGGAAAGTCGGAAGAAAATTTCAGAGAAAGTCAGTACGCACTTCCGGGGCAAGATAGACACTCATCTTATTTCCTTTCAAAGGTAAGGGAGCAGATGAGTTTGCTGGTCGAAAGATCATATATGATTACCTTTGTATGGGTCCCCTCACATTGCTCAATCCCAGGCAATGAGAAGGCAGACTCTCTCGCAAAGGTGGGCGCACAACAAGGCGAGATTTATGATAGAAGAATTTCACATGATGAATTGTTCCTATTAGTACGTCAGAGTTCTCTTTTAAGTTGGCAAAACGATTGGACAAGTAATTATCTTGGGTGGTGGTTACATTCCATTACTCCAAATGTTTCTTCGAGAGCGTGGTTCAAAGGTCTGGATGTAAGTCGGGGATTCATTCGCGTGATGTCAAGACTTATGTCCAACCACTACTCGCTAGACGCACATCTCTACAGAATAAATCTCGTTGACAGCAATGTATGTAGGTGCAGAACCGGTTATGATGACCACGCAGTTTGGCAGTGTCTGGGTAATGACGCCTCCAGAGCACGACTATTGGATACCCTAGTGGCCCGAGGTAGACAACCCTTCGGTGAAGTAAGAGATGTATTGGGAACCCGTGATCTTCTTAGAGTTTGATGTGACCATCCCCTCCTTTCCACACATTTTCCAGCCATTGTATCCCTGTCTTATTATCCACCTGTTTCTGTGCTACTTGCCCCTGCCCAGCCAGCATTTGATCAACCGTTCGAGAGTAGTATCTGAAGGAGGCTTTAAAAACCTGTTTCCCTAGGTATCCTTCCAATCGAAATTGTTACCCATTAACCTGGAGCCCGCCACGAGTAATTGGTACACAATACTAACCTAGATTACTGCTGTTTAAAATGTTAATTCAAAAATTACGGATTTTTGGCTCCGCAAAGTGTCTGAGCCTAGTAAATAAACAAACTAGTTATAAAAAATGGCATAATCCAAAGGTTACTCCGAAGAGAACTCATAGGGATTTCTGGAAAATATTCTTAAGGAATTTCTATGGAACTAGAATGTAATTCTTAAAAGATTTTGCAGGGCTTTGAGAGGAAAGCTTCAGGAAAATACTTGGGCAATTTAAAGGTTGTAATAAGTAGAACTACATGGCAATTCTGAAGAGAGTTCCACGGGCATTGTGAGGAAATATCTAAGAGGATTTCAAAGAATCTCTCAGAAGAACGCAAAGAGAATTCAAAGGATACTTCCAAAAAATATCTAAAAATCCACAACTGCAAATAAATTTTTACGAGATTTCCAAAGAAATGCTGACAAGAACAACTTATTTTTCCCAGAGATACATTATTTTCCCTACAACATTGTCTCAAACGTCACCGAATCCTATCAAAAATGTGAATTATTGCTAATAACAAACAATTATGCAAAGCTTCAGGCAAACTGGAGAAGGTCGAGTTTTTTTCCGATTCGTCATTTGAAGTGGAGCAGACAGAAGCTCTTTTGAATATGTTGTAACTTCCTATCAAAAAATAAACTGTTTTCCTTCAATTAGGGGCTGTCCATAAACTACGTAGACAGTTTAGTGGCGGGGGCTGCAATTATCCACGGCCCATACAATTTTTTTTTTTGTATGGACAATTGTCTACGCAGGGGGAGGGGGGTCGAGAATCCAAAAAAAATGTGTACGTAGTTAATGAACAGCCTCCTAACGTTGGTCTCTGTTCCGAAATCGAGTACCAATCACCGATGAGCGTCGATGGCGAGTTGGTGATTAAACCACAGGACTGCAACACCTGTCATCTGCAAACAACTCGAGTGAAGTCAAATTTCTCTGGTGCTAATTTGATAGCTCCTCCTTTTCCTCTATGGTTAAGCTTGGTACATATCACGCAGCGTTGCGGAAAATAGATAGAGTTTTCTAGATAACCTTATAGGAAAGCATGATTCACGCAAAATAGTGCTCGTCAATTCGAAAATAACTAAATCATTTTTTAATTGTCCATTGCGGTAAGAATGGTTTTGCAGCCATTGCTGCCATCTTGCCGCATTTACTGTTATATGGTTGGAGCTTAAATATGTTATTGATCACCAGCGCTGTTGATGTTTTCGGCAGTTTCAAGAGCTGAATCGCATTGCAGGGGGTTGGATTAATCACGGACGGCAATCAAGCGCCACGGAGGCGACTGCCACACCTTTTGAATCCATCAACATATCGGCAGGGACCAACGGCTTTACTTCCCTTCCGAAAGCTTCCAAAGCTGACCAAATATTTTTTCAGTTCAGAAAAATATCTTCGACCCCGTCCTGGATTGAACCCAGATGCCCTGGGGTTAGAAAACAGTAACGCTCACCAATTAACAATGAACTTAATACAATAAAATCTGCATTCCAAAATCTTCACGATTTGAAAGAAAAGGCCGTTCCCTGCTATTTGAGACTAGTACAGAAAATTTCCATCGGGTTATATTGCACAAACCAATTTTTCATACAAAATAATTGAGCGAAAAGTGGTCCTTAGCAAAAATCGCTCAAATTTATTCACATTTTGAATAGACTATTTTATTTATGCTTCAAGACTTGAGATTGGGCAAACAGAGGGAAAAGTACATATAGTTAACAAGTTAACATAATTTGATCAAAATGTATACAAACTTATTTTGAAATTACAATCAAATTCCCAGCTATTTCCCAATGAATTTTATGTTATCTCTGTTGAGTGGCCAGTTTGGTTGTATTTACTTTTCACAACTTATTCTTCACATTTTACAACTCACATGTCATACCGCACTTCCATCATGACAACGACTTGGAATTTTGGGTATCTATTCAGCAAACCCATTCGGAAAAGATCAATAGTTTAGTGGTTCACGTCAAGGTTAAACCAACATTTTGGATTTCAAATTTCAACGACGATTGCTGACGTTTACTTATCGAACCTTCCGTTCCAAAAATACCTACAATGCTGTTCGATATAATAGCAGCGCATGTCGATTTTCAAACAAAATGGTCACCTTTAACATGATGTAACTTTGTTATCTTATGAAATTGAGCTGATACCTAAGTCACAGCATTACAAATAAGTTCAATTTTACTAGTTGTCCTAAATAATAGCAGTTTTAATAATTTTTATTTCAGCTCAATTTTTAGATTTAAAATTTTACATTTCTCAAAATTCAAACAATCCCCACTCAATTAACAAATGTTTATAATAGCTAAAAATGTTTAAAATATTTGCAGTACATAAATTTTCAAATAAAAAAAACTGCCATTATGTCGATCAATGTTATCTAGTATTACACAGGTGCTCCAAAAAATTTGTTATCGTAAAATTGAACATATTTGTTGTTCTGTGGCGATCGTTTCAGCTCAATTGATCTTAAGAGAACAAAGTTACAACACGATCAAGTTGTCTGAATATCTGTGACCCCATAAATTGGGAAACGCTGCCGAAAATTAAACATTGTGTAACATGCATTTACGTTACCAAATTTCAAACTGTTGTTACTATCCTAGACCCTTGCACTTCTTGCAGTCTGATGCCATTTAATACAACAAAAAAGAAAAATGGCTTATGGTACACGCAAAACAAATGGCGTAAACAAAGGATGTAAGTATAAACTTCTTACAACCGCTGTAAGTGCTTCTTACGAGATTTTTTTTTTTCTTACAACAGCTTGTGTCTTTCGATGAGAGCAGTGAGTGAAGCGTTAAACAACGATTGATTACGCACGTTCACCCCGCCAACAACTTCTGGTTATTTTCAACTTCTGTCAATGTACTTCACAGTACTCAGAATCAGAATAGCGATTCACTTAAAAGGCATTTGAAAACAAGTATCGAGATGTAGCCCGAGAAGAGTGCGGTGTCAATCAGCAGCAATTCCACCACTCAAGTTACGATAATGTGCAAAACAACTCACTCGGAAAGCAAACGACACCACACAAGGCGGCTAGAATCAAGTTCTACATTATGCTCTAGCCTTGACTGGATCGAATTTCATTTGTAAAAATATACAGCCGGCCCTCGAACGAGCTCTGTTGTTGCAACTTTGTACACTTTCGGTGTGCAAGGTGGCGAAACTGCTGCGTAGCTATTCCCGCAACGACGACTTTGACTTTTAGGAAAATCTATTTTAAATAGGGACCAGTACTGGAATGAGAAATCGACGCTTGTGCGCCAGCCCTGCCCGTTTTGTGAACAGGAAAACATGTGGCCATTACCTTGGACAAGGAGGGGGGGGGGACCAAGATAAATCCCGCGTGAGAAAAGATAAATATTTACGACGGTTGGTTAATTTCACGGATGCGCGCATCCATGTGTGTGGTCCCGCCGCCCGGGCCCCAAAGCCAATCGATGGTACTACGTGTTCCAGAGTTTCCCAGCACAACGCATACGCTAGGTAGGTAGGCGGTACAACATGCGGTTTTCCTTCTCTCGATCGTCTCTCGTCTGTTGTTTTAATAGCGCGTCGGGTCAGGATGATTTGTCGAGAGAAAGCCACTCTCGCTAGACACAGCGGTGCGCTATCATCATCGGTTAAAAATATCACACTCACGGTTCATATGACCGACGACGCGGACGAGAATAGTGATTTTTAGAGGAATAGGATGCATATTATGCATTTTTTTTTGTATGGCTTGTTCCTTCGTACGGTAGAACGGAGCAAGATCGCCACTCTAAGGTTAAAATCAATTTTGTATGTTATAATCGCAATTAATACATTGAAATAGGGTCTGTCCTTGTTCTCTAACGTCTTCTCTAGCTCCATATATTAATTAAAGATCAATGTATTAAAATTTGATTATTTACAAAATGGATTAAAAAGTTACTTTTTAATACCGTTCTCAGACACCAAGACTTCTGAGGAGGAAGACGTGCACTGCACATATAGCAAAATTTGATCTTTTTTTTAATATTTCTAAATACTTTTTGGAACGTTACATAATTTAAGGGTAGTTTTAAAATATATAGGATTTTTTATGTAAAATTAAAGGGTGCTCATCTTGCCCCGTCCTACCCTACTTACTACCATGATTATACAATATATTATTTGGTGCTGTTGGTATAAAACCACCATATAGAAGTCGCTTTGATTAATTGTTTGGACAAAAACATCCTTCCATCATGCCCTAGTTGAGAAGATACCCTTAACCATGGGACTAAAAAGCGTGGAATGTGTCATTAGTGCTATTGTTTGCAAATAGCCTTCAATAAATTTTACAAAAAAAGAACAGAAATTGAGAAAAATCGATCTTGTTTTCCATGCTGAGCACCAATGCTACCGACGCCAGGGAGGCAGCTCCCACACCTGGACCCTACGTATCGACCCATCAACTCATGAACCGGGGACCAACGGTTTTACTTGGATTGAACCCAGACTTACACATTGTGAACAAATGATCAACATATTGCGAACTAATGGCATAAAAAAGAGATAAGAATAGAAGCTACTTTGATTTGACTCATTCAAACAGTGCAAGAAACAGTAGAACAGTAGAAGTGATCTAAAGGATAACAGGATCTACTGTTTCCCTACCCCTATTTTAGGGTTAAAAGCAAGGTTGTTTTAAATGTTTACGTGGAAAAAAAGGAATATGATTTGATAGATCTTTAGCATAAAAACCCAATTAAGACCTAACATCACATAAGGGAACATGCATAAATTACGTAACATTTGAGAGGAGGTGGGTCTCAGAAGTTCTGACCGATCGAAAGGTGATGGGATGAGGGTCTAACATTGGTCAAACATTGAATTTGTCTTCTAAAAACCGCATTCGCCTCTGAGTTCCGTTCTCCGGAAAGTTAAAATGATCACGGTCACCTGCAAAGGGCACACTTTAATCCTTCTTTGGCTTCGTGTGAAATTTTGACCACCACCTTCGGCCTCATCATCATCATTGCCCATCGGTACACGCACTCCATAATTATAAATCACAGCACACACACATTGCACATCGAGACACGCACAGATAGAGCAATTAACATTTTCGTAACCCAAGACGGCGCGGCAGCGGCGTTCGGGGTTCATAGCTCAATTTTCCCAATAAAGGCATTTGATTGCACGATTGCTTCTTGAAAGGTCACACAAACACACACACAAACCAATCCAAATATGGCATTAAGCGCAGCCCATAACAGACACTAATCATATGCGTCGGTCTCCGGATGCCGCGATGCAACGGATGGGAACGACAATCATAAGAGTAAGTGCACACTGTTTAATCCCAAACTTGGAAGTCACTAACAGGTACCAGGTACTACTTAACGCACCCCCTGGGGTGTAACGGCTGTGTTCTACACACACACGACACGACGACGACGATGCACAGGTAAGTCGAGCTTCAAAACTGAATGGCAAAGATCGATCCTTCACGTAACTCGTCCGTTGGTAGACTGCTGAACGGAACGGTAGCGAAGTCGCTGTTTTGTGTGGATTAAAGATTTTCGCGATAGAAAAACCAACACAGAGAGCGACGGTGGAAAATGGGAGAGGGAGATTGAGCTAAAGTCTGAGATCATGTGTTTTTCCACACTGAAGATCATCAAACCAGCAGGTAGGCTGGCAAACAGGCAGGAGCAAGAATCTCTGGTTCTGAGAAAATTGCTGTTTCGCTAGAAATCTCTGCTGAAGATTAATGTGAGAGAAAAGCAACAGATTTATGGCATTTAAAAGTTTTCCGGGACGCGAGAGATTGGCTTTGATTCGGAGAAATGGTTCAATTACACGTCAATGGATTTTTGGAGATGAAACTGATTATCTACCAAAGTGAGGAGGAAAACATGGCGATATTCTTCGCACATGAAAAATCATAAACTTGGGAAAATAGAATCACGATTCAGTACAAAATGATAATGCTTGATAAAATCATAGGGCGTAATTGAGCAAAGAATTTAAGAAATCTCTTTTTTATAAACTTCATCTCGATTAAATCCACTTCAGCGTGTCATTAAAAATACCAAATTGACAGTTCAAAGAATTTTGAGAACTTGGAAACAGGTTTAACAGGGTGCGACACCATTTCAGCATACCTCACATCACTTCAGCACACCCCCCTTAAATCAATCTTCCGACAGCACGGTAAATTTTCTTTTACAGCATTCGTAAATTAACTCGTAAGCAAAGAATTTGATGCACGAATGTTGGATGTAGCTTTTTGTCTTCATTGTTTAAAAATTGTCGCATATGCCGAAGTAATGCTCTACCCTACTTAAGGAGTTTTTTAAGCATTCGAATGTGAATTTTCTTTAAATCCCACGCTTAACAAAAGGAAAATATCAGATTAGGACATGCAGGGCACGATCTTCAATAAATCCAACCAGTTCATTTGATTCGCTGACGACGTGGATATTGTTGGATTGGAAGAACGTTCCAGGCGTTGGCAAAGCAAAATAAATAAAAGGAAAAACAAGAAATTGACCAAGTGAGTAGATACAAATTTCAAAAATAATTTTCTCTGAGACACCAAACTTCAGATTTGAAAAAGTTCTCGCCTGAAATAAACTTTCTTAGAAGTCTCCTAAAATTCCAAAGAAATTATCTTCTGTATTTCTTCTAATGCTACCACACATTATTCTCTTTGAATAGTCCCGTAAATTCCATGAAATGATCATCAGAATTCTCTAACAATAATACAGAAAGAGGCTTGAAACTCTGCTAAGTATTACTTTAAAATTTATCTCAAAACTTCGATGGAAATTTCCTTGAAGCTTTCCTTAGAACTCATTTGAAATTATCCACAGAACTTTAATTGAATTAATTTCAGAATTCCCTTTGGATTGGCCGCCTTCTCTTCTATTCACAAGAACCTTGCAGTTTTCCTTACAATTTCTTTAGAATTCACATCAAAATTACATGACAATTTTAGTCACAACTCCTTTGTAATTCTCTTTGAAATTACCTTAGAATACTCCTCAGAATTCTGTTGGGAATTTACTTTGAATCCTACTTATGATTTTCTATGAATTTTGCTCAGAACTACCAAGGAATTTTCCTTACGTGAAAGAAATCCTCAAATATCACTTCAAGTTATCCAAACCTTTTCGAGTTGGAAAATCTATTGGGACACAGGAAATTGCACGCTGGTTACATTAATTTATTCCTAATCTTTCTTTGAGAGCGTGGTTCAAAGGCTTGTGGTAACGATTGACTTTTCACATAGTAACTAGCCATAAAACAATTTTAAGCACCAACAAATTGGGTAAAAATTCTCATTTCACTCCAAACTACCCGAAAATGATTCGTGCCGTGAGAAATCACCTAGGTATCTTTTGATGCACAAATATCCCATCATATCCAGCGGCATTTTGAGATATTGAAGCGTGATATTGATTGGCGTGAAATTTGTTAAGCTTCTGTGTTCGGTAAGTTGAACATTTTTCTAATATGTATTTTTTTCTGGTAATTTGTGCAAAGCGAAAATACCTCTTAATGCATCAAAAAATTAATTTTTTTTAGAGGCCCAATGCTTAGATCCATAGGCAAACATTTGAGCCTTTTTCTCCGGATTTAAATCATTTTTCCATCAGTTTTTAGGAGCCTTGATCGTCCTATGTTTAAGTTTAAGAGTGGTACTGAGAATTGAAAAAAATCCCCTTTTAAACATTATAGAGTTTTCAGTTGGGACTTGTTAAAACATGAGCGATATTTTAGGTGAATGGGACATACGGTTAAATTCTTCCGATGAGGTCATTCTCTTGTAAATTATTTCGTTTTTGTTATTTTTTACTGATGTTTCATTTTGTGCGACAGTCGACATCATCACAGGATCAGATTTGAATGGTGATACCATCACCAGTGGTGGCAAATTTACATTTTTCGCAAAACCATCGCCCAGAGCAAAACAAAACAGCTAGAAAACGGGTGGTCGTGTATATGTACATTTCAAGGGAACGGCGGAGATGAATAATAAGAAAATGTCTTATTTTTCACACAGTTTATTGTAATTAAATTTATAAATGCAGTAAAGTCGCTCTTGTATGCTTCTTTGTGCGAAAATGTTCTGTTGTTGGCAGAAACCAGTTCAGAAATGTCACGACATTTTTGCCGCTAAGCCAGTTTGTTTTTGTGTGTCTTCGCTATGGTCATTGCGAAAAGTACCAAATGTTAAGAAAACAATGTTAAACTCCAGTACTCGTACCACTACTGACCATGACACAATCAAGGTTTCCGCAACGGTTGTTGTGATTTATTGAAAAATCAGGAACTTGGTGACCTAGTGACGACCGTTTCTGCTTAGAAGATCGTGGGATCAATCAGAGGTTTCTTCACATTAAGGTGCTTTCTGTTCTGTTTTTAAACATGGCCACATGATTTCTAGATGAACATTTCAAAATATTTCAAGTGATTTTCAGTCGTAGGCTGGTTTATAACTATATTTCAAATGGTCCTATCTGCTTTGATCAATTTTCTTAATCGACTTTCTCTTTCGTTAATAACTCAGCTGCAAAAACATTCCCTGTTATGTTTGGTGTTCTGGCTGCTAGATGAGAACCTCAATCATCAAGCCATGTGGCAAAAATAGCTCGAAATCTGTTTGTTTAACCGTGTTTATCAACAGAGAAAGTCGGTGAAGATAATTGATCAAAGCAGACAGGATTTTTTGAGAATTAATCTAGATTTAACAAACCGATTTCATTTGTTTTGAACGATCGTCTTTTGTAATGGCTTGTTGTAATGTAAGGAGCTCGGTGGGCTAGTAGCAACCGTTTTTACTTACTGCTATCGCGGGTAAATCCCAGGCTGCTTTCTATTATTGAAGATTTTTTTTTGTAGATGAGGACGTTGAAAATTGCAGCTGATAGAACTTGGTCAGAACTATGAGTGAAAAAAATAGTACAGTCAACTCTCCCTATTATTGAAGGGACCATTGAGTTACGAAGGAAAGTTTTGGAATTCTTTATGGAAAAGGTGGTCAAAGTAGCTTGGGTTTTCATCGAGATAGGGACAGATCAAGTAAGGGAGCGACTGTATTATCGATAAAATATGACGAATTCTTGATTCACTGCCGTGAGATGACAATGTGAAGTAAATCCATTTTTTGAATCGTTCAGAAAACAGACTTTTATGTTCAACCTCGCAAAATGATTTTGAAAATTTGCAAAAAAAAATATGACTTGATCTAAACATAGCATAAAATATTAACCTTGATGTTTAAAACAGCTGGTGGCCGTCACTTTTATGTAGAAACAGAGAAAAAAAGTGCAATGGTGGTTATATTAAGTACCCAGGATCACATAAGACACATTTGGACATGTTCCAGGTGTACCTTGGGTTGTTTACAATCTTTTAAAAAACCCATCATACGACACATAAAATCAATTTTTTTTTTAAGAAACACAGTTGTTCCGTGCTGTTTGGCCAAACCTCGCTTCCTGTCACTACGGGAAAATGGCTCAGGAACGGTATACCGCCAACAACGTGCAAGTCGTACCCAAGGACAAAAGCCCTCCAAACTCCCCGGAGCTCCACCCAATTTTTAAAATATTGGGTAATCGTTAAGCGGAACCTCAAGGAAACAGCTGGAAATGAGAAACAGTTCAAAGCAAATCGACGTTCAGCATCAAATAAGGTTGATAAAACAGCGATACAGAATCTGATGGAAGGTGTGAGACGTAAAGCACGACAGTTCGCATTTGGAAAATCGGAAGACCAATCAAACAATTTTCCTGCATTTTATAGTCATTGAACTTCAAAAAGAAATAAAGTTTGATCATTTATGCAATAACAATCAGTGTGCACTTAATCATGACTGACCAATTTTTGACCGTTCCACCCTTTAACTGTCTGCGTGAAAAAAAAAGCAAACCAGTGTTGGTACACCTGTCCACCACACGCTTGAAGTTCGGACACGGGCCATTATGGGGTGCTTATTGCTTGCTGGTGGCAATGGCCGTGCCACTGTCCCCACGGTCAGCAGTGTCAGGGTCATAGTGTTGATGTGTTTTTAGTTTTTTTTTCTTCCTTCGAATATGACAGCACAACCGACGACGAAGACGCACGGTATTTCATTGTGGGATTTAGAAAATTCATGTTCCTGTCTTTTCGATATCCAGGCATGTGTTCGCGGAAGTGTTACTTGAACATCGCTGTCTAACATCCGGTTGTTGATCATCTTTTTTTCCGTTGCTTGGAAAGTCTAACAATCAACTGGATTTGTTTGGTGGGTTGACCATTTATCACTTCAGTGGAGGCGCTTGGTGGTCGGATTACGGAAAACAAGCACCATGCGTCACCTATATTTGTTAATCTTCTCTCAACAGCTGGCCAAAACGCGGTGTCATGCTTATATTATAGAATCTTTCTTTACTGCAATCGGCTATTTTCAACTAGGTAACCGCCAGCACAAATTGAACTCATTTCGTTTCATTCTTACCATGCGACGTTTAGTTTGGCAGTGTCGAAATTTGACCATGGCAGTTTTTCTTTAAACTCTCGCTCTCGTTTTTCGTCGATTTTCAATGCATCACCTCTAGAAGAAAAAAAAACCTAAAAGCAACGTCCCGATTTACCCATCGCTCATTTGCGAGTGCAAAACAAAAAAAAACACAAAGACTTGCCGTTTTTCCTTAAATTTTCCTACTGCCCGACATCTGACAACTTGTCATCACGACCGCCGTCAGTGGATCACAAGGAAAAGCCATAGAGTCGCACTCGCATCCCCGCCCCGTTGTCATTCCTGAAATCGTTAACGTCGTAATTAATCTTCCCCCAGTCGACTGCCGGGTGACACAGTCAGACTGTCTGGTTGTATTGATATTTGGGAAATAGTACCCAGTACCTCCTAGTACTAGTGTAGTAAACAGCCGAAACCGAAACTCGTAGAAGGAAACATGGAAATCTCTCCAAATTTAGTGCGCCCTTTCGATATAGTAATAACCGCGAGTGGCAGACACATTCTGTCTCCATTTGCTCGTGCCCGGTTGGGCCGGAGTGTGCGGGATTAATGAACCGTTAAAAGATGCAATCCTTCCCGTGCTAATTGGACCGTTTTAAATTTGCTTGAAAAATTGGTGGGTCACGATTAATAACCGGGTTTTTCTTGTTTATTTTATTCGAAATCACGCTAAGTGGTAGTGGGCTAAACTTGGCACGTTTCTTAATTTCATAAAGAAAATTATTACTGGCACAAAACGGTTTGCCAAATAGGTTATTTTCTCTTAATTGTTTTGATCAAAGCTCAATTTATTCGAATCCACTCTGCCGCCATTTTTTCTCACCTTTCTTGACTTGAGACGAGTTTGTTTTTCCTGCTGTCATAAATGTTTAAGTCGAGTAGAAACACTCGGTTAAGCGAAGGTTAACTCCTCAGGGAGTAAAAACAAAGCCGATCAAGGTTGCTGCTATTTTCCGGATCGTGGATCGTGCACGAGCCAAACTCTCGCTTGTGATTAGAAACAGCAGTAGGGTAGAGCGCTATTTCAGCCTAAGCGCCTATTTTCGCCCTATTGAGCAGAAAACATCAAAAATCGTCACTAATATTTAGTTCAAAAGCTACACTGCCAATAGTCGCATATTAGTCCCATATGGATTTTCGTCAATTTTGAGATAACAACACTATCCAATATCAAATTGACAATTGCATTCATATTGAGGTTAACTACCCCATTTCCGGCCTATTAGGCATAACCCACACTTAGTCTTTCTTAATCTAGCGTAGTTTAGCACCGAACGGAATGTTATTATTATGGATGGCTTAGAAATTTATTTACCTTTCCGTACGTACCGTAAGATTTGATAAAGAGAAACAAATTGTTGAGATATTGTTAAAAGTCTAACACTACTTCTTGACGCCAAACTCGGCCTACAGATTCTAAACTCGGCCTAACACATTGAAACGTAATTGAAACATCAATGAATTCACTTCGGCCTATCGAATGAAGATTGATTCGGTCGGAGCGCTTCATTTGTATTTGAGAATATTGGGTGCAAACACATTCACATTTCGAAAAAGAAGTGTAAATTTCTGTTCAGTATGATACACATAAATGGAGCGTCACATATCATATAAGGGTTACATTATATATCATGTAAAGTTCTGAAACATTTCATGCAACGTAGCAAATATTTTATACAAAAACCCATTGTTGTAAACAACATTTTTTACAAGTTGCTCGATTGCGTGAAATGAAATACAAGTTTACGTGAATGAATGTTTACATCACTATTCAAATCACGCGTTAATATTGACTTCGTTCGGTAGCATTTGAACTAAAGTATCGTACCAAGCGACCAATTTACATGTTAACGCCGAAATCATGGATTTATTTGATGTTTTCAGCTTGATAGGCCCAAAATGGGCGCTTAGGCCGAAGTAGTACTCTAACCTATGTATAAAACTACGGCCTTTGATCATGCAAAAAAACAAAGTAAGCGCATGTCAGCACTATCCTTTAATTCAATCGTCCAGAGGTCAAGTTACAGTTCTACTGTTTGAGTTGTCTTATTTTTCATTGATATAACAAAACATACAAGCTTTATTACGACTGAATTAAATTTGAAAAATATATCAATAAACTTACTATGAATTTTCAAATATTTACATGAGAATTGCACTTCGTAGCTTCGAATGGTATTTTCTCAATGCCTACTTTTTAATATGGGACTGATATGCGATTATAGGCTGTACAAAACTAAGCTTATAATAGTGCATGGTACGAATAGTTAAACCATTTTTTACGACGAAAGAAGTCCAATAGCATTTCAATTGTTTCAATGCATTGGGAGAGGCAATTTTGACGCTGCAGATATGTACCGCGTAAAAACTGACCATCCGATTTCAACATGCACAAATCAATAATAGGTTTGTTACGATGCGTTAGTTCATTAGCTACAACATAGATCCTATTAGAGTGCATTGTATGAATATTAACGCTCATTGTTCTCAAAACAAAAGAAGCGCTCCTAGTGAATCCCCCTTTTCTACGTTTATCCGTTGGACGAAGAAAATCTAATGGCGTTTCAATGCGTTAGGACCAGCCTTGTAAGCGGTCACGGTAGTCGACACATTTTTTGTGACAATCGACTGCCTTTGCTTTCGACACTTGCAAAACAAGCTATCATAGTACAGTATCAAACTCAAATGTCATACGACAGGCTCTGTCATACGACACTGTCGCTGAAGACCGTCACGAATGTATGTATTTTAGTTTTTCTCATAATAAGAGCTGCTGATGTTGTGCTTGTGTGAATTCTGAAAATAGCAAGCAATGAAGTCCTAGGAATAACATTTCTGATCAGAAATGGTTTAATTTTCATCAAATTGAGGAATTAGAACGAAATCACTCATGTCATATGATAGTTATTTGATAATTTTCTTTTTGCTCAAATGTTATTCTACCGGTTGTGTCTTGTGAGAGAGAGTGTACGAATACAAACAGACTGTCGCGCACGACAACGAAGCAAGTGTAGTAAAAAACGTCAACTGTTTCAACCCCTGGTTAGGACGGAATTGAATCTCGTAGAAAGAATTTAGAATCAAGAAGCAGATTTTAAACAATGTGTGATTCTTTATCAAATCCAACGGTACTTATGGAAAAGTGAATAAATTAAGAAGTCCTCTTTATAGAAATATTTCATTTTTTGTTCAAACCCGTTTGGAAAAGAGGTAAAGCGCGGGTTGTGCTCAAAAACCAAATAAAAATTGATTATTTTTGGCCCAAAACGGATAATATGCAAATTAAGATTATTTCATAGATTTCTGTGAAATTTTACCGAAATCTCAACAGCTGAACGTTCGGTCGGTGATTTTTCACAGAATATCAGTGAAACCGAACGTTCAGCTGTTGAGATTTCGGTAAAATTTCACAGAGATCTGTGGAATAATCTTGTGTGTGATTGAAATAAGATCGTTAATTTGTACTGTTTTGCACTCGCTTTGTTCGTCACTTTTTCCTATACCTAATGCATTGCTTGTCACAAAATCCCCTTAGAGCGTGATATAACATATGTATCTTATGAAATCAAATGTTACACATGGAAAGGTAAGTGAATTAGAAGTTCACCTTAGTGTAAACATTACATTTTGTTTGCACAAATCCGATAAAACTAAAATGAAATACGCAGATTGTGCTCAGTAGGACAAAAATTAGGCCGAAAACCCTATCGCAATCATAAATTTGAGCAGCCGAACGTTATTGCATTTTTCAAATAACAAAAATAAACCCTCTTTCTCTTCACGTGTCGGTGCTATTTCGGGAAAGAATGTTTCCCCCTTCAATTTTCCCGCCACTTCCGAGATGGAAAACAGTCCGTGTTTTGATTTAGTGTGTCGTAAAAATCATAGTATCAAGTAGCACGCAACGGAGCAACTCAAACTCGATGTCAGCAGGAATGTTGGTAAGCGTAAAAGTTGCTTCCTGGCTAGCTCTAGAAAAAACGCAACGCCTACGCACTATATTCCGCCACGTGGAACGGAAAGTAGCGGGCGCGTTTCTTTGATGCTGTTTTTCATGGGTCTACGCATAATAGATTAACGAAACATGTAAAAGTGGAACAAATTATAAACAAATGCGTTTACTTTATTTGAATACGGTACATCCATTCATGCAGATCGACCGAACTGGGAAAGAAGGATTTGTTTAAATGCAGTACCACGAACAAAAGATTTACAAAATTTGTTAAAAGAATCCCCGCTTAAACGCAGTCGAGACTGGAGAGTTATAACATGTTATGACGGTTGTCAAATAATTGCAACACAGAAACCACCATCAAGATAGCGCTATAATATGTTATAACCATTTATAACTCTGTAGTCTGAACGTACTAGTATACAGATTCTGTAATGTGGTCATTGAAAGACTTTGTTAACAATTTTATGAAAATGAGGTTAAAAAAAAACAAACATAGATAAATAGAATTGGCTACAAAATGGTGAATTGATGGGCTACAAAATGGTGAATTGATGGAGCGGATTACCTATCTCTGATCCTCACGGCTCACCGAGTCATATGATAACAAAAGGCTACCAGCTGAAACATGGACACAGCTGGTGGTGGTGTAGCCTGGGCAATTTTGGTAGTCCGGTTGCCAAGAGGTGCGACACCAAGAATGGCAGGCCCAAACAAGCCGCCCTGGAAAAAATATTAAGTTGCAAATACCGAAGAAAGAAATACGAATCGGAACAATCGGCAGATACCTACGCGAGGAAATAAGGACTGCGATTGGAAACTCGGTACATGGAACTGAAAATCGCTCGGTTTCCCGGGCTGCGATAGGTTAATCTATGACAAACTTCAACCACGTAACTTCGAAGTCGTAGCACTGCAGGAACTTTGCTGGACGAGACAAAAGCGGTCATCGAGCCGCTACTTTCTACCAGAGCTGTGGCACCACCAATGAGCTGGGAAACGGCTTTGTAGTGCTGGGTAAGATGCGCCAACGCGCCACGGATGTGCATGCTGAGGATTAAGGGCCGTTTCTTCAACTACAGCATCACCAACGTGCACTGTCCACACGAAGGGAGACCCGACGACAAGAAAGAATCGTTTATGCGCAGCTGGAGCAGGAATACGACGGCTGTTCGCAACGAGACGTCAAAATCGTCATCGGCGACATGAACGCTCAGGTAGGACACGGGAGGCAATGTACAGACCGGCAATCGGGCCAAACAGCCTGCATGCCGTATCGAACGACAACGGCCAACGATGCGTGAACTTTGCAGCCTCCCGTGGTATGGTAGCCCGAAATACCTTTTTCCCCGCAAGGATAAGCCACCTGACCAACACACAGAAAACCAAATTGATCACGTTCTAATCGACGGTAAATTCTTCTCCGACATTATCAACTTCCGCACGTACCGCAGTGCGAACATAGATTCGGACCACTAAGGAAGAGAATGGCAGGGAATCGTGGCTGCTTTGGACTCCAGAGGACGCCCCACGAAGTTGCCTATCTACAAGACGCTGATTAGACCGGTGGTCCTCTACGGCGACGAGACCTGGACTATGCTCGTGGAGGTTTTCGGTGTTTTCGAACGGAAGGTGTTGCGTGCCATCTACGGTGGAGTGCAGATGGATGACGGAACGTGGAGGAGGCGAATGAACCACGAATTGCACCAGCTGCTTCGAGAACCATTCGTCGTCCACACTGCAGAAATTGGGCGACTACGGTGGGCAGGGCATGTAAGAATGCCGAACGACGACCCACTAAAAATGGTTCTCGAAAGCGACCCAACAGGAACAAGAAGAAGAGGCGCGCAGCAGGATCGACCTTCGCAAATTACGAGGCTGGCGACGTGTGGCCATAGACCGAGTAGAGTGAAGACGACTTCTTCGGACAGCAGATGACTAAACTTATTTTATTTTATTAGACTTTATTTTTCGCTACACCTTTATCTCAGACATTATGATCAGAAGTGACATTTTTGTGCTACAATTTATTAAAAAATGACAGACAGAATTTTGAAAAAAGAAAATTATAAGATCCAAAATGGCCGATTTTTTGCAAAAATGGGAATGATTGCACATAACACATAATTTTGCTAAGTTTTATGCAAATAGGACGGTGAAAGATGAGTTTTTCCGATTCATAATTTGACGTGGAACTGCTCATTGCATAACATGTTAAAAAAAGGCGTGGTGCATCAGAGTAACCATGGGTGGGAAATAGTTAAAAGATGAGCGATATTTGTAGTGCAATGAAACGCTTAATCGATCCAGTGCTGATATTTGTCATTGTAATTTACAGACTTTCGCGTGATATTGACAAAATTGTTAATCACATAGTCACCGATACACTTGATCCTAAAAAAAAAAAACTGTCATAATCTCATTATTTTGTTCGTCAATGACAGAGAATCACCTGGAAACAAAAAGTGTAATTTTGTGCATTCTGAGTCACATTATTGTTATCCAAGCGGTTCAGAACGTAAATGCTTCTGCACTTTAAAGGCTCTATGTAATTGTTCTGCTCAAGTAATTTAATTTCGTTTCAAATTTAACTAATAAAAAAAATCTGCACATTTTCGTCACTGACTGCATTGTCACTGACAATTGACATGGTTTGCCTTGACGATGACTGTTAGTTTAAATGAGTGACCAAAGCAGTATTTTGAATATCGCCGTGTATTGTCGAGATTTTGCAGCACTGAATCAGAAATCATGTTTGAATCTTTATGAGTAGGTCATTCTATGTTAATGCTTTCGATGTTGTCATTTTCTTAGACACTGTCCATAAATGACGTAGTATTTTTAGGAAGCAACAGGGTGTGCCAAAGTTGTGACAAGCCATGTATTAAGTGCAGCCAAATACGCAACGATGGGAGAGGGGGTCTAAAATTGATCACAAATATTCAATAATAGGAGGGGGTCTAAAATTGATCAGAAATATACTACGTCATTTATGAATGATCCCCTTACTGATATTTCATTTCATTTTGCGTGACAAATGCCTGCAATAGATCATAATTTCTGAGTGTTGAAATTTCTCAAAAAATGGTTTTAGTCTAAAATCTAGGTTAACATGATTTCATATTGTTAGTTCGGATGGCAGGGCGTCCATTCAAATCCCATTTATAAATTTACGTTTTTTTCCCGGTTATGATAAACTTCAATGAAACTTAAGGTCAACTTCAATGAAATAATACATCCGTCATGTAACCGATTTAATCTCACGGGGTCATAAATGACCGCTGCCCATATAATTTCTTCAGCAGAGTTGCTCTACAATACGTCTACTTTGCAGAAAAATATGAGATGGGATTTTCATTAACACGCTTGATGACCTAGCTCTCCAAAATCCCATGGAATAATGCATTCCTGCAAATAATGAGTCTAATAATGCCTCCGTATTTTGAAAAAAAAAGCTATATTAATACAACAGACCTAAGCAGGAGAAACGGAGTATTAAAAGTTCTTCAAATCATCCTAGAGCTAGGTCTTGAAGTTGTCCAAGCTAAACAAAGTATTATGCGCAGTCTTCATCGAATTTTTGAACCCGTAGAATTTAGTCAAGCTATATAACATTTTTTGGGACACAAGGATCCCAAGTAGCATTGCAAGCTTTATCAAGGTTTTATAGCATTCTTCAAGTCCAAATCATGGTCTACAATACTATGATAAAACCAAGATTGTTACTTGGGATGTGTTAATAAAATATTTATGACCATTATGCACATTATGCACATTATCCTGAAGATATTTTACAGGATGATCGAAATCTTGATCCAAAATACACATTGAATTTTTTATTAGCCATTTGAACTTCGCAGAGCCTTATAACATCATTTCAGATGTGTGACTGTGGTAAAAAATTACAGTTGAAATTACAAAGCATTTTGAGTTCTCAAAAATGCCTGGAGTTCAGATCTTAATGTTTTACGGACAACAAGGTATTCTACGATGTCCCGACTAATCTTGTGAACCTGGTTTGCACAAAGTGCAGATATCAATGCTTTAATTAGATTAATCTCATGCAATTTTTATAGTTTTGATTGTGTTCGGCCTCGGGCACTTGCATGCCAATTAAAGATGAACTAGCCTATGGCTAAACATCTCTTAAATAAAGATAAAAAAAAAACTTGCATGCCAAGCATGGAGTTCGATATCGGTCATTTTTTATTGGCATGAAGCTGCTTCTCTATCTTCAACTAGCGGATCTGCCTCGCTAAAGCTTGAAACTGGAACTACTTCGCTCGGAAAACTCGGAACTCACACTTCTCCTCCAATGACAGCCAAAGAAAATTCTAAAAATTAACTCTGCGAGCTATCGTGGCTGGATAAACGGCAAAATCCAAAAGACGTTCACCCCGTGCGCGACTAGATTGCGAGTGTGAGATTATTGTTTTTATCGTTTTGAGGACTTTTATTAATTTACCACAGCGAAAGTCATAATTTGAACGTTGTAAACAGATGTGTAATAAAGTTAATGTAATGGTGCATGTGATATAAAATTAATTGATGAGCATGCATGATCTTTTCCGGCGAGATTTGAATTTTCCTGCATTTTTTCCCGGCAATTCCAAATTCCCGTTTTTTCAGGTTTCCCCGGATGATCCCTGCTAAATATTCCAAATTGAAAAGATTGAAATATGTTGATGCCCAACATAAAAAAAAGTTATCACGAAAATGTCAATGCCATGCAAACGATATGTTTTATCTAATCTAACATGCAGAAAGTTTACGAAGTTTCAGGACTTTTGAAGGTAGTATGGGCACTTTATTATACATTTTATATGATTTAAGAGTAGCGTACAACGGTTGTCTTGGTTATGTCTCTCTTTCCTCACGTAGATCTCTCATTGATACCATTCAAAGTACAATGCGTACATTAAGCACCTCAAACAATGGAAATAATAGAAATTCCTTCCGAAAGACACATTCTTTTTAGACACCTAAATCTCAAGTTGCCGCCAAGAGTCGAAATAGACATTAGCTTACATTGCAACACCATGAAATTCACCGGCCGCAAATTTGCGCCAACTTTCCCAAATAAACCTAAACTAACTATAATAATAATATTAATTTACAACCGTACAGAACACCGAATACAGTACGTGCTACATCGCCGGATCGACCTGAATACCAGCTGTTTCCTCCCTGTGTTTCTTGTTCTGTGGCAGCAACGCGATTCGAACGCACCCCGGTCGACTGTTGCCAACAGGTTTTCGGTCTGCGTATAGACTTAGAAGACCCAAGATTGCATTCACCGTGTTAAGTGACGTCTATGACCACGACAACGACGATGACACTCGCATCGCCTTGCACTCATAATATGGTCTTCTTGGCCGTTTTCTTCCTTTCGGCATGGTAATTTAATTTTAGCTTTTCTGTATCCTACCTAAAACGCACATCCAATGTTGGCACGTTAAACAACCAAAAAGAAGTTGACACCACTCTTGCCCGGGGATTTGCTGCAAGTTCAATGCACTTTTGCAACCACGTGATATTTCAGCAGATCATTGCGAGTTGCGTTGCACAAAAGGTCTACTAAATAGATGCGTGGGTCATCGCGTCGTGGCGATGTTACCTATAGATGGGAGATAAGTCGTCTATTTTTGGTCGTATAAATCAGAGTGCATTATCCCTATTTGCTGGGAAATTGCAGTGACATGGGGGACGGACATGGTATTTGGCACTGTCCACAGCTGTCTTGCTATTATTAATAGGACGTCACTTACAGGTTCGGAAAGCGGATCTTGGGCTAATTAGACAACCCGAAAGGCAATCTAGCAAGCAAATTGAAGGTGCTAAGTAATTTTCTGTGAGTGCAGAAAACAGGCATCGGTTTACACCGATTTGCGTATACAGAGCAAGAGCACACTAAATCCTTCACCAAGGTGTCAATTGCGTTCCCAGCAACCCATCAGAGTAGTACTGATGCTGCTGCAGCGTTTCATCTGTGAGAAAACCATTAATTACGCGCTGTGTACTACCGTGTTGTGCGGAAAACAAATCGTTTCGCTATTTTTAGGCAACAACAAACACTCACACACGTCATCGGTCGGTCGGTCCGTCGTCCCTGCTATAGATCCAAAACACCTCACACAACACTCAGCAGCAGGTTCTCTCCAATAAGTTGATGCAACGTAAAATTTGCTCCTATTTTAGAAAATAGAAGTGATGTAAATTCGCGCGTGAATGCTCTCCATCACTCAGCATCAAGGCAATAACCCTTTACCCTCATGGCTGAAATATCCCGGGGGGGGGGGGGTGTAATTATGCGTTTTTGGTTTATTTTTCTTATAACACATAGAAGCCGCCAGAGACTTACGGACAAGTGGTTCTGTTCTTGATCAGAAAGAGATCATCTAAGATATGGAGCACTGGACACAGCTGGAAATTAGTTACGCCATGCGATCAATTGCGCTGATTATTTAAACATTTTAATTAAACGTTATTTTACGCTTTGGCGTAAATATCAGCTCTGCTGCCAACAATATTTGGCTGTTACAAAAAACTGAAAATCCAACTGGAATAAAATGAGAACTATTTATCTAACTGCATACGATCGGCTTGCATGGATCGTTAGCCCGTAGCTCTAGACTGACAGCTGCCCACGATTTAGTGGAGGCGCGTGGTGTTTACTATAGAGACGTACTGTTCGGTTTGTGCATACGTAAACTGTAGTTACATTTATGATGGATTTCCCTTCACATTTGCGATAATGAGCAGTTGTAGTCTCGTTGCTGAATGTATCAAACTATTTTCATTTTCAAAAAGTCCTCCAACTCCAAGAATGCTAATGAGCATCGACGAGAAAGTGCTCCAGCAGGAATTAACCCTTTCGTTTCCGGAAACTTTTTCGTTGTTTTGAGATGCAAAAATGTATTTTTGAAAAAAGTGCTTGAACAAATGTTTATCAAAAACCATCAAATCCATCAACATTTTTTTTTTTGTTTAAAACCAATAGTATGGTAATTGTTTTTACAATCACTACTCAGTTGAATCCTCAGGAATACATATGAACGAGAATAATGCATACTCGGAGAAGCTTAAATAAGTATGTACTAAATATGAGACGGACCGAAAAGTTGTGAATCATCTTTGCTACAATGGGAACAAGAGAGTTAACATACGGATCATTGTAAAACAAACCACCCCAGCTTGATTATGGCCACCATCTTCATCGATACATTCAGTCGGGGTTTCAGCCAACATTCACCACCAGATGGAGAGCAGTCTCCGTTTGGCGTGGGACTGGTTGTATACGATTTCAATTAAATTTTCTTAAAAAGTTGCCTATATTATCGATTATGCAGGTAGCTTAACCACGAAACTGCGCCTGTCCTAGACTGAACGTTAGTGATACAGAGAGATTAAAAAATTTGAAATTTGCAACTAGAAAATATCCTCGGAGTGGAGTGGAAATCGAATCCGGCTCCTTCTACTGTGGTTTGTCTGTACTAAAACAAAACTAACGCTTCAAATTGTCATATGATGATGACATGGCCCATGTTCTAGCAATGTTTCAAGGATATTTTTAATTTACAAATGTCTGGAAAAGTAAATTGCGTGAATTTTAAGTAAAAATCATGAACTTTTTTGGTGTGAACCACTCATGTGGGATGGGATATTTCGATGTCAGAGATGTTTTACCACAAAATCCTCACCCTACGGATCTTCAGCACATAGTCATATTAATAATGGTTTGTTAATGCAGTCAACCCTCCCTTACTCGATATTCTGTATCTCGATATTTTCCCTAACTCGATGATTATCTAAGTATCTTCAATTTTAAAAGCATTTCTCCCTCCCCAACTCGATATTTCTTCAACTCATTACCTCCCTTTTCGATGGGCTTTAATTAATTTCCCCATGTTTTTAACTCCTTAATTCGATGTAATGTGCTATAACTGTAACTCTCAAACCCCCAACGTCTGATACTGAAAAATGATAAAACTATCATAACTTCGTCATTTCCGGAGTGATTTGAGATTTGGGCGTAATTGTATTTGTAAACAAACACATCAATCGCCGATTTATCGCGAATAAAAGATCAATTTTGAAAACTAATAACACTATGAGGTAGAGGTATGATTCCTCTATCATTTGGTATAGTTTGTTTATAAGATCGAGCTTTTATTCACGAGAAATCGGCGATTGACCTGTTTGTTTACAAATACAATTACGCCCAAATCTCAAATCACTCCGGATTTGTGAACAGATTTTTTTATCTATCCAACTAAAAAAAGGCAAACTATTTCATGAGCCTATGTTGAAAACATAATTTTATTCTGAAAATATTTTAATTTGAAATAGGGTAGTTTTTCTACGTTGGAGGTTGAGAATTAATTGTGATCTACTAAACAGATTTCAGGATAAAATCATATGCGAAGAAATTAGATAATAATATTCAACATGCCCATTTTTTTAATAAAAAACATTGAGTATAACCTCAAATTTCATATGAATATCGCAGCTAAATAGATATAAATATGAGAAAATTTAATTAGTTGAGCTGGTAAGCGTGACTGCTTTCTCACCAAGTGGGCTCCCTCCAAGTCGAGGTCGTTGGTATTTTAGAGTGAAAAATCTCTGGTCACGTCATCGGAAGGGAAGTACAGCCGTTGGTCCCGGCCCTTGTGTTCATGGGTTCAATAGGTTACACACACAGGTCACTCGATTGTGGAACAGAGACCGACGCTATTACTTACTTACTTAAGGGTCCTGTGCACCACCAGCGGTGCAAAGGGCCAACGTGAAAGACTTCCATCCTGGGCGGCTGCTCGCTTTTGCCTTGACCTGGGCCCAGGTCAGATTTCTATCGACTTGCTTAATTTCCTTATTGAGGCTCCGCCGCCATGAGCCCCTGGGTCTGCCTCTGCTGCGATGTACTGCTGGATTCCAATCCAGCGCTTGCTTGCAGATTTCGTTTCCGCCCCGTCGAAGTGTGTGGCCGACCCACCTCCACTTTCGCTCTCGGCTTCTGATTACATCGACGATGAAGCTCGGCATTCGAGATCCAGTTGTGAGGCCACCAGGCACGAATTATATACCGCAGGCATCGGTTGATGAAGACCTGCAGCTTTTGATTGTTCTCCGCTGATACACACCACGTCTCGCTGGCGTATAACAACACAGATTTCACGTTCGAGTTGAAAATTCGGATTTTGGTGCGTTGACTTATCTGGTTGGATCTCCATACGTTTCGTAAACTCGCAAAGGCAGTCCTAGCCTTCTTGATTCGTGCACCTATGTCGCTCTTGGTCCCGCCGTCCGACGCTATTTGGCTGCCAAGATATTGGAAACTTTCGACCTTCTCCACTGCTTGCCCCGCTACCGTAAAGTTGGAAGGGTTGCCCGTGTTGATATCCAACGATTTGGTCTTGTTGACGTTGATGGTGAGACCCGCCGCAGAGGAGCGTTCGGCTAGGTCATTGAGCTTACTCTGCATATCAGAGCGCCGTTGTGCTAGTAGAGCAACATCATCAGCCAAATCGAAGTCGTTGAGATGCTCCATGGTGATAGGCTGCCAAAGCAGCCCACGGTTCGGTACACGGTCAATTGCACCTACCATGATCTCGTCGATTACGATGAGAAACAGTAGCGGTGATAGTATACATCCTTG
The DNA here is from genome assembly GCF_037179485.1 of Ochlerotatus camptorhynchus. NCBI lineage: Eukaryota > Metazoa > Arthropoda > Insecta > Diptera > Culicidae > Ochlerotatus > Ochlerotatus camptorhynchus. The sequence goes on from NW_027040576.1 coordinate 975,853, forward strand.
TCTCACACCAGCGACTACCCGGATAGGGTCGGACAAGGCTCCGTTATGCAGAACTCTGCACGTGAAAGCCTCATACTGCGCTTCGATGAGGTTGACGATTTTATCCGGGACTCCCTTGCGTCTCAGGGCGCCCCACAGATTCTCGTGATTGAGACGGTCGAAAGCTTTTTCATAGTCAATGAATACCAAATAAAGGGACTCTTGGAATTCATTGACCTGCTCCAGGATGATGCGGAGCGTGACAATATGGTCCACACAAGATTTTCCGGCACGGAATCCTGCCTGCTGCCGTCGGAGAGTCGCGTCGATCTTCTCCTATATCCGATTCAGGATAACTTTGCACAGAACTTTGAGAACAATACACAGTAACCGACGCTATTAGGTGATGTAAAATGCTCGGTGGTCTAGTAGCAACCGGTATTGCATACTAATCAGAAGATCGTGGGTTCAATTCCAGGGTCATTTTCATCATTGAAGTCCAAGCTGTTTCTCTTAAAAATGTAATATTGCTCCTATTTCATCAGTTTTTGACCGATTTGATGAGACACCTTCAAATCGGTCAGGAGCTGCTTCTAATTTATGATTTTGCAAAGGTTGGACCAAATTTTTGCTTTACTTTAAAATATAAAAAAACGGTGAGATCAAAACCACTTTGGTTGGACTAGGCTTAGGGTTCTTTACTTTGGGATCTAAAAAGCAAGTTTAAACATGCAATGTATATATCTACGAAATGGGCTCGACTATTGCTTTCCGATTGTTTAATTGTCAGTCAGGGATTGATCGCTCTTTGGAGCATCATTCATTACTTTTTAATATAGAAAACTAACGTTAAGTCCAATTATATGTTCAGTTAATCCATCTTAAAATAGATAGATTAATGCTAATCTTCTCCTCTTAGAAATATCGCACCGTTGAGCCACGCACTGGAAGATTCACTAGGGTGCACACTCGGGTGCACACTCGGGTGCACCTTCAGTGCAAACACAGAGTGTGGCTCAACGGAGCGGAAATTTTGAAGATTATTCGGGAGAATAATAGCAATTATTAATGTTTTAAGAAGGATTAAGGGGGTATTCCCAATATTTTGCCTTTTTTCGGCCTGTTTTTCAATTATTTTTTTTTTCAAGGAAAATGAATAGTAATGCGCCTAACTCTTTGGGATTCTTGTGTATTGAACATTAAAGTTTCAAATAAATTTTTTCGACATAAAAAAAGACATTATTGACGTCGCAAAATGGTGGCAAACAGACCCCTGTTCGCCGCAAACGCCTGGACGGGCGAAGACTTTTCTCTGGAACGGCTTCATCTGAAACAGATTTCGTGATGAATTAATAATCTGCATAAGATTCTCTGGAGCTTCTCCCGTTGGCAGCAAAAAATCTTGCAAATTAACAAAATGGCGGCCATATGAAAAAACAGGCGATTTTTAGCCCGCTTTTTTGCAGCTTTAAGGTGCTTTAAACAATGTTAAATGTTAATATTTTTGGCTGAAAGTGGGAGAAGCTCCAAAGAATTTAATAAGGAACAAAATGCGCAAAGATTTAAGTCAATATCTCTTATAGTTTCTGAGAAAAATCTTCGCCCGATAAAAAAAATGTGGTTTCGAGAAAAACGCGTTTAAAGTTTTGACTTTAGTTAAAACCATTTTGGGGGTTCTTACCATTAGTCAGCTATGCCTGGACACCGAATTCGCTGATCGGAAAACGGCTTGGGGGGATGAAAGTATATAGTCTAAAGTACAAAAAAACGTGAAAAAAAAAGTTTGATTTTTTGAAAAAAAAAGATCGGGAATACCCCCTTAATTGAACATTCACTTGGACTTAACGATAGCTTTCCATATTCAAAAGTAATGAACGATGCTTCAAAGTGCGATTTATCCCTGAAACGACGTCAGACGAGTGAAGCCCGGAATCAGATGTCCGACGTAATGATGGAACTCAAAATGGGGACTTCCGGTTTCCGAGTAAAATTTAAGCTGAGGTGATTCAGTAAAAGGGAAGGCATTAGTTTTATCAGTTGTTTCTATACCAGCAGCATCAGTTGGATAACCCGGTGTGAATCATGCGATCGTGTGTGCATTCGATAGCAACTTTTGTTTCGGTGCCCTTTATGCATGCTGAACAACGAACTCCGTCCCGTAACAAAAATCAGCAAGCCGCGTTTTAAGTTTGCATCATACCAATGCTTCTTATGTGATGATACAAACAATTTTACCGTCGTTCCAAATTCTTTCAGCACAAAGTTGTTGAGTTTATCCAGCATTATGAAAATATAGGTAATTAGCTACCATTTGCATTGAAACATTGTTTTGACAAAAACGACTACGGGACCGACAAGCGAAGAGCAGCAGTGCAGAGCTCTGTTACTTTTGTCGTTGGCATTGAAAGCAAAATTTTGATGAATGAGCGTTTAAGCTTCCATTTCCCCAATGGGAGCACGAGGTTCACATATGTCAATTTTGTAGAGAAAAAAAAAGAGCAGAATGCGAATCCCGTTCAGATGGAAGCAACTTACAGGATTGCGGAGAAGAAAGCACTTTTCATAAAGCACAAGTCAGACAAATAAATGCTACATGCATTGACGTATAACTCTGATGATTTAATTTTAAATTAGGCATTAGGCGATTACGACTATACGAACTTCCACTGGAAGTTTCCGACCGCAATCTAGCGTTGATTCGTCAGAATCTTGAAAACATGTTATTGTGCTGCAGAATCATACAAATTTATCTACCTTATTAATAGATGCCTATTGATTTTTGTCATGTCCAGCGCACGTATCAGTTGGCCACAAATCAAAAAATCTTAAATGGATAAATACAACGCTTTTTTGTATTTTTAGTAACACCATATCGTAGCCAACACTCAATTACCATTATGGACGTGACTAAAGCTTTTCTAAACCCACTCAAAGCGGTGCCGGTGGTGTAGTGTTAAGCGTGATTGCCTAAGTCTTGAACATTTCTTTTTTAGACCGGAATTTTGAAATGTTTTGTATGACTGAATTACCTATTATAATTGGACTGACATTATTTACAGGTATTCTTAGGGTGTTTCACCTATCAATAATTCCACAATTTTCTCAGAAATCAAGTCAAAATGTATCCAAAATAAACTTAACAGGTAACGCGTTGAGCATTTTCTTTTAAAAACAGTTGAAAGTCACATCTCTAAATTTTGCTTCCAATTCTTTATCATTTTAACAAGGACTCGTTTAGATTTATCTTCATAATTCTCTTTATTTTTTTCCTTAGAATATTTCTCATAATTCCTCTAGTATACCCTTCAGAACAATTAGGGAATTCATCGCTGAATAGCCTTGACATTCTGCTCAGAAGTTACTTGAAATCCTCATCAAACTTCTCCTCTATTTCATAGAAGCTCTCCTAAGAAATCCCTTAGTATTCTTGCAAAATTCACTTGAAATGTTCCCCAAAATTGCCTTAGAACGCTCCCAGAGATTCATTGAAATTCTCACAAAAAATCCAGAAATTGATTGAAATTCTCATGAGAGTTTCGTTGGAATCTTCCTGGTAGGTAATTCCTTTGCATTCCTCTGAATTTGAATTCTCCTTAGAATTCCTTTGGCAGTATGCCCAGATTTACATTTTTTTAATTTGTCAATCCTTATTACAATTCTCTTGGATTTTTTATTACAATTCCATCGGAAACTCCTGCATAGCATTTGTGCAACCTCTAAGCTTTTATCAATCTTTGGCATTTTTTTAACAGTCTCATATTTTGGGGTTATGCATCAAACTAGAGAGGGTGGCCTATTGGATTACATATACTTGTTTCAAAATGAAGCACCCTAGTGGGCAACGACCTTCGAATTATCCCCAATCAGAACTCCCTTGTAATTTACTCAAAGCTACTACTCTTCTATGCATTCCTCCAGCAAACACCCCTCGGGATGATGCAAAACAAATGAAATTGTTTTAAAAATTCCTTTGAAACTAACCTCAGATTCAAATTTCCTTGGAATTTTTATCTCAATTCTCTTGGAATTCAAATCGAAATTCCTTTGGAGTTATTGTCAAAAATTCATCGAAATTTTGCCCAGGATTCCTTTGAAAGTGCCATTGAATTTTTCATCAGAATTAAATTTTAATAATTTCACTCAGAAAATAAATTCTCCTCAAAATTTTAGTTGGAAACTTCTTTAAAAATCTACTGGACTTTTCCTTAAAATCCCTATGAAAAACCTCCTCCAAAATAACATTTAATTTTACTCATACCTACCTCCATAAAATTCACCTGACGTTCTTCTCACAATGCCTATGTTAATCTTCTCAGAATTGAGGTTACCCAGTTTGGCATAAAGCCGTTTGGCATAAAGGACATTTGGCTTAAAATAATGGCAACGTTAATTTTTAAATGCGGTTTAATAACCTTGAAAAATACTCTTTTCCTGCGTAGCTACGTCCTGCCCGTGTAATTTTAAGCCAGAGGAGCGAAGCGACTGACGAGCGTCTAGAATAAGCTTCTAAAGAAAAAGCTTCTTAAGAAGATTTTAAAAGAAGCTTGTTAAGACGATTCTAAAAGAAGCTTCTAAATGAAGCTCAATCTAGACGTTTGCACGTCGGCCCGTTCCACTGACTTAACAAAACGTACAGGACAGTAAATCTGAATAGCTAGGGGAAATGGCTCTAATGTTGGCCTATCGATCTAAGATTGGGCCCATCGCTAAAAATTAGCTACTTATCAATTTTATATAAATGTACGCATCATTGGGACGGTACTAATGGATATTTTTGGTCGCTATTGAAAACTAAGTCGATTCCTGAATTTATGAATGGGCCTAAATTAGGGGCATTTAGACCCCTAATAATATTCCTTAGCTGCCATTAGACATTCAGTCAGGTATCAAATAAAAAATTATAAATTTTCTTTCATTGGTTGCGCGATATAGAATGCGCAGTTAATAAATTAGTATTTTGCGCATTCTCAAATTCGAGTGAACTGACCTTAATTTTGGGTAGGTAGGATTCAAATCAGTTCTACGACTTGCAACAATTTCGCAGATGTTGTTTAACATTAATAGTTTTTCAATTGTGTTTCAATAGCTGCTCAATAGCATGCTCATGTAGAAAGAGAATATTGAGCGCACTGAGAAGCTAAACGATCCTGTATTGACAATCATGAGATGGGGCGAAAAGTTATGAATGTCCTGTGCTGTGAGAAAGAGTGGTTTAAAAGTTAGGTACAGCACTGTCATCAGAACAACAAGCTGAAGAATGTCTGTCAATGTACATAGGTTTTTTTGAAAATGTGTATGATCGACTGTCAACGCAGGGGGAGTATGATCGACTGTCAACGCAGGGGGATAATTTGATCCCCGATTCTATTATCTATTGCGGGTCCGTGAGCACACTTTTCATTTTCAAAGACCAATACCTAGATGTTTCCTAAACAACAAAATCATTGCTTTCAACAAAAATTAAAATGATTGAAAACAAAAAGCCACTTACCTCTTTCTCTTCACCGTCGACAGGAGAATCTTGTCGCTCAGGATCAATATCCTGCAAGGAAAGTTAACGATCATGAGCCAAAAGGACCTCTCCCCAAAAGCAAACATTACACACCTCCATATCGACGTGCACCACACCGGTGGAGCGTCGCTTAGGACGCCTCCGTCTCTGGATAACCGCCTGCGTCGCTTGGGCATTACTGCGGTTCTCGTTTTCCTTGTCATTCTCCTTGTTCTCCTCACCACTAGCCTTCAATGGTCTGTTGCGCAGGTGTAAGCTGGCATCGTTTTGACTGCTTACTGCTGCTGCTGCCGCCGCCGCTGCTACTGCTGCTGCCGAGGAACTCAGCTCAGGAGCTGACGTTGGACGAGATGATGCTGTGTTGGGTGGGAATGAAAATTACCAATTCAGGCGAGTCGAATCCAATAGCCAGGAAGGTTAGTACTTACTGAATAGATTGCTACTGTCGCCGTTCTGCCTTCGTTGGGCCAACGAGGACATTGAAATACTATTAAGTTCATTTTGCTGCTGCTGCTGCTGTCGACTATTCGAGGAATCCAGGGCAGTGACGGTACTGCTTGCGGCATTGGTGGCAGGTGTACTGGTCGGCGCGGTAGCGTCTTCCAGTTTGAACTATTTTTCAAATAAAAAATGAATGAATTCGATTAGTTTGGATGGTTAAAAAACAGGCCAGAAATATTGCTGTATGAACTAAATTGAATCACTCATATTAGACATGTTTTTTCCCATAAAATTCCTTTCCATAGTCTTATATTTCCTGGAAGCAGCGACAAATTTCAACAATAAGAGCGCACCTAAAGCCATGCACATTTTCGGCAGCTCTCAAACAACCTACCTTAGATCCGGCGTCCACTTTCAACCGCCACGAAGGCCTCCGTTCGGCCATGGTCGAAGATTGATGATGATGATGATGTTGATGCAGTGGCGACGAAGGTGCACTCGTGTCCTTCCGCAGTGAGACTGCACCTTCGACGGCCGCAGCCGGAGTCGTATTCGAGGAGGTGGACTCACTTTTCGTTGTCGCCGTCGCGGTGGCGGTCGATGGCACTTTTGAGCAAACGAAGTTCTCCTTATCACTTTCGGCATATTTGTTAGCCTCCTGCCGTAGTTTCTCCGCTAGTGTAAGCGAGTTGGCATTATCGATATCGAACAGGGATCGTTTGCTGGTGCCGAAGGAACTCGGCGTCCGGATGGTGGCCGCTACAGAGGCAGACGACGCGGGCGTCGTACTAATCGATGATGAATCTCCCTCTGCTATCGTTGACTTCGTCGTCGTCGTTGTCGTCGTTTTCGTTAACTCGTCCGAATCAGTCTTCTTGTAAATATTATTGTTACTACTGTTAGGATTGTTGTTGTTCGTGGTGCTGCTGCTAGTGGTGGAGGTGATGATTGCACTAGGCACGCTGAAGGTCGCTGTCACCGAAGGGACGCTTTCCTTGCTCTTATCTTTGGCGATCGTTGTTGTGGCTTCACTGCCGCTGCTACTGCTACTGCTGGTAGTCGTCGTGATACTGCTACTAAGCCTCGGGGTGGTGATCGTGTAGGACACACTGATCTTGCCAATATCGTCATCGACCGTACCTGTATCAACACCTCCCCCTCCCCCGCCGCCGTCTCCTCGATGGGACTTGACCGTGGCGGTCGTTGAAATGCTGGAGGGAGGTGCGCTAATAGTGAAACTAGCGGATACTTGCTGATCAACGGAACTGCTGGTGCTGGTGCTACTGGACGGTAGAGCCGATGAAGGAACTTTGCTGCTTACCTCGGAACTGGCATCCACCGATGGTACGCGATCGTTGACGAGAATGGAGGTGGATGAAGCGGTACTGCTTGGGGTGGTTGTGGTTGTTGTTGTAGTGGATGAACTTGCGGATGGGTCGCTCTGTTGATTCGAGTGGACAAGGATTTGTACATGTAAGCAGGATGTAGGCAGCAGTGAGTAGTAATAAGGTTCAGTGAAGGATGATCTTTTTTTTGTGTGCGTAGTCTGTATTGTCAATGGGCAATGACGCAGATGGAGAACTTCTTTGTCCTTTACTATGAGATGGATTAATAACTTCAAATGTAGGTCAAGGTCATTCGGGCGGTGCGCGAGAACACAGTTTGCTACATACTATCTTGTAGTCTACCGTTGTTGGCGAGATCAAATCATTCTGGAAAATGTAATCTCAATCTCATACAATGACCTGGCAGACGAGAATTTGGAGCAGCGCCAAATTATCAAGCACAATACTTATCGCCATGCTAAATACATACCGTAGATGTATGTAAGTACGGTGTAGCCGGCTTAAGGTATAGAAACGGATTTTTCGGAAGTTGAAAATGCCAAACGATTCAAGCGACAAGCGTTCTTTAATTTCAGAATAAAAGTGTTTGAATCAAGTTTGATTGGGCCAGTTTTTGAGATCCTGGAAGGTTGAGTCTTTGGTAAATATATTAGAAACGAAACAACTAATCCAAAATATATTCAAAAAGGATTTATTATTCAATTGTCTTAGCACATGGATTATCGACCGGCGCATGGAACCACCTATCTCTCAATTTGTTGAAAACACACGTATTCTTTCCGGCATATTGAGAATTCACAAATTCAACTTTGTAGCGCTGAAGGAGGTTTATTGGAAGAGAGTTCGTGGGGCAATACCAGGCGGGATTCATGGGTGCCCGCACTACTACGGACCCCATTTTCGCGATTCGGCAGAAATGCCGCGAAAACAACGTGCCCACACATCATTTGTTCATCGATTTCAAATCCGCATACGACACAATCAATCGAGATCAGCTATGGCAGATTATGCACGAGTACGGATTTCCGGATGAACTGACGCGATTGGTCAAGGCGACAATGGATCGAGTGATGTGCGTTGTTCGAGTATCGGGGACACCCTCGAGTCCCTTTGAATATCGAAGGGGGTTACGGCAAGGTGATGGACTTTCGTGTCTGCTATTTAACATCGCGTTAGGAGGTGTGATCAAAAGAGCTGGGATAGACACGAGCGGCACGATCTTCATGAAGTCCATCCAGCTTCTTGGCTTCGCCGATGAGATCGTTAGCATGGCACGGAACTATGAGACGATGGCGGAAACATACATCAGACTGAAGGCTGAAGCTAGACGGATTGGACTTGCCATCAACGCATCGAAGAAGAAATATATGAGGATCTAGGGAAGACAATGTTAACCTACTACCCCGAGTTCATATTGAAGGTGACGAAATTGAGGTGGTCGACGAGTTCGTGTATTTGGGCTCACTGGTGACCGCCGAAAATGATACCAGCAGAGAAATTCAAAGACGCATTATGGCAGGGAATCGTAGCTACTTTGGGCTCAGGAGGACGCCCGGTCGAATAAAATTCGCCGACGCACGAAGTTGACTATCTCCAAGACGCTGATTAGACCGGTGGTCCTCTACAGCCACGAGACCTGGATTATGCTCGTGGAGGTTTTCGGTGTTTTCGAACGGAAGGTGTTGCGTAGCACCTACGGTGGAATGCAGATGGATGACGGAACGTGGAGGAGGCGAATGAACCACGAATTGCACCAGCTGCTGGGAGAACCATTCATCGTCCATATTGCGAAAATTGGGCGACTACGATGGGCTAGGCACGTCGTACGAATGCCGCACGACGACCCAGTGAAAATGGTTCTCAAAAGCGACCTAACAGGAACAATAAGAGGCGCGCAGCGTGCAAGGAGGATCGACCAATTAGAAAGTGACCTGCGGACCCTTAGCCGACAACGAGGCTGGCGATGTGTGGCCATGGATCGAGTAGAGTGGAGACGACTTATTCGGACAGCAGAGGACAACAAGGCCTTAGCCTGATTGGCAAGGTAAGGTAAGAAATCCAACAAGGCTCCCAGGGTCGATCACATATCAACAGAGATGCTCAAAGATACGCACAATTGTAATATCTGAGACAACGCGAGTGAAGGTCCCAAAGAAAGGAGATCTGACTTTGTGCGACAATTGACGAGGTATCTTTTGTTACTGTTTATTATCTCAAAGTTCAGTTTCCAAGATATTCTGAATCAGATACAGGAGAAGACCGACGTGACTCGCCGGTGGTAACAGGTAGGATTCCGTGTCTTGTGTGAAGCTTATTGTCATTCTGGAGCAGATCAACGAATTCCAAGAGTCCTTGTGTTTGGTATTCATTGAATTGTGTACCGAACCGTGGGCCGCTTTAGCAACCTATCACGATGGAGCATCTCAACGGCTTTGACAAATATTTGACAGATTATGTTGCTCTCTATAAGCACAACGGCTGTTTCATATGAAGAGCTCAACGACCTAGCCAAACGCTCTTCTGCGGCGGGTCCAACCATCAACTCAACTATATCAAATCGTGGAATGTCAACAAGAACAACTCTTTCGTCTTAACGGTAGCAGGGTAAGAAGCGGAGAATGTCGAAAGTTCCCAATATCTTGGCAGCCACATAGGGTCATACGGCGCATATCAGTGGAGACCACACAAAAGCTGAAGATCTTCATCAACCGTTACCCGCGGTTTTTAATTCATGCCTGGGTGGCCCCACCGCTGGATCTGAAATTCAAGAACGTAAGCGGAGGTAGATCGGCCACACACTACGCAGGAGTGGAACCCTGCAGAGGTAGACCCAGGGGCTCATGGCGGAGCAGCATCAACAAAGAAATCAAGCAAGACGATGGGAATTTGACCAGGGCTCAAGCCAAAGCAGAAGCAAGCAACCGCCCGGGATGGAAGTCTTTCACGTTGACCCTTTGCACCACTGTAGGTGCTCAGGATTCTTCAGTAAGTCAATTATTTTGTTATTTAATTTTAGTAGGTAGGCCTAATTTTGTATGAGTGTTAGTAAATTAATGTTCCAGCCAAGAATCGTAAGGGTCTGCTACGTTTGAGATAAGGACGTTTGGCATAATCGCTATGATTCGTCATATTTGTGAAACTAATAGTTAATTTACAATCTGTGATTATTTATTTTTAAATGGTTGCTCGTACTTTCCATGGTTCCATGGTATTTAAGACTTTGGAAGACTGCTCGAATTTTCCGAAAAGGAAATATTTTCCCTAAAACTACAATTGTATGCGAAAGAACTAGCAGAAATGAAAAGGAATAGTAATGTTTGGTTGCAAATTAGGGAGCATCCATTAAGCACGTCACGCTCTAAGGGGGAAAGGGGATACAAATGTGCGACAATCAATGCATTAGGTATAGAAAAAACGTGACGAAAGGGACGAGGGGGAGGGGGTTGATTTTTCCTGAATTCCCCTGATCCCTTAATTTTGCCGTTATGCTAAACGGCCTTATGCCAAATGTACCAGACCCAGCGAAACATCGTTGACAACAGACTGCGGCCCAGCGGAAACCTTCGCCATGTATTTACAGCCATTCAGCACGGACCAAGTTCCCTTCAGTTTCATCACGGCCGCATCAAAACAACAGGGTGGCATCTGTGGTCTATCACATGTTTTGTGTTCCTTACCCTAACGGCCGCAATCGTTGAAGGCTCAACGAGCATTCTCTCTACTCGGCTGCTTGCAGCTGTTGAAGCAATTTTGATAACGGCTCTACGATAGGATAGTTGGTTTGTTGCCGAACATTCTGTGTTTGCTTCTCTCTCCAGAAAAAAAGGAAACGGTTACGGAACCTGTCCAGAATCTGCAGTATGACTGGAGCCACTGATTGCTGGCTGACATGTGAAATTCTCTGATTTATCGGGAATCAGGGTATCCAGATTTTTCGTATATTTTCATCCACGAAATCAGGGTATCCAGATTTTTCGCATATATTCCTCCAGTAAACAAGCTGAGAAGTTTTGAACATAGCACCTAGATCCTATTTTGGCAAATTAGATTTGATTTTTCATGCCGACACGGATGTTTTTTTACTTTATTGATATGGGACAAGAAACCACAAACTTCATTGGATGGCATTTTAATTGGCATTTATTCTCCATCTGCGTTCATTGATTACAATACTAAACTTATAGGTGTGCTGTAGTAACTGTAGTGTTATAATGATGCTTTATACTTATCTATTTTTTTTTCAATAATAGAAGAAACTCAAAAGAAACGAAAACGAACATCACAACGCATTTCAGCCCTTTTTTTTTAGCTCAAGCAAGGGTGTTACTTCGTCAGCCACTTGTATGGGTAAAATTGCATTAGTTCTTATTTATCGTATGAATATTTACAAATTCCAATAGCCCCTGATCAACAGAGGTTTGAGTAAATCACAAACGGACGGATATTTTTTGCCGGGAAAATGAGTCTGCCAACAAAATACTTACCCTTACTTGAGACAAATGTATCGTGGTATGCAGTAGGGCATATTGCAAAATTCCAACGTAAAATAACAAAATATCAAACTCAGGACGAGGGGGAAATCGAAAAACAAGAAAGAAAATCCTTTCACCAAACCAAAAAAAAAAAACAAAATAATACAAAAATTCAAATAATGAACGGCCCTTGGACGGAGGACCTCCGCCGTCGGTTACTTACATCACTGTTGGTGGAGTTTTTCTTCTTGACCAGCTGCTCGGCGCTCTTGATTTCGTCCAGGGTAACGCCCTGGGTCGAGCGTCGCGTCTCGCGGACCCGCTTAGCGTGCGCTTTCCGCTGAGTTTCACTCTCTTCGTCGCGCGTTGGTGGCACGAAGGATCTGTTGGAATAAACGATAGGAAAAGAGGGAACGAATTGCCCGAATTAGATACCGGGTTGAAGAGAACATGGCAAGGTCAGTTACAGCACACTACATTCAGAGCATTCGGGTTTTTTTTTTGTTCGCACACTCCTGGAAGGTCTCTAACTAAATGGAGGTAAAAAGCGATCGAGCTTCAGCTCGTTTACATTCTAATGGTGGTGGGAATGATGGAGGACAATTTTTCGTTAGCGCGATAATCGTAGTGTTAGTACGGTGGGATGTTTCTTGTAGATACGAGTTTGAATCAACAAAAATCATTAGAACCACATGCTTCTCGCTTTGCCCAGCTGGTGAGCCGAGCTCTGTGACGGCAACATAACAGTGTTAGGCTACGAACGTGTAGGATCAAAACGACCGATCCTAAAACTGCTCAAGCGCAGTGAACAGTTATTTAAAATCAAACATCGACAGTATCAGAGTTAAATTAACAACAACTTCACACGGACGAGTCTAGATGGTAGGAGATAACCCAAACGCATCGAGATCATCAAGAAGAAAGCACAACCAAAGTAACAAACTGATAATTACTTGAAAAAGTTTTTGAAAATATTTCCCGGTGAAAGCTTATTCGTTGAGGTCACTGTCGGTGACGGTTGTTGCGATGTTGCATTGCTGTTGGTGATGTTGTTGTTGTTGTGGTTGTGATGGTTGATGTTGGAAGCAGCATGATTGTTGTTGGAGGCAGAGGACGCATAGACAGCAGTTACGCTCTTAACTGTTGCGGGTGCTTCCGCCGGCGACGGTTCTTTTTCTGCGGAGCCGGACTGTGAGGCTGCTGGCTGTGCTGTTTCTGATGGCGCTTTCGCTTCCGGCTGTTGCGTTTCCTGTGGATGCTGTTGTTGCAGTCTCTTCTCGTTGAGTGACGAGAGAAATTTATTGCGCTCATTATTAATCTTCGTCTTTTGGGCTTGTTCAATATATTTTCGATTGAGTTCGAACAGGCTATGATTTTTGTTGACCGCATTGCTGCTGGTATCGTTATTGTTGTCGTTGTTGTTGTTGTTGTTGGAGGTGACAGTGACTTCGACCGGTATGGAAGGACTATTGGACGTGTGACTGATGTTGTTGTTGTTGTTGACAGGTGTGATGCTGAAGTATGTTGGTTGTTGCACATGATGATGGTTGCGACGAAGGACAAGTATGAATTTATGAATCGCACATTCACACAGTTTTACATGGTAAATATAATCGCCGACGATGGCGAAGACAATGGATTCATTGGCAAATAACAGAAGAAATAGTATATAGTTGCTTGTAGTTTGCATTGGTAATTCAACGAAAATCGAAACGGAAATTATAATCTAACGTTGACTCGGTTTAGATTTGGTATAAGCCAAATGAAAGATTCGGCATAATTTCCAAAGACATAGAAACTAATTGAAACGTATGCAATGCAGAGTAGTACCAAACTATGCCCAATGAAACACAATCAAATTCTATGATCAATATTTTTCATCCGCAAAAGTCCCGGAGCGCACTAACTAGAATTTTATGAAATTTCAAACGGATTGCACCGTACGAGGGAGTCGCTGATGTTGAATTACATTTTATTCCACTACCTTAGTTGCGTATCGTTGACAGATACGCGTATTTCGTCGACAATGTACATACTTCTTCAATGTCCTGTACTAATACTCGTAAAGACACTGAAGAAGTCTGTACATTGTAGAGGAAATACGCGTATCTGTCAAGGATAAGCAATTAATGGAAGTTACTAATCCTTCTCTCTTTCTCTAAACAGGACTGATCACCAAATATTGAAATAACTCTGATCCCTAATTGTAGGGTCAGTGTACATTATGGTGTGTCAACTTTACAGCCCCCTGTTCCCCACTGCTCGTTCAATGCGTATTGCGGGCCCCAACAACTGTGCAAAATTTGAACGAATTTGATTATTATCTCGATTTACGGGAGAATTTATGTTGTATGGTAAAATGTATGGGAAACGGAACGATCCTATTCATTTGCTTACCAAAAATCCAAATATTGTTCAAATTTCGCAAAATCTCGGATATAGTATCAAAATAACTTGGTCGAAGCCTGCAAATCGATTTGATCTCTGTTCAAAAAGTTACTAATCTTTCACTTTAGACCAAGAGTTACACACGTACCTACAAGCTCATATATAAGCCTGTAGGTATGCACGGTGAAATTGGTCTAAATTGTTTTTATAATAACTTTTTCCCAGAAGTCTAATCGATTTGCAGTCTTCGACAAAGTTGTTCTGCATAGTATTCCCAATCTTTTTACGAGATTTGGTTAAGCAATATTTGATACTGATTGATTATTTTAGCAATTCGTTAACAACCCAATTTCATTACTTCATGATGACGGCTACCAAACCTTTGGGAATTTTCCTTATTAAAGAGTTGTATAGACTTTCCTCTTTCACTTTACTTAAGATTTTGGTTATTAGTATCTTGATATTTTTACCTAGGGGATGAGATGAATTCATTTGTTTCGCTTCCCATACATTTTTTCATATAAAATTTAAAATTCTCTCGCAAATCCAGTTCATAACCAAATTCGTTCAAATTTGACACCGTTGTTGGGGACCTCAATAAACATCGGAAGAGCAGTGGGGAATAGGGGATTGTGATCCATCATACAAACAATACAAACCCACCTTAGTGTACATCACATAAATTCTACGTGGATCAAGTAGCAATGCACAGTGGTCCTGAATGCAGATTTAGGTGGAATGATATGTTTTGAGCCTGGAATTGAAACTTTAGGCTAAAAGTCTCTTCTACAAAGTTGTTCCTTATAGTTAGGCCTTCATTTTTATGACAATGAATTCTAGGGTGGTTCTTATTATCATTAAAATAAAAAAATCTAACTTTTTTTTAACATTCTTGGTTGAGCTAATTTCAAGCAACTTGGTTGAAAACAACTTTTTTGTATCTCTTAAATTTGCCGATTTAGAGCTATTTTCTTGAATTGAGTTAGGGTGGCTCTAAAATAACAGTTGTTTTGCTCTAGTTTTCTTATTTCAAATTTCTCAGCAAAGGTGTCTTCAAATAACTTTTAGATCTTTAGAAGGCGCAAATTTTTGCTGCACAAAGCTTGTCAATATCTTTCGACAATCAAGAGTTATTGTCGTTTTTTTTTATTAAAAATATGCACTTTTCAAATGTTAATATCTCTGGTTGGGGCAAACAAAAAAAAAAGGTTTTTTTGTGGCATTTGAAAGGGCGTATGTTATTCTCAATAATATTGCAAATTAGGAGGTGTATTATTTTTTAAACTCGTATAAAGTCAATTTGAATTTATTCATATTTTTACTATATTAGAATATATCTCTTTTATTATAAGAGATAGGGGAATTTACGTATTCTCGGCAACCTAAGCAGCGACCTTCTTTCTATAGACTTTTTCTCTATGGAACGCACACATATGCAGTATTGGTTTGTTTACAATCTTTTGCTGCCAGCTGCTCTAACAATTTCAGTCGAAAAAATTCTAGATAGAGCTGGAATTATGGAATTAGGGCGTAACAGCTTTTGTAAACAATGACTTCTCTCGATGATTTCTAGAAAGCCAAGACTCGCTCACTCAAATCAACGTCACCATCGAGTAGGGGAAGACTTCCACTTCCCGTTGGTTGTGTTGGTTTGTGTGGGCGTGCCTTGAGTTTCGAGAAATCATCGAGAGAAGTCATTGTTTACAAAAGCTGTTACGCCCTAATTCCAGCTCTATCAAGAATTGTCAAAAACTGTTTTGAAACGCTTTTACAAAGCTCCAATCTTCTCTAGTGAGAGCGAGTATTGTCGGCAACCAGTTTTTCTTCGGCAACCGTTCCATTTGAACTGCATGTAAATCTGCTGTTCTATTATCGGCAGCTCGAAATCAGCTACAATTTGTAATGCGTGTGTTTCATTTCAAGAAAACCCTGATATATTGCTTTTTCTCAGTGGTAAAAATATAGTCAAATTGAAGCTGAAAGCATAAAGAATCGTTTGCATGCATTCAGCGAAGTGTTTTCGTAAGAAAATCCAGTGAAAATAGTGTTTCAATTTGGGTTGCCGAAAGAGTCTGTCATGCCGAAGCCGTCATTTTTCCTACATGAGAAAATTCAAATAAAAAAAATAGTGCTATTTTTTTCCAAGAACACCCTAAGTCAACTCCGGAAATTTAATCTGAAATGAGAACGTTAAGAGATAGAAAAAAAAACTTCGACAAAGTTGCTTGCAATCAACTTAGCTACAACTTTTTCAAACAACACATATTTTTATTTTGTACAACAAAAAAGTTAGTTTTTTATAATTCCCTAATTTGAGGACAACCCTGACGTTTGCAAACACCAAAAGAAGGGAATTTTAAAGAGCAAAAACTTCTTCTAAGACACTAAATGTCCAAATATTGAAACAAATGTACTAGCACATTTTATTTAAATTTGTCATTAGAGAGGTCCTATGGAATCCATCTTTTGAACAATATTTTTTTTATTTGAAATTTGAAAAAATGAATAAATTCAAATTGATTTTATACGAGTTTAAAAAATAACATACCTCCATTTTTTTTTCATATTATTAATCATACATACGCCCTTTCAAATGTCATAAAAAAAATTTTTGTTTGGCCCAACCAGAGATATTAAAATTTGAAAAGTGCATATTTTTAGTATTAAAACGTCAATAACTCTTGATCGGCTTTGTGCAGCAAAAGTTTGCGCCTTCTAAAGATCTAAAACTTATTTGAAGACACCTTTGCTGAGAAATTCGAAATAAGAAAACTAGAGCAAAACAACTGTTTTTTTAGAGCCACCCTAACTCAATTCAATAAAATAGCTCTAAATCGGCCAATTTAAGAGATACAAAAAAGCTGTTTTCAACAAAGTTGCTTAAAATTAGCTCAGCTATAACTTTGCGCAAGAATGCATACCTTAATTTATTCAAACAAAAAAGTTAGATTTTTGATTTTAATGATAATAGGAACCACCCTAGAATTCATTGTCATAAAAATGAAGGCCTAACTATAAGGAACAACTTTGTACAAGAGACTTTTAGTCTAAAGTTTCAATTTCAGGCTCAAAACATATCATTCCACCTAAATCTGCATTCTGGACCACTGCGTCCATTACTGCGTGATTACATTCACATGAGATGATTAGAATTTGAAAAATCACAGTTTTTCTTACCAGTGAGCGGTGATTGGAACCTGAGCGGAAGTCGATAAACTCATGGTATTTATTTGGAAGGCAAGGAACCTTATTGACCGGAAAGTAATTGACCTAATAAGGACGATATATATGTATTGAATTTCATCTCGATCGGACAATTGGTTCCGGAGATATTATCAAAATAGTGGAATTTTGCAATAACACAGCAATACTCACTCACTTTTCTTGGCGATGGCTGAACCGATTCGGGCAACGGGCATTCACTATCGCATGGGCACCCGGAACATACCTGATGGCGGGTTCGGTTCCCGATCGGATTGAAGAAATCTTTCGGGTTTGGAAACTGGTTCCATTTTGTTTGTTTCTTTCTGCATTTTTTGCTGCTTTCTTAGCTGCATTCTAAGCAGTATTTCAGTGTTCACATTGGCACCCGGAACAACCCTGAGTGTTGAGTAAGTGGTTCAGAACTTAATATTCAGCAGTTTGAAGTTAAGATTGGGTGAAACTCAAAAATAGGTGCAGTGTTTACCTGTTGGCGAATGATAACTATGTTTAGCCCTTAAGGTGATTCCTTGAAGAGTCCCAAAATTGCCGTCATGGTGGCTGATATGCCCATCGCTTTCAGATTTCTAAAGCACTAATCTCACTGTTATATGATAGCTCATGAAACTGGAACCCCCTGTTTGCTGCACTGCAGCAAACGGAGAGTTCCAGTTTCACTATATTTGTGCTCTTGAAATTTCGAGCTGATGATGACATAAATCAGAAATAAGGTTTCCACAGCGATTCACCTTATGACCCTGTATGCAACGTCAAGGTTGACATATTTTGCCCTACTGATGGTGATGTTAGTTAACGTGGGCGCAGTTAGCTTGTTTCGACAGTTTGACAATTTAAATTATTGTTTGCGGAATCAGTTACGGCTATTTAACGTTTGCTTGAGGTCGAGGAAATTTTACGGGTTTTAAATTTCCTCGATATCTCTGGGCATAGAGTATCATTGTGCTTGCCAAATATACAATTTCATACATTGGTGTTGGCATAGAAATCTCTCAATCAACAACAGTGGAAGTGCATCTAGAACACTAAGTTTTGAGAGCCGGCAAAACGCTCGCTACAGAAGCGTAAAGGCATAGAACAAGAAGAAGAAGTTTTGAACTAATTTGTCTGCAAGTTGCAAACTAAAGCTTATATATTTATTCATTCCCTTTCACCCAGGCATGCTTTGTCTACCCCTTGAGAAATGATATTGTGTGTCTAACATTGGCAATACTCAGACATGCTCCAGACGCCCTTGCAATAGTAACCAGATTATGAATTGTAGGACTTTAGGACATTACCCCTAAATACATTACCAGGAATGTAGAACTACCCCGAATTCCGAAAAAAATATTAATGTATGGAAATGTTTACTTCTTTATTTAAAACTTTATAAACTTTGAAAATTGTTTTGTTACTGTAATTCCATAGACTTCACATCGGTTGCAAGACAAACGGTCAAAGTACAAAAAGTCGAAAGGACAAAAGGTCGATAAAGTAATACTATACAAAAGTATACTGAAGTATACTGATACAGCAATTGCACGTGAAAAGGTACGCTTGATTTTTTAAAGTGCACTGATTTGGTTCAAAATGTGTGTACCGCTCATTTTGCAGGGTGACCTGAATTTCCATAGGAAAATTCCAGTGTATTCCCCGGTTTTTCGGAATTTGAAAATTCATTGGTTTTATAAATCAATAATTAAAATTTTTAAATAATGATATTTAAATACTCCTATCAATTTGATGGGAAAATTATTCAAATATTCCGCAAATTTATCATAATTAGAAATTAAAATCGTTTACCAACCAGAATTTAAAACCAATGGATCTTCAGAGTTGGTTGGAAATGCTATCTAACATGAAGCTTCAGTGTGATAATTTATTAGCTAGAGAAAGGTCTGAAGAGAGTAGGTGGATAGTTCCGCTAGAGTACGGCAGTATGCAAAATTGAATAAAAGTAGAAAATAAGCGAATGGCCATTAATGCGACAGTACTAGTCAAAATCACACTTATTTATCTAGCTCATATAATGTATAAGGAGATTTGAAGTATTTCTTCAAATCTACAGGCAAAAAAGTGCGCGTTTGACTTGCTCTTATACTGTCTATAATTGCAAGTCAAAAGAGGACTTTTTTGCCTTTTTAATTGAATTGTGTATAAACTACTGACTTATTCAAAAAATTATCATGGCCTACTATGAACAAAATATAAACCTAACTTGTTACCCTAAATAGGATACTTCCTTCGGCAAAGTTGTAGAGCTTATATGAAACTTGGCCTTAAAAAAAAAGACTTTTTAGTGACTGACTTGAAAAAAGTGCCAAGTCACTAAAAAGTGACACGCTACCAGCCCTGCGAATGAACTTAAGTTATATTTTGTTAAGAAAATCTTTAGTTTTTATTAAAAACTAGAAATACATCGTGTCATATAAGAAACCAATGACAATTTGTATAGTTGCTGAAGGAATATTAAAGATAAGTTATAAGAAACCTCTGATAGAACTTATTTTGCGATTCAGAAGTGTTATAACATTTTTGACATTTTGAGCTAGTTTAGCATTTTTAAATATTTGCACTAGATACAAGTAATTTTTTAGACTACAATTAAATCGATAACATTAAGCCTGCTACAGATTTTTTGTAAAATATGTTCAATACGTTGATTTTTAAGCATTTGGCCACATTGCAACATATTCAAAGAGGCTATGCAAATCGTAAATAATCCATTGTCATATATATCAGATGTCCTAGGTTTTCCAAATCGTCATGGAGGTCAGATCAAATTATGTACTAAATCATCTACGACTTATTTCCTTAGCAACAAAACATATTCATAGAGTCTACGCGCATCATTAACTATCTATTTCCATGTATATAAGCT
Organism: Ochlerotatus camptorhynchus; assembly: GCF_037179485.1. NCBI lineage: Eukaryota > Metazoa > Arthropoda > Insecta > Diptera > Culicidae > Ochlerotatus > Ochlerotatus camptorhynchus. The sequence continues at coordinate 996,073 of NW_027040576.1, forward strand.
GTTCTAGGTTCTCCAGATCGTTCTGGAGTTTAGGTCAGATGAAATACTAAATCAACCCCCGACATGAACAGTATCCCAAGTAACGACACATGTCTAACCTTATTGATAAAGTCTATATTCATCATTGCCAATCCGATTCTATGTATATCAAACCGTTCTGGAGATCAGATCTGTTGATTTACGTGACCTATTTCAATACCTTAACAATACATTTGCAACGAAACATGTCCAAACAAATTCAAAGAGTCTATGCGCGTCATTTGTGATCTATTTACAAGTATGTAGGTCATGATCAGTCTTGGGAGAAGCGAAACGTTCAGTGTTAAAGTTTAATTAGATATAAATACTAAAGGTTTAAAGACAAAATCGAAAGCAGTATTCGTTAAATCCGATAAATATTACTTCAAAAACATGTAAACACTACGTGAAAACAATTTCAATTATAGTGCAAATCACGGATTGTAAACATAAGATAAAAAGTATTTTCCAGTAAATATAATTTCAATATTACGTAAACATTATGTGAAGCAGAAGCCGTCATTATAACGCTACTTTAAGATTTTTAAGAAATCTAATTAGTTTAATAGAGTAAAACTTGATTCCAAGATAAACCTTCTTCTTTCTGGTTTATTAAGATCCCACAAGAAATTATGAGGCAAATGAACGTAAGAATTACATAAGAACCACTTATGAATTTTCAACAAAAGCATTACTTATAGAAATCATAAGTTAACTTACGAATCTTAAAAAAAAAGTAATAGAAAACTGGAATCGAACCCTTAGCGCTCAGCAATTTTCTCTCAGGATTATCAATACTTGATAAATCAAACAGGTTAAAAGCATATAAGAACTACTCGTAGTACATTGGGTAGTTCAATAATCATTCATAAGACTGACGGTGTCTATGGAATATGTACATAACCCATGAATTCATAAGAGCCCTCAATTACTTTCCAAACCCTTCTCATAACCTAACTTGTGTAGTGTATTCTATGCCCAGTAGGTACTACTCTGCGTTTCTTCCGTCAACTTTATTAATGTGCAATATAACGCGATCTTCTGATTTCCAGAAAAAAAAACGATCCCTAATTCCGACCAAAATGATGAGTTACATCTCGAAATGAAATGGTCCTACATTGTTATTGATGATTCCTAATGACCCGCGCGGTCTCTTCACAACATTCCGATGAAATCTGAAATGATACGACCCACTGCCTTCCTACTACTACTACTACTATTACTACTACTACTACAGCATAGTGGCAGTAGGCAGCAGGGAAATATTCCGACACTCACCTTCGAATCTGCCCGGTGCTGGGAGTCGTAACTGGCGTTCCGGTGGGACTAGTTGGGGGCGACGTCGTCGCTGTTTGTACGTTTGTTGTTGCTGAACCGGTCGTACTGCCAGTGCTACCCAGTACCAAGTTGCTGGAAGCTTTCCTGAGGAAACAAAATAGGGTAGAAATCACGAGTCAGTTACGTTTCGAGGCAGGGTTGGGTATGCTTTCCTAACTCATTTACAGTAGGATTTTCTTAAGAAAAAAAAAAATAGAATAACAGTAGATAGCAAAAAGCTCATCGTGATCGATCCGTTAATCGATATTAACAAAGTTAGAAGCAGAGTGATTGATATTAGAGATTGGGAGAGCAAGTAGCAAATGGTTTACGTTACCTTAACGTCCGATGATCCTTGAGCGAGGCTGACCTTTGTACGAGATAGCTGTTGCTGCTGTTGTTGGTGGCAGTTTTCGCGTTGGCGGTTGGATTCGTGTTCGGTAGGATTGGACACGAGTTGGCCTGTATCCGTGCCCGCAGTTCGACGTACTTTTGGTAGAACCTGATTGGTGGTTGATGTTGCACGTGTCCACCGGCGGCCGGGTTCATTGGTAGTAGTGATGTAGTATAATAGCAATTGATGGTGTAGTAAATTACAATCATTCCATGATGGTTTTTGTTTGTTTGTTTGATGAGGTGGGTGTTACGGTGTGCACGGGTTGGTCAGTTGATTATTTTGATTGGTTTACAAAAAAATAAGTTGGATTGGTGAGATGATCAAAAACACAATCAGTTAATAAAATGGTAGTATGAAATGGAGGCAACACATGAGATAAAACACACATACATACAAACATACATGTAGACATATTTGGCGTTAACGTATCAATCGTAATCTTAGGTAAGAGTAAGTTGTAAATCTATTGATTTGACGAAGGGTGGTTGTAGCCAACATATAGGACAAAGCGTAAAATTACGATTGAATATGACTCTGAGCACTAAGGAAAAACTTTGGATGCATTCGAAAATATTTCTCAAGCACTGGAGTATTAATTATTGTATAATAATCACTCTGGCTGGAGAAAGCTGGCAACTGAGCTAATCAGCAAAAGGAATAACAATTATCGAAAATAATCTTTTGTCCGCTTGGTCGCCAGGTTTTACTTTTCCTGGGGCCTAACCATAAATTAAATATTGGAATAAACGAGCAAAATAAAAATATGATGGTGGTAGAACCCAAGTCCGAGCGGTTTTTCGTAAGAGTTGTCTTCTTGGTAACTTTGACTCCAAAAAATATAGTCTAGACCAACGTAATAAACATCCTGAGTCTTGAAATTGAATGGTGAGATGGAGGAAAACACTCTGGGCGCCTTAAAGCCCTTCATTTTTATCACGACTGATATTGTAAAGTCCGGATTCCTGAAAAGTTTGTCGGCGTCCGGTATCTTCTAAACTTTTCTCTTTACAAGATCTTGAATGTTGTATGAGTCCCAAGTCCATATCCCCGAAAAAAAAGTTAGGAAATTTCCAACCGTTATTGCTGGCAATTTTCTTACTATATTTTGAGCATAGTGAGCAGATTGCAAACCAGATTAAATTTCACGCCATGCAAATGGAAGGTTTATGAGATTAACCCAACTACCAATTAATTTGCTTCGAGTAGCTAGAAACGCATTGCCAAAGCACATGATGCTCACTATGCCCCTCTTTCCCCTATATTAATGTATTGAGCTGTTAGAAGCATTTTCATTTTTATATATAGAATAATAATCCAAACTCTCTCTTTAAAAGGTCTTGAATTTTGTATGAGTCCGAGATCCATACAATTTGTACAAGTTCAGGATCAGATTATTTTCCTACATCCAATATCTTGAAATTTCATAAGTACCCGAAGTTTCTCTGAAATCCATCTGAGTTTTTCTGAGCGTTTTCTAAACAAGTCTGAGGTTCCCTGAGACTTTCTGATATGGTTCCTAGAATACAATGAAGTTCTCTGAGGAATTGCTCTGTAATTCGGTGATCAATTTTGAAATTCAAGGAAGTTCTCTAAAATTAGCTGAGCTTCTCTAAGCCTTCATTGCAACTTAGGAAACGTCTCGAACTAAACTTCTACGAAGTTCCCTTAACTACTCTGACGTTGCTCAAAACTTCTTTGAAGTTCTTCTGGACTTCTTTGAGACTCCCTGAGACTTTCTGAGCCTCCCTAGAGAATTTCACTTTGTTGATCTTCTTATAAACTTATCTGATGATACTTGAGAATTTCTGGGGTATTGAGTTTCCTTGGATTTAAATGAGGTAATCTGAAAATTGTTGACCTTTATTTCAATTGCAGGAACTTTTCTGGAAAAAAAGCCTTTGCTTCCAAAGCTGCTCCGAAGATCTTATAAGCTTGTCTAAAGCTTTTCTATCTACTCTTAGGATTCCTGAGTCTTACTGAGGGTTTCTAAGGTTCTAAGGGCTTCTCTGAAATTCGATGATCTTCTTTGAAGCTCAAGGAACGTCTCTACGCTTTGCTGATTTTTTATGAAGGTCATTAATTTCTTTGAAGTTACCTTACCTGATCTGAAGTTCTTCTAAACTTCTCTGAAGAGCTTTTGAACATATCTGAGGCTTTCTGAACTTCCCTACACTTCAATGAAGTTCTCTGAGCTTTTCTGTGATAATCGTTGGATTTCTATGAAATTTGTTGATAATCATTCAAGGCCTTTTTTTTTGAAAATCGCTCAACTTCTCTAAAGCTCTCCAAGCTGCTCCAGCTTCCCAATACCTCAATGAAGTGATCTGGGGCCTCATTGGGGAAGTCCAAATGAAGTGTTTTTCTTATTAACGCTTTTACGAAAAAGTAGTTTTGTCTTGGTTGCATAATGTGGCCCCTGAAATTCATCTTCATTGAGATTCAGAAAATTTTAATGAAATTTGCTAAGCTTCTCTGAATCTCCGAAATGTTCGGAAATTGTTGTAGACTTCCCTGAAGCTCTTTTAAACTTATCTTAGGATCCCTGGGACTTTCTGAGATGTTTCCTATACTACTATAAACCTCTCTAGGCTTATCTGAATTTTGGTGAATTTCTTTAAAATTCATTGACCTTTGAAATTCAGGAAACTTTTCTGGAGTTTGATGACCCATCTTAAGTAAGCTAAACTTCTACGAAGTTTAATGAACGCCTCTGAGGATTCCTGAGTCTTTTTGACATTCCCTAGACAACAATGAACTTCTCAGAACTTCTCTGAATTTCGTTGATCTTCTTTGAAACTCGTGGAATGTCTCTAAGCTTTGTTAAACTTCTCTGAAGTTCCAGTAGTTGACCATAAGTATTCAAAACTTCTAGATAGATAATCTTATAAATTTCATTGAATTTCTTCTAAGCTTGTCTGAGGATTCCTGAGACTTTTCTGAAATGGCTTATTTGAAGCTCCCTAAACTGCTCCGACGCTTATTTCTGGGGTGTTGAGATATCCTAGACCTAAAATTTGTTGATCATCACTAAAATGGCGTCTCTGAAACTATCTTATAATTTTTTAAATTTCTTTGTATTTCTTCTAAACTTGTCTGAGGATTCCTGAAACTTTCTGGGGTATTTATTTGACTACCATAAAACTCTCTGATTTTCTCTGAATTTTGGTAAACTTCTTTGAAATTAAAAAAAAAAAACACGTCTAAACTTGTCTGAGCTTCCTTCTTAATTTCAAAAAGTTTCTACGAACTTCAGAGCTGTTCAGGAGGTATTCAGTAAGTTTCGTACTAGCTCGAGAAAGTTCTGACAGGGTCGTGGACGTGTTGACGACAATTTATCTGAAGCTCTGTAAGCAGCGCCGAAATTTGTAGGGTTAACTACTCTGAAGCTCTTCTTAACTTGTCTGAAGATCCCTCAGACATTCTGAGATATTACTTAAGCTGTAGCTCTCTGGACATCTCTGAATTTCAAGGTTGCAAATACTCATATCAGCTAAAACAATGTTTTTTTTTGTTATGAAATAATTAGATGTTATGATCATATTTTGAATTGGTAAGATACAAGAAGAGGTTGCAAAGAATGGGTATGACATATTAAACCTGTTTATTTCACTTCATGAGAGTCACAATCAGCGATTTTTCACACACTCACTCACTCACTCACTCAGCGATCAGCAAATCGCTGATTGTGACTCATAGAAAGCAAAATTTACAGGTTTTTTGTTTCAAACGCATACTTAGTAACCTCTTCTTGTAAGTTATAGGTAAAACATGTCATCATACCATCTTTTGGTTTTATTGTTCCAAAAAACATTATTTTAGCTGAAATGAGTATTTGCAACCTTGCTGAATTTTGCTGAAATTCTTTGAAATTCGGTGATTTTCTTTGAAATTCAGGAAACCATTCTAGAGTACGATGGCCCTATCTTAAGTTAACTCAACTTCTCTGAACCTCCCTATACTACTCCCTCGTAGTAGGTTTATGTTCCGAACAGAGCAAAACAAAAGCTGCTCTGAAGTTTTTTTAAACTGCTGCGAGATTCCCATGGGACTTTCTGAAAATTTCTAGACTATAACGAAGTTCTCTGAGCAGCTTTAAGTTTTGCTGAAAAGCTCTAAAATTTAGAAATAATAATTTACATTCAGAGAACTTCACTTCGAAGATTACTAAGATTGAAGTTTGTATGTTTTCTTATCATCGTTAACCTGCTCTGAACTTCTTTTAGTTTACTCTAAGGTTTTCTGAAACTTCCTGAGCTTCTATAAAATCACTTCTCCTAGAAAAGTTCAAATCGGGTAAAACATCCATACCGCCTTCTTTTTTTATAATGTGTTTATTTTTCAAGGCTCATTTTCCGTAGCTTTGCGGAGCCGATATCCATTGTTTAGATTACAAAATTACTTTAAACTAACGTTAGTTAAGCGGGGGGGGGGGGGGGATTGAGAACACAAGGTTTGGAGATCAATGTGCTCTTGATCTCAAACATAGCGACATACTGATGAAAAAGACGCACATGGGGGTACACCGATGGAAAGCTAACAACTTGGGAGAACACAAGATGACACTAACTACTAAATTCTCAGATCTATCCGTTTTAAAAACATATAAATTAAATTCAAATAGTCGAGATCTCGGCTCGCCAAGATGTCTCTAACGGGCCGCAAAGGTTATTTTCCTCAGGCCCTAAGGGATGTGGATAACTCAGATCTACCACAAGCACACTAATTGCTGCCTGCGAGTCCGACTCGAAAATAACCCCCTTCCACATTTCTCATTAAAAAGCTTATAACAAATGCTACATTCGGTGAAAGTTCGACACTTAAAAATTAACAATAATCCTTCAACAACAGCTTTTGGGTAAATGTTTGTTTAAAATTTCTTTTGTTAAATTTTGCACAGAAAACGATTTTGAAAGTCTAAAAATGGGTTTCTGTGCAAAATTTCTCAAAAAAGAAATAATATATATACAAAAAGTTAAAAGTCCAAAAGTTGTTGTTTAACGATTTTTGTTAATTTTTAAGTGACCAATTTGATTTTTTCACAGAAGGTTGCATTTTTATGAACCTTTTAATGGAAGATATTCAAAAAAATCTTGAGGGGGGTAATTGTTTGTTATTTAAGTTAAACACTTTTTCTTTTGATTTTTTACCCAAAAATACTTGAATTTTTTGTACCGTGTATATTTTATCAAAAATTGATTTTTTTTAGTTCATCTCTCAAACTTTGTCTCATATGTCATTTCGATTGTAAGTGACGTTTTCGAGTTATGGTTTTTGAAAAATCTCAAATGTGCCATTTTGAATTTTTTTGAGAAATTCAGAATGGCCGAATTTTAGCAAAAATGAGCACGATTGACCGTAATAAACAAATATGCAAAGTTTCGTGCAAATCGAAGAAGGTTTCATCAGATCGATTCGTCATTTGGCAGTTCCACGCTCAGTACAAGAATCTCACATCACTCCAATCATTGATGAAAACAGACAAACAGTTATTTTCAGGATTCTGAGGTTATGAGTTTTTTTTACGGATTCAACGTGTTGGAAAATTTATCAATATTTCAGACAAAAGCAATTTGAAATTTGGATAGTTTAAAGCTTCTATAACAAATATTCAAGATGCCTGAATTTAGAAAATGTCCATAATTCCAGATTTAAAAAAAAAATCAAGATTCCCGGCTTAGGAATATTATAAAGGGTCTTGGAGTTGGAATGAAAAAAAACAGGATTTTGGAACTTTGAGCTATTTTTAAAATAATTGTATACAGAATTTCAGAGGAAAGTTGAGCAGCATTTAAAGATTTTTTTTAGGGTCAAGCAAATTCTGAGAAGAATTCTTGGGAAATTCAGAGAAGAATTTAGAGAGGATATTTTAATAGGAAAAATTCCAGATGAATTGTTAGAGGAATGCTAAAGGAACCCTCATGGGCATTGTAAGTCGAATTCCAAGAGAATTCTGAGAAGCGAAAGTTCTGTCAGCATTGAAAGAAATTCGTAAAGAGAATTCAAGGAGGGTTCTGAGTAGTTAGAGAATATGCTAAGGAGTGTTCCAAGGGGATTCCGAGACGAATTTAAAGGAAATGGAATTCTGAGGATAATTTTAACGAATTTTGAAGAAAATTCAAGATTGCAAATTTTATCTATGCTTCCGAAATCTCGAAAATGTATTGTAAAAAAAAGTTACTTTAGTCTTAAATTTATATCTAATACCGAGATCTCGAATTAGGGAAATTCAAATATGATGACCAATCTTGAAGAGAGAGGAGAGGCACTACGTGTAATAGGCTTGACACAAGCAGGCTTAAGGTTGGTAAAAAACGAAAAATTTGTGGATGTCATATTTGAATCGCCACGCATTGGTCCTAAATCTTTAAAATTTGTTTAAGTCCGACATTTTAAAAAGTCTGCGATCCTGAAAATTGTCGTATGTCGAGATCTCGAATGTTTATCTAGTTCCGAGATCTAAATTGTTTCTCTCTTCAAGATCTTGATTAAAGTTTTTTGTCCGCGATCTTAAAAGTTTATTTTCGTTTTGTAATCTTATTTGTTTTCATGTCCGAAAACTAATTTTTTTGTCTAAATCAGTTATCATACAAATTTTTTAATGACGGCAGAAATTTTTCCGATTTGCGAAACGAAAAGTTTACAATTCTTTTAAATCAGGTATCTTGACATGTTTCCTATGTACGATATCTGCATTGAACGACTTAAATCCTAGGCTGTTTTCTTTTAAAGATGTGTTTTAGAATAGACCTCGATCAAACTGTGTGGGGTAACTTGGTATCGTGGACCCCGTTAATCTGATCGTTTTTAATGTTAACACTTTTTTTCATTTATCCCTGCTAATATGCATGCCATGCAAACAAAACATTGCTCAAACGTCATTTAGCACACATTTTACGGAAATTCTAGATAAAATATGACGTATGCTTGATCCGAGTTCGAAAACATAGTTTAGTCCTACCGGGGATGCCATTCCATTAGAATAACTTAATTTTACCGACCTTGAGCGATGTTCTTTCGTGATGGTTTGTTGTGATCGAAGAGGCTCAGTGGGCTAGGGACGACCGTTTTTTGCTTACTGAGTAGAAAATGTTTTTCCTAGTTTTCCCCTTTACATTGCTGAGATAATAGGGTCGTATCACCTGTTTATCAGGCTTTGCAAGATCGTTAAGCATAAGATCTAGAGTCCTCGAAGGCCTTGATTCCGGCATATAGAAAATTGTTGCAGTTTAGGAAGTCCACAATTCTGAATGATTATCAAAAGATCAGAATTTCAGCACTTTTCTAATTCTGATATTCCTAAAACGCACACCCTAATTTTGTAGATATTCAACTTAACGATCCTTTTGACCTTAATTTTTAACTGTCTTGGTGGTAAAATAACTTTTATTTCCATTAATTAACGTGTTACGTTTGTTGTTACATTTCAATTGATTTAGTCCCTTCGTCTTTGGGTTTGGAATGGATTTTAATAATTTGATAAAATGTTTGTTGATGTTGATTACAGAGCGACTGTCTAGGCTGAGTGTGAAAGCACTGCACTATTCAATCCATTTCTCTGTGCAGACCGTTTGTACCAAACGGTAAAGGACGAGGCAATGAAAGAGCCAACAAAAACATTCAGTCATTCACGAGCAGGCGACGCACATCGCTTGCCTTCGCTAACACAGCATGTAATTGAGTCATTTTTCCATAGGAAATGTACGCTCAGTCATTCAAAACAAATATTGGGTACCATCACGGCAAAATAAACGTGTTGACTGAGCTACTGACTGGGTGCTCGGCTGTCAGTGACTCGTTTACCTCTCAATCATTCAGACTCTCACGAGGCAGTGAATGATGAGGCAGATGGCAGTTCATATGCATATCAAAATGACTCAATGAACCTGACTGTTTTGCGCACTGGTTGGTTATGCCCTTGGGGGCATAATTTGGTACCTTGACACGGAAATGCTCTATAACAATTATAAATTTTCTGGTTTTGCCCTGTAAACCGTTTGAATTTCTCCTGGAGATTCACTGGGTTAACCTAGAGAGCCATATGGGCATTCTCTTTAGAACCTCTCAATTTATCCTAAAGGTTTTTTGGATTTACCATGCACGTTCTCTGGACTGTTTTCAAATTTGCCTTGAAGTAAGTTTAGCCCAATAAACCTTGTAGAAGTCCACGAGCATGTTCTTAGGGGCATACCGTGCAGCTAGACTTGCTCTGAATGTCCCCAGGGCTTGCAAAACCATTTAGATTTATTCTGGAAGTCCCCGGGTTTGCTCTGGAGGTCTTCTTGGACCTTTACACTTTACTGTCCCTAGATTTGTTCGTTCCCTATATTAAAATCTGAGAAATTTTATTTGCGTTGATTGCACAACAAATTTGCAATGTAAAATACCTTCCCGATTCCGAATACAGTAAACTTTTTTTTTATTTCGTGAAAAACTGCCACAACCACCCTTCGCACTTACAAATTAAAAATCACACCGATAAATTCAATAGACGGTCAAATGAAAGCAACACTCAAATATCAAGAATTGAAAACAATCGAATAAACATAGGCAAAAAAAGCACTCACTTTTCATCGCTCTCGAAGCTCTGTGTCCGCCGCAGTATCACATCGGGCTCGGTTGGTTGATTTTCTTTCTCAGGAACTTCTGCAACGGAACAGATAAACGGATTAGCCCATTTTGAGTGGAATTTTCTTCGCTGTGGGGCGCGCTTTGATGAACGAGAACTCGGCGTATTAAAACAAGAAACAAAAAATGACAACAATCGCTCAATATGATAATATACAGATACTGTGTGGGGTGTTGTTTGTTTCAAATGGCTGCGCTAAAAAAATAACGACGGTAATGCGGATTTGTCTGACTTTCGAACGAGAAATGTATAAGTATGTTGCACAACATAATGAGCAGGATATGCTGAAGATGACGATCTACACATGAAACTAAAGAATGAAGAATCAACTAAAACGTGAACGGCTATTACGATTGCGATACGGCGACGAACGATTAACGGCGGCGGCATGACCGTTGCGAAGCCTCTGCAGGTATTCTTGCTGCTGTTGGACGTGCTCGTCGGTTGGAATCGGGGTCGACATGGCACGTGGACGACGCCACGGTACCGGCGGTGGAGCCAACTGTTGCGATGGTGCCGGTGGTGGTGGTAGTGGGGGTGCTGCCGGTGCCGGCCGGTGCAATCCTTCAATGCGCGGTTTCGGAACGATGATTTGCTCCACCACTGGAACCGGACTCGGGCGGGAGATAATCGGAACGGGCTTGGAAAATTCATCTGTTTGGACATTTCAAATTTAGAAAAAAAGTGGATAAAACAAACTGAATCAGATTTCGATCGAACGATGTCACCAATCGCCAAAAATAAGGATGCCCCGCGAGATAGAGAGAAAGAGAACACAAGCTCGAAAAACTGCAAACAAAACCGGAAAATCATTCCTTGCTCAGCGATGTGTGGCTGTTAGGACGCGACGGCGGTGAAAATTCAAATTCAAATCAAGCTTTGATGATGGCACTGGCACTGTGTGACCGCTTCTACTCTGACATCCGTTGGTCGTTGCTTCGTCGGTTAGTTGAGTGCTTCCATGCCTAGATGTCACGCGCTACACGGCAGGCGATGGAGGATGGGAGATGATTGAATAGTCGCGACGCTCCTGAGGGAGAATCCCTTGGGATTCGATCGATGGGTGTGGATCTTGTTTGGCGAAAATTGACTAATTGCTAAATGGCTGATGTGTAGTGCGAGCAATAAACAACGAAACACTCGATGAACAATAAATTTCAATAACGATATTAATTAGAAAATGCGCCGATTGGCTAGCTTCGAAAAGACTTTTTTTCTGTAGAATGTAGATAACATGCATATAGATAGAGATAATAATTAAGAGTAACCTCACGATTTACCTGTACATCAACTGTGACCCGTTTTTTATGATATTCACGTTAACACATTTTAGGCCTCCGAGGATGAGATTTTAACTTGTAACCTTTAATTAGCGTGAGAGGCATGGATGCTAACCACTACGCCGAGCTCGTCCCACTGTATCCCGTTAAAGAGCATCCCAACAAAGATTGAATGCTAAATAAGAGCTGTTTCAGGCAAAAGTATGATTCTTCAACTAAAAGTGATTTATTCGGCTTTTATTCAGCTCAAATTGTTTGATGGGATTCCAAGACTAGCCTTGGAACCTTCACTATAGAGAAATTCTTTTTCGTTTGCAACCACAGAAGGGGGTGGCCAGACAGTGAAATATCACTGTCCATTAGGGTGCCACAACAAATAACCTCTATTGTTACCTTATCAAACATCCAACAGTTACAATTCCATTTTCTTATCATGCTACATAAATAGTTATAATATATAATGGGTTTATGCAATACTGTTTTAGGCCCTTTGCTATCATCAAACAGACACCACTTCAATAACATGCTAATAATTTTTTTGGGACAACTTGAATCGTCTTGCGGTCTTCGACAAAGTTTTTAGGCACTTAGTGACGAAACTTAGAAGCCATGGTACTTCTGCTCACATTTTGATAATTTTTCCCATACAAATTTCAACCCGCTTCAAATGTTGACCAGTTTGGCTCAAATTCGGATCAGAGCCTCAGGGTGGCATAGGGAACAAGTGGCTCAGTGACGTAGAGGATTGTAAAAAAAAAGTGTTAAAATCCTGGGTACCCTACGGTCCATATTGCAGCAGGATCACTATATAAGAATAAATCTTTTTGAAAGAATTGCAGGCGAAGTTTACCGGGCATTTTCCTAGGGACTTCCTCCAAATTCTTCGGTCTTAAAATTCTGTTACTGTTGCGGAATTCACAAGTCGGTAAACTAGATTTTTTTTTTCATCTCACGATGAATCCAAATATGTACTCAGATTGTTTGTAACACGCTCAGTCGGGCTCAAACTCCCAAAAAATACGTATTCATATGGTAATTCGTTTTGCCTGCGCTACCAACTTGAATTTTTGCTCCGGACTTTAAATGTTTTTCTTCTTCGCATTTCGAGCTTATTGCTTATCGCATATTTATATTTATATATGCTCTAAACTTAGTGTTCTAGCGAAGACATCAAATCAAGAAGACTGGCAACTCTGCCAGAATCCAAGCGACAGATACAGGAGCTCGAGCGAAGGTGGAAGTACTGCATAGAAAAATGAGCAAATACACAAACATTTCTTTTGAGGTTGTAATCTTTGCTATCAAATTCGGCAGGTGACGCAATTGTGTTGGTCTCATAGCGGTCGTATGAGAAAATGGAAGAGTTGCCAGTCTTCTTGATATGTTGTCTTCGGTTCTAGATGAACTTCCACAGTTGTTAATTGAGAGCTTTTGATGCCTGTACCATTTTTGCATTAGTATAATTGTGTGGCAAGTACCCAGGGCAGTCGAGTCGAGTCTGACCGGGAATCGAACCCACCTCCAGGATTGTCTTGCTTTGTAGCTGCACCTTTGCCAACTGAGCTAAGGGAGGTCCCTTTAAAAGAGCTTAGATTTTTTTAAATAACCTAGCTGAATCCATCCTGCTCCGCCAAGTTGGATTTCTGCTCCGCTTGCTTCTGGATTGCTGAATCGATACGAAACTCACTGTCAACGTGAAGCAGAAATCCAACCTGAACAGGCAAAACATATTTCCATGAAAATACGTACTTTTGTGAATTTAAACCCGGTTGTCTCAACAATTGTGCGTACTAAAAAAATCATCGATCCAGCAGGTCCATTTTTTAAAATTCTAGCCAAACTGTCAAAGGGTGGAGTAGAAATCTAACTTGGAAGAACAGGCAAATGATATATTTTTGTGAATTTAACCTTCCTAGTGAATTAGGGTCTTTTGTGACCCGAAGTCACTTTAAAAAACTGTAACATTGTAACGAAATATGATAGAGACCTGCAGTTTCCTCACTTTTCCTAGCTTTCAGTGACCTCTAGTAGCGCTACAAAAAAAGTGACACATGGTGCATTAGGGTCTAAAAAGACCCAGACTGCGACTCGCTCCAAAAAATCCATTTTTGAACCGATTCTTGATCTATTGGCCTCAAAAGAAAGATAAAGGCACTTTGCAAGGATTTTTCCAATTTGGCCATTTAGGATACCTGGCGTTGCGATACGGCACAAATGAACACTTCCAAAACTGTAGAGATGAACTAGCCTAAGGCTAAAAATCTCTTTAATAAAGAATTAAAAAAAAAAAAAAAAACTTCCAAAACTTCATGTACTGGTACCGTCCCCGACGGCTCAAAATTTATGATTTTCATTCAGAAGTAAAAAACATGATGCCGTAAGGTGAATCTGGTCATAAAAAACTGAAACAGTTTTTCTCAAAAACTGTGCGTACATGTTAGGTACATACAATTTGAGAACATATTTGGATTCAGCGTGGCAAACTCTATAACATTCATTGCAAGTGGTCGAAGGGCGTAAAACACTACCGACTTCAGTGTTATCACTGAGTTATTCTGACATTTTTTTTTTAAATTCCTTGCATGCATTATGCCACAGACAAACAGAAATTCATTGCATACAAAATAAATTGATTGTATACACAGCTAAAAAAAAGTAGTGTAAATTTCCGTTACTATGATGCACATAAATGGAGCGTCATATATCATACAAGTTTAGATTATAGATCGTGTAAATTTATGAGACATGTCATGCAATATTCCATATATTGTATGCAACTGTCCACTTTTGTTTGCAACATTTCTTGCAAACTGCTAGTTTACGTGAAAAGGAAGTTTACATGTATAAATGTTTGCATGCATGGATGTTTACATCGCCAGTAAAATTCAGAATTTTTTGATGTGTAGAAGCTGTCAAAGTAATCCGATAATGCGCTGCGGAAGGTATAAATCTGTCTAAATCCAACACTGAAAACAAAACTAACTCAAAGAGTGAGTCACTTTTACTCATTCGTACAAAGAAATTTCTAAAAGCGTAGCCCTAATATTTTTTTTTCTTTATTAGAGAGATTTTAAGCCGTTGACTAGTTCATCTCTATAAAATAGGAGGCCCCAGAGGGGGGATCTGCCTGCAAATTTTGTTACGGAGTTGGCTTACAATTCACATGTACTTAAATAGAAGCAATTAAAACAGATTCCATTAAAAAGACTAACAATACATGCAATGAGAAAAAAAAACAATCTGGTACATCAAAGTTATGTAGGGTTTTGAAAGAGATCGAAGCTCCACCGTAGGAGGGTTAATCCCCCGTCCGGCAGAGATGTCCCGTCAGCCAAAAGAAAGTTAAAAGGACCAAAATGTCCAGCGTCCTTAAGGAAATAAATAACTGTCGCTAAAGTGGAAGGTTCGTCGCCCAGTATGTCGCTAATGCTGTTGGGAAGTGCGTATTGCTCCCGTAGTTGTTGGTATGAAGTGAAGTGGTTCCACAAACGTAGCCCTAATAAAAAAATACCATAAACGAACGATATCCCAAATGACAGTACTATTTCACAAATGGTTTGCATGATACCCCGAACGCGTCGTTAAGCAAAATAACCATAGACATTTTATTAGGGAGGTCACTCAACCCATGAGTACCCTACGGTTTTATAAGCTTCTACATACGAATGAGTAAAATTGACATAATCCCTGAGTAAGATTCGTTTTCAGCGAAGGAACAAACATAGTAGCATTGCACTTAAACTAATCTTCGCTAAGGGAAATGGCCCTAATGTTGGCTTATGGATCTAAGTTTGGGTCCATCGCTAAAAATCTGATATTTAAGGTACAGAACTACTTCGGCCTAATCGCCCATTTTGGGCTTATCGAGCAGAAATTATCAAATAAATCCATGATTTCAGAGTTAACAAGTCAATTATGGGTTTGGTACGATACTTTAGTTAATAAGCTACCGAACGAAGTCAATGAGAACGCGTGATATGAAGGTTTGCACCCATAATTCACAAAAATAAAAGAAGCGCTCCGACCGAATCAATGTTCATCTTCATCCGATATGCCGAAGTGAATTCATTGGCGTTTCAATGCGTTAGGCCGAGTTTAGAATCCGTAGGCCGAGTTTGGTGTCAAGAAGCAGTGTTCGACTTTTGACAATATCTCAACGATTGGTTTCTCTTTATTAAATTTTACGATACGTACAGAGAGGTAAATAAATTTGGAAGCCATCAGTAATAATAACATTCCGTTTGGTCCTAAGTTTTGCTAGATAAAGAAAGACTCAGTGCGGGTTGTGCTTAATAGGCCGGAAATGGGGTAGTTAACCCTATCAATTTTATCTAGATGAACGCGTCATTGGAACGGTACTTGGATAGTTTTGGTCGCTATTGAAAATTTAGTCGATTTTAGAATTTATGTATGGGCCCAAATTAGGGGCATTTAGGCAAACATTACATCCATTTCCCCTATCAACTTTATCCAAAGCTTTTATCGTTGAGCGGTAGATGACGGGATTGTCTATTTCTATCATGCGTTTATTACGCGTAGGCGAAGATAATCGCTAGATAACTTAGAGCTTTACATACATTTGTCTCCTTTTTAAATTAATTCGTGATTCACCTAAAATTTTCCGGCAATGATCCCTAATTCTTCTGGACATTCCACTGAAATTCATTTCCAAACTTTGTATGGAATTTCCTGACCTTTTTCCGACAATTGCATTTCTGTCAAATTGTAAAAATGCCCATTAGAGGAATCATCTGCATCGTCGAGAACCGATCCCACAGGATTAACAATGATAGATTCTTATCTCAGTTCAAACAGTTGATGCACAGGTACCTACAATTTTAGGCTATACCATGAGGCCACGCGGCTAAATAAACATTGAACAAACCGAAATTTGCAACATATGGTTGATATTTCCAATCGTTCCTGTGAAAGTCAAAGATCTACGTTTGAGTAAATACGTATCAACCAACAACACACAGCTTCGCTTGCGAGGGGGGGGTGATTAGCGATCGGCGGGCGCGTAAATAGTAATACTGCAGCAGCACGAACAAACGCGGATAACAGTGTCCTGCTGGGCTCCGTGCAATACCTGCGTCAGATTCGGTCATACTGCTCTCGGTCGACGACGAACTGTCGGCGGAGGAAGAATACGGTGACGATTCCGCTTCCACTTCCGATTCCTCCTCCTCCTCTGCCTCTTCCTGTTCAGGTTCTACGGTAGCCTCTTCCTCGGCTTCCGGTTCCTCCTGATCTTCTTCGGATTCCTCCGCTTCTTCTTCCTCCTCCTCCTCTGCTTCTTCCTGTTCAATGCTCTCATCTCGATCACTCCCACTGCCTTCGTCCTCAATCCCGTTCTCGTCTTCCTCTAGGGCTTCTTCTTCCTGCTCCTCCTCCGAATCGCTTCCAATAGCCAGTTCTAAATTTACTCAAACGTTGGCAGAATGGGTCGATTAGAGAATAACATTCACGACAGAACGACGTGTTTACGGGACGAAAAATAAGAAAAACAAAAAAGCTATTCATAAACAAATACCTGACTCACCTTCTTTCTCTTTGCTGTCGATCGGTTTCACCTCCACCCGGATGACCTTCGTAGGTGTCTCGATGCTATTCTCAATGGTATCCGTAATTCTGCGAAATCGAAAGAATGGTTTTAGTGGATTTTCTGTTCAGAGGGAATGTGGGAAAGTGAACTGTCCCAACCTAATCTGACTAGCCGGTCGCCGTTTGGGCCGTTTGAAGTTCTTCCGTGCCTCATCCAGCAATGGGACAATATCCTTCTGTGCAATGTCGATCGCGTACTGGCCGCTATAGTTCTGGATGTCGATATCGACGTTTGCATTCAGCAGTATCTGTACGGCTTCTTTTTGGCCCCAGTAGGCAGCCGCATGCAGCGCCGTCCATCCGTCCACGTCTTGCTTGTCAAAGTCCCCCCGTCCGTCTAACAGTAAACTAAGCACTTTTGTGTATCCTTTGGCAGCTGCCACGTGCAGCGCTGTGGCACCCGTTTTCGGGTGTGGTTTATCACAGTCGGTACTGTCGGTGCGGAGCCATCGCTTGGCGTCGCTTAGCATAATCTTTTCCTCGGCCTGCCGAGCATCCTCACAGTCTATGCCCTGTTCATCGATGTGTCGCTGGATGAGATCCTCCATCGCGTCCGAGCAGGCCAGGTCCAGCGCCAACTCGCCGTCACTGTTGATCGACGCCAGATCGGCGCCGCTTTCTATTAGGTAGCGGGCTATACTGAGGAACCTGCCGAAAAGACAAGACCATCAAAATCGATACTCGTAAATTGTGAAAACTCAAGCGTATACAAACCCGCAGGAAGATGTGGCATGCAGGGGTGTCCATCCTTCGTTGTCTTTTCTGTTGACGTCGGCTCCGTTTTGAACCAGGAATTCCACCATATCCAGATTGTCATCTATGCATGCCTGTAACAGAGAATAAAAAAAAATACACCGACTTTAGCAACATAAATCAACGCGTTCCATTATTGGATGACGGATAAGCGGAAGCCACTTGTGATCGCGCCAGCAATCGTAGACCTCCACCAACCGAAGTCTGTAAAGTTTAAACATTCTACAAAAGTCTAAAAATAACCGCAACCAACGAGAAGCGCGCACAATATCGGCGGCTTCCAAAGCGCGGTCGATTGCCAATCATTTTTCCACCCTCTTTTGCGCCCTGCTCACTCAATTATATATTGGCCGTGTCCCGGAGGCAGCCAGCGGCCAGCCGAAATATACGTTCCCATTATTGGTTCCAAAAATATCTTTCTCGACTCACTGCTCCTCAAGGTTAATTGTTGCTCAGAGGAAGAAAGTCGACGCATACTACCTAACTACTTGCTCTGGTGGTGGCTTGAAAGTGGCCAATAAAAACGAAGTAAAGATCAAATTGTTAGCAGAATCGGCCGCGGGTGGTGGTAATACAAAGAGCTGGGTGGTTTCATTTCATCATATATTTCTATCGGGGGAGCACGCGTGCTCTCCACCACCAACAAAGCTGGGACCGGAGCTGGAGCCGGGACTGAAGATGAAATCATTCTTCAATTCACTGAATGAGTTTAAAAAGGATATTCTCGAAGTTGGGTAAATTATGGCTTCGGCAGCCATCGACTGTTTTCGGCAACCACAATTTAAACGTTAATTTCGATGTATTTTCTCACTAAAATACTTCGTTGAATGTATTTAAACGATTCCTTAGTCTTTCAGCTTCAATCCTAATACATTTTTACGACTGAGCAAACCTGTTATGCTAGGTGTTTCTTCAAAAGAAACATAAGCACATCAAAATACGGCTGATTTCGAGTTGCCGATAATAGAACAGCTGGTTAACACGCAGTTTAAACGGAAAGGTTGCCGAAGTAAAAGAGGCTGCCGACAATAGTCACACTCACCTGAGAAGTTTGGAGCGCGTTAAAAACGTTTTCAAACCGTTTTGGACAGTTTTGTTGATTGGAATGGATAGAATAGCTAGCAGCAGATGAATGTAAACAAACAGACACGTCATATGTGGTCGTGACACTGAGAAAATGCTAATAGAAGTGCGGAAGCTGCTTAGATTGACGAGAATACGTAAATTCCCCTACATATGTAGTAGAATGCTATGCGGAGGTTTTAAGCAATTAATTGTCAAAGGATCGCGGAGTAAACATACCGTAATGTGCAACGACCCCTTGATAGTAAACATAGAAATTAAGGGAGGCAGTATTTGGACATTGTATTGAATTAAGAAAGTAATAGATCGCATAGACACTAGGGTGCGTCAACTTAATATAGCGGATCACAACCCCTGGCTTCCCTCAGCTCTTTGCATTCGTATTGGGATCCCCAAGAACTGTGCCAAATTTGAAAGAATTTGGTTACGATCTGGATTTGCGGGAGAACTTTAAAATTTGTATGGGGAAATGTATGGGAAACGAAACAAAACTATTATTTTGCTTGACTAAATTTCGAAAATTTTAGCGATTTTTAAATTTTGGACAAGCAGTTGAACAGTTTCTGACCGTTTCCCATACATTTTATTTTAAAGATAATTAAGTACTTTGACTTTGGCGTGATGGATTCAGACCTTTATGGTTTACAGACTAACCAAGGTATTCTAAGATGTCCTGACTAATCTTCTGTACCTGATTAGCACAAAATGCAGGAATTATTTTTAATTTATCTCTGGACCAATCATTTCATGATTCATTTTTTATGTTCGTTGATTGTGTCCGGTGTCGAACATTTGCATGCAAGGAGTTTCAGATCGGATATTATTTTATTGGCATGAATCTGCTTCTCTATCTTCAAGAAGCTTCGTCTCAAGATATAGGGCTGGTAGCGATCAATGCTGTCAAAAATAGTGATTTTAGTGACCATAGTGACTTATAGTTGTAAAAAAAGTGACTAAAAAGTGACCTAAGGGTAGAAAATTAGTCGTTCTGATGGCATACAAAATGAATGTTTGATATTTTAGACTTATTCAATTGGATTCACATAAACACTTAAATATGTACGATAGGAACCTTTAAAGCGAAAGATTCAATAGAAAGTTTATGACTAAACCTCCAAGCTTCTACTACCTGGAAAACCCTGAGAAACCGGGAATTCTAAGGGAATTTTATTTTTCCTGAAAATACCTGGAAGTCTCATGGAATCTTATCATTATTCAGGAAATTTAATAATTTTCTTACTAGGAATGCATTTTAAAATAAAAACATTTTATATTCCTAGTTGTTTTCATTTACACATTGAATTTTATAGATCCACAATGGATTAATTTTCAGCAACAAATAGGGGAAATGACGGCTTCGGCATGACAGACTATTTTCGGCAACCCAAATTGAAACACTATTTTCACTGGATTTTCTTACGAAAACACTTCGCTGAATGCATGCAAACGATTCTTTATGCTTTCAGCTTCAATTTGACTATATTTTTACCACTGAGAAAAAGCAATCTAGCAGGGTTTTCTTGAAATGGAACACACGCTCTACAAATTATAGCTGATTTCGAGTTGCCGATAATAGAACAGCAGATTTACATGCAGTTCAAATGGAACGGTTGCCGAAGAAAAACTGGTTCTCACTAGAGAAGATTGAAGCTTTGTAAAAGCGTTTCAAAACAGTTTTTGACAATTCTTTTGACTGAAATTGTTAGAGCAGCTGGCAGCAAAAGATTGTAAACAAACCAATACTGCATATGTGTGCGTTCCATAGAGAAAAAGGCTATAGAAAGAAGGTCGCTGCTTAGGTTGCCGAGAATACGTAAATTCCCCTACTTTTTTTAAATTCAGAGGCTTTAAATGATTTAATAAATGATTTCCCACAAATTTTATAAATTCTGAACTAAAAAGTTATGATACCTCAAGAAATTTTCAAGAATCTGGAGTCAAATTCTTTGCACAGTTTTAAGGCTCATGGAATTTTATTATAATATCTAAGGACCTCATTCCACGGGAGTTCTGGGAAAATAATCTATGAGAAAAACATCAACTGCAATATGCTTTCATGGTAGTTCTGAGGAATTTTAGACTTCATGTGAAGCCTAAGCCTAAGATAGTAGACTCCAAGCGAATTTTGACGAGAAATCTCCGTTTAATATGGAATGGTATATTCTGAGGTCTTCAGAACTACTTTAAAGTCCCCAAAATATTCCTGAAGTTAATTAAATTGCCTTGAAGTTCTTTTATAGTTGGAGAAACTAGCCTGATGCTCGCTATACTTCTCTAAACTTTTTCGGACTTCCTAAAGTTCCCATAATTTTCCCAACGATCATGAATCTTCTCTAAAGTTTTAACAACTGAATTTCTCGAAACTTTTTTATAATTTTTATTAATTTACCTGCTCTGGAATATCTCTGCTCTGAGGATATCTGTTCTTTCTTGAAGTTTTTTTTGTTAAGAGCTTTATTAGCTAGATCAATATTTTTCTTAAAGTTTTCGGAATTTCTCATAAGTGTTTGCAGTTCTCATGAAGCTTGTTGTACTACCATGAATTTTATTGAACTGTTCTAAAAATGTTTAAACTTGCATGAACTTCTGGACTTATGTGAAAACCTCAATCATTTTCTTAACATCTCTAAAATTCTCTGAATATCTGGGAACTTCTTGAAATTTCCCGCTAATTTAATGAAACTGATGGAACTGAACTTTCCTCCATAGACTTTAATGAAGTTCTTCGAAATGTTTCTGAAGATCTCTGTACTTCTGTGAAGTTTTCGAAGTTATTCTGAAATTTCAGGAACTTCTTTAAGCTCCCGCAGCGAAATAATTAATGTAGTTCTATAATTTTCAATGAAGTTCTCAAGGTTTGTCTGAAGGCCTGAAAATTATCGAAACTAATTCATAACTTCTTCAATAGTCTAGAGTTTCCTGCTGGTTTTAAAAATGCCCAAAATATTTCTCAATTTCCTTAAAATTCTCTAGACTGCACTGAATATCTTCGTATTTTTTTTTAAACACAAGTTTTATAAAGTTTATAAACGCTCACGGAACATTGCCTTAAATCACCAATTTTTCCTGAAAAGCCTGGACATCCCAGAAGATGTGTATTAATTTGAAATTTTCGCTCCACAGTGCTTAAACGGTTCCAAATTGGGTCCTGCTTAGCCTCCAAAAAATTGAACTATTTTAGTAAGAAACTGACTTGGCACAAACCATTTCAAGTTTATATGAGAATTACTATGGGAAAACTTAGTCTTTTGTTCATGTCTATCTAACAATTCACCACATCGCTTTGCTTTTAAAAATGATAGCAGTGATTGTAGCAAATTTTCCCAGCTACAACTTTTTTGAAAACCACTTTTCAATCAAATGTAAGGAACAAAAGTTATTAATGATTCAAGTCACTGATGTCTTATGATTATGCTCATTCAACTGTTCAGCAGGCAACATTGGTGTTTCTGGTGCGAAGAATAGAGCACAAATATCATGGCTACTATGTCACACTGCAGAATACAGTGTTGCCCACAAAACAGCTACTTGATCATGCCATAAGATTATCAATCCCTTAAACAATTAATAAGAATATAATTTGCATTTGGCTGAAAAACGATATTCCGCCAAGTTGAAGCTTAGAAAATTTCCCGTAAGAATAATTATAGCAATATGGAAAATGGGTAGAAGACAATGAACATTTCCATGGTTTTCCCATAGTAATTTTCATATAAACTTCGAATAGTTTGTGCCAAGTCAGTTTCTTACCAAATGAGTTTTAATTTTGGGAGGGTAATCAGGACATGATTTGAAACCATTTGAGCACTGTGGAGCCAAAATTTCAAATTTTGCATCGGTCTAATGTGTATGCTTACCTTAATTACTCTAAATTGATCAAATGTTGCGGTAAATTTTCGGATATATATTTATAATTCCCTGAAGCTTCTAAAGTTTTCGTATCAATCATAGAATTCTTGGAATATCTCATAATTCAAATTTCCTTATGTTAATGCGATTTTTCTGATGTTATCTGATCGTCCTCGAAGTACTCGGAACTTCACTGAATATAATGAAACAATCTAAAAATATCTAAATTTCTTAGAAGTTCTCTGGAATTTCTCAAAAATATCGGTGCTTGTTAAAAGTTTTCGCCTTTTTTTAATTAATGGAACTTCGGTGATGTTCTCTAATCAACGTAGGGGAAAAGTTGGCTTCGGCAATACCTTAACTTATTATCGTCAGGGGGGTAAACAACGTTCTTGAGAGCTCAATTTTGGCATGTGGATACATTGTGTTTCAGAGAAACTATTGGCCAACTTTGAGTGCTCTAGGACTTTGTTTACCCCCTGACGATAATAGGTTAAGGTATTGCCGAAGCCAACATTTCCCCTAGCTAAATTTTCGTTTTTTTAGATCTTGAAATTTCCATGACATAACACCCTTGAAATACTCTCATATTTTCCGGAAGTTACTATAATTTTTATTGCGTTCCAGAAATCTCTGAGCAATCCGAAATTTCCGGAAATCCCGGTTTCTGCAATTTCCTTGAAATTTTTAGAACTGCCCTTTAATTCTCTGATCTGTTTTGATGTTCTCGGAACTTCCCTAAAACTATCAACTCTAATGAAAATCGCGGTTCTGCTTTAAAACAAATGAAATTCTTGTTAACACTTTTAAACTTCCCTGAAATTCTCTGGATTCTCTGGGTTCCTGAAATATTTCTGAAGTTTTCATAAATTTTCTGAAGGTCTCTGAACTGAATCTTTCGGAACATCTTAGGGGTTCTCTATTTTATTTCAGCACATCATGGAACTAATCTGATTTTGTCTAAACTCACGCTTATATATTTTTATCAATCAATACAATAGTCTGGGCTAAAGTTTCGGGGACTTCTCCTTAAGATCTCTGGAATTCCCCAAAGATCTCTAGATCTAGCTTTTCTGAGATCAATAGAACTTCAAAACTCAGGGAACTTTATTTAGCCAAGTGAGTGGACATCCTGTAGATAGAGAACGATTAAACGAAAAAAAAAAAACTCTATACAAGGTAGTCAACTTCGAATTGTTCAAAAATTATAACAAAATGTAGGCCTATTCAGAAGAATGATCAATCTTGAAATAAATTCACGTTTAAAAAAGACTGGCTTGAAAAAAGTGACCAAGTCACTAAAAAGTGACTCGTTACCAGCCCTGAAGATATGTCTCGCTCAGGGTTTATACTAGAACTAATTCACTCGGAAAACAGCAGCAAACGAGTTCAAAAAACTGTCTTCAAATGACGCCAAAAGAAATTCTAAAAATTTCAGCTGTTCTGCAAAATTACCGTTTGCCCGCGCGCGAACAGATTGCGAGCGAAAGAAAAGAGTAGAATTTTTTGTAATTTTGAGAATTTTTGATACTTTACCGCAGTGAAAGACATAATATGAAAATTGTAAACAGATGTGTAAACAAAATATTATAATTAGGTATATGATATACAATTGATTAATTCCATGTAACATTGCCTCCTAAAATTTGAACTTATTTAGTGAGAAACTGACTTGGCACAAACCATTTGAAATTAAAATGGGAATTACTATGGAGAAACCATAATTTCGGTATATATCCATCTCAAAATTCACTAGTTCACTCTATTTAATTTAGAAAAAATAGTTGAGCTTGTTGAAAATTTTCTCAGCTACAACTTTGTTCCAGACCAGTTTTCGATCAAATGTAAGGAACAAAAGTTATTAATGATTCAAGTCACTGATGTCTTATGATTATGCTCAATTATCTGTTCAGCAGGCAACATTGGTGTTTATGGCGCGTAGAATAGAGGACAAAAATCATGGCTACTATGTCACATTGCAGAATACAGTGTTGCCCACAATACAGTTGCTTAATCTTGCGATAAGATTATCAATCTCTTAAACAATTAATAACTATTTAATTTGACGTTAGGCTGAAAAGCGATTTTCTGCAAAGTTGTAGCTGATAAAAATTCCCATATTAATAGAATTTGTTAACTGTACAATATGTAAAAGGCTAAAAGACAATGAACAAAAAGTTTTGTTTTCCCATAGTAATTTCCATATAAACTTCAAATGGTTTGTGCCAGATCAGTTTCTTATCAAATGAGTTTGACCTTTCGGAGGCTAATCGGGATTCGATTTGAAACCGTTTGAACACTGAACACTGAACACTTCAAATTTTGCATCAGTCTAATAGTATATGTACTGCGAGGTTTTGTGTAATGTTATAAGATGTTACTGTTGGAAGAAGATTCTCTTTTCGCGCTGATACATACGGGTCCACTTCTTCGTGTTTGGTCCGTCATACAGCAGTGGTTTGACGATAACTTTATATATATTTGACATTTGAAACCCATTCCCATCTAAAATGTTTTGCAAAAGTAGGTCTTAAACTGGCTCAACTAATAAGTCCTCACTAATTTTCAAACTGGCATAAGTTCCTGTTGGCCCGTAACATGCCAGGAAGAAATATAATCATCTTGAATATGTAGTTCTACGAGCTGCATAAATGGTGTCATGAACATTTGGGTCAGCTTTACGCGCACACAAATCATCAACGAATCAGCACATTTCAATGTAATTTGTAATAATTTTACCTAAGTAGCCGGATCGTCACATCATTATCACGGTCGAGCTGACTAAAGCGACGCATCGTGCCCAACTGGCAGGCAGACCAAAATAAAGCAAAACTGCATCGCGAAAACACTAATCTGCAGAGCACCCCGCTGTATTTATAGTCAACCATGGGCAACACACGGTCACTGAGCGGAGTAGAATGGCGACGGTCAAAGGGGTGTGGCGGCGGGGATAAGCAGGTACAGAGTTCACACTACGCTACTACATCGGGCACCGCACGGGTGAGATAATGGTGCGGTTTATTTTTATTATTATTGCAGTTTTATATTGTTTCAAATATATAATAATACCCATAGCCGCTGCCGGTCGGTCGGTTAGGCAGAGCGAGCAGTGTCCCGTGGTGCATGGCGCGAGACATGATATCTCCTTGCTTTTTCGCTACTTTTACACCCTATTACTGGTCAACTGAACGAGATATACGGTGATGCATCAATCGGTGAGTGGTGTGTTAGCTAAATTTTGGCTAGCTTACCTTACAGCTAAATAATCGACGATCTAACGGATGAGATACATATACTTTTAACCGGTTCGTCTTTGAAGGAAAAACGTGACCTACCTCAATCGAAAGAGGGTGTGAGCGTAATGAACTTCACTGACTAATAAATTCTTGATGGAGACACCTGGTAGTTTTTTTTTTTGAATTTCTAGCGTCGACGTGCCTGATGGTGAACGACAAATGTGCAGTTTGCACTCCTATGGGTCGTACACGTAACATACAATTTATGACTAAAGTAAACTGCTGCCTTCCTTTAGTTGGGAGTATTTTCGTTCTTGTTCTGGCTGCGGCAGCGGTTAGTCGCCGTACGGTCTGCAGCAGAGTTCATTAGCGCAAAATGGGTGGAATAATATATATAGCCGGTGATATAATGTTTAAAAGTGTCGTCAGGTGGAAGCAGTGAAGGAAACGTAAGGTGATCGTGTGAACATTTCATTCCATTCGTTCAGAGGTTATTGCCTCAATGAATGGGATACGTGGACTAGAAAAGAGTTTTTTTGTTTTTACAGATGACATCAAATACTATTTTGGCAATGGAAGCCCTCTCAAGAGGTGAAACAGCCAGACTCTACTAATGAAGGCGAAACCAGTTTAAACCAGAGAGGCAAATATAGTTCTATTTTAAAAAATCCTGATTTCTACCGGTTTTGCTGTTCAATAAATCGGAAATTTCCCGGATTAATAAATTATGTATTTAGTCAATAATTGAAAATTTGTTGAAAACACATTTACAGGGTGATTATTGCCGATTTTACTTGTATGAAATTAATTAATATATGTTTAAGTATTTTTGATTTAAAGTGTGTACAAATTCATATACATTGGAGTCATAACAAGGGGTCCATAAGTGTGTTTAAGTAGAATCAGATAGCAATTGCGACTTTCACTCTTGTTTCAATACTGATCCTATGAAAGTTGTGGAGATTTTTAGGAATTCTCTTAGAAGTCTATTCGATCTTTCCTACGATGTTTCGTCTGATTTATCACCATCAGTATTTTCTGACTTCCGCAGAAAGATTATATCTAATCTAATCTAACACCAACACAGCCAGTTCTTGAAAGCATCCTGGAAAATGATATATGTTTCACATCGAAGATACGTCACACATATCAAAACGGCCAGGCCTACTGTGCAGCATTTAAGGGGCAAGATGATTCAGAAAACATCGGGCCTGTTTATATCGAAGATTTAAACACGATGCTTCAGAATCCAATAAATGGATGAAACGTGGACATCTCGTACCATACGTTCCGATTTTGGTAATGATTGGTTGGTCGTTCGAAGCATCAAAGCTAGAAAGGTTAAGTGATGCTCCATTTTCTTCTGACGGTTGGGGCATGAGCACAAACTCTTGTCCTAGCCTTTTATGACTTATGGCTATAGCGCAATTACTCGCTTTCTGAAAAGAGAAGAGGGAAAGGAAAAGGAGAAGGACAAAGGGAAAAGGCTTATCTGAAATCTATGAACATAAACAATATTTTTGATTTGAAATATACAATATAGAAATGCATAACGGCGCGGTGGTCTCTACACAAGTCTTGTCACTATTATCAAGTCATAAAAAGTAATAAGGACTGAAATGTGATCCTTTGATTACTGGAAAATCCAGATGCTTGGGACTAGCAATCATCCCCAATGTGTAAAAACTGGTGATCTCAAACTGGGCAATACCAGCGCCGGCCGCGCCCTAAAGCAGGTCAAGAAAGGAATGGGTAGGAATGTGTTGACGTGACACTCGCTTTGATGGAAGCTGAGAAATCCTCCGCACTTCCACGTGGAATCACTGGGTTGTTGGGTAAGATGGTTGGGTCTGCAGCAGGGTTCGTTTTGGTAAACGATAAGCTTAAGGGGAGGTTTACTAGGATTTTTCAAAAAAATTGATTTTTTTTTGCATAAAATGAAAGCTACAAGTGTGTAGAATATGTGGCCAAAAGGATTTTACGATCCGAAACATATTTAGCGAGTTATGGCGCTTTGAGTGAACCTTTGTCATGCGCGCTGAGGGACGCTCAGGTAACTTTAAACGCGTTTTTCTCGAAACCATATTTTTTATAACAACTTAGAGCATAGGGCTTGAACAAATGATCCGATTTACAATCGGAAAATTGCGCTTTGAAGGATACTATTTTTTGTATGGCTTATACCTAAAATGAAAAAATTGTTAGTTACTATTTTTTAAGCAAGGTCAAAGTGAGAGGGTGTGCACTCGAAGTTCTGCAGCAAAACCTGACTGACACTCCTCCACGCGAGCCGCCATTTTGAGCCGCCATTTTGTTTTTTTTACCTTCAAAAAATTTCCAAGTATTCAGGAATAGTGGACAAATATAATTATCGAAACCGGAAGTTCGTATGTCTTTTCATTCTCCTGAAAAAAAAATCCAAAGCTCAACTGTTTTTCAGCCAAATCCAAGTAAACCTCCCCTTAAGTGAAATATAAATAGATAAATAAAGATAAAAAGAACGATCTCGCTGAGTGGCCAAGTGAATCTGTATCAAGCTGCTAAGCAAAGTTCCAGCGCAGTAGTCCAAATCGTTTGCTTGATGAGGATCAACATCCGGTCTGGCTGTCTGGTAAAACTTGAATGAAATGTCCTGAATCGAGTGCTCTTTTGATAGGTTCATCACTCTAACTTGCTCAGCAGTGTGATCAAGACATCGTGGGTCCAATGAAGGATTTACTTCGTTTTGTAAACTGCTTAAGCAGTGAATAGCAGGGACGTAGCTCTAATATTTCTTTGATAATCTTGCAGGATGGCTGCACTCGGCAACACTCCCTTCACCCTTTCTCCTCTAACCAACGCTGACCGATCGTCCAACACTCCTTCCCACCAACACAAAAAAAAACTTCACTTCCTCTTCCAAACCTTCAACAAACGACTAAATCTATACACCAAAAATAGTTTATTGTTCGATAAGTCCATTCCGGATTCACTACCATTAATGCCTTGTATATCGAATAATCACACTCACGGAAAAATAGAAAAAAAAATCGTGACAGCTCTTCTGACTTCCGCAGAATGATTATGTTAACTTGAAGTTAATAAAATACCTATGCTTTAAAAATTTACATAAATCCAGGAAACATCTTTAAACGTGCTCCGGAAGCTTCTTTAAATTAGCCTCGGATTTTTATTCTGGAAAGCTCCATAAGTCCTTTTAGTTTCTCCTGAAAATGTCGTCTGATTTTCCACGAAGGTTTTGCTGATCTCCTGCGGAAAATTCTCCTAGCTTCTCTCCGGAAAATCTTCTTTTGTTTCCCGCATCTAGTGCATCATATTTTTGCAGGAAATATTCAGAATCGTCATCAATCTTCTATCTATCTACTCAGCGTGTGAGCAGCTAACCACAGCAAAACAAACTCTTTCCAGCATCGAAGACACAGCACGCTTGTCCCGTTGCCGTTAAGCGAGCTTCCTAATGCAAATTAAAATGAATTCCGCAATGTTTGTGATAGCAAATAGCGAACGAAAGCGGCATCATATAATGTTTCCGCGATTTTCGCGACTGAAAGTTCAAATCCGTGATAATCGCCAAATCCGCACCTGTTGTAACAGCCCTGCAACATCACCTCTGACTTAAACAAAAAAGGCGTTCAAAAATAACCGTTTAGAGATAATCATATAATTTTTTGAGCAGAATTGCTCTACAATACGTCTACTTTGAAGAACAAAATATGAGATGAGATTTACAATAACATGTTGATGATCTAGATCTCCAAAATCTCATGGAATCATGAATTTGCATAAATAGTCTCTCTAAAAAAAAATAAGCCTAAACCATAGCAGGAGAAACGCAGTATTAAAAGTTCATCAAATCTTCCTGGAGTTCTATAAGCCAAATAACTTTTTGTGCAAAACAAAGATGTGTTACTAAAATATTTATCATTCTCCAAATTGTCCTGACGATATTTTACAGGTTAATCGAAATCTATGTCCACTCAGAACTGTTGAGCATTTTGTACTTCACGGACACTCATCACATCATTTAAAATTATGAATTGTGTTAAAAACAATTGTTGGATTATCCAAATCATCCCAGATATCTGATCTTGAAATTGTGCAGACTCAACAAAGTAGGGTTAACTACCCCATTCCCGGCCTATTAAGCACAACCCACACTTAGTCTTTCTTCATCTAGCGTAGTTTAGCACCAACGGAATGCTATTATTACAGATGGCTTCCAAATTTAGTTACCTTTCCATATGTACCGTTAGTTCTGATCAGGGGTCGCGCAATATTTGTTTATTGTTGAAAATGCAAAACTGCTCCAACTTGGTTTACGGATTTTCTAGGGCTTATTAGCCATTGAAACGCCATTGGGATTTTCTTTGACCTATCGAACGGAAAGAAAAGTGAATTCGCGTGCGCCTTTTGTACACTTCAAGTGCGCCTTTTGCTTTCGAGATCTTATTTTGCGTTCTTCGACCCACTTCATCTTGCAGCTATTGAATAGAAGCATCATATCAAATCATAAATGTATTTGATGTTTTGTGCTCGATAGGCCGGGAATGGGAGATTAGGTCAAAGTAGATTTTTCCCCTATGCGATGATTCGACTTAATAATAGAATGGGTAAACCTTCGTGAAACCCAATAATGGTTTTCCGAAATGCCTAGAGTTCAGATCATTTTTTTTTTATTATAGTAAGACCAAAAGAAATTTTAAAAATTTACTCTGTAAGCTATCGTGGTAGAAATAACGGCAAAATTGCTGTTTGTCCCGTGCACGAACAGATTGCAAGTGAGAGAAAAATGTACAATAATTTTGAGGATTTTTTGATACTTTACCACTAGTGAAAGACATAATATGAAAGTTGTAAACAGATGTGTAAACAAGAGCATATAATGGTGTATGTGATATAACATTGATTGATTACAAGTAACATTGCAAGTTTATAAAGGTTTAAAAGATTCGTCAAGACCAAATTAAGGCCTACAAGACTATGATAAAACCGAAAGCGTTTCTTGGGATGAGTATATATGATCTTTCGGGGTGCGATTTGGATATTCCCGAATTTTTCCCGGCAAATCCGAATTACCGGTTTTTCCCGGATTTCTCGGTTGGATGGACACCCTGATATTACCACTAAATTAAAAGCAATTGAGTTCGTATTACAGCTATATTTTGATTATCCCAACATCATTTTAAATTCCCCAAACATTTTGAAGACCAAGTTGTCCGAACACCTGCCAACCATGTGACGACCTGAATGAAATACACAACCATAAAAATGTTCAATCAGTTTGTTAAAATCCTGAAGAATTACTAGGTATTCATGCCAGGATTTTTTTAAGATGACCGGGATCAGTTTTTTTTCGAACATCATAATTCGTTTGCCAAATTGTTAAACCCTTCAAAACCCCATTTCTACGACTGTCTCACATATGAGTCACGATTTAACTTTTATAGCATGTTTCTTTTATTGCTGCAGATATTCGCTGCGACACATAGGTCACCCGCGGACAATGACCGTTTATTGAGTTAATTTCTTTATTATTTATTTACTTTTTCGTTACATTGCATCACCGCGCTGAGTAGAACAGCCCAGCGTTACGACACATATGCTACGAACAAAAGCAAATCAACAACTGCCACAGTTAAAAAACAAGTTGCTGACTCATAATGCATCCTCGGGAGAACGTAG
This sequence comes from Ochlerotatus camptorhynchus, assembly GCF_037179485.1. Lineage (NCBI taxonomy): Eukaryota > Metazoa > Arthropoda > Insecta > Diptera > Culicidae > Ochlerotatus > Ochlerotatus camptorhynchus. The sequence continues at coordinate 1,027,918 of NW_027040576.1, forward strand.
TCAGCGGCACTTTCTTTTATGTGTATGTACTTAAGAATTGTAAGGGAATAAGTCACAATCACTTCACCCAACTCCACAGTTTTTTTTCCCCATATATGTCAGAGCCGAAGTTACATTGCCTGTCTGGAGCACAAAACCAATCGATCGAATACGATTAATTTGCGATAGCTAAATTATACAATGTTGTAAGTTGAATGTCACTCTTGTCGCGGCCGGTAAAGGCATTTCAAAACGACAAATATTCTCATGTCCAAATCGTATTGTTCGTATATTAATCTCGAGCAACGTTATGAATAAAACATTAAATGGGCCCAAGTTGGGTACCTACCTACCCAACAGTCCCAACAAAACCAGAAATGCCAAATATTGTCAACATTTACTCACGGAGGTCCTCCGTCGGTCGTGGCGGTCGCTGGCATACACAATGAGTACACATGTTCATATGCAACATCAGCCAGTAGCAGGTTGGAGCTGTAGATCACTGGGCAAATAGAAAGTGAAATTGGGCGAAACCTAAAATGTGAAGCAATGGATTCAGCTTGAAGACAAAGTGCAAGTGCACGACAACGTGATGGAATTCCTTAGACTGGGGGAGGCCCTGTAGCTGCGGTGACTGACGACGTGGGTCAATTTGCAAACGAAATGAATTATGGTTACGTTATAATGTCTTTAAGTGTGGCCACGTTGTCAAATCAAAGCCGATTGATTGTTAAGGGTGACGACTGTGTATGTTTGCATTGACGTCGTGGTAATTCAACTTGCATTTTACTTAGACTACTTTAATATGGAATGCAACTTGCAAGCAAGAGACTTTACGATCAAAAGCATCGAATTAATGTAATAGGAGAAATGGCTCTAATGTTGGCCTATGGATCTAAGATTGGGCCCATCGCTAAAAATCTGCTATTTATCAATTTTATCTAGATGGTCGCGTCATTGGGACTGTACTAATGGATATTTTTGGTAGCTATTGAAAATTTAGTCGATTGCTTAATTTATTTATGGGCCCAAGTTAGGGGCATTACATCCATTTCCCCTAGATAGAAAAAAAGATGAAGATCCTAGACTTAGAATTTATTTTTCAAGATTTTAGGATTTGAAGAATTAATTTTTTTTTAGATCTCTGATTTTGACAAATGTTTAAGATCCTGAACAGATTTTTTTTCCTCGATTTGTTTTCCGTGCTGAGCACCAATGCTACCGATGCCAGGGAGGCAGCTCCCTCACCTGGACCCTACCTATTGACCCATCAACTCATGAACCGGGGACCAACGGCTTTATTTTCCTGTTTACGTCCCTTGATCAGAGATGATATGCCTCAGAACATCCCGGCGATGCCGACTGGGATTGAACTCAGGGCTGCTGGGGTGAGAGGTAATCACGCTTACCACTGCACCAACAGCGCCGCTGTCCTGAACAGATAAAGCCATTTCAAAATTCAGTCACTTCACAAAATCATCAGGATCTTGAACTATTGTAAAATGAAAAAAAAAATCCAGGGCTAGAATTTTTTTTTTCAAAATAAACTAAGATTTAAAAAGGCAAACTAATTATTTTAGGGACGCCTTCAAATTCTCATGCTTTTTTTCGGTTGTTTAACGGTTAGTATAAATTTTCGTAAGTTGGTAGTATAGTCGCAGGCTATGCGCGCCAGTCATCTGCTATGAATCTTGACGTTGGGACACTACTGCCATCTGTTGAGCGCTATGTCCTCCACAGACGATGTTTTATAATAAATAATACCCACAGCTTTTTGTCCGGTTGTCTGTGGTTAAATCATGTACTGATAAAGGATCTAAACCAAAATTGTCTGAATCATCACAGTGTGTGCTGTGCACTGAATGAACAATATCTTAAACGAATTTGAATAGAAAGGCAATTATACCGAATCAGCCTTGAGCCCTCGAAATCCCGAAAAGTGTGCCAAGTATACCGCGGTAGTGAATACCCCGGTCCGCGCAGTCCTTTGAAGTTGCTCACAACTCAGATGACCGGGTCGCTATGTATGTGTGTGTTAAGGGCAGACCACGGACAGGTTAGCAGCCACTTTCGATATTACTAGAGCGCGATAAATCTGAATTAAAGATCAACGGCCAAAAGTGTAAGAGACTAATAATAATACCAACAGCACCCACCACCGAACGACGGATAGTAACAATAACAAGAGCGTGGCACAAGATCACGAGAGCTCTCAGAGTTGTGTAGAGTAGTGTCGCAGTACTGTCTAGAGTGGAAATCGACAGTGTCTAGAGAGGAAAGAAACCCATTCGAGCGGGCGTATGTGGGTGGGTGGAACTCGATTGCATTTGGGATGGGGAGCAGGTGGTGGAACGAAACAGTATTGGATCAAATATGATCCAATGCCGGTGTGCGTTATGAATGATTTGAATGAATGAATGAGGTGAATGACAGGGTGTAAATTGAAATAGTGGCATATACTACCGTTGCGTCAGTCGGGCGGTAGTATCGAGTCGTATTTTAAGGCAGATTATCCGTTCCCACGCTGCGTCACATGTTTTTGTTTTCTTTTGGGAAACGTTGGCCAAGCTGGCAACTCTGCTTAAACGATTGCCAGGAAAATTTATGTGACATCTCGTTCCATATACGACAACGGACAAGTTGCTACCGAATCATGTATGAAACACAAAACGCCATCATGCATGTGGTACTTTGCTACCGATTGCCATCAGCTGCTCTCCGGAGGTGAGGGTGTAAGCGTAAAATACTTTAATTTATTGAATCGACATCCCATCGGCGGGTTGTCGCTGTTGTGACTGCGGATATAAATTAGCATCTTATCCTCCAACTGTGCCACTGCCGGCGAATTGATGGAAAACGGCCATGTGGCCCGGTGGTACCGATACATTTCGCTTACATCTAGTGCAATATCTGCTACTTTCTTGTGCTATTAAACATCTGCGAAGGATTAGCGAAATGGCTCAACGATATTACGATCGCGTGCGATTATTCTCAACTCAGGATACGTATCCACATGAAGATACATGTTGAGTTACAGCAGAGAAGTTATGCATCATCTGCATCATCTTCTGACCACCCACTACCGCTGACTGATCGCGGGAGAAGGAGTAGCAGCAGCAGTGAAATTTCGTCTAAAAATAGCATCTACGACTATGATGCTTCTCGATTTTCCAAGCTCGTCTACGGCCTGGTCTGGGCTGATGGTCAGGTCAAGCAGCATTGCGACGATCGGCAACAACCAGCCAGCCACCCACCCACCGCACATGTGCGTTTCGTTAATGGTTGCTTGCAAACACGCGCACAATTATCAAGAGACTAACGTTATTATCGCGAGGCTAACGAAGCGGATACATTGTATCATTGGCAAATTAGAACGCCTACTCGCCCCGTTCGGGTGGAATATTGTTTATCGCCAAACGAAAGGTTTGGCGTTACATATTTTGTATACTGTGTGAGTGGAGATTTGTTCTTTTGAACTTCGGAGACCATTTTAAGTAGGATCGTGAAAACGAGATCACTAGACTTCAAAGAAAAAGGGCAGCAACGATGATTTCGTCAATTAACGAAAGTGTGGATCATATTGAACTGACAAACGGTCGCTTGAAGCCATTCAATTGAATGTAACCGGCGAACGAATGGAGCTTTGGTCGACATACGCCGACACAAACCCGGCGTGGGATCGACATCGGTATTAGTAAGACATGTCGAAGCGGAACCCCTTTTAGATCCGCTGCCATATTTTAATTGATGGATGAACATTTCTTTTCCATTTCCCGGCCTTTTTGACTGCCGGAAAATTAGGAAGCAGTTGATGGCTCTTCGGGGAATACCAGAATGTTCATTTTTTAACTTCTGTTGCATGATCCATGATTTTTGTTATTGTGGTCACATCGACACATTTGAATTCATTCGTGACGGGGATGAGATTTGAACTCATGACTTTTTTTTTTTTTCTTTGGTTTGTTTTTTCCGTCGATCTTGTTTTCCATGCTGAGCACCAATGCTACCGACGTGCCAGGAAGGCAGCTCCCACACCTGGACCCTACCTATCGACCCATCAACTCATGAACCGGGGACCAACGGCTTTACTTCCCATCCGAAGGAAGGCGTGATCAGAGATGTTATACCTCAAAACATCCCGGCGGCGCGGACTGGGATTGAACCCAGGCCTGCTGGGGTGAGAGGTAATCACGCTTACTACTACACCACCGGCGCCGTTAAATCATGACTTTAGTATGAGAGGTTAACCACTACGCCGGGGTCGTCTCCTCACGATCTGTAAGAATTATAGCTTCTCCTGGAATTGTCTTCCGACTTGCCAGGAACCATTTCCGGATTTTTCTTCTTTAAATTTTCTCCGGGGACTTCTTTCAAATCGCTTCAGAAGGTTTATTTCAATTTCACTTATTAATTTCTTCTAGAAGTCCTTCTGGTTTCCCCTGGAAAGTTTTTCTTTGGTGTTCTTTTACCTTCCCCTGGAAGATTCTCCAGATTTCTCCCCAAAGTTTCTCTTGGTCTGTCCCAGAATTGTTTCTGTCATCGGCCAGGAGTATTTGTTTTCGGAAGATTATTTCGGCTTTTCATAGAAGTTTTTCCTGACTGCTCTCCGAAAACACTTCTTCTGGCTTACACTGGAACATATCTACAACTTTCTCCAGAAGTTTCCCCTGATCTTCTATATTTTCCATGAAGCTTTTCTAACTTGCACAGGAAGTTTTTTTTTGTGTTATGTCAAATATTTTTTTCGATTTCCTCTGGAAGTTTTTCTTGAATTCCCTTAAACGATTTTTCGAATCAATACTGGAAGTTTCTCTCTGGATTTTTCTGGCTTCCAACTTTCCAATCTCCCGGAAAGTGCTGTGAAACTACCTTCCGAATTCTTCCAGAAATCTTTGTGGAATTCTGGATTTCCCGGGAAGTATCTATCGATGTGGCTCGCAGAAATTCAAAGAACTTAGTTGAAGATGCTAAGCGACAGATAACATATTTAAAGTGGTCATTTTATACGATAGAGGAGGTGACAGTATAGAGTTCCGTTAGAGTACGGCAGTGTGAAAATTGTATATATAGAGAGTAGAAGCAAGCAAGGACAACTTTGAGGAAAGTACGAATCGGGTTGATCATCTCTCTTTACCAAACTCCCCAGTTGGAGACTGGGTAAAGGAGATGATCAACCCAATTCAATTTTCACACTTCCATACTATAACTTTATACATTCATCTCCTCATCTATTTGTTCAAGTTCCTAAACCTTAAATAATGTTTTTTGCTTTTGATTTTCCAAGACCAGAAAAAATGTATTAAAAACGTGAAAAGTTTCCCAAATTCTAGAATTTTGGATTTTTTCCAATGCTTGCATTGATATGTCCGTGTCCTTTGTTTAGTGCATGTCGTAGCATCAAATTACCATGGAAAAGTAATGAGATATTCGATATAGTTAAATCATATATACTTGCTCTTCTCACAAGAAGATAGAGTTCTTATACAGCCATCCCATAGCAAAACGATATAGTGCTTCACAGAATTTCGTAAAAATTGGTAGTTTTGTTCCTTATCGGAAAATACTCGGAACTACCATGTGTCGTGACCATGTTACAGACGCTTTAAATCAATGGATTCTTTATACATTTAAAACTTCAACTCGGAAAAAAGCTTCAAATAGGTAAATGTTAACCGATTTGGCTCAAATCTTGAACAAAGCCTCAGTATTACATAGAGAACAATTGGTATCATGGCGAGGGGGGAGGATAATGTTTTAGTCACATTAATGGCGTCTGAAGTTAGAAATATGCAGAATTTTTTTTTGTTTAAAAATAAAATTGAATTAAGAAAAACCTTAAATGTTTCGGTATAGTTACTAAATGTGTATATATTTTAAAGGCTTTGACTTTTTGCTTTCCAAAACCATTTAAAAATCAAAAATTGGGTGATAGTATGCCAAATGGGTTTTTTAACAATAACTTTAAGTGGGGGTGTTCGAAAATTTTTAAATGTGATTTCATGGTGTACTAGACTAGACTAAAAACCTACAATAGGTCACTTAAAAAGTCAATTAATATTTTTTTTATTCGTAACACTGTGTTATTTTAGGGAGCAAATTTATGGTATCTTTATACTTTTTAATTTCATTAGAAAGTAAGCTATATTCATGCCATGCGATTTTAGACCGTTCTGGAAGCTCATCGGAATTGCGATAGATATCGCTAGTGAGAAGGGCTGCTGCAACTTTAGCTCACGGGAATAAACACTAGCATCTGCTTCAAGCCATTTAAAGGAATGTAATTTTAGAAGCTATCCACAAACCACGTCGACAGATTATGAGAGATTGTAGATACCCCGTACAGAGCGTTTAAAATGTGCATGGACGTTGCCACTCGCCAAACTTTACAATACCCCCGTTCCCCTGAACTGTCCACGTGGTTTGTAGTCAGTTTCTGATGCGCCTGCTTGACTTCAGAATTCCTAACCGCCAAATCCACACCGCATAAAGAGTCTCCAAATTGAAGACAACGAACAGATGATTCATCCACATTTGCCAATTTCTTACTTTTAGATAATTACACCAACATACCACTCACTACGGACCTATGCTGTTAATACTCATCGCCTTGAGTTAATTGCAACAATAATAATCATCGCATACGGATCCGATTGGATCCAACAACATTGACAGGCGCACAACAACCGTTGGCAACTCTCGATTCTAGGTATGAAAATGTACAGAGCATAATTTGCCGCAATCCACATTGCCACATCCATCAAATCCATTAGGATGATGACGGTTAGAGTGTGTGTGTCTACTTTGCGAATCTTCTCAATTGATTCTGAGCGAGCATCAAGAAGACTGCTTGCTATCAACCAAAACTTCAAAACGGTATTGTTCGTATTTTTTTATAGACCCAGTTCAAAATTAAAAACAAAACAAAAATCGTTCGGGAGCCACCCTTGCTTCCGTAATACATATTGTGAGATGTCCGTATAATGAACCTTCAACTCTCAAAAAAAATTGGCAACTGTATACAGCTGTCCAAAAAAAACGAAGCTCGATATAAACCGATAGAGAGGTAATCCAATCCAAAGATGACGTTCCAATAATTAGCTAATTACGAGCAATAACAAACTTCGGCCAATATAGCAATCTTATAAACTCCGAACCGAAACAATGTACAGTGGATGACCGCCGGTCGTCGTGTCGTGATGATCGCGGACGACCGACGATGACGCGGTAGATTATTGACTGGTTGCATTTTTCGCCAACCGTAGAATTTGCAATGATTCGGTCGTTTTTTTTTTAGCAGCGCTCAGCACGAAACGATCTGCGAAACGATTACTAAACTGCTGTGATCCAAAGCAGTTTCAATTATTCAGATAATTTGGTAATTATTGGCTATGGGGAATCTCCGTGCGAATTAAATCCAAAGTCGTTTGATTTTGCAGAAGGATAAAAAACAGTAGTAGATTCGAATGCAATCGACTTTGAGACGATGGCACAACCCAACCGAAAACTGTTGTACAACACACATACAAGTCGGATAATAACACAGGTTCCACGAAACGTATAAATACACATCGGTAATTACAATTTTCACTTTCAGCGGTGAAAAGAAACCGATGACCATAGCCGTGACGACCCGAAAGTAAAAACAAACAAAAATTATAATTTACCACTTGAGGGGGTGTCCGTCCATATCCGTCGGTGTAGGCAGGTACGCACAGGAACGCACCGCAGGTGGATATGAATATGGAAGAACCGCGGAGTTCGGATCTGAAAAAATGAGGAACTAAACCCGTGTTGAATTTCACGCTTTTTAAATGTTCATAATTGAATTCTTTTCGGTTTAAATAAGCCCATGAGGTGCTTGCTGCAATGAATTATACATTATAAATCTGCATTCCAAACTTTTCACGATTAAAAAGAAAATACTTTTCCTTGCATGTTGATACTACTACAGAAAATGTGTACCAGTGTACTGCACTTATAATAGTAATTAATTTACCAATAAAATGTCATTTGTTTTAATTTAATTGGGAAGATTCTCGGTGGCCCAGTGGTGACCGTTTTTGTAAACTTGATTCATTCCCAAATTTCTTGTTGAAGAAATCTAAGCATCGCGTTAGGTGTTTTACGGAAGCTTAGAACGCAGAAAAGCGATACTGTCTGCGCGTTCTAACCGGTCGAAAAAATATTATTGGTAAAATACGACGCACGTTGATCTGGCTTCAAAAATATTGTTGATTCCTTCCGAGGACGTCATTTCATTTGCACATAAGCTTCCATGTCGCCGGGTTTAAACGATCGTTGTTGAAAGGGCTCGGCATCCTAGTGGAGACAGTTTATGCTTACTGAGCCGTAAAAGACAAGAACTGGCTTTAAATTACCTAATCTAAATGTTATGAACAGTGACCACATACAAATGTATCATAAGCTGAGCATGCGACACATCAAGTCACTTGAAATTGATGCGTATGAAACGATAATCCGAATATTTTATAATTTTTTTGGTTACTGGTCGCGGGACTTATATCGACCAGTTCCGGGTACCGATTTGGGAGGCCACAATCGGCTTTTTTTTCATGACGGAACCAGAGTTGTAACATCACGAAATGTTGTTTTCATAGCCATGAAGGAATGGAATAAATCAAGATTTTGTATTAAGGAAGAGTTTAAACAGCACACTACGGTTCGTGACTTGGTGAGCGAATTTTGATCTGAGCTGTACACCATCCAGGTCTTGCCCAGCTAAAGAAAATTTTGTTTAGTGCCAGTGGTGGCGAGGGGGGACACCCCTCACCATCCTTTCCAAAGGGGGAGTTTGGTAAAGGGGTTTGATTTATACCTTCCTAAAAGTTGTCTAGCTCGCTTTCTACTCTCTGTATGCAATTTTCACACTGCCGTATCATGTCTGCCATGTCCTCATCTATCGTATAAAAATTACCACTTCAGTCTGTTATTTCAAATTAGCATCAACTATAAAGAAAATTGCCAAAAATTACAACATACTCAGAGTTCGTTGGAACTGCTATCTAACATGAAACTTTAGCGTGATAATTTATAAGCTAGAGGATAGTCTGAAGAGGGTAGGTAGATAGAGTACGGCAGTATGCAAATTGAATAGATGTTGAAAATGAGCGAATGGCTTTTAATGCGACAGTACTAGTCAAATGCACACTTCCTTTCCTAACTCGTACAATGTACGAGGAGATTTGAAGTATTTCTTCAACTCCACAGGCAACAAAGTGCGCGTTTGACTTGCTCATATACTGTAAGTTAAGCAAATTATAAGAAGTAAAATGGCGCACTAGCACCGCCTGTTGAGGGAATTCTCAACTGAACAGATCGCCATCCAAAAGGCACGGAGTCCATTTGAACAACTTTGCTGAACATATATCAGTGCTACTACAAAGTCAAGCTGGCAAGTTAAAAACAATCAATAAGGAAGCTAAATCGTAAGGGAATCTTCAACTGAACTGTTCACACCTGTAATATAATAGGTCTTGTTCTTTGGTTTTATTACGTCCCTAATGGGACTTTACGCCGGCCCTCAACTAGCGTTCTAGTTGCACTTCCAGTTGTTAATTGAAAGCTTCCTTAGTCTGTACCATTTTAACAGCAAGTTCAATCATACTCTATGTCCAGAGGAGTCGAGAAATATTTCAACCTGGACCGGACAGGGAATCGAACCCAGACGCCTCCAGCATGGTCCTGCTTTATAGTTGCACCCTTACAGACTGTGTTAAGCGAGGCTTAATAAGTCTTGTCCATTTGCACAACTTTGCTAAAGCAGGTTTCTAGTTATCTAGCCCTGTTGTCAAATTAAGAAAACAACTAGAGGCTAAATGACACACTAGCGCCGCCTGGCGAAGAAATTTTCAACTGCACTCTTATAGGTTGCCCAGAAACCTCGTGAACATTTTTTAAGTGATTTTAGACCTCGCCCTATGTAAACAAACATCTTTTTAAAACATTGTATGGATCATCGACATTCGCAAACACACTCTATTGAATTATCGAGAAAATATCCGATAATCCAGCCATGATTGTAATCACTTAATCGCACTCAGAAATAAATAATAGGGGTTGTAAAGTAAGTATTCGGTTGATCTCTACTTGATTTCGTTGGAACATACACTCTCAGAAGGTTAGATCAGGTTAGATTAGGCCTATTACCACGTACTTATAGTAATATATAAGAAATTATGTGGGCTTCGATGGACAGGTTATTCGCAGATTTACTCACGTGTATTTTGAATGGCTGTTGGCTATGGATTTTACCTGAAAGAAGACCGAAAAAATATCGATTATTTTAATGTTTGATACAAAATTTACATTGCAAATGCCGATTATCAATTTACCGATTATTTCCTGCTTTATTCCTGGAATGTTTGGCAATTTTCCCGAATGTGCTATATACATTCAAATTAAAAATAATAATACCTAATGCGATTCGAATGAGTTGAAGTAACCTCACTAGATTAAATGGGTCATGACTACGAAGGATGCATCATTTTTTCCTGGATTGTGATTTTATCTGCGTCCAACATCTTGAATATTTGTCTATGTTTTTACTACTAAATACCTTGATAATAACATGAGAATTCGGCAGAATCATTTTGTTATCTTCTCAAGCATTTCCTTAAAATAATTCCTCTTTACAGAGCTATTTTCAGAATTCCCCTTAAACTAATACAAGACTCTCTCTCTGACAATCTCTGCACGGTGAAATATTTGTTTTGATTTTGTATACGATTTTAACAGTTGACCTTGTTGTTTACAAATTTATATGGAGAGAGCAGGCATGGAAAATCATTTGAATTCATTTCGTACATTCATTGACGTTCATTTGCCTCTAACTTTTTTCTTCAAAAGAAATTTGTATAGTAGTGTATGAAGCTTTTGTAGGTTGAACAAAAAAGCGGACTATATAATTCTGAGCAGAATTTCCAGAAATTTCAGCGCCATTGTTATAATACATCACTGCATGAAATGAACACGAATGAACTCTCTCCCAGACATGGAAAATCATTTACATTCATTTCGTACATTCATTTACATTCATTTGTCTCTAACTTTTTTCATCAACAGAATTCCGTAAAGTTATGTATGAAGCTTTTGTAGGTTTTATAATTAGCTACAACTTTTGTCAGAAACTCAAATCTGTATCTCTTATGCCTGATGAACTACAGAGGGCAGAACATGTTATTGTTTTTCGGTGAATGTAATTTACATTCACTCACAAACAATGGTGGGTTCAGTTTGCTCTCGTTCATCATGCATAAGAGATACAGATTTGAGTTTCTGACAAAAGTTGTAGCTAATTATAAAACCTACAAAAGCTTCATACATAACTTTACGGAATTCTGTTGATGAAAAAAGTTAGAGACAAATGAATGTAAATGAATGTACGAAATGAATGTAAATGATTTTCCATGTCTGGGAGAGAGTTCATTCGTGTTCATTTCATGCAGTGATGTATTATAACAATGGCGCTGAAATTTCAGGAAATTCTGCTCAGAATTATATAGTCCGATTTTTTGTTCTCACAAATGATTTGCACTTTGTCTTAGAATGTTCTAGAAATTCTTCTCCGAATGCCCTTGGCATTATCCTTGTAATTCCTTAGAAACTCCAATTTTTGTTTTGTTTGATTTGTTTCCTGTCGGTCTTAATTTCCGTACTGAGTACCAATGCTACCAACGCCAGCGAAGCAGCTCCCGCACCTGGACCCTACCAATCGATCCATCATCAAAATTTGATTCACTTGGAATTATCCCCAAAATTTTCTTGGAATTTTCTCCAGAATTATTCAGGAACATTCCTCAGAACCCTTCAATAGCCTCAAAGTTCTTCTCGGAATTTTCTAAGAACCCTCATCAGAACTCTCTTGAGGTTCTTCTTATTTGGAATATTCATTAGAATTGAGCCTGGAATCTTCCTCGCAACGTAATGGAATTCTCCTCAGAACCACTTGAGAAGTACACTCAGAACTCTCCTTAAATTGTACCTGGACTGTTCGCTTCCAGGAAAAAGGAGATTTTTTCCAACGAAGCCAAAACTAATGTCTAGGAGAAGTCGGTGAAAACCTCTGTGGGAAGCTGACAGAAACTGCTAGGAGAAGTTGGAATAAATTTCCGGGAAACATGGAAACAGAAAATATTTCTGGAATACTTTGGAAGACACTTCCAGGAAAAAAAGTTGGAAAAAGTTTTCAGAGGAACTCAGAAGAATCATTTGGGGTAAGTCAAACGGGAGTTTATGATTCATGAATCGTCCGGCAGAAGATAAAAATAGTTACTCTAAAAAAAAGTATAAAAATGAAACTTATTACCAATCTGGTCACTGAGTAAAGTTACTTCCCGGGAAGAGCAATCAACCTTTTCCCGATTCCCGGGTAGCCAAAAATGACCGGGAACTGACAAAAAAAAATTGGCCAAACATATGCTAGATGATATAAGTATGCCTCCTTGCAGTATGCAAAAATGTAAGAGGTTGTATCCAAGACACGACCGTGAATTTGACGTAGGATTACGTACTCTGTATCAATATTCGGCGACTGTGTTAGAGAAACCACTTTTTCCCATCACGGAAACGCCTCGTTTTCTAATGACAAAATTACGTATTTTCGTGCACAAAACGCACGGAGTGTTTGGTTTATTCAATAGATAATAAAAAAGCGAAAATTAATTGGAGGAATTTCTTGCTAACATTTTCCGTTCGCATGATATTCGCGATAGTTTAGTAATGCTGAGCTATTAGGGTGTTCAACACAGATGAGGCTGGCGAGCTGTATGTTGTTTGGAACGAGTGTGACGCGCTTGGCATAGATAACCCACAGTGGCTCACGACGAGCAACTGAATCCGATCAGTAGCGGTGCGGCTTCTTCCTTCTTTTTCTTTGGTGAATCGAGGGCTCTTGAGGGTAGTCTTGATAGCTAGCTGCTTGCGGGGATCCTTTCGTTGTGTACTGGAGAAAAATTTATAACGCCACATGCCAAAATCCCTGCTGCTGATGACGACCGGACGCGGTGAATTCGATTTTGAAATCTGTGTTAGGAAAAGCGCTTTTTGCAGGAAATCGGTGATAATTTTGATCACTATTGCAACAGTTAGTGACCTATTAAAAATTGATAAAGTGTTCATATTATCAAATTCGTAGAAAATTTTCTAAACGATTGGCTTGTTTAGAATTAAAATCTAGTCGATCTTGACAGACTTTTAAGTGGTCAAAACTTCGATTTTGGGTTTTTAATATGTTGCCGGGAGACGTAATCCTACGTCGAAAAAGAACATTTTGATACAGATTCAACTGATTTTATTCATTTATCGTTAATTGACTATGGTTGACAAAGAATACGACAGCTTTAATTTTAATTCATACAGTTATAAGTGATCCATACATTTTTAAACTTGCTGGACCGTGGACACACGCCAATCCTCTCCTGCCTGTAGCTGCACTGCCAACTAACACAAAATTAAACAAACCGTAATTGAGTGAACGATGAACAGCATGCGAATAGTTTTGATTGTTTGTAATTATTATCGAATTGATGGCGGTAAGCTCCAACTCGGATTAACTTTTAATCCCGTCCCTGTTTGGATGATTTGCAAAGTGTTTGCTTAGAATCGTGTTGATTAACTCTGATGTCGACATAATAGCAGCGGGACAGTCTTGATCGGGATTTAATCCGAGGATAATACCAGTTGGAGCTTACCACTATGAATGTTGATTCCCGGGCAATCCGAATGAGAATAGGTTTTATGTCGTTCTTGGTCTTATTCCTACTGCATATCTAACACGCTTTAGTTCTCCAATTACATCTACCAAACAGGACCGATCCATAGCTGAGAAAATTCAGGCAACCGCAAGTGAATGCTCATTTATCGCTTTGGAACTAATAATAGCTGACACATAAACATTACGGAATCGTTTGCAGTCCATCCGACACTGGTGCAGCAGAAGACCGACAGGCATAGGCAGACAGACAGACAGACAGACAGACAGACCACGGGGCACAGGCTGAGACGCCTTGAACCGAAATCGAGCAGCTGACACAAAGCTCTCGAAGACATTGTTGCGCCCATAAATTCAGGCACGTGCTGGGCGAGAAAACTTTTTCTATAAACCCGCGGGCGCGCTCTTTCGCGAACTCCGAAACAACAGCTTAAACGAACGCGTGCGTGGTGGTCGGCGGGGGCAGCGGCGGCCGGGTGAAAATAAAAGTAATTTATATTCGATTTGAGAAAATTACCCGCGAGCAAATAGTTCGACCTATTGACGTGCACCACCACCAGCACCAGGCGGTCGTCCGGTGAGTCGGCATGGCCACTTGCCGAGCGCTAGTAGTGCATTACCAGGGCATGGGAATATTGTGAAGGAGGGACGCGTGATTTTGCAAATTTCCACACACATAGTCAGCCGTTGTCGTCGTCGAGCATGCAGGAAGAGAGTTACGAGTTTAGAGTTTGAACTCTTCACACCGCGGTCGAGAATTTACGACTCGAGCTCGCCCTCGCTCGTTCGCCCAGTTTCCCTCGGAGCGATAGGTCATCGGACTTGACGTGACGTGAGGCCGACGTGCAACAACGCAAGCGAGTGACGAAGCCGTCCTGGATACGAGTTGAATGTGTTTATGGTGCTCAGTTGTTCATGAAGTTCTACAACGCACTGCTCTATGGGGTGTTACATAAAACTTGCCGGGGTTTCTCTCGCATTGTTATCAATTAACTTGTAGACACATTAATCACTCGAAACGCACATACACGAGCTACACACTACTTCTGTGAAGTCTATCTGCTTGTGAAATACGGGACTAAATAGATTGGCGGAATGCTTTCATCGTCGTGGACGGTGCCGGTCGTCATTGGTTCGGTTTAAAACTATATTGGCCGTACAGGGCACATGGTGGCCAGCCAGCGAGCGCCACGGCATGTGTATGACTTTATATGGTGGGCCTTCCATGAGGTTGACACTGTTCGGAGTTGACTCTTTTTATTGCTCCAATTAATTACCCGCGCGTTTTGTCATAAAGAGCGAAAGGCAACCTCGCAAGCGCCCCGAAGAGTAGCGTGGTAAATTCTCCGAAAGTGATGACCGATTCAATCAAGTACCTCACGGAGCTTGATGTCATTCCTCTGTGGACAAGCATTAACCCCAACAGGTTTCGACATTTTTCAAGTGTAACTCAAGCTCGTCCAGCTTCTTCTGAGCAATGCCGCCCATAAGTCATTGCTCACAATTTATGATCAAACCAATAAAATCTGCGAGCCGTCGTTGCCGCGATCCAAACATTAGGAAACCGATCATCTCAAGAGAGATTCAGCTAATAGAGATCGGCTGCCCATCGTACGTCATAGCACCACCCTCGTCTAGGTTCCTACCAGGGTGACGGTCTTTGTGCGTGAGGAAGCTATTTTCGTGTTTTATTGCACGCAACAGACCACGCCGACATGGGAGCGTTTTTCCGAAATGAAACTTTTACAATGTATGCTCCGCTGCTGGAGGTGGAGAAAATTTACTTTATTTGCGTAATTAAAGTGGATGGTTCTGGTCACTAAGGAGTAAAGACGGAAAATTTAATGACGTTCGATGATCACTACTAAACTTCACCTCCATACTAAGGGTGTACCATGTACAAGACGCTGATAAGACTGGTCGTTTTCTATGGGCACAAGACGTGGACAATGCTCGAGGAAGAGGACCTGAGCAAGCGCTGGGAGTTTTCGAACGACATGTGCTTAGGGTCATTTTTGGAGGAATATATGAAAACGGCATACGGAGAAGAAGAGTGGTGAAAGTCGCTAAAGCTGAAGGGTACAATGGGCGGGACACGTTGTAAGAATGCCGGACAACAATCCCGGACAAATGGAAAAAAGACGCAGAGGAGCACAGCGAGCTACACCCAGAATAATTTTCACTTAAATGTTACGTGAAAACATACGTAGATTTTTTCCATCGTACTTTTCACATAATAGCTACGTGATTCTCATGTAGGGGCACTCATTTCATGAAGCTTAAACGTGACAGGATTATCACATAGAAGTTACGTGATTTGGTGACATTCATTGGAGGATTCTAGTATCAATATTTTGACACTGTTTATACAAATATTTCTCAGTACTCATTCTCATATTATTTAATAGATACTTTTTTCCTTAGAGGAAGAAACTTATGGACAGCTTCCCTAATAAAAATGTTATGGTTAATTTGCTTATCGAAATGTTCGGGGTATCATCCAAACCATTTGTGGAATAGTTCAATCATTAGGGATATCATTCGTTTTTTATTAGGGTTGACATAGCAAGATGGAACTGACAGTTTGTTTTTTTTTTTAAAGAAAATAAAATAATCCATCTTGCCACTACCGAATACCGAACAAAAGCACATCATGATGCCGCCATGATTTGCAGCGCTATGAGTGTACGTACCACTCTTTTTTTAGATGTGGGAATCACATAAGCTCTACGTGAAACGCATATAGACTCAGTGTTATGGGAAAATCACGTACATTTCATTGATTATGTAGGTGTGTTAAAAGGAACTCCATGCGAAATTCAATAGACATCACATACATTCTATGTGAGTCACGTAAAACTAAGAGGAGAGGAAAAATTGAGAGCTTACGTGATTTTTCACGTAGCTTCAACGTGTAGATTATTTTGAGTGTAGATTGACCAAGTGGAGCAAGATCTAGAGAGTTTGGGACGCTTGAGAAACTGGAGACAAGCAGCCATCAGGGTTTTTTTCCTTGATTTGTTTTCCATCGATCTTGTTTTCCGTACTGAGTACCAATGCTACCGACGCCAGGGAGGCAGTTTCCACACCTGGACCCTATCGACCCATCAACTCATGGACCGGGGACCAACGGCTTAACTTCCAGTGATCAGAGATGTTATGTCTCAGTAAATCCCGGCGGCGCCGACTGGGATTGAACCCAGGCCTTTTGGGATGTTTAGTAAAGGAGATGATGTGCCTTCCTCAAAGTTGACCTTCGCTCGCTATCTACTCTCTATATACAATTTTCACCCTGCCGTACTCTAACGGAACAATCAACTCTATACTTTCATCTCCTCATCTATCGTATAAAATGACCACTTTAAGTCTGATATTTGATGTTACGCCTCTCCATCTCTCTAATCAGAATGTCATGATTATTCTGAACAGAATTCCACGGTAATTCTGGGATTATTAGCATGGAAATTCCAAGTATTGCATGGTAATTTTTATTTGAAACCGCAAAACATTAAATTCCGGAAATTTGGTGATGGACTTTAGAATTTCACACGTATTTTTTTTTTGTTAAGTCTGGCATCTTGAATATTTTATTTTAAGGCTCATTAACATTATATCCGTATTGGAGGAGGGACGAAAAATCAATTTGCAATATTGTTGTGAAAAATAAGACGAATAACTGATGGCAATTATGCAGCAAAAGAGCAGGTATTTCTTTTGGTACAGACTTTCTCTGTTTTACTAATTGATTCTGAAAATATGGCGTAAAAATGTGATCGTATGTTAAGGTTTATTGATTATTCCCGGTTCTCCCGGGTACTTTTTGCATTTCGGGTTGATTCCGTTTTTTTTTGTGCGCTGGCCACCCTGAGCTATGAACCGAGTTAGTTGGCGCAACATTGTAAAGCCGGGGAAATCCTGAGGGATGTCGGACCAGCAAACGTAAGTAAGCAATTATCACTACTAAATTTATACGAAGAAGCTCGACGATGACAAGTAATCTCAAGATCCAACTTTTCATCACAAATACATTTTAAATTCCGTGAAGACTTTCTGCAAACAAGTTGAAGAAATTTCATGTTTTGTTTAGACTTTTGAAGACATATGAAGACACTTGAAGTAGAATTGGGCTTCATATTTTAAGCGGCTTCTAAAAAGTTGTTATTATGTGCAAAAATTTAACCAGAATTCAAAATAGCGGGGGCAAAATCTCTATTGAAGTGATCACATTTTAAAGGAAGAAAAATCTGCTACGAAAACTAAATTTCTAATCTCGGAGTCTTGAATAAAAATTCTTCATGTCTGAAGTTTTCAGAAGTCAAATTTCAAAATATCGGAAATGGTTTTAAATCTCAGTTCTCAAAAATTCCCAGAGTTTCGAAAAAAATTTAAAATATAACCCTAAAGTGCTAAAAAATCTTGGACATTTCATTTATTATAAATTGGCAATGTTAAAATACAAGCATTTTGAATATTTCAATTAATCCTCCATCCTCAGTATATTCATATAAGATCTAATTTTTTTAAGTTAAATCTTATCTGAAGTTTCAGAATCTTAATTTTTTTCCAAGACAGATTTATCTTGGAACCTTTCACAGGATTTCTTTGGGATTTGTTTAAGAATCTTATTAAAAATAATTGAAGAAATCCATCGTGAGACTCCGACTCTCTATGGTAATACCCACATACTTATCTTCAAAACGTTCTAGAAATTGTCTAAAGAAAACTCTTGGAATTAGCTCTCCAATTCACTTAGAATTTCTAATAATTGTAGCATTAAGTTACCTTAAAGTTATCATAAGCATATATTCAGGGTGTCTACTCAATCCAAGGAATCAAATTCCCTGAGTTTTCCAGGTTTTTCCAGGTCGGATGAAAAAAAATCCAGGTGCATACAAATTATACACATTATTATTTTATCTATTTATCCATCTGGAATCCCTTTTATGTACTTATTGATTTATGTTATTTTCGATTCTTCAAACTTGGGCGTTGGTACTTTTAACTCGGCACAGCAAAAAAGTTATTGAATATTACAGCAGAACAGATGCACATAGGTTGTTTAATATTAATTTGTACAATTTATGTTTAGTAAATGCACCAATACGTTAGTACAATGTACTTCTACAGCGGCTTAGGGAGACTCTATAAGCCACCATAGGAACACATTGCACTAAAGTACCTCCACTATTGGTGCATTTATCCTACACATAATTTGCGAAAAGAAATTATATCCATGGGTGTAATATTGTATTTGGTTTTTGCAATCACATTAGTTATTCATACAGTAGCATGCATTACGTCAATCAATATTACATGCTTTTTTTGGTATTTGTGTAGTATTTTTTTTAATTCGAGAATATAAATACAAGTAAGAAACCTGTCTATACTATTCGATAAAACGATATATCAAAATTTGATAACAATTTGCTTTCAAAAACAAAATATAATTTTAATAATATGTTTGAGTCCAACTCTGTTTGGAAGATCAAGACAGAATAAATCATGATTTCACATGTCTACAATCTCTTAAGGTCCGTTTAGACTATCTGATTTTGACCGCCGCCATAATGAAAAATCTGCTCAAATTTACTTTCGACACACTTTGTCGAACCCCCCTGTTTTCTGGTGTTCACACTGCTTGCACATGTCGAAAGAACTGTCAATTTAGATTTCAAAACAAAACTGTATCAGGAATCAAAAGTAAATACTTCCATCATGAATTACCGAAAAATTGCTCTAGTTTCGGTAGACTTATTTGCTTTTATTATTTTAAATAAAATGAGAAGGAGAAGGTGAACTTTGTGGAGTAGGAAATGGTTGCTCAGGAGGAACACCGGCAGGGATCTGGCTCATCTTGTCCTTCAAGAGCTGCGATATGAAGATGAAAATGAATTTCAAAACTTCGCCAGGATGTCGATACCAACTTTAGACAAGCTAGTGGGAAAAGTTCTCACTAGATCTACATGATTCCTTGAGTTCTGAAAATTTCTGTTAACAACGCAATTCTGCAAGGTCTTCAAACCTTTTGACGTCCCTGAAGTTTTGTTTCTGTTCTCCGGTAAAATTTCTTTAAAGATCAACAATCTTTCCTGATGATCTGCAAATTTCTCGGTAGTTCTACAGATTTCTTCGAAGTTCTGTGTGTTCTTCAGAAGTTCTGCAAATTTTCCTAAGAATCTACAAAGTTTCTGAATCCCTGAAGATTTAAGATCCTTGAAGATCGACAACTATCTCTGATGTTCACAAAATTACTAATAATCTACAAACTTCTCGAAAGTTCTGGGATTTTTCCGGCAGATTTTCATGATTCAATGAATATCTGCAAATATCTCTGAACATCTATACAATTTTCTAAAGAATTAAAAGATTATCTAGAAATTTTTGAGCTTTCCGGAAGTTTTAGGAAGTATTCTGAAGTTTTTCTAATTTTTCTCAAGCTGTGCAAATATCTCTTAAGATCAGCGAACATACCTGAAGTTCTGTGAATGTCTCTCAAAATCCAAGAACCGCAGTAAAATTCTGAAAATTTATTTAAACATCTACTAATTTTTGAGTAGATTTACGATCTACCCTCTGAACTTTTCTGAAGTTCCTAAAATTTATTTCAAATTCTGTAATGTTTTCTAAAGTACTGTATTTCTGCTCTAAAGATCTACGAACTGCCCTGAAGTTCAATAAATTTCACAGTAGATCTCCGAACTTTTCTAAAGTTCTTTAAATTTCTTTGTGGATTCTTGATCTAAAGATCGGCGAACTTTCCCGAAGATTTGTTAGTTTTGCTGAAGTATTGCAAATTTTTCTAAAAACGTACAAACTTTCTGACGTTCTACAGACTTCTCTTAAGGTCTACGGACTTCTCTGAAGTTCTTTAGATCTATCTATTTCCGACTTCCATGGAGTTCTGCAAAATATTGTACTTTTGTACTTCGCTGCGATTTGTTTTTGGAATTGAGGTGCTTTTCTGACATTTAACGAATTTTTCTGAAGATCTCACAATTTGTGTGAAACTTTCTGTCAAATTCCTGCAAATATCTTTAAAGTTCTGTAAAGTTGTCTTAAGCTCCGTAGCTCTATTCCCAATATCTAAAAAAAAAAACTTGAGGCTCAATAAATTTCTCAGTAGATCTGCAAACTTCTCTGATATTTTGTTAATTCCTCTCGGGTTACCCTGAAGATTTGAAAATTTCCTTGAAGATTACCTAAAGTTGTCAAAATTTATCTGAAAATATTTGAGCTTCCTTGAAGTTTTAAATGTCTCTCTCAAGATCTACAAATTTTCCTGAAATCGTGTAAATATTTTTTTTAATTGCCGAACTTTCCTGAAGTTCTGCAATTTTTACTGAAGATCCAATAACATTTCTGAGATTCTTGTGATTTTTTCAGAAGTCCTGTAATTTTTTTCAAAGTTCTGTAGGTTTGTTCTGAAGATCTACGAACTTTTCTGATGTTGAATAATGTTTCGAGGATCTCCAAACTTATGTGAAATACTTTATATTTCACTGTACATTCTTGGACTTGTCTAAAGTTATGCGAATTTCCCTGAAGATTTGCAAAATTTCGCTTATAGTTTTACAAATTGATTTGAAATTATTTTTGCTTGCTTGAAGTTTTGAAAATTTCTTTGAAAATTGATCTGAAGATCTACGACCTCTCTTGTGATTTTGTTTTTATGAATTTCTATTAATTACTTTTAATTTGTTTGTAGTTCTGTTCTCAAGATCTACGAACTACCCTGAAACTTAACACATTTCTCAGTAGATCTCCGACCCTCTCTAAAAAATTCTATGTAGGCTCTCAGACCTGCTGTCTGGCATGCTTATTCTTATACCATACATGCTTCGTATGCTTCCTTTTGACGGTTGCCAGTCTCTCTTCTTCGACTGTTTCCTTTTTACGACGATTTTGATCCTCCTCATACAAATCAGCGAAGAGCGAGCGTGACAAGACTCTCTGAATGAACTTGTCTCGTTCGCACACGTTTTCTTAGCTGTCAGATGCTTGTCAAGTTCAGTGCCCTTAAGAAACGTTTCGACAAACTGAACGAAAACTTCTTTTGAATTACGAATGAAGTGATGTTGGAAAATTCCCTGAATATTCCAGGTTTTTCCAGAAAAAGTAAAATTCCCTGTAAATTCCCGGTTTTTCAGGTAGTAGACACCCTGATATTACAAAACTTCGATGGAATTTTTCTTGACATGTCTTTTGAAATCTGCTTAGAAATTTCTCAAAATAACCTGCAGAATTCTCTTGAGATTCCACTTCCGTTTCCATGAAATTCTCATAGAAATTCTATATACAGATGTATAGTTAAGGCACGCTATTACCAAGCCGGAGGCGGCGGATTAGATTTCCACCGGTCTGGTCTAGAACATCTTTTAGGTTGGGAATTTTACCCGACTCTCTTGTGCATAGAGTATCATTGTGCTTTCCATTTAGTATACAAAATTCATTGTTTTTCTACGAAGCACGTCTAAAATTATTAACTGAGAGCTTTCTATGTTAAAAAAAGGAAAAATGATAGTTGTGGACATTATTAAAAGAAAACTAAGTTGAGAACAAGTGAAATCTCGTATAAGAGTGTCAAATCCAGGTAGATGAAGATAGATAATTAAATGGTTTTGTTAGCTGCTAAAAGGTCGAATACTAGTTTTTTTTCCGTGTTGGGTATTTTGATCACTGCGACCAGTACTTAGATCTATTGTGATATATTCCCCGATTTCTTTGGGATTTGTTTAAGAATCTTATTAAAAATAATTGAAGAAATCCATCGTGAGACTCCGACTCTTTATGGTAATACCCACGTACTTATCTTCAAATCATTCTAGAAATTGTCTAAAAAAAACTCTTGGAATTAGGTCTGCAATTCACTTAGAATTTCTAATAATTGTAGCATAAAATTACCTTTAAGTTATCCACAGTATTCTTCAGATTCTTTCGACATTTTTCCAAGCATTATTACAAAACTTCAATGGAATTTTTCTTGACATGACTTTTGAAATCTGGTTAGAAATTTCTCAAAATAACCTGCAGAATTCTCTTGAGATTCCACTTTAGTTTCCATGAAATTCTCATAGAAATTCTATGTACAGATGTATAGTTAAGGTACGCTATTACCAAGCCGGAGGCGGCGGATTAGATTTCCACCGGTCTGGTCTAGAACATCTTTTAGGTTGGGAATTTTACCCGACTCTCTTGTGCATAGAGTATCATTGTGCTTTCCATTTAGTATACAAAATTCATTGTTTTTCTACGAAGCACGTCTAAAATTATTAACTGAGAGCTTTCTATGTTAAAAAAAGGAAAAATGATAGTTGTGGACATTATTAAAAGAAAACTAAGTTGAGAACAAGTGAAATCTCGTATAAGAGTGTCAAATCCAGGTAGATGAAGATAGATAATTAAATGGTTTTGTTAGCTGCTAAAAGGTCGAATACTAGTTTTTTTTCCGTGTTGGGTATTTTGATCACTGCGACCAGTACTTAGATCTATTGTGATATATTCCCCGTTTTAATATTGCTTTATCAGCATGTCGTATCATCATTTTATAAAGCGAAGCGACCGACATAGACTGACCGAAAACATTTTCCCAGTCACGTATTACATTTCGAATGAATTGCACTACGTGGCTGGGAAATGAATTCCAAATATCAAAGGGTTCTGTCAGCCCCTTATCCAGAAAAATACGCCTCTTATTGAAGATTTCTGTACAAGAGCTTAGCAGGTGTTCAGAGTCTTCTTTTTCTATGCCACATAATCGATACATGTCATCTTGAAGTTTTCCTATTAGCTTCAAGTAATATTTACATGGACAGTGCCCTGTTATTAAACCACTGAGATCTTTCTTTGATGGTTCAAGAATTTTGCTAGTCATTGAAATGCTCGGATTAAATCCCGTTTCGACTGCCTAGCAATGAGAGTGTTGTTCCAATTCCTCTCCACTTTCATTTTTTCCCATTTCTTGAACTCCATTCTAAGAGAGCAAGCAGAAACTCCACAGAATGGTTCTGGTCCTATAAATTGTTGAGATGATCCAAGCCTAGCTACTAGTTAAAAGGCTATCCAATTGGTTCGTGATTTCTTGGCCGTTTTCTGATAGCTCCAATATAAGGTCAGTCCAGCATGGTTATCCTTTGGCTTAATTAACAGCCACATTTATCATGAAAATGAATTTCAGCTGGCACGCACGTTCAGAACTAATTTTTTTTTTGTTCATTAATTTATTTGATAAGACTCAACCGAATTAACTTAACAGAGCCGAGGATTCTTGGTCACTATACAATACATCTTAAAAATATAGTCAAAAGGTACAACACAATAAACACTTTATCTTCCACTATCCAAAAAGCCTCCTCCATCAGAACTGGAGCCGCTTCTAGTAGTTTCATTGTATGGCAAATTGTTGTACGCCAACGAGGGTCAGAGCGCGTCCATTGCAGCAATGGACGCAAAACGTGGTCAGCACTCACACACTCATCACGAAACGGTTGCTTTCAAAAGTCGACGACGCATCGACCGAAAGAACTGCTGATGAAGAACAATGAGGAGGACCACACAATGGTTGCTGCCGAGAAAACAGACAATCGCGTAGCACACATCGAGACTCGAGAGTGGTCTGCTTTTGTCGACAGCCGAGTGAACACTGTTCAGAACTAATGTTGAATGAGGTTTCCTAACATGGTTGCATTGCACCATTATATTGTTCTGAAAAATATATGTTTCTCTCACTCGGAGAGATTTCAGATTCCAGAAGATGTAACAGGAAATCATATAGTTTTATAACATCCTCCCCTTTCACATCCATGGCTGCAAGACATCGAAAACCAATGACATTTCAAATACAACTATGAACACAAGCTGACATTTGTACCCATTTAGCCATTGCCCATTGAGAATTTATATATTTGTGAAATCGGTGACAGTTTCTCTGGGTCACTATGTATATAAATTACTTAGTTTTCTTTGAAACACTGCTACAACTATTAACTGAGAGCTTTCTATGCTAACCAATAGGAAGCTTTCAGTTAATATTTGTGGAAGTGATTCAAAGAACACTAAGTTGAGATCAGACGCAAGCTCGTATAAGAATATCAAGGCCAGGAAGAAGAAGATTTTTTTAGAATCCCCGAATTTAGGGCTCTGGCATTATAACCCATTATCAATCATTTGTGTGATTTATCATTTACAAGATGGCATCTGAACTGGCTAACTCAAAGTTGCAAAATAGTAGTGATGCACCGATTATTCGACCGCCTTTTTCCTTGGTTTGTTTTCCGTCGATCTTGTTTTCCGTACTGGGTACCAATGCTACCGATGCCAGGGAGTCAGCTCCCACACCTAGACCCTACCTATCGACCCTTCAACTCATGAACCGGGGACCAACGGCTTTACTTCCCTTCAGAAAACCCCGGCGGCTCCGACTGGGATTGAACCCAGACCTTTTGGGGTGGGAGGCAATAACGCTTACCACTACACCCTTGGCGCCGCTAGTTAGATCGTTTTGTCGGCCTATTGTTAGCTGCAATAAAGTCGAATACTATAGTTAAGAATAAATATAAGGTCAGTCCAGTATATGTACGTTGGACCAAAGTTTACAAGAGAAGTACGTCCGAGTCACTTTGCATGATTGCCGAACGATTTCGAAGAGTAGATTAATCTCTGTTCCTCGATTAAAACGTGACCTGCTTGGGAGAACGAATCCATTAGCTATTTCTCGACCAATCCCGTTTCTATAATTGACTCATATCTGCCACTAATCACCCTCCGAGCGTCCAAGATTACGATATGTGCTGTAACGACAGCCTGCTGCCTACAACACGCGGCTGCACTAAAGCCGCCAGAGATTTACTCGTCCATATATCTACACCACTGGATTAGAGCATATCGGTCAGGAAGCTACGCTGCTGCCGTGTGCAATAGTAATAAAATAAACTGGTAATATTTAACAATCATTCACAAGCAGGGAACACCCATAGGTACAGTGGTCGCCGAAGCGAGCAGCAAGATCCCTCCGAGGCGAATAGCCCACCGAAAACAAAACCCGGACCGGACCAATCCGAGATAAATATTGTGCAATTTGTAGGTATTGTAATTGCTCTATTAGGCACACCAATTCGCGAGCTTGAACAAACTCTGGATCTTGCCCGCGGTTCTTGTCCGATGTGATCCGAGGAGAGTAGCGCACAAGATTTATGATAATCACTATGGGGCCCTGCCATTACATGACACTTGACTGTTGTGTGTACACACGTTGCTGCTGTTGTAGGTATACAGCTCACGTCAGTCAAGTCGGAACCGCAAAAAGTCATCACAACAGTGCTGCAGTCGTCGCGTCGCAGCGGTAGAGTGTAACCACCGCAACGAGCCGTCGAGATTTATCTCATTTTTAGCCTAAATATTCACGTTAAACCCGCAGGAATTTCCTTCCCTTCTCTGCGATCTTTTTGACGTACATTCGCGATTCAAGGATTATGTAACGGAATGTCAAAGTGAAAAACGTACGTGATAGGTGATTGGCTTGGTTTGCCGTAGTCATCTTTAAGTTGGTTGCATTTGGAATTAGTTATTTGGACCATGGTATGCAGAAATTCTTGTTTTTAAATTAATCCTTAACAAAGTCCCTCCAAGGAACGGTACAATACGAGCCGAATAAAACCTGAGACTGACTGACTGACTGAGCGTTCGTTCGAAAAACGGTTAAACGTTGCTGACAGTTTGGCATCTTCTTGGCAGCGCACCATCAAGGCGGCGATATTTTTTTGATCGTGGTACCTCTAAGGATTTCTCGATCTGCTCGATTACCTATGTGTATTCGATGTACAAACGACAACAAACAAATACGTATTTCGTCGAACGATTCATGCGGTGCGATTACTGTAGGGGTACTGAGGGTAAGACGGACAGTGGCGGTAAAACGGACAGTTTATTGTTTGATGGTTCAACATTTCAACACTGATTAAAAAAAAAAACAAATTTTAATGTTCGGATTTACTTAATATTGAGGACTACTTGAATATATGTACAAAATAGATCCACCGTCACCGGTAATGATCTACTTCTTGAATGCTCGTGTGACTTTATGTGTCACATGATGAGTTTCAGATATGTCTCTGTTGACTCCTCCCCCGGGGTACACGGGACATGTTTAGACGTGACCAATGCGTTCATTGGGTCCTAATAATGACCTACACATTTAGTTCAATTGTATTTATAATATAGAAACATTAAATTTCCAAGATTGTCGTCTTACCCCCAGCACCTGTGCATTTCATCCCGCACCTAAAACAAGTTGTGAATTTTTGGATAATCTTGCATTTAAAAAAAAAATTATTAAAATTTAATATAAATTGGTACATGTAGAATCTTGAAGCACGACTTTAACCTTCAGAATACTGATATTACCAGCAAAATGCTGTATTTATTGACGATAAAACAATACAAATCCATAGGGTGTCCGTCTGACCCCCAGTTCCCCTAAATTTTAAAAATAATTACACAAATCGAAAGGGGCACATTCGATTGCTTATTGTACTCTTATTGCGTGGCTTATGTGGAATGATGTTCTGGTAGGTACGGAGTCAAGGGGAGAAGACTCGCGACGAAATGGATTGCGGCCATTTTCGTGGTGTCTTATGTGATGTGTGAAAGCGTTGACAGGTTGGTCAATTACTTGGGAAACTAATTCGGTTTCGGTGGATTTGTGAGGATGTGTGTTTTTTTTTTTTGTGGTTGACTTTTGTTGGTGAATGTGCGTGATTTGACGGCCACCCTCGGCGAAGGGGACGTTTCCTGATTGCTAACTCAAAAATGGGCTTCGTAAAATTGAGAAAATATCAAGGGAACCACCCTGACAAGTATAACGGAAAAAAATTTGTTCCGAAATTCGAATTTCGGAAAAAGTCAATTTTTCGTTTACGAAAGTACACCATTAATAAAAATCATGAAATTGTTCTAAAAAATAAACGTAACGTCTGCGCTATGGTGTACCGGGCACAAGCAAAGACAACAAAAGTCATAGATTCGTGAACTCTGTTCTAAAAATCATGATCTAGTTCTGGTAAACGTGATTCGTGTTTATGAGTAGTACTTTATATTGTGAACCTGTTCACGAAAACGGGAACATGGACTGTAAAATGCCATCATTAAAATAATTTTTAATCACGAGAGTTTAATTGAATCAGAGTTCATCTTAGATCTCATTCTGTTATTAATGTGCGCGAGATTTTTTTTTGCTTTTTTCTACACCGTGTTAATTAAATGGGTGCTGGGAATGTGGGTACCCAGTCGCGCACATAACGGTTAATTTGCTCCATTATACTCTTGAAAATCTTCTGCAGAACACTTTTTGAATTCACTCTGCAATTCTCTTATTTATTTTAATATTTCTTGCAGATATACATAGGAATTTTTCGAATAATTCTTCAAAAAGTTCGCTTGGAGTTCGCCTCAGCTTTTACTTAGTATTCTCCCGAAATTCCCATGGATTATCCTAGGAACCCTCTTTCGAATTCTTCAAAAATTATCACAGGAATATCCTCTTGAAATTCATCATTCGTCAGAATTCATTTCGAATTACTTCTATGAAATCCTTTGGAATTATTCTCCGAATTTACATTGAATTTATTTCAGAATCCCTTTGAGTTTTCCACTTAGAATTCTACTCTACATTTTGAAATTTTCATAAGAATTCACTTCCAGTTCTCCTCACAAATTCTTTAAATTTTTTCTTAAAAATGCTTTGGCATTCAAGTCAGAACTCTCTTGAAATTCTTCTCTGAATTCCTTTAAAGTTCTCTAAGAATTATTCTCAGATTGAATTGAAATCCTTATCTTTAGGTATTCTCCGAAAATTCCCATGGAATTATGCTCCGGATTCTATTTCTCCCAGAAACTTCATGAAATTATCATCAGAATTTTCTTTGATTTCTCCTTTGAATTTCCTTTAAGTTTTTTTTTTTGAATTATCATAAAGTAATTCTCTTTCAAATTTGCTCAGAATTGCTTAGGAATCAATCTCAGATTTTTTTATGAATTATCGCTAAGATTTCTTTTGAATCCTATTTAAAGTTTCCTTGGAATTCTACTCAGATCTACCATTGTATTCTCAAATAGCATTCACATGGAATATAGAGTTTCTTAGAACTACATCGAAGCAAGGTTGCAAATACTCATTTCACCTAAAACAATGTTTTTCTGAATTATGCAATTATGCAATGCTATGACGATATTCTGTATTGGTAAGATACACGAAGAGGTTACAAAGAA
Organism: Ochlerotatus camptorhynchus; assembly: GCF_037179485.1. NCBI lineage: Eukaryota > Metazoa > Arthropoda > Insecta > Diptera > Culicidae > Ochlerotatus > Ochlerotatus camptorhynchus. The sequence continues at coordinate 1,056,887 of NW_027040576.1, forward strand.
TGTTTTTGACACATTAAACCTGTTTATTTCCCTTCAGGAGAATCAAAATCAACAATTTTCAGGGCTGTTACTAGATTTTCTAAATTTGATTCGCGAAATCCGCGATTTCTCAAAAGAAATCCGCGACTTCAAATACTAATCCGCGACAAAAAAAAACTGTTTTAATTGCCTAAAAATTGCATTTGTATACTACTACATAGAATTTCAAGCATATTGCTTATAGCATATTAGATATTTGCCTGCTCTCAACTTAGTGTTCTTTGAAGTACTTTCACATTTTAATTGAGAGCTTTCTATGCCTGTACCATCCTATGCCCAAGAAAGTAGAGAAATTTTCCAACCCGAAACATTAATAGACCAGACGAGAATCGAACTCAGTCGCCTTCAGCATGGACTTGCTTTGTAGCTGCGAGTTTACCGACTGAGCTAAAGGAGTATCGTTTGTAACCTTAGATTTTTTTTAAATAACATTATCTTCAGTTATTCATGTATAGTATAAATTCTGAGTAATTAGTGAACATAACTAAACACCCTTAAATTATGAGATTCTATTGAATAATACCGGCCTAGATTTGAAGAAACGTTATTTTTTAAAAAATTATTGCATTTTCATTTGAAATGCAAATTTTCTTGAAAATTAACCTTGCGTCTCTGAATTTTACCGATTCAAACCAAACACCCTGCACATAATCGAGAAATTACCAGAGTTTCATAAGTCACACTTGTTGGTCACGTCGCGGTTTTCGATATTCCTTGGGTTTTGTCCAATGGTGAGACATTTTCATATTTTTTATTTTTTTTATTTCTAATGTGAACCTAGCACTTTTCGTTGTCAAATCATCACCGAATCGTATATATGAGACTTTGTGGATCATGCACGACATATAACTTTGTATACAGGAAATTATAGGTATTCGAAATCGTCCAGGACATCAGTTGATTTGTTCTACTAGATCAACCAAGACTGCAATAATGTCTGTAGAATCGAAAAATGTCCAATCAGATTCAAAGTGTATATGTGGATCATGCATGATCTATTTCCGAGTAATCCAGATGTTCAAGGTTCTTCAAATCATCCTGAAGTTCAGATAATTTGATCTACTAGATCAACCGAGATTGGGACAATGTAGTATTTAGTATCGAAATATTTCCAGACAGATGCACAGTGTCTATGTGGATGATCCATGAACTATTTTCATGTATACCAGATGTTTTAAGTTCTCCAAATCGTTCTGGAGTTCAGATGATTTATTCTACTACCATGACTGGGATAATGTCTGTAGTATCGAAATATGTCCCAACAGATTCATAGTGTCTATATGGATAATGTTTAACTGTTTCCACATATACCAGATGATCTAGGTTCTCCAAATCATCCTGCAGTTCAGATGATTTGTTTTACTAAATCAACAAAGACTAGGATAATATCTGTAGTATCGAAATATCGATTTGGAAATCCTAGAACATTTGGCATACACGGAAATAGGTTGGCATGATCCACATACATACTGCCCAAACAGCATATTTCGATGCTACAGATATTGAATTAGTCTTGGGTGATTTAGTAGAAAAATAATATGATCTCCAGAATAATTTCAGAACCTATAACATCTTGTATACGTAGCAATAAGTCGGGTACAATCCACATAGACACTTTGAATCTGTTTGGACATATTTCGATACTACAGACATTATTGGAGTCTTGGTTGATATAGTTGAACAAATCAACTAACCTCCAGGACGATTTGGAGAACCTAGAATATCCGGTATAAATGGAAATTACTCGCATATATACGATTCGTTTATGATTTGACAACGAAAAATGCTATGTTCATATTGGATAAAAAAGGAAAATGTCTCACATTGGACAGACCTCAGGGAATTTCCGTGTAAATCCGGTGTGACTTATGGAATTGAGATCATTTCTCGATAATTTGCAGGGTGTTTGGTTTGAAACGGTAAAAAATGAGAGCCAGATGAAACAACAAAATAATCCGGGACGGAAAGGTCACAATGAATTCCACAATTTTTATGACAGCATATCAGTCCCTTCGCGATTTTCGCGGCATCATTTAATGTTTCCGCGATTTTCGCGACTGAAAGTTCAAATCCGCGAAAATCGCTAAATCCGCGCCTGTTGTAACAGCCCTGGATTTTTCACTAACTCACTCACTCAGCGATCAGCAAATCGCTGATTCTGACTCATAGAAAGCAAAATTGGCAGGTCTTATGTGTAACCTCTTCTTGTAACTTACAAGTAAAACATGTGATCATACCATCTTTTGGTTTTATTATTCCGAAAAACATTTTTTTAGATGAAAATGGGTATTTACAAGCCTGGAAATTTGTTCTCAATCGAAGTATCAGAATGAGGAGACTTTTTTTTAAATTCTGAATCTTATATTTCTGAGTACGTAACCTGGATTTTTTTTTATTTATTGTTTGAATTTACTTATTTTTTTCTTCTTTTGAACTTTTCTCAAGATATTTTTGCAAATAAAGGGTGTCCACGATGAAATTGCCACACTATGAAATTGCTCTAACTTTTTAACCGTAAGGTAGAATTTAATGAAAATTTGGGTGGATTTAGTTCATAGTGCATTATTTACATCCTGCAAGTTTTAAAGTCCTGTGATCAAAACTCGCGGAAATGGAGTCGAAAGAACAGCTCGTGCGTGATAAAATCTTGCGCATTCATCACGAGAACAAGGATCTCTCGCATCATTCCATCGCTAAAACGTTGGGAATCGCGAATTCCACGGTGTCGCGAGTGATTAAGCGGTTCGAGGAACGGTTGACCACCGATCGGAAGCCCAGAAGTGAAGGAAAAAGTATTCCGTACAACACCAAAAATCACAACCGCGTAGTTGGGGCCTTCAACCGAAATCCGAACGCCTCCGTTAGGGATGTGGCTAAGAAGCTGCGCCTAAGCCGAAGTTTTGTCCAGAAGGCCGGAGCTCCACCCCATCGAGAAGTACTGGGCGATTATGAAGCAGCACCTTCTTAAAAGGCCTAAGGTAGTGAAGACAGTCGAGGAACTGAAGAAAGTATGGGTTTACATGCAAAAAACGGTTGATTCACAGGTTGTGCAGAATCTTATGGCCGTGGTTAAGGCCAAGGTGCGGGCATTTGCGTATGGACTGTAAATAAAATACGAGTAAAATGGTAAAATGAAGTTTAATAGTTATTTCTCAATCCCTGAAAATTTGATGGCAATCGGATGAAAACTCGAATTTTGCGAATCAATTTTGTGTGTGGCAATTTCATCGTGGACACCCTTTACAACTTTGCTGGAGACCACATTTTGATTAAATACAAGGATCGAAAGTTATCAATGGTTCAATGCGCTGATGTCTTATGATCACGCTCAATCAACTGCTCAACAGGCAGCATTGGTGTTTCTGGGGCGTTGAATAGGACACAAAAATCATGGCTACACAGCAAAAAAATGATTTTGATATCACGTCAAAGTGGATGCACTACAATCATGTCGAAAATATGGTGTAATATTACTTGCTAAAAAGGACAAAATTATCATTAATACAATGCATGAACTGACATTACGCTGCTTTTACTGCATTTGTTTATTTATGTGGTCATAAAAATTACATGAAATTTTCGACATGATTGTAGTGCATCCACTTTGATGTGATATCAAAATTATTTTTTTGCTGTGTGTCACACTGCAAAATACAGTGTTGCCTACAGAGCAGCTGCTTGATCATGTCATAAGTTTACCAACCTCTTAAATAATTAATAACTTTTTACTGTCTCGTTTTACATAGAAACGATCTCCAGCAAAGTTGTAGCTGAGAAAATTGTTTATAAGAATGGCTATCGAACTGTTTCGTATCTCAATATGGAAAAAGACTAGAAGGTAATGAACAGAAAGTTGAGATTTCCCATAGTAATTTACATGTAAACTTCAAATGGCTTGTGCGAAGTCTGTTTCTAACCAAATGAGTTGTAACTTTGGGAGGCTAATCAGGACCCGATTTGAAACCATTTAAGCACTGTGGAGCAAAAAAGTCAAATTTTGCATCAGTCTATTGCACAGACTTAAAGTGATAATTTTATACGATAGATGAGGAGATGAATGTATAGAGTTGATAGTTCCCGTTAGAGTACGACAGTGTGAAAATTGTATACAGAGAGTGGAAAGCGAGCAAGGGCAACTTTGAGGAAAGTACGGATCGGGTTGATCATCTCTCTTTACCAAACTCCCCAGTTGGAGAGGGATGGTGAGAGGTGCCCACGGGGAAATTCATATCAATCTGAAACTAATTACTAAGGAATTATGAAGGAGACTCCAAGGAAATTCAAAGAAGAATTCCAAAGGAATTCTGAGGATAATTTCATTAAATTTCAAGGAGAAAAATTCGGGAATATGCTCACATGAGGATTACAAGTGTGTAGTTTCCCACACATATGAGAAAAACAACATCATGCTGTCAGTTATTTTATTTGCAAAGCCTCAATCCATCATTGAACCAAAAATACTTTCATAGTATGAAGAATGACATCCAATGACTAATGATTCAATTAGAAAAACGCGCCAAACCCCTCGCAACAGTGGCAAAACCAGGTCAAATTGACACTTTCTTTTGCAAAACCACCAACTGAAACGCGAAAAAAAAAGTCTTCTGGCTCCTAGATAGGTACCTACCTATCTATTTCAATTACAGTTTTGTTTTGATCGAACGTCCGCCCGTAGTTGTTGACGACGAACAATAACAACCGCATCGACCAAGGCGGCGATCGAACGGTACCGTTCTTCTTCGGGGATTTCTCTTCTGGCGTTCGACGGCCATAAACGTTACCACTTTCATTGTTGTTGCTGCTTCTGCTACCTCGGCTGCTACACTGAATTAATTAAAGCTTTTAAAAAACCGTGCAGAAACAACAACAGGGAGCATCTTAGCATGGTTGCTAGTGCCACGAAATCGACAGCAAAGCATCCAAAGCGTAAAAATTACACTTGTCAAACGCGATGCTAGCGTCGGCAGCGACGACGAAGACCACTAGCCGCTGATATCTGCCTCTGGCAAGTCTAGCGGAATTTCAATGTTTTGATTTTTTTACCGTCCGTCACATCCAACAGCTACTCTTCTCTGCACCTTTTGTAAGTTGTGAGCTTTTACGGACGGGTACGCGAGTAACTGTGGATTCAATCACTGCATTGCATTGCATTGCAACCAACATCGTCGCGTCGTCGGTCTTGTCGGTCGGTCGGTTGGTTTGCTGTAGGTACACTATGGGAATTAACTCGACCGAAACGTAGACCCGTTAATGAGATTTGCGCTTTTAAATTACAGAACTGGTACTACTTTGTCGATGTGTGTGAGTGTTCGAGGTTTGGCGCTGCTGGGGAGAGCAGTGGATGAAGTTAACCGGTGCGTGTGGAAATGATGGATTATGGTCGCATTTTTTTCAGTCGGAAAAACAAATGAGTTAGACGGAATGCACTGTATTAGTTTTATATAAAAAAAAATCTCGAAATTGATATGGGAATATTCATATTTTCAAGGGTAAAGTTCTCATGTTTCGAGCAATTGAGCACTGCTTTTAACATTGTGTAGAGCTTTTTCCATTACCGTGACTATCGAAAAATCCTAAGGGGGGCTAATTTGATTTTTCAATTAGGCAGTTAGAGATCAATTTTGATGTGTACGGAAGAAGCTGCAACCCCCGTAGTTAAGATAATGGCTTTTTCATGTAACTCTTTCAGTTTTTACAAACATTATGTTTTTCGAAATCAACACCCGAAAAAAAATCTGGATTTTAAAATTACCGGTGGTCCTTTCTATATCGAGTTGACTGTAGTTATAAGACTTAAAAGCAATAAAAAAATCGTTCCCAATCAACATATATTGAAACGTGCCATACAATTCTCTGAGATTTCCAGTTTTTTTTCAGAACATCAACGGAAAAATTCCAGATTTTTAAAGAAACGGACTAGACTGTTGGTAGATTCCAAATTTGCTCCAATGCATATAATGGAGGACATCGAATAGAACCAACAGACATACAGACCCCACAGCATTGGAACACATTCATTGCAACAGTAAGCATTTGAAATTCATTTTGTATTCCACACCTTAGTAGCCGTTCACTAGTTTCTCGAGTCTCGAAGTTCTTCGACTGAGTCTGATTTGTACTCGTTTTGCGTTGTATTGTCGATACAGCTGAAAGTTGGAAAACCCCTTTAGCGAAAATCGATGTTACTCTCGTTCTATACATTTTGTACATAGTGTCGGAAGTAGTGCGCATTATAGCGCATCAATGTGCGATTACAGTGCACTACTTCCGACACTATGCACTATATAACGTATAGAACGAGAATAAACTAGATTTTCTCTAGTGGATTTTTCCCGTTTTCAGTTGTAACGACAATATCAACATTTCGCTTCCAATCAGATCCATTCTACCACGCTTGAGAAAAACCTGTGCAAAAGTAAAAAAAAAACCTTCGCTCTGTGTCAAAGAAGAGAAAAACGTCAACGAAGCACAAGAAGCAGAAACAGTACACACAACGAACCCAGCAGCAGCAACAGCACGTTGACGATAATCAACTTCAAGGTGTATCGAATAACAATAAGTGCACCGCGAAGCGAATGACTGCGCTACCGCTGGTGCTGCTGCTGCCGTCTTTGGAATTGCTGCTGCTGGTGATGCCGAGAGATCTGGGATGCAATAATAATAATAATAATAATAATAATAATAATGTAGGTACCACCAACCGCTCACGGAACGCGACTTGAGACGAAGACGACGACGACGACGACGACAACGATGACGATGAGTTGCTTGTTAGTGTACACCGAAGGATGCTCGTCGTTTCTGTATCGGACAATTCCTAGGCCTAAACGGCCTAGGAACGATGTACAGTGGTTGATATGTCTACCGCAAAGCATACAATTTTTCATTTTATTTTGACAAAAATTGTCAGAACTAATTAGATAATGGCGGGATTTATTGGATGGAGATACCGCCGACTAGTAGATTTACGTCACGTCTGTCTCGCTCGCGGAATGGTTTGAAATGTTTGAATGGGCCTGCGGCGTTCGCCAATGGAAGAAGGATCCGCGGCGGCGGAGGGTAGAACAAGACAGGAACGTGGTAACGAGGCTCACAACAGTATACATATAGGTATTGAATTTATGCAGTTGGTCTCGTTTGTTGTTATTACGATCACTCTGTTAAATTAGGATTATGTTCACCGTCCGTAAACGTAAATCACCGGCTAGTTAGTAGTAGGTGCTCGAAACGGGACGCGATTTAGGAGTTCTTTGCCTACGGTGCCAAAATGAGTTGTTTGAATAATGCATTAAGCTTGCCGAACGACAAACCAACGGACTACGAGTCAATTTGGTCGGTATTCTCTCTCTGTCTCTCAATTTAGCGTTTTTTTTCCCCGAATGAGGCAGGGGGATTTATGGGCCGCGCTCTGTCGGTAATCAGGGTAATTCGGCACGAAGGCTTGCTTCGAATGGTTTTACGATCAGTCAGCTAAATATTTAGATACAGGGTAATTGGGACGACTGTTGAGCACGTTCCAGGAACAGTTGTGCTGCTGGTTTTCTCTCGCCCATCTTTTTTTTTCCACTATACTTAGCGGTTCACATTTTTGGGAATGACGTCACATCAAAACTGAAGCCGAAAAAAGAACAGCCTAAATTACGCAATCAGCTCCAAAAACAAAAAAAAAAGGAACACCGCACCGCGAACTGAATCGCGACCTGCTGCGAGAAACAAAACCAGCCAAAAACAAGCTTGCTCCTGCCCTCGTAAATCAGAGACAAGCCCGAAAACATCATCGTATGTCATCGCGCTTTCACCCGCCAGAAAAGCTGTAGCTGGATTACATGTATGGTGGTAGCCAACGACTGAGCACTGATTTTCGGTTTATGGACAGGTCTGAACACCTCCTACACGGCCGCTTAACCATGCAGACACACACACACACACATATGGGAATACGAAATTTATTATTTATGATAAAAATATTAATTTATTGTACCGTAAGTTGGACTTACAGCAGCAGCAACACCGCGTGTTGGCCAAACTGTGCAACGGTTAGGAATACTGTGTACCTAAATCCCGCCGACTGTGAAATGCGTAAATTTACAAGACCGTTTTCACGTGACGTTACATGGTTCCGTTTATGGATGCAGATCGCTTAAGGTGGAATATGAAATATGGGCTCCTCAGCTTTGGTCATTGCTCTGAAGATGCGCTATCCGTAGGTGGGGAGGCGTGGTGTGGTTGGCACGTATTTGGAACATAGAGTCCAACTAAGGCGGCGTGTTGTCTGGGCCTTCGATGGATTTTAGATTAGAGCTGTATCAGGTTACATTATTGTATAAAAAACGAAATTGTACGCATTTTTAAAAACGCAACCAACTGTAAATTTTTGGAGGTTATTTGTGGGAAAATTACAAAAAGTATTTTTTAAAGCTGAAAGTATAAATTAAACTTTATGAGTCACTTCATGTATTCAAAACAAATCATTGATCTTTCGAGATACTTTGAAAAATCAATTTCTATCATTTTTGCACTAGAATTGATTCAATAACAGTCACTAGGTCAAAAGCTATCTGGATGAATATGTTATAACACAGAATTGTAAAAACAATAGATTTAATTTTAAAAAAATGCTTCAGAAAAAAAATAACTTGATACAAATGAAAATAAGAGGAAATTGTCTGAGATATCGGATAAAGAAAATGGTTTTCACTCCGTTGTTTATACTAACAAAAATATTAACCTTTCAGTACTCGCGCTGATAAACAAAGCTAAACACGAAAAATATATGTAAAACATACTGACGTTGAAACTCGCTCAACGTGAAACTAAACATGGTTCATGAAATTTAACACCCACGTCCAATAGACCAATACTTGAAGAATATTACTGAAAGGTTATTTACTGAAGGGTTAAACAAAATTGATTTACGAAGATTCCCAAGCCTCTGGGACTTTGACATTTGTGTAGAGTCTTAAACTAGAACTTTTCTTCAAAATTTGTGATCAATAACAATCTTCGTGATGCAAGATTTGGAAAAAAAATAATTAAAATGTGAGATTTTGAAAAAAATTAAGATCATAGATTTGAAAAACATACATCATACTTATGGATCGTGGGCAGGCATGGAAAATCATTTACATTCATTTCATGCATTCATTTACATTCATTTGCCTCTAACTATTTTCATCAACAGCATTCCACAAAATGATGTATAGAGCTTTAGTAGGTTTTGTTATTAGCTACAACTTTTGTTCATAACTCAAATCTGTATCTCTTATGCATCACGTATTAGAGCGGGCAGAACTTGTTACTATTTTACATTCACTGAAAAACAGTAGCGGCTTCTATTCGCTCTGGTTTGTCATGCATAAGAGATACGGATTTGAAATGTTAACAAAACTTGTAACAAAGCTCTATACGACATTTTGCGGAGTTCTGTTGATGAAAAAAAGTTAGGGGCAAATGAATGTAAATGAATGCAAATGATTTTCCATGCCTGATCGTGGGGTCATAATTGTCAACAAATTACAGAACAATCGATAGAATCTTGCGGACAAACTCTGAAATTTTTAGTAAAATTTAAAAGTTGATTTCAAACAAATATTGAGGAGGATTCCAACATATTTTTCGAATGAGAAGTTCTGGGCAGAATTCCAGAATTATTCTGACTTGAAGTCTTTAGAAATTGTTAGATGAATTTGGAGGGATTTCTGTGGAAAAAAATGCAAGTTTTATTAAATTCTTAGGTAATTTTAGAAGATTTCAAAATGAGTTGAAAAAAAAACTGTAAGGAAAATTCCTACGTGATTCTGAGGTGATTTGTATGGGGATCGTGAGGAAAATAACAGATGCATTTTAAGAAGAATTATTATGAGAATTCAACAAGAAACAGAGTTCTAAGAGTGTTCTGGGGATAATTTCAACCCTAGTGCGAAAGATTCATCAAAGAGCTCCAACAAAATTGATTGCAAAAAATTGCTGTTAATTAGAAAGAAATTCTTTACAATACTCCAAGGGGTTTCTAAATAAGCTTTATAAGAATTTCTGCAGCTTTGAATAGAGTTAAAAGTAAATTATGAAAATAATTTCTAAGGAATCAATGTCTCCGAATAGGCCCAAGAGTATTCTAAGAAGGATTTCAATCAAATTCTTAGAAAGGGTTTCAAAGAAATTCCAAAAATAATTCAACGGTAATTATCACGCGGAGTGTTTTCTTTTATGTTTAATTTCAGAAGAATTCCATTATAACTCAAAGCAGAATTCCAAGTCAATTCTGGAATTCATATCATAATAATTTTGAATAACGAAAAATTAAAACCCCGGAAAAGAATAGTTCAGTTTAGGCTTTTACAAATATTTGTTCCTAAACTCTTCCAAGCATCTTCAATATTTTCTTTAAGGCCCATGCACTAAAATTGAAATGACAAAAATCAATATGAAATATTGCTGAGTGATTAAATTCTAAAAACAATAAGATGGGAAACCGAAGAAAATTCTTCAGCAAATAGAGCAAGACATTCATTTAAAGCATCTCTTTAATGGTTTATTCTGAAATTCTGGTGTAAAAATTTGTTCTTATGGTATGCTAAACTTATTTTTCCCGGTTATCTCGTCGAATTCCCGGTTAGTTTTCAATTTCTCGGATATTACCCGATTTGCTGGCCACCCTGTATTGAATTCTGAGGATAGTACTAAAAGCGCGGCGAATTCCATGAAAATGCTGGGGATAATTTGAAGTCAATTTAAAAGACAATTGACAATTATTCTCGCTTTAATGACCCAGATCTTTTTGGTCCATATTAGTAATTTATTTATATTGGTATTTTGGAAATGTCTTTAAAATTCACTTAAATTATCTCTAGAAGTTTCATGGAATACACCGCGCTTTTAAAACTATCATAAGAATTCAATATCCTTGGAATTCCTCTCGGAATTTCCATGGAATTCGCATCATAAGTCTCTTGAAATTCTTCTCAGAACTTATTTGAACAATTCCAGATATCCTCCTCGCAATCATCATGGAGTTCTGCTCAGAATTACCTTAAAATTATATCCAGAACTATCTTTAAAATTCACTAGGAGCTCTACGCACAATTGCCGTGGAGTTCGTCCCAGAACTACTAAGTGATTTTTTTTTTCTCTGTTAGGAACATAACACCACTGCGTTACTGGTCGCATTTGATCTATTGTAGTATATCCCGTGTCCTTAGTTTAGTGCATGTCGTATTACTTCATCACTATTGAGAAATGATGAAGTATCCGGTTTTGATGCAGTTGGCATTCTTGCCTACATCGCAAGGAATGGATTCTAATTGAAAGGTCCCGCTATTTATACCCTTCGAAGAGTGAGAACACCCTCCAAAGCCGCGCCCCATTTGTTAGTCAAAATTGTCTTAACCACTTCAAACTAGAGAACAAAGAATAGTACATTAGGAATCACATAGATGAAGACTAACTTAATACCTACTGGAACCTACTATTCATCAATAGGTGAACAACTATTCTAAACACACCTTTTATCGACTTTGTTTTGTTTTATACAAATGTCGAGCTGCTTTTGATTCGGTGCAAACTATGCCGAAAATAGAACGAGAGCAATGCTACTGGGTTCACAAAATATATTTCAGAACTATGGTAAAAACGACTCGATGGAAATATCCCATTTAAATTTCCAACACTTACCTCCGTAGATCGATATTCTTCTTAATAAGATGGTCCATATCGCGTTAAGGAGAGTTGACTCAGTCAACTTGACTGTACGTTAGTTTCACATCACAACACTTAACTTAATACGATTTCTTAGTAGTATAGCTTCAATCTGATTCACTATTTTTGAAAGAGCAAACACATTTTTCATAAAATTAAACATACGAATGTAGCGACAAACAACAACTACCCGACTATCGATTTAAATGGAAAGTTGTCGAATATAAACAGATTGAAAATAGTCGAACTTCCCTAGGAAGTTTGGAGTGTTTTATAATTTTTTGGCATTTTGAAGCCAGCAAATATATGCAAATAAAAACATGTATGTGTCCTTGGAAGTGCGGGCACTGCTTAGATTGACGATGATACGTAAAATCTCCTAGTACAAAACAAAACTTCGAACATAGATGCCAGGACCCTATTATTTTTACCCTCTGGAACATTTGGCTTTGAAAATACATTCTATTGATCAAAATTAATCATACTTGTGAAAAGGAGATTTTTTTCGGAGGAAAAGTTATCCTCCATAGCATGAACTGCCAGTTTCATACATGTGATCCGTTGTATTATACAGGTATACCTCGATATAAAATATCTGTCACTTTTGACTTCCATCGCCGATTTCTCGCAAACGATCATTTAATCAAGCAAAGTAATGATTCCATCGGAAAGTCGAGACACACCTCAATCTATTGGTAATGTTGATTCATATACTGGAGCGGAATGTTTAAATAGAGCAATACAAAGTTATTTTTTTTTCCATTTTAATACCATTTAGCCTTTTGTATACATAATACATAAATATTTCGACTACGAAGTTAGTGTATATTTCTACTAAAGAGCTTTTGAAATATATTAATTCACCTTAATTCACCATACCATAGTCCCACATGACAATTTTATTAGGTTCAAAAATGCAACTAGACATGCAGAATCGAAACCTACCTAACTAATAACCCAAGATTCAAGTACAGAAAGAAAATCCTAACAACTCTTTAAAAAGAAAAATCCCCAAAGGCTTCAATAACACTGATGAAGACCGCACATTGTAGTCGAAATACGTATCTGTCATGGATACAAAATGCTAAGCATAATTTACAATAGATCAATCACCGCTGTGTGTTTTTTAGATTAGAATTTCCTCATTAACCACAGCCGGCTTCATTGCTATTACACCAACAAAGCCTTTTGTGTTTAACATCTTACGTCTGCGAACCGATCATAGTCTTGATGAATAAATCCTTCCTCGCAAAGTTTACGAGTTTATCAGCCCCAACAGATTTCCATTACTCACGCTTATCAGTATTCTATATCGTGTATCGTCAGTGTTGATACAAAACAAAGTCTCCATTATTCAAAACCCGCACTCTCGCACACATGCATACACGGGCACGAACCCATTTCCGATAGCAATAAACTTCTGTTGCGGTTCCATCAGCCCCGAACTTTCACCTCGCTGAACAAAACGGAAAACCCCCACCTCTCGTGCAGTTACTGTTCTTTGTTTTGACGACCGGGCCTATTTTGGCGCCAGCTATGAACCCAAACAAAGCACAACCACCCACTTGCAAAGCCAGCCTCCCTCCCCTTGAACAGTTCGTCCCTTCCATCTCGCAGGACACCCGTGCGCATGTCCTTCAAAATTTCCCATTTTACTGCTGTCCCTTCGTCAATCCTTTGTTTGTTTTGGGTGAAACTGAAACCCTTAAAAACCAAAACAAAACAAAGCAACTAAAAAGACATGCGATAATCGATTGCATTCGCCCCAGAAACAAAGCGGGTCACTCCGAGGCCAAAAACCCCGAAAAGGAAATCCTTCGCGTCGTCAACCAACTCAACCGTAGTGGAAGCCGTCAACGCCGTCATTAATAAGAACGGTCGGTAGGTTGGTTTTTGGCTTGGTTGGAACATCGTCGTCGTCGTCGACGACGACGTCGTGGTGTCGCTTTCCGTGCGAGGACCACGACCAATTTTCGCATCCGCAACGCCAACTACCCATGACTCTCGCTTGCTGCTGGCTGCTTGCTTTAGGGGAAAATCGGAAAATGTTGATCTTTTTTCGGCGATCTAAAATTAGATCCTTTTTGAGAAGAGCACGGCTTCGCTCGCATCATCAACGCAGAGGTCGGTCACAGTTTGTGAGGGGGAAACTCATACACATGGGTTTTTTGGCATTGTGCCTCCAAGTAGGTGTGCTGCTTTGTTCGAACTTATTTTTTTTTCTGTTGGTGGATGTGCGTTGACCTGGTGCGTGTCTCGGTTCTATTTGGGAGTCCTAGCGATAGCGGGATGGTGAAGTAAAGGTGGAAACGGGTGACATGTGTTCCTTGAAGTGAAATGTGTGTGGCCTTGTGATGAGAAAAAAAAAATATCTAGCGGTGACATCGGCCGATTGCCATGATGTTGAACGATTTTCACGAGAGTCGACCTGTTTCGGTCGATTTTGATAACTTTTCAGAATATTGCTTGGTTGTTTTATTATTATTTTTCTCAGAAATTCATTCTGTAATAAGCGAATACTACTATTAGGACACATTTAGTGCGATTCCACAACAGATCGCAATGGATTTTTGGGCGATAGGTTTTTTAAATCTAATTTCCGTCGTACTAAGCACAAGTCGCACTTTACCTCGCTTTTTAGAACGGAGATTAATGGAAAAAAAGTAGAACGTACGTTGGATTTGATGCAGAATAAGACATTATTTAAATAACTGATCATGATTGGAGGCAATAAAATAAGCTATGAAATATTTAACACAAGAAATGCCTTCTCATGAATTTATTTTAATTTTTTCAAAATCAGTATTCAGTTTATCTTAGTGCAGAATCTTTATATTTTAGATATGTTTGTATCTCGGTAGAACTGCTGTTTCAAAGAAGGAGATATCTTCTAACAGTTTAAATTAATTTACTTTATTTTAATAAGTCTAAAATCTCAAAAATTAAATGTCTCAAAAAACTTCAAAATTTTTAGCGTCAGAATTAAAAAAAATATTTATTTTAAGTTCGCAATTTTAAAAACATATCGAAGTTTTGCATTATGAATAGTTCTGTAAAAAAAACTTATGATGTTCCAGAATTTTGGAAACATATCCATGTCCGGAATATTATAAAATAAAATATCCTAAATTTGAATTTGAAAATATCGCATTTGAATTTGAGCAGTTCCAGGCCAAATAGCGAAAACAAAAATAATGTTTAAATCGAACTTCTCTCATTCACATTTTTGCAAAAATTCAGCCATTTGAGATCTTTTAAAATTTTCAAAATTACGCGTTAGACTTTTTTCAAAAATTGTAGCGCGGTAGCGGAACTTCTGATCGAAATAACGTTTAAGATAAAATTAAAGAGAAAAATAATGTCCTTCTGAGAAAAAAATCATAAAAAAAATACAAAATTTAAAGAAAACCGTTTAACAACCCGAATACAGGGTGCCCGAGCAAAGTCGGTTAACAAAATGAAAGCAAATCGATATTAAAGTTTGCAGTTCCTATCATAATGAAAACTCATTTTGATTTCAACTGTCGCGACAGAAGTCTGATATCATATTGGGCTTTCATTATGCAGTCAAGACTTTTTTAATCTGCCGTTAATTTCGTGTTTAAAATTTGATTTAAGTTCATCGGTCGTTGAACTAACGATTATTGTTTATTTGTTTTGTTTAACACATTTTAGGTCATTCGTGACTAGCCCGAGGTGAGATTTGAGCTTAATTCTTTCAGCGTGAGAAGCATGGATGCTAACCATTTACGCCAGGCCCGTATTCAGTTAAACATTATGAATGCAAAATCAGTAATCACATTGATTTCATTGAAAGCTGAATAAGTTTTCCGTTTGATTCAATAGTGTAAAATGTTGCTCTCATTTTTGCTGTGTTAACCGTTAAGTCAACCAAAATGAGATCAACTGGAGTATTCAAAATAAGTTACATCATAACAGCAAATTCTGATTTCAATTTGATCTCTAGCTTTGCTCGGGTGTAGACTCAATGAAAACCAAATTCCCTGATTTTCCTGTTATTTCCAAAAATATCCAGGAACGGTGTCTACATGGTTTTGCCAAAACGACCTCATCACCTATTACTTTTCTCAGATATGTACTACCCAACAAACAATTCTAGCTGCAGACCAGCCTATACAGGCACAAATTAGCTGCATAAGGAAGTTTTTGGCTGTATTAGCAGCCAAAATTGTTAGTTGGGTAGTGCTTTCTGGACATTTTTTCATGAATATACCACAAGGACTTGTAACCCATGAAGAGTGGGCCAGTACAATCTCAAATTGAATAAAGCGTTCGATACATTTGATAGGATACAAAAAGACAGAAATCGCGTATTACCAAAAACGGGAAGACACCGCATTTTTCAAAAATTAACAAATTGTAAGCGCCAGGGAATCAGTTCAATTCATGATTAATAGTGATGTGTGAAGGCAACTGCAACCATCTCGAAATCATTCTACAAACAATGCTTGCCCTATCGCTTAAAGTTTGCAGCAAATTTGCTCGATTAACTGCATGATATGAGAAGAGGTCCTTGGCATGGCGATTATCTCACCCTTAGAAGCAGTGTTGAAAATATTCACCAAAACTCCCTATGACTTGTTGAACTTCGTGAAATATCGTGAACTTTTTCAATCAACGCTAGGGGCAAAAATTTACACAGTTCTCATACATCTTGCATATGAAACACTTGTCTTTAATCCCTTTATAATTTACGATCTTGAGTACAATTTGAGACCCAGCTCCACAAGAAAATTATTCCGGATACGCTTAACAAAACGCAAATTCACGGCCAGATTCCTAGGGTGGGAAATCGTAAAAAACAACGCTCTCACCTCAAAAATTCAGTATAGCTTAATTTCATCGCAATTGCAATACTAAAACTTCATTGAGAAGATAATTTTCCAAGCTAACCAGATTTACAATACAACTAGAATAATAAATAACGCCACTCTATGTTGTCGAGGCAATATTAGTCTACGTTTCTTGAATCATTATTCAATCATAAAGGTGCTATTCCAAGGCCATTATCGTAAATACTCATTAAGTTTATTCTCTGAGCTAGTCAGGCTGTTAAGACCACAATAAGGAACAAGAACTACAAGTGATCAGAAAAAAACCATCGTCTTCTCTTAACCCTTTACCAGTCTTGAAGTTGTTAAAAAGCGCTCAAATGCGCCCAAAAGATCTACGTCAGACGTAATCAGGCGTAACATCTATTAAGAGACGCACATACCCATTTGGAGGTTATATTTTGCAACAAATAACAACGTCTAGTGTCTACGGAAATAGATTTTTTTTATCAACCTTCAGGATCTCAGTTTAACTCAGGAATGTGTCAACACCCAGTCAACACCCTAGTAGGCACAAAATCATTAAAATACCGTTTTATTTTAGTAATTCTTGCTCAACTTGCAAAAATGCCACATCAAGCATTGAGAAACCACAAATTCGAAACTCTATTTAAAATTTTAAACCATCCTCAAACTACACCGAGTAATTAAGTTGTTTGAAACTAGCATACTTCTGTGATTAAAAAATATTTCCCTGAATTTCAATTAAATTCCCTGAGATTCCTTGACTTTCCAGGTCCAAAACTGAATTCCCTGATTTTTTCAGGTAGTCGACACCCTGGAATATCTCAAAATGTTCGACTCTTGAAAAAAAGCATATGAAATATGCAAACTTTTGGAATGTTCAAAACCATGGACACTTGGAAAATGACAAGAATCGTAGAACAAGAACTTTTGATAAATAAAAAATCAAACAAAAATAAATGAAATATTTAAGTTTTTAACACCTTTATAGAATTTTCTACTAAAAATTACAAAAAAATGACTATAATTTTTAGAAAGACATTATTTTTCCCCTACAACTTGGTCTCAGATGTTATTTCAATCAGATGAACCGTTTCCATGCTTAAATTTCATGAAAAAAAAGTCAAAGTCGCCATTTTGAAAATTTAACAAGATCCTAAATGGCAGAATTTTAGCATAAATTTGAATCATTGTCCATAACAAACAAAATTTTCATGCAAATCGGAGAAGGTTGTGTTTTTTTCGTTTTATCATTTGGTGTGGAACTGCTCATTTATAAAATTTATTTTGTTACTTAAGATAAAATTACTTCGTATCTATAAAGTAGAACGAACGAAAGAAAATGTCGAGAAAAAATAAATGTTTTCATAATAAAATAAATACCATATTTTCTTTGAAAAAATCCTTAGTAAGAGAATTTGAAAATTCCCTGAGAATTAAAGGTTTTTTTCCAGGGAAAACAAAAATCCCTTAGGATTTCCGGTTTTCCAGATAGCAGACACTCTGTCTGAGTAAAAAAATCATAGGTTTAAATTACCTTAGCTGAAAATGTTTCTATATGCGTGATCTAAAAAAAATAATCGAAGTCTTAGTGTTCTTGAAACGTTTTTACGCCCATGACCTTCAAATTTGTCTAAGAACCAGAATCTTGGAAAATAAATTAAGTTGGAGATCTTTAGAATTAGTGATAAGTTCGTGATGCTTGATTTTTTTAGAATCAAATCTTAAAAGTTTCTCCTATTACTATAATGTGTAATGATTTTAATTTTTTAAAAGTCGCAGAGTTCTGAAAATTATTTCAATGAATACATAGTCCAAGTTAAAACTTTGACTGTTTTTCAATTCGGCTATCGACCTAATGACTCAGTCTATCTAGTTTTCAGCATTCCTAGGTAAAATATCAAAAAATTCCCTTGAAGTTATCCATTTCCATTCCCCTTAAAATTTTCGCTTTCTCTTGAAAAGCTCCCAGAAATTTAAAAAAAAATCTCATTATTCTCACTGCTTGGAATCATCCCCGGAGTTTCATTGATACTCTTCAAATAATTCCCATTGATTTTTCCTTAGGATTCCTTTGGAACGATCTTCTTAATTCGCTTGAAACTACCATAAAAAACCCTTTGAAGCTATTCTCAGAGATAGGGTATATGTTCTTAGTCTGGATCCAATAAGCAGCCATCAATTGTGATTTTAATCATATTTCAACAAATAATTGACCTGCAGATGAAATTTAACTGTCATCTTACCGTACCGGACAAAAATATATCATCTCGCTATTTTTGTTGCTCTTCAAAAATGTTCAAAGAGCTGCAATTTTTCCGGATGTACATGAAATTGATCAATTGTCCAAGACTTATGGTAAAATTTAAGCTTGATTGACGTAATCTGCATGAAGTTTGAGCAATTTTAGTTAAACGGCTCTTTTTAGTATATTATTTTTAAATGAGCTAAAATTTTGCTCAATTGTAGTCAAAGCATGGATCTTTCTTATGATGTTGGTTTTATTAAAATCCATTCAGCACGAAAAAAGTAAAATCCGTTTTGTTTTGTGTTCACCTTCACAATTTTCTTGTTATTATTCTTAAAATTATTTTTAGATCCTCCTCAGATTTCATTTTAATATCGGATCTGAGTTTTTTGAAAAATTGCACCAACCCTGAGAAGTCTTCAAAAATTTCACATGTCCAGAATCATACATTTTATATTGTTTAAAATCAAGTATCTTGTAAATTCTCCAAAGGAGCTGTCCACGTTGACACCTTAGGGGAGGAAGGGGGTTAGTTAGCTGTTATTTTTAAAATTGTATGGCAGACTGTTCACGGAGGAGTGGGGGAGGGGGTCTAAAATCTATCAAAAACTGTTCACGTGGAATAGTCCCAAATCCGGTATCGAACATTTTTGTAAGTTGTAAGACATCTCGAACCAGGATCTAAACAACACAAACTTCAAGTTCATGATTGTCCAAAAATTCTAATTGCAATAGTTTTTACCTTCCACAATTTGGCCTAACGAGGCTCATCCAACCGTTCAGCTCAGAAATATGATCATGATTCTGTAATTTATTATAAAATTCTGAGGGGGAGGAGGGAGACCCTTAGGTAGCATTTTTAAAGACTTTATTAAGGAACTCAGTTAACGGTATTACCAATCTGGAAGCGACGACAAATTCATGCATTGGTTGGCATAGAAAGCTCTCAATTAATAACTGTGAAAGTGTTTCAAAGAACACTAAGTTTATAGCAGGCACAAGCTCTTGTAAGAGCGTCAAAGTCACGAGTAAATAGAATTAAATTCTGAGACATTGAAAACTTTTCAAATCTTCTATCTAAATGTGGAACATTTGTTAGAAATACGATTTGACCAGGAAAACAGGCTACAAAGTATTCAATGAAAGGACTGAAAAACACATGTTTCATGTGTAAATCTGAAAATAGTCTTTAGGACTGGTTTTCCCGACAGATCTAAACAACGCGTAATTCTAGTGAATTTAAATCTAGAAGAAATAAGTATGAAAGAGCAGTAAATATTCATCCGAGTCAGAGGTGATTTTGCAGAACTTGGCAACCAACATTCCACGGGAAAACCAAATGCTGCCCCCTTGTAAAACGATCAATGTCAGTGAATGATATTGCCATTTAGTGGAATTCCCGGTAGCATTTCACAATAACGCTTCTGGAAAAATAGTCAAACTAGATGACTAGCAGACTCGACGTCGTCGATCGGGGGAAAAGCTATCGCCCTAGCAAGCAGCCATGAACTGCGGCTCGCGTGGGACGATAACAAGTCGATAATGGCAACCTCCTTTCCGCAACTGACGGTACACCGATGCGGGGTGAAAAAATATCCTCCAAATTGACTGTAACGGGGTTCATCACTCACCACTTCCGGTCAACTGATCTTCTTTGTGCAGAGACATCTGTGTTGTTGAGTGCGAATGTGATGTGACGTCTTATAAATCGGATCTCATAAATAGCGGTCTTTCAGCGGGTCGTGAAATCGGTGGTGAGGCGACAACAAGGAATATCGTCCTTGCGATGGGTCGAATCTCTGGGAATTTTTTTGTGTTGAGTTCATCGATTGATAGTCGTGTTCTGAAAAAAAATCGGCTGCCCACGAGTTTTCTAGAAAATCGTGTGCGCATGAGAAATTTTCCCCGTTCATTCAAGTATGCTTCACACCGTCGTCGTCGTCGTTGTCGTAAGTCGTAGCCAAACCGGAGGGAGCGCGATGATAGATGAATATTCGCGCAAGGTGTTTAGATTTTCTCTGGCCGATTTAGCACTGCCGCTACCGCCGCCGTCGACGTCGATCTACCGGTGTGTGTAGAGCAGCCTGTATAAACAATAAACAACATTTTTCGCCAACGTTGAAGGTTACCATCGCTTACGTTTCCCTTCCTCCCGGCCTGGTTGGGTGGGCTCAGCTGCGTGTGTGTGATGTGTACTGCAGTTTCCACCCCGCTGCTTGTTTATTTCTGAGCGTGACGCGACCAAATTATGAGACGAAACATTTCTGGCATCAACCGGGACAGACATTGCCCGTGTTGATGGCACAGGTGCGATGACCGGGAATGTGTCATGGACATGATTTGAATTCTTAGAAGTCAGTTCCCATCCAATATCACCATAGCAGTGACTTATGTCGATGAACTTCTGACTTTTCTGACTTCGGACTTTCACAAATAAAAGGCAGTCAACTTTAAAAATCTAGGATATATAAACTTCTGTAACACCTCAAACCTAGAAAATAATTCACAACTCTAGGACCTAGACAAAATTCGTTCGTAATCTGAGAAAAAATCTCATTGTTTGAACACGAGGAAAATTTTCCTAGATGGAAAGATCACGAAACCCCGTTAGTTTGAATAGCTGAAAAGGCAATTAAACGAAATTTATTTAGAATTAGTTTAACTGGTACCCCAAGACAGGTGGATATGCCATTGCGCACCTGTGTAGGGGTACCAGGTCAACAAATTCTAAATGAGCACCGTTTAAGAGCAATTTTATCTGATCTTATAATTTTGGGTATTGGATATTTTTTGGACTTAAAAAGGAGCTCAAGATTCTGTGACAATATTTTCTCGATGTTTCGACATATCCTTAAACTACCGAGCTGCAAAGATTTTTCAAATTTTTGGCCTTTGAAAAAATGCCAGGGTATTGGGTTTTCTATTTTTTTTTCGAAACCGCACAAAATATGGAAAGTAAATATGCAATATAGCTTTGATCCAAACATTCCTTTGCAAACCAAAAATGATGTTAATTATGCTCTTGAATCTCTGACTACTTTTATAGTTGAAGCAAGAGCTGCCTTAGTACCAAATTACGAGGTTAAATTCGATTCAATTTTAATAGACGACGATCTTCAGCTCTTGATCCGTCTTAAAAATGTCTGTAGGAGACAATATCAAAGAACACGTGATCCTGCCATGAAAGTTCCGGAGAAATTTGAGATTTGGGCGTAATTGTTTTTGTAAACAAACACTTTAATCGCCGATTTGTCACGAAAAAAAGAACAATCTTGCAACCAAACTATACCAAATGATAGAGGAACCATTCCTCTACCTGGTTGGGTTGCTAGTTTTTTAGATTGAGGTTTAATCCTCGAGAAATCGGCAAAGGTCGTGTTTGTTTACAAACGCAGTTACGCCCTAATCTCGAAGTTCTCCGGAGTTGTCTGGTGATTCTCTGCCCTGAGGAACAAAACTTTTGAAAATAATGTTTCTAAATTAGACCCGAGTTCCAAACCCTTTTGGAAACTCACAAAAAATTTTTGAAAAAACCTCAAAAGCTTATTCCAGCACTTAAAGAAGGTGGTCAAACTTTGATCACAAATTTGGAAAAAGCTCAGAAACTTGCTAAGCAATTCGAGAATTCCCATAATTTCAGTTAGGGTCTTACTAGTCCTACTGAGAATCAGGTTGCTCGGGATTATCTGAATATTTTCCCTCGGGAAAATATTTTGATGATTCCTGGGGGACTGATTTGGATGACGTAAGATCTATAACTAAAAAGTTTCATAATATGGAAGCTCCAGGTGATGATGGAATTTTCTATATCCTCATCAAAAAACTCCCAGCGAGTAGCTTATCTTTCATGGTAAAATTATTTAACAGATGTTTCCATTTGGCATACTTTCCTGATAAATGGAAAAATGCAAAAGTTGTTCCAATTTTGAAGCCGGATAAAAATCCAGCTGAAGCTTTTAGCTACCGCCCAATAAGTTTGCTTTCTTCAATAAGTAAACTTTTTGAAAAGATAATTTTAAATAGAATGATGCTTCACATCAATACGAACTCAATTTTTGCAGATGAGCAGTTTGGATTTCGCTATGGGCATTCAACTACTCATCAACTCTTAAGAGTTACCAATTTAATTCGTTCAAACAAATATGTAGGCCACTCAACTGGAGTTGCTCTTCTAGACATAGAAAAAAGCATTCGACAGTGTTTGGCATGAAGGTTTGATTGCTAAATTGAAAAAGTTTAATTTTCCACTTTACATTATGAAATTAGTTCAGAATTATTTAACTGACAGAACTCTGCAGGTAAATTATCGAAATTCCAAATCCAATCGACTACCTGTTAGTGCAGGAGTTCCTCAGGGTAACATTCTTGGGCCTATATTGTATAACATTTTCACTTCGGACCTCCCTGATTTGCCTCAGGGTTGCCACACATCTTTGTTCGCTGATGACACAAACATTTCCGCTAAAGGAAGAAGTCTTCGTGTTATTTGCAGCAGACTGCAGAAAAGTTTAGATATTTTCTCTTCTTATTTACAAAAATGGAAGATTTCTCCCAACGCTTCCAAAAATCAACTTACTTTCCACATAAGTCTAGAGCTTCCTTTTTTAAACCTAGTAGTAGTCACATAGTCACTATGAACGGAGTTCCAATTCCCTGGTCAAACCAAGTGAAATATCTTCGATTAGTATTTGACCAAATATTAGCTTTTAAAGATCAGAAAAAAAACACTTCAAAGGATTCAGAACAAAGTTCTGAAGATGGTTTTGAAGTTGCCTCCCTGGTATAGTACTACCGAGGTACATACAATTTCGAATGTTGAGACTTTAGAACAAATGTCCAACAAAATAATTTCCGGCAAATATCGTTGCAATCCTCAATTGCAACGATTAATTCCCTTTATACTTAGATAAGATTTAGTTTTTATTTTATTTTAAGATGTCAATTGTTATACTGACATGCAGGTATAGACAACCTGTTTAAAATACTGAATTGCCAAGACAGGAACAATGTAAAAACACTTAGATAAATATCATAACAATTAAGGCTGGTAAGTTACTGTAGTAACTGGAGCACCTAGGTTAAAATGAAATGTAATTTATTTTTAATTTGGAACAAATAAAGAGTTAAAAAAAAAATTGTGGTGAAAAGCCTTCCATAGTGATTTCCATACAAACTACAAAGAGGACCAGTGCAGTATGAGATTACAACCAAATGAGCTCAAATTTTGGGAGAATAATCAGTACCGGACTTAGAATCGATTGATCTGGGTGGACCAAATCGATATTTAGAACCACCCTATTGTGTATGTCTCATTGCGGTCGAATATGGTTGACGTGACTTGCATTATTTCGAAAACGCAAACTAAAAAATAGGGTTCGAATAGAAGGCACCCAGCTCAACTAATTCAAATTCAAATATGTTGGTTTCCCGTTTTCGATCTTCCTGTTGAATATCAAGTCGCGATTATTTTCTGGTTTTCCCGGTAGAATTGCCGCCGTGCATTTGTAGTAAATTAAGCATCGAAGGTTTCAGAAATTATGGTCATGTGGGTTTCAACCCAGGATTTGGCCTACTTGACAACCTGTCACAGCTGCAGTGCAACAGCAGCAGCAATCGTAATTCGTTACATTTTTCCGCGTAGATTCTTCGCTGTTCCTATTTATGGTTCAATTCCCAGCAGAGGAGATCGTTCAGCGCACATGCTACATATACTCACGTCGTTCGTAGGTTGCCGCAAGAAAACGCGATCCAACCGATATATGTAATGATGGCTATATTACATCCAGCAATGCTCAGAAGGCGGCATAGAGGAGAGCACACGCAACGTAATAAAAATTTGCTGCGCCAATAAAGTTCCCAATGGCTTCGGTTGTTCGGATGCATCCAGCCGATGATCTTTCGATACGCAACTGGACTTGCGACTGCTCGATTGTACCGTGGTGGATTAGTGCGAAAGACGACCGATCGGGTGAGCGTTATTATCATTTACTACCACCGACGACCGAAGACGTTTCACTTCACATTGCTGCCCAGTAGAGAGCTCCGACAACTTCGAGCACTAATCATTCTCCAGATCTAGTTGGTATGCAATCCGAATGCTGCACACCAAAAGTGCAACATTGCATACTTAATCGAGCGCTGCTGTGTACAGGTCAGTTCTCTGCGAATGACGATGGCAGTATATCTACCTATAAAGTGTCGTTGGCCTCCTCCTGCGGCGAGTGACATTCTTACCGACTGCAAGACCAAAAAGTGCAACTAGGAGTTATTGTTTCTACCATTGATTCCAACGCCGCCGGTCGGCCAAGTGGGTGCCATAGGATTGAAGAACAATGCCCAATGTCTTCTTGGGTGCACAACTCTATCCGATACAAAGTTTCACAATGTTGCACAAAAGTCGCGACATTCAAGATCAATGCTGCTGGGGAAGGCACCTCTGCTCTGTCCGTAGAGCAGGAATTGTTTGCGGGATAAAATGTTCCAAGATTCAACCATATGAAGCAAGCCAAGTGATCCAATAACAATAATCATTAGCAGAGGAAATGGCGTGCATTAAAAGGCCATAGCCAGCCGCTCTCTCTTCAGGCATAGCCGTCTCTTGCAATCGAACTGATCCAGAATTAATTTATTCATACAACAAACTTCCCGAGGTGATTGGTAACCAACTGCAACAACGGCGCGCGCTACCCAAACAACATAATTACTGTTTTCCTCGGTAGGGCTGTTGTTGTTGTGGCTTTTTTTTTTGTTTCATTCATTTCTTCGTTTCGTTGGGTTGGCTATTACGGACCACGATTGTGTGTTCCGTGTATCGAAAATACTACGCCCGAGTGAGCTCCAGCTCCATAACTACTATGACTAACCGAGCCCCACTGATGGGTACAGATCATTTGCCTCGAAGGCGCACTGCTTGGTAGGTATCTTATGTTGTTGTTGTTATTGCTCAGAGTGTTATTAATTTAAATTTTACCATGAATTATGTGTATATGATGGTAGAGAGACTGCTGGGCACCTTCTTTAAAAGGGGTTTGATATCAGTACCTGACGTGGAACGGAGCCTGGAAAAAAAAATTCACATTGTAGCGTATCAATTGGGCTCAAGTCGTTGCGCATTAAGACCGGCCCCAGAGGTAGGGAAATCATAAACAAGGATCATTGAGTGGTGGATTAATTGTTTTCGAGAGTGTATGTGGCGCTCTTTAGTGAGCCAATTGGGCGCGGACAATTGCCTTTGCGGTGAAAATGAGCCCTCGTTTACCGAATGAATCGGCCATATGCATCTGACGACTGTATGTGCTTTTGAGACACTGCTTTGTACTTCAGTAAAATTCATACCTGCAAAATTGAGTTTTTTATTAACTTAAAAGGAACTTGAATCTCCCGGGAAGGCCACACGACTAACAGACAAAGTTCATAACACTTCCAAGGGAAGTAGAAAAAACTGTTAATGATTGCCTACAGCTTTTAAGAAATGACTACAGAAAACTTAAAAACGTCCAAACTGAAAAGTTTATCAGAACATCGATGGACACCCTACAAAATATACACGGGAATTTCACAATACTTATGAGAAGTTCACAATAAGCATTACTACGTGAAGAACACATAAAACTTGAAATGAAAATCTACAGGAATTTTAAGGAATGTCCATGAGGCAAGTTCAGGAAAATTCTAGGAAACTCTACTACACTTATAGCAAACGTATTTAAGTAACTTGTAGAAATTCAAAGCTCAATGACTTCTGCGGGATATTAGAAAAAATGGTTATATCTGGAATATCTGAACAATATCTGAGATCCTTGAAATTTATATAATGAACAAACGAAAAAATTACAAAGTCCAATAAATCTGACAGTAGATACACAAGTCCAGGAGGAACCTGGACATAACAGTTCTAAAGTACACAATGCTTGAAACAGTATACGAAATATTTTACCTCTTATGTATAAAATGTGCAGATATTTTTTTGAGCAGAAGATAATTTCATGAACTATGAACAAGTTACCTGTGATGCATTCACAGAACATCGGTGATAAAATAATACTTTTGCAATTCCACTGCCGTCACGGGAAGAATAAATTAGATCGGAATTCACTTTGGAAACTTATGGAATCTTGTATGACCTGATAAGTAAATGATGAATATCTATCAACTCAGTAATGTACCGGGTCCTTGGCTTGAATCCACTATCTTCTGCTCAGTAAGCAAAATCGGTCGCCATTAGGCCACAGAGACTCGTACATCACATAAAACCAGCCCGGCGACATAAAGCTACCAAAATTTAACATTTTTTACCGTGTGTATTTTTTATGAAAAAGCGAACAACTTTGTCTCAAGCGCCATCTCGATTAAACGAAACATTTTCGTGCTGTGATTTGTTGAAAACTATTGAAAACACCATTTTAAAAATCAGGTGCGACTCAAAATGGCCGAACACAAATGAATGGTTGCCCATAACGAACAATTCTACACAGATTCATGAAAATCGAAAACGGTGTAGTCTGAAATCCGTTCTGGTTTTTGCTATTTGGCTTGGATTTACTGTAGATGCTATGTTCGAAAATTTCTTAATTTTACTAGGGATTGTACAGCAAATTTGAGTTCCCATGACCGGCATTTTACTTCGCATATTATAATATTTAAAGCTGGAATTCCCGCCGTGCTGCATGTCAACCTAACAGGAATCTCGAGAAATCTGAATAAGGACAACAGAACAACTGTGTTGTGAATTTCTTCAATTAAAGTGGAATTCTCATTCTAATGAAGCTAAGTTTCCCTTAGTGCTGCATGCTTTTCGTACACACTTAGATTTTTTTGCCGAGATGGGTACCACCGAGCAGCTCGGCATTTGTTTTTGCTGGAGCTCAGTGAAAAACTTGCCGAGATTCAGCTATCAAACGGGAATTTTGCCAAGATCTCGGCTAACAAACATAAATTTCGCTGAATCTCGGCAAGTTTTTCACTGAGATCCAGCAAAATAAAATGCCTGAGCTGCTTGGTGGTGCCCATCTCGGCAAAAAATCTAAGTGTATAGGAATATCGCGGAATCTCGATCACACTCAGGACGGCTTTTCGAGAGCTCAATGTAACTTCTGAGAAGTTCCGAAGATTGCGGGGAATCTTCAACAAAAAAAAAAAAATTCCAAAAATGTCTAAAAGGAGGAGGAGGAGATTGCAAGAAAGATCTGAAGGAACTTCTGGGATGTTTTGATTAAACCTATGAGAAGTTTCGAGAGAACTTCTGATACCGTATTGCACCGATTACTGGACTAAAAGACTGTCGGGACATTTCATTTTTAATTAAATATTACATCCACTTGGCAACATAACAATTATGTTCGATGAACATGGACGACATTATAGGATCATCATAAAACTTACGTGGCATATGATCCATCGTTGGCCTTGATAATCAACTTTTAAAAGTGTCCAAATTTTTTTTACGTTTGATAGGAACTTCTGTGTAGTTCCGAAAAGTTTCTAAGAAACTTCTGGGAAATTTTAACGGATCTGTTGGAAAGTTCCGATTCCAAGGGAACTTCAGATAAGCTGTGAGTGTACTTCAGAGAAGTTCCGAGGGTACTTCAGAAAAGTTCCGAGGGAACTTCTGACATGTCCAGATAAGTTCTGAGTGTACTTCAGAAAAGATCCGAGGGTACACGCAAACCAAAAATGTATTACATTGAATGTTAGTTGCATTTCCTATCGCCCTCCGCAGCGAATGATATACGTTGACCTTGCAGACGATGTAATGACTTTTTATCTTCTTATTCACTTTTAGCATATCCATATTCCGAAGCATGGAGAGAACAGTGGAGAAAGCATAGGCCTGATTCCTTGATGATCCAAAGGTTATTTGGAGATATTTCAAGGCTACTTCAAAAAAGTTTCGAAGGATTTTCAAAGAAGTTCCGAGGGAACTTCCGGCGAGTTTCGAGTGCTTCAGAGAAGTTTCGATAATCCTCGACCAGAAAGTCTCTCTAACAGACGCAAAAATGTACCCATAGCACTTTGGGAAAACTTCGAGACAAGTTCAAAACTTCCCTTAAGTTTCCTCAGCACTTCAGCAGTTCCCTCGGGAATTTTAAGAAAACTTTAGAAACGGAACTGCAGACATGTTCACGGAACTTTCGATAAGTTCGCTGAGCTTCCGACAAGTTAACCGAATTTCCAATAAGTTCACGAAGTTTCCCACAATTTCAAGGAACTTCCGACAAGTTTAAGAAACTTCCGATAAATTCACGAAACTTCAGACAAGTTCACAGAATTCCGAAAAGTCCACCGAGTTTCCGTCAAGTTAATAGAGCTTCCGACATGTTCACGGAACTTCGACAAGTTTACCGAACTTCCGAGAAGTTCACTTAATTGCCGTGAAGTTTACCGAATTTCAGACAAGCTGACGAGACTTCTGACAAGTTCACGGAATGGTTAATGAACAACACAACCTTTGGGAATCTCATTTGAAAACCTATGAAACCCAAGAGAAACTTGATTTCGTGTTTTGTTCTCAGAATATCTATGAAGTTATAAAACTCCAAACAAGCATAAAAATGAACCAAATTTTATGAAAAATGCCCGAAATCTTCTCCAAAAACTACACTTGTAGCAAACTTTCTTAATGCACTTAATTCTTTTATTAATACAAAAAATCCTAAAATTGAGTAGTATGTAGCATCCTGTATCATCTTCAAAAAATGTAGTAAGTTTCATACCAAAATGGATCAAATCTAGAGTAACATTTGAAATGGGCCTATGTCCAAATCGTGAACAAACCAGAAAATGAATTTTAAATTTTTCCGCAACTATTCAATTCATATTTAAGAAAAATGAAGTATTTTAGTTCACAATAACAATAGTAACTGTATCTCAGTATACAACATCCAAAATATGCGAAAAGCTTTCAAAAATATATGAAAATCGATAACAATTTAATTTCATACATTAATAAGCCTTTTTCTTTCAATGGATAGGCCCTTTTTGTTAAGCCGTTGTGCTTGTCATCAGAAATGGTACGCCCTTTGCTAAGCCTTTTCGCAACGTCAAATAAATTCAAAACAAATCATTGGCCCTGCCTCAAGCAGTAGGGCCTAGCTTTGGTTTGAAAACTTTTAATCATCGGCCCTTCTACGTCACTAGGCCTATCAATGAAATGAAATAAATGAATGGTTGGCCGTTTTAGTGTGCGGGCCTATTAATGAATTGAAAAATTTCGTTGATCGGTTGATCATTTTTATTGATTTTTCTCGATTATGCGGAACTTTCCTACACGATTAGTAGCTATCAAGCGGTGCTAAGGAATGGTATCAAAACCCGATTTGTTTACGTTTTGGACATAGGCCCATTTCAAATGTTACTCAAGAAATGTGGTATTTATTTCTCGAATTGTAATAAACTAGAGCTTACTTCTTTTTATTCGTATGATCGAATGCTAAGGAGTCTGGGATTGAGCCTACGATCTTCTGCTCAAGTAAGCAAATATAGTCGCCACGGTTGTTTCTTGTGTTACCAACAGTGTTGTACAGTCTACGGATTTTTAAATACGAGTACTACGGATTTACGGACCGAGCTTGAAATTCTACGGATTTTAAAGATTTCTAGGGACTAGACTACTAATTTACAAAATGTTGTCCCACCGGAGGCTCCATTTTCAAAAGTTTATACTTATTGAATAACGGTTTTTTTTTTTGGAAAACTTTCATTGTGTTAAGCAATGGTTACTGCAGTGGAAACAATTTACCTATGTAGAAAAGTTACCAAGCAAAACCGTATGCAAGTGTTTTTTGTAACTTAAACTTGTCTACATTTGATTGACGACGAGTAAATAAATACTAAATAAATTAATCAAATTAGCGTCAGCAGAGTCTTGCAACGAATGGAAAAAGCGTTCAAACCGATCGACTTTTCGCACAGCATAGGAGATTCTTGGAGACCATCAGGTAACAATTGAGTAGCATCAGTATAGATTTAAATTCAAATTAATACGACCTTCAGGATAAATCAAGATAACCTCCATAACCAGCGAAAACTTTCTGAGTATGTTTAGTAGACTTCACATCAAGAAACCTCCAGACATAAATCCAGGGAAACTTTAAAAGATAACCAAACCTTAGAAGCCTTGAAACAATATCCAGAAGAATATTAGCAAATTAAGAACCTAGCTTATTATCAACATTTTATGAATCTTGTTCTGCTGGAATCTATATTTGAAGCCAGCGTATCAGGCACCAAACTTCATCTTCTGAACTGCTTTGTATCACAAAACTCACCAGCTATTGCACTTCAATTTATACAACTGACCTTAAAAGCTCCACTGACCAGCATTGGAACTTCCACTAAATGGGCATCTTGAACTTCTGCCCTGAATGTGGCATCTTGCATTTTCTGCCCTGAATGTGGCATTACAATTTCCACACTCATACTGAACACGAAACGCTAACACGTTTGAATCAAAAGGAGCTTAGAAAATCACCGAAATTAATCCCAAGTTGTACGTTGTTTCCCTAACAAAGACATCGATTTCAAGTATCTATACTGACAAGCGGAAGGTAATCGCTTTTTAGTTGTCGAAAATTGTGTCGGTAACGAAAGCAAACTTCCCTAACACAGCCATCGAAATCGAAGAATCAAGGTTTTCTTATAAATGATTGTCAACTTGTACTCCAAATCGGGTCGACGTGCAATTAATTACACGACTTTTTCGACATTCGAGAAGTGCTTCGTTGTCGATGCGTTGTTTACTGTGTACACAGACAAACAGACGTAACTCTTCATTGTGTATCTTCGTTCACGCATTAAACGGTTGATTTGAATATTATCAGTTCCGCGAAATACTCGCCGCAGCGCTGGCATCGGATCACTTTGACGTTTCTATACATTCTATAGAACTTTTATGCAATATTGTTTGCGAGTTAGCGAGCAAGCTTGTTTTCCGCGAGAAGCCTGAAAGATGTCGCTACTGAGGTCCTATGTTTTGCGATACTATATTTTCAAGAAAAACTTTTTCAAAGAGTTACGTCTGTTTGTCTGTGCTGTGTATAAAGGTTTTGTTTTGTTCAATTCAACTCACCTGATGCAACGCCGTCAACCCGTCTACGTTGGCTGTGTCGATGTCGGCTCCGGTTTCCAGCAACCGCGACACCTCGTCCTTATCACCGGCCACGCAGGCCGCCAGGAAGATACACCCAGACGAGAACTTGATCCGGCGCATCGAGGGACTCTTCGGTGTGCCACTGTGCTTGTTGGCTTCCGATTCATCCCAGCGCTTAAGCTGCTCGGCCCTTTTGAACAGGGCCGAGGTACTTCGGTTGTCCATTGACATTGTTTCTTTTCGTTTTCTTCTTCGGCTTCCGCACTGCTGCTGCTGCTGCTGTTACTGATTCTTCTTCTTCAACTACTCCTGTTGCCACTTTTATTGTTTTTTTTTTCTTTCTTCCACCACAAAAATCAAAACCTAAAATTGCAAATTTCTTACACTCTTCTCGCGGGTGGCGCTTTTTCGTCGTCGTATTTTCACTTTTTCTTCCCAATCGAACAGAAACACAGTAGAAAGATATTTTTTCTTCTCATCGGATGGTGGGTTTTCAATTTTGACTTTTATCTTTCCACTGATTCTCGGCGTTCACACTTTCGCTATTATTATGATACTGATGGGATTTGGAAATTATTCTTCTTGTCGTTTTGTTTTCGCCGATCCAATGCACACACTTATTCGCTGTTTTCCGATGGGGTTTAGGAGTTTACTCTACTCAACTACTGCACTGAAACACCAGCGCACGTACAGAGACGCACACACGCACACACACATACGACGAGAGGCCTTAAAGCCACATTAGGGCCAAAGAGTGGCACACGCACGCACACTATCGTAATACTCCTGTTGCTGGCCGTGCTGCTGGCTGTGACTGCGCTGCTGCTCGTTATTCGCTCTGTGTAGAAACACAAAAATATACACACGGATCAGATATTTTAAACATACATTCGTACACCAGCACCGAGACCGAGATATAAAAAAGCAGAGTCTGGTCCGCCGTGCGAGCCGCGGAGGAACTGGATGAAATTGAAATTATTATATTTATTTATACGCGCTCATGTGTGCTGCTGTCGCTGTCGTTGTTGGTGCTGCTATTGCTATTGCTATTGCTGTTGCTGTTGCAAGTTTTAATGTACGTGCGAACCGCGAACACTGTCCATGCACTGTGCGCTCCTCTGTTTTTCTATTTTATTATTTTCAACCTCTAGGTTCGGTTGGTTGCGATTCTGAACGCACTCGACTCTGAATCTGACGACCAACTACTCCCCATCTTAGCCCAAAAGATCTGAAAAAATACACACGTCGTCGTCGTCGTAGTCATCGTCATCGTAACGAACACACACGCCCGTCGTCGTCGTCGTCGTCCGCGGTTCAAAACACACTTGAACGGGGATGGGTAGATCGTACACAACAGCGACGACGAGAGAGATCTTATTTTTCAAGAAAAACGCACCACGACCAGCATCCAGAGAGCGATGATTCCGGGTGCTGCTGCTAGGAATTGGACCAAATTCTGCCAACTACGAGCTCAGAGACAAAGCTGAAGCAGCACACGGGTGGTAAAATTTGTGCGTTCTTTGGGGAAAATGCAACTTCCTGGTACCGGAAATAAATAACTGCCGGACTTGAGACTGCCAACCGGGAGAAGTGGGGGGGGGGGGGACTTAGGATTGATCTTCTGTGGATCCATTTTTACAGTTCGGTTTATACAGTTTCAAATCGATTCTCCTAAAGGGTCCATTGTTACGTAACCCAAGCATTTCTCGCGGTGGTCGGTCTTTAGGCTGAACGTAATTAAGCCGAATATGTCACTGGGCCGAAATTTTAATTATTGTTCTCTTTCTGAAAAGAAAAAAAACATGAGTAGCAAAAAAAATCCAAGATGCCAAAAATCATCTTTCAAAGATACATCCGCTACTAAAAGTCATTCAGACAATTCAGTGCTAACATGTCACAAGTCACAAGGGTGAAATTGCTGTTGTAAATAAGTAACGTTTTTTACCAGCTGGCATCGTTAATTTGTAGAAGTGAGCTTTTATATGCTAGACATCGGTGGTTGAAGTAAATTGTTTATAAAAGCAGTTTCGTCCTAATGAAATGTTGGCACTGAACTTCTCAGCTGAAACTGTTCCTTTATGCGAGATTTCTATTTTTTTTTTTCGAAGTTATTTAAATATTTTCTACGTCAAATATCTTCAAATCTATCTATGTCCCTGAAGGATTCCAACGCCAACGTTCTTGAAAAAATGAAAATAAAGACGCAGAAGGATGTTTATTCTTTAATCTAAGTGAGCAGTTCCACGCCAAATGACGAATCGGAAAATCTCGATCTTCTCTGATTTGTAAACATTTTGCAGAATTTGTTTGTTATGGGCAATGATTCACATTTTTACTAAAATCAGGCTATTCTGTTCTTTTTTTTTTTTGTTCATTAATTTATTTTATAAGGCTCAATCGAATTAACTTTACAGAGCCGAGAATTCTTATTCACTATCAAAACATCTTAAAACTATAGTCAAAAGGTAGAACCAAATGAACACTTTATCTTCCGCTATCCAAAAAGCCTCCTCCGTCAGAACAGGAGCCGCTTCCAGTGGTTTCATTATATAGCAGTATCGCCAACGGAAGTCAGAGCATTTCCATTGCAGCAATGGGCGCAAAACGTGGTCAGTACTCACACACACTCATCACGAAACGGTGGCTTTCCAAATTCGACAACGCATCGACCGAAAGAACTGCTGATGGAGAACAATGAGGAAGACCACACAATTGTTGCTGCCGAGTAAAAAGACTACCGCGTGACACACATCGAGAGTGATCTGCTTCTGTCGACAGCCGAGTGAACACTGAGGCCATTTTGGATCCTGTAAAATTTTTTAAATGGCTTTTTTTGATATTTTTTAAAACATTGTAGCCTATAAACGGCATTTCTGATTGAAGTGCGACGAGGACGCGGATCAGCATTTTTATTTCTTTTGTCATGTCTTAACAGAAATTGGGAACGTTAATTATGTTTTCAATATCACTAGAATCTTCTTTGGAATATCCTTAACATTTTGTTTTCAAATAATATTTAATATTCAAAAGATTGGATAAAAATATTGAAATGTCTTAAGCAAACCCCACACGTATCAATATATTGACGCGAAGGGGAATTATTGACATTAATATTGATGATGTGAATACAGAAATATTGTCAATACCGATGTATTGACGTCAATATTGAATATATTGACAATACGATTATTGTCAATAAAAGCAATCGTGTAGGGTCCACATTAAATGGATAGACAGGCATATTGGACTTTTTTTCTGCTTCAAGTTCACTGCCCTTTTCAGCATAGTTGTCCCATTGAAGTTTTTTTTTCTCCATTGCACAGTGGGCCAGGAATTAAATCTAGCAGGAAAAAATAAATAACGCTCTGGGATTGCATCCAACTGAGTTAACTTGTTGAGTGAAGTTTCTTGGATTAATTAGGACTACAATTTGGTGGATAAAAATAGTTCAAGTTTTGACCGCAAAGATGATAGTGATGATGGTCCCACCTCTTACCCCTACAAAGGTTGAGCTGGACGATTTGTCTTTAAGATAATTAAATATAACAATTTAACCAAGTTTGCAAAGAAAATCGAACTGGTTACAGTTCAAACACAAAATCAAACGCATTATTTTACTCTGCAAGCGCTGCAATCTCGATATTTGTGTTGCATTGGCCAAAAATAAAATGGAAGGGCAAAAGTCTAGATGAGGTGAGATGATTGATTTGTATAGCTGTATTTTACTGGTAATAGTTAAATCGTTTTTCAGTCGACATAGAATTCCATACTTCTTGGCAATTTTCTTAATGACATTGTCAATGGGAGAGTTGAACTTAAGTTCGTCATCAATAATCACGCCAAGATATTTAATACCCCGAACGCGATCAATAGTCTCATCATCAATTACAACAGAGACATTCTAATTAACTCGATTCCGCGATATTACCATAAATTTAGTTTTACTTGTATTCAATTTCAACTGCTTATACTTCAACCATCTACTTAGAGAACGCAAATCTTCATTCAAGTGTAAAACGGCATCGTTAGCTGCAATGAATAACACAGTATCATCTGCAAAAAGATTAATGTCGCAAAATCGTAAAATATGTCGCAAGTCATTAATATACATAATAAATAACAGGGGCCCTAATACACTTCCCTGGGGCACTCCAAGGTTATTCCCATGGGACTGGAAACAGAATCATTAAAAACAGTCCGTTGAGTTCTGTCCGACAAATAGCTTTCAAACCATTTATATGCAGTATTCGTAATTCCAAAGCGCTTGATTGATCTTAACAATAAGGGCCTAGAAATTGTTTCAAAAGCGCGTTTTAGATCCAAAAAAACAGCAACAATCGTATCTTTACACTCCACGTTATTTTTCTACTTCGCTAATACCAAATTCAACGCGGTTTCACAAGAATGACCTTCTCGACTGTTATGCCGCACAGGGCAGTCCAAGAGTCTATTATTGTTCCTAAGAATACCCTAATAACTGCCATTGAACTGGTTGTTGAATTTTAATGTGATTCAAGGAATAGCATGCTGGTTTTTTACTATAGTCAGAAACTGACCACTCCTCCGGGGGGTATCGAAACATGGCCAGGTGTGGCCAATGTGGCCCTAGGCCTCCAAATGACTATCATTGAACTAGTTTTTGAATTCTAATGGGATTG
Organism: Ochlerotatus camptorhynchus; assembly: GCF_037179485.1. Lineage (NCBI taxonomy): Eukaryota > Metazoa > Arthropoda > Insecta > Diptera > Culicidae > Ochlerotatus > Ochlerotatus camptorhynchus. The sequence goes on from NW_027040576.1 coordinate 1,093,430, forward strand.
AGGTTTCACATGATGACACCATATAAACCGGAGCATGTTCCGGCCATATTTCTGGAACCGGTTGACCAGTTCCAAAAAATATTCTATGGGACCACAATACCTTTCATTTGGCGGTGGTTGCGTCCAATTCGGTTTAGTGGTTGCCGAGAAATGTAATGTATATTTGGTTACTCACACAGACACACAAATACCTAGACGTTGTCGGCAAACTGAGGCGAATGGTTAATGGCACTCGTAGTGTACAAATGGTACTTTTGTAATAGGTCCAACCATGATGCATTTTTAGGTCCTACCACGATTCAAATTCATTGCTGAACAAAAACGTTCAATTACATCCTATTTTGGGAAAAAAAAATTCCTTTTTTTCAGTATTATAACTGGAAAGGTAGACTTTTTCACCAGACACACATTTTTCATGTCCATATGTTATATTCATAGAAAAAAACACGGCATACATTTAGACGCAGAGTGAAATTGACTTAAATAGTTCCAACCAAAATCCATTACACGATGCGTTTAATTGTGAGATCCTGGCCATCTAGGAAGTTTATGTGTCCAGAAAAGATGTTCAGGTGCCCAAGACCCTTCGATGGTGACAGATTAGTTCAGAATTATTTCCCTAAGTGGCGCTAGCGTCCATACGAACAACTTTTTGTATAAGTTATATCTTGATCTTCTAGCAAGTTGCAGTCGTTAGTAAAGCTGTTTAGGTGATTAAGGTCTTCCGGACGGAATTCTCTTACTACTTGGCAGTAATTTGCATGTGAACTTCATACATTGACTATATCTCGAGATCCTAACCTTTAAGGAAGTCGAGAAAGTCGGGCCTTCCATATGGTAAATGGAAAAGTTTGGAATTTTCCCGCGATGCGGATATTTTCGGAACGGGTAGAAGCCAGAAATCGATTTCCGGCGATAACTGGTAGCTTTTGGTTTCCGGAAAGCTGGCAGATGCTCAACAATATGGGTATTTTCGGAACGAGAACAACGTTTAGAGACCGGAACTCGATATCCAAAGCCATTTTCAGTTTCCGAAAAACAGTAAGATTTCCTACAGTATGGGTATTTTTGAAACGGGAACGTAGAGGTCGGAAATCAAAGTCCGACGCCATTCGCTTTACATTTCGCCCTTGATTCGAAAATACACAAATCTTCGATGAACGCAGAATTGAGCAAAACAGACAGCTGAGCGTAACATAAATGATTCCTCACTTATTATTTGTTACATATGCTGCGCCGTTTACAATTCGACAGCGAGCATGCATAGGGGCGTAAAAAAAAATGAAATTTGTCCAATACAGTGCTGTAACAGGTTGTATTGGCTATCAAAAGCAACAACAAACGCACCGTTAATCCAAGCGAGTTCTCGGTGTTAATCCAAGAGAATCGATCATCGCGGTTACGCCCTTATGCATACTCACTGTCGAATTTCATTCAGCGGAGTGAGCTGAATGAGAATTTTGCAGAAAGAATCACTTTTTATTGTCTAGCTTTAAACATAAATTGACATTATTATATATTGTGACACCTATACGTTAGCGTCACAAAAATACTGTAAAGTTAGCTGTAGCCAACTCAACTGATTCCATTCGCTGAACCAAAAAATATCTCACTCGGCTATTTAAATCGTTAGCGTTCGGTGTTTACGCATTCTATCGGGTTTTGCCTCGGTAGAGAAAACTTTTCGGCCGCCATTCAGTTTATCATTAATTTCTTCTGTCAGTTCCGAGTCTACCTGCAGAGTCACTTAGTTGGAAGAATTTACTCTCGTTCAGCAATCTGTTTGTAGGTGAGGATGGCTATTTTGTTTCAGTGGTGCTCGCGCGAATGAATGAATTTCCATGCTTGCCTCTAGGTGTTTTGTTCCGTTCCTTAAATAACCATATTGGATGGAATCTAACAGTTTTGTTGTGCTTTCTTAACCTGACATCCAGCTGTGGTAAAAGCTATCATACTACCCATAAAAGCATAACAGTCCTGTATGGATTTTTGTCAGAAATTAGTTATACGTTAGGATCGATTGTAAACTACCGGTATTTTACACTGTGCACTAAAAGTTACATGTGTTGTTAAGAAAATATCGTGAAAAATTCCCATTTTTCCCGGTTTAAATCTTAAAAAATTATCGATTTTATGCGCGTGATCAACCGTTAGTTTTTTGGTCATAAAGCCCGTTTCAAAATAAATTTGGACACATTCAAGTTAACTCAAGAATTAAACAACATACACGATTGATCAAAACGTCAAACAAAAGGGTATTTATTCAGCTTCCAAACGATGTATAACAAGTTATTACATTTCACCGTTTCAAACGAACTGTCGCACTTTACTTGTGATCGATGCTATCATGATCTGCACAGTCGCTGGTGAAACTTTACCAGTGAACTTATTCCACTTTAAACGCATTTGTTGTGCATTTGTCACTTCTTTACCGCATCCTCGAAGTTTTCGCTTGACAATATTTTTCGATCGGTCTGAACTCAGGGCAATTCGGAAGATTAATCTCTTTGGCGACGAAATTAACATTGTTTGCAGTATACCATTCTAGTACCTCCTTAGAGTAATGGCAGCTGGCTAGATCCGGCCAAAACATAACGTTGGTCTTGTGTTGCCGAATGAAGGGTAAAATCCGCTTTTTAAGACACTCTTTAATGCAAACCTTCGACGTCATTGTGTGAGATGTGATGAAAACCTTAATTTTAATGCCACAATTGCAGATTCCTTGCCAAATGATTAGTTTCCGAGCAAACTTATCAGCAAAAACAAATTTATACCTGGAAGGGACATTCCCACGACCAGTTGCCAGGTAAAATTTTCGTCCGGGGATTTGTTTATAATCTTTTTTGACATATGTTTCGTCATCCATTAAAATACAGCCATCAAATTTCGTCAAAACCCGTTCGTATAGTAATCGTGCTCGCTTTTTTACCACTAAATTTTGTTTCAGGGAGCGATTCGGATGTTTACTGGCACAAAAAGACTTGTATCCTTCTCTTGAAAGGATGTTACGCACGGTGGAAAAGTTGGAATCGTATTTCTTTGCCAAATCACGTATGGAGACACCTGGGTTGCTTTTCACGTTCCACGTACACCATTCTCCTCAGTTCTTTGTCCCTAGTGCCACTTTTATGATTGATGCGCTGTGCTCTATCCACACTCAGAGTATCCTTGTAACGTTTAATTACAAGACTCACCGTTGACTTTGGAAATTTTAACACTTTTGCTATTTTTGAGGCAGACCACGAAGGGTTCTCTAGATGTTTGTGCACAATTAATTTTTTTTTTTTCTCATGTTCCATGAACCGTAATATTAGGATGCGTCGATCAATCTAGAAAAACTTTTCACCAATTTCTTCGTCAATGAAACATCAACAAATGCCTGTCAAACGTTTTTTGTTCCAACCAACAGGGGCGCGATGATGTATTAAACCGTGCGTCCAGATTTACTTTGAATCGAGCTTTAACTAAAAAACGATATTGGAGAAATGGTTCTAATGTTGGCCTATGGATTTGGTCCGATCGATAAAATCCTCCTGTTTTCCTTAGAGCAATGCGTTATCTTGCGTCAAATTAATATTTTAGGTTGCTAGTGGAAAATAGTCGAAAAATGCTGTCCTTCGAAATTAATGTATGGGCCCAAACACTAGGAAGTTAACCCTACCACTCTGAAATGTTTACCATTGAAAGATACGAAATTTTCACACACGAAAATACTGTATGTGAAAATGGTTTTCTCGATTGCAATTTCCCTAAACCGTAAAAAAATCCGAGGAAAAATTTGTTCCAAATCTCAGAGCTAGAAAAATTCGACTGAGAAAAATACTCAATATGATGAATTTTGAAAAGTTTCCACAAATGATCATCGTACACGGTAAGAAAAAATACTCAAAATTAAAAAAAAAAACTCAAGGTTGGGTTCTATCATTTGAGGTCCACCGTTGAGTGTATCAGAAAAGTGACATTGGTTCAAATTTACTCATCTATTGAGTAAGAATAGATGAACTCAAATTTAAGTTTATTTTCTGTTAATCAGGGTTAAGCTCAAAACGTAATATTTTTCGATATCGATTGATATAACACTTTCCGTAATTGTTTAAAAGTTACACGTTTGTGAATTGTGTTGGATAAAGTAATTAACGAAGGATATCTTGAAATATTCATCAAAGTAAAAAATAACTCAATTTCCAGTTAAAAGTACTCAGCCGTCATGTTTTCACCGTTGGGTACTTTTAACTTATTTTTTGATGAAAATCATAGCAACCTGTGCTGCGTCGATGCTGTCATTTTGTGTAGTCCATCGCATCCGTTCGTGCTTCATTAGTTATCCTATTAGTATTCTCGTTAGGGTGACAAGAAAAGTTTGGATGATGGTAAATTGTGAGTGTTTTTAGTTCCATTGTTTACAGAAAAAATAATTTGTATCTTCTACAACAGGTTTGCTTCGACCATCCCAAAAGTCGAACTTGGTAGGGTTAACTACCCCATTTCCGGCCTATTAAGCACAACCCGCACTTAGTCCTTTTTAATCTAGCGCAGTTTAGCACCAAACGGAATGTTATTATTACTGATGGCTTCCAAATGTATTTACCTTTCCGTGTGTACCGTAAGAGTTGATAAAGAGAAACCAACCATTGAGATATTGTCAAAAGTCTAACACTGCTTCTTGACGCCAAACTCGGCCTACGGATTCTAAGCTCGGCCTAGCGCATTGAAACGCCAATGAATTCACTTCGGCCTTTCGGATGAAGATAAAAATTGATTCGGTCGGAGCGCTTCTTTTGTTTTTGGGAATAATGAGTGCAAACCTTCTAATCACGTGTTCCCATTGACTTCGTTCCGTAGCTTATTAACTTAAGTATCGTAAAAACGCATAATTGACTTGTTAACTCTGAAATCATGGATTTATTTGAAGTTTTCTGCTCGATAGGCCCAAAATAGGCGATTAGGCCGAAGCAGTTCTCTACCCTATAAGGGCGACGAGGATTTATTTTGCTGCGGACGATTTTCTAGAGGACGAGAGATTGCGGAAGTGCATATTAATTGCTGTGTATTAATTTAAATTGGTTCCAATAAATTCAATTTATCTTTGGTTGTTATATATGCGTTAATTTCTATAGTACAGAAAGGAAAATTATTTTAAAAAAATTCCAACGTTGGGTAAGTTTTACCTATTCCATTCGATTGATCGTTAGGTAATTTTCACTCAATGGAACATCAGGAATACTCAAAATTGAGTTTTCTTCTTTAACCTAAACTATGTCAAATTTGGGCCTATCAATCAAATGATGACTATGTGCAATAAACATAGCGATACTATTGACTTTAAAATGTCCAAAACCAAACTAAAACAATATTTATTTAAATCTATTTATATAGGCCCATACATATTGTACTTAGACAAAGCTGGATGAATTTAAGTGAACTAGTGTTTAAGATAATCAATGTAACAAAAACGGTCTACAAACATGATTGACGACAAATAAATAAATTGAATTTCATGAAATGTAAGTACTTTTTCCTTGTCATGATAAAGAGTTCATCAACCGATTACGATTACGTTTGACTAAATAAATTACAATTACAATTACAGTTTAATTGTGTGGCTTTGTTCACATTGGCTGTATTATTAACTAGCTACTCAGAACTTCCGTAAATGGATTCAACAGCTTCTCGAACTAAAGTGGGTAAATAAGGCCAGATATTACAGTAAATAGAATATTTCGAGATTATTCTTAAAATTACGGACGATTTAATTCTTTAAGTCGATAATTATTCTATAACTCGATGGTCACATCAATATCGAGTTATATGTTGAGCTTTAAATATTCTCCTGTGCTTAGGTGTATGGATTGCGTTCCCACACGGTACGGATAAATAACAGATGAATACAGTAATTTAATTTAAATGGAAATGTTTGCCCCAAATTGCAAAACAAAATTACAAATAGTTCATGAATACAATAATTATCCACACTCACATCAGGCCTTTTTGAAACCAGCCAATCACTTTTATTTAAATGTAACTTTTAACTTTTTTTGACAAGCACTTACGCACATCAGTTAGCCAAGATTTTGACGTTTCTCGCCTATTTTTTTCCGCGATCGTTGTCCCCCACACTACACCCGCGCACTCAACCGCAAAGTTTGGATGGCATTGGGTGCGATTGAGAGACTCCGCCACAGGAACTCTTACAGCTAAGGCAAGAAACAAAAAAAAAATATCCTCACGGCCGGGAACCCGGATCGCACTTTTCAAGGCTTTCTCTGCTGTGTCTCTCTCTCGTCCCGAAAGGTTACACCGAGCTGAGATGTCAATCTTCTGTTCTGTTCTGCGAGCAGCAAAAAAAAAATAAAGCCAATCGAGAAACGTACTTGCGGGTTTCTTCTTATTCTCGTTTTCTTCGCACTCCGCGGAAACTCGTCGAAAAATGCTCTTATTTGGAAGAAATTAAAAATAACCTGCACTTTTCCGAGGTGAAAAACGTCACTTCCAATCCATGCGCACCGAGGGGAAAACCGAATTCGGGCCTTAGGCCTCTTCCCGATTCTGCGGAGCTTAGCGAAGGGGACACCAAATCAGCACACGGAGCGCACCACAGACTTTCTCCAGCAGCACACAGAGACGACCAGAGTCACACAAAATGGGTCCCCCTGGGTGAGCACCACCATCAGTAGTGAAGGTGTCAAATTGCGAAACGGGTTCGAAAAAATCCAATTCCAACTTCGCAGCAAACCGCACACACAATATGGAACTTTTCCTGCACAATTTTCTTACGCACTATTCACACTTGCCTTCGTCACACCGAGGAGAGAAATCCCAAATCCAGGAACAGGAAAAAATTGATCTCAAAACTTCAAGACGAATATGGCCACTCTTCTGCTTCTGCTGGTGCTGACTTTCAGCTCGCCACACACAAAAACGGATTGAGTTGTAATGAAACGGCGATCTCGAACTCGACTCGCAACTCAAACGTTCCGATCCGAACTCGAACTCGCTAGCTAGTCGATGGCCTGGCTGGTTAGCGAAGTACACGCTATTTCAAAACAACCCATATTTGAGTAGAATGTACTCATATGGGACAAACGTGGAGCTACTCAAAAATGAGTAAACTACGTTGAGATTGACAAGTTGACAAATGAACATCATCGATCGGATTCAAGAAGATGTTTTCTATTTGTCAACTTGTCACTCCCAACTTAGTTTACTCATTTTTAAGAAGCATCACTTTTGACCGATATGAGTTTTGAGTTTGGGGTAGTTTTGAAATAGAGTGTAAAACCAACCACATACAGCTATCGTTTCACTTTCTGACCTGTTCCTGGTAGTTGTGTGTGTGAAATTTTTTACGAAGCAAAAGTGTGCGTACACAGAAATTCAAAACAACCCAAAATTAAGTTCTTTTCACTCATCTCCCATGTTCCGTACAATAAGCCAAATTTGGGTAAACCGGCTCAAAGTAGTTTGCATTTAAGCACGGCAAAAAAAATTACCCATCGCTAAGTAATTTTCATTTTTTTCTACCCAAAATTAAGTTCAATTAACTCAAATTTGGGTATATCGCATATTACTCAATTTTGGCTTCTTGTACGGAACTAGACGGTTGAGTCGAATCTTTCGTTCTATTTTTGACAACAATAGCGAGAGGAAATGAAATGGACAGAGGTCAAATAACTCAAATTTGAGTTTAAAAAACCCAAGCGGTGGGTAGTTTTGTTTTTCTGTGTATGTCACACGATGAAGTTTGGTAACGACTCGGTGACGATCGAATGTCATTCAGTCACGTTTGTTGGGTTTTGTAAGACCATTCCCACCGGTACGATGTTCACTACCCGCATAAATCACAACCATACACATACACACAAAGGAACCTCGAAAGGAACGTAAGTCATGTGTAACCACACATACTATTCATTTCAGTGCCAACAGTTCAAAGGGGCGTAATTGCTTTTGTAAACAATGACTTTAGCCGTCAATTTCTCGCGAATGAAATCTTACCTCTCCAAAATAACAATGCTAGCTGGTAGAGGAAACATTCCTCTACCTGCTGGTGTCATTATTTTTCATGAGTGAGCTTTTATTCGCGAAAAATCGACGGCTAAAGCCATTGTTTACAAATGCAATTACGCCCCTTTGAAATGTTGGCACTGATTTGACTCAAAAAAATTTGATGTGTGCTTCTGGGTGGATTCTGTTTATGTGTGGTCACATGAAAATCATGTGGAGTTTCACATGAAAATTCATCATTAAAAATGTGTGGAATTATATACGTGCATGCCACTCGTGTCCTTATGATGCTTTTGGAATTTAACCTGGGATTCTGCTATTTAAGAATTATTCTGCCTTTTCTAAAATTCTGCCTATTTTAAGGTTCCGACCTAGGTTCCGTTCTGGCCTTGTTTTTTGCCTAGGGAAGTTCCATTAATTATGTCACGCAAATTTGTCCCATTTTCAACCTCCCTCTCCCCTTTGACACATTTTATGTATGGACTTTAATTTTTTTTTGTATGGCTCGTCACAGTTTCCAAAATCCCCCCTCCCCCCTAAAAGTGTGATATAATTAATGGACGATCCCTTACGAAACTCGCACTTTTGATTTTCTATACACTCAAAATTATTACTATTCAAAGAAAGATTATAATTTAATCTTTTTATGGTTTACCAATGTTTATACATTAGCCAGAATAAAATATGACTTGATAATTATACTAAGGCCGAATAACGGGGAGGTATTCATTAAATGTATACCAAAGTACGCACGTCATGTCAAACTCGATGGTATCGTTCTCGCTTCAAACCATTTTTTTCATAGTTGAAGATGCTAATTTCAAATAACAGACTGTAGTGGTAATTTTTATACGATAGATGGAGTAGATGAAAGCATAGAGTTAATAGTTCCGTTAGAGTACGGCAGTGTGAAGATTGCATATAGATATTAGAATAGCGAGCTAGAACAACTTTTAAGGAAGGTACAAATCGGTTTTTTCATCTCTCTTTACCAAACTCCCCCTTTGGAGAGGGATGGTGAGGGGTGTCCCCCCCGCCACCACTGGCAAAAAGTGTCACTTTTGACACCTGTTCTGGTACAAATTGCTGTCTTTTGCTCTAGTACCGGGTGCACCAGGTACACTAAAAAAAAAAAACAGCTAGGTGAACCAAAAAAAAATCGCGTGAAGGAGGTCCTTACCCTTTTGTCCATGTCAATGACATCCAAACGATATCGAGTGAAAGCGGTCCTGCAGGACATTTCAATAATAGCTCGTTCAAATTAAATTATCCTGCACCTATTGCTGCGTCCCTACCGCTGCCACTGGCTGCAGCAACTCGAGGGCATTCGCAAAACTTATGTTGCAAAGTCTCGATTCCTATATTGTAGAGGTATTTCGACGGAGCGGCTCGAAAGCTTTGGTGACTAACCTGCTATTTCAATTTTTCAGTGTACCACATGGCAACACCATTACTACTGGATTGTACCACATGGCAACACTACTACCAACAATCAATACGAAACTAACGATTTTAAATTGGCTCACCACTTTAGTAGCCTATTGGTCCCAAGCAAACGATTAACGTATCCTATTCTAGTTGAAATTCTATTACTACACTATGTTTGTTTTGATTCGCTATGAAAGTTTAACATCAGGGGTGTGTGGATTCATGCAGAACATGCAGGGGTGAGTGAAATAGCTTGGGACTGCTTGGGACCGTTGTTCTGGTACTGAGTGAGCCAAAAATAATAATGATTTTCTTCGGTACCCAGTGGTCTTATGTCTGGTCTTATCAGTAATCTATGCTACTACTGGATTGTACTAGCATTTTCACCAAATGTATTAGAATGTTTTGGTTCTATCATAGAGGTAACTCTAGAAGGTCTCGAAATAACGTGCTCAAGTTTTTGGCTCACCTCTGGTACTCTCTTCGGTCCCAAGCTAATCGATTCACCCCTCGAAACATAGGAAAATCCCGAGGAAAATCCACTAACCCCTCAGTTTAACTGTCAAACTTTCATAGCGAATCAAAACAAATATTTTGTAGTAGTAGAATTTCGACTAGAATGGGGTACGTTAATCGTTTGCTTGGGACCAATAGGCTAGTCAAGTAGTGAGCCTTTTTAAAATCATTAGTTTCGTATTGATTGTTGGTTCTATCTCTTTCAGTCTACTCAAAACTGAAATGCATAAAAAAATGACAAAATGATACACTCTTTGCACACTGTCAAAGAATCATTATACACAAAATCAACTTTGTTCAAATCAAACCAAAAAAACTAACCCATCTGGTGGATGATGGCACAAGCTTCCAAGAAAATTCTATTACAGTGAACCACATTATTTTGATGGATTTCTTCGCCAGTTAGTCGTCTGTCACTTCGTTTGTGGTACAACGTTATATTACTCAACCCTAATACAACATTACCATAAACGAACGATAATCCAAATAATAGAACTATACTACAAATTGTTTAGATGATACCCCGAACACGTCGTTAAGCAACATAACCATAACAATTTTATTAGGGAACCGATGGATTGACCTGGTTGCAGCAGTTTGGATGTTATATTCAACAACTTTTTTCTGTGTACTATGGTTTGCACTCGGGTTTGCATAAATCATTTTTATACTAAGTGTGTATTCTCTCTCTTTATACCAGGGGCCTGGCTGGCGGCCATGTTTTTGATGCTATCATCTGCCCTTGTCTTTCTGCTTATAACACGATTTTCCGTCCCTTTCCACCATGTATACGTCAGGCGGGCCGTATTTAAATAAGGCCCGTGATGTTGCCTACACTGTCAACGTATAGGATTGATATATAGAGTTGCCAGACACCTGGTTTATACCAAGCTATGAGTCGGTAAGAAGAGTTGCGATTTAGCGTAACTTTTAATCTACTTAGATTTGAAAATCTTTTGGGTGTACCTTTCCACGCAAGTTTAATTATTTTTAGCGTGCATGTGAAACCGTTGGGCACATATAATTGAGCAATGATACTCTCCTTGCATCGTCCCTGGTTAGTATAGATGATTTTTTTTGTTTATGAATAATAAAAACAAAACTAGCTGAAGCCAAAGTATAAACATTTTGCTAGTAATCTCGTAATATTTTTTAATGTAATGCCTGAAAACAAAATATAATCAATAATAGTGTGTTCTGAGTTAAAAAAAACAGTTCGGCACTCGAAATGCAGTACGGCCGCAAGTGTCTAGTGTGTAAGAATACCCGTCAGCGTGAGCCCAGCTGTCGGTTGTTCAAATTCCCAGCCCGCGGCTGTCCAATGTGGTACCGGTGGCTGGAGGCATGCGGCCTCCGTGAATTCGATATCGACGCAAGTTCCCGGGAACCGCCGCGGCTGTGTCAGCGCCATTTTCAAAAGAAGGACTTCCTGACGCGTCAGCTTACGGGAACGGCCGTTCCTTCGGTATTTCCGGTCACGGTTTATACGGAAATCGATGGCGGTAATTCGTCGGTGCGAAAATCGGTGGTCGGATTGCAACAGCAGCAACAACAGGTAATTGGAGACGTTTATCAGATAGACGAGGTGACAATGCAACAGGAAGAGATTTTCAACGATGTGATAGAGTATAGCGAAAGTATTCCGGATGGTTCGATAGATGGGAGCGTTGACAATGACGGACAGCTGGCTACGATTGTTCTAACCGAGGACCCGGCTCAATTAAAGTTAGAGACGGATCTTCAACCGCTGGTGATTGATTGTAATGTAGAAGAGCATACGAGATTGTCGGAAGATTTGCTAAATGAACGAGGTAAAGTGGAACTGCTTGCTAGGGAGCTCCTTGAAAAGGACAGAATCATAAGGGAACAGTATGAGCTACTTAAGCAACTTGGTGTTCACCTGGTTACTTTTACGGAAGTTCAGCAATAATTTCAGAGCGCTAGATCTCGTGTGAAGTGATAGAAATAAACTGTAATTAATTTATGTTTTGCATTTTATGTCAAGTAAAGCGTTTGTGCATGATCGTTTAAGCTTTGGTTAAGATGACACGGCCATAAAAGCGTAAAAGCGTGTTTCTAGAGAGCTTCCTGATTAATTTCCATTAGCGGCATCCAAAATTTCGTTACGTAGCTGCTGTTCGCGAATGCGCAACCGGGTGCATTTCAAGCATTGCATATTCTTGCGTACATGACATGCCCGATGTGAAATCGAATTACATCGAGTACAAGCGATGGCACCATCGTCGAACGGGAACAGTATTTCGTCATTGTTGCACACCTCGCAAAGGTAAGCCTTTGCGGAGCAGATCTGCAGTGGGAAAATCGAATAATTCAAATTGCTTCCAGTAGTGATTCCTCAACTTACCACACAGTTTCTGATGTGTCTCTCGAAGTTACTATGTACCTTACGAAGAAACTCTGGCAGCGTTCCATTCTCCACTGCAACTAAGTCCGCCACACTGTACATGTCCACCGTCTGCATCAAGTGCCGTTTGTTCCCAATGCTCTCACGAACCAGCCTTAATTCATCGGCTATACGACAGACCGTCAAGTAGCGTCGCATTTGCGTTAGTTTCTGCCGGAGCTTCTTAACTACTACCAACTTGAGCACAAACTGAAACAATCGGGGATTCCGTTCTTCTAGATTGATAATCGGTCGATCGTATAACAACCGGATCTGCTGTAGCGAAGCGCGACCGACCTTACGCGGTACAAAATCCCAGTTGTTCATCACCCGAGCCGGTATGATGCTGGTGTCGTTCCAGTGGCACGCCGGACAGTAGTACAGGCCCGAGTAGTCGCATAGGCGGGGTACGATGCTGTTGAGTTTCTCTATTGGGAAGCAGTGAAACAGAAGGCATGGAGTTATTGATTTGCTGTTAGATTTGCGAGGGCTTGTAAATACCTGCTTTCAATTCCAATCCAAAGCAACTAACAGCAGTTGAAGCATCTTGGCATGATATAAAAAATGGAAATGGTTTAATACAATCAAATCATAATTTGGTTATAGATCATTAGGAGTTCTCCAGAATGACTCTTTGAATTCTTTTGGTATGCCCATCGTTTGCTATATTTGTCTTGTAAATTTGGTTTTGTAGTTATCGGTAAGTACACTAGATCACCTTCGAGTCCTTGCCTTGAAAGCCGTAGTTTTGGAGTTTTGCAGGAGTTTTTTTTTTTTTTTTTTTTTTTTCTTTATTTTAGAGATTTTTAGCCTGAGGCTAGTTCATCTCTTATTTTGCAGGAGTAATGAAACTTGCATTTGAGGTTTCTCGTATCTGTCGTATCAATTTCTTGGTCATTATTGAATATTTCTAAAGCATTTTTGGAATGTTGCATCTGAGGATCATTGTTGAAAGATACGTATGTGCAGTTTTCAAATATATAAAAAAAAAAATGTAAAATGGTGCTCATCTTGAATCGGGTGGCGATCTTGCCCCGTCTACCCCTTGCGCTGAACTTTGTGCAAGCCTACCTTATAGCGAATTTGTTTATTATCCAGGTTGGAACCAGTTCTAACCCGTGTGATCCCGAGCTTATTGTCAGTGCGAGCCTCAACCCGAGCCAAATTACAAAAACAAACGTTTAAACTGACGTTTGACAGACAACAAGCCGATACCCGATCCAGCTTGGAAATGAATCAAAAACAAATTCGCTATTAGAGACCTCTAGATTTTCTATTGAATAAGATTGACGTGCCGCAAGGGCTCACACTAAGGGATCCTACTTGTCAAGACCTGAAGCTAAGAGCTAGTTCCACTGGATTGGATGATGAGATGAAATGCATACCATTAGCATAATGATCATCAACAAGCGTGGAAGCACGTGGAATGCTGTCAAAAGGACTGTAATGAAAATATTGTCAGAGCTGCAACAAAAGTGGAAAGACGATCGACGAACTAGCAACGCCGGCTTGCTGAGGTGCATTGCGCACATCTAAAAAAATGGCTAAATTCCAGCACAAATTTCAATCTCTGCCCATCTGCCCCATAGAAATCTGAGAAGTTGGAGTCTGAAATAAGTTTTTGACGTAGGACTACGTCTGTGATTTCTATATGGGGGTACACTTTGTGAATACCAAAAACGGAACAAGTAACAAAATTATGAAAGATTTTGAACGTTAATAACTCAGCTGCCTCTGAACCAATTTCAAGAATTTTATCACCAATCGATCGAAAATATTTCTATGCATCTATTGATATTAAGACTTTATCGTTTTTCAAAATCTCACTACTGAAAATTGCACGAATGTGCAACTTTTGCTATGATAATTATAATGATATGATAATATGATTTTATGATAATTAAAATGATCATCGATTCCCTAACACTGATTTCAAAGCAGAATTTCATATGGTTTCACCAAACGGTGTTCTTTCAATCACCGCGTGCTGAGAGGTGGTGTTCTCTAGTACACAACGAAAGGCTCCCCGCAAGCAGCTAGCTATCAGTTCAAATCACCGTGTGTGGTGGTGTCCGGTCGTCGGCATTAGCAGCAGCAGTGCTTTCAGCGCGTAGCGTTGAATATTGTTTTCCAGTGCAGCGAGCTGCAGCCCACATGAGCGTCCATAGAAGGAGGAAGAAGCCGCACGGCTATTGATCAGAATCAGTAACTCTTTGTGAGTCACTGTGGGCCATCTATGGCAAACGCGTCATCCTCATTCCAAACAACATACAGCTCACCAGCCTCATCTGTGTTTAACACCCTAAAAGCTCAACATTACTCAACCATCACTACAAAACGGTCCTTTTCAGGACCATCATAAATTTGTAGAAGAGTATTTTTTTGGACATTTGTCAAGGTCATCAATCGGATGTCAGTTCCCATATCAAGATAGAGCTGGAATTAGGGCGTAACAGCTTTTGTAAACAATGACTTCTTTCGATGATGCCTTGAAAGTCAAGGCTCGCCCACGGAAATCAACATCACTATTATGTAGGGTAAGACTTCCCATACCCGACGGTAATGTTGGTTTGCGTGGGCGTGCCTTGAATTCCTAGAAACCATCGAGAGAAGTAATTGTTTACAAAAGTTGTTATGCCCTTATTCCAGCTCTATCTAGATATCTTAAAATCTAACATACCATGTATTTTAAGGCAACATTGGGGTGCAATTTCAAAAACCAAAGTCGATCGCGGCATGAAAGTGTTCTGATTTTGATCCAGAGATGATGGATTTTAGTTCTTAATACGCCTATCGATAGGATTTTTTTTTGTGAATCTGTTAAAATTAAGACTTAATCATTTTTCAAAATGTCACTGTTGAAAATTGCACGAATGTGCAACTGTTGCTATGATAGTTAAAATTATCACCGCATCATTGCCTGCGAAAAACGATTTTCTAACACAGATTTCAAAGTTGAATTCCATCTGGTCTCACCAAACGGTGTTTATTCAATCACTGCGTGGTGAGTGGTGTTCTCCAGTACACAACGAAAGGCTGCCTGCAAGCAGCGAGCTGCAGCCCACATGAGCATCCATAAGAGGAAGAAGCCGCACCGCTATTGATCGGAATCAGTAGCTCTACGTGATTCACGTCATAGTAAAGAGTATAAACAGAAAGAACCCGCTCAAATTCCTATTCCTACACAAAACACAAGCTCCTGCTGTAGTTAACAAAATAACATTTATTATATAAGACCAAGTAGTCCTACGTCACCATTGCGAACAACCCCATAGAGCTGTCCCTTGTAGTTTTTTTTTCCTATTTGATCTGGAGTTGCTTCGTTTGAAAGAAGGAACTTTTTCCATCATGTTACACTTAACGTTCGTTAACTGAAAGGGAATTTTTGGTTGTTTTAAAAATTCCAACAAGCCGGAAACAAATGTTGACCACATCCAAAAATTGATTAACTGCCAAATCACAAAAAGTGCAGGAAATCAGCGATGAGTAAATTTGCCTCATGTTTTTCCAGATTTTTCCAAGGGGGGCGACACATCTAAATGTCAATTCTAGATGCTTAACAAATCTCACACTACCGAATCAATCTTCGAAAAATCTTCTTTCATTTCTCGCATCTACTTGCATTATCTTGTTGCAGGAATTCTTCAGAATCGTCATCAATTATCTTTCTGTTGCTCAGTGTGCGCGCAGCTAACCTCAGCAAAACACATGTTTTCCTGAATCGTAGATAGTGGCGCCCCCCTCGGGTTTTTCCAGGTTTATCACACAGCGAATGAGAACGAGTTTAGTTCACTCATAATCGCCAAAAGTGCAGAAAATTGGCGACGAGTAAATTTATCTCACCAAAAATCTGCAGGAAAATGAGGAAAATTGTCAAAATTTCACTCAGTCTAGGAGTAGTACCAATAGACTGAGTGAATCCAATCCTTACTTTTCTCATATTATGGAAGTTTTTCCTGGACAAATCTGCACTTTTTGCGAATATGAGTAAGCTGAAATCAAATTTAGGTTGATCTCATTGGCCGTGTGCCAACGTTTCTGGATCAAGGGCGAGTGGTAATACTAATATGCCCATTAACGGTGCATTACTGTTCATACTCACTGCAACTGAGCTGCGTTCCACACTCGGCACAGGTGTACTTCTGGAAGGCCAGCCCAATCTCCGGACATATGCATTCAATCGGTAGGTTCCGTTCGGTTGTGATTACGTGAGCACAAATCCTTATCACGTTGCGTATACACTTGTGGTGAACCGCGAATGAACAATCTGTCGAAAGAAGATGCCCTTATCAGTCAGTTTAGAAGCTCGAGTACCGAACCATTTAATCTTACCGGTGCAGATGTAGGAGGCTTGCACCACATTCCAAATGATGCCGGAACAGTGATCACAGTGCACCTTGTATTTGGGACTCTGTTTGTGCGTGACAAAGTGATGCCCGAGGATGACCTTCGTTTCCGGTGCCGTTGCGTCCGGATCGCTGTCCACGTCCTGCAGTTCCCTCAACCGATGACGCAGCTCAATCAAATGCCGAACTAACCATTTCCGTTCCTCGGACTTGTCCGTACACTGTAGGACCATATCCTTGCACTTGACGATGGCCGTTTCCATGTCCGGAATAGTCGCTTCCTGGTCCAACACCAGCTGCCACTGTTCTTTGATCAGAGCATAGGGAATGGCATGGGAACGTTCCAGAATGTCATCGTCGTAGGATAGCAGTGAATTAGTCGATGCTGCTGCCGTGACGGTAACTCCTTCTTCGACGGCAATCTCGTTCGGATCATTCTTATCAGTGATGTCATCACCGTTGCCGTGGTCGTCACCGTCGTCGGCATCGTTGTTCGTATTTATATCGCTGTTAGTCATCACATTGCTGTTGTTGTTATTATCATCATTGCTTCCGCTAGGAACTATCTCGTCCCTCGCTAGGAAACTAGTTACCGTGTTGGGCAGGTTCCAGATTCCGTCCTTCAAGCTTTGCACGGTTTGCATGATGATTCGATTTGAAGAATACCAATTGAGATTCAAAGAACCTCGATTCACTCTCGACCTAGGCGACTACCATGACTGATAGTGAGCTAGAACTTTTTTAGACAATCTACCACAGACTCCTCCCTTATCATGTGGACACTTTTTTGTTTTGTTTGTACACAACAATTTCATGAAAGAATGAATCGACTTACTGGCGCTCTCGCTGTGTAGGGTAGCATTCTGATTACTCATGCTTCTCTCGCGAGAAAGCATGGCCAGCTCCAGCATGGCATGTTTTAATGTTTATGTTTTTACGTTCCCTAGATCTCTCTCTCTCTCCCTTTGGAGAGGAAGAGAATTTCCTTGAGAGAGAAAGAATGAGAGACGAACAACGATGACCACCCACAACCAAGCTGAAAGTCACAATCTTTGCACTATGTACCATGCGTCTGCTCCGTTTTGGATCATTTGAAGTAGATTTAAGTAGTAGTAAAATTATGTTTATTTCTGTTGATTATGGTAGTACATTGATTTATCATATTAATTGATTAGCCTACCTGCCCTGGCTCTTCATCTTTGTTTAATTTGATATTCTAATTTAATATTTGCGTTTTTCAACTAGTTTACAGAATACCCCTTTGGGGATGTGTTTTATTTGAATTGAAAAAAAGTGATAACCTACCTAACTACGAGTATAACTTAACCTAACGTGCTAGATCACGTATGATCTGATGATTTGATTTCAGACAGGTGTCTCTGAACCTTTCCAGGTTAAAAACTCTCCGTTCTTCTAATGTCTGAATTCCAGCCAGGAGGTGGATCTCAGAATTTCTAGTCCGCGGGGGACTGTTTATGACCATCCTAAGGATCTTGTTTTGGATCCTTTGGAGTTTAAGGTGATGGCATTTTGCGCAACTCTCCCAGATTGGCATACCGTACTCGATTACAGGAAGGATGATTTGTTTGTAGACAGCAAGCTTATTTTTCAGGTACAGGGTTGACTTCCTGTTGATAAGTGGATACAACGATCTTATCAAGATGTTGCACTTGGTTTTCGTTTTGTCAACGTGCTCCCTGAAAATAAGCTTGCTGTCTAGTGTTAGTCCGAGGTACACGACCTCTTTGGACCATTCCACCACTGTGCCGTTCAGGCAGATCTTGTTATTCTCCGACGGAACAAATCTGGGAGATTTAGAGTGTGGAAAGATAATGACCTGGGTCTTTGCCGCGTTGATACGGATCTTCCATCTCCAGGACGTCCAGGCCTCTCTGAAGTTTGGCAGTCAGAGCTCCGATGACCCTACCCTTGTAGACGATGGATGTGTCATCTGCGAACAGAGACAACGATCCACCATCAGGGAGAGCCGGCATATCGGAGGTGAACAGGTTCAATAGGATGGGGCCAAGGATGCTTCCTTGTGGAACCCCGGCACCGATGTTGACAGCATCCTATGTGATGCCATTCATAGAGACACATAGCATACTATGTGATGCCATTCATAGATAGATAGCTGTTTATTATCTTCACTAGGAAGATTGGAAGACCGTACTGCTGCAATTTGAACACCAGGCCATCATGCCAGAATTGTCGAACGCTTTTTCAACGTCCAACAACGCCATGGCAGATGTTTTCGAAACAGACTTGTTCGGTCTGAGAATGTTTGTTACTCGAGTCAGCTGGTGGACGGTCGAACGACCTTTCCGAAAAACAAACTGTTCCTCGAGTAACAAGTTGTTTTCATCGGCAGATGTTAGGAGCCGGTGGTACACTGCTCTTTCGAACAGTTTTGATAACCCTGAGAGAAGGCTGATTGGTCGATAACTTGAAGGAGAGGACGGATCCTTCCCAGGTTTCCGGATGGGTATGACTTTAGCTGACTTCCAACACAAGGGGAAGTAGCCAAGTCTGAGGCACTGATTATAAATCAGTGCCAGATGGTTGTAGAATCTGGAACTCAAGTGTTTGAGTTCCAGATTCAGGATGTTGTCGAAACCTGGGGCCTTCATGTTTTTAGATGATTTGATATAGGCCAACAGT
Source organism: Ochlerotatus camptorhynchus (assembly GCF_037179485.1). NCBI lineage: Eukaryota > Metazoa > Arthropoda > Insecta > Diptera > Culicidae > Ochlerotatus > Ochlerotatus camptorhynchus. The sequence continues at coordinate 1,112,789 of NW_027040576.1, forward strand.
TCGTCAGCCGTAATCTCGGATTCCTGTGGAAAATTGTTAGGAATCTGAAGAAGATTTGTTGCATTTTCTGCAACCTCAGATTCATGAGGGCTGACAATGTTTTGTCCGAGATTATGGGAGCTGACGAAGTGTTGACCTATCGCGGTAGCCTTCTCTTCAGGAGTTATCAGATGAACCACTGGGTCGCCGGGACAATCCAGTGGGGTCAGTGGTGGAATGGGCCTAGGCTTGTTTTTAAGAATTTTTGTAAGTTTCCAGAAGGGCTTAGCACAATCTGGGAGATAGCAGATCTTACTAGAAAAATCGTTATTTCTGAGATCCACCATCCTGGCCTGAATGATCTTTGTTAATCGATTACAATTGGTCTTCAAGTTAGGCAGGCCAGTACGCTGGTACTGCCTACGAATGGTGTTACGGAGTCTAATGAGATCTTTGGTAGGGCTGTCAAGGTTCAGAGTGTTACTCACCTGTCTGGATACTGGCACGTGTTGTTCCCTGGCCCGGGAAATCGCCTCCTCGATGGTTTGTAGACACCGGTCAACATATTCGGACGTCCCCGGTTGGACATCGTAGTCGATGGTTGTGTCGACGCAGTGTTGATATTGCGCCCAGTTGACTCGATGGTAGTTGCGCCGGGAGGCTTCGAATCGGTTTACCGAGGATCCAACTTCGGCCACCACCGGGTAGTGGTCCGAGCTCAGCTCCAGGAATGCCACAGGTTGCGAGATGTTGTGTCCCATGTTGCTTACGAAGATGTCGATGGTCGCATGGACCCCAGACCGACTCAACCGGTGGGAGAGTCCGGGGCCAAGATGGTATAGTGGCCCTCTTGCAGGTCTTCATTGAGGATAATGCCGTTTCTATTGCTCTGACCGTTGCCCCAAGCTTTGTGTTTTGCGTTCAGATCGCCAGCGATGATAAAGTTCCCGCTGCTCCGGGTGAGTTTGATGATGTCTTTCCGGAGGGCCACTGACGACCCGTCCCTGATGTTGGTTTGCTTGGGGCAGTAGGCCGCGATGATGGTGATTGGGCCAAGTGATGTGCTCACCTCCACTCCGATGGCTTCAATTGTTTTCAGCTGGAAGTTTGGTAGCAGCCGGCAACTGATGTTCCGTCTTGCAGCGATGGCCACTCCTCCACCTCCAGAGCAGGTGCGATCAAGTCTGACGAACCGGAAGTCGGGAAGGAATACGTTCAGTTCGGGCTTCAAATGCGTCTAAGTGATGATAGCAATGTAGACCTACTTGGTGTTAAGGAAATCGAGTAGCTCTCTATGCTTGTTCGTCAATTTGCAATTTTTATAGCTTCACGGTCCATACTTGGTGACGAGTGACAAGGCAGCATGAAGCTGTTCAGATCGAGTCTTGCAGGTGAGCATGATGCTGATGACCTCGGCCACGAACGTCACAAGTTCCTCCGAGGTGAACGGAGAATCGTCGACAGATTCACCTGAGACAGTCCCAGCGTATGATAAACCAGGGGCGGTGGATGAACCTGGAATTGGCTGGGTCGCAGCAGCAGCGAGACGATGCTGAACTGTCCGACTGTTGGGAACCATACTCGCAGGATTGGCTTGTTGGTTGTTGAGCGGAAGCGGGGCTAGGTTCGGAACATGTTGACGGAGCTGAAGAGCTGGGTACTGGACTTCCGTGAGTACAGAAGGTGAACGATGATTACGGAGACGACCGAGCTGGTTGTTGATTGTGGCCTTCAGACGGATATTAATGAACTCCACTCGCTTGAGACATCCACGATTGGAGGCTTGGTGGTTTCCACCGCAGTTGACACACGTTGGCTCGATGTCATCGACTTGCTCACAGGACGCAGGAGTGAGTTCCAGCACACTTGCCGCAGTTTGTCTTCATGTGGCAGTTTTTGGTTCCATGGTCATATGAGAGGCAGTTCATACACTGCGTTACATCACGATGTTGGGGTTTATAATGCTCCCAACTGATGATGACCTGAAACAGGTCCTGGATTTTGGATCTCAGAGCCGCAAGACTGGTGGATCCCTTCGTGAAATGCACCAGGAACAACTGATCACGGAAGCTGGTGTTGTGGTTGGGACGCCGGTTCATCGGGTACACTGCCTAAGGCTTGAGCCCAAACCGCTTCAGCTCGTATTTCACCGCAGTCGCCTCGAACGACGGTAATCCACGCAAAACCACCTTTAGTGGCTTGCTCGATGGCAGATCATGCGTGAAGAAGTCCACGTTGTTGTCCTTCAGGAAACATCCTATTTGTTTGAACTCCTCCAGGCTGGAGCACATGATTTTGGTACCGATGCTGCAAAACTTGAAGCGAGGAAGCAGCTTGTGTTTTGCCAGTTCGGCCAACCGGTGAACACTCGTGTTTATTTCAGTTACCGTGGGGACGTAATTTGTGATTAAACCCGCTCCCTTTCAAACTTTATCATTATTTATGTACGGTCCTTATATTTGAAATGACGTTTCACATTCATCTAGTGATGTCCGATTTTCATTCGGATAATCGATTAGTCGATTAACGAACCGAACAGTAAAATATTTGTAATCGGTTACATCATGCCGATATAAGCATTAACTTCTGCAGAGGATCATCACCGATCGTGTCAAACAAGTTTTGCACTCTCATTGATGAAAAAATGACAGTTCAGCGACCAAAAAATAATCGATTAATTGTTAATCGAGTAATTAAAAAATGGGACATCGCTGATTTTGGTGTGATTGTTTTGATAAAAAAGCGCGCAAAATTTCATCTTTACCGAGGGGGCAGCAACACCACAAAATTATTGGGGGTATTCATTGGATGAAAGGGACCGTGAAAGAGGACACTAAAATTGAAAGTTTTTCTTCCGACAGTTTCATCTTAGTATTCATCTTTGGTTCGGCACCCAGCTTGGCAACATCCTTCATCGGCGTGAAAAGCGGGGGAATCCGCTCTCTTCTAGCAATGGGAACGGCGTCACCATCGCCATTTTCTTCCGGGAGTACTGCATACTGGTTGGCTTGCAGTACTCGTTTTCCGGCGTCATCCTGCGACGCGCTGGGCTTGATTAGCACCTTCTTTGAAGGGCCCGCTGCTCATTGGCACGTTTACGCACCATTGACGAGTGCACGGATGGATTTGAGTTCACTTACTCGACAAAAAGTGACACAACAGCGGGGCCCTGTTTGCTAAAAATGAACACATGAATAATACTCGCGTAACATTTGAAAAGGGCCTATCAACTTTGGTAAATAATTTGCTAGGTCCTTTTCACGAGAACCGAAGTACGCCCACGCAAACCAAGAGCACTATGGGGAAGGGGAGAATTTCCTTTGCCCGATGGTGTTGGTAGTTTACGTGAACGTATTCGGTTCGCGCGAAGAAGGCTTAACAAGTTTTGTGTACATAAGTTGATAGACCCGTTTCAAATGTTACGTGAGTATTATTCATGTGTTCATTTTTAGTAAACAGGGCCCCGCTGTTGTGTCACTTATTGTCGAGTGAGTGAACTCAAATCCATCCGTGCACTCGTCAATTTGTTTTGTGTTTTCAAGTTCAAGTAAACTTGCCAGAACGCGAGAAGGTGGCGACACTTCCACGGCACAACGCGACAGCACAAAACAAAACAAAATTGAATCGAGAACTCGAGCGAAAATACGGACTGAACAGCTCGACAGTTGAGTAAAGAATGAAAGTAGATTTAAAATGTGGCTTTCTATTTAAAAAAAAAAACAGAAAACCAATATATATTTACGTATTCTTAATTTTTTGTCACATTAATATTAAGCAAATTCAATCACTGTCGTCGTCGTCCTCCTCCGGGGGCGTCATCCAAAATTCCCATACGCAAAGCCTACAGCTGTTCATCTCCTGGCATGGAATCCATCCGCTTTCACCGCCACCCCGATCGAAACATGTTGCTCCTCCACCTTCACCCACCTCTTGTCCTTTCACGAATGCTTGATCCTTCATGTGATAGAGATAGGCACAACCGTCGTTTCCTACGTGTTTGGCATGTTGCCGCCAGGGATCGTCATTGTCATTCCACTCTAACGCCATCCGCAATCCACAGTAGAAACATTGTACCGTGTGCAGGCGACCTGGTTCGAAGAATCCCGCTTCCGCTAGGTACCGCCTTTCAACTGGGTTCCACTGGGAGTTTTCGAACGATTTCAAGCGCATTGTGAAGCCTCCGTATTCCGGGAATCGGGCGTTGTACCGAAAGCGATAAGGATCGGTAGAATCGCTGTTTTCGGTGAACGGGTTGGAATCGAATTGTATCCAGCAGTTGTCCATTTCGATGGACAGCACTCGTGCGGTTTGCCCTGCTTACGGTTGAAGCGCTACTGCAGCTGATAACGATTAACAGCTGATGTGTACGTATTATAGGTATTTATTTCCAACGAACAGGAACGCAAGGGTTGGCGAAAAATTACGCGTCTTTGTTAAACTTGACGGAGTATTGAACGCTTATCGGATGAAATTTTTTTTTATCTAGCTCTATATTCTACATGCCTTCGATTGAACTCTCTTGAATCTTTGTTGATTGTAACCTTGTATCCATTTATTGACTTCTGCTGGGTGACAGACTAATAATCGAACATATGGATTATTTAAGGTTGAACTCAGTCACAACATACAAGCTCAATTTTTGCGAGTGTCTGTGTGTTTGAGAATCACTACTGTAATCACCCCATTTTGCAACGATTCCGGCTCTCAGTTTAATAAAAAGCTTATTTAGATTTTTTATCATAATATCATGTTTTCAATGCGGGATAAATGCGTGTTTGATGGCCTCTGTATTGATAGTTGTATATTTATTTGAGTCGATACAAAATTTTCCGAACACATTTTATGGACGGATTAGTTTCAATCTCACAAACTTCAAAACAAAGAGTTAGTATTACCGGAAATTCAAATACTCAACAAACTTAATGTCAGTTATATATTTTTATTCTTTAATAATACATACCAATATCGTCGAAAGACTTTTATTAAAATTTCAGGTTCTTCCGGATTTCAGATCCACAACTTCTAGATTTGGCAACTGGAGACATGAGGTTGTGCTATGGTGTTCGATGTATCTTAACTAGTACCGTGGACCCCCGGTAATATGACCGGTTTTAATTTGAACCCCGCTTATCTGCACGGCGTGCAAACTGAAAATAGCCTAAACGTCATTTTGCACATGGAACGGAGTAAAGCGAAATGGAACACTGCAAAACGGAACGCAGAATCAAAACAAAACATCAAATAAGGCAACCAGAAACACGCTGATAGGGTTACTAGAAGTTCAAATTAAAAATGAACCCCGTTAATATGAATGAGGTGTCGTTCAGATTAGCGGGGGTCCACGGTATTAATATGCTTATTTCTATTATTTAACGGCCGTCCAATAATTACGTAACACTATTTCAAGATTTGTCAACCCCTTGTTTTTTTTTCTAACAAATCCGAGAAATAAGAAAACAAGTCCCAAAAATAAGAAAAGCCTTGACTACCCTCCCCCATAAGCCCTTACGTAATAAGTAAACGATTTCTTACATGTATCAGTTTGCTTTGAATCTGAACACAAGACATGCCATTACATTCTCAGATAATCTTATAGTTAAATTTAAATCTGCGAGATTACTATACTTGCCACCTTTTAAAAAATAAGCACGAATTTCCTTGCACCATAACCAGTTGAAATCCCTTAAAACATACTAATACATACAAAGGGTGAATCCAATCTGATTTGCACCTTAAGGAGATTCGGCTTCGCTCTTATCGAATGTGAATGAGCCACACAATCGGCAATTTAAACCGAATTTCTGCTGTTCTTATTTCCTTGAAAATGATAAGAGGGGAATCACTCAGAATCGACTGTGTCATGGGATGGAATCCCGAGCAAAGCTGGAGATCAAATTGAAATCAAAATTTGCTGTTATGATGTAACTTATTTTGAATACTCCAGTTGATCTCATTTTGGTTGACTTAACGGTTAGCACAGCAAAAATGAGAGCAAAATTTTACACTGTTGAATCAAACGGAAAACTTATCTTGCTTTCAATGAAATCAATTTGATTACTGATTTTGCATTCATAATGTTTAACTGAATACGGGCATGGCGTAAATGTTTAGTATCCATGCTTCTCACGCTTAGAGAATTGAGCTCAAATCTCACCTCGGGCAAGTAATGAATGACCTAAAATGAGTTAAACAAAACAAATAAACAATAATCATTAGACATAAACAACAGATGAACTTAAATTAAATTTTAAACAAGACGTTAACAGTAAAACTTCAAGTAAAGTTGCTTTCATTTAAAAAGTTTTGACTGCATAATGAAAGCACAATATGATATCAGACTTATGTCACGACAATTGAAATCAAAATGAGTTTTCATTATGATAGGAACTGCAAACTTTAATATCGATTTGCTTTCATTTTGTTAACCGACTTTGCTCGGGATCATACACTGAAAAAAGTTTTCACTTAGCTTCTATTAGGAACGCACATAATATTTTTCCAATAACAAAAATAATGATTTTTATCTGAATATCACATAGCATAAGAAATTCTATATGAGAAATCATATAGATTTCATTGGAAACATAAAGTTCATGTGATTTAGTCGTGCAATTTACAATTATGGGATCACATGAAAGTTATGTGGAATTCACATGGATATTTTCCACTGGTTATGTGATTTATTTTATGAGTGTATGCAAACGTGAATTGAGATCTAAAGTGCGCAGTGCAGGGAGTTACTTTCCTTATAACTTGTACACCATGGATTAATTTGCTAAGTTCGTTTCATTTGAAAAGAATCCTTTCCTAGGGTTTTCGATCTAACGTTCGTCCTACTAAGCACAACCCGCGCTTTACCGCTTTGCGAACGGATTTGAATGAAAAGAAGAATGTTTCTACTAAAGGGGACATCTAAATTTATCTAGCGGTGCATATGTAACGAATGTTTTAAGCTCTTTGCTAGCAGCAGCTTAATCGCCACTCTCATAATCGAGAGGCTGCTGCTGCTGATCAGGAGGCTCGGCCAGAGGCTCTCTTCAGGGCGGGTTAAAAATGCTCCAACACCGATCCCAATTAGCGTTTACGAGGGCCGATTGAATTCACTTTAATACTACTAAAACTAACCGAAATCTAAAAATAACGAGATGAAAACCTATTAGGGAAATTATGCCTCGGCACCCATTGACTGTTTTCGGCAACCAAAATTTGAACGTTAATTTCACTGTATTTTCTCACCAAAACACATCGCTGAATGTATTCAATTTGATTACATTTTTACGACTGAGCAAATCTGTTATGCCAGGTTTTTCTTCAAATGAAATAAACGCTTTAAAAATACGGCAGATTTCGAGTTACCGATGATAATAGAACAGCTGCACGGCCAATCAGAACAACTCAGCGACTGAATTCGATTGACTCAGATCATTTTCTTTCCCTACGAAATTTACTCATATTTGGGAAAACCTGATTAGCTATGAGTTCCTGCAGGTTTTCCCAAGTATGAGTAAATTTCGTAGGGAAAGAAAATGCTCCGAGTCAATTGAATTCAGTCGCTGAGTTGTTCAGATTGGCCGTGTGATTAACATGCAGTTCAAATGGAAAGGTTGCCGAAGAGAAAGAGGCTGCCGACAATAGTCGCACTCACCTGAGAAGTTAGGAGTGTTGTAAAAACGTTTTCGACCCGTTTTGGACAATTCTGTCGATTGGAATCGATAGAATAGCAAGCAGCAGATAATTGTAAATCATCAAACACGTCATATGTGTGCGTGACGCTGAGAAATTGCTAATGAACTACAAAGGTTTAGAGGAAACTTCAACTGCTTTAACGTTCATTATATTGAAGTTGGGATTGCAATCTTTTCATAAAGCTATGATGACGTTACAATTAATTCGAACTCATATTTAAAGGAAAAATTATTTAAACCTAATTCGGTGCGTACGAGTAGAACAAAGAGATAAGCTAGAGAAGCGTTATCAGTGATTGCGTTGGTTCAAGGAAAATTAAATAAAGCATTTTTGAGAACATGACGCTGCAAAGTCATTAGGCCCTCTAACTAACACAACTCTTAGCTTCCTGAGAAATCTATGAAAGTAGTATGGGTTCCCTGCACCTTCTTAAGTAGATGTTGGATTTACTTCCCCTTCCTTCCCCTGCGATTGTAAGGATGTGGTTAGGTGTACAATGCGATGCTTGTTTTGTAGATATAATTTTTGTGTGGGGAAAAACACTAATCCCAAGGTTTTTTTTGACCTCGGATTACGTCTTTCGGCAACATATTGGGGGTGCAATTTCAATAAAACCAAAATCGACCGCATTACGAAAAGAGGTCAGGTTTTGATCACATATAACTCTGTCAATAGCAGATGGATTTTAATTCTAAACAAGCCAAACGATTGGAGATTTATGTACCAATCTGCTAAAGTGAACACTTTATTAATTTTCAATAGGTCACTACTGAAAAATACACAAATGTTCAACTGTTGCAATGGTGATCAAAATTATCAACACACACAGATTTAAAAATCTAATTCGATCCTTTCTGTGGTGGTGTCCGGTCGTCGGTGTCAGCAGCAGCAGCAGCAGTGCTTTCGGCGTGTGGCACTGAACATTGTTCTCCAGTACACAGCGAAAGGCAGCCTGCAAGCTGGGAGTAGCGATTTCGAGCCAACTTGCTGTTAATTCCGTGCTCATACGGTTCAAAATCGGGTCTTAACTCCCAAAATTTGAACTCATTCGATAAGAAACTGACTTGGCACAAACCATTTGAAGTTTATATGGAAATTACTATGGGAAAACCAAATGTTTTGTTCATATCCATCTAACAATTTACCATATCGCTCTGTTCAAAAAAATGATAACTGAGCTCGTAGCAAATTATCTCAGCTTTGGTTTCCACAAGTATAGCTTTTGAATTTTTGAACAGTGCAATATGGAAAAAGGTAAGAAGACAATGAACAAAAAGTTTGGATTTCCCATAGTTATTTCCACAGTTACTTCAAATGGTTTGTGCCAAGTCAGCTTCTTATCAAATGTCTTCAAATTGTGGGAGACCCGATTTGGAACTGTTTAAGTCCACAGTGCGAAAATGTAAATATTTGCATCAGTTTAATGATTATACTTCACGTGATTATACTCAAAGTCAAAAGTAGAAAAGTGTGAAACAGTACTAAGTACTTTTTTCTTATCGTGTATGTTTTTGTTTTTGCATCATCCTTTTGCTGCCTTTTTCACATCAGCTGATGGATTCGACCAGTGCAACCAGAACGACACAGATGTTTCTGTAGAAGATTTGAAGGTTCATTTACTTCAATTTTTCTTCGTGAAAAACAAAATAAGAAGTTGTTTTCAACATTTATTAGTGATGGTTTCTAAATTGAACACAGTTTAAGCACCTTCAAATGCAATTAAAGCATTGTTTTTACATAATTTGTTTCAATTAAATCGACAACATTGGATACGATGAAAGATGATTCATACACACACCTTCGTAATGCGGTGTGTAGAAAATAGGTAAACAAAACAGTATTAGATGACAAAATTATTCGCGGCTCGCGTTTTTAACGATGCAAATGATATTATATAAGTAAATGACGTCTTTAAAAGTGAATTATCTTAAATGTGCTTGTAGAAGCACGTGTCGTAATTGTTTTTAGTGTGATTCTAAGAAGTGAAAGCTAGTGAAAACAGACAATGAAATTTCATGCCCTGAGCAGAACAAAATCGACTGATCGTACTTTTAAATGCAAATGTTACAAATGTGTGAATGATTTGACAATATTTTGGTTGAAAAGTGTTAAAAAATGTATCCAGATCTTACTCATACAATTCTGGCCCAATCTTTGTATGTGATTAGTAATTTAATATTTTGTAGAAAGATGCGATTGATATTCTTGTTTGTTTATTGTTGTTTTTTTTTTGTGTTAAGCAAAAATGATGTACAAGGTGCTAAACTCCGAATAAAATTAAAATTAAAATAGAAGAATCATTCTGCAATCCTGGCATCATTGGTCAACTCCGTCAAACACCATGCACCAATTTTCGACAGGCTTTCATCAAAAACATTAAGAAGAGTGAGAAGCTGGATTGTCAAGTCCCGTCCCGGCCTGCAAGCAGCGAGATGCAGAGCCCATCCGTAGAAGGAGCAAGAAGCCGCACCGTTATGGATCGAAATCAGTTTCTTCGTGAGTCGTTGTGGGTTATCTATGCCAAGCGCGTCACCCTTGCTCCAAACAACATACAGCTCCCCAGCCTCATCCGCGTTGAACACCCTAATAGCTCAGCATTACTCAACCATCACGACAAAACGGTCCTTTTTAGGATCACCATAAATTATTGGTGTTTTAGAGTTAATTTTCATTGAACGTTCGCTCGCCTTTCTGCCAGCCACATCACCCCCAAAGCTCTTTGAACCTAGCAATCAAACGTTTGTCGTCAAATGCGTAACAGTTTTGAAGTGGTACATACAAATTCTCGCAATGACCGAATACCACAGGACCATGTCAATTAACCAGAGACACTTCGTAAGGTTTTCTCCAGGACGCTATGTTGTGTTTACATTTTCGTGTACGCTGACGATGTACTTATCGTAACTACCGGCCCAACAGCAGCACGTAACAGGATCAAGGCCCAGACAGCAGTCTCCGCTGTAGCTAGGTGGGTCAGCGCGGTAGGTTTCCAGCTTTCGGCCACCAAAAGCGTCAGGTGCCAGCCCATACCACTGAAGAAGACGGTCCGTATTCTGGGGGTACTTGTTGACCGGTTCCTCAACTTCGAGCAGCACTTTAAGGCGATCAAGAACGACTGTCGCAGTAGGATCAACCATCTCTCGCCCCCACCGGTCTAACAATCGCGACACTCGTTTCCGGGTTGCAGGAGCCGTCGTCGATAGTCGCCTACTGTACGGTTTTGAGATGACGTGCATCGCCACCGAAAAGCTCGTGCAGATACTAGCACCAACCTTCAACACCTACGTTCGGATTGTCTCCGGTTTTCTTTCGCCAACGCCCGCCGATGCCGCATACATGGAAGCGGGTATTCTGCCCTTCCGCCATCGTATAACCGCAGCAATTGCAACGAAACCAGCTGCCTTTACCGCAATGACCTCCGGAAATGACAGGGTCTTTCTCCTCGATGAGGGAAACAGACTCCTCCGCATGACTGCCAATTCGGAGCTCCCTCCAGTGGCCAAGACAAAAGTTGGCGCATACCTCCACCAAAAATCGAGGGCCGGATAAAAAGCAGGTTCAAGGCTGCAGATAACTTTGCAGCGCTGAAGAGAACAGTAGCCGAACTGCTAGGCTCGGACTACCCAACCCATGCCCGCATATACACGGACGGATCGCTTTCCCGAGCAGGGGTCGGAATTGGAGTGGCCGGAATTTCAGCACCGATGAGTAGCAGCCTACGGCCACAATGCTCGGTTTTATCCGCCGAAGCTGCGGCCATCTTTGTTGCCGTTACAACACCCTCGGACCGGCCCATACTGGTGCTATCCGATTCACACAGCGTGATACAAGCCCTTACATCGGAGACCCAGACTCACCCCTGGATACAGGGTATTGTGGAGGCCACTCCTCCGAACACGGTGTTTTCCTGGATCCCTGGGCACTGCGGTATCCCAGGAAACAGCGAAGCCGACAGCCTGGCAGGGTCTGGACCAGCTGGCCCCCGTTACACCGACAAAGTGCCACTTCAGGACATAAAGCGATGGATAGTCAGCAAAATGTGGGAAGCCTGGGAAGCAGAGTGGTGCCAATCCCAATCCCTCTTCATCCGAAGAATCAAAGGAACGACGAGCAAGTGGACGGATATGTCGAAACTTCGGGACCAGAAGGTGGTTTCTCGTCTTAGGACAGACCATACAAGGATCTCACGTAGTTTTGGTGGGACGCAGTTCCACAGAATGTTCTACGTTTGCGGAACCACTGCATCGGTGGAACACATCCAATGCCTGTGTCCACAATACCAACAACTACGGGAGCAGTAAGCACTTCCCAACAGCATTAGGGACATACTGGGCGACGAACCTTCCACTTTAGCGAGAGTTATTCATTTCCTCAAGGACGCTGGGCTATACAACAACATTTAAGTCCTTTTAACTTTCTTTTGGCTGACGAGACATCTCTGCCGAACGGAGGAGCTCCGATCTCTTTCAAAACCCTGCATAACTTTGATGTACCACATTGTTTTTTTTTCTCGTTGCCTGTATTGTTAGTCTTTTTACTGGAATCTGTTTTAATTGCTTCTATTTGAGTACATTTGAATTTTAAGCCAACTCCGTAACTATTTTATAGAGATAAACTAGCCAACGGCTAAAAATCTCTCTAATAAAGCCAAAAAAAAAATCTTCAGGCAGCACTGTACACCTTCCATCATAGCCCTGATCAGTCTGATCAGCTTCCCGGAAAAACCGTTCTCGTCCATAATCTTCCATAGCTCCTCATGGTCAATAGTATCATAAGTCGCCTTGAAATCGATGAATAGGTGCAGGACTTGAGATTCACGATACTTTTGGAGGATCTGTCGCAACGTAAAGATTTGGTCCGTTGTCGATCGCCTGTCCACAAAACCGGCTTAATAACTTTCCACAAATCTGCTTGCTAGCGGCGATAAATGGCGAAAGATGATCTGGGAAAGCACTTTGTAGGCCGCGTTAAGAATAGTGATCGCTCGATAGTTCTCACATTCTAGTTTGTCGCCTTTTTATATACTGGCCACATTACTCCCTCTTTCCACTCCTCCGGTAGCTGTTCTGTATCCCAGATCCTGACTATCAGTCGGTGCAGACAAGTGGCCAACTTATCCGGGCCCATTGTGATAAGTTCCGCTCCGATACCATCTTTCCCAGCTGCTTTGTTGTTCTTAAGCTGTCGGATAGCATCTTTAACTTCACCTCATCCGCTGTACCGACGAAGCCATGCCTCCTGCCGCCTTGGTCCTCCGCCTCTGCGCCGTTCAGATGCTCATCGTAGTGATACTTCCACCTTTCAATCACCTCACGTTCGTCCGTTAAGATACCCCCTTCCTTATCCCGACACATTTCGGCTCGCGACACAAAGCCTTGGCGGCATGCGATGAGTTTCTTGTAGAACTTGCGTGTTTCTTGAGAACGATAAAGCTGCTCCATTTCTTTGCACTCCAGCTCTTTCAGGCGGCGCTTCTTATTCCGGAAAAGATGGATTTGCTGTCTTCGCTTCTGTTTATTTATATCGCTTCACATTATGACGGGTTGACCATTAGAAGGTAGTGGTCCGAATCGATATTTGCGCCGCGATAGGTCCTGACGTCGATTGACAATTATCCACGGTCCATACAAATTTTAAAATTTTTGTATGGTCAATTGTCTACACAGCAAAAAAATAATTTTGATATCACATCAAAGTGGATGCACTACAATCATGTCGAAAATTTCATGTAATTTTTATGACCACATAAATAAACAAATGCAGTAAAAGCAGCGTAATGTCAGTTCATGCATTGTATTAATGATAATTTTGTCCTTTTTAGCAAGTAATATTACACCATATTTTCGACATGATTGTAGTGCATCCACTTTGACGTGATATCAAAATTATTTTTTTGCTGTGTACGCAGGGGGAGGGAGGGGGGTAAGAATCCCAAAAAATTGTCTACGTAGTTTATGAACAGACCCATACGTATGTACCGACGATCCCTTCCAGTAAACCTCCTGCAGCGCTACGATGTCGAACTTGCGGACCCTCAATAAATCGGAAAGAATGCGGGTACTTCCCAAGAAACTGAGAGACTTGCAGTTCCATGTTCCGAGTTTCCAATCGTTAGTCCGTTTCCGTTGCTTGGGTCTATGCCAATTGTTCCGGTCCGTATTTACATTGCTTGCTTCCTGCACTTTTGTTTTTTTTTACGGCTGGCTTGTAGGGCCTGCACCAACCCCCATTGTCTCGCCAGGGAATCATCGTGCACAGCACTGTTTAGAGTCCAACGCTGGCACCAGGACGTTGATCAGCCGCTCCTATCATGGAGAACAGACGCCGTTTTGAGCCGCACCTCCATGGTGAACAGACGCTCGAAGACTGCACTCTCCTGAGAGAGGAGTCCCCCCCCCCTTCCCTGTCAGCATACGACCAAGGTCCCATCGGGGTTGGTTACCCGATCTTCCCTATGGTTACTCGTACCCCAGCCGGCACCGCGGGGAGGTAGGGATAGGAGTTACTGGACAAGAGGCTAAGGATCGCTAGTGGGGTCTATGTTATACCTGCGGCGAGACCTGCAGATACGCGAAGTATCAATGGTACGTATTGTCCAGCCGTTTACCAGCCAGATGGGTTTAGATGCAAGAGATGGAAAAAGATTTTTCGTAGATTGATTCGCTAGTGTGAGATTTTTCGACCATTTAAAATCGAGATTTGGATGTGCCGGACCCCTCGCATAAATGTCAGTATTGGCCACATTTTTATTGTTTTAAAGTCACTATTTGGTCACTATTTCCGTTAGTTACTTAAATAAATATATATGAAACTACTATTATATCACATACCGACTAAAAACCCTGCACACTAAGATTTTGGTTCCGTGTTGGGTACATTTTACCGAAATCAGAACAGCTGAATGCTCTGTAAAACTTTGACCTTCATTTTAAAGGCTATTGAATTTGAAAATAATTTTAAAACATTCAACCCTGTTTAAATGATAAAATCTTGTCATTTTAGTGGAGATTTAGTTTCAAAGTAGCTGAAAAGCAATTGAATTGAATTGCATAAATTTTACCGAACAGTTCAGCTGTTCAGATTTCGGTAAAAATTACCGAAGTCGGTGATAATTTCTTAGTGTGTGTATATAGTAATGATAAAGTGAATTGGTGATTTGAGTCATTAAATGAATGAGAGCACTGTATTCTAGGAAAATTTATATTATTTATTAATTGGCACTGATTAACATAAAATATCAAGAGGACATCATGCAGGTATTTGATCAATTGAAGGTCTTTAGAATAATTCCTGATCAACCGATCTTCTTGCAAGAATATCTTAGAGAAGATTTGATTTTTTGAGAAATTACAAATCTGCAGAATAATTGCTAATCAATCAGAAGAAGTGCCAAAATACCCAGAGAATATTATACAGGTATTTAATCAATTGAAGGACTTTTCAATAATTCCTGAACATCCTACTTTCCTAAAGAATATCTCAGATGCATGATTTGATCTCCATAACAATTAGAGATGTCCAGAATAATTACTAATCAACCAGAAAAAGTTCCAAAATATCAAGAGAACATGATACAAGTATTGATTTTGTGAACAGAAATGAGAAAATAATGTATCCAGCTTTCCACGCTCGGTAATGGCGGCCTGTTTGTATGAATAAATATATCCTTCACTGTGCTTTTTGACACTATTTGGAGGTTCGGATTTTGACCCCTCCCTTTCCCTCTCCCAGGAACAGAAGAAAATGGAACAACATACGCTCTCCAGTTAGTGTCAAAAACACAATGAAGGATACATTTATTCATACAAACAGGCCGCCATTACCGAGCATGTAAAGCTGGATATGTTTGCCTCTACATATCAGTGCCAACATTTCAAAGGGGCGTAATTGCTTTTGTAAACAATGACTAAAGCCGTAAATTTCTCGCGAATGAAATCTTACCTCTCCAAAATAACAATGCTAGCTGGTAGAGGAAACATTCCTCTACCTGCTGGTGTCATTATTTTTCATGAGTGAGCTTTTATTCGCGAGAAATCGACGGCTAAAGCCATTGTTTACAAATACAATTACGCCCCTTTGAAATGTTGGCACTGATATATGCCTTTTCAATGGTTTTCTTGCTAATTGATTTATTTATCTGACGACTACTTTTTTGTGCTAGTGGTTGCGATTGTTGTGTTTTGTTTTTGCTTCTCTTTGTTTGCGTGGTTGTATCTTCTAGTAGGGTAAACGCTCCTATAGTTGCGGTACGTTAGAAGCGTTAGGTTCCTATAGTTGTGTATGGAGACTCCGTGACTCCCTAGTGAAAGAAATGAACTTCAGCACATTACTAAACATAACAACGAGCAGTGACGAGGAATTGCATCCCAACAGCCCATGATGAACAAGGAGCGGATTCAACCAACGAAACTTCTAAGCGTAAAAGAATCATTACCAACATAGATAAAAATTCGATAAGATCTTTCCGTTTGATTATTTTTCAATATTTTACAATATTTACACATTACACACAAATTGCATCGCTTATTCGAACTATAAGCATTTCAAAGAATCATCTTTGCGGCAAATATAACGCAGTAGGCCAGGCCCATTTGACGTTTTTATCCTATCTCTGATATGCTGCAAACCTCAATATTTTTTTTCCTTGATTTGTTTTTCGTCGATTTTTTTTTCGTGCTGAGCACCAATGCTACCGACGCAAGGGAGGCAGCTCCCACACCTGGACCCTACCTATCGACTCATCAACTCATGAACCGGGGACCAACGGCTTTACTTCCCTTCCGAAGGAAGGCGTGATCAGAGATGTTATGCCTCAAAACATCTCGGCGGCGCCGACTGGGATTGAACCAGGCCTGCTGGGGTGAGATGTAATCACGTTTACCACTACACCACCGGCCCCGCTAACCTCAATATTGACAAGAAAAATAATTAGGCATAATCTAATCTAATTATTTTCCAGGATGCTTTCTCGTACTGACTACGTTTGTATTAGATTAGATTAGATTAGATTTTTCGACTATTACTAGCTTTTCAGTTCAACTATTACTAGCTTGCTTAGCTTAATATCACGGAGTTTTGTTTCCATCATTTAGTCGACAACCTGTTCCAAGTTTACGATAGTTCAAGTATGAAGTTTCAAAATGACGTATCTGCTTTTGTAAATAAAAATTCAAACGTCAATTTGTTTGAAACGCTTATCTTACCCACGCAAATTAACATCATCATCAGATTGGGGAAACTTTACCGCATTTGATGGTGGTGGGCGTTCTAAGAATTTTTAACAAATCCTGATAAGCGTTCAATATTTCGAATTAAGCTACCCGATTTTTTTTTTGTCAGCCATCTTATCCGATTAAATTTCCTAACACACGCTGCCAGATCCTCAGTTGTATTCAAACCACCAGCACAGTGGCACATGGAGAAATAATTAAATTGACGACGCGCACCCGTTGAGATGAGCTACGATAAAACCGATGCCATCCCATTCTCCGAACTGGGAAATTCGTCCGATGCTGATCGCTTCCAGTACGAAGCTCAATTCCCGCAGTACGGAAGCATCGTAAGCCGTTTGAAATCGTTCGAAGGCCATCAGTGGAACCGGATCGTCAGGAGCCAGCTAGCCGCAGCGGGATTCTTCAACCCAGATCGCCCGAATACGGTACAATGTTTCTACTGTGGATTACGGATGGCATACGAGTGGAAGAATAGTAATGATTCTTGGCGGGATCATGCTCGGCATGTGGCAGACGACGGCTGTGGGTATCTGAGTCACATGAAGGATCGAGTTTTTGTGCAAAGCAGAGGAAAAAAGGCGGGTGAAGGTGGTACAGCATCATGCTTTGATCGGAATGGCTGCGATGCAAGCGGATGGATTCCTTGCCACGATAAGAACAACTGTAGGCTTTGCGTGTGGGAGTTTGACATGACACCGGCCGAAGACAAAGACAGTGATTGAAGTTGATTGATCGGTTCGGTACAAAATGCAAAATTACTCCGCCAACGTGAATCGCTGTGACATCCTTATTCTCGGAACCACTTCGAAACTTTAAGTGCACAAATATCAGCTTCTACGACTAGTGCACCGAATTCCGAGATTTGTGTAATTAAAAATTCGAAGTGGAAGTGTATGTATAGCCTGCGTGGCGACCATCATTTGTGGACTGTACAAGGAATCACATTAAATTTTTGCATTATACAAAATTTGAATTACTTTTGTTCCAGTGATTATCACATCCGAATACACAATTGCCAGGAATAAGCAGAAAAAAAAACGCTCTGGGATTGCATCCAATTGAGTTGACGTCTTGAGTGAAGTTTCTTGGATTAATTAATAAAATAGATAAAAATAGCTCAAGTTTTTTTTCCGTAAAGATGGCGCAGCGATACAAACTTTTTTATTTCACATGATATAGGTTTGCAGTCCTCGGCAATGTTGTAGAGCACCACATTTTATGAGAAGTATCCGAAGCCATGAGAGCAGTATATTTCCAAAAAGCTGAGATATATCGAAGACAACATACCAAGAATACTGGCAACTCTTCCATTCTCTCATACGACCGCTATGAGACCGACACAATTGCGTCATCTGCCGCTCAAAGGTAAATGCTTCGAAAGGCTTGATAGTAAAGATTACATCCTCAGAAGAAAGGTTTGTGTATTTGCTCATTTTCCTATGCAGTACTTCCACTTTCGCTCGAGCGCAGAGTTGCCAGTCTTCTTGATTTGAAGTGTTCGGATAGTTTTATAAATTTTGTTTGAAATTTTCGTTTTTGGTATTATATTTTGAACAAATTCTCAAAACAATACTTTTATCGTTTTTCCTTAGCGGCGCCGGTGGTGCAGTGTTAAGCGTGATTACCTCTCACCCCAGCAGGCCTGGGTTCAATGCCCGCCGGGATGTTTTCCCCGCCGGGAACATTTCTGATAAAGCCGTTGGTCCCCGGTTCATGAGTTGATGGGTCGATAGGTAGGGTTTAGGTGTGGGAGCTGCCTCCCTGGCGTCGGAAGCATTGGTGCTCAGCACGGAAAACAAGATCGACGGAAAACTAATCAAAGGAAAAAAAAATTTCCTCGATCGGTACTGATCAATTCAATCTTTTTCACATCAATGCTATTATTTTTAGAGTACTAAAAAATATATATCACATGACATTTGAAAAAATACATGAATTGAATGAATTTTCTAAAATTGTGTAAGTGAACGCAAAATGTCATCAATTATTAAAAATTGACATCAAATAGACTGTTATTCCTCAAAATATCCCAGAGGTATAATGAGATATATTTGAAATATTTGGATTCAACCGAAGACAACAAATCAAGAAGACTGGCAACTTTGCCAGAATCCAAGCGACAGACACAAAGGCGCTGCGCTTGAGTGAAGGTGGAAGCAACGCATAGAAAAATGAGCAAATACACAAACCCTTCTTCTGAGGATGTAATCTTTGCTAAAAATTCGTTCGAAGCATTTACCTTTGAGCGGCAGATGACGCTATTGTACCTGTCTCATAGCGTTCGTATGAGAAAAATGGAAGAGTTGCTAGTCTTCTTGATTTGTTGTCTTCGATTTAACTCAAACAATATATTTTATTTAAACAAATACAACATTCCAACCATGGAGCCAACAGCAGAACGGACGCAGTTCTCCTGATCCAGCATGTGTACTGCACTGCTGAAGACGACGACACAGAACGAATGGGAAAGGACGTGGACTCCTGACCCAGCAGCTAATCGACCATCGATCGGTAGGCGCCATTCATTTTACCAAATAATCGTTCAGTCCAGCTTAGGTAGACAGAGTGAAAAGACATAAGCCTGGTGAAGTGAAACTTTGTATTTTGAATCAATTGTAATCAATTAAATACTTAGTGATACAGTGATGAAAAGTGTTTTTTTTTTAACACTGGAATGAAACGAAACCCATAATAAAACAGCAAAAAAGGTTATCTTCCATTTAATTCCACTTCACTAATTTTGGTATCTATGACAGATACGTATCCGGCTACAATGTGCAGTCTTCATCAGTGTCATTCCCACTAAAGGCTTATCAAAATCTAACCCCCTTAAGTACTCATCCCCTAGGGGGTTAGATTTAGATAAGTTTTTATTTAGTGGGAATGACACTGATGAAGATTGCGCAGTGGAGTCGACATACGTAGGCTCAGCGTTGTCAGATATACCGATTTATCGGTATTTATACCGATTTCCAAACTAGATACTGATATACAGATAAGGTTCCTCAGAATACCGATTTTTAAAATTTTATACCGATTTATACCGTTTTTTTTTAATAATCAAAATTATTATTGCCTACCCGCGCTCGAATTTCTGAGAATTTTTTGTTAGAGACTTGTATCTTTTTGAATACCTCATATTTATTCTTTCACCTTCTCGCGGCAAATTTAATGGTTTTCAGGAACTTTTTTTTAACTAGTTTGTTGGAGCAAAAATCAGTAATAGGGTAAATGTTGGCTTCGGCACCCATTGACTGTTTTCGGCAACCAAAATTTAAACGATAATTTCACTATGTTTTCCCATCAACACACTTCCCTGAATGTATTCAAACGATTCTTTAGTCTTTCAGCTTCAATCTGATTATATTTGTACGACCTAGCAATCCTATTATGCCAGATTTTTCTTCAAATGAAGTATACGCACTACAAAATGGGGTTGATTTCGAGTTGCCGATAATAGAACAGCTGGTTAACACGCAGTTCTAATGGGAAGGTTGCCGAAGAAAAAGAGGCTGCCGACAATAGTCACACTCACCTGAGAAGTTTGGAGCGTTGTAAAATCGCTTTCAAACCGGTTTGAAAAATTCTGTCGATTGGAATGGATAGAGAAGCAAGCAGCAGATGAATGTTAACAAACAGACACGTGATATATGTGCGTAACGCTGACAAAATGCTAATAGAAGTGCGGACGCTGCTTAGATTGACGAGAATACGTAAATTCCCCTATTTGAATTTACATTTTAAATAGCAGTATTTCTAGGTTAGTATTGGGTACCAATTACTCGTGGCGGGCTCGAGGTTAATGGGTAACAATTTCGACTGGAAGAGGCTAGGTAGGAAACTGGTTTCTGAAGCCTGCTTCAGATACTACTCTCGGAGGGTTGACCAAATCCTGGCTGGGCAGGGGCAAGTAGCACAGGAACAGGAGGATAATAAGACTGGGACACAATGGCTGGAAATTGTTAGGAAAGGAGGGGATGATCACATCAAACTCTAACATCAGACAAACAAAGGAATTCGTAGATCGCTTGCATGTAGGGAAGATCATGTGTTCCCAATACATCTCTTACTTCATGGAAGGGTTGTCTACCTCGGCCCACTAGGGTATCCAATAGTCGTGCTCTGGAGGCGTCATTACCCGGGCAATACCAAACTGCGTGATCGATGTCATCATAACCGGTTCTGCACCTACATATATTGCTTTCAACGAGGTTTATTCTATAGAGATGTGCGTCTAGCGAGTAGTGGTTGGACATAAGTCTTGACATCACTCGAATGAATCACCGACTTACATCCAGACTTTTGAACCACGCTCTCGAAGAAACATTTGGAATAATGGAAAACACCGCCCAAGAGAATTACTTGTCCAATCGTTTTGCCAACTTAAAAGAGAACTCTGACGTACTAATGGGAAAAATTCATCATGTGAAATTCTTCTATCATAAATCTCGCCTTGTTGTGCGCCCACCTTTGCGAGAGAGTCTGCCTTCTCATTGCCTGGGATTGAGCAATGTGAGGGGACCCATACAAAGGTAATCATAAAGGGTTATACGGTCAAAATTTGGTCAATATCAACTTGACGTATTTCTTTCAATTTTGCATTTAAAAAACCTGAACACCCCTCATTTTGAAGGTGTGTGTGTGTGTAGAATGTTGCTCCTATTTTGATTTTGGAATTCACTCTTCAGTTGTCAAAATGCCGTCCAAGCAAGAAGAGCAGCGTATCAAAATTTTGCTCGCGCATCGCGAAAATCCGAGCTACTCGCACGCAAAGTTGGCAAAATCGCTAAAAGTTGCCAAATCAACCGTTACAAATGTAATTAAAGTGTTTGGGGAACGTTTGTCGACAGCCAGGAAGTCTGGATCGGGGGGAAATCGAAAACCGGAAGCCGCTGAGACGACAAAGAGAGTTGCCGGTAGTTTCAAGCGAAACCCTAACCTCTCTCTCCGAGATGCCGCAAATAAGCTGGGTGTATCGTCTACAACCGTGCATCGAGCCAAAAAACGAGCCGGACTATCGACTTACAAGAAGGTAGTGACTCCAAATCGCGATGATAAACAAAATACGACGGCCAAAGCGCGATCCCGGAGGCTGTACACGACGATGCTGACGAAGTTTGACTGCGTGGTAATGGACGACGAAACCTACGTCAAAGCCGACTACAAGCAGCTTCCGGGACAGGAGTTTTATACGGCAAAAGGAAGGGGAAAGGTAGCAGATGTTTTCAAGCACATGAAACTGTCAAAGTTCGCAAAGAAATATCTGGTTTGGCAAGCCATCTGTACCTGTGGCTTGAAAAGCAGCATTTTCATAGCTTCCGGGACTGTCAACCAAGAAATTTACGTGAAAGAGTGTTTGAATAAACGTCTGCTGCCTTTCCTGAAGAAACACGGTTGTTCCGTACTGTTTTGGCCGGATTTGGCATCTTGCCATTACGGTAAAAAGGCCATGGAGTGGTACGCCGCCAACAACGTGCAGGTGGTTCCCAAGGACAAGAACCCTCCCAACACGCCAGAGCTCCGCCCAATTGAGAAATACTGGGCTATTGTCAAGCGGAACCTAAAGAAGACCAAAAAAACTGCTAAGGGCGAGCAGCAGTTCAAGGCAAACTGGCTTTCTGCGGCGAAGAAGGTGGACAAGGTGGCTGCACAAAATCTGATGGCAGGGGTCAAGCTTAAGGCCCGGCAATTCGGATTTGGAAAAGCGGAAGCCTAACTGAATATTTTTCCTGAATTTTATACTAATTGAACTTGAAAAAGAAATTTAATTTGATTTTTTAAATAAACGATTTCACCGATTTACACGCGTTTTCCCTTGACCAAATTTTGACCGTATCACCCTTTATATGATCTTTCGACCAGCAAACTCATCTGCTCCCTTACCTTTGAAAGGAAATTAGATGAGTGCCTTCCTTGTTTCATCGACCGAATAGCCTCAATCGAACTGAGACTATCCGAGAAGATGAAGTAATGGTCTATGGGCATATCGGAAATCATCCCCAATGCGAAGTTGATTGCTGCTAGCTCAGCAACATAAACGGAACAAGGTTCCTGAAGTTTCCGAAAGGCGGTTGAGTGTTCATTGAAGACGCCGAAGCCAGTGGATTCATCAATGCGTGATCCATCAGTGAAAAATCTTTTATTGCAATAGACTTGTTGGTACTTTTCAGCAAAAATGCGGGGAATTTTCAGGAACTTTAGTGAAGCTCAGAGAACATCAGGACAGATCAATTTATTCATGAAATTGTTGAAATTATAAAGGAGTTCCGAGAAACTCAGGCAATTTCCAAAAACTTCAGCAATGTCCTGAAGGGCTCATGCACATTTAGGAAACGTAAGGAAGGTTACATGAACATAAGAACATTCTGTGAACATTTTATGGGAAGTTCTATGCTTTTTAATGGCAGTGTCAATAACTTTTAAAAACTAAAAAAATCAGGATGATCAGAGAACTTCAATGATGATGTTACAATAAATTTAAGAAAATTGTGAGAGCACATAAGAGATTTCATAATCTTCAAGAAAGTCCAGAGATCTTCAAAGATGATTAGAAATATTCCGGCAGTCTTATTATAATCAGGAAAGTTCCGAGCACTTCGAGGATGACCAGAGAATTCCTAAACAGCCCCTAATTTCAGGAAAATTACAAGAACTTTCAAGGAATTTCGAGGAATTATGGAATATCACCAAAAACTTGAGGGAAATTGTGGAGTCTTCAGGGATGTTTTATGAACATTAGGAAGATTTTCTGGATCATTAGAACATCCCCAGGAATCTCTTTCGGCCGGACTTATGTCCTTGTTTCTTTCGACTGTTCCGTAAGTGCTCTGGTTTCCGACTTTCTTCAGATGTTTCTTCCAATCTACTTCTTCCAATCTACCTTAGGAAGTTTCTGCCAGCGTCTCAAGGAAGTTTCTTTCGTCTTCTCCAGGAAGTTCAATTAATTTTCCCAGAAATTAATTCGTCTTCTTCTTGAAGTTTGACCATAAGCCAAAGGTTTTTTTGTTCGACTTCTATTGGAAGGTTTTTCCGAGCTTCTTCTGGCTTTCCCTGGAAATAGCTACTTTCGAAAATTTACTTCCGGTTTCCGAAACTTTTCTGGTTCCGTTTAGATGTGACATCCGATTTTTTTTTTTCGATAGTTTATTTAAATTTTCGCCACAAGTTTCTCAATTCGTGTCTTGGAAGTTTCCCGGATGTTTTTCCAACTTTTCTTAGAACTTTCCTCAAACTTCATCCAGGAGAGCTTCTTTCGTCTTTCTCTGGATGTTTTTCAGCTTCGTTCAGAAGCTAATTCAAACATTCCCAGAGTTTTCTTCCGGAATTTTCCGATCATTGTACAAAACCTAAAATTTTGCTATGATTAACGGCTTTCTCAGTCTTTAAAAACTGCAACGACTACGATGTAATCTGCTCGACATTTCTGCCATGGGTTGTGGCCTTTTGCAAGTGAAAATATTGTTTGTCATTAATGTCAATAGTTAAGTCGTTGATGTGGCTGATTTTCCATATTTTGGTTTCATTTAATGATATTTAATTGAAAAAAACTACTTTCTCACAATTTTGATCACCACTTGAGGACAATGATAATTTAAAAATATAAAGACTGTTTTCAGACTGAGAAACTCGTTAAACTAAGCAATTCCCCTCAAGTCCCAGTCGTCACCATCGTTAAAATGTTCGTCATCATCGTCAAAAACGGCAAAAATATAAAATTAATTAAATAGTAAATACCGAAAAATACCGATTTTTTAATACCTTTGATACCGATAAACTTTAATACAATCTGGCAACGCTGCGGTAGGCTGTCATAATACCAAAATTATGGCAGTTCGAATTATTCCCATAGATTTAAAGGTTATGTCGTTTTCGTTTTTGCTACACTACACCGGTGTAAGCAGCAATTAGGTTTTGCACCGTCGAAATTAACCTCAACCTGATGACAGTTCAGTGGTACTGTTTACGTGGACTTAGTTGATTTTTTCTTGGGTAGATTTTCTCGATAATTTTTGGGATTGCAGTGTGATGTAAACCACATGTATGCATTGTCCATTGGTGGAAATGTCATGATAAGGGTTTACGCAGCGGGGGTGTTGAAATCTCTCAAAATCTGTCTACTAAACTACGTAACTACAGACAGCGAAATCTAGGAATAAATTTAAAGGAATTCTGAGAAGTATTCAATTGTAGTCATTAGGATAGAAGTATCTAAGGAAATATCTTCAAATGTAGTTCTGAGAACCTCCTATTCCTAGTGATTCCTAAGAATAATTCTAAGGAATTTCCGAGGAAAGCATTGTATGAATTTGAAGGGGGATTCCATGGTATTTCTGAGGAGAATCCAAAAATAATCCTGAAGAGAATTCCAGAAGCCATCCAAGGGAATTATAACAAGAAATAGGGTTAACTAGCCCATTTCCGGCCTATTAAGTACAACTCGCACTTAGTCTTTCTTAATCTAGCGCAGTTTAGCACCAAACGAAACGTTATTATTACCGATGGCTTCCAAATTTATTTACCTTTCCGTATGTACCGTAAGATTTGATAAAGAGAAATATTGTCAAACTCGGCCTACGGCTTCTGAACTCGGGCTAACGCATTGAAACGCCATTGAAACGCCAATGAATTCACGTCGGCCTATCGGATGAAGATAAAAAATGATCGGTCGGAGCGCTTCTTTTCTTTTTGGGAATAGTGGGTGAAAACCTTCATATCACGCGTTCTCATTGACTTCGTTGCTAAGGAAAATTGAATTGGAGAATTGTAGTTGAATTTTAAAGAAAACTCCAAAATAATTCTGACGGGCTAGAATTCATGGTAGAGTGGAGATTTTTTTTTTAAAGAAATCCATGAATGTTCAATGGATAATTCTAAGAAAGTTATAAATAGAATTACAGGATAATTCTGAGGAGAACTCGATGGAAATATTGAGGATAGTTTCAAAATAATTCAGTTCCAACGGAATTAACAAGAGAGCTCCTAAGAAGTTTTCTAAAGGAATCAACTGCAGAGATTCAAAGCGATTAGGTGGAGTGTTTTAGCACAATCCCTAAAGGTATTTCATTGGAACTCAACGGAAAATGCCATGAGAATTCTGAGAAACATGTCAAAGAATTGCATAGCAGAAATCAAAAGTAATTAAATAGATAATTCCAATATTTTTTTTTATATAAAACGCTGACAATGCCAAATTCTCAGTTTAATTCGAAGGGGGATTCAAAGAGTTTGTAGACTATTCGAATATGATTTGAAGGAAATTCTGGAAAGAAAAAAATGCCGGGTTTCAAGAAAATTCAGATATAAACAAATTTCAAGATGCCTGACTAAAAAAAAGCATGATACTAATTTGGGATAGTTTTTTAAGATTTCGAGCCTTCGAAGAATTTGGTAATTCTCATGCTTAGGAATGATTTTAATATCTCAGTTCATCAAAATTCTGGGCCTCAAATATTCCAACTGCTGTCTGAGACAATGGATTTTGGCACATACATTTTCAAAATCTAGGACTCAAACAAATGTTTGATACCTAAAAATATTCAACATTTTCACGATTTGAGAGTTCTAACAATTTCTAACAGAGCAATAATTAAAAAATGCGGTTACAAAACTTTTCATCAAGATTCAAAGAGTGTGATGCGATTTTTCAATGCTGATTTATAGTATGATCGGGATTTCCCCGTGTCTTTTGTCAAAAACTAGCTACGCTTTTGCTCAAAATTGCCATTTTCAAGAAGCTTTTTGAATAGTGAAGTCAAAATTTTAGTTTGTAAAAAAAACTGTAACTCTGTAAACCAAAATGTACATTAATTTTGAAACATCTTCATATGTCTTCAAAAGTCTTCACAACATATAAAATGTCTTGCATTACATCGCAACCAGCTCATCAAACATTTTGAATATTATCATTACTGCGTTCATCACTTTAAAAAAACTCTTCAATACATTAAATTCTTCATTATTATACTTCAATACTGCTTTCAAAATCAAATTACTACTGTTTTCAAAGTATTTATAATCTCATACCAGTATTTTCGATACAACGCACTCAAACCGAGAAGTGCGTGCCCCTTAGAAATGTCTTCAAAATGAAAGTCAAAAGTTAGTAAAGCGAGTCTAAGCAGAGTGGTTGTCAAAAAATCCAACGATCAGGATCAACACCAAGAGTTACGTCCATTAAAAATATTTGTTCGAAAGATAAAGTATTAGGATCAACACTAAAAATGTTATCCTTTGATTCAATTTTAAAGAAATATAACTTAATAGAACACACGATGACCACACGTAAAAAGGTTTATCTTCCACTGAAAACCATAATGGGTTGGTCGACCTTAATCGAACGACAGCTGGCTAAAGTTTTGACCAGATTGATAAAGGTTTTCAAAGACCTGACCATACAAGCAATGGGTGGTTAAGAACGTTTACCGTACGAATTCTCACTTTTTCTCATACAATTTTTGTAACTCGACTATGGCCTGACCACAACAAAAAAAGGTTCAAGTTGAATTTGCGAAACCTATTTTCATTAACGTTCTATTAAGGTATTATTGCATAGAACCAACCATTGCTATTAACTTTATGATATACTACCAACTGTTTGTTATTGCCATACTTATTGAGGTTCTAATACTATTGTACCTTATGTGAAATGTAGTGGACATGCAAGTCAACAAAAAACAACTACACTAGCAACCCGACATAAAAAACAAGCTTTACTATGATGAAAATATAATATTGGTTTAAAATACTGAAAAATACTTAAGAATACCTACGGGGTATTTAAAAATAATTGATTGATATTAGATCTAAAATTTAAAGTGGGATGCCCCTAGCCAAAAATTGTAACAGTAGAAAATAATGTTATATTAATGTTCATTACATTTCATAAACTATAACGGAACTATTTAACATACGGTTAACATAGCTAGACGGGTGTAAGTAAACTTTGAACTGTTCTAAAATGGTATTTTTTATGCGGGAAGTGTACATTAATTGCTGGTCAAATTTATTCATACATGAAACGAAAATCAATTATTTTATCCATGGGTTTCACTTATACATTTTTGCCAAAACATCAGCCTTATACATTCCATAAGACAAACCACATAGGTCCTATAAGAATGCATAAAAGGTATGTGTGACCGCTTATACATTTCATTTGACACATGATCTTCATTAACTTTTTGCAAGGCGTCTGCTTATTAGTTGACTTATACATTTTATGAATAATCAGTAATAGAAATTTGAAGATGCTAATTTCAAATAACAGACTGTAGTGGTAATTTTTATACGATAGATGGAGTAGATGAAAGCATAGAGTTGATAGTTCCGTTAGAGTACGGCAGTGTGAAGATTGCATATAGATATTAGAATAGCGAGCTAGAACAACTTTTAAGGAAGGTACAAATCGGTTTTTTCATCTCTCTTTACCAAACTCCCTCTTTAGAGAGGGATGGTGAGGGGTGTCCCCCCCCCCCGCCACCACTGACAAAAGAGATGAAAACCGACCCGCTCAAGTACCAACTGTGTGTTTGAAACAGTTCTACCGATTTTTACCGCACTTCAGTTGTTATTTGAAGGAAGGCATCCAGTCGTAGGTTTGGAAATTGTATCTATTGTTTACCCCTACCACGATATGTGCTCCTGTCATCGTCGACTTGACGATCTAGAACAACTTGACGAGCTAGAACAACTTTTAAGGAAGGTACAAATCGGTTTTTTCATCTCTCTTTACCAAACTCCCCCTTTGGAGAGGGATGGTGAGGGGTGTCCCCCCCCCCCCCCGCCACCACTGGCCAGTTGTACCTTCCTTAAAAGTTGTTCTAGCTCGCTATTCTAATATCTATATGCAATCTTCACACTGCCGTACTCTAACGGAACTATCAACTCTATACTTTCATCTACTCCATCTATCGTATAAAAATTACCACTACAGTCTGTTATTTGAAATTAGCATCTTCAACTATGTAAATCGTTGACTTCACGTAGAAGTAATATACTAAAACATATAGTCAAAGTAATAGAAATTTGCCAAAAGGTCAAAGGAGATTTCTATCCGTGTACCAATGAAAAAGTATGATTATTTCATAACCAAGGAATCAAAAATATCTCCAAATGACAAAATGACAAGCGATCAACGAACCGAATAATAATGCTATGTCAGAAGTCGAAAGCAATAATGATATAATCTTCTTCGTTCTTTTTCATAACAAGCAGCTCGTGCGACACAACTCACTCGGGGCGGTAGAAGGAAACGAGCAAATTGTTGGCAAGCTGCTTCACGAAGTAGAGCCGAAGATGATACACGTGTGTTAATGGGAATTTTGTTTGTTATGTCTTTTCTCAATTCATATCAAGCTTTGTCCCCATCCGTGTATATTGCAACAAAGCAGGCAAGCAATATATCATTATCCTTCTACCACTCGGATCGAGCTATGTTACAGAGCGAGTTTGTCATGGTAGTCGTAGCAACCGTTTTGTCTGCATCGTTGGTTGCTTTATGTGTTTGGATTCGCTGTTCATAACCATAATCACTCAATCATTAGTGTTGGGATAATATCAAAAAATCACATTTCAAGCTGTCCGATGATCACATTTGATATTCGAGGACCAATATCAACAAGCAAATATCAGCGGATGATATTATAAGCTGTGATATTGTTGCTCCTAATATCAAGCTAACAGACCCGGAGGCGAACCAGCCCAAGGCTGAAAACCCCCTTAATAAAGAAAACCTAATCTAACCTATCAAGCTAACAAAACTCACCAGCTAAGATTATCACCAAACTGTGGTGAGTTTGATTTTCAAGATTTTTGCTTTACACCCGTACGTGACCCGAAACTTCTATCACTACTGGCAGCAGTTTCTATATAGCGTGGGTGAAGATAAAAGAGAGATAGCACACTTTTCTATCTCTTTCTAAGAAAACGATGGGCAACGGAATAAATGTTGCGTCAAGTCAACTCTCAGCTGCATTTTTACATGTGATGAGTAGTCTCGCAGTATCAAAGGTGCTTGTAAAATCAATATCAATTTGGAACGATTCCAAAAACATTCAATAACGTTCTATGGGACCATGGTATCTTTCTACTGTTCAATACTATGCTAAACTAATGCATCATCGGCATTGTGACTGACTAGCGGGTATTTTTCTCATTAACGGTAAATATTATCGCAAGTCAGTCCCAATCAGATGTTGGTCATAAAATAAAAAAATCACGAAATGTTATCTAATATTTTTTTTTTACTAAACATAGACATCACTTTCGGGAAGTTGAGAGTTGCCCCTATCCGATGATGTTGTTGGTTTGCGTGAGCGTACTTCAGTTCGCGTGTGATGGGCGTTAAAAAGTTTGTTTACAAAACCTTTTGTGCCGTTATCAAATGTTACGCCTGATGTGTTCTATCACACTGATGAATTGAATTATTCCCACTTTGCTTGAAATTCAATCAATTTGACATTAAACTTAGTTTAATCATATCGAATGATTAAAAATTAATCCTCTCTTTCTAAAAAATAAGCATCTGATAGTAATCCCAGTTTAATCATCGAAAAATGATTAAAATTTATTCAAAACAAGATAATCTACAATCTAATTGTAGATTTTTTTTTAAATAAACTTTAATCATTTTTGATTCTATTTTAATATATTTTTATTGGATTTTAAACTTTTTTAATTTTATATCAGTATTGAAAAAGAGTAAATTTTAATACTGGAAAGATTATTTCGATTTTAATCATGCGGGGGGTTTAATGTAACCAATACTAATACCTTTCTCTCTGTTCTTTTATTCGTTTTCTATATCCCTTCACCATCACCCCATATCCCATCATCTTGACGAGAGATGAGTTACTTGCATGGTGCATGCCCAAGTCTTACTACAGGATAATATGCTGAGCGTGGTTCTATCACAACAACCACGCAGGAACGCAAATCGATACAGCAGAAGAATAATGAGGTAAATTCTACACAGTATTTTAAAGGAGCCAACTCTAAGCAGGTAATAATAGCAATTAATAATCAAACAACCATTAAAAGGTAAGAATGAATTTATTTATTTTAAATACAGTAATGACGCGATTTTGTCAGCCCCTCCGCGCTTCAGGCTTTTTTCTTTCAATAATTGCACATACCCATAAATCTATTTTTTTCTCATTCATCGTTAAGAGGGATATTTAAAGTATACTTTGGTGCAATAGGTTCAAAAAGATTACCGAAAAAGGGCATGGGTTTTGTAGAACATTGGAATACATTTTCAAAAAAGGAGGCTGACGAAATCGGGAGATTACTGTATTCCATTTACATTTACATGATTTATCACATATATATGGTCGAAATCTAATAAACAGTTGATCACTATACGAGCCTAAAAGCTGCAGTGACCTAGTGAGCACCATAGCTCGAGTCGTCTGAAAGTATTGTGTATCGCATGGAGAGCCCAACCGAGATGCTAGCCTATTAAGACTGCAGTTGGCCAACTCTCGAAAAAAAAAATTATCCCTCCAAAATATGTGTAAAATAAGAAAACTTGTAACACCTTTGAACGCCGTTTCCTCATTTCCAGTTTATTACAGATGGGACTGAGTTGCTGTTATGGGCAGTATAATTGTGGGATAACTGTAAACCGAGCCATTTTGTTAAATTATACTTTGAGCTTGAGAAAATGATTCCTGTAGTTTTGCAATTGAAGATAATTTAACCACAAATATGATCGCAAATTTGTGACTGCTTTACGACGTTTAAAACAAATTATTGAATACTTTTGTTTTTTTCACTAAATATTATAAACCGGCATTTTTAAGACATTTGAACCGGGAAAACCGGGAATTTCAAAATAAAAATTCACTGGCTACCCTGTAGTAAAGTTTGCATAAAATTTTGGGTTGAAGAGCGAAGAAAGCCGAGACACGGTACTGAAAAATATATTGTCGCGCTCAGAGCTGGTAAATATCATGGCCGTCATGTGAGAATGAGAAAACAGGTCCTCTCACTATCACGAGACGAAACTACCTATCATTAGCTTTCTTGTCATTTTCCAATGATCAAGCACTCATGAGAATAGTTCTATTGCGAATTTAACATCTACATTTCTAACTCATTTAGATTAATTCAAGCAAGTAACCGTATGTAATCGAAAGAGTGAATATATTATTACGATTTTCTCGATACAAGTAATTTTAATAGCAATAAATGAGCTAGTAATTACGATGATCACAACACTGTCACGTTTTGTCATGACGAAAAATTCGATGAGATTTTGAAGAAAATCTCTATCATCGTTTTCTCATCCGATGATAGTTTTTTTTTTTTTTTCCTTTGTTTGTTTTTTCCGTCGATCTTGTTTTCCGTGCTGAGTACCAATGCTACCGACGTGCCAGGAAGGCAGCTCTCCCACACCTGGACCCTACCTATCGACCCATCAACTCATGAACCGGGGACCAACGGCTTTACTTCCCATCCGAAGGAAGGCGTGATCAGAGATGTTATGCCTCAGAACATCCCGGTGGCGCCGACTGGGATTGAACCCAGGCCTGCTGGGGTGAGAGGTAATCACGCTTACCACTACACCACCGGCGCCGTTGTATCCGATGATAGTGACAGAGGTATCTTTGTAAATATCGCGTGAGATCTTTCATTGAAAATGACATTTGCCAACCCTGGTCGCACTTATATTAAATTCTCATTTGGTTTGGAACGGTCGAAGCGCGCTGCAACCCCACCCATAAGGATTATACACAGGTATGTAACTAAAACTCTGTACAGACTGGAGACTTATAACATGTTATAACGGTTGTCAAATAATTGCAACACAGAAACCAACATCAAGATAGCGCTATAACATGTTATAACTCTGTAGTCTGAACGTACTATAAGATAGTATTTTATTGCAGCGGCTTGAGGAGCGAATCCTTGATGAAGAGCCGCCGCGTGTAGGGTTGCTTCCACTCACTTGCTATAAAAAAATGTTTTTCGGAATTATGAAATCATTACAAGAGCAAATTTTCATTACGTCGAATGTAACAAAGATAAACAAAGTCGAGCTATCAGAGTCAATCGATTCTCTTGCTATTACACTATATACTGTCCGAATATAGGATCAAATCCCATTTTTAAATTTATTTACCAGTCAAATTGCTTTTTGACGTAATCACCTTCCGATCATAAGACCGTTGATTGTGACGCTCTGAAAGCAAAATTGACTGGTTTTATGAGTCAAACACATACTTTTCACCCTCTTCTTGTTACTTGCAAGTACAACATATCATTATATCATCTAATGATTTCATTATTCCGAAAAACATTTTTTATAGCAAGTGAGTGGAAGAAACCCTGGCCGCGTGTTAAATCAATCGGCGCTTTCGTACTTCTATCAACAGAAAACAGATGGTATAATCCCATTTTGAGAAATTATCCTGTCACACACAACATAAGGATTATAGATACGACCGTCACCAAATGAGGGTGCTGATCTATTGTTAGGGTTTTGCGATGTGCATTGCTTTTGAGCACGGAGTGACTTGAAAAAGAAAAGCGAAGAAAAGTGATATTTGGTTGTTGTGTGGTTGCGCTGGAGGAGGAATTGTTTGAGATGACTAGAGAAAAATATGCATGGAAGCATCGGGAATGCGCTCCCGGGAGTAGTGATTTGGTGAGTACGTTCCAATTGAAGATTGTTAAAAAAGTGTATTTGTGGTGATGCAAATTATGGTTTAGATGACGCATGGCTTCAAACATTTTGTGTATCCAAATAAAACATATTACCTCGCATATTACATACTAAATACGCACAGGGCATCGTCTGCTGACCATTGTCGCGGGTATATCGTGGGAGTCCCAGGTACCCGGTTCAAGCTTTAGTTGGCGGCGGTGGCTCTTCTTGACCTTCTACCCCCTGAGTAGTTAGTGTGAATAAGGGCGTCTATGTGATGTTTTGCTGTACCTGTTGTGGACATCTAGTGCATCCTGTTCCCTTAACTTGTTGAGGACACCCTGTCTTGCCTCAAAAGTTACCTTTTTGGAGTACTAGTCTTCACAACATAAAGGGCACCATTACGGAGCATGAGATATGATCAAATTATTCGCAGTTCTACTTGTCCAACGCCCCCGGCTGGGTTAGGGATAAAGGATGACACACACACACACACACAGATACGACCGTCACCAAATGAGAATTCAATATAAACGCGACAATATAAATTTTATAGATAAGCAAAGGCAAAATCTAGATAGAGCTGGAATTAGGGCGTAACAGCTTTTGTAAACAATGACTTCTCTCGATGTTTTCTAGAAATTCAAGGCACGCCCACGCTAACCAACATAACCATCGGGTAGAAGAAGTCTTCTTCTATCCGATGAGGATGTTGGTTTGCATGGGCGAGCCTTGAATTTCTAGAAATCATTGATAGAAGTCATTGTTTACAAAAGCTGTTAGGCCCTAATTCCAGCTCTATCTAGAAATAGAATGTAGCCAAATGAACTGTCAGTAAGTTAGCCAAACGAGAATGACGTCAGCATGGTGTTTTTTGAGGAGGCAGTATTGTAATAGTATGAGCACAAAACGCTTTCCATACTCCACTTTCTGATTTATTTCGCGGAAAACGGAAGAAGGAAATATAACACAAACCACTCCTCTATTCATTGTTGCAAAGATTTGCTTTCGCTAATAAAATTTGTATGGTTAATTTTCTTAACGACGTGTTTAGGGTATCATCCAAACCATTTATGGAATAGTTCTATCATTTCGGTTATCGTTCGGGTATGGTATTTTTATTAGGGTTGCACTTCATTTTGAACTTTTGCGCACGAAACAAAATAAAACTGCAAATCGAAGAGCTCCATGATGGCATGAACATTTTTCACGGATGCCAGTAAGATCATTTATTTTTCATGGTTGCCAAAACATCTTTTTGTGCCTCCACTTATCTATATAGAATCTATAGTATCTATAATCAGAACTCGTCACACTGGCGAGAATCAACGTTTTGAATTACACAATGGCACATAGATGTATGACGATCTCACTTCTTGGGTAGTTTCGAAAGAAAACAAACAAATCTGCTCAATTTTTAAACTTGTACTTTACTACCACTTATCAGTCTTCTTCAATATACACATCACCTCAATAGTACCTAAAAGCATCCAAGAATATCTAAATATCTAGCCATCTGGACATGATGGCGTCCATTTCTTCATCATCTCAACGCTAAGCTCAGCATCGATCCTTCCGAGTAGTAATCGTCTTGGCTCTGCATGATGACTATTCGCGTTCGAGTCACTTGCAAGGCCAACCGTATGATCATGGCCACAACTATCACAGTCAAAATGAACCCAAACAGCAGCAGAGGATCCAACGACGAATGCATATCGGTTGCGTGAACAACATGCTTCACTACGACTTCATCATCGTCCCACTGTTGTTGATACATGGTTGCTCGGTGGTTTCGTTTAAAATAGACTGGAAATTCAATTAAAAACTTGATCCACACACAGTTCTCCTTTCACAACGGTTTACTATTGTTTTGACGCTTCCGTAGGCGACCATCGCTTCATTAAATTATGTGATAAGAACAACTCACTATCGTGCGGGACTACTTGGGATCTGAACCGTCTGAAACTTGATGTTGCACTACAGTGAGTAATCCTTACTGGTAGAGCAATCAAGAAACGTAAAAAGTCAATAATGGCCGTCGTTGGCTTACAATATCACCGTTCCAATTATTATTTATAGATTAAATTATCGCCTTTTATCTCGAAGGCGCGTGGTTTAGTACTTTTTCCGTCGTTGCGTCGTCTTCTAACTGATGATGACGTCGAACCTGCTATTTATTAACGACACTTAACAAATGTAGGCACAGATTCGGCTTTTGCAGAAGACTCGGCAAAATATTCACAATTCGCACGGACCGCGTGATTCTAAAGCGAGTAAATCACGCTCGCTTCAAGCTTCCTAATTGGACGCGCGCTCTAAAGCTTAATAACTAACT
This sequence comes from Ochlerotatus camptorhynchus, assembly GCF_037179485.1. Lineage (NCBI taxonomy): Eukaryota > Metazoa > Arthropoda > Insecta > Diptera > Culicidae > Ochlerotatus > Ochlerotatus camptorhynchus. The sequence goes on from NW_027040576.1 coordinate 1,148,670, forward strand.
ACACTGGTATATTGAACAAATGATACTAGGTAAGTACCTAGCTAGGTCGGTCGTTTGAACGAGTTGCTCGTCAATATGAAGGTTTTAATGTCCACCAGGTACCTAAATGATAAAGATTATACTTTGATTGATTCCGATCGTGACATTGATTGCTCGTTCGTCACTCAAGTCCATAAAGCGGAAAATACAGATCAAGACACGACCTACTGTATGCGTTGATAAGGCTTTTAAGTTGGTGGTGACAATGAAGTGTAAATATTTTGACTAATATGAATTCTCAAGCAATCAAAGAGATCAGAACGATTCAATCTGCACTGGGGGGTATCATTATTATTATTATTATTATTATTATTACTATTATTATTATTATTATTACTATTATTATTATTATTATTATTATTACTATTATTATTATTATTATTACTATTATTATTATTATTATTATTATTACTATTATTATTATTATTGTTGGAGAATTTAATTTAAATATGCAAAAAAAAATTCCTTGATTTGTTTTCCGTCGATCTTGTTTTCCGTGCTGAGCACCAATGCTATCGATGCCAGGGAGGCAGCTCCCACACCTGGACCCTACCTATCAACCCATCATCAACTCATGAACCGGGGACCAACGGCTTTACTTTCCTCAGAACATCCCGGCGGCGCCGACTGGGATTGAACCCAGGCCTGCGCTGGGGTGAGAGGTAATCACGCTTACCACTACACCACCGGCGCTGCTATGTATATGTAAATATCAGCTACCAGAAAACATACAATACTAAAACTGCTTCCCCATGTTGGCTGCGACGAAGCAAATAATATGGAGAAGCAAATTTTATGCTTGAAATTACAATAGTGTCCGAGATTTACTCCCTAGAAAGTTTGAAGTGGCGGTTCAAGTAAGTCATCCTGCCGCTATATCGATTGCAGTTTTGTTATTGTATAACATAGCGAACCAAATGTGGGGGAGAGGTAGCTCATCGATTCTTCCGGTTCGCCTCCTAGCATCGTGCTATAAGGTACCAGGCGATAACCAGGGTAGTTGATCGATAGCTCGATGACGTCATTTCGTTGGCGTCTGCAATGGGAAATTCTCATAGCATGCGTTGACGATGGGACGTTGTCGAGTTGTTGAATAGCAACTATCGTGGTAACTCACCGATTACCTGTCGATCTGCCAAATTTGAAAAGACGTCTGCATTGAATTGTCTCATATAATAATATTCCGCCCACTATATCACAAGAAATTGCGAGTAGCTGAGTGGAATGGAGATAAGTTAAGCATTGGGTACAGGACCAAGTCTCCCCTGGGTGGTGCCCAAAGATGAGCGCAATAGAATCATCAAGTTGCCATAAGGCACGGAATGAGACTATTGCATGGCTGGGTAGTCAAAGTCTTCCATTCGTTAGTCATTTCAGGTGGATTAGAACAGGTTTAGGTTTAGGGTGGGCGTTGGCTAGATTTGGATTTTTCAGATGTAATCCTGGATAGGACCCTGTCATTGAACGTCGCGTGAAAGTGGCTTATGAAGGCCTAAGTACTTTTTCATAGTTTTTAGTTTTCGGATTTGAAAGATCGTCGGTTACAGTGGCCTGCTTACTGAGCAGAAAAACGCGGTCCCAGGTCCTTACATATCAAAAAGATTTATGGTAAAATCGCTTGTGTATCGTGTATTTTGCGAAACTCGTTGTTGTCGTTGGTTCCGGGTTTGAATGGATACACAAATTTGAGCAACGGTATTATGTGATATGAGGGGTTCGGTGGCCTTAGAGCAACCGTTTTTGCTTACTGAGCAGAACATCATGAGTCTAATCTCAGGCCCATCCACATTCAAGATTCGTCAATCCTTTTATTTGTTAATATGACTACATGGTAATAACAGCAACTCGGTGATTAAAAAGGTGCTCGTCTGCCAAGTGGCAAACGTTTTTGCTTACTGAGCAGAAGACCGTGGGTTTAGTCCCAAGCTCCTTCGCGTTATATGATCGTTAGGACATCAATTCAGCTTATCGTTTACCAAAACGAACCCTACTGCAAACCCAACCCTCTTATCCAACATCCCAGTGATTCCTCGTGGAAGTGCAGAGGTGCTTCCATCAAAGCGAGTGTCATGTCAACACAATTCTTCCCATTCCTTTCTTGACCTGTGTTCGGGCGCGGCCGGCGCTGGTATTGCCTAATTTAAGATCACTAGTTTTTACACATTGAGGATGATTGCTAGTCCCAAGCATCGTCTATTGGTTCTCTGTGTAATTACAGCTGATCTGGCAGTAACAGAGTAGCAACCGTGGGCGGTCAATCAAGCTCAAGCTCAAGTTCAAGCTGCATAACATAGCGAACCAAACATAAAACCAGAAACAAAGAGACATTCATTCGGGACACCCAAAACAAGTAAACGAACAAATTAAAGTGTTTCCTTGTAGAGTTCATTTTTCCATCACACCTCGCAATTTTAAGAGCACATATCTCAAGATCTACGACGTTTAGGTAGGGTGGGTGAGCTAGTAGTGGAGGTACTAAGCCATTTTATTAATTAAACAATAAATATACGATGTACACACATTTGTTATACGTCAATCTATAGCTTTTAACCTCTATTTTGATAGACAAGTATTACACTGTAATAAAATTGCATACAATTTTAGAAAACTCATCCTTCATTAACAGGAACACTGTTCCAGTAGTTGTGGTAGTTTCTAACTTTGGTTCCTATAATAGTGGAATGCGTTGGTTTCTTATGGGTTCCATTATTATAGGAACACTACCGCAACTATAGGTGCAAAGAAGTGAAAATCTTAAGGAAAATGAATGATTTTCCGTAATTTTTGGGCTAATTTTAAGTTTGAAATATGCAAATATGTTTTATTTTAGGACAGCCTAAAGATAAAAAAATAATCTTATTCGGGGCCTCCTCGCTATTCCGGCACAACCTCCATACCGCAACTATAGGTACACCACTATTACTGGAACACCTACCCTATACATTTGCAAATTTCAGACATTGCTTGCTTCTCCGCAGCAAGCAACAAGTAGTACTTTTAGCTGCGTGCATTCACAGAAACCTTATTATTTTTGCATGTGAAACTGAAAAGTGTAACACGAAAAAGGACGCTACAGGGAATCCTAAACCTAAATCTTAAATGGTTAAGGGGGTAGTACACTTTGAACGTCCAAAAAGTAAGGCATTTTCGTCATTTTTTTTTTTTTCAGCAATAAAACACTCAGGGAGGGCAAATATGTTATAACCCATTTATTAGTCATCCTTCGAACTACAATTTGTATTTTTTTTGAACTCGATTGGCGTCTCCCCGTGGCCGGTGCACCAGGTCGCGCGGAAGTCGGAAAACGGCGTGGGAAAATACTCCTTTCCATGTGATCCTGGAACATGAATCGAACAAAAATCCTGATTATTAATGTTTTTTTTTTTTTTTTTTTGTCTTTATTTTAGAGATTTTTAGCCTGAGGCTAGTTCATCTCTTCTGATTATTAATGAAATTTGGGTTAGAAATACGTATTCCGATTTTTTTTAAATTAATTTTTTCAAAAGTTGTGGCCTTAGGAAAAAAAAGTCCATTTTTTCACCCTAATGCTTACAAAATTGTGGATTAAAAATCCATTTTTGACCAAAATCGAAAATGTGGATACGTATTTCTAAGCAGAATTTAATTCTGAACAAGAAAACCTAGGCGATATCCAAATTTGATGATAACTGGTTAGAGTTATTTCCCACGCCAGTTTGAAAAACCCCGTTTCGAGATAAACGCGTTTAAAGATAAAATCTCTCTCCCTCAGCGCGCCGGTACATGTTTTAGGAAATCGCTTCGTAAAGCGGGAAGGAATATTCTGGCGGACTTGGAGTCTTTTCTAAATTAAAGTATACATCCAAAGGACATTTTAAGCCAAAAAAAAGAAGCATTTTTTTGAAAAAATCAAAGTGTACTCCCCCTTAAAACTTTAAGCGTGGTGCACCAGAGCCGTTATGGACAAAAAAAAAACTGAGAAGGTTATTAAAATTGAAAAGTAAAACGTTGTATCTCTGGTTCAATATGTTTATTGCTATTGCTATATATTTACTTTGGCAAACAAGCGTTCAGTAACGGTATTATCTTGTAACATTTCTGCAGCACAAAACCCTAAGACTACATTAATACAGTTTGAAGTTATGTAAAACAATTTCTTCGCTAAGATTCGATGTCCACCATCCTCCAAACTCTTGCACCACTCCTTTTATCAGTCCTTGTTCCACCGTGAATCTCCACTCGGCCGTTGGTGGTGAATCATATGACACAAATTGTTCCTTCCTAATACTAGCTTCCGTTAGCTACGGAAAATGAAACACGCTTATTCCGTTCCGACGCAATCCTCAACGTGATTCTGCAGGGTGCTGAGATCTTTATATGACCCATTGCACAGCGGGCAACGCAAAACCATTCGGTCATAAATTTGCTCCTCACGAGCAGTAGCTCCGGTTTCGGCACTGGTGCTCGCTTCCGGTGACTCACGTTTATTCAGCGACTCGTTAGCCGCACGTGTTGCCTTCTCTTCGGCGGCACGTCTGAAAATATTATTAAGTTTCGTTAGCATTACTTTTTTTTTTTTGAATTTCGGATCCCGGAACAGTTACCCATTTTGAACCTCCTCGATCAGTTGCTGGTTTCGCTTTTGGAGCAGCTTCAGATCACTCATAATGCGATCCTTGTCGCTAGCCAACTCTGCCCGAGCCGATCGCTCAGCTTCGAAATCGATCTTGTAGATGTCCAACTGGGCCGTCAGAACATCGACTTGTTCCGCGAGAGTCTTCAGCTCGCGAATGTTCTCCGCTAGCGAGACGTCTTTTGTTTCAATATCCTTAGCCTGGCGTTCCAACTGAATGCGCTGCTTAGTGTGCACTTCTTCAGCTGCGGTTAGATTCACCTTCAAGCAATTCAGCTCGTCGATGTAAATCTTTTGCTGCGTCGTAGCAAAAACAATGGATTATATTCTTCATATTGCATTACCGTTATCTACTATATACTTACCATATCTTCAAATTCCAAATTCTTCGCCACATGTACGGACATTTCTCGCTGCAGCACCTTGATCTGTCTATTGTGTTCTTCCGTGGTGATGAACTGAACGCCACCGTCGCTGGTTTCCGGTTTGTTTGATTTGACCACCACAAACTCCTGTTTCTCCAGTTCCAGACGTTCGATCTCCTTAGCCATATTCTGCAGAATTGATTGCTTTTCAGATGTAACCTTCTTCAGCTCTTCAAGTTCGGCTACAGCAGATGCCCTTTCGGCCTGAATCTGCGTCTGGACATCCTGCAGTGCCTTCTCGAGTGCAAGCTTGTGCTCATTGGTTCGCTTTTCCTGCTCTCTGGAGCGAGTCTCAGCTAAGGCAAGGGCCTGCTTGAGCTTTCCGTTTTCCACTTCCAATGTCTCAATCGCAGCACATTGTTCGTCGATCTTTCGCACCTGATCGGCATATTTTACCTTGACTTCATCTTGCCACTTTTGAATGTTGGTGAAATTCTTTCTCATAGCCACATTAGCCTTCTGGAGACTATCCTTCATCTGACCGTGCTCGTTCATCAGGTGCTGAAGCACTTGAACTTCATCGATCGGCATAGATGATTGCATCAAACTAGGGAAGGTTTGAAACAGGCTGGACTTGGTCTCGCCCATAATGACGCTCGCTGCCAGGGCATTTTTGCTTCCGTTTATACTCACCGGTGCCGATTTACCTTGCTCTGATTGCAACGATTTTGCACCTGTCGACTTTGTCGATTTCAGTGACTCATCCGCCTGAATCAAGCTGAAGTTGTTCGAAATGGTCTGGGTGGTAGAAGTGGTCATAATTTTGTCTTTTAGCGATTCAGGGCCACCGTCGGAAAGGTACTGTTCCATGGACGGGGTCGGTGTCGATCCCAGGACAATGAATGATTCCTCGTCGGACATTATTTTTCACTTCCGAAACAATTGCGCTGCAAAATAACAATGGTATGAGCTCATCACACCCGGACCGTCTTTTCTTGGACCATAATTAGCAGTAAAGTTACGCGTTCATAAATATGCTAAATTTAGACACTTTCGATTAGCTCTGCGCTTACCTTGGTAAAATATGTGAATGTGGCAATTTCTGATGATCTATAAAAAGCTCTGTGATGTTCTAATGTTGCCTAAAAGAAGATAAACTGCACGTATGTTTATGTACTTCGGTAGCGATCTTGAAATAAAATGGTGCTGGTGCATAACAATTTCTGTTGACTTTTGAAAGTGCACTGGGTAAAATTTGTCTTTTCAAACTGAGAGTTTTATTAAAAATAATGGATTACAGTACACAGAAAAAAAGTTGTTGAATATTACCTAAGAGGAAGAGGTGACAATTGGCTTCTTCCTCTTTTATTTCTATCTCTATCTCTATCTTTATCTATCTCTATCTCTATCTTACGCACATGAAATCAGCCAATCAGGAGCTGGTTCACGTTTGACAGAAAAGTGGTTCATTTTCGCCCCCGTATTGTCACCTCTTCTCTTAGAATATTACATCCAAACCTCGATCCAAACTGCTGCAACCAGGTCAATTCATCAGTCGTGTTAAATAACGTTGTACCATAGAGGTAACTCTAAAGGCCGGCGCACAATAGATACGTTTTCGGGTTTTTTTGACAGATAATGTATGGGCTAACTGTCAAAAAACCCGAAAACGTATCTATTGTGCGCCGGCCTTAAGACCAGAAGGTCCCGAAGAAACGAGCTCAACTAGCAAAAAAAGTTGTTGAATATTACGTCGAAACTGCTGCAACCAGGTCAATCCATCGGTTATGTAATATCACATTGTACGATGTACATCGATTTTGCGAACAAAATTACATCCATTGATGTAATAATGTATCTGCATCATTATTTCATACATCTGCTTGAATTACGTTGATCGATATTACATTTTTTTTGCTGTGTACTCTCTTTGGTCCCAAGCAAATTGATGCACTTCTCGAAACATAGGAAAAATCCACGAACCCCTCATTTTATCTGTCAAACTTTCATAGCGAATCAAAACAAACATAGTGTAGTACTGGAATTTATCCTAGAATGGGGTACGTTAATCGGTTTGCTTGGGACCAATAGGCTACCCTAATAAAAATGTTATGGTTAATTTGCTTAACGACGTGTTCGGGGTATCATCCAAACCATTTGTGGAATAGTTCAATCATTTGGGTTATCGTTCGCTTATGGTATTTTTTTTATTAGGGTAGTCAAGTAGTGAGCCAATTGGGTTGTTTAGGGGTATTGAGGTTAATACATATTCGGTATCTGCATTAAAAATGGAACCGAAATCCAAAATTTCATCAATTTTTGTACACTGGAACTATTTTAAACAAGTACAATAACGTTAGCAAAAATCACCATCTTAGCGCCCCCCTTGGTAGGATTTAGAATGGGAGTGAGCTGTCAACGAATAGATTTAGCACAGACAAACAGACATAACTCATTGAATATTTCTCACTGTAAAACATCATCGCTAAAACATTACCGCCATCTGTTGAATACACTGTGGTGGGCACTACGCTGAACAGATGGCGATAGTGTGTAAACGTCAAACGCAAGACTATGTGCGCCTCAGGTGGCGGTACTACCAACTACGATATTTTTAAATTGACCGTTAAATGTTTGTTCGATTAACAACTAGCGAGTGTTATGTCTGTTTGTCTGTGGATTTAGTGTCAACGGTCAAAAATTTAAATCTTGTTTTAAAAATCGAAATGACCCAAGTAACAATTTCCAGTTGAAGAAACGCTTTCGTTTTGATTTTGTTCAGCTGCATGTTGAATAATAATTGCACAATGTGTTCACCACAACTTTTATAAAACCCTTGTTTACACTGATTTGGAGAACCTATACAACTGCAACACAAAGGTGTTGTCTAACGTATTCAGTAAAACGTTTACCCAAAATCAATTTCTTGTTGAAGAAACGCTTCCATTGTGATTTTATTCAACTGCATGCTGAATAATAACTGTACAATTTGTTTATTACAACTTCTGTAAAACTCTTGTTTACACTGGTTTGGAGAACCTGTTCAACTACAGCATTATATGTATACGCGGTATAGGAGTAGAAGCAACTTTTATACAACGTTTATAGATACATATTTAAAGTCAAGCTTTATTGTTTTGGTTAAAGCTCTTATACAACGTTTGTAGACACTTCCTGACAGCTGCTTTGAAATTTAGTAGAGAGGAAACCTGAGAGGCGTTTGTTACACTCTTTTATGACTCCTAAATATTAATTGAACAGCAAGCGGTGAAAAGCGTTTATAGCACTTTTCAATGACTCCTTAACAACCGGATAGAAGCAACTTTTATACAACGTTTATAGATACATATTTAAACTCAAGCTTTATTATTTTTGTGAAATCTCGTATACAACGTTTGTAGACACTTCTTGACAGCTGCTTTGAAATTTAGTAGAGAGTAAACCTGAGAGGTGTTTGTTGCACTCTTTTATGACTCCTAAATAATCATTGTACAGCAAGCGGTGAAAAGCGTTTATAGCACTCTTCAATGACTCCTTAACAACCGGATAGAAGCAACTTTTATACAACGTTTATAGATACATATTTAAAGTCAAGCTTTATTGTTTTGGTTAAAGCTCTTATACAACGTTTGTAGACACTTCCTGACAGCTGCTTTGAAATTTAGTAGAGAGGAAACCTGAGAGGCGTTTGTTACACTCTTTTATGACTCCTAAATATTAATTGAACAGCAAGCGGTGAAAAGCGTTTATAGCACTTTTCAATGACTCCTTAACAACCGGATAGAAGCAACTTTTATACAACGTTTATAGATACATATTTAAAGTCAAGCTTTATTGTTTTGGTGAAAGCTCTTATACAACGTTTGTAGACACTTCCTGACAGCTGCTTTGAAATTTAGTAGAGAGTAAACCTGAGAGGCGTTTGTTGCACTCTTTTATGACTCCTAAATAATCATTGTACAGCAAGCGGTGAAAAGCGTTTATAGCACTTTTTAATGACTCCTTAATAACCGTTGTGTAAGTACTCACAATATTCACATATTAAAATTAGTTTAACAATTGTAGTGGTACGCCAAAATAATTACTTGTACAGTTTTTATTAATTTAATTTATTTGTGCACATTGAAAAAATATGTAATTATGCCATAATTCACATTCTGTGATCATGGAGGAAGTAGTAACAAGCATCTGTTTAATCTTTGATTGATATTCTTTCAATTAATCTCTCTAATCATTAATTGAGAGAATTTATCTAGAAATGTTATCGTTGATTATATGATATATGTCTTAAATTAATGATTGCATTTATTAATAACACCTATATATAATTTACCTCTACTCCACCGAGGGTCTCTCGAAGCAAGATTCGAACTCATGATCCCGGATTGCCAGCCGCTTCTGTTTCCATCTGCTCTATTCTTGAATACATATTTTGATCATATGAGAGAAGTATATTAAGCTCATCTGGAGTGACTACTCTTGCAGTCGAATAATCATTGCCTTATGGTCATATAAACGTGCCTATCACTTGTGCTATTTTTAGCAACAAAATTGTGGTTGGTGGTTGGTCGAACGTAAACAATCATTTAAGAGTGCTCCAACAGCTTTTAAAACTTTTAATCAAATGGCAATACAACTACATTCTTGTTCAACTCTGGAAGCTATTATTCAACGTTTGATCAACTCAGGTGTTTTATAAGATCTTCCAATGGTTTGTTTTGATGCGTTTATTCCACGTTCTATATAGCTCTTGTCAATCGGTTTAACAAAGGTGCTATAAAAGTTATCGTAGGTCTTATAAAGCATATAGTTAAACCGAACGTAAACAATCATTTAAGAGTGCTCCAAGCAGCTTTTGAAGCTTCTAACCAAAAAGGCAATACAACTACATTCTTGTTCAACTCTGGAAGCTATTATTCAACGTTTGATCAACTCAGGTGTTGTATAAGAGCTCCCAATGGTTTGTTTTGATGCGTTTATTCCACGTTCTACATAGCTCTTGTCAATCGGTTTAACAAAGGTGCTATAAAAGTTATCGTAGGTCTTATAAAGCATATAGTTAAACCGAACGTAAACAATCATTTAAGAGTGCTCCAAGCAGCTTTTGAAGCTTCTAACCAAAAAGGCAATACAACTACATTCTTGTTCAACTCTGGAAGCTATTATTCAACGTTTGATCAACTCAGGTGTTGTATAAGAGCTCCCAATGGTTTGTTTTGATGCGTTTATTCCACATCCTATATGGCTCCTGTCAAACAGTTTAACCGAACGTAAACAATCATTTAAAAGTGCTCCAAGCAGTTTTTGAAGCTTCTAACCAAAAAGGCAATACAACTACATTCTTGTTCAACTCTGGAAGCTATTATTCAACGTTTGATCAACTCAGGTGTTGTATAAGAGCTCCCAATGGTTTGTTTTGATGCGTTTATTCCACATCCTATATGGCTCCTGTCAAACAGTTTAAACGAACGTAAACAATCATTTAAAAGTGCTCCAAGCAGTTTTTGAAGCTTCTAACCAAAAAGGCAATACAACTACATTCTTGTTCAACTCTGGAAGCTATTATTCAACGTTTGATCAACTCAGGTGTTGTATAAGAGCTCCCAATGGTTTGTTTTGATGCGTTTATTCCACATCCTATATGGCTCCTGTCAAACAGTTTAACCGAACGTAAACAATCATTTAAGAGTGCTCCAAGCAGCTTTTGAAGCTTCTAACCAAAAAGGCAATACGACTACATTCTTGTTCAACTCTGGAAGCTATTATTCAACGTTTGATCAACTCAGGTGTTGTATAAGAGCTCCCAATGGTTTGTTTTGATGCGTTTATTCCACATCCTATATGGCTCCTGTCAAACAGTTTAACCGAACGTAAACAATCATTTAAGAGTGCTCCAAGCAGTTTTTGAAGCTTCTAACCAAAAAGGCAATACAACTACATTCTTGTTCAACTCTGGAAGCTATTATTCAACGTTTGATCAACTCAGGTGTTGTATAAGAGCTCCCAATGGTTTGTTTTGATGCGTTTATTCCACATCCTATATGGCTCCTGTCAAACAGTTTAACCGAACGTAAACAATCATTTAAGAGTGCTCCAAGCAGCTTTTGAAGCTTCTAACCAAAAAGGCAATACGACTACATTCTTGTTCAACTCTGGAAGCTATTATTCAACGTTTGATCAACTCAGGTGTTGTATAAGAGCTCCCAATGGTTTGTTTTGATGCGTTTATTCCACATCCTATATGGCTCTTGTCAATCGGTTTAACTAAGGTGCTATAAAAGTTATCGTAGGTCTTATAAAGCATATAGTTAAACCGAACGTAAACAATTATTTAAGAGTGCTCCAACAGCTTTTATAACTTTTAATCAAATGGCAATACAACTACATTCTTGTTCAACTCTGGAAGCTATTATTCAACGTTTGATCAACTCAGGTGTTTTATAAGAGCTCTCAATTGTTTGTTGGGGAATGTCTACGGGATCGATAAAAAATATCGTTGTGCTCAGAAAACGAAGCTTTCCCGAAAAAAAAATACAGTGAAATTTTCAGTTGAAACAATGCTCTAACCGGGGGGCGACACATGCTAAATCTCAATTCTAGATGCTCAAAAAATCTCACACTAGCAAATCAATCTTTGAAAAATCATCTTTCATTTCTCGCTGCTACTTGCATCGTGCTTCATCTTTTTGCAGGAAATCTTCAAAATCGACATAAATCTTCCTTTTATCTACTCAGCGTGCGTGCAGCTAACCACAGCAACACACAATCTTTTCTGCATCGTAGATAGAGTCGTCCCCCTCGGCTCTAACATTAATATTTATTGTAGACAATAAAAATGATTGTTATAATCAGGGTTGCTTCCACTCACTTGCTATAAAAACATATTTTTCGGAATTATGCAATCATTAGATGATATAATGATATGCTGCACTTGTAAGTAACGAGAAGAGAGTCTAAATTATGTGTTTGACTCATAAAACCTGTCAAATTTGCTATAAGAGCGTCACAATAAGCGATCTTATGATTCGTGAGCGTTCACTCAGAGTGAGCACTCACGAGTCGTAAAATTGCTGATTGTGACGCACTGAAAGCAATATTGACAGATTTTATGTGTCAAACACATACTTCACGTCCTCTTCTTGTAACTTACAAGTACTAATTATCAGTATACCATCTCACGATTTCATAATTCTAAAAAACATTTTTTTATAGCAAGTGAGTGGAAGTAACCCTGGTTATAATGTTGTACCCTTCCGAAAACGGCAAAAGTGCTACCTATAGATGTACAATAAAGGTACATAATAAAATGTCGTTACAATGATTTTTATCGTATTTTTCATTTATTTAATTGTAAACATGATTCGATCATGAACAATAATGAACAACTCTATTCGTCACGAACAATAAAAATAAATCTAATTGATGCATGCAGACTATGAGAGGATCAGCAACACTGCCAATGTAATCAAGATAGGTGCTGCCCGTATGGCTCTGGCTTCGACAGTTCGTTTGGCTGACCGATATCGGACTTGCTCTATTCGTTGCCAAGTTAATTGAACGCCTACGACCAGATCGGTTTGAGTTGAATTCAACTCACCTGCCTCATAATCAGTCAATAATCATACAATAATAATAAAAAAATCCACCACTTGAAGATACCAGGAAGGAATTCTCAGGTGTAACCATATTTTACGATCTGCTTCACCTATCTCTGTACCTCATTGCCTCTATATATGCATTTCGGTTTATTTGAAAAATTTCCATCTGTAAAATTTAAGTGAAAATTTACCAAATGGAGCACAGCCTTAGTACACCAAAAGTGTAAGCGCCAACAAGTGCGAGTTTCACCAACCAAAGGTGCAACTGATATCTACACCCTGAATTATGTCGGTGTACGACGGTGTAACTCTGCGGTGTATATACCAACACCGCAAAAACGAAAACGACAAGTACAATTTGTTGCAGTGTAGCAATAATGCTTCTTTATTTATCAAGGCCTTTTGTTTTGCTCCCAAATTTCGCATTATGCTGTGACGGACAACGTATAAAAGGTGGCGTCGTGTTGACATAAGCACACTTGACTTCCTTTCATAGTTGGTAGAACGATCCAGTTTTAACTGGAAATTATTCCGCAAATTAGAGTTTATTTGGTATAAAGTTCCAACAGTGTTGGCTGGCTAGTGCAATAATAATAATGTCCATGCAAATCGAACAACAACACGTTTGTCGAATCTGTCTTCAGGACGCCAGAGTTGACTATTACGAACCAATCAATATGTTCGAGCCGAAACTAGAGGTATGGATGTTTTAAACTGCAGTTTGTGTTGAGGTTTAATCACTTTGTTTTTTTTTAAAGCAATCAGAATTCCCTCTAGTGGAAGCGCTTACGGTAATCTGTGGTCTGAACGTGAGTTCCATTTTTTTTATAGTGGATATCGTTAATCTTCTACACTTCCGGTTTTAGGTAACTAAAGAAGACGACTATCCCAAACTGATTTGTTTGAACTGCCTTTCTCAGCTAAGAGATGCGTTCAAACTACGACTGCTTGCCCAACGTTCCCAGGAACTTTTCAGTTCCATACTGTGCAATACTATTACCAAATCCAAACCGGAGTACAAAAGCGTGGATGTACTATCTGATGATGTTTTGAAGTCAAAATTTTTCGACGAAAGTGTGACTGTAAAAAGCGATGCTGAAGATCACTCTAATTTGCAACGGATTTACTGCTGTGGTTGTGATGAGTCATTCGATAGCGAACAACAGTTGCGGAGGCACTCCAATCACGAGCATCGTCCCAAGAAACTCATGGCGCCCACAAAGAGACGAATGATTAGTTGCCACGTTTGTTATGTGCAGATGAAAGAAGACGATTGGGAGGCTCACAGAGCCGGTAAAAACGCTCTTAAATCGTTGATGGTATGTGATTTTTGCAAATGTAATTTTACTACCACAGTAGGAATGAACAAGCATCATAAAATGTATCACGCCAATGGCCTGTACAAATGCTGTGGTTGCAGTTTTAAAAGCAAAATAAAATCGGAACTTGAAGAGCATTCTTTACTTCATGAAAAGGGGGATCCAAAGGGAACGACTCGAACCAAGAAGTATAAGTGCTCGATATGTTATGTTGAGTTCAAAAGCTTCGAAGAGATAAGAATGCACGATCGACTTCCATATCGTAGGGCAAAGCAAAGCGAGAACGATGCCAACAAGCTAACCGAATCATCATCAGTGACAGTCTGTTGCGGATGTGTGAAAGTTTTTAAATCGATTTCACAATTGAAGGAACACCAGCAGAACGAACACAAACAGGAAAGCGTTCCGAATGCGACTGATCCTTTGTCAGTTCAGTGCAATGCATGCCATAAGCGGTTTTCGCATAAACGTTTGCTCAAGCAGCACATGCATTCGACCTCGAAGAAAAAGTTTTTCGGCTGCTCTGAATGTCCCGTGACTCGCCGTAGCATTGACGAAGTATTGGACCATGCAACAACCCATACCGGAGCGAAAGCTTTCCTGTGTTGCGGCTGTCAGAGGGGATTCTGCTCGAAGGAGGAACTCAAACAGCATTCTCTCGAAGAGCACGCCATTCGACCAAAGTTTTACCACGACGACGACTACGAACAGAAGCGTCCCTTTCTGTGCGATATATGCTATCGACGGTACAAAAGCAAACTGGATCTCGTCCATCACCAGCAGCTCGTTTACGACGCAAAAGTCCACATGTGTGAAGTTTGTGGGAAGGGTAAGCTAAGGAAGGAAATGTTATCCGATGATTATTACATCGGCAAATGATCATCTCATTGTAGGTTTCCACCAAGCAAGAACTCTCGATCTGCACATGGCCACGCACGTGGAACAAGCCGACCATCCCTGTTTCACATGCGGTAAAAAGTATCGACATGAAACACTGGCGCGCCACTGCATGCTAAGGCACAAGCGTCCAACAGAGCATCGATGTCGGATTTGCCAGGCCGTCTTCTCCGACAGTAGCAATCTAAATTCGCATTTGATTTCTCACTCGGACGTCCGCAAGCACAAGTGCCAGTTATGCGAGGAAACCTTCAAACGGCCGGGCCACCTCAGGATGCACATGGAAACGGCTCACACGCAGGAAAGCAACTTTCGCTGTCGGCACTGCTCGAAACAGTTCAGTACACCGTCGACGTTGAAAAGACACGAAATCGATCACACCGGGAAGTATCCGTATCGGTGCGAAGTTTGCGGCAAACCGTTCAAGACTCGTAAATATTACGTTGAACACTACGAGAAGCACATCGGGGAATCGGCAAAGGTGTATCGGTGCCATCTGTGCGAGGAGCGCTACAGTAGGCAGTACTTCTTGTCCAACCACTTGAAGTTCTCCCATCGCATCGAACCGACGGAGGTTGGATGGAATGCAAAGTTCAAGCAGACTGTCGTGAGTGACGGAGATAAACCGGATGACGCAATGGAAGATGGTGGGGAACAAGGTACCCGTGACAAAGTATGAACATTTTTGCCGTCCGCTCCAAGTGGGAATATGGGATTCCCAAATTACGTTTTATAATTTGTTAATTTGGTAAGGTTCAATGTTTAAAACAAACATTGTGGAGCCGAACGTCTCTACAACAATTGTGCAATATATTGAAACGCTATTCCCGAGACAATGTCCCAGGTATACGGGCAATTTTATTATACATACAGTGTTTTTTCTTTTGCATGTCTGACGTCCCAGACGGGTTCGACCTGCTGTACAAAGTTGCGCCAACTCGGTTCGTGGCCTCATTCGTTCACACTTCCTAGATCTTGCTCCATTTGGTCAAACCAACCAGAACTACCAGTGTTATCAGTGTCTTTTTTTTTTTTACTAGTTCGTTTATTTACTAGGCTCAGTCGTGTGTGACACTTTGCGGAGCCAAAATCAGTAATGTTTGATTTTACATTTTAAATAGCAGTAGTTCTAGGTTAGTATTGGGTACCAATTACTCGTGGCGGGCTCGAGGTTAATGGGTAACAATTTCGATGGGAAGGAGCTAGGTAGGAAACTGGTTTCTGAAGCCTCCTTCAGATACTACTCTCGGACGGTTGACCAAATCCTGGCTGGGCAGGGGCAAGTAGCACAGGAACAGGAGGATAATAAGACTGGGACACAATGGCGGGAAATTGTTTGGAAAGGATGGGATGGTCACATCAAACTCTAACATCAGACAAACAAAGGAATTCGTAGATCGCTTGCATGTAGGGAAGATCACGTGTTCCCAATACATCTCTTACTTCACGGAAGGGTTGTCTACCTCGGGCCACTAGGGTATCCAATAGTCGTGCTCTGGAGGCGTCATTACCCGGGCAATACCAAACTGCGTGATCGATGTCATCATAACCGGTTCTGCACCTACATATATTGCTGTCAACGAGGTTTATTCTATAGAGATGTGCGTCTAGCGAGTAGTGGTTGGACATAAGTCTTGACATCACTCGAATGAATCCCCGACTTACATCCAGACCTTTGAACCACGCTCTCGAAGAAACATTTGGAATAATGGAATGTAACCACCGCCCAAGAGAATTACTTGTCCAATCGTTTTGCCAACTTAAAAGAGAACTCTGACGTACTAATGGGAAAAATTCATCATGTGAAATTCTTCTATCATAAATCTCGCCTTGTTGTGCGCCCACCTTTGCGAGAGAGTCTGCCTTCTCATTGCCTGGGATTGAGCAATGTGAGGGGACCCATACAAAGGTAATCATATATGATCTTTCGACCAGCAAACTCATCTGCTCCCTTACCTTTGAAAGGAAATAAGATGAGTGCCTACCTTGTTTCATCGACCGAATAGCCTCAATCGAACTGAGACTATCCGAGAAGATGAAGTAATGGTCTATGGGCATATCGGAAATCATCCCCAATGCGAAGTTGATTGCTGCTAGCTCAGCAACATAAACGGAACAAGGTTCCTGAAGTTTCCGAAAGGCGGTTGAGTATTCATTGAAGACGCCGAAGCCAGTGGATCCATCAATGCGTGATCCATCAGTGAAAAATCTTCTATTGCAATTGACTTGTTGGTACTTTTCAGCGAAAATGCGGGGAATTAAGATAGGTCGAAGTTGATCTGGAACTCCTTGAATAGCCTGTTTCATGGAGAGATCATAGTCAATGGGGGAACTGTAGTTAGTAAAGCATACACGAGAGGGGTTATAGCAAGGAAGGCTAATATCCGATGACATATAATTAAGATAGATTCGCACGAATCTAGACTGGATGCTCAATTCGAGCATTTCTTCGAAGTTTTCAATCACAAGGTTGTTACTGACACTACATTTAATCAATATTCTTAATGAGAGTTCCCAGAAACGGTTCTGCAGGGGTTTTACGCCCGCTAGGACCTCTAGGCTCATATTGTGTGTTGAATGCATACAGCCAAGGGCAATACGTAAACAACGATATTGAATGCGTTCCAATTTAATTAGGTGGGTTTTTCTTGCCGAGAGGAAGCAAAAAGAGCCATACTCAAGAACTGAAAGAATAGTCGTTTTATATAGTTTAATGAGGTCTTCCGGGTGAGCACCCCACCATGTCCCGGAAATTGATCGTAGAAAGTTGATCCTTTGTTGACACTTTTGTTTCAAATACGTAATGTGGGTACCCCAAGTGCATTTTGAATCAAACCAGACTCCAAGGTATTTGAAGGTTAAAGATTGGGTAATGTCTCTGCCCAAAAGATTTAGACGCAGTTGGGCTGGAAACCGCTTCCTTGTAAACACTACCAATTCAGTTTTTTGCGGTGAAAACTCGATCCCTAAATTTCTTGCCCAGAAAGACAGATTATTTAGGGAATTTTGCAATGGTCTTTGCAAGATTTCCGCACGTGGACCTCTCATGGAAACCACGGCATCGTCTGCAAGCTGTCTAAGCGTGCATAGATTATCTAAGCAGTTATCAATATCTTTGACATAGAAATTATAAAGTAAGGGACTTAAACATGAACCTTGGGGTAAGCCCATGTAGCTAATTCTAGAAGTTGTCAGTTGACCTAGTTTGAAGGTCATTTGTTTTTCTGACAGCAAATTATACAAGAAATTATTCAAAATACCGGGTAATCCATTACTGTGCAAATTGTCTGACAGTATGTCTATGGAAACCGAATCAAATGCGCCCTTAATATCCAAAAAGACTGAAGCCAATTGCTCCTTGTGCGCAAAGGCCAGTTGAATATCAGATGAAAGCATCGCTAGACAATCGTTTGTTCCTTTACTCTTCCGGAAACCAAATTGCGTATTTGAAAGTAGATTGTTTGATTCAACCCAATGGTCAAGTCTTAATAGGATCATTTTTTCTAATAATTTCCTCAGGCATGATAACATAGAGATCGGACGGTAAGAATTGTGATCAGACGCTGGTTTCCCAGGCTTTTGAATAGCTATTACTTTAACCTGTCTCCATGCTGGTGGAACTATATTGAATTCCATAAATGAATTATACAGGTTAAGTAATCGTCTTTTAGCAATATCAGGGAGGTTTTTTAGAAGGTCGAATTTGATCATATCGCTACCCGGAGCAGAGTTATTCGATGAAAGAAGTGCCATTGAAAATTCCAGCATTGTGAATGGTTCATCCAGAGAACCGTTACTTCGGGCTGTATCCCGTAAAGTTGGTTGTGCTGGAACAGAATCTGGACAAACCTTTTTAGCGAAGTCGAATATCCATTGTGAGGAGTATTCTTCACTCTCATTGGAAAATGAGCGGTTTCGCATATAGCGAGCCTTTTTCCAAAGCGTTGTCATCGAGGTTTCTCTAGAAAGTCCCTCGATAAAAGTACGCCAGTAATTTCGTTTCTTTGCTTTTAGTAAGTTTTTAAGCTTTTTTTCAAGCTTTAGATACTTTTCAAAAAGCTCAGATCTTTCATGTCTACGATAATCTTTAAAGGCATCGGATTTCTCAAGATACAACTTTGTGCATTCGTCATCCCATCCTGGGGTGGCGGGTCTTCTTTTGAGGGATGCACTTGTAACACGTCGTTTCTGAGCTTCTAATGCGCTTTTGTAGATTAGCTCGGTAAAGAAACGATACTCTTCCAGTGGTGGTAGAGGATCGGTAGAATCAATACCAAGAGTTACCGCCGATACAAATTTTTGCCAATCAATGTTCCTTGTGAGGTCAAAAGGAACTTGAATTGACTGATCTGTTTTTAGACGACCACTTTTGATTGAAATAATAATTGGCAAGTGATCACTACCATGGGGATCATTGATAACCTTCCACAGACAATCTAATGATAGTGAGTTAGAGCACAAAGAAATGTCAAGACGGCTCTCTCGAGCAGGAGGGTTTGCTATACGTGTTGCTTCACCAGTGTTCAAGATAGTCAAGTTGAAATCGTCGCACAAATCATAGAAAATACCCGCTCTATTGTCATCGTATGATTCGCCCCAACCAGTACCGTGTGAGTTCATATCGCCCAGTATTAGAACTGGAGATGGAAGGATATTAACTGAACTCCAAAGCTGACGGCGGTTTATGGAAGTCCTTGGAGGGACATATACAGAAGCTATGCAAAGATCTTTGTTCTTCACATTTATTTGGCAAGCGACAATTTCAATGCCTGAAATTATTGGGATTGACATTTTATAGAAGGGGTAGCACTTTTTGATCCCCAAAAGTACGCCACCATATGAATCATCTCGGTCCAGGCGGATAATGTTAAAATCGTGGAAGTTTAGTTCATCTTCAGAAGAAAGCCAAGTTTCACAGAGTGCAAATATATCACAATCAGAATTGTGAATCAAATACTTGAACGAGTCTAATTTAGGTATTAAACTACGACAGTTCCATTGTAATAAAGTGATCATATCTTGATCCTCACTCGACGAATTATCCATCGAAAGATATGAATTCACCAATGAGGGGCCATGATGCAGTCAATTGCTTGAAGTAGTTTCCGACTATAGGAACAAGCAGGTCAATAAGCCCTCGAAGTGGCGATTCGTCGGGAAAGCCGAGGGCATTCAAAATATTATCCACAATGTCCTTAAATTTAATCTTTCCTCGCTTGGACGGGAGAGTTTTCTTTGAATTGCGAGTAGACGTGGTGTTTATTTTTGGTAACCTCTTACGATTACCTTTATAAGGTAGCGGCGGGGTGGAAAAGCTGCAGCAAGGATCAGCTGGAGCAGCAATTACCGATTTGTTCGGCTTTTTCAATGAATCCCCGCTACCTTCAGATTTTTGCATGCTTTTGAGAGTGGTTTTATTTTTTTCCGGCGCACTCCCGGGGAGCTAGTCGGCTTCCTTTTACCGGGGGCGTGTACCTCCGGAGACTCACTCTCATCTGCTATGTCAGAGTCCAGTTCATCGGAAGACAAAATCTCAAAAGTGTTTTCATTTTGAGCGGCTGATGCCAACGAAGCAGAGGTTCCATTTTGCAACTTAACCATTTCTGCAAACGTCAGCTTGGAGCGTTCTTTTATTGAACGCTTCACATTGTTGGTACGCTTCTTGTACGCGGGGCAGTCCTGCAAAGCATGAAGAGGTTCTTTGCCACAGTAAGCACATTTAGTTGCTTCCTGTTGGCAAGCACCCTCCATGTGGTCTTGGCTACATTTGCCACAACGGGGCTTGTTGTCACAAAAAGCAGCTGTGTGACCCAATTTTTTGCAGTTGGTACAATTATATACCCTTGGTACAAAAAGTCGCACCGGGAAAAAAACATTTTCAATTTCTAAGAACTTTGGGAGAACCGATCCAGCGAAAGACACCTGTAATGAGCCTGAAGGGGAATAAGTCTTTTGACCATCTACCGTGGTCGCTGAATACAATATCCTGCAACCCAGAACGTCCACGGTAGATGTAGCAGCATTTTGAAGGCGCCCCATACCTTCCATGACGTCATCACACGTCAGGCTCACTGCAGAGACCACGCCGTCTATCTCCACATCTCGAGATGGGATGTAGACGTAATACTCTTCATTGTAACCCTCGTCGTCAGCAATCTCATTTGCGACTTTATATGTGAGTGCAGTTATACGCAGTTTGTTCCGATTGACCTGATGAAATTCGGTCCCCGGGAAACGACGCGTCAACGTTCTTTTAATCCCTAAGAAGTTTAGGGCTTTCTCTTTCTGCCGAAAGTAGACAACCCAAGGCGAAGCAGAAGACGCCTGGTAATGACGCTTTCTTACTTTATCATTGGGAGGCTTGACGCCCCCCTGTCCTTCATCCATATGAAATTGAAAACTTTCGTTAAGAAGTAATTAATTTTTTATTAAAGAACCACCCTATGTGGAACGATTCCACTGGGGGAGAGACAGACGATTCACAAGCAAACAGTCAGAGGAATGGGTATACAAAAAAACAGATACGTGCTATTATTTGCCCTTACCGTTTCTACTGCTTATACTGTTGCTGCTCTGCCACAATAGATGCCGGTCGTACACACCGTCCGTGCGGTGGCTCACTGCTTTCTGCTGGTTATTGTTTCCAGTCCGTGTGATTGCCACTGTTTAACCGTTCTTGCTGCTAACTACGGCTAATTTTGCGGCAAGAATTTCGATATCGTCGAAGCGGGTTAATGTTGAACAGACCGACCGTAGGCTTCGCCAGGATCGGCTGCTTCCTTCCGAAATGCGCGAGTCACCTAAGGCACAATAACTACTTGCAAATAAAAAACTTTTCGCGGTGAAAAAATACTTTCAATGCAATGCCATGTGACGAGACAACAGACCCTGATGTTGCTCATTCGCTAGCAGAACGTGGAATGATTATCAGTGTCTTGGACATGGTACACTTAGTCTCGTGGAACCCGTATTAAGCACGACTTCCAATGTGTCTCCGAACTGCTCTTTTGGAGTTGTTATCTGACGTCACCAATGATCCGAGGTACACAAATATGGTGTATACGATTCTATAACATTCCCCAGAATGCACAATTCCCCAGAATGTACCATTCCCCAGAAAAGACGATGAAATTAGTAATTTATCACTTTTTTTCGTCATTTGATAGATTGTACGACTTTTCCCCGAAAACCATTCCCCCGAAAGTTATTGCCCCGAATGTAACTTTTCCCCGAAATACAATTTTCCGAATGGCACAGTTCCCAGAAAATAATTTCCCCGAATCTGCGCATCTTCGCTGGTTAACTACTTTTATCGAACAATACCACAATAAACATATTAATGTGCGTCGAATAAAGACAATAGTTTGACTTTCGTTAAAACAAAATGTACAGGTCAAGCTCCTGAAATCGGTGTAATCCTATTTCAGCAGCTTTTGACCTTTCCATGTAGTTTTAACGAAAGTCAAACTTTTGTCTTTATTCAACACATATTGATTTCTTCGTCGCCTTTCGTCAAGGAGTCGCCATGTGACTAATATGTATGGCATGGGGACGCATGATATCTTTTCTTTGTTTGTATGGAGTTTTTTTTTAACGGTCGTACCTATCAAACAAACACACACATTGTATGCAATTAGCTCCATGGATCATACCATATTATACGTCAATGAATGAACTATGATTCAAAGAAGGAAAATTTCTTGCGACAAGCAAAATTTTCCCTTCTTTGTATCACAGCTCGTTCTTTAACGTTTTGAAGAATAAATATCTTACTAATTTATCAAAGCGATATCTCATTGTAATAAAATTGAAGAACTTACGAATTGAAGGGAAAATTTTGTTTGTTGCAAGAATTTTTCCTTCTTTTTATCTTAGTTGATTATTTGACGTATAACTTGGTATGTTCCATGGAGCTAATTGCATACAATGTATGTGTGTGTGTGTGTTGGATAGGTACGAACGTTAAAAAACTCCATACTAATAAATAAAAGATACCATGCGTCCCCATGCAATACATGCTATAGTCACTTTGCGAATCCTTATAGGCCGAATCCAAAATTGTATGGAGCAAGAAGAAAACACCATACACCGATTTCAGAATATTCGGTAAAAAATTACAGGAAATCTGTGAAAAATTACCGAACTGTTTACCGAACGTTCAGCTGTTGAGATTTCGGTGAAATAATCTTAGTGTGTGACCTTTACATGTAGTTTTAACGAAAGTCAAACTATTGTCTTATGCGAACCCCACACGGTAAGAAATATTGTCAATACTTAAAAGTATTGACAATAATATTGATGATGTGAATACAGATATATTGTCAATACCGATGTATTGACATCAATATAAAATGCATTGGCAATACGATTATTGTCAATACAAACAGTCGTGTAGAGTCCACTTTAATTCGACACACATTGATATGTGTATTGTGGTATTGTTCGATACAAGTAGTTAACCAGCGAAAGATTTGATGAAACTAACACAATTTTCCCTTCTTTATATCAAAGCTCAGTCTTTATGCTCATTACAATCAGATATCAATTTGATAAACCGCCAAATGTCATAACAAGTCATAACCACAAACTTTATCTAGGGTGTTGAACGACTTTGTTTTGTTTATCAATATTCAGCAAAGAAATTTTTTCAATTTCATATAGATAAGTTGTAACAAACCCAAGGATCATATTTAAATAGATCGCACAGTGTAAATTGTATCTTTCGGGGAACTAGTTCTTCGGGGAAATAGTTTTCGGGAAAACGTTCCTTTCGGGGAACTGGTTCATTCGGGGAATCGTATTTCGGGAATAAAACTTTCGAGGAAAGTGTTTTCGGGGAAAAGTCGTTGGTTATAGAGTTACCACCAAGGTGGCTACATATACACGCTAACTTCAGTTTACTCACAGGGTGAGTCGATCGGACTCACTTTCGTCCGATGTATCGAGTTGTCAAAAACTGAGTAAACGAGAAATGTCAAACTGAGTAAAAGCCACTCAGTCAGCAAAATCCTGGAAAATGTCAACCATGTTGGAGGAAACGTCCTACAAAACGGGTGAATGTTTCACTCAAAACAAGCGGAAATTCCTTCAGGTAAGTAGAAATTGCTTAGGGCAATGGTGTTGAACCCTTTTCTGCTCCGGTATAATGAATCAATAATTGTTTACAGTTCCAAAACAAAACAAAATCAAAACAAAAACCCCATGCAACTGAAAATATCGCTGAGTGGATTTGAATCAGTCTTCGTGAGAACGTCGTTTACTCAAAAGTGAGTCAACATAAGGCTACTCAATTTTGAGTAGCCCTACTTGCCGCTGAGATGAGTACATTCGACTCAATTTTAAGTTGACCAGAATAAGCGTGTAGGTGTTCTAATGTGTCAAATTCGTGATTCAGCCATGTTGGATTTTTGTATGGGACAGCGACCGAGTTTGTTTACAATTTGCTCTAAAACCCCCCGCGACCTCCTCGTCTATATGGTGACAAAGCTGTATCACCATTTATTTACCCACAATTGACGAGTGCACGGATGGATTTGAGTTCACTCACTCGACAAAAAGTGACGCAACAGCGGGGCCCTGTTTACTAAAAATGAACACATATATGTTCATTTTTAGTAAACAGGGCCCCGCTGTTGTGTCACTTTTTGTCGAGTGAGTGAACTCAAATCCATCCGTGCACTCGTCAATGGTTACCACTATTGACCTTTTTGACGTTTAATCATCTTTCTCTATCTAGCACACATGGATGAATGGACGGTTTGTTTTCCCACTAATCTGTTTCCCTCTTGCTCGCACTCGTTCGCTTTAAATGATACAGTACAAGGTGACTACAATAATACCCACCATGATACAGTAGAGTGCGCCGATCAAACGTCAAAAAGCTCTATACTACTGCACCATTTATGTCGAACGAGTGCGAGCAAGAGGGAAACAGATTAGTGGGAAAACAAACCGTCCATTCATTCATGTGTGCTAGATAGAGAAAGACGATTAAACGTCAAAAAGGTTTATATAGTGTGTAAACGTCAAAAGCAAAGGGAATTGACTATGCGCGCCACAGGTGGCGATACTACCAACTACGATACTTTAAATTGACCGTTAAATGCTTGTTAGATGAACAAATTGCGAGTGTTATGTCTATTTGTCCGTGTTGTTACGATAACGAACTAAAAACATAAGTTATTAACAAAAGATAAAGTCGATGAAGAGAATCGATCAATATGTTACTTAGGACGTAATGCATTGCATAAAATTGGCTACTACTACGACGGCCCTGTGAAAATGGTTCTCAAAAGTAACCCAACTGGAACAAGAAGAAGAGTAACTACTAACAGCTGGACACCTTATAAGTAGGCCATTCTAACATTCTACACCCTACTACCAGTACTTTCGGCTATCTTTCGAAATGATCAAGTCGAAGCCACACGCATAGACTTTCAAACATTTATTGTTACTGCCTTAAATCACCTAGGTGTAAATTATGTGTAGGTATTTTCTTTACCTTCTCCGGGGGGGGCTCAACAATGTAAAACATTCTTCCTGTTCGTATAGGGCCACTGCAACCTATAACGGACTGCTGAATCACTTTTTACATTCATTCTTTTTGTTTGTGTTTGCGTATGTGTATGTGTCCATATCCAGGTCCAGTGACCACCATCTCGTTCCATTTCCATTCCTAATCGTTTCTCGTATTCACTAGTAGTCGGTCGTTCGGCTGCTGCTATTCTGGTTTGTTCCATTTTGTTTTGTTTTTAATTTGCATGGAAACAAGTGTGAATCTGGGTGTAAAGTTATCGACTGTTTACTTCTCTATTCCCTAAAAAGTTGGTTTGTTCTTCAAGTTAGTTTGAATCTACAAAGATTTGGAAATTTGTCAGAACCTTCTCTGACGATTGATGCTACGGAAATGGTACGAACTAAGAACTAGATGTATTTAGTATCTTAATTGACGCCGTGAAACACGGTCATATTTGCGTTTTACCACTGCCTTTCACAGTAGTCAGCACTGTTAAAAAAAGTTACATAATAATTAATGTTAAAAATGATTTCAGCGAACGAAATAGAAGACTTTCTACTAATATGAAATGATCGAATATTTTTTCTCAATTTATTGATTGAATTGAGTTGTGTATTAACAATCTACTATGTGAAGAAGAGGAGCACATTAATTCCTACCAGCGCGAAAGGAACATCGAAGTTGAGCGACCAAAGAGAGTGTGTGTGAACTTAGTCTAAGCAGCAAGCATTCACAATATGATCTTATGTACGAATTAAGGGTAAAAGAACATAAAAAGCTAAAACTGTAAAATTATCTCACACAATTGTATCTAATAGATTGCGGTTCCCTAGCTGTGTACCATATATAGCTGGACTTGTGGATTTGTTTGTTTGTTTTTGTACACCACCGAGATAAGATCGAGATCCGACGATCAGGGCTGCGACGTCGACGGCGGCGAGCCAAGTGCTACCACCGGTGTCGGTCATCATTTGGAGATGCCCTTTTCGAGCTCTTCGATTTCCTTCAAAATTTCCGGCTTCCGTTTGGCCTTGTCAATCTGGTCCTTATCCGGATGGGGACCGTCGTTCGATTGTAACCGCTCTTCGATGAGTTCAATTTCACGAATCTTCTTACGTAGTTTACGCAACTTTTTGCTGAGATCAGTCTGACCATCGCCGACGTTATTGGCCGTAAGCTGCAGACCGTTCACAGCCTTGGTCACTTCTTCAATCCGTTGCTGTTGAGCCTTGGGGTTTTTGTGATTCTGAAATGCGTTGTTGGGCATTAGATGCAAGCAGTACAAAGCATAGCGATTACCTGTTGTGATTGCTGCTGCTGCTGTTTACGGGCTTGTTTTTGATCTTCCTTTTGCTTCTGCTCCAGCAGCACATCTGGCAGTTCGATGGCTTTTTTCTTCGGTTTAGCATTCGTAGGCTTGGCGCGTTGCTGATTAAGCTTGTTATCACCGTTCAAAATGAGCAATCCTGGTACAGGGTTCTGTGGTGGCCGTCGATTTGCTTCCGCTTCCCGCTGTTGCCTGATTCGTTGCTCCTTCTCTCGCTTCTCCTTGGACTTTTGAGCCATCTCTGGCGTCATTCCCGGAGGCAGGAGCGGTTTCTGGGCGAACAACTTCCCTTTACTCTCATACAAGGGAACTTCCTCCTGGGGGACATAGCCATCCCGGACTCGTCTTGGTTTCCGCCAGGTTCCGTCAGGACGCTGTGTAGACGGAATAAACTTCCCTACGGTGACACCAGAGATCACGTAACAATAATCCACAGAGAAGCACCCACCAACCAACTCCAAACTTACCTTGACTATCGGTCTCGTATGTAGTCATTGTTCCAAAAATCTTCACCACATTCACTTTCCGATATCAGCCTCAAAACACTGCAATCCGAGAGGGCAATAATTATTTATTAGTAAATCAAAAGGAGCAACCCCACGGACGGGAGACGAAGCGCCAACCTTTCTTTCTTTTTAGTGCACCGAATTCGGAAGCGAAAACTCCACCCTGCCACCTTGGAAACTGCACCGTCGACCGCCGGAGCACTGCCGAACGAACGGGAAACAGCAAACAAACCGGAAGGACAGATTTATTTTCTCACAAATAGCAGCGATTTTTCTGCTGTTGTGAAAAATGCAATCCTTCTTTTTTTGCTTCGCTTTTTTCCGTCCCCGCGACGAAGAACAAGCGCATCCACAGTGAGAAAAAAACAACACGGCTGGCTTTTGCTGATGGCTGACGTTCGTGCGACAGTTCGACTGTCATTTGATAGGGAGTACGTTCGATGGTGATGAAGTGCGTTCGCAACGGTTAAGGTGATTTCCCCTATATAGGCAGTGCCTCTACACGGAGAAACGAAACAACTCAATATTGAGATAAAAAGTACTTAAAAATAAGTACTTCTCCAACACTACTGTTTTGGATACATTTCTGTTCTCATTGATGAGTACTTTAAGCTTAATTTTAAAGTACAACAATAACTCTTATTCTTCGTTAATTATGCTAAAACAGTAGTCTTGAGAAAGTTCTTACTTTTGCGATCTTTTTATCTCGATTTTGAGTTGTTTCGTTTTTTACGCTATGAAAGTATCCAAAATCAAGTGTTGCGATTGCACTTGGTTTTGGATGAAAAATCGCAGCGTGCGCCATATGCATTTTGGTTTTTTTGTCGCCTGGCGAAAGCAACAGATCAACAGTTGAAACTACATATTTTTTAGATATTAACCTGAACGGACTATTCAATTTGGTAAGTTTACTTATCCCACATGGAGAGTTATAAAAAAATTGAAATTTGTAATTCCCAGGATCCCAAGAGATAAGGAATGGTGTCCGGATCTGACAATGGAAGTGTCCCGATTTCCGGTGGGCATAGTCCAGTATTCGCGTCACTTTTTTCCGAACAAATTTGCCAGCGTGATCGGCAAAGGAATTCTGAGATTTGGAGCATCTCATATGCTAAGAGTAGGTGGTTAGCTGATTGAAATTTGCTGTGCAAATAGATATCTAAAGTAAAATTCATTTCTAGATCCTAACACTGGACTGATGGCCTGATGGTGCCTCAACTGATGCAAGCCCGATTCCAACGTCCTATTGAATTTATCGGAATACAGAAAGGACAACGAGTTTGCTGTAAAGAAGATTGAAATATACAGCGAAAGGGAGTATCATTTCAACCAATGTTTTATTTTGATAATTTTAAGTTGGATGAGTATTTATAAAAAAATAAATAGAACTGCTATAACTGATTTGTAATGCTTAATTTAAACATTGTAGAAAAATTACAATCAAATTTTCTGGAAATATTTTCTAAATCAGTAGTCGATATTAAGTTCTTTTTATCATATATTCGCTTTTCATGAAACAGCTACATTTCACTCAACACGATGTCTTTGCAAAATACTCAAAATTGGATACTTCGCAAAGAACGCAGTTTTGACTGGTTGCACTTAGCTGTCAAGATGAGTACAAAACACTTAATGTTGAGTCGTTTCGTCATCACTAGATGAATGTGAAACGTCATTTCAAATATAAGGACCATACATAAATAATGATAAAATTTGAAAGGGACCGGGGCTAATCACAAATTACATCCCCAAGGTAACTGAAATAAACACTAGTGTTCACCGGTTGGTACAAGTATTATTAAGCATGCAGTTTAATAAAATCATCAAGATGTCGTTTCTTCAATAGGCAATTGTTTGTTGGGTATACACAGCAAAAAAAATGTAATATCGATCAATGTAATTCAAGCTGATGTATGAAATAATAATGTAATAGCAAAAAGCAGATACAATATTACATCAATGGATGTAATTTTGTTCGCAAAATCGATGTACATCGTACAACATTATATTACACAACCGATGGATTGACCTCCCTAATAAACGTGTACCATATACTGACGATATCTTAGATGGTGCGACCATACCATATAAAATTGGGATGATATCCCGAATTGGCGGTTAGGTGCATCTTATGGTTATTGTTTATGCGGGCTGGTTCCAGCAATTTTTTTTTGTGTAGTATAGATATTATAAATTCCATAGATAAGCGGAGGCAAAGTATAATGTAGCCAAACTAACTGTCAGCTAGTGTAGCCAAACGAGCATGACGTCATCATGGTGTTGTTTGAGGGATAAGTATTGTAATATTATGAGCACAAAACGCTTTCCACACTCCACATTCCGATTTATTTCGCGGACAATGGAAGAAGAAAAAATAAAGCAACCCATTCCTCGATTAATTATTGCAAAGATTTGCTTTGCATTTCATTTTGAACTTTTACGCACGAAACAAAACAAAACTGCACAACGAAGAGCTCTATGATGGCATGAACTTTTTTCACGGTTTTCAGATCATTTATTTTTCAGGGTTGCTAAAACAACTTTTCGTGCCTCCGCTTATCTATGGAATGTATACATATAGTATATAGTATATAGTATATAGTATACATATAGTATCTATACTGCTCATAAAAGCATAACTGTCCCATATGAATAGGAAATCAAGCAAAGATGGGACAATTATGCAAGTATCGGCTGTATAGTCTATAGCTATTTCAGGGGAAACATGTCAGAAGGGTCTAACTCGAAACGTAAACAATGACTTGGATCGTCGGTTTCTTACGAATGATAACACACCCACTCAATCTAACTAAATCATCTGAAAGAGCAATGTTTGTTCTATGAGCTGGTGTAGTCAGATTCCGTGGGTTTGTGGTCATGCAAGAGAAATCGACGTTCAAAGTAATTGTTTACGTTTCGAGTTAAATCCTTCTGTCATGTTTCCCCTGATTTTGCGGGGATGTGTTGTCATTCTTTACTTTTCGAGTTAGACCCTTCTGGCATGTTTCGCCTGACTAATAAAATAACACGCTCGGCGCGCTCGGCACACTGATAAAATTTCAAAGATTGTTTTTATGTGTCCCACACATGATTTTTTGCAATGTGATCAACACATGATATCTATGTGTCAAGCACATACTTAATATGTGTACACATAAAAGCCATGTGTAACCACACATACTATACATTTGACTCATAAATTTCATGTGCGCTTCTGGGTGGATTCTGTTTATGTGTGGTCACATGAAAATCATGTGGAATTTTACATGGAAATTCGTCAATAAAAATGTGTGGAATTCTATGAGTGCACAGAAATTCAAAACAACCCAAAATTAAGTTCTTTTCACTCATCTCCCATGTTCCGTACGATAAGCCAAATTTGGGTAAACCGGCTCAAAGTAGTTTGCATTTAAGCACGGCAAAAAAAATTACCCATCGCTAAGTTATTTTCAATTTTTTCTACCCAAAATTAAGTTCAATTAACTCAAATTTGGGTATATCGCATATTACTCAATTTTGGCTTCTCGTACGGAACTAGACGGTTGAGTCGAATCTTTCGTTCTATTTTTGACAACAATAGCGAGAGGAAATGAAACGGGCAGAGGTCAAATAACTCAAATTTGAGTTTAAAAAACCCAAGCGGTGGGTAGTTTTGTTTTTCTGTGTGCATAGCTTAGAAGCGATGAACGTGCTCCGTTTCGTCATCAAAACAAAAATCTTCATCCAAACGTCACCTGTCGAACCAAACGAGTGGACGTCTTGCAAAAAAAAAAAATTTCGAAAAATTTGTGCAAATTTTTTTCGAGGAAGCTTTAGCTAGAAAGGTAAATCCTCAGGTTAAAATCAAATCTTATCCAACTCTGTAGGTCAAATCTGGCAATTTCCAGGATTTCCGTGGTGAATCTTGTGTGTGTGTCGTCCCCGTGTGTGACAGGAACAACTTGAACAACACTGAAGGTGAAAGCACTTTTTTTTGCTTGAACTATAAATTCAATCCAACATCAGCTTAACAAATTGCATCACTTTTCCAAGTCTTCAACTAACAAATAAAACTAGGAGACTACAGCCATTAGCAGTTTCTAATTAATTGATAATATTTACTCGTCGCACTTCCCACAGTTTGTCTTGTCGGTACCTAACTAGTTGAGTAAGAAAGAGTTTAAGAACGAAAACGATGGAGTCTACAGGAGCTCCCCCGAAACAGGTACCTTTGGCCATGTGTTTTAGTGGCTGTGATTGTTGATTCGTGTTTCCATTCGTTTGAATGATCTTTTATTTCTCACATAATGTCTAACATCTTTGCACGTTGCTCTTCTGCACTATTTCCGTGTATTTTTCAAAATTTGCATGTCTTTTCTGTAGCGTAGAGGAACATAATTAACTTGGAGGTTCTAGTCGCACAGTTTGGCAGGATATATTTGAAACTAACGTTTTGATTTGTGCATTTGTTTAGAAACGGCGCCCGCGAAAGCACAAGCCAAAGCAGCAACCGGCTACGCAGGAAGTGACCGTCCAGCAACCAGTTGCTGTTCCGAGTCCACCTAAAACTGAAACAAACAAGGAAAACATTCAGCAGCAGGAACAGACCGCTCCGCTCAATCGAAATCCAAGCAAACGCCACCGAAAACGAAACAGAGGAAAGAAACCGGAAAGCCAAGACCAACAGGTACAGCAGATTTCTCTGGAAGAAATTTTCCCCGGGACGAAGGTTTATACGTTAGACAATCAGACGGTACCGAAGAAGGAAGAAACTGTGCAACAGCCTACGAGAGGCGATAAAGGCTCAAAGCAAGGGAAAAGGTCAAATTTGGTTAAAAATCAAACAGTTGAGAATACTGAATCAGAACAGATATTTCCTGCGATCAAGACTGATTCGCTGGTAAGTACAACTAACGCATTGTCTGTGGAAGACATCCGATCGGGAGATATCTTCCCTGCCGCTGATATTTATTCTTTCGAAAATAATGCTCTACCAAGAAAGGTAAAGATTGTACAGTGGGTTCAGAAAGTGTCGCATCAAAAGCCGATTAAAGCCATCGCTGGCATCGAAGACATTTCACTGCAGGAAATCTTTCCGGTAGATCAAAACCGAAGTAAACCATCCCCAGAACAGCAAACTATGGACCCTCCCAAGACTGAGAAATCCCGAGAAGAGGTGCTTGTCGAGCGAGAGGCCAAGAAAGCTGCTAAGGCAGCGGTTAAAAATAAGGATAAGGCCCCACCGAAACCATCTCCGCAGCCAGTTCCATTGCAAAAGTCCAGCACGGACTCGAGTATTTCTGAAAAGCTCGACAAGCTGCATATCTCAGAGCCGTCCTGTAAGACAGCGGCTAACGCTCAACCAGTTGCTACCGCACCAACACCAGATGCTAAGCAACTAAGTAAGGCCGAACGTAAAGCCCAATTCGAGGCTCAGAACCTTAATTTGGCCAAGGCGAAGCCGGAAACTAAACCAACATTATCGAAAGCTGAACGACGAGCTGTACAGGAAGCACAAAGAGCTGCCAAGGCCGTAGCTCAGGACAAGAAAACTGCTCCTGCCGTGAAGGCTAAAGCAGAACCTGCTGTCAAACCTTTAGGAGCTAAAAAGGAAGGTTCCCCACAGAAACATGCAAAGAAATCTGCCAAGGCAACAGACGCGCCCCAGCAGCAGCAACCGCACATGGTCAAACTGTTCAACCATCTGTACATGAAGAAGTTTGCTGCATCGGAGATTGTCAACTCGACCCAGCTTCATCCGGCGATCACCAAGCTGGGTCTGCAGTATGCCGAAGGCGTCATGGCAGGTTCCAAAGCACGGTGCCTGGCCTTCCTGAAGGCCCTGATGCAAATGATCAAGGATTATGAAACGCCCCCGGAGAAGGAATTTTCTCGCGGTTTTGAAGAGGCCCTCAACCCGAACATTACCTACCTGCAAAAGTGCCGTCCATTTTCCGTCTCGATGACCAATGCACTAAAGTACATCAAGATGTACACCCGGCAGCTGAATGCCAAGGAATCGGACTCGGATGTAAGTATTCTGTAAATTTGAATACAAATCCAAATCATACAAGCGTTCATTTTCAGCAAAAGGAATTCCTCCTGGACGCCATTGACACATACGTTCGGGACCAGATCGAGAAGGCCGAGGAAGCGATCAGCATTTCGGTGCAGGACAAGATCTACGACGGCGACATCATTCTCACTTACGGGTGCTCATCCCTGATCAAACACATCCTGGAGGAAGCGAACCGTCGGCAGAAGAACTTCCGCGTGGTCATCGTAGATTCACGACCACGCAACCGGGAGCACGAAATGCTTCGCCAGCTGGTGGTCCAAGGAATTGACTGCACCTGTGTACTTATCAACGCCATCAGCTACGTGATGCCGGAGGTTACGAAAGTGCTGCTCAGCGCACACGCTCTGCTGGCAAACGGATGTGTCATGTCCCGTGTTGGGACGGCCCAGATCGCACTGGTTGCCAAGTCCTACAACGTTCCGGTGTTGGTGTGCTGCGAAACGCACAAGTTTAGCGAGCGCGTGCAGACGGATGCTTTTGTTTACAATGAAATTGGTAAGCTCCTTGTCGGTGGTGCTTCCGAAAATAGCAAATTAATCCCGCAATTTCAGGAAACCCCAACGACCTTATCCTGCACTCGGGAACCCGGCAGAATCGATCCTGCAATCCGTTGGCCGATTGGGAATCGATCAATCACCTGACGCCGCTCAACCTGCACTACGACGTGACGCCGCCGGAGCTGGTGACGGCCGTGGTGACTGAAGTGGCCATCCTGCCCTGCACTAGCGTTCCCGTTATTCTGCGCATCAAACCTTCCGAGGTTGGCTACTAGTTTCGAGGGGTTTGGGATGAGATGGACTGTTTAAAATATCGAAATTTATAATAATAAATGCAAAAATTATGTCAGTATCATTTGCTTCCAATTTTAAACCGTTAATTCAAAAAAAAAAATCAGATTATTTCAGAATGTTGCTGGATGCTTTATTATAATAATTCACGTCACATTCATATGAAGTGGTACAGTGGTTTTGGGAATAGAATTGATCATTTTAGATGGTCAAGTTTTGAACCCACCACAGCATGCTTTTAGTGCTACTGTATATGGACGATCACATGTAAAATACTGTGGTAGCCACAGCATAGTTCCTACAAAACCTCAGCATTTTCATTGATCCATTCCGACGCGATAGTGATTCATATTCTTAAATCGTGGAATTATCGGACCAATTAATTTTTATCGGAATGTCAATATCTGAATATTTGATAATTACCTAGTTTTGTATTTTCTTTTTATAAATTTGTGGTCAATCCGAGAAAAAAAATGGTTAAACACATTCTGCTCAAAATTGGTAGAGCTACCCTGAATGCAAGACATTCCCGCAACACGTTCACAGCTGCAATTGCATTGGAAACTGGATTTAGGGGATTTAGATGCCCCCACCTACCATGTTGCGAACGCCCATGCAATGCTCATTTCAGTAGCTGTTGTCATGCGTGCACGGTTAGAAAAAAGTACCCAAAATAAAGTTCTTTTCACTCATCTCGGCACTATAACCAGCATTTTACGAGCGCTTATGGCAGCCGAGGATCACCAGGAATATAACCAACAATCAATACGAAACTAACGATTTTAAATTGGCTCACCACTTTAGTAGCCTATTGGTCCCAAGCAAACGATTAACGTACCCTATTCTAGTCGAAATTCTAGTACTACGCAATGTTTGTTTTGATTCGCTATGAAAGTTTGACAGATAAAATTAGGGGTTCGTGATTTTTCCTATGTTTCGAGAGTACCAGCAACAATCAATACGAAACTAACGATTTTAAATTGGCTCACTGCTTGACTAGCCTATTGGTCCCAAGCAAACGATTAACGTACCCCAATCTAGTCGAAATTCTAGTACTACGCAATGTTTGTTTTGATTCGCTATGAAAGTTTGACAGATAAAATGAGGGGTTATTGGTTTTTCCTATGTTTCGAGGGGTGAAGCGATTAGCTTGGCACCGAAGATAGTACCAGAGCTGAGTCAAAAAGTTGAGCACGTTATTTCGGGACCTTCTAGTCTTAGAGTTACCTCTATGGTACCAGAGCTGAGCCAATAAGTTGAGCACAGTTCTTCAGAACTTTTTGGTCTTAGAATTACCTCTATGCCATTATCAAGTATTGGGAAATTGCCGTAAAAGCTCTACGCAGATGTCACCACCACAGTTTGATTTTGTCTGTGGTTTGATAATGATAATGCTGACAGGCTGCATTCCTATAAGGGGCTGTTCATGAACTACGTAGACAGTTTTGGGGGGGGGGGGGGGTGGCAATTATCCACGGCACTTCCATTTAAAAAAAATATTGTATGGACAATTGTCTACGCAGGGGGAGGGGGGTCAAGAATCCCTAAAAACTGTCTCCGTAGTTAATGAACAGCCCCATTCTAGGGGCAGATTACTTGTGGTGCATTTATTATAACAAAAAATAAATAAATGCATTTTGACCAGAAACAAAAAAATTAAATACAATTTTTCAGTGCATTTTTTTTTGCGTGATGCTCTAAGGCCGTTCGCAATGCTGTTGTATTTTATAAGGACTGTTTCAATTTGAAACTAGAACAGAAACGCACCTCTCGCAATGCTCAGTTGCAGTTTCATTATTCGAGCACTATTTTGCACCAGATTTGCAACTGCTCGACTATTCTGTTTTATTTCTGAGCGAGTTTGAAACACGAATGGAACTCTGTTTCAAATTTCTGTATGTATTTAAAGATGTTTCGAAGAGCTTCACAAAAAAACTCTATGAACTTCATAGAGAACAGGAAATTTTATGGAACTTGGTGATTACAAACATCTTTTAGAACTGTGCGTTGCGCTGATCGTGTTGCAGTTTTATTTTTGACAGTTTCAAATTATAGAATTGTCAAGTCGTTTAAAACAATTTTGAAACTCAGCATTGCGAACGGCCTTTAAGTAACAGTTCCAGTTCCTACCAAAACATGTTGTTGTTCACATCGGTTCGTTCAAATCCACACTCCTGACTCGAGCATTTTTTTTCCTGAAGCTCCTCGACCGAGAATGCGGAAAAAATCCGTCGAAATTCCCTGTAACCGATGGGAGCATCACAACATCGCAACATTTGAACATTTGAAAACACTGTCGAATCTCCCCGGAACATCCGCAACATACAAAATATCCACCAAAATCATGCTATGGTATTCTCTTCGCCGTGAACACGCATAAACTTACTAGAAACTCTCTGCAACCTCCTCCGGTAGCAACGGAAATCTCAAACGAAATCGTGCTGCCTCCGGAACTTCCAGTGTCAACATCGAAAACCTCCTTCGAAATCGTGCTAAGCCCGCTTCACCGAGAATGCGAGGAAATGACTTAGAAATTTCCTGGAACATCCGTTGTTAGCCCCGACAATATCGACCGAAATCGTACTTCTCGACCGTGCACACAAGAAAACCTCCACCGAAATCGTGCAGATCCTCATCCGCTAAGAAAATTCCGTCGAAATTATTTTGAATCTCCGCTGGAAGCATCAGAAATCGCCACCGAAACCGTGTAGAACCCTAATAAACAAATACCATACACGAACTGTATCCCGGATGGGTAAACTATCCCTTAAATGGTTTGGAAGGTACCCCGAACATGTCGTTAAGCTCTCTTTTATGGTTATTTTTATTAGGGAACCTCGTCCGCCATGAACGCAAGAGAATGCCATCGAAATTTTGTATTTTCGCTTTTTTTAATTGGTCATACTGTATGCAAATGTAATTGTTATTTATTAAGTCAAACGTAATTCGTAAATTACGTACTTTAGTCAAACGACGAACTAGAAAAACTTTCCTACTTAGAATCTGCGTTTGCCGCATCTAGAACCGTCTCCAAAAGAATGCATGCAGAACCTCGTCCACCGAGAATGAGAGAAAACCCGTTGGCAGCATCCAAACTCTTCACTGGCCGAAGCTCCTCCGAAGACAATGCGTGGAAACACCGTCGAAACTCCCTGGGAACCTCCGTTGGCAGCGCAGCATATAAATTCTCTAGTCCACCGATGGATAGACGATTTTTCTTTTCATGTTTTGTTTGTATATCTTGCTTTGTTTTGACGTTCACATCCCACTGAATGGTTGATGTAAAAGATGGAAATTAAATGCAGGCCCCTATAGGCCCCATTCCTATAGGAAATTCCTCGGTTGCGCTTTTTGATAGAATTCTATTCGCCAGACTCTTAATGTAGCGACTATACTGTTACGCCCTAATTCCAGCTCTATCTAGAATTGAGCATACACAAATTTTATGAAAATAATCTGGCCACCCTGTCAGCTGTCACGTTTGCCGACGACGTTTCGCCACGTAATTTTTGTGTGTTTTCAACAATCGTTTGCGGCCGGGAAGCTCTTACTACCGATTTTCCGTGCAATTTTCGTCAACTAATTACCAATAAAAGCAGCAAACGTAAGTACTAGCTCTGGTGTCCGGTATATTTATTCATAATTGCAGCCGAGTGGGTTATAAAGTTTCACTTATTGACAACATTTTTTTTATTCCACCCCAAAAACAACAGCGCCCGCAATGGATTCGATGATTCGCTACATCTCGCCGGTGAATCCGGCCGTGTTTCCACATCTGGCCAGCGTGCTGCTGCTGATCGGAACCTTCTTCACGGCGTGGTTCTTTGTGTTCGAAGTTTCCCGACCGAAACTAAGCGGCAAGGAAGGAGTCATCTTCAAGGAACTGCTGATTTCGCTGTTCGCCTCGATCTTCCTCGGCTTCGGGGTACTGTTTCTACTGCTCTCGGTGGGGATCTACGTGTGAAGTGCTTCCGTCAAGCCGCCGAAGCAACCTCACTACAACAAGAACCTCCCAAAATCTATTCCGTAAGTTTATTCAAGGGAAACTATTCTACATTTTCCACTTCCTCCGTCGCCGTCGTCGTCGTGAACTGAATGTGGAGAACGCGAAGAAGTACTAAATTTAATGATCCCCTGCGATCTCTAATCGTGTGAATCCGTGTGCCGATGCATTTTTTTTGGTCCTGTTTCGGTCGAGTTAGAAGAGAGCAGAAAGCGATTGCGCATGTAGGAGCTACAGATAAGATTTGAATAATATTAGACTTAATGGGACTAGGCGTCCAAGAGTGAACTATTCTGGTTCGATTTCTTCCGATAGAAGTGGTATTGAGAAATCCGTGGGATACAAGGGCCGGTCCGTAAAAGTCGTCAGTTCATGAAACTTATTGTAGCGCTCGCAGTCGAAATTTAAACTAACTGAGGTTATTACATTGCACTACTATTAAAATACTAATAAATTTGCAATGAAATAAATTTTTAATAATATACAAAAACTCAAAAAAAAAAAAACAAGGGCGAAACCAACTTGTTTTGTTTAGAAATTTAGTTGTTTCTTACGCCCGCTTCCTCCCGTATACATAGATAGGGCGAAACAGACATACTTTCGCAACACACGATTCCTTGCTATTACCGGTTGGTAATCTTAAAGTAACATTGTTAACCTGATCGAAATACATGAAAAAGAAGCGAAAAAACCACAACACATGAATTTATCTGGAATCCATAAGAATCTGCAAAAGGTCGATAGTAACAAACCGTCAGGAAAACGAACGTAAACGTTAAGGCGAAACAGACAATGGCAAATACAAGTGGACGAAACATAGGGGCGAAATAGTTTCTGTGAACGCAGCCGGGCGAATTATCTCGGGGCGATACAAGGTGCTATAAATCAATAATATTTTTATTTATCTCACAGTAATGCTAACGAATATTTTAATAATTAAAAATATTCTGGTTCTTGAAATGGGTTAGAGAATATTAATTTTACATTTGATTATCCTTGTTCAACATTTCAGATTCATTTTTCTCATTGCGATATTGGCCCTTAATCCAGCTCTATCTAAATATGGCCGGAATGTGGAATCCGAGGGTCACGGAGCAGTCCTCCGGAAGATCCAAAGCATCCGTACAAGTGTTGAAATGAAGGACTCTAAAGCTCAGTAAAGAAATGTATTTTCAAATTACTTGTGGAAATATAACTAAATGTGGTTCTGGGACCGGAATGAGGGTCAGTTGATGGTTCCAGAACATCAATTTATAGAACTTATTCTAGATTATTATTATTATTATTAGGAAAAACAACTGGTCGTATAACAGTTTTTACGCTTCAGTTAAATTTGTTACATACGACGATTGACACCTCCATAGAAGTTAGGGAAGGTCCATCAATTATGTCACGCAAATTTGGCCCGTTTTTAAACCCCCTTCCCCCCTTTGTCACATTTTTTGTATGGATCTTAAATTTTTTTGTATGGCTCGTAACAGTTTCCCAAACCTCCCCCCTCCCCCTAAAAGTGTGACATAATTAATGGACGATCCCTTAGGTGTCGTATGTAACATGGAGCTATGTTTTGACCGGACCGGTTGACACATACGACAAATCGTTTTTTGATTAGCAAATGAAACAAAAATGAGGTAGAGGATCCACATTTTGCCTCTAGGAAGAGTAAGAGTGTCTGGTAGCATTAAAATGAAAATTTGTTTACGGTTGTTACAAACGACACAATCAAAAACGACTCCTAATTGTTGGTCAACCAAACGGTCGATTCTCTTCATCGACTTTCTCTTTCGCTAATAACTTGGGCACAGAACCGTTTCTTGTCGTGTTTGTCGTATTAGAAGCTAGATAATCACCCCTATTCTGTATTTCGTTTCGAACGAAATTCCCATACAAAAAAATATTTTTTTGTATGAGAATTTCGTTCGAAACGAAATACAGAATAGGGGTGAATAGCTTCTTCCATCGATCTGTGTGCTGAAAAGAGCTGGGACTGTTTTAACATGGATGCAAAGAGGAAGTCGACGATGAGAATCTGTCAATGTTACTTAGGACCTAATGTATTGTTCAGCTTGAATGCTTGAATGGCTCTCAACTTAGTGTTCTTTGAGTACTTCCACAATAGTTAACTGAGAGCTTTCTCAGTATCATTTTTACATTAGTATTATTGTTTGGCAACTACAATCATACTATAATGCCCAGGGAAATCGAGAAATTTTTCAATCCGAAAAAATCCTAGGCCGGACCGGTAATCACTTAGCCGCCTCCAGCAAGGTCTTGCTTTACCGACTGAGCAAAGTGAGGGCCCCTCCTAAAGGATTACAATTTTGCTAGGTTGACTTTGAAAGGGTTCACTAAAAATAGGCAATAGCAAAAATTCTTCTCGTTGTTCTAAAGAGAACGTATCATATATTATTGAACAAATGGATTATGTTGGATAATGTCGATCCTACAACAAGTTTTTTAAAGCACATTACATTTGCGATGATTAAACATAAAATATAGCAATGATAATATTAATAATAGTAATAATTCTCGTATGCAAATGACACTACTTCAGATGAGTTGGCGATAGGGAGTTGCCATTTGATTTTAATATGAAATATTTCTAACCAATTGTTCCGCCCATCTACTTTTCATCATCGAAAGACGCCGGTCCAGCGAAACAAACCCATATTTACAACCAATTCCGCACAAAAACACGATCTATCTCCCATTAGGCATTGAAGCCTGCCTTCTGTCGGCACTTTTGCATCAGGGCTCGGAGCATAAACTGCTTCCGTGACAACTGTCGGACGTTTTTGAGGAACACTTCCAGATCGATCACTCCGCTGCGAAGTGCTTCACCCATAAAGTAGACTGCATCCTCGATGGCCGCTTCTTCGGCGTAGGCGTTCAGTAGCCTGCAATAAACAATGTTAATTTTAAAAACACGGTCCACAACATCCCTACCATGATGATGCACTTACTGCTTATACAGTGGAGCAGTAGTAGTCACAGCTTCGTCTACATCGATTCCGTCCACCTTCTCGAGGCTCTCGAGTGCCCGTTCCAGCTCCTGATCCTTGTCCTTGAGCACGGCAATGCTCTTCGTCAGTTCCTGTTCGTCCCGCTCCAATCGACCGATGATGTCATTGATCTTGGATTGACCTTCGTTTAGTTCCTGCTTTGTGCGCTTAAGCGTTTGAATCTCCGCCTGGCATTGATTAACCTTTTCCTGAATTCGTCGCTTTAGCTTATCCTCTACCGCGCTGACCAGGGAGGCCTTGATGTGTTCCTCGGTGATGGTTCCCGTACCCTGGGTCGATGGATTCTGCAATGGAATCGGTTCGTTGGCGTTTGAAAATAAAATTTTAAAATTGATCTTACATAGCCTGCATTGTATCCCGAAGGCGTAGGCATGCTTGGTGGCATGTAGGGTGGATAACTGCTACCGGCTCCGGGCTGGCCGTAACCACCACCATATCCCCCGGTTGCCGGAGGATATGGTGGAAACTGCTGCCCCGGGAATGGGCCGTAAGGACTCTGTGTGCTTGTCGGTGGCTGAGGCATAAATGATTCTGCAATCAAACGAACAATTTAACTTCTTCGCTTAAACCCTCCCAAACCAGATCTTACGTGTCGGATAGGGTGTTGCTTGCTCCTTCGATTGTTTAGGCTTCGAATACACCGGGGGAAATTCCCCAAACGTAACGATCATAACATGAATCAATCCGAGCAGATCCGACTGCATTGGGGTCCAGTCGTGCAGGTAGGGTAAATATATTTTGCCATTGTGGTCCACGTACATGGACACTTTGATGTGCATATCGGATGTTGGTTTAACGTAGCAAATCGGAGCATACCGGGGATGGGTATCCAGTAGCCAGATACATATAGGAATATGATAAGTATTTCCCTTGTACCGCACCGGGATCGTTCCCTGCAAGTTCAACAACTGCTTTACAGTTCCGTCATTGAAAACTACAAAGCTGACATTAATGATAAGGTACTTTTGCCAACAAATTGATCTGACTCACCATACTCCTCGTACCGACAGGCAAGAGCTTTGTATTGCTTCAGACAATCAACGACATCCTTCTTGGTGGCAGTTGGGTCTATATACTGTAGGGGGAAGATAACAATCACGAGATAATTGTTTAATCAATTATTTTTGCCCCCTACTAATAAATCCAGCTCCCCCACACTTACATTCACTAGCATTCGACCGATGTCCTCCATTTTTGACATCCTTTTCTATAACTTTTTCAACAATCACTACGATTGGCAAATTTTGTTTACCACACACTAGCAGCAAAAGTGAAGAAGAATTATTAATCAGCTTTTTCTCCAGAGATTTTAATTATATTCGTGAGAAATTTCCAAGCACCAAAAATTGACGATGAATGACAAAATAATCCGAAAACGTTAGGTTTGGAACAAAGCTCCTGTCATCGTCAGTGATCAGAGTCGGAGCGAGCGAAGCAAAGTTTGACAGTTGTAGCAGTGATGCCTGCTGATAAGAAAAACAAAAACATGAAACTTTACACACTCTACACAGTAAAAAAGTTGTTGAATATTTCCAAACAGAGTGCTAGGGAAAAGTACTTAATTTTGGGTAGTATTTTATCACCGTATGAGATAGCAGTGAAGTAACCATCTCCTTCAACGTATTTATACAAATTTCAGGACTTCCAAGCATCTTCTCACAGTCGTCACAGCGATAACACCAAGGACAGCACTTGATTCTGTCCGATGGAAATATGTCTTTATTGCAGTGGGATTCACAGCAAGTGTTATGTTTGTTGTCGTAACTGGATCAAAGCATTTCAAAGCCATTTACACAGAAAAAAAAGTTGTTGATTATTTTATTACATCCAAACAGCTGCACAGAGGTCATTCCGCCGGTTGTGTAGTATTACCATAGAGGTAACTCTAAGACCACTGGGTCCCGAAGAAAATCATTATTATTTTTGGCTCACTCAGTACCAGAACAACGGTCCCAAGCAGTCCCAAGCTATTTCACTCACCCCTGCATGTTCTGCATGAATCCACACACCCCTGATGTTATCTGTCAAACTTTCATAGCGAATCAAAACAAACATAGTGTAGTAATAGAATTTAAACTAGAATAGGGTACGTTAATCGTTTGCTTGGGACCAATAGGCTACTAAAGTGGTGAGCCAATTTAAAATCGTTAGTTTCGTATTGATTGTTGGTATTACCACAAACGAAGTGACAGACGGAGCGGCTCGAAAACTTTGGTGACTAACCTGCTATTGCAATTTTTCAGTGTACCACATGGCAACACCACTACTTCTGGATTGTACCACATGGCAACACTACTACTGGATTGAACTAGCATTTTCCCCAAATGTACTAGAATGTTTTGGTTCTATCTCTTTCACTCTACTTAAAACTGAAATGCATAAAAAATGACAAAATGATACACTCTTTGCACACTGTCAAAGAATCATTGTACACTAAATCAACTTTGAGCAAAACCAAAACAAAAATACTATCCCATCTGGTGAATGATGGCACAAGCTTTTAAGAAAATTCTATTACAGCGAACCACATTGTTTTAATTGATTTCTTCGCCAGTTAGTCGTCTGTCACTTCGTTTGTGGTTGTACGATGTACATCGATTATGCGAACAAAATTACATCTATTGATGTAATATTGTATTTGCTTTTTGCTATTACATCATTATTTCATACATCAGCTTGAATTACGTTGATCGATATTACCTTTTTTTTGCTGTGTGGATACATTACTCAGGAAAGGTGAAAATATTTTCCCCTTCCTAAGCTTCACGGTGAAATTTTCCACCCTCATCACTCTTTTTAGGGTTCTCACCACCAGAGGCTGAAACAATCGCTTAGTTTCTATTGGATTCGCCTATGGACTTGAACAAATACTTCGTCCACTTTTTTCTTTTTGTAATAAAATTTGATCGAAACACCTTTATTTATTTTCAATTTATTAGAATCCATTTAAAATAAATGTATTTTTCACCCATTTTACTTCAATTTAAAAAATAATTTAAAAAAAACGCCAATTTATTGACAGACCTCCCATTGAAAAGGGCATTAAAGCTTTTTGTAAACAAACCTTCGTAAGCCTTCTTCTCGCGAACCAAGGGTCGCTCAACACAGCAAAAAAAAATGTAATATCGATCAATGTAATTCAAGCTGATGTATGAAATAATGATGTAATAGCAAACAGAAGATACAATATTACATCAATGGATGTAATTTTGTT
The DNA here is from genome assembly GCF_037179485.1 of Ochlerotatus camptorhynchus. NCBI lineage: Eukaryota > Metazoa > Arthropoda > Insecta > Diptera > Culicidae > Ochlerotatus > Ochlerotatus camptorhynchus. The sequence continues at coordinate 1,192,935 of NW_027040576.1, forward strand.
CGCAGAATCGATGTACATCGTACAACGTTATATTACACAACCTGGTTGCAGCAGCCTGGACCTGGTTGCAGCAGTTTGGATGTAATATTCAACAACTTTTTTTTCTGTGAAGCAAACTAATGTCGTTTTCGTTTTTGCGGTGTAGCTATACACCGGTGCTACACTGCCGTACACCGAAATATTTTAGGGTGTAGATATAGGATGCACCTTTGTTTACCAACAAATGATGTTGAGCTGTCAAAGACTCGCGCTTATTCCTGCTTACACTACACCGATGCTACACCGCAAAAACGAAAAGACATAACAAAATCATCGGGAAGGGGAGAGCTTCCCCTATCCGGTGATGTAGATGGTTTGCGCAAAGATGAATACTAAGATGAAACTGTCGGAAGAAAAACTTTCTATTTTAGTGTCCTCTTTCACGGTCCCTTTCATCCAATGAATACCCCCCGTATGCAAGGTAATTTTGTGGTTTTGCTGCCCCCTCGGTACACTCAAAAAATTTCACACATTTGATCGAAGTGTTTAAACACTTGATTTTTTAAATGCAAAATCACATTTTCTTTAAGTGTATTTCACCTTGGTTCGATGTGTTATACACGTTAATTTAGAGTGTTTCAAACTTTGAAATGTTGAAAATTGATGGATTTAAAGTGTTTTGCATTTCAATACGATGTGAATTGCTTGCTCAGAAAGGTAAACATCGAAAACAAGAGTTGTGACTTTATCCTATTAACCCGCCTCATATATGAGAACAACCCTGGCACAGTGAGATAGAACGAAGACTCCGGCAGCAGCACACCCAAACAGTCCATGATCGAATCCCAAATCAGACCCATTAAAAAGATATGTGAAAGCTCTGGCCTCTGGCAGTTTTGATTATATATTTGTCGTTTCAATTTTTAGAGTCGGTAAAGTAGAAGTCGATAAGGTAGAATATTGTAGAATATTGAACTATGGTGTGCAAAGCTATTGATATCACCATATGAGACACATAGAATCCAAGTGTGTCACAATTCAAATCCATAGTGTTCAGGCATGGTTCATAGCATAAGATTCACACATGAAATGGATGTGTTTCACAATAAGCGCAAAATTAAGTGTGAGACACACGATGATGGCGTGTGGAATTTTTTGAGTGTAGAGATGAAATTTTGCGCACTTTTTTATCAAAACAATCACACCAAAATCAGAGATGTCCCATTTTTTAAATACTCGATTAACAACTAATAGATTATTTTTTGTTCGCTGTGCTGCCATTTTTCCACCAATGAGAGTGCAGCTCATGTTTGAAACGATCGGTGATGATCCTCTGGAGATGTTAATGCTTATATCGGCATGATATAAACAAATATTTTACTTTTCGGTTCGTTAATCGATTAATCGATTATTCGAATGAAAATCGGCCATCACTAGATGAATGTGAAACGCTGGGTACTGCGAACACAGCCGTTTTTGTTTTGCAAGTCAGCAGGAAACAACTTGAAAATTTTCCGATATCACAAATTGTTTTGCTAATGCACTGCTCACAATTTGCATATACATGCTGTCGAAAGTTCACCCTTTGCTCCATAAATAACGTGTACATGGTGTTGGGAATGCACCTACCCACATGACTCTTATAAAGTTTGTTTGCATTCTTCCTTCAGCAGTTCGTGCAGGTTCGTTCGTTCGTTACATTGTTTACATCCGAGTATTTGAGCAAGTTTTTTGTTGAAGAATATTAGTAAAAAAATGCCGAAATGACAATATTTTCAACATTGACCACAATACTTTCTCTGCCGACGGGGATTGTATGAGAAAAGTATCACTTTTAGCACTCTAGATCGTTGGATTCTTTTTGACAGCACCAGTTGGATTCTTTTTGACAACCATTTCGTGTTTCTCCGCACCACTCGTGCACAGCAAAAAAAAATGTAATATCGATCAACGTAATTCAAGCTGATGTATGAAATAGTGATGTAATAGCAAAAAGCAGATACAATATTACATCAATGGATGTAATTTTGTTCGCAAAATCGATGTACATCGTACAATGTGATATTACACAACCGATGGATTGACCTGGTTGCAGCAGTTTCGATGTAATATTCAACAACTTTTTTTGCTGTGTGAAACGTCATTTCAAATATAAGGACCGTACATAAATAATGATACAATTTGAAAGGGACCGGGGCTAATCACAAATTACGTCCCCACGGTAACTGAAATAAACACGAGTGTTTACCGGTTGGTTTGCGTTGGTGACATATGGGTGGTGAGAAAAGTGCTTAAGAAGGTTTGTTTACAAAAAGCTTGTATGGGTTGATGCATATATTATGTCACGCTCTAAAAGGGGAGGGGGAGTCTAAGATTTTGTGACAAGCAATGCATTAGGTATAGGAAAAACGTCATGATAGGGAGGGGGGGAGGGGTAATTTTTTGCTCTATTTAGCGTGACATAATTCGGGCCCATGAATTAGATTTCATGATCAGAGATTTTCACGTCCGGTTGTATTGGTGCGATATGTGAGAGCGTGTTAGTGAATATCCGAAGAAAATACATAACAAATCGACGTCAAACTCATTTTGACATATCTACTTTCATACATATTTTAGGTTAGCCAGAGGAAAATAATAAACAACTTTACACAGCGTTTCTCCCGCTAGTGTGCGTGTGTTAAACGTCACTAATCTCTATGCGCTTTTCACATGTTGCTCTTGATATGGTTTATCCATTAAATGAGGAGGGGCACTTTTAGCGGAAATGGGTTTTTTTTTTACCCATTTGTGGGTTTTCGCGAAACACCGTGAAGATAAATCTCGCGTCACTTTTCAAATATTATTATTATTTATCTTTATTAGGGAGGCTTTCAGCCTTGGGCTGGTTCGCCTCCAATGAGACTTTTCAAATAGACCAATGTAACAAATCCACCATTTTGATAAAATCGAAGTTGAGGTTCGACAGATTATTAATTTAACTGTTTAAAAACAATACTATTTTTAATGTAGCCAGTGTTTAATAAAGTTGAAAATTCAGAAGAAACGGTGAAATCACAATTTTACTTTGAATTTCATGCTACAACATAGAAAAAACCAGATAGGACGTTTTGACAAGTAGAGTTGTACATCGGACATGTTACATTGGACGATTTTTCTCAATGACATAATCAATGAGTGTTACATTGGACGTTTTGTCTACATGATACTAGATTCCCTGTCACAGATTTCAGAGTATAGTACCTACACGCAGAGAAATGGTTTTTAAGTTCAAATGGATATATTTTTGACTCAGGGCCTAATATATTTTAGATATTGTTTCAAATATATTATTCGGTTAATTCAAAGAAAAATATTTTTGAATCAACAAACCGGTTGTAGAGTCAATAATCTGTTTGTTGATTCTAAAAACCATTTTGTTGATTCAAAAACATGTTTTGTTGAAATAGTGATACAATATGTTTGAATCAATAACAAAATACATTAGGCCCTGAAACAAAAATCCATTTTTCTGCGTGTAACTTTAGATTGGCCACGCCTTTGAAAAATGAGCACCAATCATGAAAGGCAGTCCGAATGACCGAAGTAACAATCATGTACCCATCATTTCAAACTGTACACGCAGAGAAATATATCATCGAAGCAAAAATATTTGAGGTAAATTTAAACGTAAATTCAGTTTGTTCTGGCCACAAAAATAAACTCGGTTGATTTCAAACGTATTCCATGTTTGAAGTCATGTGACATCAAGGTTTAAAATAAAAATAATGTTACGTTTATTTTAAAAATATTCGTATTGAAAATAAACGTATTATTTTTGATTGATTTGACAGCTTTGTTAACAAACATAAATATGTTTATTTTAAACATGCGATTTATGTTTGTTAGCTACATCGTTATGTTTATTTTAAACGCACCATTTTTTTAAAACAAACGTATTTTGAAATTATTTTAGAATTTTATTGCGCAATAAAGCAAATAAAAGTGCGCGATTAGTTTGAATCGCCTTGGTGTCTTCGATGCATTTAAATCCAGTTTTAAATGCGTTGCAGACACCAAGACAATACCAACTAATTGTGCACTTTTATTTGCATTATCACACTTCCAAGTAGCCCGGTTTCAGTTGTAAATAATAAAAAGACGTCAAATATTTTATTGTTGAATACAGAGCATTTCAAAAAAGTTAATTCATAATTGAGAGCTAAGTGTTTTACCTAACTGATGTTGGCTTAACTTACAGAAACATTGATTTATTTTTATTATTTTCCACTTGTTTGTATCAGTATACAACGCTATTTGGTACAATATCATTGAGGTTGTAATAATTGCACATTCTCAAATATGATGAATTATTTACAATGTGTATGTTGATTGGCCTTGACTCAAACTCACTGATACGTACAACATTGTATGAATGGCATTTTTCAATATTAAATGACTGTAAGTGACTGTTAAAATCAATCGCATTGAACTTAGCACAAAGTAGTAATAATTCCTCATGATCTCCTAAAAATATTTCTTCGATTTGATAAACATTAAGGAACATCCCTGCTTGCAAGTAGAATACAGTTCCTTTCTTATAGATTGCACCTTGTTTCTCGAAACACGACAAAAACGTTACACATTCTTTTTGTACTAAGCACGCATTACATTTGATAAACTTTTCTTGTTCAAGTTCAAATTTTGCAGTTTTATGTGTTGCAATACTCAAATCAATTCTTGGAGTGATAAACGACTTATTTACTAGATGATAAGCGAATTTAAAATTTTCCTTAATTGACAGTGAATTGCACAAATTTTTGCGATTCTGATTGATTTTGCTGTACTGTTTCGATTCTTTATGCTTGGCCTCATAGCGCATAGCCCAATGTGGCCGAAGTGGCCCACCCTTCAATATTGCTGTAGGATAATGTGTTAGGTTGTGAAACTTAGGTTTAAGCGTGTCCTTGAACAAATGTATATACTGCTTGTGATGGAATTTGATTAACGACCGAAGTTTATCTACCAACTCGTATGAAAAAGTATTTAAAAGAACAATATGTAAAATATTCAGAAAACTACAAAAAAACAGCCAGACTTCATCGTTTTCAGGAATGACCGGCCCTAGTATGAGAGGTAGAAAAGTAACAAAATTTTTACATTCACTAGCAGTAATTTTAAGTTGCTTATTTTTTAAATTGTTCTCTCTGAAATCATCTGGGATGTTATCCGAATTTAGATTACCATAAACAAACAAATTTTTTCTGTGATTTAAATCAACAACAGTTAAGTATTTTTTAATGTAAACAAAGTAATACAGACAATGCTGTAAGTCATACAGCGCAACCCCCTCTAACACGTCATGCATGACATCAAAGTAGAAATTGTTTACTGCATGAAATGAAGGAATTTGGTTAAAAACGCTTCTTGCTTTTATACCTGTTCTCGCTACATCATTGAGACTTAAATCTTTCTCATAGTTCTCTTCTGTTCTGAAATAGTCGGGATATTCTTCGCAGTCGGTTTCTGTCTGAATACGAGTTCTTTTGCAAACTCTGCAAAAGTGGTTGGCTCTAAAGCATTCGACGTAGTCAAGGACACCATTTATGCCCAAATTATCGCCTACAACAAATCCGACAACAAAGCATACATTAATTATACTACCCTTCGAATTAATCTCTAGTCCATTTACCTCTAATGCAATAAGCTGTTCGATAATCCTTTTTAATGTCTGATCGTTACGAAAATCTTTTTTGTCTTGTGTTTTAATAAATCCTACTGTCAGTATATTACACATTTTTCCAGATAGATAGCGAGGCAGACATGGTATATTCATATAAATTCCGCAAATCGACGTGGACCTCGCATGTGGAGACGATGTATCACCGGTTACAAAATCGTCGAAGAAGATATTCAAGGGAATTACCAGTTTATCAGTCATTGCAGCTGTTCTAGACTGCCATACAGAACCATCAATCAGTGTTCTAAACGATCCATCAGATGAAACCCGTAGACCGTCACGAACTGCTTGAAGAACATGATCCGTTTCGAGATATTTTTGAAGCATGAATTTTGTTGGCATGAGAACTCCCTGTATTTGATCGACAACCTAAAATTAAACAAGAATCCTCTAAATTAATATACAACAATTCATGAACAACTAAGCATAATATCCTATGTAACATTGACAACTTCCCTTATACCACGTTCATACTGCGATCAAACTACAGAGTTATAACATGTTATAGCGCTATCTTGATGGTGGTTTGTGTTGCAATTATTTGACAACCGTTATAACATGTTATAACTCTGCTGTCTGAACGTACTATAAACAAGGCATTAATCTACTCTCTCATTCGTTAATAACTCGTCCGTAGTGATTCAAAGAGAAATTCGATGAAGAGAATCGATCAATTTTACTTAGGACCATATACATTGTTATGCTTGAATTAAATTTAGAAACACTGGGGATATAGAATATCTGAACTTCATTTATGATGGTAGCTGCTTTGATGTCGAGACCAGATTTAAGACCACGACTCCAAAAAAAAAACGTTTTACAGGTCATCCAAATAGGGACGGGATTAAAAGTTAATCTGAGTTGGAGCTTTATAGCTACTATTATTATAATAGTATAGTATAGGTAACATGTAATATAGGCTATCTAGCGATGATTACTCATACGTCACATTTTCACCAGAAATATCATATCACGTAATATAGAATATTTTGATATCATAAGTCATACCTAGGATTACTGGTGAAAATTTTACGTATGAGTACTCATTGCAAGACAGCCTAAATTAAGTAATATTAGCTATAGTTTTTACGGGGTTTAATGCGACACACTTAGATCTTTTTACCGAGATTGCACCGCTGAGTAGCTCGGCATTTTAATTTGGTGGAGCTCAGTGAAAAACTTGTCGAGATTCAGCTAACAAACGGGAATTTCGTTGAGATCTCAGCTAAGAAACAAAAATTTTGTGAGATCTCAGTAAAAATAAATGCTGAGCTGATCAGCGGTGCATTGGCAAAAAAAATAAGTATGTCCGTACAGACTATAGTTTAAAAAGTAGCCTACCAAAATAACAAAAAAATAACATACCATGTGCTGTTCATTGTCTGTAACTGCCGGTTTGAGTTCTTCGCAGATTGTGAAAAAAGAAGGATCCTGGTAGAGGTTTTTGGTTTTCAATTGCTGTATGTACTTATATTCAGAAAAAACATCAAATCCACTTAACAGCTCGTCAACAATCTGCTTGCATGTTTCTGTCAGCATACCTGCGTTGCACATCATTTCAAATGTCTTTTTAATAGGTTCTATAATGTAACTTTGAATATCCTTTCGGATGTCAAATGCGGCTTTTCTTGAAATGGAATCTTTACTTAACCAATTCAGTGTAAAAAGCATACTCATTCGGTTTATCTCTTCTCGTATTTTCTGAGCGTCAAAAATGCTGTCGATTATTTTTTTCTCTTCTGGATTGATATCTATTTTGTTATTATTACTACTTAGGCCATTTTCATCTATGTCATCGTCAATGTCTGTGTTGGATGGCTTTATTTTGCTTGTGCTGGGCTGAACATTTTTTTCTCTTGTAATTTCTACCGATTCAATGACATCATGACAATTTTTCAGATGATGTCTTAGCGATTTTAATGATGAAAATCGTTGATAGCAGTTTTCAAAAATACATGAATAACCATTGATTGTTTCGTGCATACGTGAAAGGTGATGAATATATCCGTCGATGGAAGGTGCGTTCCACAGGCATCCTTGATGCGTACAGTGAATCATTTTAATCTCTGGTGGAAATTGCATTGGCAATGGAAATAACTTTAGCGTTGCAAACACTTTCAGGTTCGAATTCGTAGATGCAGTGGTTTATCAGGTTCCATACACCAGATGATGGTCGAGGAAAGGAAATTTCATAAATCTTGAATGTTTTGTAACATATATCAAGCGCTTTTTGGAACGTTGGCAAGCTGTAGTATATTCCTCCGTAGTAAACCAAAAACACAGACATCTGTTTCATGTCTGGACCAACTACAATGATCAATGGATGTTGGGTTTGATCACAACGCATATAACGTTGGTTTAATCTATTGATTTCAGTTTCCAAAACCTCCAATCCTTGAATCCATAGTATAAAACTTTCACGCACGTCCATATACGTTGGCCTCCATTTCTTATGCTCCCGAGATGTCAACATAGGGCATGGCAATAAATAGGCGAGCAAGCTTGTGGTTAACCAGTCACAGGAATCTACAATTCATATAAAAAAATATAATCAGAAATGCACTGGTTTTAAAATGTCGATTTACCTTCACTCAATGAGCTGTCATCAAGAAGAGTCAAAATGGATTTTGCTGTAGGATCAGTTATGTCGGTGTTCAAAATGGATTTGATGCCTGTTCGAAAGTTGTTTCAACGTTCGTAGAGCAAATTGTGCTTGCTTGGAAACTTTGATTTGAAATCAATTTGTATGAGCTGGTAACCATCTGGTCTTCGTAGCGTTGGGAAGGCATCAAGAATTTCTTCACACGATCGATTTTTATGCTTCGAAATTTCGAGTAGACGAAAAGCGCTTGTAGCAGCCCATTTTTCCTTCACGGTTGTCCACTCATCCTCATGATGACGAATCCAGGTTTTTACTTGCTCGTACTCTGAAACTGATAAAAATGTAATGAAATTCCAGCTAGGTCCTAATGAAGGTAATATCAACTGACTTTTATGATATTGTGAAATTGTCTACTGAAACATGACTAAAAAAAACAGGATAGCAAGCATATAGATATATAGGGGCGATTGAAATATGATATCCAAAAGATTTATTTTTTTAGCCCCCTGCCTTCCCCTTGTGTCTTGACTTTTTCACGTACCTATTACACGTTATATCACAAATTCCTTCCCCCTCCTCAATAGTGGATCATATTTGAATCACCCTTTATATATATATATATATATATATATATATATATTTTTTTTTTTTTTTTTTTTTTTCACCACATAGTTTGAGAAGATAATATTTAGTTTGTTTTTATAACGAATAGCATTTTAAACAAAAGAGAAAATCTTTGAACGGAAACGATCAATCAACTTAAGGACTTATTTTGAATTTTTTCGGTTTGAAAATTATTACTATAACTTACGTGCTGCTTCGGAAAGAAGGTCTTCTTCGTGAGGTTGTTCCGGGGTATGTTGATGAATTTTTTTTTCACTGTGGTTTTCGGGTTTATAATTGGAGTTCCTGTCGTGAAGGCAACCTCGTGCCAGCCTGCCCAATTTGATTTTTTTATTCCCTTTAATTTCCACAGATGGCTGATACCAGGTATACTGAGAAACGTGATAGAAAGTCAGATTTCAAGGAGTTTGTACTAGGGTTTGTATATTTTCAAGTCTCTTAAGATCTCACTTAAGATGGCAGGGGGCATTCAATAAGTACGTCATGCTCAAAGGGGGAAGGAGGATTAGAAATCTGAGACGAGAAAAGTATAAAGTACCGCGGATCCCCGATAATCTGACTGTTTTTAATATGAACACTTTTTAATTTAAACCCGTCTAAAAATGGTTCAAGCATTTATTATCTCATGGAACGGAGTTAAGCAAAATGGAACATTGTTAAACGAAACATAGAATAAAAACACCGGAGGCGAACCAACCCCAGGCTGAAAGCCTCCGTAATAAAACAAACCTAGCCTAACCTAGAATAAAAACAAAACTGCAAACATGACTACCAGAAACATGATTTTCTTATGATCATAGGGTTACTAGAAGTTCAAATTAAGAATGAACCCCGTTAATATGAATGAATTGTAGTTCAGATTAGCGGGGTTCCTCTGTATAGGCAAAATATGGCAAAAGAGGTTGGGTAATTTTCTATCATGTTCACACGACGTACTAAATGAATACTCCCAGAGCAGGTTTTAGTAATTCAAAACTTACCTCTGACTCTGAAGGAAACAGTTGTTTGAGCTCTGCTGCTCTAAGATTCAATTCGTTCCGAGTGAGTTTTCCGAAAACGTCTTTAAACTCGTCAACGACAATATGCGTTATTGCTTTTCTTTGAATTTTTGTCAACACGTGCCTATTCTGGTAGCTTTCTATAATCAACCTTCCTTTCGTCGATGATTGTATCAGAAATTTAGCAGTACAATCTTCACGTTTGATTTTTGCCAACCAACTTTCTGTTTTGTGCGAATTTTCGATAGCTGACAGCGGTGCTGATACTGCAGGAAGACCCTGTGGATAGTGTTTGATTGTTATTTTATACAGATTTATTTTTAAGGTTTACCGTGGATCCCCGGTGATCTAACCGTTTTTAAACTGAACACTTTTTAGTTTAAACCCCACTAATATGCACGCCGTGCAAACTAAAAATTGCTCAAAAGTAATATAGCACATGGAATGGATAAAAGCGAAATGGAACGCAGCGAACGTTAAAGCGCAGAAACTGAGGAGTAGCAATTTCATGTTTGTGTGTTTTATGGAAGCTAACATTTGTGCTTTTGAAGTTTCACGCCAAGGCTTCCTCAGAGTGTCACCTTAATAGGATCAGGTTTAAGATCATAAGATCGCTGAAAAACTAAATTCTTTGCTTACCTGTGCTTGTCTCCAATTATTGAGTCCAATCATAAGCTTTGTCCGTTCAGCTAGATGGGGAGGACCAATCAAGTCTTCGATCTCTCGTCTCTCGATTCCCTTCAGCAGCTCCACGGTGTATCCGTTTTCTGGAATTGTGGAAAATATTAATGACAATGCTATGTTCAAACTGGAAACATATAACATGTTATAAGGCGTGTCATGGTGACATTTTTCTAGTCAATGATTATTATAAAATGTTGTTAGAACTCTGTAGTCTGAACAAGACATAATGCCTTGTTCAGACAGCAGAGTTATAACTTGTTTCTATAACTATCAACAAGAAAAATTTCATCTAGATAGCTTTAAAACATGTTTTACCTCTCCAGAACGTTGCGTAAGACTAATAAACTACAACAATAAAAAATAAGAGTACCCAAGAACGAGGAAATACTATGATCTGACAATCCAAATGTAAGCAGCAGATCAACAACTTCTGCGTTTTCACCTTCGAGCGTTTCATAAGTGACTTCCTCGACTTCGTCTTTGAAATCCATCTGCGATATTGTTACGAATTCAGAAAAGTTAATTAACAAAAAAGCAGGAGTAAAACGTTTCTAAAACATAATTCCCAGTAACCGCTCACCGCACAGCATTGGCAACACGATATAGGAATGCATGAATACATTGCTGGAACTAGGTGATAAGATCAGTAAATCCTTCACAGGATCCTTGCTTAATCTACCCTAATGAAATTTTACATTAGCCTAACGGAAGGGAGTACTACAGTACCACATTTTTACCAGAAATTGATTTACCTGCCTTCTACAGCATAGGTTCTCCCTCGGGTTCTCCACTATCCAAGGGTGAACGATCATCTCTTGAAGTGTGCGGAAGCATATTGACTTGCTCGAATACCATCAAGGTGGATTCCGATCCGTATTAATGAAGCAATCGGTTACATGCGGTTTTCCCAGCCAGCGATCAATCGGTCATTGAAACGGATCTTTTGAAGGAATCCATCTTGATGGTAGTCGAGCAAGTTGATATTTTTCCACACACGGTAAAGGGTGATTTTTCACCCTTGGATAGCGAGAAAAAAAAGATCTGCATCTATGTTCCAGTTAGATTAAACCGGTGAAATGTCATTTTGTCTTATACCAGCCTCTTGTTACGTTTAGTGTAGAAAGAAAAAGGAAGATCCGGATCAGATTCAGAATCCAGAATCCATTTCGCATTTTCGTTTTTCTTTCGACGTTTTATCAAACTAGAACTATTTGTTTCTTACCGTGATGTGATTCCGGATCCTGAACTTCTAATTTACCACTAATACAGACCGTTTTTTGATCCGAAAAACATCTGGAGCGGCTGGAGTTAACGCACTTTTCTGCCGAATGTAAACAAGAGGAAGAAGGCAGGACACACTAAGAATCGTTTACTCGGATTTATGAGTTGGTTTACTTATTTTTGAGTTCGTAGAACTGAACCTCAAAAGTAGATCAAATTTGCTAAGAATTATTGGTAAAATTTATCTGAAAATGAGTAAAATTAATAAATAAAAAGTTAAAATTTATTTATATTTGTTAACGTGTAGTTCACTTATATTATGAGTTTGTGCAGTTTGTCCAACTATTGATAAACTTTACTCATATTTATGGTTGTAGTTCTTAGCGTGTAGCACAACAAATTACCGCGAGTACTCCTGACAAAAGTGTTGTTAAAAGTCAATACGTATATTTTTGATTCAAAAATATTATCCGTTGGAACGACAATAGATATTTTTGAATAAACAATCAAATATGATTGAACTATATATTGTTGAAGTAAACATGCTTTTTAATTTAATACAAACATATTTATTTTTGTTTTAAACATTTTTTCAATTTACTTTGAATAATTTATATGTTTAGAGAACAAACATTTATATTTTTGATTTAAATGCACAAAATTTGGTTCCGTGTAGACACTAAGTGCTGGTAGCGCCAAGTGGTAATTTTCAGCAGATAATTTATCGATACTAGCGCCCAATTGATCGAAATTGATAAATTTATAGAGGAAATCAGGAGATGCTAGCGGTACGTAACGGCGACGTTTCCACTTAACTTTACACAAGTTTCTGATCGAACTTGGACGTCTGTTCTCTGTGATACAGCTTGCAAAAATGAGTGCGATCTACACGCTAAGATCAGTTTACCCAGACGGTACAAAGAGTTTACCGAGATTGGCCATAAATTGCACAAACTCACATATGGGTAAACTTATTTAACCCAAATATGGGTTCTTATGATCTATTAATGATTTATTTTTATGTAAATTTGACTTAAATTTACCCATATTTGGGTTAAAAATTTACCCATTTCTAAGTTTGTGCAGTTTACTCCTGATTTGGGTAAAGTACACCTACATTTGGGTTTTCTGATCTTAGGGTGTACTCAGTCACTGAGTAACCTCAAAATAGCGTGTAGTCAAAAGTAGGTAAAACTGAACTGGCCGTTGGATTCTTTTTTCTTACCGTGTATGGTTGATATCGATACACTCAAAGATAAATTAAATCAAAAAAGCTTAAAAAGTATGCAGTTTCCCGCTTCACCTTATAGGCGAGGGGGACGAAAGTAATCTGTTCGACATTATCGATGAACATTTCAAATGGTCCTATCTGCTTTGATCGATTCTCTTCATCGACTTTCTCTTTTCATAACCTTTGCTATGCAAACAGACTTTGCGCTAATTCTATCATATAGTTTGATAAAGGGGGTTCTTATCTAGCGTCCAAAACGTCAAATACAACAGGGAAAGGTTTTGCAACTGAGTTATTGACGAAAGAGAAAGTCGATGAAGAGAATCGATCAATGCAGATAGGACCTTTTGAAATGTTTATCTAGATTTCTTTTAACGAATTTCAATAAAATTTGCTGAATTTCTCAAATTTGTTTTGGATAAATTCGATTCGTCGCGTCCTTCGATACACTGAACGAATTTGACATATTCTTGTTATGTGGAAGTCTAATAAATTTGCGCTATAAGATAATCCATTGAAAATGATATGATTGAAAATGTGTCAGGTAAATTCTATATGAATATCTGATACATTTACAATGCTGATAATTTGGTAACTTTTATATGATCGTCATATGATAAATGAAAATCGGTCAAATTATAATAATTAACTGAAATGGATTTGAAACCCATAAGCATAAGCTTTACTTTTCACCACAATATAATATATGTGTCATAAATCAATTGAAGTAAAGTTTATGTGAAAATCACATGAAACTTACTGCTTCTTTTGACACATATATTTAATCGATTTCTAAAAATAAATCGAAAAATAAACATCAGGCAGTGGGCAGAAAAATAAACAACAGTTGTGTCTTTTTTTTATTGTAGCTGATTTGGGATTCGATCCAGAACTGTTGAGATGTGATGCTTTCGGTGTCTGTGCTCGATTCCATTGGGCCACGGCTGACTTCAAGATTGAGCTCGTTCAAATAGCATGAAGTAAGAACAGCTCTCCCGACATGGAATGTAGTGCAACTTTATGCTCGTTTTGCTAGAGTGAAGACGAATAGCACTGACAAATTTATGTTCCGTTTCGGTGGTGTGGTTTGTTCAAATCTTTCTTAATGCACCTGTGTGCAATAAATCAACGACTAAATTATATGATTTGATAGAACTAGCTCATGAAGTTCGAATACTACTTAGGGCTGGAATCTAAATTAGCCGTGTAGAAGGCTTACAATTAGAATCATAGCAAAGTAAATATTACAGTAGAATCATTTTTTTTTTCAATCTCAATACATTCTTTTCTGGAACCAATTATCATATGAAACAATAACAAACAAAGATTATTCAATACAGTATCATCAACAATCAATACGAAACTAACGATTTTAAATTGGCTCACCACTTTAGTAGCCTATTGGTCCCAAGCAAACGATTAACGTACCCTATTCTAGTTGAAATTCTATTACTACACTATGTTTGTTTTGATTCGCTATGAAAGTTTGACAGATAACATCAGGGGTGTGTGGATTCATGCAGAACATGCAGGGGTGAGTGAAATAGCTTGGGACTACTTGGGACCGTTGTTCTGGTACTGAGTGAGCCAAAAATAATAATGATTTTCTTCGGGACCCAGTGGTCTTAGAGTTACCTCTATGGTATCATTGTTGTTAGTAGCATTTAGTTCAACTAATCATTTTAATGAGTGTACGTTAACATCGTTGAAAATTGTTTCAATAATTTATAAAGAACAATCATGTAAGATGTATTTTATTGGGAGCGATATTCATCCCAGAAAAACATGCGAAAACAAATGCTTGCTGTTGGATTTCTTAAAAGGCATTTCTATATGACTATTTAATGATTGGGATAGATCTGTTTACAATCTTTAAACGTCAAAAATCAAAGCAAGCTATTACAATGAGATATACATGTTTTCCTATACTGCAAAGTTAAATGACAGTCCAATAGTTTCTACACACAAACAACGAAAATTGTATTAATAAAAATAATGCATTTTCAAATTAAAAGTTTCTCAAAATTAGTAGTTTTAACAGCAAAAATATTAAAAATAAAAGTTACCTTTTTAAATTGAAAGTTTTTCTTTTACTTTTGACTCGTGGTTTTAAAAGTACAATTTTTTAAAACAAAAGTTGTACAATTGTCAAAAATATCCCTTCGGCGATGTTTTACTGGCTGCACTGACGTCTCATATGCCGCCTTTTCTGCTAATCTGGCCGCTTTGAACATGACATCCAAATCAGAAGTTACAAAAAGAGTCATGATTATTTTGTGGGATACCAGGAACTGAACTTTTCTTCGTTGGATATTCCGAAATTATTTGCTGCTACGTAGAGACCCACTTGGAATTGGCATTCCAAATCGAGTTCCAAATGGTAAGTACATTATTTACATTGTTATTTTATTGTATTTTTAGATTCTTTTTTATATCAACCAGGACGACGTCAACCATAATAACAAGAATCCGTCACCAGTTGGTATATTCTGATGTTGCGGCATATGATTTTATACGTCTGTAGCGCTCAGTGCTGGATTCATCGGACTACGAAATGTAAAACAATACCATGCTTGCGTATTTTCAAAACTTCAAATTAAATATTATTTAGAATTTAAAATGAATACAAGATGTTATTATGGTGAAAATGCGTACTTTTAATTTTAAATTTTTTTTTTCCTATCCAAAATGTTACTTATTGTTTAAACTATATCATAACTCATAACTTTGTTTTGAATTGAAAAGACCCCAATTTTAATTTGACAGTAATACAATTTTTTTTGAAAGTTTTAGCTTTTAAATGTAGTGAGCGGCCAACTTTTGATTTAACAGTTGGCTGACTTTTGTTTTGAAAGCTAACCGCTTTCTACCAAAAAGAACCAATGCAAACTTTTAATTCTACCAATGGATTTTTTAATTCTAGCAACGATTTTTCTTTCTGTGTACATGTCTATTTACACGCGACATATCAACAAACGTCAAAAATCAGTAAAAGCAACTCCAATAAAATATACATGATTATCTTATAAGATATATATTTTAGTGAGCAATATTCATCATGAAAACAGGTATATTTTACTGAATTTTCTCATAGTGCAAACTTATATGATTTTCCATTAGTTTCCAGATGTCTGTTCCCACCCATGACATATCAACAGTTTTTCACCATGAAATATATCAGACAATATTCATATACTTCTTACCTTCGCTAACCACGTTCGAAGCAAAGTATTATCAAGTACTAAGTATGTAAAATTACGATAGAAATCATTCCATATCGCAGTCATAGTTTTTAAGTGATAATCCAATGGAATCTATCAATCATCACATAGAATGAATAAATCTGCTGACATTGCTATGTTATAAGATGGATCCAATAAACTGTACATGTCGAGTTGTTTCAGTGTATTATCCAATTTCATCCACTATTCACCGATAATCTTGAATGTGTTAGAATTATGCTGATATTATTTTTAGTGTGTAGCGTGATGTGATCTGTCACTTCCTAAGCACCTGTGATTGATTCAAGTTCCAACTCTGGAAGCAACGAAAATATCTGCACGGAGTGTGGCATTGATGGCCAAACGTGACCAAACCATAGATGCCGTGTCGATTCTTATGTTCACCGGATGCCAGGGTTGTCCAAATCGTAGTCCGTGATCTCGAAGCGACTATATCCAAGGCAAAGATGAATGTAGTTCCTCTTTTTTTAAATATTTCTAGAAGACTTCCTTTACATGATGGTTATGTTTGTTTGTGTGGGCGTGTCTTGATTTCCTAGTTATCATCGAGAGAAATCATTGTTTACAAAAGCTGTTACGCACTACTTCCAGCTCTATCTATAGATTTGTGTTTTCTTTATCTCGCAAACCTAAGCTCACCTAACCATTCGAACACCACTATCGAATAGCAGAGAATTTTCTCTACTTCATGGTGTTGTTCGTTTGGCATAGCAAGCTTCGGTTCACAAGGAAAGAGCATTAAAAGTTTGTTTACAAAAGCTTATTCGCCTTTTTGTATTGTTGGTCGAGATTTCGTGAAATTCCATTCTTATAAACAAACGGCTGTCATGATAATTATAGAGATGTGATCCGATAGCAGAGATGTGTATGATACAATCAGATATTATCCGTTTTAGAATTTTAAACTTGATTATATTGAATATAATCGATATAATCGATAGAATGGATTTGTCCAACTATGAATCGATTCATCGAACTTTAGAGTTAGTTTTGGCAACATTTGAATAATTCTGGGACTTTCATCCCCCTCGCTTTTAAGCCTTTTTAATAGAAACTTAACGATCGATTCAACCTCTGGTGGTGAATAGGAGAACGTCAAAAAGAGTGTTGTGAGCATTAATTTTTGCCTTGAGACATAGGAAGCGGAACACTTTTTTACCTTTCCTGATAAATTGATTCATCTGAGATGCTCGAAAACTTAATCTTCAGTTGAAAAATTTAATTCTGTAACGTTTTTGCAAAGATCCTGCTGGTGTTCAGGAATATTTTTGTTGAGAAAAATGGAAAATTAGAAAAGTTCCCTAGTGGTTATGATCTTCCAGATTTCTTGTGTGTGGATAGTTAAGGTACAAATCAGTTCAGATCTGTGGAAAATCGTACAATAAGACAATTACCGATATAAATTGGCAAGATGTTGAATGAAAAATGCTTAAATTTGCATTGTGAAAAATAGTTATTCTGATGTAAACAAACGGTTTGGTTGACGTTTCTTCTCGAACTCGCGTGGCGCACTCTACGTTGGTGGTGCATTAAAAAGGCGTATTGAGTCCGAGCCGTGATTACTTCGGCAGTAGTCATGCATGATTAAATTCGAAATAATCTTTCCAGTATTAAATTTTATTCTTTTTCAATACTGATATATAATCAAAAAAGATTAAAATTCAATCAAAAATTAATAAAATAGAATCAAAAATGATTAAAATTTATTCAAAAAAGAGATAATCTACAATCTAATCAACCATGATTAAACTGGGATTAATATCAGATGCTTATTTTTTAGAAAGAGAGGATTAATTTTTAATCATTCGATATGATTAAACTGAGTTTAATGTCAAATTGATTAAATTTCAAGCAAAATGGGAATAGTTCAATTAATCAGTGTAGGCTGTTTCGATGCACCACCAATGTAGAGTGCGCTTTGCGATTATGAAAGCAAACATCAACCAAACCGGTTGTCTACATCAACATTTCAATCTTTCTTCGGAAGGGAAGTAAAGCAGTTGGTCTCTCCTACGCAGGAGTGGAAGCTGCCTTCCTGCACATGCCGATTGCCTTCGACAGATAAATGAATCAGAAAAGGTGAAAATATTTCCTTCTTCCTATGCTTCCAGGCGAAAATTTCCGCCCTCATCACTCTTTTGAGGATTCCCCTATACACCACCAGAGGCTGAAACTATCGCTTAGGATTCGTATATTAGCACAGAGAACAGATGTCCAATTTCGGTCAGAAACTTGTGGGAACATCGCCGTTACGTGGCACTAGCATCTTTTGATTTGCTATATAAATTTTCCACTTTCGACCAATTTGTCGCTAGTATCGATAAATTTTCTGTTGAAAATTGCCACTTGGCGCTACCAGCACTTAGTAAGATGGTTTTTAAGTGGGGAAGCCGCCGTTAGTGGCGCTTAAGTCGAATAGGAATCTTTACACTACTTTTTAGAGAAATTTTGTTCGAGTCTCAACGTCTGTTCTCTGTGCTAGTAGGGAACTCTGCTGCTGCTACTGACATTAGGACCGATAGGCTAGTCCAGTGTGAGCCAATTGAAAATCGTTAGTTTTCATCGGTTTCCTATAGGCCGAGCTATTGGTGATCTAACGGTAGCGTTCGTGGGGAATAGGATAAAATTTAACAGAACAATGATGATGGTTTCAAAATTTTACACGGTGAGTAGGAGAAAAATTAAAAAAAAGCATTTATTATCCGAAAAAAAAAAAATGTTCATTTTTTATTTATGCTAAGGGGGGAGAAACGTTTAAAGCAGCACGATAGACGTTTAATTTTAAAATTTTATTTGTTGTATTCGTTTTGGTTTTAATCTGTAAATTTCAATTTTTCTAACCCCGTGTGCATAACAAAGTTTATAAAAAATACTTTATTCGTAAAATAAAAGCTTTTTAAAATTGTTCTCCTATACCACGCTGTGCATAATTATGAAACCATCATCATTTTTCTAGTTCTCCTATTTGCCACAAGCGGCGCTTTATGGTATCGTTAGATTACCAATTCTAATTTTCCATTTTTTCAACAAAAATATTCCTGGACACCAGCAGAATCCTAGCAAAAACGATACAGTCTTATATTTTTCTAACTGTAGATAAAGTTTTGGAGCAGATTAATCAATTTATCAGGAAAAGTGACAAAGTGTTCCACTTCCTATGTCTCACGGCAAAAATTTCTGCTCACAACACTCTTTTTGACGTTCTCCTGTTCATCACCAGAGGCTGAATCGATCGCTTAGTTTTTATTAAAAAGGTGTATTAATAAGTTCTTAAGTCATTCCTCGCCGATAGCTTGAAGTAGCCGGACGTAGTTTGTTCGTGTCTCCGTTGCGGGTTTTGGTTTCGTAGCCGGTGGAGTTTTTTTTTTCCCACCATAGTGGTTTTTTTTTATATTGCGCGTTTTACCTACCGTGGACGAAGTTCAGTGCCCAAGGCAACCGCAGTCAGCAGAGGAAGTAGCCACCTTTAGCGACGCTATAGGTGGACTATCATCTCACCGTCATCATATCATCACCACTCCAAAGCAGCAAGCAACAACAACAAAGCAGCAAACGGAGTGGCTGCACCAGCTCACACAGCCGGCACCGGCCGGTGTTAAGTATACTATACAATAGTCTTCTCTAGCCCATTGCCGCGCTTTTGTTATAAAATTTTGCGCGTGGCTTTGCCCTCTCCCCTGATAGGGTTGTGAGGGCTATAGTGGTGCAACTTCTTGCAACTAGTAAAAAGTTTTTTTTTTTTTTTTGATAATTTTGTTTTTGTTTTGCTTGGTTGTTTATACACTGGGCAACAAAATATTAACATCTAGTAGTTAAGTAGTTTAATTAGTGAAGGGGTTTTTTTTTTTTTTTAGTTTTTTTTCCTTTCCTTTTTAAGCGGTTGTGCACCGCTTTTGCGCAACACTCATGGCGTCTTCGGATACCTACGTTGCGCGAACTAGATACTACCAACCGTCTTCGAAAGGACCATGGGTTGTCTTTTTTCGGCCTAAAAATAAACCTTTGAAAACTCTCGACATTTCGAGAGACTTGCTGCGGAAGTATCCGGGAATCTTGGTACATAAGGAGAGATTCAATAAACTGCGTGTAGAAGCACCGACTTATGATGTGGCAAATTAAATTGCTGAACATGAGCTGTTTAGTGTTGAGTACAACATCTACATCCCTTCTCGAGATGTGGAGATAGAAGGTGTGGTCTCCGACGCGAGTCTGAGTGTCGAGGATTTAAAACGAGCATCGGGTTGCTTCAAAAACTCGAAAATCGGAGAGCAGGTACAGATACTGGATGTCAGGCAACTGCATTCAGTATCTTTGCAAGATGGCAAGAAAGTTTATCAGCATTCAGACTCGTTTCGGGTGACTTTCGCTGGTTCAGTTCTCCCAAACTTTGTCAAAGTTGATGGTGCTTTTTTTCCGGTGCGGTTGTTTGTACAGAGGGTATATAATTGTACCAACTGCAAAAGGCTGGGACACTCAGCCAGCCATTGCGGCAACAAAACTCGTTGTGGCAAATGTGGTGAAAACCACAAAGAGGATTCTTGCCACAAAGAATCAGTAAAATGCGCTTATTGTGGCGAGAATCCTCACCCCTTGCAGGAGTGCCCGATGTACAAGCAGCACTCCGACAAAGTGCAGCGTTCAATCTCTGGACGCTCCAAGCAGTCATATGCACAAATGGTGAAGGCTGCATCAGCCGTCCAAGATGAAAATCAATTCTCGATTTTGTCAGCTGAAGAATCGGACTCTGACTCATCCGATGAGGGTGACTCTACGGTGGTACACGCACCTTTGAAAACGAACGGATCCTCAAAACGAAAATGCTCCTCCCCGAAAGTGCGCCGTAAGAAAACTAAAGTCACTCCCAGAGGATTGCAAAATTCCCAGGGTAATGGGGATGAAAAAATTAAATCGAAGGCTCCTACTGCTCCATTTCCTGGCTGCAGTAAGGATTTTCCGCCATTACCCAACAAAGAAAAGAAAAACAAAAAAGCTGCTCCTCAAACTTCTCAAAAGAAATCCAAGTCCGAACGCGGTTTGCTAGCTTTTTCGGACATTGTGGAATTCATATTAAATATGTTTAACATACAAGACCCTCTTAGAAGCTTAGTTTCTGCCTTGCTTCCAACATTAGAATCATATCTTAAGCAATTGACTGTCTCATGGCCCCTCCTTGCATCAATCATATCTTTCGATGGATAATTCGTCGAACGAGGTTGAAGATATGATCACTGTGCTACAGTGGAACTGCCGTAGTTTAGTGCCTAAACTAGACTCGTTCAAATTTTTACTTCACAATTCTGATTGTGATATATTTGCTCTCTGTGAAACATGGCTTTCTTCCGATAAAGAACTCAACTTCCACGATTTTAACATTATTCGCCTGGATAGAGACGATTCTTACGGAGGAGTACTTTTAGGGATCAAAAAGTGCTACCCTTTCTACAAAATTTCCCTTCCTGCTCTATCAGGCGTCGAAATCGTCGCTTGCCAAATAAATGTGAAGAACAAAGATCTTTGCATAGCTTCAGTATACGTTCCACCAAGAACCTCCATTAGCCGTAGTCAACTCTGGAATCTAGTTTCGATTCTTCCATCCCCAGTATTAATTCTGGGTGATATGAACTCCCATGGTACTGGGTGGGGCGATCTATATGACGACAATAGAGCGGCTATTTTTTACGATTTATGTGACGATTTCAACTTGACTATTTTGAATACTGGTGAAGCGACACGTATAGCAAAACCTCCGGCTCGAGAAAGCCGCCTCGACCTATCTTTGTGTTCAAGATCGCTATCATTGGATTGTCAGTGGAAGGTTATCAATGATCCCCATGGTAGCGATCATTTGCCAATCATCATTTCAATAAAGTGTGGCCCTCACTCTGCAGAACCATCTCGGGTTCCTTTTGATCTTACAAGGAACATCGACTGGCAGAAATATGCAACGGCGGTGACAATCGGTGTCGAATCAATAGATGCGCTTCCACCATTGGAAGAATATCGATTCCTAGCCGATTTGATTTACAAAAGCTCACTGGAAGCACAAAAAAGAAAAGTTCCAAGTGCACCCTTTAAAAGGAGACCAGCCACACCTGGTTGGGACGAAGAATGCACAAAATTGTATGTAAAAAAATCTGATGCTTTCAAAGCTTTTCGTAGACACAAAACCTTCACTTACTTCTAGGAATATTCAAAGCTTGAGACAAAGCTGAAACAATTTCAAAGCAAAAAAACGCGGTTATTGGCGCAATTTCGTCGAGGGACTCTCACGAGAAACCTCAATGAACACCTTGTGGAGGGTGGCTCGCAACATGCGTAACCGCTCATCTTTCAATGAGAGTGAAGAATACTCCAACCGATGGATATTCGATTTCGCTAAAAAGGTCTGTCCGGACTCAGTTCCAGCACAAAATATTCTTCGAGAAGCGTCTCCTAGCGGCGGCTCTCTGGATAGACCATTCTCAATGCTGGATTTCTCTATGGCTCTTCTTTCATCGAACAACTCCTCACCGGGAAGCGATATGATTAAATTCAATCTTCTGAAAAATCTCCCAGATATCGCTAAAAGACGCTTGCTAGATTTATTCAATTCCTTGCTAGAAAACAACATTGTACCGCCTGAATGGAGACAGGTCAAAGTAATAGCCATTCGAAAACCTGGCAAACCAGCGTCTGACCATAACTCATACCACCCGATTGCGATGCTTTCGTGCATTAGGAAATTGTTGGAGAAAATGATCCTTCGGAGACTCGATCACTGGGTCGAATCAAATAACTTGCTATCAAATACACAGTTTGGGTTCCGCAAGAGCAAAGGAACAAACGATTGTCTAGCGCTGCTCTCCACAGATATTCAACTGGCCTTTGCACACAAAGAGCAATTGGCTTCAGTATTCTTGGACATTAAGGGGGCTTATGATTCAGTTTCCATTGAAATTCTGTCAGACAATCTGCACAGATGTGGACTTTCTGGAATTTTAAATAATTTCTTGTACAATTTGTTGTCAGAAAAGCAAATGAACTTTTCTCTTGGAAAACTGACAACTTCCAGAATTAGTTACATGGACCTGCCCCAAGGCTCATGTCTCAGTCCTCTTCTTTATAACTTTTATGTCAAAGATATCGACAACTGTTTGGCAGAACAATGCACGCTAAGACAACTTGCAGATGACGGTGTGGTTTCCGTAAGAGGTCCACATGCCGTGGACTTGCAAGGACCATTGCAAAATTCCTTAGATAACTTGTCTTCTTGGGCTATGAATCTAGGGATCGAATTCTCGCCGCAGAAAACTGAACTGGTAGTGTTTACTCGAAAGCGGTACCCAGCCCAAATGCAGCTTAATCTTTTGGGCAGAAACATTACCCAATCATTGTCTTTCAAGTACCTTGGGGTCTGGTTTGATTCAAAGTGCACTTGGAATGCCCATATTACGAATTTGAAGCAAAAATGTCAGCAGAGGATCAACTTTCTCCGTTCAATTTGCGGCACATGGTGGGGTGCTCATCCAGGAGACCTCATAATGCTTTATAAAACATCTATTCTCTCTGTTCTAGAGTACGGCTCTTTCTGCTTTCTCTCGGCAAGAAAAAGTCACCTAATAAAATTGGAACGAATTCAATATCGTTGTCTGCGTATTGCTCTTGGCTGTATGCACTCAACGCATAACATGAGTCTTGAGGTTCTGGCAGGAGTAACACCCCTCCAGAACCGTTTCTGGGAGCTCTCTCTCAGAATACTAATCAAATGCGGAGTGACGAACACACTTATAATTGCTAATTTTGAAGAAATTCTTGGGCTGAACACACAATCTCGATTTATGAGAATCTACCACCACTACATATCATCAGATATGTGTCTTCCTTGTTATACTCCAGACCGTGTTCACTTCACCAATCGCAGTTCCTCAATTGAATATGATCTGACCATGAAACAAGCAACTCATGGGATTCCCGATCAACTTCGAACTATTATTATTCCGCGTATTTTTACTGAAAAGTACCAACAAGTCAATTGCATGAATAGATATTTTACAGACGGGTCCCGTCTCAATGGATCCACTGGCTTCGGTGTCTTCAATGAAAACTCTAGCGCCTTCCGCAAACTTCAGGAACCTTGTTCCGTTTTTGTTGCTGAGCTGGCAGCAATCAACTTCGCATTGGGGATGATTTCCAACATGCCCGCAGACCATTACTTCATCTTCACGGATAGTCTCAGTTCGATTGAGGCTATTCGGTCGATGAAACAAGGTAGGCACTCATCTTATTTCCTTTCAAAGGTAAGGGAGCAGATGTGTGTGCTGGTCGAAAGATCATATATGATTACCTTTGTATGGGTCCCCTCACATTGCTCAATCCCAGGCAATGAGAAGGCGGACTCTCTCGCAAAGGTGGGCGCGCAGGAAGGCGAATTGTATGACAGGCAAATTTCACACGATGAATTTTACCATTTAGTGCGTCAGAGTACCTTTTCGAGTTGGAAAACCGATTGGGACACTGGAAATCTTGGACGGTGGTTACATTCAATTATTCCTAATGTTTCTTCGAGAGCGTGGTTTAAAGGCTTGGGCTTAAGTCGTGACTTCATTCGCGTGATGAGTAGACTTATGTCCAACCACTACTCGCTAGATGCTCATCTCAATAGAATAAACCTCGTAGACAGCAACATCTGTCGGTGTGGAAACGGTTACGATGACATCGAACACGCAGTTTGGCAATGTACGGATAATGACGCCGCCAGAGAGCGACTTTTGAATACCCTCGAGGCCCAAGGAAGACAACCCTATGTTCCTATCAGAGACGTGTTGGCAACCGTTTATGTTTTTCTTCAAATGTCTAGTATAAGAATTTAATTCCTTTTGTCTTTTGTCTCTCTTTATTAGTTTTTTTTTGTCTTGTCCCCCCGTCTCGATGAGTCTCATCGTCGCCCACTGGTCACCCACCATAGCCGGTCGAACTCCGGACGAAGCTAGAACAGCACTACCGTTCATACTGGCGACAACGCTCTGCTGAGACAACGAAACCCTACCCAAAGCTCCTCCCCTGATCCTATCCTTCGAAAATGTACCCTTCTAACCTCGAGTAAGCCGCGAGTAATCGGCCCAACTCCTACTAGACATAGAATTAAGTGAATTTTGTTACACACAGTGAACAATGAATTATCGGCTCCGTAAAGCTAACGCGATTGAGCCTTCCAAATAAACGAACTAGATAAAAAAAACAAAGTTCTTAAGTTTTCTACTAACGTAGCATTAACCAGATATTATTAAAATAATTTGTTCACAAAATAAATGCATTTTAAAATTGCACTCGGATTCCTCACCGTGCAAAATTTTTAATCCATCATCACTATCATAGTTGTCCTATTCTCCATCGGATGGCTCCAATTGTTTGATTTGCCAATTGTAACCGAAATTCGGGTTTGACTCGAAAAAATACGCCTGTTAGAATATTTTAAACGAATTATTCGGTTTCTTGTTGGTAACTGAAGGTGTTCAATAGAAAAGTGTGTGCGTGGGCAAGCTACCAGTTATGCCAAAACGACGATTAAATGCATTGTTTACAAAAGCAGATACGTCCCTTTGAATAAGTAACCGAGAACTCCTCGTGTCGTTCAGGGCATTTCGCAAGGATTCACTACGAAAACAATGCAATCTCCACCCTTCTCAAGCATTGTCCATCCAGAGGCCATCATCGGTTTCCCGAATGCTATAAATAAATACATTCCCGCTACCTAGTAATATGTTATTTATGTTAATTCATCCGAAATGAGGTCAAACCATCTCACATCGCATTTTTCGCATGCAAGCAAGGAACGATCGTCTCCGATATTGCTTGTCGCCCGTTGTTGAGAAGGATTTTTTTTTTCGTGTGCAATGCTTCCTTTTCAACTCACGGCACTCAACGACAACAAGGAAGCGAAACGATTGGCAAAAAATTCCTACATTTTTATTCCAGGTGCTCTGATGGCCACTTGAGGCTTTCTCGGAGGTTTGCGAGGAAAAAAAGAACAATAACGGCAAGCACTTTTCTTTAATGGTCGAGTGCTTACACACACTTGGGTAGGTATACGAAGTCCTTTCCGTTCCACACTCGAACGTTGCTTGGTTGTAATTAAGCAGTTTATAATAAATGTTTGCAAATTATAATTATTAGACATGTTTCAGCCCCACTGGAAAGCTAGTCGAGTGACGATCATTGGCTGATGGAAATGATGAGGATGATGATGTTTATGGGGTCCCTAAACACACTGTATCAGTTTATTGGGAGGGGACGAGGACTGGGTCGATTCCGGGTGTTTGTATTTTGTTACCACAAGAAATTCTCTTTAATGCTCATTTATAAAAAAAAAAACACCCATGTAGGTTTTCCGCTGCGGTCAACCTTCTTTTCATTTTGTTGTTGTTGGAATTTTTGCACATATGGCCAATTACGGCTGAATCGAGCAGCCGGTCACTTCGATATGGGCCATGTTTTGTTTAAACATCAGCTTATGAATGGGATTTTGATTGACGGACTAAGTGATGGGTTGGGCGTCGTCGTCGTTGGAATTGCGGTGTGCAAAATGGTGCGATTATTTTGATTTATATCGTTTTAAATATCACACGGAAAAGGGACTCGCTTAATGAGTCATAATTTAGAGGAAACCTTTCATTGGTTTGAACTGTTGATTTATTAAAAGCTTAAAGATGCGGAATAAGCAGCGTATCTCTAGTATTTTTAGTCCTATCAAGTTTAATTTGTTACAGAGGACTCCATTTCAAATTTATCTAAAACGTTATCGCAACATTTCGAAACAGTATCGGAATTATTTTCCGAGAATCTATTAAGGTGAAAGTTGATGGTATTTTAAAATGGTCGCTATTATGAATTTTTTGCCTTGCCATTTCGAATTTTTGATGGAGCAAATCTCAGAAAAGATTTCGTGCAGGAACTTGTAATCTCATATATGCTGCAGTGCAGTACAAGAGCGATTATAGTTTCGCACACGAAGTTTTTATAGTTTCTGAGATTCGTGCTATCAAAAATTCGAAATGGTATGGAAAAATATCCTTAATAGCGGCCATTTGTGGATTCTATCAACTTCACCTTAACCACAGAGAACAGACGTTCAAGTTCGGTCAGAAACTTGTGTAAAATAAGTGGGAACGTCGCCGTTACGTGGTGTTAGCATCTCCTGATTTTCTCTATAAATTTTCCACTTTCGACCAATTTGGCGCTAGTATCGATAAATTTTCTGTTGAAAATTACCACTTGGCGCTACTAGCACTTAGTGTCTAGTGTAATTTGTGCAACGCCAGCGCCATCATGTTGTCAAAGAGGGTTTTTAAGTGGGGAAGTCGCCGTTAGTGGCACTTAAGTCGAATAGGAATCTTTACACAAGTTTTTAGAGAAATTTTGTTCGAGCCTCCATGTCTGTTCTCTGTGCCTTAACTGTAATTATTATGATCGTGGATATTTTTTTAAAAGCGGTTCTATGCGGATTTAGTGTTGTTTGTCAGAAATGCAGAAATTTGATGAGATCTTTCCTATATTTTGATTCAATTGAAAAGAAGTACGTAGATTGGGGGTTTTCTAGTATCTGTTTGTTTTAAATATTTTTGGAATCATTTGATTCAGATGAGACTCTTAACTTTTATTTGTTCATATTATATTTCAATCAGTATTCTTAAGAACTTCACAAAATAAGGTCCCAATATTTAAATTGAGGAGCTAGGCTAGCTTGGGGTCTACCACTTTTGCATGCAGAGTAGAAGACCGTGGGTTTACTCCCAGGCTCCTCCAAAATAAAACAATTCTTTGGTACAAGCAATGTAAATATTTACCTTATTTGACAAAACCCTAGTAATCATGACAGCGGTAGGTCTCTTTTCTTCATTCAAATTGTTTTCAATAATCAAACGTCATGATTACCTGGGTTTTGTCAAATAAGGTAAATATTTACATTGCAAAGAATTACTATGGTCGCATCGTCTGCTTAAGCGAATCCTGACCCATCTTCTACCCAACTATCCTACTTCGTAGCAACAACATAAACCATATTAGCAATAATCAATATGAAACTAACGATTTTAAAATGGCTCACTACTTGACTAGCCTATTGGTCCCAAGCAAATCGACTAATGTACCCCATTCTAGTATAAATTCCAGTACTACACGGAGAACAAGTTCGTTAAGTTAAGATAACAATCCTAATAGTTACTTTCACATGGAAAAATATTGTTGTTTGAAAGAAACCTATAGTTATTCCAACATTAATTTTACCGTCAACTCAATCATATCTACCTAATAGATTCAACTGTTCATCTTATACTCAATTCAACTATAACTTTGATCAATTATATCAACCGTCAAATGTAATTTATTTATATTATTTGGTTTCAAGTGATCATCATAAATCCACATACTTTTAACTTGTGATGCGTAGAGCAGGCGTTAAGATAGCTGGCTCTCACGCAGATGAACACGGTTCAAAACTAAGTTGAATGTTCTTGTTCACTTATTTTTATGATTTTGCAGTTGTGTTTTTGAGATCGATAAAGAAGCAAAGCATACTTCCTTAATATGTCGATAATGAAGAGCAGTTCGTTTAATAAACATTGTAAAATTTTGCTTCCCTAACAATAGTTTTCTTGAATCAACTAAAGCATAGTTGTATTTTGAAGTTTGACGTTTGTTCATCTACTGAAAAATATAGTTGAGCCAACCGAGAGCTAACTATGGATTATAGTTGTTGTCCTCTATATATAGTCAAATCAACTATAGTTTCGGGTTATCTCTAAAACAATTGAACAATATAGTTATTTTGACCGGAAAAATAATTGCGTCTGCTTTAATTTGTTCTCCGTGTACACTATGTTTGTTTTGGTTCGCTATGAAAGTTTGAAACGGGCTCACCGTCGTTTCATAAAGAACCCTATTTGTGATTTAAATTTGCGCCTTCGTGGTAGGCAACCAATGTGCTCGAATCAGTAATGATGGGTGTTAAGTGGGTGGGGTTTACACGTCAGTGATCAAAAGGTCAACTTACCGATCAAATCGCGAAGAAAATTTAGAATATATAATTTTAGAATCAAGAAATCAGAACCGGAATAAAAACGGAAAATAGGAAAATTGAGGCTTCTGGATCAAGAAAGAGCACCCGCTCGATCTTTCCCGTTCAGACCGCCGAACAGTAAAGTCTACATTTTAACAAGTGAATATCGAAGCTAAATTCGGAGTGATAGTTAATCAATTGAAAAGTAATTTAAAAGCAAGAAGTGCAGTGAATTGAATTGAATAGTAATTTATAGTTTTTATGTATTTCCAGAGTTTATTTAAAGTAAATTGATAAATTAAGAAAAAATCGTGAGTCGTGAATAACTTGAAAATCCTGTAAAGTAAGCGCGTGGTGAATTTGATTGCAGTATATAAAACTAATCATAAAATTTTAATAGAGAAGAAAACGTGAGTCCAAATAAAAGAACTGATAAGAAATCAGACATTGCAGTTAAAAAAAAAAAAAAAAAAACGTGAGGTAATTGCTGGAAAGTCGTTTATTTCGTGTTTGGGGGTACTAATGTGAATTCATCCACAGTCACCACACGTGAACACGTGCACCATTGGGGTTTTGGCGAGTGCGTTTCGTGGAGATTGTGCGGGCTGGAAGTTTCTCCTAGCTACGGCTTCAACAGCATCCAAAAGCTATCCGCGTGCTATCGGTGAGACTGGGGGCGATCCCCTGGGACTATTCTTCGCCTCGCGGCTGCGTGCCGCTAAGAATAGTTGCAGAGAGCGTGGTCATCGGTGAAGGAAGTTCGGCCTCGCGAGCACCACTCCGCTACAACGTGGTTGCCACAATCCGCGAGTAATCTGTACGGGGAAAGCTTGCCACCGCCAGAGAGAATCGCCCAGACTCACGTCCCGGGTAGAAGGTATTGACCAGTCCCGATCAGAGCCCAGCAATCAAGTGCACATCTCCGACGTAGCCTGAAGAAGCCGCGAATCACTTTCCTGGTGCTAGAGAGCACCGAAGTCCCGCTCCGTGCGAACCGCATGGGCCTATGAGTCGGTATTTCGCCGGCCTGTATCAACGAAGTTTCATTCACCATCGGCGCCGAAGGCCGCCCCTTCCCGGTGCCATCGAACGCTATCTGAGCATCCAAATTGTGTGGTGGGTACACTGCATGGTCCCTGAAGTCGGCACTCCGCCCAGCTTGCATCATTGTGTGACGAACCGTCGTCGGAGTGGGCGTCAGCAAAATATCCGCCCACCGGAAACTGGGAGTCCCCTTCCTGAAGAGCATTCAAGTCGTCCGTCCGTGCAACCCGCACCCCTGAGCGTCGAACGGCGAGGACGTCGTTCTCGGTCAACCAGCCGTTGGCCAACCAGGTAACCTCCGATCAACGACGAGTCCTGTAAGTACCTGAACCGCTTTTTAGTACCCACACGAACACACCCCACCACCAGCATTAGTAGGGCAAACTATTATATTAGTAGGGGAAGAAATGGGGGGAATCTATTGCAAGTAGGTTGACTCACGTTCAGGGAACACACTTACTGAATGACGTCACCCGTTAGAAGAAAGTAGGAAAAGGGAAGGTTTTAAGGAAATCACCATGCAAACATAAATCCAACTTTTATAGACTTTGGAAATCAACATTTAAGCGTTTCAATTAAACCATTTTATTGCATGAGAAATAAATCGTTTTCTATTATTTTTTAATCAAAACTTTAAATTTAGTTTCAATTTATTGAATAGGAATACCTACTATAATTCGAATTTAAGGAACTCTTGGGATTGGAAATTGGGAAGGAAGCTTTGGAAGGTTTTGGGACATTATAGGAGGTGGATTCCGTTGTGGGGTTTAAAAAGAGCTAGCTGGGCAATCCAACCTTGAGTTCTGGCAGACGACTCTCGTCGTCTGGCGCATAAGTCGGAATTGGAGGCCCTACCAGGATCCTCCTTACAAGTTTGACAGATAAAATGAGGGGTTATTGGTTTTCCCTATGTTTCGAGGGGTGAATCGATTAGCTTGGGACCGAAGAGAGTACCAGAGCTGAGCCAAAAAGTTGAGCACGTTATTTCGGGACCTTCTAGTCTTAGAGTTACCTCTATGATATTAGAGCGCATTGTATAAATATTTACGCTCATTGTTCTCAAAACAAAAGAGGCGCTACTAGCGAAACCCCTGTTTCTACGTTTACCTGTAGGACGTAGAAAATCTAATGGCGTTTCAATGCGTTAGGACGGAGTTGAAACTCGTAGGAAGAATTTAGAATCAAGAAGCAGTATTAGATTTTAAACAATATATCAACAATTTGTGACACATTATCAAATCCAATGGTTCGTATGAAAAGATGAATAAATTTAGAAGTCATTTTTGACAGAAGTATTCCATTTGTTGTTCACTTCCGCTCAAAACAGAGAGGTAATCCGTGGTTTGTGCTTAGTAGGACAGAAATTAGATCAAAAACCCTATTCACTCCCAAATATTTTTCCTTAAGCATTCAAAACAAGAATGTTAAAGTAGATACATGACAGTTGCCAGTATGCAATCTACGAATTACTCCGTAACGGAACGCATTATTATGATCGTGCATAAATATGACTTCATTCACATTGTTTGGATAAAGGCGAGTATATGTCCCCTTGATAATACGTCGTGATTTCTGTTACCCCACTACTGACAGAGAGTCATACACACTAAGATTTTGTTTTCGTGTTCGGTAAATTTTACCGAAATCAGAACAGCTGAACGTTCGGTAAAACTGTGACCTTCATTTTAAAGTCCATTGAATTAAAAAAATAATTTCAAAACATGTTCAACCTTGTTTAAACGATCAAATCTTGGCATTTTAGTGTAGATTTAGTTTCAAAGTAACTGAAAAGCAATTGAATTAAATTGCATAAATTTTACCGGACAGTTCAGCTGTTCAGATTTCGGTAAAAATTACCGAAAACGGCGAAAATTTCTAAGTGTGTACGACTCACTGAATTAGAGGGGAATGTTTGCCGATATCAATGCTCAAGACACCATCACTCAATAGTCCTCTCCAAGTGGGTTCGTATTGGTGCGATTTGCGTGTATTAGTGAGATGAAATTTTTTGTTAGCTGTGAGAATTTTTTTGTTTGCTGTAAGAACTGTCATTCTTAAGTAAAAATAAACAACAAAACGAAAACAAACCCTACGCTTGCACGGTAACAGTCAAGTACCCTTTTGTGAGTAAAGGTTAACCTATTTTTGATAAAGGTGGCTTTACTCATTAATGAGTAAATTATTTTAATAACAATGAGTTTCAGCTAACAGTAGCTAACAGTTACTACTTAATTGGCATCATGAATTAATAATTAATTAGTGGTGCCGGTTTTATTGACAATGGGTTCACTTTTACTCATAAATGGATGTTTGATTCTTACCGTGCACATGACAGTACACGCTAGTGTGTGTAAAATTATGTTATTAGTGTAGTGTTCGTGAGATCCTGCTTGGAGAACTCAATTTATATTCTTCTTATTTTTGAAATATGCTTCAATCATCATCATTTGGATACACAATAAAGTCTGGAACGCGCAAAAATTGGTCAACTTCAAATTGGTGTATTTCTTTTAAAAATGCATAAAATACCTGAAATGCTGCATTTGGAAGTTGAGTGTATATACAATGGTTGCCATGATGAATTTTCAACGTTTGCTCTCCGGTTTTCAAAATGATGTCCAAGCAAGAGGAGCAGCGTGTCAAAATTTTGCTCGCGCAGCAAGCAAAACCAACGTTCTCACACGCCAAGTTGGCAAAATTGCGGGAAGTGGCCAAATCGACCGTGACAAACGTTTTAAAAGTGTTTGGGGAGCGTCCGTCGACCGCCAGGAAGCCTGGAAGCGGCGGCAATCGTAATCCGGACGTGGCAGCGACGACGAAGAAGGTGGCGGTGAAATATAAGCGGAATCCTAACCTCTCCATCCGGGACGTCGCTGGCAAGCTCAATGTCTCCCATACTACTGTGCAGCGGGTCGACGTTTAGGAAGGTGAAGGTTTACAAACAAAACAAGTCGGCAAAGCAGTGGTTCCGAAAGCTGTATACGAATCTGCTCACAAAGTTCGACTGTGTCGTCGTGGACGACGAAACTTATGTGAAGGCGGATTTCAAGCAGCTTCCGGGACAGGATTTTTACACCGCATCAGGAAAAGGGAAGGTGACTGAAATTTTCAAAACCATCAAACTATCGAAGTTTGAAAAAAATATGTCGTCTGGCAGGCCATATGCACGTGTGGTCTAAAAAGCGGCATTTTCATTACTACGGGAGCCATCAATCAAGAGATTTACGTCCAGGAGTGCATAATAGACCTGTGCTGTTCTGGCCGGACTTGGCGAACAGCCCAGAACTCCGCCCTATCGAACGGTATTGGG
Source organism: Ochlerotatus camptorhynchus (assembly GCF_037179485.1). Classification (NCBI taxonomy): domain Eukaryota; kingdom Metazoa; phylum Arthropoda; class Insecta; order Diptera; family Culicidae; genus Ochlerotatus; species Ochlerotatus camptorhynchus. The sequence goes on from NW_027040576.1 coordinate 1,226,622, forward strand.
CCTTGGTCAAATGGAATCTAAAAAAAAAACTTATAAATCCATGGAAAATGAGCAGCAGTTTAAATCTAACTTTCGTTGGCGGCGAATAAGGGGGTGATGAGATCACTGTGCAAAATTTAATGGAAGGGGCTAAGCGGAAGGTACGGCAGTTTGGATTTTGAATATATAAATTGATCTACCAAAAGAAAAATACGAAGATTTTTGTGATTTGAATTTTGACTGCAAGAAACGATTTTTTGTCGACCAATTTTTGCGCGTTACAGTCTTTACCTTCACACACATCCAAAAATTTAAAGTGAGTATATCCTTATGTTAAAACGAAAATTTCCTAGGTAAAACACTTTCACTGCATTTACTTACTTGTGTTCTTCGTAGCATTTCATAGTTAAACCAACCAGTGGAAACTAACGATTTTAAATTGGCTCACTACTTGACTAGCCTATTGGTTCCAAGCAAATTGATTAACGTACCCCATTCTAGTCGAAATTCTAGTACTACACTATGTTTGTTTTGATTCGCTATGAAAGTTTGACAGATCAAATGAGGGGTTCGCAGATTTTCCTATGTATCAAGGGGTGCATCGATTAGCTTGGGACCGAAGAGAGTACTAGAGCTGAGCCTAAAAGTTGAGCACGTTTCTTCGGGACCTTCTAGTCTTAGAGTTACCTCTATGGTTAAACCACAGAGAACAGACATTGAGGCTCGAACAAAATTTCTCTAAAAACTTGTGTAAAGATTCCTATTTGACTTAAGCGCCACTAACGGAGACTTCCCCACTTAAAAACCCTGTTTGACAACATGATGGCGCTGGCGTTACAAAACATACGCTAGACACTAAGTGCTGGTAGCGCCAAGTGGCAATTTTCAACAGATAATTTATCGTTACTAGCGCCCAATTGATCGAAAGTGATAAATTTATAGGGGAAATCAAGAGATGCTAGCGGTACGTAAAGGCGACGTTTCCACTTAACTTTACACAAGTTTCTGATCGAACTTGGACGTCTGTTCTCTGTGGTTAAACGCAATCGAATACACGAAATTAATAACAAACTGTACAACACGGCCAATGAGATCTTCCCAAATTTAAGTTTAATTTACTCATAATCGTAAAAGTGCAGGAACTCGGCAATGAGTACATTTGCCATATTCGGGAAATTTCTCATATTCGGAAAATTTCTCCAGGAAAAATCTGCACTTCTTGAGTTATTCTCATATTCGGGATTTTTTTCTGGAAAAACCTGCACCTTGAGTTCCTACACTTTTACGATTTATGAGTAAACCTAACTTAAATTTGGGGTAATTTCATTGGCCGTGAAGGTGAACGAAACAAAACACCAATGGCGATAAGCTCCAACTCGTATTATCTTTTAATACCGTCCCTGTCTGGATGATCTGCTAAATGTTTGCTTAAAGCCGTGTCGATTAACTCGAATGTCGACATCAAAGCAGCCGGATATTCTTGATCGCGATTTAATCCGATGATAATACCGTTTGGAACTTACCACCACAAGCAAATCACTTCGACAAGCGGCGCCGGTAGTGTAGTGGTAAGCTTGATTATCCCTCTCACCCCAGCAGGCCTGGGTTCAATCCCAGTCGACGCCGTCGGGATGTTCTGAGGCATAATATCTCTGTTCACGCTTTCCTTCGGAAGGGAAGTAAAGCCGTTGGTCCATGTTTTATGAGTTGATGGGTCAATAGGTAGGGTCCAGGTGTGGGGGAACTGCCTCCCTGGCGTCGGTAGCATTGGTGCTCAGCACGGAAAACAAGATAGACGGAAAACAAATCAAAGAAAATAACAAATAAATCACTTCGACTGCGCCAGGGACAGGGATGAAAATGTCTTCATCCAGATGGAAGAAATGTCTTCACAAGTGTCTTCACCGATACTTTTCAAGTTTCTGGCCGGGATGGGGATCTGTGTTCAGATTTATAAAATTGAGCCTTTACAAAAGATCATTAAGGGAACATAATTTGATTTGAGAGAACTTTGTATGTTCAGAGAACGTTTTTGAACTTCAAGGAACATTGTAAAACTTCAGAAATCTTCGTAGATCTGGGAACTTCAGTAAACTACATTTCGAGGCGGAATAGCAACGGTCACTCATTTGTCAGTGAGCGCACCGTTGGTCGAACTCACGTCGATAGATGTTGATGACGCTAATGCTGTTGATGATGACACCTCGTACCGAGATGGGAAATGACAGGTGGGCAGGAACTCACGGTCTCCCAGTTTGTCGTTGATATTCACGAAAAGTTCACCATACAGAAATTCAAAACAAAAATTTTTATCTGCGGATTTGGACAGTTTTTGACCTGTTTCATACGACCGGAAGGTGTATGCTGGTCACAAATGCCGTGCCAAACTGATTTCCTACGCAATTAATCAATCTTTGATGTGAATTTCGCTAATAAACACGAGGAGCATTTCTTATAGCAAACTTGCCATAACAAAATGGACATGGTTCATTTTAGTAAACAAACTAACACTTCTTCCGACTGTGTCACCTCTCTTACTCGCCTAGACCTCGTACGCTGGTTTGTGAACTTTGCGAGGGGTACGGCCGTCGCGTTTGTAACTAGCGTAAGTGTGCCTGCGATTTGCATTGAGTGTCGGAGATTGTAAGTAATCTGAAGGATGCCTCGCTGGATACGCCCAAGACTGAACGGGCAGTCGCTGTGAACGGTTCCTGGGGAAAGCACTAGATGCGACCCTCCTACCAGATGACCATGGCAATACAGGAAGTATTGGTATTGGAAGGTAATCGCTATTAGATATTTTGCAAACAGTGACAGATAGCGGACATGAAGAACCAGTGAGGTGCCGGGCAAAGGTGTTTATCCTAGACAAATGGTAAGTTACAAATTCTCTGTTGTCGTTGTCGTAGGCGCCGTCGTAGTCGCTGTCGTAATCGCCGTCGTAGTCGTAAGCAGTACCGTTAGTATATTTAAAATTAACCACCAACCGCTGAAAATATGAATTATCGCGTATTTCTGTTGTTCATTACATGCCAAGTAAAATTCGAGAACGTAATTTCATTTGAATAGCTTGTACAACCAGGTCTTAAACAATCGTCACGTCGGTCATAGCTTATTATGATTACCTGAACCATGCGAAAAGAGAAAATCAAACATTTAACGTCGCGTGAAAATGGATCTTAATGAAAGCCTCTTTCATAGCTTTTAGTTTAAGGATTTCAAAGATCGTCGGTTGCAGTGGCTTGCTTACTAAGCAGAAAAACGCGGTCCCAGAGCCTTTCATATTAAAAATGTATGGTTAGATCACTTGTTTATCGTATATTTCGTAAAACTTTTCGTTGTCGTCGGTGCCGAGTCTGAATAGTTATAAAAACTTGAGTAACGCTATAATGTGATATGAGGGGCTCGGTAGTCTTAGAGCAACCGGTTTTGCTTACTGAGCAGAACATCATGAGTCTAATCTCAAGCCCATCCACATTCAGCAACAGCAACTCGATGATAAAAAAGGAGCTCGTCTGCCTAGTGGCAAACGTTTTTGCTTACTGAGCAGAAGACCGTGGGTTCAATCCCAAGCTCCTTCGCGTTATATGATTGTTAGGACATCAATTCAGCTTATCGTTTACCAAAACGAACCCTGCTGCAAACCCAACCCTATTACCCAATATCCCAGTGATTCCTCGTGGAAGTGTAGAGGTGTTCTCGGCTTCCATCAAAGCGAGTGTCACGTCAACACATTCCTACCCCTTCCTTTCTTGACCTGTGTTCGGGCGCGGCCGGCGCTGGTATTGCCTAGTTTGAGATCACCAGTTTTTACACATTGAGGATGATTGCTAGTCCCAAGCATCGTCTATTGGTTCTCTGTGTAATTACAGCTGGTCTGGCATTAACAGAGTAGCAACCGTGGGCGGTCAATCATGCTCTGTGGGTTCTGAAAAATGGTCACAAACCTGTTAATCAAGGTACACTCTCACACACTCTTCCTCGTCTCGCACTATTTAGCACTCTACTATCAAACGCTAACACTCAACTAGAAAAGGGAAAGACTTAGTTAAAATTTACATAAAGGCACTACATGTTGAACGGTTTTGACCTTCAAAATCACATCACTGCGCTAGACTAATTATCGGATCACTCCTGCCTCTTCCACAAGCCAGAACGAAGTGATCGAACAAAGTCCCAATATTTCCCAGTCCCAAATAATCTTCACTTCCTGATTTAAGTCATTTCCCGAGAGAAACGACGAAGTTTATAAGTTCGTTTTATTTTCACGAAACGTGCCAGGATAAGGGGAAGTGGGGTTTCATTTATCGAACAACTTTGCCATAGACTATTCTCATTTCCCTCCCATATCCGAAGTGAAACCAATGTTCGGCCGGGTCAAGAAAACGTGAATACGTTTTTGCTTGGGTCAACGGTCAAGAGTACGCGCGCAATTTTTGCAAATCTGTTACAGTTGTTCTCATTAGGCGACGAATTGCTATGAGCCAGATCATTTTCATAGTGATCGGCTTGCACTTTGCTCCCGTGCCGTTCAATATTCAAAACTGCGTGCTGGGACTTTTGACGTAGCACTACGTCTGTGATTTCTATATGGGGATACACTTTGTGGAAACCGAAAATGGAACATGTAACAAAATTATGAAGATTTTGAACGTTAATAACTCAGCTGCCCCTGGACCAATTTCAATAATTTTATCACCAATCGATCAGAAATATTTCGACGCATCTGCTGAATTTAAGACTTGATCATTTTTTTTTTCAAAATGTCACTATTGAAAATTGCAAGAAAGTGCAACTGTTGCTATGTTAATTAAAATTATCACCGATTACCTGCGAAAAGCGATTTCCCTAAAACAGATTTCAAAGTTTAATTCCATCCGGTCTCACCAAACGGTGTTTTTTGAATCACCGCCTGGTGAGTTGTGGTGTTCTCATGTACACAACGAAAGGATGCCTGCAAGCAGCGAGCTGCAGCATCCATAGAAGGAGGAAGAAGCCGTACCGCTATTGATCGGAATCAGTAGCTCTTCGTGCGAGGGGGAACACGGCTTTCATTTGAGTACCTCTCAAATTCTCTTCTACTCAGAGTTGCTCAGAGCTACTCTGGATTGCTCTGGGATCTGATCTAATTTGCGACGAAAACAGAATTAGTTTGGCATATATACATTGAAATCTAACCATGCAAATGTTAATTCGGATGCAATATTTGAGGTTCATCCCTCCACTTCGCGTTTTCACTGGCACTGGCCATCCAGAAGTCATACAGGTGGGAAAATTTAATGAATTGCTTTCCTCTCTGCAGCAGACATGTAGATTAATTTTGAACTTTGTCCATTAAGTAGATCACCAGATGTGTGCCCGTGAAATTGCGAAGTGGTTAAACCAAATTGTGTGGAAAATGGATTCCGTCATTAGTGTCCTTAAATAATGGAAATGATCTCGTTTTCTACCAGTTGTTCCCTTGTTCCTCCCACTCCATCCTTGTGCCATTCATGACTACTGTCCGAACTTAACGAAATCAACTCTGCTGGAAATCATATCCTCAAGTTGAGGACCTCAACCATAACATAACGCTGAAAATGACAAATCTCCCTGCGACTCCTTTGCTGTTGTTGGTGTGCAGATTAGCCCTGGACACGGGCATTGACCCTCCCGCTACAGGAGGACGATGAATAGGCATGTGCCACCTGGGAAGAAGGACCAAGCACAACTGTTCCGTTGCATTTGTCATAGAGGTTTTGGCTGTTTTCTTAAATCACGGGCGATGGCTTTCTGGAGGACACTTTTCGTTTTGCAGTGATAATGAATTGTACAGGATATTGCCACCTTAATACTACTGAGCATCCAGATGCTTAGAGTAAGCGAATAGATAGATATTCCCTTCCAGCAACCAGCTCCGGTGAGGACATGTACTTGAGGATAAGTCCTGCGAGTTCCAAACTCCGATAAATGTGATAGCTTGGGCTGTGCTGTCAAAACAATCGAGATAATACAATCGTTCATCAGAGAGCAAGAGAGTTCCTCAGAGTTACTCTGAATTGCTCTGAGTTTCTCACTGTCATCCCCCTGGTCTTCGTGAGTCACTGAGAACCCCGCACAAATTCCTATTCCTTCACAAAACACAAGCTGTTATATAAGACCACGTAGTCCTACGTCACCATTGCGTACAACCCCATTTCAGGGTAATTCGTTGATGTTTAATGGTCTTTGAATAGTCCAGGGAATTACATACTACTTTAGGAAGCGTAGAAGTGCAGGAAAATTTGTAGGAGTTTAGCTAGATTCGTAGCAATTGGAACTGCGTAAAACTTCATTAAAGTGCCAGGAAAAACTTCTGGGAATTTCGTAGAAGAGCAGAACAAATTCGTAAAAGTTTAGAAGGCTTTTAACTTCAGGGATAATTTTGATTTAAAATCATAAAAAAGAAAATAAAGTTCGGAAAATATTTAATAGAGTCCGGTACCTCCCCTATTTTTACTGCAACCCTTTATAAGGCAGTGCCAACAACACTCCCGATCATAAGTTTGTGGTCACCCCAAAAAGATATTGAATGAAACTTACAAAAAAATGGCTCAATGTATTTTTCAGAGTTTGTATACTAAAAGTTCACCTAAAATTACAACATTTTCCAAAATTTACACTGAATAATCATGAGTGATTTTCTCAGAATTGGGTTGGTCAAATTTTGAAACAAAAGTGGTGGTAGAACCCAACGGGCTTCAAGAGGAATCAAGTAATCGATGATGCTAATTAAAATTTCAATATTTTATTTTTATATGCAAAATACTACTACTTACAGAAGTAGTTATTTTCCGGATGAAAAAAAAAAACAATACTGATAGTATCAACAAGCCATGTTCACTGAACACGATTCGTTCCTTTAAACATGACCAACCCATCTGAGCACTGGAATCGATTAAAATCAATTAATCATGTTATAATTAAATTATTAAATTAATAACTTGCAACGTAACCACCTGGTACGCGCTGTTGTTCACCTGTCCTGTGCGGTTGTATGGACCGGAATGCCTCTTGATATGGATTGTAATTTCTTGTAACAAAAGTACCATCCCACAGAAAACCCTTCACTTAACCGTGTAGTATCTAAATAATGGTTGGTTTCTGCTGCAACAACAACTCATCAAGCCAGCCACTACGTTCACTGCGAAAAACTATGAATTAGCAGCCGTTAAAAACAAACCCTCTCCCCAACTCCATCCCTCGATGAATGATTCCCTATTCGATGGAACTAAATACCATGGAAGCGATGCAAAATTTGCCCAGCTAATGTTTACACACGATCAACATGTTATAAATATACAAACTATTTTTTGCGCAACCTCGTGCACCTTCCTGATGCATAAAAGGTGGTAGCAGGCACTCTGCCATACTGCTACACAAGCGTCGCGATGCCATTCTCCCGAAGCATATACGGCAGCAGCGGCGCAGTGTGATGTTTCGCAAACAAAACAAGATGCGGCTCGATTCTACCCATCTATTTTCCTAGCTATAAGGTAAACACCAATTTCGACGTGAACTGGTCCTTAGCTTCGGGAAAGGCAAAGACGATCATGGGAACGGTCGGTTGGTTCGGTGAGGTCTAGCCACGCTTAAGCACTGTAATTCTATTAGGATGTTGTGCCACAGCCAAGCCATCCGCCACCACCGACGTCGCTCGGCCGCCGATTTGCTATTTTTTTTTTCACCAAACAGTTTATAATAAAGTGGTAGATTGAAAAACGTCATGTGCCACTCCTTCGCCACGTAGTGCATAGTGCCCGAAGGCAGAATGGCAAACGACACCCCAGCAGCAGCTCAGCGTGATGAACCACGTCAGGTTGGTGCAGCAGGAAGATATCAGCATCATATTCAATTATCCATCGCCGCTCGAATGGATATTGGGATCCTCATCTCATGCATATAATCACGGTTATTGCAGCTCTGCTACGATAGGAGTTGGTTTAGCGTCGTCGTCGCCGTCGTCTTCGATTATGATGATGATGCTGCTGTTGCGTCGCGCGTGGGATTCCGTGATCAGGTGGATGAATCTTAACGACTTTGTAGCTGTGATTTGCCTAAGTATATCCGCGGGTCGGTAATGAGTAGGTCGATGGAGAATGTTGAGATGGAACTGTAATTGAGGATTCATACTTGTTTGAAATGTTTGCTGAAATATGTTTCTGCTATGATGCGAGACGTTATTTAAGCTAATTCGTTATTCACCCATCAAATAGTCTTAAAGATTTCCGTGGATTGCAAATTGAGATCAGCATACGTATGTAGATGTTCGCCGTACTGAATGTTAATATGGATTGAAACGGATGATGGGTATTAGCTAGTCAAATTCTGACTCGTCACAGACATACCCGTACTAACGATATATTTTGGTTCAGGTTTCGGTGAAACGATTTGTTTCAGGTACAAACTGATGGGGCCACTCCAAACCATCTGATGCCCGCTTATGTCTTGTTCAGACTGCAGAGTTGTAACATTTTTCAAGGATATAATTCAAATTTTTCACAAGAAAAACGTCATCAAGATAGCCTTATATCATGATACAAATCCTTAGTCTGAACATAGCACTAAATAGTCGTTCTGTCCCTAACTCGATGCAAATTCAGACTACTGCGATCATTTATCACATACATATTTCAAAACTTATCCTCTCTAAGTTGCTGAAATTTTTCTGAAGATACAAGTTTTCTATCTCTAATGCACAATTTATACAGGAGACCTCTGAAAAATCGATTTTTTTGTTAATTACTATTTACAGATTGATTTCTAACAAATGATAAATAGGAACCAATTTAATACCTCCTTTAGTTGAAAATCAGGTAAAGATTATAGTTAAAAAACGTAATTTTTAAAAGTTAATTAAATGAATTAAACAGAAATAGTCTATCATAGTTCTTACACAACATTTCAATGAAAGCACGATCTATCAAATGCATATAAAAGCGCTGACATCCACTTACTCATATTTGAGATATAAACTTCTGAAAAATAGCATATTTTTCAAAATAAAATGTTTATAACTCTCTAACAGAAAGAGATATCAATTCAAATGCTTATGCAAAAACATGCGCTATTAAAAGTTATTGAAGTGTTTTGAGCAAATAACTTTTAGGTGTTATCGTAAATAATATTCTTAAAACCAGTATAACACCGTATAAACAATTACATTTACAAAATTTGTATCTTCAGCTGATCCATCTCAAATAACTAAAAAGCTGATTAATTTAGCCCAATAAACTTAAGAACCGCCCTAATTTCACTTGCATCATTCACTTGGCCAAAAAATAAACAAAGACTTTCTCGAAAACACCACTTACCTAAATCTAATGCAGCAAAAATTCCTGTATTACTAAAAATGGCTATGAGCCCATTACACGGGTTTCCCAAAACCGGTTCAGGATATGAGGAAAATGGCTGAATCAGCCATTTTAGCATTTTTGCATACATCTTACGTCCAATCTAAAACATGAATTTCCTGAAAAGATTTCCATGGTAAGGGCACAAAAAATGAAAATTCTAGAATGCCATTATTTACAATCTGAATTGCATTTCTTGATTTGGAGTTGGAGTCGACATAATTTCACAAACTCCCACTCCGACTCCTCTGTCCGGGAAATTCCCTCCAACCGGCTCCAACTCCAGCTCTGAACTTTCTCGATGTTTGCAAAATGTCCCTCAAACTCGCACATTTTTCCTGAAGTTCAAAATACTTTCCTAAAGTTCGAAAATCATCAGGGAAGTTCACAAAACTGCACCGAAGTTCGCTGAACGTCTTGCAGAACTTTCCTAAAGTTCACTGAAGTTCCCTTCTCTTCTTCTTCTTCGTATTTCAAGCTTATTGCTTATCGCATATTAGTTTATTGCGTGCTATCAACTTAGTGTTCTAGATGCACTTCCGCAGTTATTAATTGAGAGCTTTCGATGCCTGTACCATTTTTGCATTAGTATAATTGTGTTGCAAGTACAATCATACTTTATTGCCCAGGGAAGTCGAGATATTTTCCAACTCGAAAAATTCCTAGACCGAACCTAGTCACCTCCAGCATGGTCTTGCTTTGTAGCTGTGCCCTTACCGACTGAGCTAAGGGTGGCCCCTGAAGCTCTCTGAAGTCCGCTAAACTTCTCTATAATTCGCAGAATTTCCTTGAAAGTCGCGGAACTGTCCTGAAACCTTCCTTAGCCACTCAAGATGAGGGCTTTCTAAACTCATCGGTAAAGAGTAAATAGCTAACTACATGTGAGTTTGAGGAGTTTCATTAGGCCTGTGCTCCGGTATCATGTCGGATCGTTGGTGTTTGTTCAGTATTTTAGTGACAATCGAAATCAATCTCGAACATTCCGGTAGTATCGACGTCGATAGATCAATCAATTTTCGAACAGATATTCGTCATGGTTACCAGAATTTATTTCCGATCTTGCCGTTAAGTAAAAAAATCTTTATTAAGGCTGTATTCCATGTGGTGAATTTCCACTAAAATTAGACGGTTAAAGAATAAATAAAGTTGTTCGAAACTCTCTCTGTTGTTGATTGGCCGATTTTCTAGAAGGTGTTTTTCAAAATTGATTTCGTACCTGTTAGAAATAAATCTGTTAGAATAGCAAGAATATTTGAAAAAAAAAATCATCGGTCAACATTAAGTGAAAAATCAAAAAAAAAAAACCCGAAAAATCCAGAGGGGCGGAAATTTTGCATGATTTTAACAAAACTAAGGCTGTGTTCCATTTGGTGAATTTTTACTTAAATTTGACAATTCGAAAATAAATTTAAATGTTCGAAAATCCCTCTGTTGGTCGCCAGATTTTGTAGAGGGAGTTTGTCAAAATTGATTCTTGGTCAGTCAGAAATAGGATTGGTTCAATGGCAGGTTTATTAGCAAATATTTCATCTGTCAAATTTAAGTGAAAATTCACCAAATGGAACACAGCCTTAGTTTTGTAAAATCCAAGCAAAATTTCCACCCCTCTGGATTTTTCGCCACCTGCTGAGTACGGTGCTGGTCACAGATTATATCAAGGCTTAGCGATTTTCACGTCCGGTTGTATTGGTGCGATATGTGAGAGCGTGTTAGTGAAAATCCGAAACTCATTTTGACAGATATAATTTCATACATTTCTTAGGTTATTCAGACGAAAAAAATAACACACGGCGATGCACCCGGGTAGTGTGCGTGCGTTAAACGCCACTAATTTCTATGAATAATATAGTTTTGGTGAGACAGTGCATAAGATGCGGTCACTTTAGAAGAGACTGCACAAAGCAGCTGAGGTGCATGCTCTGCTAAAACGAGGACGCAAGGACAAATACCCAGGATACAAAAAGGCATTCACGGCATGGTAAATTTAGAACTGATTATTGACTGGTTTTTTATGAGCTCCCCGTTTAAGGAGCACCCTTGATTGTAGCTTCGGAATGTGCACAGAATGTAGTTCCTTCTTAATAAAACTAGGGTACGGGTAAATTATATGCTATCAGCTCGTCATAAAACATAAAACTACTAATTTTTTCGGATAGTTGAGTTTAACAGTGGATCAAAGCGCAACGATGTTTTATGACGTTTTGTTTTTTGAGCTTAGCCCTCTTCCGGGGTTAAAAAGTTGTTCCGTTTTTCGATCAGCGAAAAAATCGTTACGATTTTAAATTAAAACCAGCCCTGATGAAGATCCCAACTGGGTCGAAACGTTGATGATGATGAAACTGTAATCAACATTCGGCGGCGGTGGAATAGTTCTAGCGACGTTTATCACTACACTGAGGCAAATTTCATAAGCGCAACTAATGAAAGATTTTCGTCTAACATGAGTTAGCTGTTAGCCTTTAGCGTTTCCATTTTCCTAAGCGTTGACAGACGAGTGGTCCAGACACGTAATCTCAACGTCCATGATTCGATTCCAGTCTGCTCAGTTTTATATTTTTTTTAGTCGACATTATGTTTCATAGGCAAATCAATTAAATTCATACCAATATCTTGTTGCTAAAATTTATAAGTGGTTCTTATGGAATTCTTACGTTTTTTTTGCCTCAGTGTACCTAAAGCCACACGTTGTTGAAAGCATTTCCAGGCGATTGTGTTACTTCTCTCGCCATGACCTATGTGTAGTCATCTCAGATAGAAGCAGTAGGGTGAAGTTGGGTGAAGGCATTATAACATACCATCGACTGGAAATGCTTGTGGCAACGTGGGTACTACCTGTAGATAAACGTCGCTAGAACTATTCCACAGCCGCAGACAGTATTAGAGCAAGTCACACGCGTCTCTTTTGCCTGTGAATTTCAGGACATACCTCAAATCCCCTCATCAGTTTAGGAGCTAGGAAAATGAGTGCGCGTTTGATTAGTATTCTCGCATTAATGACCTTTCGCTCAATTTCAACTTCTATTTACTTTTCACACTGCCGTACTCTAGTGGAACTATCAATCTATCCTCTTCAGAACTTTTTCTAGCTAATAAATTATCGCACTAAAGCTTCATGTGGACATTAGCATAGCATTTCCTTCCAACTCTTGTACTAATAGTTGACGTTCTACGATTTTGGTCAATTTTGAAGCTATAATTGAGTGCATTTATGAAAAGTAAGCATTTTTGATAAACTTTCAAATAAACATTAGTTAAAAAATCCTCAAAATGTACTTTTTATGTTATTGAAGTTTTTAACATTTTTTATTTATGACGAAAACTTGCGAATTATTTTTCAGTGTGTATTTTTTTTCTAAAAGGGCAATCGAGTTTCCTACAACTTTGTTTTGTTCGATTAGATGTGCTATGATTTTTTGAAAAATATCGAAGACGCCATTTAAAAAAAAATTAGGCGTTAGTAAAAATGGCCGAATTCTGGCATAAAATTAGTTCATTTCCCCTAGCGAACAATTATGCGAAGTTACATGGAGTTCCAAGAGGAAAAAATACAATAGCTTCGTCAGCTGGCGAGGAACTGCTCAAAAGTGCAAACGAAGTGAAGACCATTGATCTATCCTGAAGCTCCCGCAATTTTCCTTAAGTTTTAGATAGTTTCTTGAAGCTCGTTGAACTTCCTTCTAATTCTTTTAACTTCCCTGAAGTTCTCGGAACAATCTTACATTCCAAAAAAATTCTTGATACTCATGGAACTTCGGAAAAGCTCGAAAAACTACTCTGAAGTTGTCTGATCGTCCTCAAAATTCTCAGACATTCATGAATATAATGAAACTTTTCTGAAGTTCTCGGGATTTCTCTGAAGATTTCAGAACTTTCGCTTAAGTTTTTGAAAATTCCCTGAGTTCCTTAGTGCTTCTGTTAAGCTTCTTAATTTTCATTGAACTGTTCTGAGGTTCTCTGAAACTTCATTTAAAATATTCATTGGAAGTTCCTTTAAAATATTTAAACTTACCTGACGTTCTCGAAACTTCTCTTACAATCCATCAATTTTCATGATATTCATGGAACTTCCTTGAAAACCCCAAAAAATTTTTAGAAAATTTTGTAATATTTCTGAAATTCTCGGAATATTTCATGATCTCTTGGAACTTCTTAAAACATCCTGTAATTAGTTAACGGACCCTGTTTTGAAATTATCTGATCTTCATCAACATAATCGGAATATCCCTGAAAATAATAAAGCTTCTCTGAAGTTCACTGGACTTGCCTAAAGATCTCATAGCTTTGCTGAAGTTTTCAGAAATTCTCTAAGTTTCTTAGAGCTTCGGTAAAGCATCTTCAACTTCGTTGAGCTGCCCTGTAGTTCTCTGATCTTCCTTGAAGTTCTCATAAGTCTCCTGAAGTGTATGGTCTTCTTCTTCTTCTTCTTTTCCTCGCGTTTCAAGCTTATTGCTTATCGCATATTAGCTTATAGCGTGCTCTCAACTTAGTGTTTTAGATACAATTTCACAGTTATTAATCGAGAGCTTTCGATGCCTGTACCATTTTTGCATTAGTATAATTGTGTGATAAGTACAATCATACTTTAGTCCCAGGAAAGTCTTTAAATTTCCCAACTCGAAAAATACCTTGACCAGACCGGGAATTGACCCCAGAAACCTCCAGCATGCTTTTGATTTGTAGCTGTGCCTTTACCGACTGAGCTAAGGGAATTCTTGCACAGTAACGCCTGATAACCTTTTAGTGATGCGTTACTGGCATGAAAATCTATCACCGAAGCCTAGTCCGAACTACTTCAAACTAGGGGAACAGGATTGTTTTTGTAATCAAAGGAAGTTTACAGGTTTGTTTACAATCTATTGCTGTCAGCTGCTCTAACAATGTCAGTCGAAAGAATTGTCAAAAACTGTTTTGAAACGCTTTTACAAAGCTCCAATCTTCTCTAGTGAAAGCGAGTATTGCCGGCAACCAGTTTTTCTTCGGCAACCGTTCCATTTGAACTGCATGTAAATCTGCTGTTCTATTATCGACAACTCGAAACCAGCTACAATTTGTAGTACGTATGTTTCATTTCAAGAAAATCTTGCTAGATTGTTTTTTCTCAGTGGTAAAAATATAGTCAAATTGAGGCTGAAAGCATAAAGAATCGTTTGCATGCATTCAGCGAAGTATTTTCGTAAGAAAATCCAGTGAAAATAGTGTTTCAATTTGGGTTGCCCAAAATAGTCTGGCATGCCGAAGCCGTCATTTCCCCTATTACTTTTGTACAAACTTCACTGAAACAAAACGAACAGACTACGCGGAATTTAAAACTACCTTAGCTACACTGTACAAAGAAAGGAAAAGTCTTAGTAAAACTTCTGAAAATAAAACTCACTCACTGAAGTTTAACTACCTTTTAAGGCAATTCTAAATGCACAAACGACTTTTAACGAGAACTTAATTCGCGCACTTCTGTTCACCAGCCGATTCGAAAGCGAAATGGAAGAGTCAGAGTACCTTTCGCGGGGAAGAAAGTTCCTAACGACATTCTTCTTTAGAAATTAAGGTTGTCTTTTAAAAAACGATTCTTTTATTCAAAAATTGCACCAAACTAATCGAATGGCGAAGTATTTCATGGCGCCTTCCGAAAGCATGTGCAATAAAAGCTACTATCTATAAAAATGAGCTTTTATTGCAAAAGGTTTATCCAGGACTCCTAACCATAAATAACGCGTAACTTCGATATGAAACGCACGAAATATTTCACTACTGAATGAAATCTAAATGAAAATTTAAATAATGAAATGAATTTTATTTTAAATTTAGTTGAACTTAATCGACAAAATATTTACAGAAAGAAAAAAAAAACAAAAAAACTGCACAGCGTTACACTATTCCGCAGTCTGAAATCCTCGGTATTTCCTTTCATTTCTCGTAACTTCTTTAAAGTTCATACAATTTTAGTAGACCACCTTGAAATTGCACTGAAATTTATAAAACCGACCAAAAGATCTCTAAGCTTCCCGGCATTTTCTGCAGTTTTATGACACTCTTGGAA
Source organism: Ochlerotatus camptorhynchus (assembly GCF_037179485.1). Taxonomy (NCBI): domain Eukaryota; kingdom Metazoa; phylum Arthropoda; class Insecta; order Diptera; family Culicidae; genus Ochlerotatus; species Ochlerotatus camptorhynchus. The sequence continues at coordinate 1,242,009 of NW_027040576.1, forward strand.
CTTCGATGAAATTTCCGACAGTTTTCGTATGTTCTCCAAGCTTCTCTGATGTTCTGTAAACTGTTTCCAACCATTAGACTTTCTTGAAGGTTCTATGTTTTTGAATTTAATGGAACCTTAAGTATTCGAAATTTACTTTAAAATCATGAAACGGGTTGAAAACGTCAGAAGAAGCCGAAACGGAGTCAGAAACAAGCCGCATCCGTCAAACCGAGGGTTCGGAAGCTATATGATAGCCTGCTGTGTGGAAAATTGGCGTTTGCTATGATGGACGAAGTCAAATTTTACTACAACTTCCGGGAGATCAATATTACACGGTTAGCAGGCTTCCGGAAATCTCACGCGTACACTGTGAGACGGAGCGTCGCATGACTCTCAAATCCATGGTGTGCTACATTAATTGTACAAAAGAGAGACCATAACGATGCGCGCGACAAGCTACACGCTCTCAACAAATTCGAGCGTTTCAATTTTTGTTTGTCTCATCGCATTGCTCTCTCAATGCGACGCATGTATTCAATCACATGCGACTGTTTCATTGAAACATGTCAATGCGCTCTCTCAGGACACCATCGCCGTGCGCTGTTTCGCATGCCTTGACTCTCGCGGTCCCATCATATGTGATGTTGTCGGGTGACGAGGAAAGGGACTGCAAGGGTTTGTTCACAGAATACTTGTGTGCCCTTTTCACATGTGGCTTTTGAAATGGGGTGAAGTTTTTAGATGGTTCCAGAAATATCTTCTAGTATAGATTCAAGCAGACTCAACACATGGTTCCAGAGATATACTGGAATCACCGTAAGATCACCACTCATGATCCTAGGAAGACGCAATGGCTTGTCGAAAGGATGCTAAAGGAAGGTAAAGGAAGACTACGTGAGCGGTGGATGGCAACCTTACGGTAGTTGGGATACCGTTAGCATGTTAGCACCCCAAATAATACCGGAATATCTGTGGAACTATGTGTCCTTCAACAAGTCCTTATGCGGAAATCTTATAAAATACATTTTTTTAAGCCTTTGAAGCTTTCAGCCCATTTGGTGGAAAAATATTAGACTCAGAATCCTACAGAGTACTTTTACTCAGACCAGTAAAAATATAAATGGACGATTTTGAATGTAAAACAGCACTGCATTATACTATACAAGATCATATAGTCGGCGTTAAGTCAGAAGGGACTAAGTAGCAAAATAAAAACAAGAAATGAGTTAATGATATCATGAGATCAAGAATTCCCTCAGCTAGATTTCACTTTTTCAGCCAGATTTGAAAAATTAGAGTAGCAAGAGAAAACGGTCAAATGATTTTTCCCATTACATAAGACACAAACAACCAACTTTAAATTCGTTTTTCTCGAAATAAAAAAAAAAAAAAAATCACTGTTTGGTCTGACTGGACCGATCATATCAACACGCTAGTAATGATAGAACTCTGAAGATTAATATTTGTATTTTGTCTGGCTTGAGTGAACACTATTTTAAGGGATTATTTTCAACGCAGTAGTGTACTTTGCTGCAAAAACGTTGGTGGTGACTTCTCATTAAATACACACAAGTGTACACTTAAAAATTAACCAAGTTTAACATGTTGTAAATGTGTTCTGTTATGATCAATTGAGCTGACATTTTGACACAAAACTTGCTTTTCCATTGACCTTTGTCCGATCAGCTATGCACACATTTTATTTTTATTGTCACCTTCCAGCAGGTGTTTCAAAATTTTTTTTGTATTTCTTACACGTGAAATTTAACATATTTGTAGTTTTGCGTCAAAATTTCAGCTCAATTGATCATAACAAAACACATTTACAACATGTTAAACTTGGCTAGTTTGTATCAAAACGACCTTTGTCCGATCAACTTTGCACCACAGTGTACGTAGGTACGAAATGCTGGATTAAGGTTAATATATCTGTATTACGGATTGTTGCTAAGCTTCTTGCTTTAGGAATTGTATTGAATACCTGTCAATAAACAAAACTTACTACGGCAGCAACTGAATTCTTCAGATGTGTTAGGGTAAACGCTCCTATAGTTGCGGTACGTTAGAAGCGTTAGTTTCCTATAGTTGTGTATTGAGTTTCCATACACAACTATAGGATCCTAAAGGCCAGCGCATAATGCATACGTTTTCGGGTTTTTTGACAGATAATGCATGGGCTAACTGTCAAAAAACCTGAAAACGTATCTATTGTGTGTCGGCTTTAACGTTTCTAACGTACCGCTACTATAGGAGCGTTTACCCTAGTGCTCACAGGATAGTTCATATCAGCCACCATGATGCTGAATTGAAACAATCAATTTGCGACAACAGATTTCCAAAAAGTCCTAGTGTTAGTACCGTGGACCCTCGGTGTACATTTCGCTTACCAAAGCCACATCTTTTCCTTCGTTCGTTATGAATGGGCTATTTTTCAAGTTAATCCTTTAATCAACGAAAATTGCCGCTTGGAAAACTTTGTTGATCATAACCATCCGACACCTCTTCTCCATAAGAGTGTAGTAGCTAGGTCGCTTTCCATCGTTTTCAAAACAAAACAACACTTTTCCCACATCAAGAACACGAGTTGGTCTTCCAGTTGAGTTTGTTATTTCGATGTCGCATTGAGACGTCGCTTAGCGACGTCTCATTGAAAAAAGCGCATGAGCTTCGGCTCACGCGACGTCGCATGATACTCGTTCTCATGAAACGCATGCAGCCGGAAGTGTGCTGTGCTTACAAAACAGTGCGACACACAGACATTATGAGAATGTGAGATGCGACAAAACTGAAGAGAGAGAGAAACAGAGTGCTACAAAACTCTTGCGCATGAGACTGCTATGACTATGAGCCTATTCGTATTGCGTCTCGCATACGGTAGCGCGCGCACTGGAAGCCTGACGGTTAGTGATGGTCAGGAAATTGACGAACCCGATAAGCCAATTTTTACCAAAAAATTTGGTAAGACCATGGTTTGGCAAGCAATATAGGGGAAATGACGGCTTCGGCATGACAGACTATTTTCGGCAACCCAAATTGAAACACTATTTTCACTGGATTTTCTTACGAAAACACTTCGCTGATGCATGCAAACGATTCTTTATGCTTTCAGCTTCAATTTGACTATATTTTTACCACTGAGAAAAAGCAATCTAGCAGGGTTTTCTTGAAATGAAACACACGCACTACAAATTGTAGCTGATTTTGAGTTGCCGATAATAGAACAGTAGATTTACATGCAGTTCAAATGGAACGGTTGCCGAAGAAAAACTGGTTGCCGACAATACTCGCTCTCACTAGAGAAGATTGGAGCTTTGTAAAAGCGTTTCAAAACAGTTTTTGACAATTCTTTTGACTGAAATTGGTAGAGCAGCTGGCAGCAAAAGATTGAAAACAAACCAATACTGCATATGTGTGCGTTCCATAGAGAAAAAGGCTATAGAAAGAAGGTCGCTGCTTAGGTTGCCGAGAATACGTAAATTCCCCTATGAGTGTGGCAAGTTGTCCAAGCCATTTGTGATGAAGGAGACGATGAACACTGCACACTAAGGAAAATTCATGTAAATTTAGGTGCTCTGAGACTGACATATACGAGCGTCAATTTTGACATAAAATTGAGTTATAATAAAAGCGAAATTCAGCTCAATTAAACGTACTTTTAGTCGAGTAACGAATCTTTCAGTCTCAGAGCACTTAATTTTACATGACATGTTTGTTTACGTCTCATCCTTTATGTCAAAGATAGATTCCGTCACGTGTAAAATTAAGTATTTCTAAGTGTGTGACATTTACGTTCGGGATGTTTGAATCGGCGTCTGCGGCCCATGATCCGTCAATATGAAGGATTGATTTCTTTATTATAGAGATGTTTAGCCTTTGGCAAAAGGGCGATTATCGGGTAGTTAGCGAGCTTGGTGGTTACTTGGGTATCGTGTCTTTCGAGTATTCCATTGACACCAAATCGGATCAGCATAGTACTGGGCCATCATCAGTACTATGTTGGTCCGATTTGGTGTCAATGGAATACTCGAAAGACACGATACCCAAGTAACCACTAGACTGATGCAAAATTTGAAATTTTCGCTCCACAGTGCGCAAACGGCTTCAAATCAGGTCTTGATTAGCCTCTAAAAATTTAAACTCATTTGGTAAGAAAGTGACTTGGCACAAATCATTCGAAGTTTATATGGAAATTACTATGGGAAAACCAAACTTTTTGTTCATTGTCTTCTACCCATTTTCCATATTGCTTTTTAAAAGTTCTATAATTATTCTTACGGGAATTTTTCTACAACTTTGCGGAATATTGTTTTTCAGCTAAATGTCAAATTAAATAGTTATTAATTGTTTAAGAGATTGATAATCTTATGGCATGATCAAGCAGCTGTTCTGTTAGCAACACTGTATTCTGCAGTGTGACATAGTAGCCATGATATTTGTGCTCTATTCTTCTTACCAGAAACACCAATGTTGCCTGCTGAACAGTTGATTGAGCATAATCATAAGACATCAGTTACTTGAATCATTAATAACTTTTGTTCCGTGCATTTGATTGAAAAGGGGTTTTGAACAAAGTTGTAGCTGCGAAAATTTTCTGCCATCACGCTATCATTTTTAAAAGCACAGAGATGTGGTGAATTGTTAGATAAATATAAACAAAAACATAAGTTTTCCCATAGTAATTCCCATATAAACTTGAAATAGTTTGTGTCAAGTCAGTTTCTTACTAAAGTACTTCAAATTTTAGGAAGCTAGGCAGGACCCAATTTGTAACCGTTTGAGCACTGTGGAGCGAAAATTTCAAATTTTGCATCAGTCTAGTAACCACCAAGCCCACTAACTACCCGATAATCGCTCTTTTTGCGATATAATGTAAAAATAGGGTTTCTGAACTTTATATCAGTCGTATAGCAGCCTTATATAGCAAAAAAGGCGATTAACGGGCTTTGTGGTTACTTGGGTAGGTTGGTGCAAAGAAAACAATGTGCAATACGTGCCAAAAGAGATGAATCCTCCGAGGCCCGGTCAATCGAATCTTTTTGGGCCCTTCCCAAGGGATATCCATGGAAACACTTTAAGGCAGCGAATTAAATCGAAGAATTTGAAAAGACTGAACAAAAGTGGCCAAAACTATCTCCAAGGAATCTGTGCTGAAGCTCATGGGCAGCGTCAGATCAAAAGTTTGCTCCTTGGCATACGATTAAAGGAACTGAAGATTATTTTCATCCAATTGAAAGAGAATTTTAAAGAAAACATATGTATGAAATAAAAATTTGAGTTCATTAACATTATGGTTTAATTGGTATGTCCAGAAGTGTTAACGGTGATTGATTTGTACTGCATTCGCTTCATTGTCGTGGGCCATAGTTTTTTTTTTAATTTCGCACGCTCATGCTCTACCACGTGCGGTAGAGCAACATTCGCGTAAAATGAAAACTGTCAAATAACTATCATATCAACAGCGTAATTTCGGTCTAATTATTCTATTTTGTGAATATTTCAACTATTTATGATCACGAATGTTTCCTCTCGCTTATCTTTACATATCATATTGATAATTGTCACAAGCACGGCATGAGCAGGTCTCTTAATGTAAAAAAGAATCCAACGCGAAAGCGTAAAGGCCCAAACGCAATGTGGACGGAAGCGGAAAGGAAACGGAAAGATTGACAGTTGTCACAAATGGCATCAAGAAGCCTAACCGATGTGGATTTGGTTCTTAATAGTTTTCAATCCGCCAAGTAGGCTTACTCAGATCGGGCTTTTCCGCTGCCGCTGTCATTGCGTTTGGGTTTTAACATGCTTCGGCGGCACGGTCGTATGAGAGTCATGTCATTTTTTTCATTGCTTTGTTTTCCGTCGATCTTGTTTTCCATACTGAGTACTAAAGCTACCGACGCTAGGGAGGGCAGCTCCCACACCTGGACCCTACATATCGACCCATCAACTCATGGACCGGGGATCAACGGCTTTACTTCCCTTCTGAAGAAAGGCGTGATCAGAGATTTTATGCCTCATAAAATCCCGTCGGTGCCGACTGGGGATGAACCTAGGCCCTTTGGGGTGAGAGGCAATCACGCTTACAAGAGAGCCATGTTATATGACATTTTAGTTTGGTACTATATTTTTATAGATAGTGTTGCGAGAGTACGAAGGAAAGGCAACGGATTATCACAGAAAATACGTCGACTACTGTGACCGCCTGCACCACATGGTTGCTAGTTCATTTATTGATATTTTTTTGAGTTGGTATGTCTTTTAGCCATATTTTCCCAGAAAACCATTTAAAATATATTGTAGAATGCTACATAGTCGAGTTTTAATTGCACTACTGAAACCCTAGTAAAATTTGCATGGTTATTTTGCTTAACGACGTATTCAGGGTATCATCCGAACCATTTTTGGAATGGTTCTATTATTTTATTACTACACCAATGATAGTGTATGGACTTTTTTTATTTAGGAGACCATCGTTGGTTGTAAAAATTGGAGGATAAATAGAATTCTAGATTCATCATTTTGAAAAAAAAAAAGTTTTGCGTTCATTTTAAGTTTTGTGGAACCTCCCTTAGCTCAGTCGGTAACGGCACAGCTACAAAGCAAGGCCATGCTGGAGGTGACTGGGTTCAATTCTCCAGGTCCGGTCTAGGAATTTTTCGGGTTGGAAAATTTCTCGACTTCCCTGGGCATAGAAGAATGATTGGACTTGCCACACAATTATACCAATGCAAAAATAATACAGGCATCGAAAACTCTCAATTAATAACTGTGGAAGTGCATCTAGAACACTAAGTTGAGAGCACGCTATAAGCTAATATGCGATATGCAATAAGCTTGAAATGCGAAGAAGAAGAAGAAAAAGAAGACTTAATGGAACTAACAACTGGTTTTCAATTAGTTCATAGATCTTCATTCAAGTTACCACAACTTTATAGACGTTCATGTGACTCCGAAATTCTTTGAATATGTAATATACTTAAACTTTGTTCTTGGAACATCTGCAAAGTTGCTGACATTTATGATATTTAAGTGAATCGAACGGACCGGAAGTTCTCAAAATGTTCCTGATGTTTTCAAAACTTCCCTCAACCTGAAGCCTTCATACCTGCCCTGAAGATCTCAGAAATTTTCAGAAATGCTTTGAACTTACATACACATTTTTTTAAAAGTTTCTTGACATTGGAACAAACTGTCGTGAAATTTTTTGCTATTCATCTTACTTCACGCAGTGGCATCGCGTTACCTCGCTTTTAACCTGTTCAACAACTTTGAATTCGATATTTGGGGTCAGGCACTCTAAAACGTATGTAGGTAGCAGATGATTCTGATGAAAATTCATGATGCTTCATCTTCGGTACGCCGACCGGCGATGAGATGCGTGAATGTTCCTCACATGGTGAAGGCATAATGTTGTTCGACAATAGTGCAGCGGTATAAATATTTTATTTCAGTTATGGTTATGGTTTCGGCGACCGACGATCCCATTGGCAGTCGCAGCCTAGTACCCGTAGTGCGATGATATGCTCAGTTGAGTCTGTTAAATTTTCGGACGATTATGTTCCATGGTGTATCTCATCTTTATGTAGCAGTACCGTCAACACCATCCTCATCATCATCGGGAGGTCTCTGGAATGTAGGGGAAGACAGCCCAAAACGCACCCCGGTGCCAAACGTGCAATGTGGTTTTTCATAGCTTTCCTGTTTGAAATTCATGAATTTTATCGGCAGCATGGCTAGTTCACTACTTAAACTAACATTTCTGCACAAAAAATCCTAGAATTAGTATTGGAAAAGCACCGAAAATCCACATTGGGTGTTTTGCTCCGGGGTGCATTATGGTCTGTTCTACCCTAAGCTGATGCAACGACGACGGTTGGCAGTGGATGGAGTTGTTTGCACAATTATTGTTATTATAGTTTCGCCATCCGGGTACAGCCATTCAGCTTCTGACTAGAATAGAATTGCATTAGACGACGATAGAGCTGAATCAATACGCAAATTTCGCATCCAAACAACATCCATCCGTGCCGGTCGGGTCGGGTAGGATCTGACTTCGTTCTATATGCACTTGGACAATTGGGATGCAACACGATGAGCGAGCACCTAGTAGGGATCACCTGTCGAAGTTATTAATGTACGGGGAAATTTATACGCATAATGAATAAACTAAACAACCAACAGTGATGCGTTCATATCGCCGTTCGTCACGGATCCTAGCCTAGGGATGAATATAGCCACCCCCCCTCAAGGCCAATGTTTGGATACTTGCATGTTTGTTTCACGATTATTAAATATTTTGTCATTTTTATTGACTTTTGCCACCAGCCATTGAAACCATGACAGCTGAGTAGGACGAACGTTCCGTAAATGGCGTCTCTTTTGACACTTGACCCGGTTGAGCAACTCAGCCTAGCGACCGTTCCCGGCTTCGATAATTTACATGAACTCGAAATAGGCGTCGAACCACACGTGTGTTGTTTGAGAAATGCTAGCAGATGTTTAATTGCAGTTTACACGAGCGCACTGTGTCAAAATCGTCAGATGTTACAAAGAAAATAAATGTTCGATATTGTTTATTCTACTGTCATGTCTTCATCCGGCAAGTGGGTTTAGGTTTTAGGCAAAGGATTTATTAGTTTTGTTTTTGTTTCCGACCAAGTGCCAACCAATCCACCTCTCGATCAACTGCATAAATTTTAATCAAGCCTATACAGTCTCCCATCATAAAAATCCACCCGTCAGCATCCAACAATCGAATTAAAGCGCCCCCTATCCAAGGTTGAAATCGCCAAATTGTCGATGCACCGTTCCGATTTTGGCTCCTCCCTCTTTCAGCATACATTCAGCTACCTACCGAGCAAACATAAAATGTCATGATGAGTGTTTACCGTGCGAAAATATAATTACAGCCGGGGGAATGATGTCAAACATGGTGCGTCGCAAAATTGAAGTTTGTCAAATTCATTAGATCTGACGCCATTAGCGACTGAGCGGATTGACTATTATTATTGTCTCCGGAGCATGACATGTGAACAATAATTGAAAGAGTCGTTCGATATTTGGACCGCGCTGGGCTTGCTTCATCAAACGCAAATTTGCACACCAGTTTTATGTGAATGTAAACACTTGGTATTAATTAAATTAGTGAAAAGATTCATTATTTTGGACACAATTAGACATTTTTACACGTAACATGTCACGTTAAATTAAGTGTTCCGACACCGAAACAAACGCAGCTCGACGAAAAGTGCGTTTGATTGAATTGATTTTTTCGTCTCTTCCAGCTTTCTTTTGTCCTAAGGGCCACTTGCATGTGTCGGTGTCAGGTCTCCGAAATTTACGCTACTTTTCCAATCAGATGTACATATGTATTATGTGTATTTGGGATTGATACGTGCCATAAACTTCTGCACAAGCTGCTGGTGAACTTCACCGTCTGCTTTTTTTTTCCAGTGTCTGTCCATTGAAATAGCATCCTTAGCCATTTTCCCACTCTTTTTTCAGTTTAGCTGTGATGATTTCGACTGGGTGGAAATCTCTTTCTCAATGACGTCTACTCCATTATCGCTATACCACTGTTGCGCATTCTTTCTCTAGTGGCAACTCGCCAAATCTGACAAAAACTTGACGGGGCCCCGGTGGGACCTAATGAACGGGAATCACTGCTGTTAATTTTCATATCATTCGATTGAAGATGAACCAATACAACCATTGAATCAATTATGTGAAAACGAATTCTCACATGACCATAATTTGAAGAGCCCCTTTATCATTCGAAGCTCATTATCACTGTCAATTAAGTCACTCACTATCATTTGATATACGACAGTGGAGTATGGAAGAAACCCAGCAAAATGGTCCCGAACAGACAAGTCGACCAACAGTCGAGCTGAGTCTGGAACAAAAAGTTGGATTAGATGCTAAAGGAGTTTGATCTTACTCAGGCAAACTATGACCCCTGTGTGTATTATCACATTGATGGCCGGCGGATTAAATTTGTGGCAGTCTATGTTGATGACGTGATCAAATTTTCAAACGATGTCGATTGGATTGAGCAAGTCAAGGTGTTCTTGAATGAGAACTTCCGGATGATGGATTTAGGCGAAGCTGAGAGCTGTTTAGGCATACTGTGATTATGGCATGACCAAACACTCCCGGGTAACTAGCTCAGTAGCATGAGACCCCTGAACTGTGTCGCAGGGCCGGCATGTTACTGGGTATTCGGAGGGTCTACGCGGACAAAGTATGAAAACACAGGAATATTCACATTTTCTAAAACATTTATTGCCCTTTTCTGTGAAGTGTGGGTGTGGGTTTTCACATATATGTGGCGTGTATGCGAGGGTTTAAAATGTAGTACTCACTGCTGCAGTGGGATATCCTGTTGGCGTTGGCCCACACGGCTGCTCCTGCACTACCGTGTGGCCGGAAACTTGCGACGCTGGCTGCAAACAGCGTTTCGTTGCTGAATTGAGAGAATGGCGGATCTGGTAGCGTTCATCAGCCGCATACGGCTGGCTCGTTTGGCTGGCAGGCGTCTTCCGTCGTTGACGACATCGGACCCAACTGGTTACAACACACATCAGCCGGACTGAGGATACCGTTGCGTTAGATCAAGAAGCTTACGTTGAAGCGATGCTGACTAAATTCAACATATCTAACTGCAAATCAACGAAGACACCGATGACCGACACCCTTAACAAGGAAATGTCACCAAAAACCCCGGACGAACCAGATGGCCAACATTCCGTATCAGTAAGTAATTGGCAGCCTAATGAACTTGGCTCAATGTACCCGACCGGATATTCTTTTTGCTGTGAACCAGTTCAGCTGCGAGGGGAACGACTCTATCTACGATGCAGAAAAGATTGTGTTTTGCTGTGTTTAGCTGCGCGCACGCTGAGTAGATAGAGAGCAGATTGATGACGATTCTGAAGATTTCCTGCAAAAAGATGATGCGCGATGCAAGTAGATGTGACAAATGAAAGAAGATTTTTCGAAGATTGATTCGCTAGTGTGAGATTGGTTGAGCATCTAGACTTGAGATTTAGATGTGTCGCCCTCCTCGTTCAGCTGTTACAATTCAATCCAAGAATGAAGCATTGGAGTGCTGTCAAGCATTTGTTCCGTAACCTCCAAGGAACTTAGAAAATGAAACTTGTGCACAAGAAGGATGTCAACGAAGAAGTTATTGGATACAGTGACGCGGACTGGGTAGCTGATATGGACGACAGGAAATCAACAAGTGGTTACACATTCAAGCTACAGGATGCAGCAATTTCCTGGTGCTGTAAGTGGCAGCCCAGGATCGCTTTATCTATCGTATACGTATGAAGCTGCGTATATGACCCTATCTGCAGCAGTTCAAGAAGCAGCGTGGTGGAAAGGATTGATGTCATAATGCCAAGAGATTGGTTTGATCAAGATCCTTTGGGACAATCAAAGCACAATTGCCGTTGCTAAAGCAGGTGGTTATAACCCCAGGACAAAGCATATCGATATTCGGCATCACTATATTCGAGATGCACTGAAGAAAGAAGTGGTCAACATTGACTCACGAAACCATTAACCCACGTAAAGCTGGACAAGAATCGTGAAGCCATATGGCCTATGTACGAAAAATAGCTTAAGGAGGAGTGTTAGAATAGTAAGCCATAACTGCTATCGATGAAATAAATTTCTTCATTCTGTTATTGAACGTCAAACGAACAAGCCGCATTCTTAATAAATCATTACAATATATTGCATATTCAACATTTCAGACGTTATCGACGGTTATCGATTAACAACCCTGATTCGCACTACATTTTTTCGATGAATGGCATTTCGAAAAGAAAAAAAAATAGTTGCTCATTTGCTAAGTAACAACCCGAGTAGCACACTTTCATCACAATGAGTTAACGCTATGACCTAATTTGCGAACGTATAATTTTAGGTCCCTGGGCGGTAAAGGTTAACTTTTATGTTAACCTTGTCACGTCGGTACACTCAAAAAATTTCACACGTTTGATCGAAGTGTTTAAACACTTGATTTTCTAAATGCACAATCACATTTACTTTAAGTGTATTTCACCTTGGTTCAATGTGTTATACACGTTAATTTACAGTGTTTCAAACTTTGAAATGTTGAAAATCTTTCACTATCTATTCAAGTGTATTGCACATTGAATCACGCTACTGTTCAAAAGAGATGGATTTAAAGTGTTTTGCATTTCAATACGATGTGAATTGCTTGCTCAGAAAGGTAAACATCGATAACAAGAGTTGTGACTTTATCCTATCAACCTGCCTCATATATGAGAACAACCGTGGCACAGTGAGATCGAACGAAGACTCCGTCAGCAGCATACCCCAACAGTTCATGATCGAATCCCAAATCAGACCCATTGAAAATATATGTGAAAGCTCTGGCCTCTGGCAGTTTTGTTTATATATTTGTCGATTCATTTTTAGAGTCGGTAAAGTAGAATATTGTAGAATATTGAACTATGGTGTGCAAAGCTATTGATATCACCATATGAGGCACATAGAATCCAAGTGTGTCACAATTCAAATCCATAGTGTTCAGGCATGGTTCATAGCATACGATTCACACATGAAATGGATGTGTTTCACAATATGCGCAAAATTAAGTGTGAGACACATGATGATGACGTGTGGAATTTTTTGAGTGTACATTGACTTGAATACACCTCACTAGGCTGCGGCAACGGTTCACTGGCACTGGATTCTGGTTCGATGTTAAGAAATAACGCGTTTATTGACGGTTTGAAAAATATATTTCACTTGGGAGATAGTTTGTAACTGATTTTATATTGCAATCCTGGTCCACTTTTATATCATTTCCCTCCTCATGGGTTCATATGGAAGCCTTTGTGGCTTTGTAAACTATTGTACTATTGTGTTTCAACCTTCATTTGAACCCTAATTGAAGCACAGTTATAATCCATGCAAGTTTTGAGAGTTTGACCGAGTGCATATAGGTATGAACTCATTGGTAACTCATGTAACTCAGTCAATATTCATCTTAATTTACTACTACTACATTACTACTACTATTGGGGAGCATATATTGCTGCTGTCAACTCAGCAGAAACAAAAAACAAACCTAATTTTCTGCTGCTGCAGTCGCTTGGTGGTAAGACTAATCAACTATTAATTTTTTTTAGCATTGATTAATTAATAATTTTAATTCGTTTCAGGTTGAATGGCTGTTGGTTGGCTGAAACCGACCCAATCTTAGATCCATAGGCCAATATTAGAGCCATTTTCTCTATCTCAAATGATTTCTTGAAAATTGCTTGTGTGTGACTAAGGTGCATAAAATTGAACAACACGGGTGCCAAACTCAACCATCAAATAACACAAATAACAAATTGCACTATTTAGGTTAGCGACTGAAAGTCAATTTTTATTTGTTATATGCGACAGTTAGATTCGAAACTCATATGTCATTAGCCAAATACATCCGTATACCATAGGTCCACCGTTGTATAATTGGCAATGCACCCGTGTACTGAATGGGAATTGTGGGTTCGAATCCCACCGGTGCCCTTATGCAAATTGGAGTACATGGTATCTGCAAAATACTCAATCATGTCTTCAAAGTACTCAATAATGACTTAAAGTATGCATTCTCGAGGGAAAGTGGGTCAACCCATAAAATGAGGAAAATTTTAAACCGTTGTCAAGTAACTATTACTCACAAATAAATAACTTTTATTAATTTCTAAAGTAATAATTCCTATTTATAAGTAGAATTTTACTCATTTATTCGGTAGTCCCACTTTTCTTCAAGAATGCGTTCTTTATAGAAAATACAGTCAACTCTACATACATCATTATTGAAGGGACCATAGAATTAATTGTGTTTTATTTTAAGAACAATCCCGAATTATTCTATCTACTGTAATATCTGTTCCTATTTATCCACATGAATTCGAAAAATGGTTCAAGAACCCACACACTTAGAAATCACTAGTTTTACAAGAGCCGTAATCCTCATTGGACGTAAATCATGGAACGTAAACAAGTCCGCGTCGTGCTCTCTTGCCGTGCGGATCTATTTGCTTTTTGCTTAAGGAAGTGTTACTACTACCTAAAGCTACAACAAATTTAAACAGCACTTTTCAGTGCTCAACCTGTAAAAATTTTCTACCTTGTTCAACTCTTATTCCTCTTCGATCCTTGTTTGGACCCTACCCGAGGTAATCCTTCTTGGATATCGATTTGGAAAATTCCTCTTCGATCCTTCAGATTCTTATAGTAATCTGCTTGGAAGTCGATTTGGATAAAAATTTACTGCCGCCATGGCGCCTAAACGCAAAAGAAAGGGGCAAACTCTTGACCCCCTTTCTGATGAAATTAATTTGAGTAATCAATTTGATTTGCCGACGGATGATGAGAATGATCCATCATCCATGAAAAATTCTAGTAAACTTTCCCGGCTTAATGCCAAGAAGGAAAAGATTCCCCCTATTATGATAACCACTTCCGATTTCTATGCTCTTCGTATGGAACTTTTGAATTTCGTGAAAGTTAAGTTTTCACTACAAATTGGACGTCGGGGTGAATGCCGTGTATTGGCTGAAACCTTGGACGGATTTAAATGTCTTCTCAAGTATCTTACTGAGAAGAAGCACATATTTTTTACTGACGACACCAAAACTGAACGTGTGTTCAAGGTTGTCATGAAACGACTGCCCAGTGGTGAATCCCTGGATCAGATCAAAGATGAACTGGCAAAATTACTTGGAGTTGTGCCACTCCAAGTAATCAAAATGAAAATGAAATCCCGTCCTGGCGATTCGCGCAACGGGATTTCTAATGATTTTTATTTAGTTCACTTGAATTGTGGTGATTTCTCTCACGCAAAGGACGACTGTCCTGTGAAGGAAGATCCTAAGAAATTTAAATGTTCAAATTGTGGTGAAAACCACAAATCCAATTTTTGGGAATGTAAGACTCGCAAAGCGATCCTACAATCTCGTTCTAACCGTCAGGTAGGAAACGCTCCACGTTTCCGACCAGGTACAATTTCCTCTGCTGTTAACAACGGTCAGAGAGGAATAAATTCTACATTCGTACCCGTAGGTACAAGTATCACCCCTGCTTCAAATGTTTCATCTGTATCTACTCCCCTCGCTGCTAACAATGTTCAGCGAGTTAATGGAGCTACCATGCTGCTATTGCAGCGGGTAGAAATCAAAATACTAACCAACGTTCTAACGGAAATTTTGACAATTTTGACTTAGGAAGCATTACTGCCCCTAAAATGGAATTTTTACAGAAATCATTAATTGACATGATTTCTGATATGCTTAAATCTAACTCCATGTTTGATGCTATTCAAACTGGAGTAAAATTTGCAAATAATATTGTCATGACTTTAAAATTCAGTAATGGATTTTAAAGCATTAAATATTGTAAATTGGAATGCTCGATCTCTTAAAGATAATGAAGACGAGCTATTTAACTTTTTGAGAGTTCATAACGTGCATATTGCCGTTATAACTGAAACGTTCCTTAAACCTGGCCATAAGGTTAAGAAGGACGCAAATTATTTAATTTATAGAAACGATCGTCTTGATGGACCCTGTGGTGGCGTTGCCATCATTGTTCATAGACGAATCAAACATAAAATTCTTTCTTCATTTGAAACCAAAGTTTTTGAAACTTTGGGTGTTTCTGTTGAAACAAAATTTGGACAACTTACGTTTATAGCTGCCTATTTGCCATTCCAATGCGTAGGCCAGCAAAAGAATTTACACAAGGGTGACCTCCAGAAACTTACCCGTCATAGGTCTAAATTCTTCATTATTGGTGATTTTAATGCAAAACACCGCTCATGGAATAATGCTCAAAGCAATTCCAATGGTAATATTCTGTTTGATGATTGTTCTGCAGGTTTTACACTATTCAATATCCAAACAGCCCAACATACTTTTCTTCTGCAAGAAATCCATCAACTATTGATTTGGTCTTAACTGATTCATGTCAACTTTGTAGCCAATTGGTTATCCATGCTGACTTCGGTTCTGATCACCTTCCAGTAACTTTTGAAATATCCCAAGAAATAATTTCTATTCCCAACAGTTCTATTTTCAATTACCATAGAGCTGATTGGGAGCAGTATCGAACATTTATGGAATATAACTTCGATCCAAACATTCCTTTGCAAACCAAAGATGAAATTAATTATGCTCTTGAATCTCTGACTACTTCTATAGTTGAAGCAAGAGCTGCCTCAGTACCAAAATGCGAGGTTAAATTCGATTCAATTATAATAGACGATGATCTTCAGCTCTTGATCCGTCTTAAAAATGTCCGTAGGAGACAATATCAAAGAACATGCGATCCTGCCATGAAAGTTATCTGGCGGGATTTGCAAAAACAAATTAAAAAACGATTCTCTGCCCTGAGGAACAAAACTTTTGAAAATAATGTTTCTAAATTAGACCCGAGTTCCAAACTCTTTTGGAAACTCACAAAATTTTTGAAAAAACCTCAAAAGCCAATTCCAGCGCTTAAAGAAGGTGGTAAAATTTTGATCACAAATTTGGAAAAAGCTCAGAAACTTGCTAAGCAATTCGAGAGTTCCCATAATTTCAGTTTGGATCTTACTAGTCCTATTGAGAATCAGGTTGCTCGGGATTATCTGAATATTTTCTCTCGGGAAAATATTTTTGATGATTCCTGGGGGACTGATTTGGACGAAGGTCTATAACTAAAAAGTTTCAAAATATGAAAGCTCCAGGTGATGATGAAATTTTCTATATTATCATCAAAAATCTCCCAGAGAGTACCTTGTCTTTCTTGGTAAAATTATTTAACAGATGTTTCCATTTGGCATACTTTCCTGATAAATGGAAAAATGCAAAAGTTGTTCCAATTTTGAAGCCGGATAAAAATCCAACTGAAGCTTCTAGCTACCGTCCAATAAGTTTGCTTTCTTCAATAAGTAAACTTTTTGAAAAGATAATTTTATGATAGATAGGATGATGCTTCACATCAATACGAACTCAATTTTTGCAGATGAGCAGTTTGGATTTCGCCATGGGCATTCAACTACTCATCAACTCTTAAGAGTTACCAATTTAATTCGTTCAAACAAATCTGAAAGCCACTCAACTGGAGTTGCTTCCAAATCTAATCGACTACCTGTTAGAGCAGGAGTTCCTCAGGGTAGCATTCTTGGGCCTATATTGTATAACATTTTCACTTCGGACCTCCCTGATTTGCCTCAGGGTTGCCACAAATCTTTGTTCGCTGATGACACAGGCATTTCCGCTAAAGGAAGAAGTCTTCGTGTTATTTGCAGCAGACTGCAGAAAAGTTTAGATATTTTCTCTTCTTATTTACAAAAATGGAAGATTTCTCCCAACGCTTCCAAAACTCAACTTATAATATTTCCACATAAGCCTAGAGCTTCGTTTTTGAAACCTAGTAATAGTCACATAGTCACTATGAACGGAGTTCCAATTTCCTGGTCAAACCAAGTGAAATATCTTGGATTAATACTTGACCAAAAATTAACATTTAAAGATCACATTGAGGGCATTCAAGCCAAATGTAACAAATATATTAAATGTTTGTATCCTCTTTTAAACAGGAAATCCAAACTTTGCCTGACGATTAAACTTCTAATATTTAAACAAGTTTTTAGACCGGCCATGCTTTACGCTGTGCCAATATGGTCTTGTTGTTGCACTACCAGGAAAAAAGCACTTCAAAGGATTCAGAACAAAGTTCTGAAAATGATTTTGAAGTTGCCTCACTGGTACAGTACTACCGAAGTACATAGAATTTCGAATTTTGAGACTTTAAAACAAACGTCCAACAAAATAATTAATAATTTCAGGCAAAAATCGTTGCAATCCTCAATTGCAACGATTAATTCTCTTTATACTTAGATAAGATTTAGTTTTAGTTTTTAGTTTTAAGATATCAATTGTTATACTGACATGCAGGTTTAAGAAACCTGTTTAAAATACTGAATTGCCAAGGCAGAAACAATGTAAAAATACTTAGATATATATCATAACAATTAAGGCTGGTAAGTTACTGTAGTAACTGGAGCACCTAGGTTAAAATGAAATGTTATTTATTTTGAATTTGAAACAAATAAAGAGTAAAAAAAATCAGATCTACCGCACAGCGGGTGTTGCTTTCAAACTTCTTTGTTGATCTTTTTCTGGTACAATGTGGCATTATCACCCTGAGCCAGGGATGCCAGATTTGAAGACCTAATTTTGAAGACATTTTAAATCCCATGAACATTTTTATTTCTAAAGACATTTCAATCATATGAAGACACTTGAAATAGATTTTGAATTCATATTTTAAGCACCTTCCAAAACATTGTTATTACGAGCAAGGAAGGTTTCAAAGGAAGAGAATCTGCTGCGAAAAATCATTTCATAGTCTCGGAGTCTTGAATGAAAATTCTTGGTGTCTGAAATGTTAAATGGGTACAAATTTCAAAATATCGGAAATTGTTTTAAATCTAAACCCAGTGCCCCAGAGTTTCGAATTTTTTTTTTGACTTAAGTATCTTCAAAATTTTAAAAATACAAGATCTCTAAAGTGCTAAAAAGTCTTAGACAATTGATGTATTTTAAATTAACTTAAATTGATTGACAATTGATGTATTGTAATTAACTAAATTAAAGTTATTTAAAAATTAAAAATACTGGACGTTTTCATCCAGTATTTTGAATATTTAAATTAATCGTCCATCTTTTGGATATTCATGTAAAATCTCATATATTTTGGCTACATCTTATTTCCAAGTCAGATTAATCCAAGTCAGATTAATCACAGGATTTCTTTGGGATTTGTTTAAGACTTTCATTAAAATAATCGATGAAACCCATTCGTTCCGAAGATATTAACAAAAGAATGTAGTGCTTTCTTGAAAATCACAAAAAATAGAAAATGCTCCTTTTGACCGACCGAAATTGAAGCTAAATATACTTCCCCTTCAAATTGAGTCCAAATTGGAAGAGGTCAATTTCACTTTTGCACTTTTTCTCGGTCACTTGGCGTGGAATGACCTATAGTCAAAACCTTCATCAAATACCAAACCACAAGGAACCATTTGATCACGCTCATGGCATCAATAAAAATCCAAAATCTGTTTCCTTTTTCCCCCCATGGTGATATCGTGCCCCCACAACTTCTTCTATTAATCATAATCTTGAAAGGAATCTCACCAGTGACAGATGGTCACAAGTATCCGATTTCACCACGAAAAGGTTGTGTGATGTTATTTTTTTGCACATCACATATCTCATCATGCATGAAACCGAGCATGTTGGGAAGACGAACGATCACGCCGAAGATGCTGGCTGCTGCCGTGATATGTGGAGCAATTGTGCGGGGTGGTCCAATTGTCATCATACACCGGGCGGTTGTTGGTTGTCCGGATTCTTGCCAATTGTCTTCGCCGAGACCGCCCCGGATCCGAGTGGATGAGTGCGCTGCTATAAGGGAGGAGATGGAATGACGCAATGTTCGCTCTCTTCCGCAAATTAAGTGCATGTTTTTGATTTTTGCCCTGTCTTCTTTGCTGCTGCTGCTGCTGCATCAACGTCCCCGTCCTCGTTCTCTCAATACCTCATTTTCGAAAGTATTTTTTCGATCTCAGATAAATGCCACAAAAGATGACGAGAAAATTATCTTCAGTTAATTAGTTTGATACCGACTCGCTGCAGCACTGCACTACTGGCCGGTCCCTGTTTTCGGTACATTGAACTGTATGTAATTCCCTTTTTGTGTGTTTTAAATTGAAGGCAGTGAGGAAGGGTACCAATCAGGTTTCGGGGTGATAACAAAACTCGAATTGGACTTGTCCGAAGTTAATGGACGGGGACTTTCACTTCGAGTGTGCCCTTGCTGTGCAGCGGGCATCCGAAGATAAAATTAACTCCTTATATCTAGATCGATTGACCACAAAGACGATAATAATTAGAATCGGACTCTTCACCGTTGGCTGCGTGATTGCAGTAATCATGCCTTATTTGTGGAAACATGTTTGGATTGTTAAGCAGAACAGTCAGATATAATTTACTGATGGCTGTGTAGGTCGGTCAAGAAGCTGCCAATTAGATTTGCAAGCTTGCGCAAGGAATGGCGTTTATTGAATGGGATGGCCAATCAAATTTGAATAAAGAACCTCAAAGAAAGAAAGACTAAGGCAAATATGGCAAATGGCTGTGAGGCAGATTGTAAATAAATTTATGCAAAAGTGTAAAGTATTTGAGAGGCTCTTCTTTTATTGCGCGTGAAATTCTTCAATGAGAGTCGATTAGGGACGACACGGCGCTTAGTGTTTTGAAACCGATTAAGTGCTCACCAGCGCGGATAAGTGGTGAGCTCAAAAAATCTTTACAAATAGATACCCTTTATTTGATTTGCTTCTCTTTCGAGTACCAATTGAACCTGTCTTATGAATACTATTTTGAAGTATGATTTGCGTACAGATGATAAAAATAAGATGTATGAGTAAATTAAAACAGGAACAAAAAATGGGGCAAATAAGGATCATGAGTATAAGTATGAGCATTAATTACTGTACAATTCGTAGTTGCTACTTCGTGATTGACCAGGTTCAGCTAAATTTTCACAAAGAACCCAATGAATGGTGCTTAAGATTGGTAATCCATTCTCAGTGTGCAAATTCCAGTGAATCAGCAGAGTGAGCAGAACTGGCAAATATCACGGCCGTCTTGTGAGAATGAGAAAATAGGTCCTCTCGCTATCATGAACTTTCGAGTTATTTTCCAATGATCAAGTACTGGTGAGATTTATTCATATAGGGAGTATGCAGTAAGTACGTCACACGAAATTTAAAGAAAATACATTCCCCACCCTCTTCCATTTCATCACGTTTTTCCTATACTTAATGCATTGTTTGTCACACATTTGTAAACCGTTCCTGCCCTATTAGAGCGTGATTTATTTAATGGATACTCCCATATGGTTTTGACAAAAATATTTCTAGTTGATTTTTGATTTAGATTAATTCATGTTATCGCTAGAGAAATATATTTTTAGGATTCCCGTGGCACAAGTAACAGTAATAACAATACCTAAGTTTGTAATTTCAGTGTTCATAACACTGCACAGTGGTTCCGAAGCCATATTTAGGTGGAAAAAAATCAGTGTTGGGAGAAAATGTATCACATTCGATCAAAGTGTTTTGTTACTTCATATGTAAAGTTTACGATTTTCAGAGTTGGGAGGAAATGCTATACTGTACTAATATCAACATGGAGCTTTAGTGAGATTTTTTTTCCTTAATTTGTTTTCCGTGCTGAGCACCAATGCTACCGGCACCAAGGAGGCAGCTCCCGCACCTTGACCCTACCTATCGACCAATCAACTCATAAACGGCTTTACTTCCCTTCTTAGAAGGGGGTATCAGAGATTTTATGCCTCATAACGTCCCAGCGGCGCTGACTGGGATTGAACCCAGGTCTGCTGGGGTGAGAGATAACCACGCTTACCACTACACCACCGGTGCCGCTAGTGCGATAATTTATTAACTACAGAAAGTGCAAAAGAGGATAGATTGATACGGATTGAATTTCAACTTCTGTTTAATGAAGTGGTGTAGGAGTAAGCGTGACTGCCTCTCACTCCAAACGGCTTGGGTTCAATCCCAGTCGGCATTTTCTGAGGCATAAAACCTCTAGATATGGAATGGTCGATAGGTAGGGTCCAGGTGTGGGCGCTGTCTGCCTGGCATCGTTAGCATTGGTACTCAGTACGGAAAACAAGATCGACGGAAAGCTATGGCAAATTCATTCCGCAATTTATGTTCCATGCACAGACAAACAGACGTAACTCTTCATTGTGAATCTTCGTTCATGCATTTAACGGTTGATTTGAATATTATCAGTTCCGCGAACTACTCGCCGCAGCGCTGGCATCGGATCACTTTGACGTTTCTATATATTGTAAAGAAATTTTATGCAATATTGTTTACGAGTTAGCGAGCAAGCTTGTTTTCCGCGAGAAGCCAGATAGATGTCGTTACTGAGGTTATATGTTTTGAGATACTATGTTTTCAAGAACAAGTTTTTCAAAGAGTTACGTCTGTTTGTCTGTGTTCCATGTGTCGGTTCGCGAAGGGTGTACTCCCGGAATTATTCCTTCTGATTCCATCAAGCAAAACATTCCATTATTCACCAACAAACAATGTCAGCCTGATGATTGACACTCTCGGCACTGCCTGCATAACTGCGGCACACTTGAGGCACACTGAGAAAAAAGTTGACTCAAAATAAGTGTGTCGTGTTAAATTAAATTTGGCAACACTGTAAACAATTTATTCTTGATTTAATGTTTTCTTGCTTAAAAAACCTTTCAAATTGTTGATGAGAAAATGATTTCTCCAACTTAGAAGAGTGAGCGAAAAGATTTTTTTCGTATAATTTTGGCATTCTTTACTTCAAAATGCTGTATTTCAGAAAATACACAATTTTGTGTCGATAAGTGTTTCTTATGTAAGCAATGATGAGGAACATGATGCTGTCAGATGGGAAATCTGAACATACTTGTTCTGAAAAAATGCGTTTTAGTTTTAAACACAAATATAAAATATGCATATGGCACATAACAAAAATAACAAATCCATATTTAGATTTTTGTCTAATTTTCTCATAAAAACATTCTATGTACAATGATAATTTTAGAAGAAGTGCTTTCTTAAAATTCACGAAAATATAAAATGCTCTCCTGGACCGAGGGCTGCTTCGATCGTCCCAAAAGTTTGGATTCTTAAAATTGATACTAAAATAAACATCTCCTCCCAGCGGTGCCGGTAGTGTAGTGGTAAGCGTGTTTGCCAATCACCCCAGCAGGCCTGGGTTCAATCCCAGTCGACGCCACCGGGATGTTCTGAAGCATAACATCTCTGAGGGTCTAGGTGTGGGAGCTGCTTCCCTGGCGTCGGTAGCATTGGTGCTCAGCACGGAAAACAAGATCGACAGAAAAAAAATTCAAAGAAAAAAAAGAAACCTTGTGTAGTCAACGTCTACTTCAACTGAACGTAAAAAAATGTACCGCACTGGCTTTGGGTGTGCTTAAAAAAATAATCATCACATATGAATTCAGTAAGGTCAATTCTATAAAATCTAAGCATAACTTTCAAAGGACAGTATCAAAATCCAACTTAGCAGAAAAGGAAAACCAAAAAAAAACCTTTTCGAATTACAAACCCGGTTCAACCTTCACGTATGGATTCAGCAAGGTCCATTCTAAAAAATACAAGCCAATACAATATATTCAAAGATATGAGCCAAAATGCAATTTGGCAGAACCGAAAAACCAAATTTCTATGGAAATACGGATGGATTCAGCAATTCGGTAAAATCCATTCCTATTTTTCAAAAGGAAGGAGCTGAAATTCAACTTGGCTGAACAAGAAACCCAAATTTCTATAAAAATATGTACTTTTGAGAATTCAAACCCAGTTTTCTAAAAAATTGTGCATGCTTCAAACAATTTACCATCACGTATGGATTCAGCAAAGTCCATTCTATAAAATTCAAGTCTATTTTCAAAGGTTGGAGCCGAAATTCAACTTGGCAGAACAGAAAATCGAAGTTTTTATGGAAATACGTACTTTTGTGAATTTAAACTCGGTATTCTCAAAAACTGAAGAAATTCAACCCTCACGTATGGATTCAGCAACTTCTATTAAAATACAAACATATTTTTCAAAGATAGAAGCCAAAATTCAGTTCGGAAAAGACAGAAAAATTAATTTTCTATAAAAATACCTTCTTTTGCGAATATTTACCAGGTTCATCCGGTATTCAGCAAGTTCTATAAAATCCAAGCACAAATTTCAAAAGATTGAACTGAAATCCAACCTAGCTTCAAACAAATCTACCATCACGTATGAACTCACAAAGATCTATTCCATAACATCTAAGCCAGTTTTTCAAAGGACGGAGCCAAAATCCAACTTGGCTGATCAAGAAACCCAAATTTCTATAAAAAAAAGGAACTTTGGTGGATGTCACTGGGTAACTGGGTTTATCTCAACAATTGTGCTTGCTTTAAAAAAAATCTACCATCAGGTATGAACACACAAAGGTCCATTCTTTAAAATCTCAGAACAATTTTCAAAGGATGTGAATCTCACAAAAACGAGAAAGGGATCTAAGGGAACGGAATCTACGTTAAAAGTTAGTTAAATCACTTCAGGAAAGCTCAGACTAACATTCAATATAATTCAAACACTCAACAGAAAAGTTTGGACTCCCTAAGGAAGGTTTTGAACTACTTCAGAAAAGGTTGGACACCCTTTGGAAAATTTTAGCTCAAAAAATTGTCGGTTCACTTCGGAAAACTTTCTACACTTTCACTAAGCAAGATTGTGTCCTTGCCAAATGCCAAAGCAGTTAACAAAAATCTGGAGCTCACTTAGGAAAATATCAAACCCGTTCTGACTAGTTTGGTTTCAGTTCGGAAAAAGTTGAATCAATGCAGGAAACCTTGGATTCATTTAGGAAAAGCATTAATCAGCTAATGTTGGCTCACTTCAGAAAATGCGAAACCAATTCTTCAAAGATTGGATTTAGAATATGTTAAATCACTTCAGGAAAGTTTTGACAACTTTAAAAAGGATTGAATAACATAACAGAAAACTTTAGACTCAGTTAGAAAAAATATTGATGACTTATTCGAAAGTTTGAACTCACTTCCAAAAAGTTCAGATTCAGTTTTGAATCTGCTTTGAAAAGTGTCACCTCAGTTAGGAATTTCTGGAATCGTTTCTGATTTGGTCTCACTTCTAAAAATTTTAAAGCTATTTTGAAAAGATTGGATTTAGCTCGGAAATTGTTGAATCACTGTAGAAAAGAAGTGAATCATTAAGTATCATTGCATAAGGTTTGTAAGTTAAGAAATGTAGCTCGAATGCAAAAATCTGGCGACTACGGTGGGCTGGGCACATCGTAATAATGTCGGATAACGAACCACTGAAAATGGTTCTTTGTAGTGATCCGACTGGGACGAAGATGTGCGCAACGAACAATAGGGATCGATCAGATTGAAGGTTGCTTACCTAGTGAGTTGCCAAACAAGATTAGGAATGATGTTCGATGAAACAACTGAAACCGGCTGATCCGATTTCAAAGACCTGTCATGCCGTACTGGTCAAGTACCAATTGATTTGAAAATTCTTTAAAAGAACAACGTGATACAACAACAACAACAACAACAACAACAACAACAACAACAACAACAACAACAACAACAACAACATAATAAAATCTAGCAAAGCGAGTATCCATACCCAAATGAATTTGCGAAAAATAAATATACACTGAAAGTTTTATTTTATTTCCCCCTTGGTGATATTCTAAAATTTTGAAAGGGGGGGGGTGACAAAATAAAAACTTGATATTTGTTCCGGCCTTAATACAGTTACACCATATTTTTGACACGATTGAAGTACATCCACTTTGATGTGATAGGCGTAATGGATGTAGGTAATGTCGGCCAAAATGCTCGTAATTTGGGCCCATACATAGATTCAGCAATCGACTTAAGTTTTAATAGCGACCAAAAATATCCGTTAGTACCGTCCCAAATACGTGTTAATATAGATAAAATTGATAAATAGCAGATTTTTAGCGATGGGAACGATCTTAGATCCAGGCCAACATTAGAGCCATTTCCCCTATCAAAATTATTTTTAACCTGTGTGTAAATCGAAAAAGGTCGAGATTCGTCATTTCCCAAGTAACAATGTTGGTTTTATAATGGTTCTGTAGACCATGAATGGGACTTATAGAACGCTTTAAAATCTTGATAAAACTTGCAATGTTACTTGGGTTGGCATGAAACTGCTCAAAGAGAGCACTGGGGATGCAGGTTAATTAGCAAATCCACAGAATTGTGCTTACAATAAATGATTTTTTTTCTAGTTCGTTGCCACTTTGAAAAAGAAATTCTAAGCACACTGCGAAAGGAATTTCTGCAACCGACTTGCCTCAACAATTCCCATCCATGCACATATCATTCTGTCCGAGAAAACATTAATCGTTGGACCTTGCTGTCGCCTATCTCGCCTGCTCTCGCATCGCCATTTGGAATGGTGTCAATTGATATTAGCATGAGTATGCTAAAAGAGTGAAGTGAGCCTTTTTCCAGCCAACATATCGCAATGCTGTATGCGCAATGAGCAACGCGCGAGTAGAGGTCAATCCGTTAGGGTCAACCTCACTCGAGTTCTTCGTGTACCTCTAGGTACATGCTTACAAGTGAACGCGGGTTTCCATCAGAAAGCGGGGGAAGTGGTTGGGAGTGTTTGATCAGTTAAACACAATTTAGATAATTTACCTTAATACATTCGATGTGGTTGCGGTTGGGGAATGAGTGAGGGGAGCTAATGATTTTTATTGAAACTCAAACGACGACTACGACGGGTACGATGATGCTGATGATGCCCGTCTCGCCAAGGGTCAGCGACGACGACGGCATTGGAATTTCTCATCCAGTCGCTGCCGTCGGGAAAGGGTTACGTTGCAATTTTCAAACATTTCTGCGGCTAAATGTTGTGAAAATGTGATGTGGGAATGACCCGTTTCATGGGTTCACCGCAGCAACAACGAATGATAAACAACAAATCCTGTTCGGACAAATCGCCATCGATGCCATCGCCATCACCGCTCAATAACCAATTGATTAAGAGCTAATAAACACACTTTCTTACGGTGGATTAAAGCGGAAAGACACACTCCACTTTGTGTGCACATTTATTATGGAGACGACGGGCGGCGGCTTTCGATATGAGAGGGCGTGATTGGGTTCGCCGAAGTCTGGGAAGACCTACATGCAGACGACCACGAAAGAGATTAGCCAGGCTTATGATCCAGACATGAGACCGCAAATGGGGCGGAATGTGTCAACTTGGTGGGATCGTGGTTTGCCTATACGGAAAGAAGATTGTGGTCAGCCGGAACAATCTTCGATGGTGGTCATAAATATTGCTAGATAGGTGGTACAACGTGTTGGATGATTTATCTACTAATCGATACTTTGAAATCGGTTGAATGCCAGATCGGATTTCTAATTTCTCGTGACGGGCATGAGTCAGATTTCGTCAACCTGGCTGATGTGTTTGAAGTTAAAATTCAGCAATTACCAAGAGCTGTTCGCACAACCCGAAGGCGACCGTAGTGGGCTGATTTCTTCCCTGGATAATGTATGCACATATGCATCGAATCTTTGATGCGCGTGAAGCCATTTAGCATAATGAAGCACCCGCACGGTTCAACTCCATGAATGAACCCCACTCGAACTTACTCTCGAATCCAATCAATGCAATGGCGCGGGCGCGCGAGTCATATTGCACACCTCAATAAGTTTAATGGCTTATAACAATAATAATAATAACGGCAACAAAGCGGCGATGACTCCTCCGTTGGCGTTTAATCCGCTTGGAGCATAAAATGGGAGCCTAAGGTGCGCGCATAAGCCGACGAGCGTCGACGACGACGGGACGGGTGCCAAGGAAATCACTGCGGCGTACTTTTCGTTCATCCACATAATGCTGAGATGCTGATTAAGCCTCCATTCAGTCACCATCCGTAGGTAGTACGGGCTGCACATTAATATCGTGGCACACCGCATATCGGCACCTCCTTATTAGATTAGTTTTATTAGCATTATAAGTTATGATGGCTGCGCGAGCTATGGGCGCGTTAATCGGTGCTGTGCGCCCTATCCTACCACCTAGATGGATTTATGACTGGTGACGAAGTCGTGCGAATGCACAAACCCGCTATGCGCTGGGCCTGAGGGGGCGCGCAAATGTGCGCATATGATGCCATTGATGATCCGATCGATGTGCTCATTTTTAATTATCTTTTATTGAGCCGCGGCGGACGATGACGCGGTAAAGTGCGCTGATCATAGTGCCTGTGTCTACAATGGGAATACTTTGCAATAGGTGGAGGATGTGAAATTGTGTTAAGGATTAATTCGTTTTTACCAAGCTGCTGGATCAAGGCAATGAAACTGATCACGATGCCTCGTGATTGAGTGTTTTCGGTGATGGAATTTGCGATAATCATATTATCATTTCACCATCATCTTGGCAGATTGGGCTTCCTTTGCAAATTCACAATTCCAACGTGAAATCTGTGCTGCTAAATGGCAGCGAAACGTGGTGCAACCTGCGGAAGACACTACAAATCTACAGAACATCATCGACCGATGCACAGTGGATAAAAATTGACCTAGAATCGCGCTTATTTCTTGCCGCTGGTTTCAGGAGGCGTGAGATACCTATTATTTTGCAAAAAATCTGGGGAATCACGAACTCCGCTAATTAGTTTTGAGCAGACTACTGGAAGTGACACATTTTGCCCGTTACTTCCCATTTTTTGGTGAAATAAGTAGTTATTTGGCATTATATGCGACTGCCGGTGAACAGCCATAAAAAGCAGTGAATGATATGGTAGGAAGCCAAGGAAATCAACTAAAATCAATCTCACACTGTGCAGACCAAGGAGATAGGCCATTTTTCCCAGAGCTCGTTATTTAAGGTGATTAGGTAATAGTTTTGAATACTGCCGGCAGTCTGCCGCTATATTTCAAACATAAAACACATAATTCACACATATGTGAATTAAGTGCGATTTTGGGTCAGTTTTTGGCTACTGTGCGATGCCTGCGGTAATAGATGCTCTGACGTTTATGAATTGCCCAAGTATTAGTGCAGAACTTTGGATAAATTTAAAGATTTTTTTGCACTAATACTTATAATTTACCAAAAGTTCTGTACTTATACTTGTGCATTTCACAAACGTCGGAGAAGTCTATATATATGGTATTCACGCTAACTTGGAAGTATCCATTAACCCTTCGTCTGTGCCAAAAAAACTTACGTTGTCTGTACCTTGGGGTCAATTTGACCCCAAATTTAAATTGTCATATCTCAGCGAAGGTTCAACGGATTATCGAAATTTCAAATGTTATGTAAGGTAAATTTAGTGAAATTTCTGTTTAAATTATCAAAATTCATTTTAAAGGAAGGATCTACTATAAAGAGGGGTCATTGTAAAAATATTCCCATGAAGTGGCATATTTTAATGTTAGAGATTTTTATATCACAAGATCTCAACCAAATAGGATGTTGCTTCTTTCTGTAAAGATGTTCAAAAATACAAGGTCTTCAAAACTATGGAAAGTGTATGACAGAATTCACTCCCTAGATGGCACTAAATCGAAAATGCTCAAGTTGCGCCATCTTAAATACACATTATATAACATTATCTACAGATCCTGCTCATATGGATGGTTCCCGTCTTCAGCAAAGTTGTTCAGATGGACAAGACCTATCTGCAAGAAAGAGTTTAGTTCAGAATTCACTCACCAGGCACCGCTAGAGTGACATTCATTTTGAACTGATAGCCTTTACTTAAGTTTTGGACTAGATAGAAGGTTTTCGTCTTAGGAAAAGTTGTTCAGATGGACTAGAACTATGCCAAGACAAAGAGTTTACTTCAGAATTCACTCACCAGGCAGCACTCACACTTATTTTGAATTGTTTGTCCTGACTTAACATCTTGATTAGATAGAAGGTTCCCGTCTTAGGCAAAGTTGTTCAGATTTCAATTAGATAAGGTCTGAAACAAAAGGCAGCTTTCTGGCGTTAGGCAAAAATGTTGTAAATATGTCTAAGCAAGCGAATGACGACGTCACGTCGACGCAACACAACATTCCAATGTAAATAGTAGATGTAAAGTCACAGAATATAGTTGTCTATAGCGCCACTAAACATTTCCACATTTAACTAATACCATTATGTGCGGTGCGTGGCACCGTGCTCCCACCGCCATTTACCGGCTGTTCTCTTTCCAATTGAGCTGATTTTCTGTATGTGATTTGGGCCAACTTGGCACCGACAAAAAATCACATCAATTCGTTGGAAGACAGCCGAGAAAGTACGGTGGATGGACGGCATCAACCACCGCGCTATCGGGGGGATTCAAGATTAACTGCGCAATACGTTTTTGAAGCCTTTCTTTATCTTTATCATATCGAAAAATAGTTAGACGAAAGCAAGCTTATAGGTCTGTTCCCGTGCTTGTATTTTGCTTTTTGCTTTTTTTTTCTGTACATAATCTGTAATTGTGAACTGTTTTGTGCATATATGGTACTATTCACCAAACTAACGAAAAGAGGTCTACAAGTTGGTTAATGCGAAGTGAGTTTTTCATTCTCAATTACCATTCGATTCTACCATACTCTTGGATGATTGAGTAAGTGATACTTTTATTTATTATTATTGAAGGATATTTGATTTGTATTTCAATTAGCATAATGGACGCGGAAATCGATGATAATTTTGATGGTGACTTCTTTGATTTTGATGTAACGGATGAAGAAAGTATTGACCATGACGAGGAAATGTCTTCCGATGACGAAGAAGATGCAGACGTTACGGAACCGGATGTAGGTAACATGTTTGTGGGAAAAAATGGTCGTTTGTGGAGTGTCATTCCAAAAACACAACCTCCCACTGATAACACGTGAGAAACGGGGATTATCCGTAAATGCAAGAAGAGATGTGTTGAATGCGGTTGATGCCTTTAAACTGTTTATTGATGACAATATTGAAAAAATCGTCGTCTGTGAAACTAACAGAAAAGCTCGTGTTTTTTTCAAAAATAATCCTGGTGGATCTTATAGAAAATGGAAAGATGCTTGAATGTCAAAGAAAGGGAAAAATAATCGAGTCTTTTTTGTTTCGATAGACAACTAACGCTGGTAAGTTACGTTCCGAAGAAAGGTAAAAACGTGATTTTACTGTCCACAAACGAAATGGATGCGACACAGAGAAACAAGCCGACAATAATATTGGACTACAACAAGACTAAAGGTGGAGTAGACAATCTGGACAAACTTGTTTCAACGTACACCTGTCGGAGAAAGTCAAATAGATGGCCCATGACTGCGTTCTTCAATATGATGGACGTAGCATGTATTGCTGCTTATATTCTTTACTTTTTAAATTTCCGAATGCTGATAATTCTTCTACAAAGCGTAAGAAATTTTTGCTGAAATTGGGAAAGGAGTTGGTTCATCCTTTAATTGAAGAGCGTATTGCGAAGTCTTCAAAAAATTTCGGTGATGTAGCAGATGCTATTCGTCAAATGGGATATACCCTAGTGAGTGTATAACCAACAGAAGAAGAAAAGAGGACCTGTAAACGTTCCCGATGTTTAATATGTCTACGGTCGAGCGACAAGAAAGTTTCCACGCAATGTACGGCATGTCACAAATATGTTTGTTATGATCACATGTATTCGATTTGCCAAGCCTGCATTGAAAAGCCAAGTGAAGATAGTGATGATTAGTTGATGAGCAATAGTGACTAATATGTACCATGTCTTATTTTTAAGAATATATTTTCAAATAAACAAAAGCTTAAATTGAATGGCGTATTTATTTCTAAATGTGCATGTTCTGTACAGAATTGGAAACTAATAGATTTTTTTTTTCATCTGACCAAAATTGCTAAAGAGAGCGATATTCTTATTACTTAAAATATAAAATTAATGCAAAAAATCTAAACAAAATGACACTTTAGTGATCCCTGGGAAATGAATTCTAAACTATGAGGATTACTATCTATTTGTTTTAGTTCATCTTAAAAACTTGGTCGAAATCAAAAAACTTCCATCTAGGCAAGCTGTCCAATGAAACCAAAAAACTCGAAACAATGTGAAGCAAAAGTGAAAACTGATGAGTAAATTCTTAGCTAAACTGTTTTCCATAGAATAGGTCTAGTCTATCTGATCAACTTTGCCTAAGCTGGGAGCTTTCAATCTAGTTAAGATGTTAAGTTAGGGTAGAACATTCTAAATTAATGTCACACGAACACCACCTGGTGAATGAATCCTGTGCCGAGCTTTTTACCACAAAATAGGTCTTGTTCATCTGAAAAAAATTGCTGAATACGGAAACTTTCTATTTAGTCCACGCGTTAGGTTAGGAAAACAGTTTAAAATTAACATCAAGTTGCACCAGGGTAAGTGTTTTCTGAACTAAACTCTAATTCTGAAGATAGGTCCAGTTCATCTGAACAACTTTGCCGAAGACGGGAACCTTCAATCTAATCCATATGTTAAGTTAGGGCAAACATTGAAAAAGTAATGGCACACTAGCGCCGCCTGATGAGTTAACTTTGATCTGAATTATTTACCATAGGATAGTTATTGTCCATATGAACAACTTTGCCGAAGACGGGAACATTCTATCTTGTCTAAGCGTTAAGTTAGGGCAAACAATTTAAAATGAATGTCACACAAGCGCTGCCTGGTGAGTGCATTTTGAACTAAACTTTTTACCTTAGGAGAGATCTTTTCCATCTGAATAACTTTACCCAAGACGGAAACTTTCTATCTAGGCCGTGTGTTAAACTAATTCATAATGTATTTCACACTACCGCTGCCTGGTGAGTAAATTCTGAACTAAACTCTAGTCCTAAAGATCGGTCTTGTCCATCTGGACAACTTTGCTGAATAATGGAACCATATGTATGTGCAGGATCTGTAGATAACGTTATATAATGTTTATTTACGATGGCGCAACTTGATCATTTTCATTTTAGCGCCATCTAGTGAGTGAATTCTGTCATACACTATCCATAGTTTTGAAGACCTTGTATTTTTGAACATCTTTACAGAAAGAAGCAACATCCTATATGGTTGGGATCTCGTGATACAAACTTTTCTAATATCAAAATATGCCATTTCATGGGTATATTTTTGTAATGACCCCTCGCACCCCCCCCCCCCCCGAGATATCCCCCTTAAAAATAATCTGATAATTGTAACGGGAAGTCCACTAAATTATCAAAACATTTAAATTTAAGAAATCCATTGAAATTTTTTTAAGATACGGCAATTTGAATTTGGGGTCAAATTGACCCCAAGGTACAGACAACGTAAGTATTTAAATAAATGTTTTCCAACAAATATTTTTCAAGTTTTTTTTAAGTAAATTTTATTGAGTATTACAGAGCTCCGGTGGACGCGCCTAGTCGTGAAAGAATAAGAAAAATCCATTGACAAATAAAAAAGTTACAGCCTATCAAATTGGCCTGGGGTCAAATTGACCCCAAGGTACAGACAAAGGGTTAAATGAGTATGTTGTACTCGTTTTTTGAAGTTTTTAAGCCTGGCAAAAAATAGGTATTTTCAAAAAACGAAAAGCGAGTACTTTTTCCCCATCTGAGAAAATGTATTCTGCAAAAAAGAATAGGTAAACATATGCTTTCAATCAATGTCAACGCATCTCTAACGAAGTAAAGACCCAAAGTGTTTAACTTCTTTTTAAATAAGTTAGTGTTGCGGTCGCGAAACGAGTATTGTCTGTTTCATTCGAGACAAAACTCACCGAAACTATTTAAAAAATTGACACCATAGGAATTTTGAACCGGTCGTTACGAGGTAAGAATTAGAAGTGCAATCGTGATGAAAATTGAGACACGTATTTTGAAAATATGTTCCGTTTCAGGCTAGCGAAGAACTCGAAAAAGGGAAAAGAGGACTTGTGATGAGCAGCATCTCTTGCGGACTTAACTGTGAACTGGACCGAGTTCTAAGGACATATTTATGCCTCGGAACTCGGAAAAATGATAATTATTGTGATTATAAACAATAAAGAGCATGACTTGTTTCAATTATTTAGGATTTTTTATAGGATTTAATTGGTTTAAAGACAGGTAGCCTCATGAAGCAAAACACAAATCAATAAAATAGGTACTCTTTACTCATATACAGAAACAAGAAGGGTAATTTTTTTTGACGTATGCATCGAATACTCATTAATGAGTAAAGTATGTTTTACTCATTTCATGAGTTAAGCCACATTTCTCCAAAATGGGTATTTTTTACTCTTTAAAGGGTACTTTTATGTTAGCGTGTTGTACTTATGACTTTGGTTGCCACTCAGCTTATTTATTTATTTATTTGCCGTCAATTAAGAGTAGCCCGTTTTAATACAATGATAACTAAATTTTATGTCTAGACTAAGCAGTATATTGTTTACACTGTATTACTTTTTTTTCCTCGATTTGTATTCCGTCGATCTTGTTTTCCGTGCTGAGCACCACCCGAGCAGGAGAAAATAACTAATGAATACCTAATTCTGATCTGATACCAAAATTTGGTTTTGACCAGCATGAGATTTTACCTCTTATACCAAAGAATAATACCAAAAAAAAAAACATGTAAAATACTTTGTTAATACCAAAAATTGATATTTGGATACCAAAAGAATACATAGGTGGTATTGTTTGGGTATTGTATTATCCTAATTTGGTATTGGAATGGTATTGTGGGAACATTTTTTTTGGTATTTACCTATTATGTCAGGCTCATCCATACCAATTTAAGGTATCGAGATATTCGTTCCTGCTCGGGCAATGCTACCGGCGCCAGGGAGGCAGCTCCCACCCTTGGACCCTACCCTATCAACCCATCAACTCAAGAACCGGGGACCAACGGCATTATGCCTCAGAGATTATGCCTCAGAACATCCCGGCGGCGCCGACTGGATTGAATCCAGGCCTGCTAGGGTGAGAGGCAATCGCGCTTACCCCTACACTACCGGCGCCGCTGCATTGTATTACTTTTGCGTGTTCATAATTAAGGCATTGAATTGAAGTACTGCTTCAATTTGGATTTTGTCATTGTCAATAGTTTTGCTATGCTTATTGTAAGTTGCCGTCATCTGATTTAAAGGTCAAAATTTGGCATAGTTTGTATGATGGTGGCTAGTAATAAAAATAATTCGATTTCGTAGTTGCCGAGAGGGTATGTAAAATATATTTTTGATAAAAGTGTTATTGAATCAATGCAATGCGAATCAATTGGATGCTGATGAGCATGCACTGGGCTTCATATATGATGCTAGAGGATATCTTGTCCAGCCTAATTTTCAAAGTGCCAGCAATGAAAATTGATTTTGTACCGATTCTATTCGTTCTTCGCGTGACTGAAAAAGGTATCCAAACTACGCTACAACATTCCAGTATTGACCTTACATAAGCAATTAGAGTTTCCAAATTTCCTGGGAATCAACTTCCTGGGAGTCGGGAAATTAAAAACGTATTTCCCAGGAATACCCGGGACTCGGGAATGAGAAAAAAAATTCTTAAATATAAACATAAGAGTTGAAAAGAAAGTTTTTACTTCACAAAACAAATGTTAATAACAGGGTAGCCACTGGATTTAGGAAATTAATTTCCCGGTATCTTCCGGATTTCCATCATACTTTTCACGGTATCATATACAAAGCTATATATGGTAATATAGAATACTCACAGGAATCAATTTTCTGTATTAGGCCCCAAGATAGTATCAAATTGTCAAATCATGGTCCATGAATTAGAATACACAAGTTTTCAAGAGTCTCAGATATTTGAAATTTCTCTTGTTGTTTATTAATTTATTTGATAAGGCTCAACCGAATTAACTTTACAGAGCTGAGGATTCCTGGTCACTACATAATACATCTTAAAACTATAGTCAAAAGGTACAACACAATAAACAATTTATCTTACGCTATCCAAAAAGCCTCCTCCATCAGAACGGGAGCCGCTTCCTTTGTATGGCAGTTACGCCAACAGGGGTCAGAGCGCTTCCATTGCAGCAATGAACGCAAAACGTGGTCAGCACTCACACTTTTATCACTAAGCGGTTGCTTTACAAAGTCGCCGACCCATCGACCGAAAGAACAATGAGGAGGACCACACAATGGTTGATATTGATCGCGTGGCACACATCGAGAGTGGCCTGCTTTTGTCGACAGCCGAGTGAACACTGAAAATTTCTCTTGAATACACGTAATTTTTTCGAAGGGCACAAGGCCTAATGGTAGTGCGCTGAGTTGATTCGGTCCTTGAACCGTATGTTATATAGGTGATATATCGAATTTGGAAATTTATTTTAAAACAATTGAATTCACGAACTAATATTGGGATCATGATCTGAGAAACTTTATGAAGAAATATCTACATGAAAAAATTATCGAGATTTTTAGACTAGACCAGATTTTAACATTGCTAAAAAATCCCAGATTAAAAAAAAAGATGTTTTGGACAACATTTTTGGATTCTAACACTTTGAAGAATGGTGTAGAGAATCTTAAAGAAAATGCCAAATGAGTTATGCGGAGATTTGTAAAGGAATTTAAGGGATAATTGTGAAGCAATTCGACTAGAAGTTGCAGGTAATTTTGATAAGTGTTTCAAGACAATTCTAAGGCAAATTTGAAGAAATTTCAGAGAGCATGAGGGAAATCTGGTGCCAAACTTAATGATGATATCACTAAAACCATAGTGTTGCCCCTAATAATCAAAATAAAGATGATCATAATTCTCTACGTAACAATTTAGCTACGTAATACTCAACCTAGGAGGGTCCTTTATGATACAATATAATTCCTTTCCAGAAACGGAGTTTCAAGTGTTATTAAAGTTATCATTTAGTGATGTATCGTGTTTTGCCTGTGATTGCCTTGAATGACTCGGTTGACCTTGAATCTAACCTCCAGAATCTACGACGCAGCTTTAATTCTATTGTTCGGTGTAGGTTCTCATTGCCTCCCGGGAGCCCGATTCTTCGAGTTCGGATGGCAAATTTTCGGCGTGTAGTTCTATTGAGAGATTCGTCACCGTGGGCAATTTTGAACCCGGTCCGGTTGGTGAATTAGCCCGGGAACGTGTTGATAATGTGTCCGTCGCGAGTTTGGTCGTGATTCAGCCGTGAATCAGCAAGTTTTTCACTTGCAAAAGTGCTCGGCTGCTGGTCTCTCGCCGGTTTCGGAGATTGCGAGCAATATGAAAGATGCCTCGCTGGATACGCCCAAGACTGGACGGGTGGTAGCTGGTGGCCGCGAACCACCTCCCAGATGACCATGGAAATGCAAGAAAATTTGTGTTCGTTGAAGGAAGTATTATGATAAAGGTGCATCACGAAATGAGCTGCAAAGCTTAAAGAAAATCAAAACTACGGAACGCATGGATTGGAGGATCAAGTGAACATGGTAGGACCTGTCCAAATACATTTTACAATTTAAGCAAACATAAACTAAATACGTGCCTGGTTTGAAAAGAATATTTTCGAACCTGGAAGCGTGTATGTCATACCGATATCCATTTGATAACGGTGATGCATACATGCGGGGCTTATTGTAAGTGAAAGTAACCTCGGAATGGGCGTGACTCTCCAGACATTCTGAAATGGGTTGCTGGATCTGCAATAGAGCTATCACCTTCTAACTCCCGGACTAAAGCTGTCTACAATGACCATAAATGCGACATTGTAGAGAGACTTCTTCCATAATAACACTGCCGGCCAGTGGGCGTTAGATTGAATACACACAATACACACACAATATAATTCCTTTCCAGAAACGAACCACCGGCGAAAAAACTCAATCAATTAATCAATAAACGAATCAAAGACAATTCCGACGAGAGCTCCATGGAAATATTCCAAGGGAATCTCATTCTGGCGAAAACTAAAGAAATCATTGCTAAATTTCAAGCTAGTTTGAAGATATGGTCATAGAGTTTCCGAAGAGACTTCTATAAAATTTTGAGGGGTTTACTAGGAATTTCCGAATGGAATCTAAAGCTAATAGTAATGTGATTTAAAGGGAATTTTAATCATATTCTGTTAAAGTTCTAAGCATCGGCCCAGGTAGATTCGGAAGAAAGTTCAAATATATTTTTAAGGAGAGTTTTCGAAGAGAATTACAAGGAAATTTCAAGAGAATTCTGACAATCAGTTCCAAGAAATCCTAGTGTGAATTCCAAGGTAATTTTAGGGCATACAATGGGAAACCTGGCGTAAATTTTAACTGCAAGGAAATCCTAGATATTTCTGATAAAAATTTCAATGACATTCTGGGGTAAATTTTAAAGGAATACTGAGGGAAAACTTTCGTAGGCAGTATTTGAGCAAAGTCAAGCGCACACTTTTTGCCTGTAGATTTGAAGACATACTTCAAATCTCCGCGTACATAATACAGGTTAGGCAAAGAGTGTGCGTTTGACTTTTTTTTTCCTTTGATTTATTTTCCGTGCTGAGTACCAATGCTATGACGCCAGGAAAGCAGTTACCACACCTGGACCCTACCTATCGACCCATCAACTCATGAACCGGGGACCAACGGTTTTACTTCCCATCCGAAGGAAGGCGTGATCAGAGATGTTATATGCCTAAGAACATCCCGGCGGCGCCGACTGGGATTGAACCCAGACCTGCTGGGGTGAGAGGTAATCACGCTTACCACCGGCGCCGTTATGAGTTTGACTAGCACTGTCGCATTAATGGCCCTTCGTTCATTTCCAACTTCTATTCAATTTACATACTGCCGTACTCTAACTGAACTATCTACCTACTCTCTTCTAAGACCATTCTCTAGCTAATAAATTATTACACTAAAGCTACATGTTAGATAGCATTTCCAACCAACTCTGAAAATCGCAAACTTTGCGTATGAAGAACCATAAAAAAAAAACTTTGAATGGAAGAAATCTTATGTTTTTAAGTAGAATGAAGTAAATGGCCCACAGTGGGACGAAATCAAAAAAAAGAGGGACATGGCCATTTGTGACGAAACTATTAAGTGTAGCATTTTGATGTCTTCAGAAATATTTCTTCAATTTTTAAATACTTTATTGCAGTGATGATTTTATGTCTTGTTGAAATTGATGATCATCAATGGAAACATTGCACAGTGGTCCAGAATGCAGATTTAGGCGGAATGATATGTTTTGAGCCTGAAATTGAAACTTTAGGCTAAAAGTCTCTTCTACAAAGTTGTTCCTTATAGTTATGCCCTCATTTTTATGACAATGTATTCTAGGGTGGTTCCTATTATCATTAAAATCAAAAATATAACTTATTTGTTTGAATAAATTAAGGTATACATTCTTCGACAAAATTGTAGCTGAGCTAATTTCAAGCAACTTTGTAGAAAACAACTTTTTTTTATCTCTTAAATTGGTCAATTTAGAGCTATTTTCTTGAATTGAGTTAGGGTGGCTCTAAAAAAACAGTTGTTTTGCTCTAGTTTTTTATTTCGAATTTCTCAGCAAAGGTGTCTTCAAATAACTTTTAGATCTTAAAAAGGCGCAAATTTTTGCCGCACAAAGCTTGTCAATATTTTTCGCCGATCAAGAGTTATTGACGTTTTTATACTTAAAATATGCACTTTTCAAATGTTAATATCTCTGGTTGCGGCAAACAAAAAAAAAGTTTTTCCACGGCATTTGAAAGGGCGTATGTTTTTCCCAATAATATGAAAAAATTTGAGGTATGTTATTTTATATACTCGTATAAAATCAATTTGAATTTATTCATATTTTTTTACTATATTCGGGTATATCTTTTTTATTAGAAGATATACAGGCAACAGATCTTAAAGAGTTTTAAAAGTCTCTAGAAGATGACTTTCATGAGAAATTTAAAATTAAAAAGTTATTGCTTTCTACAAAGTTACTTGAAATTAGCTCAGCTATAACTTTGCCGAAGAATGTATACCTTAATTTATTCAAACAAATAAGTTAGATTTTTGATTTTAATGATAATAGGAACCACCCTAGAATTCATTGTCATAAAAATGAGGGCATAACTATAAGGAACAACTTTGTAGAAGAGACTTTTAGTCTAAAGTTTGAATTTCAGGCTCAAAACATATCATTCCACCTAAATCTGCATTCTGGACCACTGTGCATTGTAGATGAAGTCATTTTAAGGAACTTTGTCAATTTTCCATCTCTCAAGTTGACGAAGTTATGGGGTGAAAATGGAGTACTAATAGTAGTACTCCATTAAAACCGTTTTTTACCATAACTTTTTAGTTTGAATTTTACAATTTTTTCAATATTCTACAAAAATGTTAGTGCTTTAAAACCGCACATTTTTGCTGCAAATAACAATTCGCTATCTCTTTGTTTTAAGGATTTAAGCCCCTTTTTATAATTTTCTAACGCTATCTGTAAGGGGTGTATCTAACATGTTAGCAGGTATTAGTAGCTAATCTCAACGTTATTTTGTTCAGCACTTTTTAGTTTTCTCTTACATATACAATTCATAGGGGATCCAAGGGGATGCCTAATGAATTTTCTAATATAGTACCTCAATGTTTTGTTACGGTTTGCTGTTCTAATGACCAATTTTCCAATTATGTACAATAGAGGGGGTTTCCCACTCTTCTTTCAATGCTTATTATGGTCTAAAACAACTGGGCAAAATTTGAACGGATTTGGTAATAATCTCGATTAGCGGAAGAATTTTAAATTGTGTGTGGGAAACGGAACGATCCTATTCATTTGCTTAACAAAAATCCAAATATTGCACAAATTTCACCAAAACTCGGACTTAGATTGAGAATACTATACCAAACAACTTTGTTGAAGCTACAACCCACTCTAATGTACATACTTGGAAAAATGGTCATGAAAACAGCAAAACGTAACAAAACATTGAGGTACTATATTAGAAAATTCATTAGGCATCCCCTTGGATCCCCCTATGAATTGTATATGTCACAGTAGATTAAAAGATGCTGAACGAAATTAAAATTAGATTAAAAGATGCTGAAAAATTATAAATACGTATGTGAATCCTTTACATGAAGAGATAGCGATATGATTTTCAGAGCAAAAATGTGCATTTTTAGAGCACTTACAACTTTGTGCAACATTAAAAAAACTTAAATATTCAAATTAAAAAGTTATGGTAAAAAAACTGTTTCTAAGGGAGTACTAGCGATAGCAATCCATTTTCACCCTATAAATTCGTCCACTTGAGAGATAGAAAATGAACGTTCTGAACAAAGTTTCTTAAAATGACTTCATCTACAATGTTTCCATAGATATTCATCAATTTCAATTAGACATAAAAAATTTATTTTTTTTTATCTTAGTGTATACTCCCCTTAATCAAATATGTTCACTTCTCAATTAAAGTACTAAAAAAAATGCTACACTCAATAGTTTCGTCGCAAATAGCCATGTCCCTTTATTTTTGATTTCGTCCCACTGTGTGGCGTTGACAAATAATGAAAACAAGGTTGCAAATACTCATTTCAGCTAAAACAATGTTTTTTTAAATTAAGAAATAATTAGGTCAAATACAAGAAGGTCAAATACAAGAAGAGGTTGCCAAGAATGTGTTTGACATGTTAAACCTGTGTATTTCACTTTATGAGAGTCACAATCAGCGATTTTTCACACTCTCACTCACTCACTCACTCAGCGATCAGCAAATCGCTGATTGCGACTAATAGAAAGCAAAATTTACAGGTTTTATATTTCAAACGCATACTTTGTAACCTCTTCTTGTAAGTTACAAGTAAAACATGCCATCATACCATCTTTTGGTTTTATTATTCCAAAAAACATTATTTTAGCTGAAATGAGTATTTGCAACCTTGAATGTAAACATCAGAGGGCCTAAATGAGACCCTTGGGGTACTCCTGAGGTAACTTGAACAGGATTTGATTTCTTCCCTATTAATCTGGTACAATTCCCATTTGAATAGCAGCATTGGTATGTCAATGCGATCAAAATCCTTGCTGAAGTCTGTATAGACGGCTTCTACGTGGTTTCCATTGTTCATTGTAATCAATAAATAGTTGAAGAATCTGAGTAACTTTGTATTTGTTGAACGTCCTTTGAAGACTCCATATTGCATATTAGATATTTTGTTTTTGACTGGATAACAGTTTTTTCATTGAGGATTGCTTCAAAAAGTTTAACAATGCAATACATAATTACAATTCCACGGTAACTACTATTGTTGGATTTTTGGTCTCTTTTGAATATAGGATCTATAGGGTGTCCTAGAAAGTATAAGCACGGTTGATTAATCGAATAAAACAATGTTATGTTAATCAAATAAACTTTTTATGTCATTCTCTATAGTATTCTATTTCAATCAGATTAAAATAATCCGCAGTTCCTTTAATCGTATACCCAGAAGCGAACTCTGACGCTGCCCATGAGCTTCAGGTCGATAGTTTTGGCCACTTTTGTTCAGTCTTTTCAAATTCTTCAATTGAATTCGCTGCCTTAAAGTGTATCCATAGATATCCCTTGGAAAGGGCCCAAAAAGATTCGATTGACCGGACCTCGGAGGATTCATCTCTTTTGGCACGTATTGCACATTGTTTGCTTTGTACCAAGCTACCGTGTCTTTCGAGTAGTGCATTCACACCAAATTGGACGAACTTAGTACTGGGCCATCATGTTGGCGGCTGCCAATTCAAACACTCCCGATCGTAAATGTCAGTGTTCATCGTCTCCTCTGTCACAAATGGCTTGCCACACATATCGCTTGCCAAACCATGGCCTTCTTACCAAATTGTGCGGTATAAATTGACCTATCGGCATCGTCAGCTTCGTGACCATCACGGACTGTGTATTGGTCTCCCGGAAGCGTCTTGTAGTCAAATTTGACGTATGTTTCATCGTCCATGATAAAACACGCCAATTTTCCACCCACAGGCTATCATATAGCTTCCTAACCCTCAGTTTGACGGATGCGGCTAGTTTCTGGCCCCATTTCGACTTCTTCTGCTTCTTGGCCGTTTTCAGTTTGTTCCTTGCCTTGGCACGTTGGACGTTACTCTTCGATGTTCTCAGTTTTTGGCCAAATCTCGAACCAATCTCTTGACATAGATTTTGCATCAACCTTATTATAAATTAGCAACCTTAGTCTCGAAAAAGACCACACCTCAATTCGTCAGCATTGAAGACCGACCCACGAACGATCAGAATCGTTTCGCTTCACTTTTTTTTTGTCATATTCCAACGTTAACATACATTTGAGAAGCACATACATAGGAAACTATCAAATTACTGTGGGTCCTCTGTTCCCGGTCTAATGCGCCAAATGCCACCGATTCCCTTTCATCCTTTCGTTCACACAGGTCCAAGCTCGTAAATAATAGCCAGCTGATTATACGGAATTCGACCAACCAGCTGCCTGTTAGAATGCCACACAACGGGACATGACCCTGATTAGACGTGGACCACGTGACCCTTTCTATTATCCTCCTGACAACCGAGCAGCCAACCGACCGACAGACCGACCGACCGACCAACCAACGGTTAATCCTTTCGTCCTTGCGTAACGATGCAAATTAATGAGGACCGACGACCGACGACTACGGCACAACAAAGTCCCAGCTCATTATGCACACCGAGTATCATCATCCCGCAAAATAGGACACACCGATAGGCTGTGAGTGAGAAGGGATAGTTTATTGGCCACAGGCAGCTGCATTCCGCTAATCGGTGTTGATAGTTTATTATTCACCATTTCGTCATCGGTCAACGGTTGAACTCGTTGTCGCG
The DNA here is from genome assembly GCF_037179485.1 of Ochlerotatus camptorhynchus. Classification (NCBI taxonomy): domain Eukaryota; kingdom Metazoa; phylum Arthropoda; class Insecta; order Diptera; family Culicidae; genus Ochlerotatus; species Ochlerotatus camptorhynchus. The sequence goes on from NW_027040576.1 coordinate 1,285,403, forward strand.
GTCGACGTCGTGCTTTATTTTTAGAAGTGGTAGCTCGACCAGACCGACCTCTCCCAGCAGCAACAGCAGCAGAGGCAGCAGCAGCAGCTGTCGTCACGTCAAAGACCTTGATAAAAACGGGGAACGATATTCTGCGCACTCTGCTACACTCCAATAGTAGGTAGGTACTTACCAGCTGTTTTATGACCCTCTCACTAGCCGGCGGAGAGCGCGCACCTTTCCGCTAATAGAGCAAATACGTGATGCAATTCTATTATGCCCGGTGCACCATTCTAGAAGATCTCCGTGCACCACGCGCGTCCTCGATGGTTGTTACTGGCAGTGAAGGTTTCTGCTGGGCTGCGGAATGGAAATATCATGGCCCATCGACCGGCGCGCTGCCACCACAGCCGTCGTCCCAACCGCTTCCCTGTTTACCATTTCGATGTAACCTGTTCGCGAGAAAAAAAATAATACATTTATGTTTTGCAACTTTTCTGCCAGGCACTGAATGAAGTCACGTTCGATGGGTCGGGAGAGGAGCTATAGAACATATGTTGCGCAAAATCTCGCATCTTTCGATGGCTCGCTCTAAAATGTATGCTATATGTTGCATTTTCACTTTACTGCGGTGCATAGGGTAATGGTGCGTGTGTGAATGAGTTATTATTCGAACTAGGATCGGCTGGCCTGGCTGGAAGGGGAAGTGCAGTAGAACATATGGTCGCTCGGACAGGTCAGTTCACCCGTCTGGGCTGAGCTCTGCCGGAGGGTTCGGACTCCTAGTTCCAACTGGGGAGGGATGTGGAAGGGAGCAATTTAATAAACTGGCTGACCTTCAAAATAACCGCAGATGCAATTGTGTGCTGTCTGTTATCATATAGTTTAGATTGGTTGAACGCACTTGCGTGTTTGGGGAACGAAATCGCTCTAGCGGTGGCGCCAAGAGCTGTAAATTAAGTGCGGAAAAATTGGAAAAGCTAGGGAGCGTGTAAAAGCATGTTTTGCACTCGGCGCAATTAGCTTATGAAGATTACCGTACAAATTTTGCATTTATCGCTCTGTGCTAATTTTCTCAGCATTCACCTTGGCTATTAACTATGCTAGATAACGAGGGCTATTCAGGACATAAAAGTTAACTTTCAGGTTTCTCATTTGAGTTAATAACGAGAACTTTAAGTATTCCATAGCGCCACCTGCGCATTGTCAGTATATGAGAACTATTATAATTTCATGGCTGTCAGCAGATCTGCCTTTACTAAGCTCAATTACAAGCGACACGTTATAGAGTAATTTGTTTGGTTTATCGTTACGAAACCCATTTAATTATATACAAGACAAATAGTTCTCCCGCTCAGCGAGACTCTCCAATGCATTATAAGAAAAAGATTTTAATGATGAAACTTGCTTCCAGATCGACAATGTGTTGCTGGACGGTTTGCATTTCTTGAATGTCAGGAGACCTAACATTGGCTCTGAACTCTGAGCGCTTTTGTCAATCGTTCCGGAGTTCCAGTAACGCTGGTAGATTACCTTTTCGTGATACTTTACTGCTATAAGATCTACCACTCTGGTCCTAAGCTCTTCTTGATGATGGTCGTATTAAATTTACCCAGCAATCAATTTTCCGGATGTTCTGGATCTTTCGGTTTTTCGGACGATTCGACGATTCGGAGTCAATGACCAGCAAATATATCAGCAAACGCCGTTTTCCCATATCGCATCAAATTCGATCAAATTTACGAAGCAGTACATTTTACGGATGTTCCAGATCTTTTGGTGGGCCATCAAAAATCATCATTTTAGTACATTCCATATAGTATTAGAACAAATCAAGGCCAACTTTGATCAAATTTACACAGCAATGATGTTTTTTTCATGAATTTTCTGGTGGGCTATCAAGTGACCACTGGGAGCCAATAACCAGCTTATGTGTCTAAAATCACCATTTTACTTCATTCCATCATTCCACTCGGAGCCAATGACCAGCTAATATATCAAAAATCACCATTTATTGTGTGTAGCATGATAATGTCTCAAAATGGGATTATACCATCTGTTCTCTTTTCATGGCCGTATGACTGCGCCCATTGATTTAACATATGGAGGCTCTTTATTCAGGATTCGCTCCTCAAGCCGCTGCCATAAAATACTATCTAAGCTACACACCTGTGTAGAATCCTTATAAGCGGGGTTGCAGCGCGCTTATGAGCGGCGCACTTCGACCGTCATCAAATGAGAATTTAACATAAGCGCGACAATACTTATGCCGCGGATACACTTGTATCACCTACTATGAGCATGAGCATTATTTGTGTAATAATTATGAGCACTATACAACAACTATACACAAACAATATAAGTGTGACCATGGATGTGCTTATAATGTATTATACAAATAATGCTCATGCTCATAGTAGGTCATAAAAGTGTGTCCGCGGCATTAACCCTCCGTTAAGGCCCAAACGCAATGTGGACGGAAGCGGAACGGAAACGGAAAGTTTGACAGTTGTCACAAATGACATCAAGATAGCTAACCGAAGTCGATTTGGTTCCAACAAGTTTTCAATCCGACAAGTTGGCTTACTCAGATCGGGCTTTTCCGCTGCCGTTGCCGTTCCGCTTCCGCTGTCATTGCGCTTGGGCCTTTACTCGCGCTGTTGTACTTTGTACAACAAACATGAGTTTTCCATTGCCATTTTGTTGCTGAGTTACCAATCGATCTGAAACCAACGAGTATTCCACAACAAATTTGTTTTGATCTAAACAAGCTAAACTTTGATAACAGTTAACACCTAAAAATGCGGATAATAGGGAAAATATAAATGTAAACCGCGTAAACTGTGACCATACTACGAGGGATTTGACTTAATTGATAAATTTTCATATAAAATATCTTGAGTTCCCAACCAGATAGAAAGGTACTGTCTTCGGCATAGTTGTTCAGGAGGTCAAGAATTTTTTGCAGGTGGACAAAAGTTCAGAGTTTACTCACTTTGCGGCGCTACTATACATGTGAAACTCTTCCATATAACATATCTCTAGATCCTGACCAGATAGAAAGTAAATGTATTCGGCAAAGTTTTGCAGGAAGTCAAGATCTTTTTGTTGGGTGACAATAGTTCAGAATTTTCTCACTACGCGGCGCTAGTATATACGTGCCTTTTCCGCATATTCAATAGCTCGAGATCTTGATCAGCTAGAAAGTTGCTGTCTTCGACGAAGTTGTTTAGGGAGTTAAGACTATTTGGCTGGTAAACAGTAGTTAAGAATTTTCTCACGAAGTGGCGTTAGTATACATGTACACTTCTCGCACATGCTATATCTCGAGATCCTGATCTTATAGAAAGTTACTGTCTACGACATAGTTGTTCAGGAGGTCAAGATATTTTGGCTGGTGGACAGTAGTTCAGAATTTTCTCACTTCATAGTACTAGTATACATGTGAAACTCTCGCATATAAAATATCTCAAGTTCTTGACCAGATAGAAAATTACTGTCGTCGGTAAAGTTGTTCCGGATATCACAAAATTTTTGCTCGTGGACAGTTGTTCAAAATATTCTCACTACGTAGCGCTAGTGAAATGTAAAATTCTTGCCTATGATATATCTCGAGATTTTTACCAGATAGAAAGTTACTATCTTGAACAAAGTTTTTCAGTAAATTTCTACCTGTTCAGAATCTCGAGCTTAACATACGCGTTGTACACGTTTACTAGCGCTACGTAGTGAGACAATTCTGGGCTACTGTCCACCAGCCAAAAAGTCTTGACCCCCTGAATAAGTTTGCCGAAAACAGTAACTTTCTATCTGCTCAGGATCTCGATCTATTGTATATGCGAGAATTGCATGTGTATACTAGCACCGAGTAGTGAGAAAATTCTGAACAACTGTTCACCAACGAAAAAATCTTGACTTCCTGAACATCTTTGCCAAAGACATTTACTCTCTATCTGGTGAGGATCTAGTGATGTATCACATGTAAGAGCTTAACACTACTGGCGAACGAGCTCGCTCTCCCGGAATGCTCGGTATCTGAAGCTGCAGATCCTTTGATAAGTTTTGATGCCGATCACCCCGCGTTGGAAGCATGCTCCCATCAGCTTTGAAACCACCGAAGATGTGCTAGGTCTTGATTTCCGCAAAGCAGACTTTCTTGCACTGACTCATGCGCTTGAACAAGTCGGTTGGCAAATTCTTGAGCAATCACCCAGCGTCGACGAGGCTGTCGAAAATTTCATTGGGATTGTCAACCGCTTAATCACTACTTGTGTACCATTACGAAGACCGAAAGACGAAAATATTGTCAAACACGCACCGCTCTCACAAAACGATGGTTCTCTCGAGCCAGCAACAACTATCGGAAGTATAATCGGTTTCTCTACAAACGGTATACTAGGCGAATGCAGCACAACCTTCACACCAACCCTAAATTGTTTTGGTCGTTTGTCAACACTAAGAGAAACGAAGTTGGCCTTCCTACGGAAATCTCTCTTGGAGATAGACATGCGCGCACTCCATTCGAGAAATGTAACCTTCTGGCAGAACACTTCAGACACGCCTTCAACGACACAACTGCCTCAGCGGATCAAGTGAACGAGGCAACCAGAGACACGCCAAATGATGTGTTTCGTTTCGACATCTTTGAGATATCCGATGAGCTAGTGGAGTCTGCCATTAACAAGATGCAACATTCGATTGCTGCTGGTCCTGATGGGATCCCCGTATGTATCCTGAAGAAATTTTCCTCCGCACTTACGAAGCCATTAACGAAGTTGTTCAACCTTTCACTGCAGCAAGGTGAATTCGCTAAGAGTTGGAAATCCTCCTTTATGTTAACAGTATTCAAGAAAGGAGAAAACCGCAAAATTGAAAACGCGGATCACTTCACTCTGTGCCTGCTCTAAAGTGTTTGAAATAATCATTAATGACGCCCTATTTGCAAGCTGCTGTAGCTATATTTCTCCGGACCAGCATGGGTTCTACTCTAAGAGATCTGTCTCTACAAATCTAGCACCATTCGTATCCTCCTGCCTTCGGAATATGGAAGCAGAAGCACAAACAGATGTCGTCTATACGGATTCGAAGGCTGCTTTTGATCGAGTTGATCATGCTATCCTGCTAGCTATAGCTTGGTGTGTCACAGGGCTTCATTCGTTGGTTCAAGTCTTACTTGACAAATCGAGAGCTCTGCGTGAAAATCGGAGCAGCACAATCAAACTCTTTCACCAATACATCCGGTGTCCCTCAAGGCAGCAACTTAGGACCGTTGCTAGTTTCAATCTTCATTAACGAGGTTGGATTGGTTATTCCGGCTGGCTGTCTCTCTTTCTATGCAGATGATGTTAAGATTTATGTTGTAGTTCGAAGCCTTACTGACTATTTACAGTTACAGCATATGATCGAAGACTTTGAGGATTGGTGTTCGTGAAACTTCGTCACGCTGAGTATTCAAAAATGTAGCATCATCTCTTTTCATCGCAAGCAGAAGCCAATCAAGTTCAACTATACAATCAACAATGAACCTTTGCAACGTGTGAAAAGTATCCCCGATCTAGGAATTACGCTTGATCCTGGAATTACATTCAAGCTGCATTATTCTGAGATCATCGCTAAAGCTAATAGACAACTCGGGTTTATCTTCAAGATTGCTGATGAATTCCGTGATCCAACATGCCTGAAAGCACTGTACTGTTCTCTCGTGCGTTCAATATTGGAATTTGGAGATGTCATCTGGTGCCCATACCAAGCGATTTGGAGAGCGAGAATCGAATCCGTTCAGAAAAAAATCGTACGTTATGCATTACGCCACCTCCCATGGAACGATCCTGTCAATCTCCCACCATACCATCATCGCTGCCAACCTTTGGGCCTTGATACATTAGAACGTAGTTGCACTATCGCTCAGGCAGTGTTCGTTGCTAAGGTATTTTTGGACGGTATCGACTCTCCAAGTATGCTAGGAGAATTAGAAATTTATGCTCCTGAACGACCATTGCGGACAAGGAATTTCTTACATCTTGGGACGCGCGCAACAAATTATGGCCTGCATGATCCAATAAGATTCATGTCTGCTAGTTTTAACAGCTTCTACGAATACTTCGATTTCAACATTTCTGCGGCTGCGTTTCGTAACCTAATTCAACGAAGTCTGCACGAGGGATGAAATCTACTGAAAATTGGAATAACTCGACGTGCAATGATGGGCAAAATTACATTTTGCAACAGGTGAGTAACATTCCAATGCTCTCACAGCTTAAGAAATGTGCTACCTGAATCTTTTTTGTTTCATGTTCTCTGTATTTTACTTGACGACGAGGTTTGCTTCCAACGATGGACCATGCCAATTACACATTTGATGCTTCTGACTGCTGCTGGCATCATGTTTGTTAAATGTTATGTTCCTAATTTTGTATTTTGTATTGTGTATTGTGAAAAGATGTGGGGTTTTTACGCCATTTCGGCTTTGCCCCATCAAATTATCAAATTTCATTAAGACAACACAAAGTCAGATGAGAAATATTAAATAAATAAATAAATAAATAAATAAATAAATGTATACGAGCACTACCTAGTGAGAAGATTCTGAACTACTGTTAACCAGCGAAAAGGCTATGATCTCCTGAACAGATTTGCCTAAGACAATAACTTTCTGAGAAAACTACTGTTCAACAGCCAAAAATACTTAACCCCCTGAACAAGTTTGCCGAAGACAGTTAATTTTTATCTGGTAAGGATCTACACCCAACCGGGGGATGTAAGATTCGCTTACAATTATGTGGGATTCATCATCAGAGGATGTTAGTGCTGACCGCATGAACCGAGGATGCGATATACCTGCGGTCCAATGCAAGCAAATTCGAGACCGAAAAATTATGTATTAGTGTGTGTGTGTATTAGTGAGGTAAATTAGTTATGTCGAAAAAAATAGGAATCAGATTGCCGACTGGACTCGAACCACGAACGTTGCGATTATCATTCTCCACTGTTCTCTCCATGCTTCTGAATATGGATAGCCTAAAAGCGCTCATTTTCTCGCATACTCGACTTCGTATGCTTTTTCTGCTGGAGAGATTCGAGGCAAGTGTGTGCGTCGTTCTACAATGTTATACATAAAAAGCTTATCGGTATAGTCGAAAGCGTAGATAGAACACGAAACAAAAAAGACAAAAAACCATTACATCGCCTGCATGATCAACTTCAAACATTCGTTGCGATGTTCATAAACAGAGGATGATAGGAAACGGAACTAACATTCATTGTAATAGATTTTTGGTTTGCGTGTAGAGATATTTTATAAATGCGAGAATTTTACATGTATACTAGCGCAGCGAAGTGAGAAAACTCTGAACTACTGTCCACCAACCAAAAAGCCCTGACCTTCTGAACAACTTTGCCGAAGACAGTAACTTTCTATCTGGTCAGAATCTTGAGATATTTTATATGGGAATTTCACGTGTATACTAGCGCCGCATATTGAGAAAATTTTGAACTATTGTCCACTATTATTGGCTTTGATCTCATCAACAACTTTCTATCTGGTCATGATCTCGAGATATATCACATGCGATAATTTCACATGTATTCTAGTGAGAATCTATTATCCGTATTTTTATGGGGGTTAACCGTGATAAAAGTTTAGCTTGTTTACATAGTTAAAAACAAGTTTTTTTTAAGGAATACCCGTTGCTTTCATATCGATTGGTAGCTCGGCTGCAAAATGGCAATGGAAAACTCACACTGTTGTACAAAGTAAAATACGCGAGTACTCTTGTTACAAAAGTTAGCGCGAGTAACGGAGGGTTAATTTCACATTGTTGCAGAGAATAATCAAGGCATACTTTGATCAAAAACACATAATAATCAAGGATAAGGATGATCCGGGTCACCGGATGGCCTTCCGGTGGACACTCAGTATTTACAACCAGGTTGTGGGTTGGTTTTGATAAAATATGAACCAGCACTACCCATAGATGTCTGTTGCTGTGGATTTGCAACATCACCTTGTTCTTACGACTGGAACCGTTTCTCTCGACTCCCCCCGATGGCCTGTCGGAAACTCGGAATAAAACCAGATCCACTTGGTTAATCGGTTTGAATTTCAATTACACCATAATTTAGGACATTTTTCTACTCACTGTGAAAATTTCAGTAAATTTAATGGTGAAACAAAAAGTTTATACCCATGCAAACATTGCTATTCGTATGCCTGTTCGTAAAAATAAAAACCGCCCAAAGCGCGTTAGGCCCTTCCCAAAAGTAAAGCATGTGGTGTTCATTTCAAACGATAATAAGTTTTCGGGGTTAACTCGGATTCACATCCGGACTTGAGCCAAGATGTTCCCAATACTTCAATGGGTCCACATTTTGTACAAGAAGAAAATCAACCAACTACAGTGCCAGCTGGAGCCGCGAATGTGAACGTGACATGTTCCCCCAAACATTTTGTCGATTATCCCCATACAAACTTTAAGCCCTTTGAGCGAGGGGTTTCCGTGAACCAAATGGTTTTTAAATTTTGGCAGGGTGTTTCTAACTTGGGGGTAGCGTTTGAAATCACAGGATTGACCTATTTTGAAACACTCTAATTGATGTGAATTCACTTTGACATATTACCTATCTTATTTTCATCGGATTGTAGTAGATTCGTTGTGGCCAGCAGGAGTCTATATTTCTGGAATTGTGTGATTAGTAGAATAATCCAAGCGATATTAGTCACTGCTACTGTTTTAAAAGTTCTCTAGGCGACCTGACCCGACCAGACAGATTGCAACCCGATTTTGAAGAGCAAGCACTGGAACCCATTCGTCAGCAGTGACAATTGATTTGCTTACTGCGCTTCGATTTTCCGCCGGTAGAACAATACTTTACAATGCATCTGTTAATATCTTCACCAACATCTTCAACAGACCTTCGTATTCAAAATATTAGAAAGAAAGAAAGCCATTGGTTATCTGAGATAACTGTCAAGCAATGATTCACGTAGGTATTAATGATTAATCGTTGATAATAATTGATAACCACAGCTTATCGACAGGCCTCCAACAATCATTCCAAAATTCAACTACCCCCTCCCTTGCAATCGCAAGATGACAAGTGTGCGAGTAGTCGTTACCCATAATTAATGATTTTTCGCTTTCGGTTACATATCCAGGTTATTGTTGCTACCCTACCGAACCGACTACCATTGTGCATTGCGATGATGCGCACTTACGAAGCAGCACACAATTGAAGTGATTATGCAGGCTGCTCGTCCGTTATCAAAGAGCACCATAATGATAAGAAGGATCCGTCGCAGACCTGCCAAGTCAAACGATAATAAATTACCCACCCCATGCTGCTGGCTGGAAACCACGAGGGACCGTACGAATTCAGTTACCCTCCGAAGCCAGGCCCACTGTTTGTCCAGCTAAAAAAATGAAGACTATAACCTTCCAGCCAGTGACCACCTGCATCTTAATCGAAGTCTCGGGGAAGTCACTCCGTCGCTTCGTGACTGATTAATTCGGTCCTTTTTTGGCGCGGCCGCGCGGATAGGCAGCAAGTGCGTAAAGTCTACCTACATTGATGGGTAAAACGGCTCCCGTATAATTAATTCATACATTAATCAACGCTTATTGTTGTTCGAACATCTCACAGTCAGTGTCTTCCCGAACGTCTTCGCCGTCGTCGATTGCAGGTTGCTCGCTATCGAAAGAAAGGGAAAAACGAATCGAAGCATGGGGACGACTTTCAGGTGGACAAAAAATCTGCCCCATTCTTGGCGCCGTCGGTCGGTTGCAAAGTAGGTCATCCATATGTTGCGGTTTTTAGGGAAGGAAACAAGGATCACCAGAAGCAGGTGGTACGACGTGATCCAGCGTTGTTGGTTGATAAAACACGCAAGGCAGTAAATATCATTGCAAGGATCACCATAAATGCTGCTATTTATGGTTTCATCCGCTGCACTGAAGCCCACAAGGCAAAATGGCAACCTATTCACGTTCGTTTCACTTCACTCCCGGGTCCAGTGTTACAAACAATATCGCAAGATCGAACATCTCAATTTATGCTTTCGATGTACATCGGCAGCATCGTCGATCGTCATTGCAGCTACATCATTTGTTATGACCCTTTTCTCATCATTTGCTTGTTACGGCAATTTTCCCGGTCTTCTTTCAATCTGAAAGAAAGCTGGTAACTGTATGACAGTCACTCTTCCGTATGGACCATTCTCGGAAGATCATAAAATTTTACATGTTTCGCTTGACTCCGTTTGCAGCAAGCCATTCATGTCTTAACTCAACTCCGACGTACGGCGTTGCATCAGTTGTAGCGGACGAATGTTGTACAGGCCGTACACAACAATTTGATAATGAACTCCGATAGAGTGTACATAAAAAGACCTTTGCCTGTCTCACAGCCCTAGTATGCAGCCATATGAACGAACGGTGAATGTGAATGTTCTCTAGATGCTTAATGTGCATGATGGTGCAATACCGTAAATCATGGATGTTTTTGCAAACCAACATAAACAGTATCTCGCGAGGCCCGTCGCTAGTTGCAGATGTGAATTTTATGATCATGTATACGGTAAGGTTGGGGTCGTTTGTACATACCATGGAACAATTTCATGAGTACACTGTTTGTGGATTGATTGTTAAGATTTGATGTTGTTTCCCTGCTTGTTTGTACGATTTGAATTTACATTTTTACAACGTGCAGCTTAAAAGTCATCCTAATGGAAAGAGGTGTGGTTTACTATGGGTTTGCGAACTGCACTGTTCCGTCGTTAACTCTCTATTGCCGAATTACGGGTTTGATTAATCCGATAATTTTTCATACTCTCTGCCGAAAGGTCATCATTACTGATGAACTAATATAAATAATTTTTATCTAGATCAATTTAGCATATAACGAGCAGTTTTCATTAATACCATTTTTTTCGGTTCGTAACCGTACGAAATTTGTATTTGTTCCAAATTTAAGTTAAATTACATTTTACATTAACCTAGCTACTACAGTAACTTACCAGCCTTAATTGTTATAGTATATATCTAAGTGTTTTTACATTGTTCCTGCTTTGGCCATTCAGTGTTTTAAACAGGTTTTCTATACCTACATTAGACCTGTTCATTTTAAACGAAATGTTCGGAATGTAACGGGTCAACCGTGATTACTGTTCGTCATGTTAATTTGTTCTTCTGTGTAAATTTTCAGCAAAATCGGTGATGATTTTGAGGTGCTTCAAGTTAATTTTATGGTTTTAAGGTAATTTACGGCTTACAATATTTGTATCTCGAGACTGAAATAACGAAAACTGCTGTAACAACTTTCATAGCAAAGTTTAATGTGTCATGTATCAACTTTGTGACCAAAGGTTGACTATTAGAAGTGATTTTATTGAAGTTTGACTTAGTTTCATGCTCGAAGATATCTTAAAATGTGAAGAATTTTAAAGTATTTGTTCTACGAATTTTCCACCCGTATGATATAAAAATGTGTAGTGTACGGCATAATGTTCCTCATATTGTTCTAGAAGTTTCATTCCAACATAATTTTCGTGTTTATTTCATAGATTGAGAGATAAAAATCAGAAAAGAGGCCGTTTTAGCTAAAATTCTCAAGACAACAGAACCAATAAAAGTCAATTAGATTGACAGAACATAGTTGCATTGCTTTTCAATGACGACCGATGACTGTTTCATTGATATATGATTTTTTCATAAATATGAATCCTCAGTAGACGTGTTTTTTATCAAAGGCAAGTGTCACTCGAGCCATTCAAAATATTCGTTATTTTATAAATTGCTGTTATGGTTCGAGTGACACTTGCCTTTGATAAAAAACACGTCTACTGAGGATTCATATTTATGAAAAAATCATATATCAATGAAACAGTCATCGGTCGTCATTGAAAAGCAATGCAACTATGTTCTGTCAATCTAATTGACTTTTATTGGTTCTGTTGTCTTGTGAATTTTAGCTAAAACGGCCTCTTTTCTGATTTTTATCTCTCAATCTATGAAATAAACACGAAAACTATGTTGGAATGAAACTTCTAGAACAATATGAGGAACATTATGCCGTACACTACACATTTTTATATCATACGGGTGGAAAATTCGTAGAACAAATACTTTAAAATTCTTCACTTTTTAAGATATCTTCGAGCATGAAACTAAGTCAAACTTCAATAAAATCACTTCTAATAGTCAACCTTTGGTCACAAAGTTGATACATGACACATTAAACTTTGCTATGAAAGTTGTTACAGCAGTTTTCGTTATTTCAGTCTCGAGATACAAATATTGTAAGCCGTAAATTACCTTAAAAACATAAAATTAACTTGAAGCACCTCTAAATCATCATAGATTTTGCTGAAAATTTACACAGAAGTACAAATTAACATGACGAACAGTAATCACGGTTGACCCGTTACATTCGGAACATTTCGTTTAAAATAAACAGGTCTAACCTACATGTCAGCATAACAATAAATATATTAAAACTAAAAACTAAATCTAAATCTTATCTAAATATGAAGGGAATTAATTGGATTTTTGCCTCAATTATTAATTATTTTGTTGGACGTTTGTTCTAAAGTCTCAACATTTGAAATTCTATGTACCTCAGTAGTATCAGGCAACTTCAAAATCAACTTCAGAACTTTGTTCTGAATCCTTTGAAGTACTTTTTTTTCTGGTAGTGCAACAGCTAGGCCAAATTGACACAGCATAAAGCATGGACAGTCTGCCAGTCTGCCAGTCTTCCTTTAGTGGAAATGCCGGTGTCATCAGGGAACAAAGATTTGTGGCAACCCTGAGGCAAATCAGGGAGGTCCGAAGTGAAAATGTTATACAATATATTCCCAAGAATCTTCTCCGACTTCGGCAATTCAGTTAGTATTGATGTATCTATGACGCGGGAGATTCGTGGGATCCCAGAACATCATCGTTCCATGATTGTTCCGTCAATTTATGCTGCAAATTTTGGCCAAGTTGATTCCGCAAGATCGTTCTTCACAGATGGATCATTAATAGAGACGTCCACTGGTTTTGGTATTTATAACGAATTTCATAGCGCCTCTCGAATGCTTCAAGCTCCCTGTTCCGTGTATATTGCTGACCTGGCGGCTATATACTATACGCTAGAAACGATCGCCTCACTTCCACCAGATCACTATTTTACTTTTACGGATAGTCTCAGTTCTGTCGAGGCTATTCGCTCTATGAGGCCGGTAAAGCACTCCTCGTATTTTCTCATGAAAATGTGAGAGCTTCTAAATGCTTTATCTTTAAGATCTTTTGTCATCACCTTTGCATGGGTCCCATCTCATTGCTCGATTCCGGGCAATGAGATGACGAACTCACTTGCTACGATCGACAAATCGCCTACGATTTTTCTTCATTTATCGTCAACAGTCACTCGTCAGCTGGCAGAATAAATGGAGCGAGGGGTGTTTGGGATGATGGCTATATTCGATCATCCCTAAGGTGTCGAAGAGTCCTTGGTTCAAGGGGTTGGATGTGGGTCGAGACTTCATTCGTATGGATGTCTCGCCTCATGTCCAATCACTATTCGTTAAACGCTCACTTTGTCCGTGTTAGGCTGGGGGGCAGCAATCTCTTTGAATGTGGACAAGGTTACCAGGAAGCAGATCACATTATTTGGTCTTGTGCTGAGTATCGCGGAGTTGGATCTGAGCTGTACGATTCCCTTCGGGCTCGAGGTAGACAACCTAATGTTCCAGTTCGGGATATTTTGGGTAGACGCGATCTGGAGTTTATGAAACTTATATATGTTTTCTTAAAGAATATTAACCTCAGATTGTAAGTTTTACCAACCTTGTATTTAGTTTTTGTTTTGTTCGGGTGGGTTTTTTTTTAATGTTTGTTTCTGTAATAACTATATAATTACACTGCGGATACCAAATTGAATAGGAATAAGTTCATGTTTTAGGAATAATGAAATATTTGTATCGTAAATCATAACTCAAACCTCCTTCTATCTCTCCCCATCCATAAAATTGTAAATCTCTACTAAGCTCGAGACGACCGCGAGTAATCGGTGCAATTCCTTTAACTATATATTTAAGACATTTATTATGTATAACGCAAATGATAACATGGCTCTGTGAAGTTTATTCGATTGAGCCTGAGCAAATAAAATAATACAAAAAAAAAAATAGACACACTGTCGAATGGTTTTTGGATGTCTAGAAGAGCAACTTCCGTTGAGCAGCCTTCAAATTTGTTTGAACGAACTAAATTGGTAACTCTTAAGATTTGATGAGTAGTTGAATGCCCAAGGCGAACTGTGCATTCTCAAGACAGAAGTATGGGCCGAACTAAAGAGCAATATAGTGCCTTCAAGCAGTGAGGGTCTTTGAAATCTCGTGCAATCTTCGAAGTAAATCCCAGTTGACGATTCACCTTAGAGATGATCGAGGAATAGTGAAGATTGAAGGTCAACTTTGAGTCCAAAAGAACACCAAGATCAGTCATACCTTCTACTCTGCGAAGCGTTACATTGTCAATGCAGTAGTCGTAAAGGATTGACCTCTTAGAGCGGTAAAACGTCATCACTGCACAGTTTGGTACGCTGATGATGAGCTTATTGCGACGGCATCAATCCACAAACAAATCTAGCAGAGCTTGAAGACGATGACAATCCACAATCGAGTGAACTATGGCGTATAGCTTAAGATCATATGCATAAAAGAGCTTGCACAAAACTGCTACATCGTTGAAGAATAACGTAAACAAAAGTGGACCCAGGTTACTTCCCTGAGGTACTGCAGAGGTGCTGGTAAACGTAGAAGAGACACAAGATCCTAGTCGTACTCGAAGAGCTCGTCCAGTCAAGTAGGAATGTAACCAATGTAAGTTGCTCAGACGCTCCTAGTCAGGAAAGCTTGCATAACAAAACCTTCTGGTCGATTTTGTCCAATGTGGCTTTCAGATCAGTATATATGACGTCGACTTGTACTGGTTATATCCAAAAGGTTAGTAGCTACCGATCTACCGGGAATAAATCCATGCTGGTCAGTTGAAATGTATGTTCGCTCAAGATGATCTCAAACAGTTTGGACGCTGCCGAAAGACTGGTGCTACCTCAATTGTTCTTAATATCCCGTTTATTGCCAGCTTTGAAAACAGGAAACATATACGACTGCTTACACAATGTTGGGAATTTTCTTTGCTCAAAGGATGCATTAAATATGGCTGCTAAAGGTTCTGCTAAGGCAGCTGAGCAACGGCAGAACACCACTGCCGGAATCCCATCTGGACCAGGAGAGAGTGAGGTTTTCAGTCTCCTTGCTGCTGAAAGTACCATATCCCGAGTTACTTCGAATGTGCTCAGTTCCACTGAGTCACTAGGTGTATCAGAGGCAGCAGATTCAGCTTCAACGTCACTTGTCATATGTTTATCGAAGACAGATGCAAAGTGTTTAGCAAACATCTCACACGCTTCGCTAAGAGAAGTGGACTCTTTCCCATCGAGTAGCATGATGGACGGTATACTCGAATTTGTCCTTTTGCTGTTGACAAAGCTACAAAAATTTCGAGGGTTGCGCCGCAAATTCCACTGGACTCCGAGGACGTGTGATTTGTACAAGGCATTGTTAAGTTTAATGTAAGCGATACTGGCACGCTGGAAGTCACGCTTCGTGTCAGCTGTTCTGTGACGACGTAATTTTCTCTAGACTGCGTTACGCTCACGCTTCAGCACTCTAAGCTGAGGAGTACTCCAAGCTGGGGAAATTGGTCGTCTTTTGAGAGGAACATTTGATTCCAACCAATGTTGAATAATGCTACAGAAACGCACAGTCAACTCATCAACATCAATGCATTCAAACACATCGGCCCAGTCTTGATCGAAAAGATACTGCTGTAATGGACATAATAAATTTTCTTAAAGTTAATCTGCTCTATCATCCACGTTGCAAGCTGGGTAAGATGGCCAGTCAAGTGTAACAGGTAGCGACAGAATTAAGGAAGGATGGTGAGCATCAATAGGTAAATGCGGCACAGAGGATTCGTCGATATCGAAATCATTTTCACCGTTGCAAAATACCAAATCCAGCGTGCGGCTAAGTTCATTTTGGACCGTATTGTGTTGACTGAGATTAACGAAATCCATTCCATCAACGAGAGCAATACTTGCAGCGGTCAGTGAAGATGTTTCGGTGAGGTAGACCCTGTTGTCATCGATTCGCCACTGAAGACGAGGCTGATTATAATCGCCACAAACAAGAATCTTATCATCACAAGATGCCTTGTCGCACATCTCTTTGACTTAAGCAATATGCGCTTCCATAACTTCGACGTCGCGACGTCGGTCGGGTAGGATGTACACAGCGCATTAATATAGTCTATAGCCATGTAAGTCCAGCGATACAGAGATTTGTTATAGTTTAGTACTGTGTCTGTGACCAACGGCGTAGCCAGGTTTCAAGCTAGAGAGGGGCGAAAAAAATTTACTATGGAAAATTTGGCCGAATGCCATTTCACCGAAAGCCTTTATGTTGCTGAGTTTAGGGGGGGGTGGGCAGTTACCCTCCTCTGCCCCTCTCTGGCTACGCCTATGTGTCTGACATTCGGAAATGAGCTGACATAACGTTACGTCCCAGCTATCAGCACGCCACCAAAGCATGTTTTATCGCTTTTGCGTAAGTTGCGATCACAGCGAAACACGTTGTAGCCAGGTCCAAAAATCTGAGTCGAATTGATGCTATCGTCAAGTCCGGTTTCAATCAAGATGATAACGTCATACTCGCAATCAGCAGCAGTCAGGAATAGATCATCAATTTTTGTCCGAATACCTCGTACATTTTGGTAGTACACCCAGATCCGATTTTCAGTCGAACCAGCCGGTTGTTGCTCTTGAGGCGGTGAGGCGCTGGAAGCAACGGACGAGTCAGAAGGGGAACTGGTGATGACACGAACATAATTGCCTTGAGTTGCGGGTTGGAAGACCCCTTCTCCAAGCCCACACATAGGTCCAGGACGACTGCAGGACCATGACTGGATTAACTCGACTGTGGCGGGAGAAGAAGGGGCTTCCGTAGTGCTAACTTCAATGCGTCCCAGAGTGTTCAGGTGACATGCGGGCGATGCATGGTTGATGGTTGGTAAAGCGCTAGAACCAGGAGCGGGACTGACCATGACACGATCATACTTGCCTTGAATTGTAGGTTGGAAGAGGTTGCAAATACCGCCAAATAACATTCATGGTAGGATTGTATGTTCTTTGATATTGCCTCCTACGGACATTTTTCAGACGGATCAACTAAACCTCGCATTTTGGTACCAAGGCAACTCTTGCTTAAACTATAGAAGTAGTCAGAGGTTTAAGAGCATAATTAACACCATCTTTGGTTTGCAAAAGAATATTTGGATCAAAGCTATTCCATAAATGTTCGATATTGCTCCCAATCAGCTCTATGGTAATTGAAAATAGAGCTGTTGGGATTACAAATTATTTCTTGGGATAATTCAAAAGTTACTGGAAGGTGATCAAAACCGAAGTCAGCATGGGTAACCATTTGGGTGACATGATCAGTTAAGACCAATCAATAGTTGAGGGATTTCTTGCTGAAGAAAAGCATGTTAGGCTGTTTGGATTTTGAATAGTGTAATAACCTGCAGAACAATCAAACAGAATATTACCATTGGAATTGCTTTAATCATTATTCCATGAGTGGTGTTTTGCAATGATGAATTTAGACCTATGACGGGTAAGTTTCTGAAGGTCACCCTTGAGAAAATTATCTTGCTGTCCTACGCATTGGAATGGTAAATAGGCAGCTATTAACGTAAGTTGTCCAAATTTTGTTTGGACAGATACTCCTCAAGTTTCAAAAACTTTGGTTTCTAACGAAGAAAGAATTTGATGCTTGATACGTCTATGAACAATGATGGCAACAGGAACAAGAAGAAGAGGCGCACAGCGGGCAAGGTGGATAGACCAAGTAGAAGGCGACCTGCGGACCCTTCGCAGACTACGAGGCTGGTGAAGTGTGGCCATGGATCGAGTAGAGTGGAGCCGACTTTTTCGGACAGCAGAGGACAGCAAGGCCTTAGCCTGATTGGTAAGTAAGTTGTCCCACCTGGCAAATTAATGGTCGATTGAAGCAAGCTGCTATTGTGTTCCCAACATCCGCCAAGTTCAACATCCCAGCGGCGCCGGTGGTGTAGTGGTAACACCCCAACAGGCCTGGGTTCAATCCCAGTCGGCGTCGCCGGGATGTTCTGAGGCATAACATCTCTGATCACGCCTTGCTTCGGAAGGAAAGTAAACCCGTTTATCCCAAGTTCATGAGCCTCCCTGGCGTTGGTAGCATTGGTGCTCAGCACAGAAAAAAGATCGACGGAAAACAAATCAAAGAAAAAAAAACAAAAAGTACGTCATCTTGATTAGGTCGCTCTATATCCACTTATCAACAGAAATTCCACCCTTTCCTTAAAAAAAATTTTGCCGTCCACAAGTGCCATCACCTCAAACTCCAAAGGATCCAGAACAAGATCCTTAGGATGATCTTCAACAGTCCCCCGCGGACTCCAGATTCTGAGATCCACCGCCTGGCTGGTTTTCAGTCACGCTCATCCTCGGAAGGTTAAATTTTTCATAGTTAAGTAGGTTATCAAATTCTTTTTTCATTTCAACCAAGGGGTATTCTGCAAGCAAGTTGAAAAATGTGAATCAGAATTACAAATTAAACAAAGATGAAGAGCCTCATAGGGCTAATCAATTGAAATGTTAAATCAATGTAAAATCATAACTTACCGAAATAAACGAAATCATCTTTCAAGATGGTTTTGCATGTGGTATGAATTTTTTTTTAGTTATCATTTGTTTTAAAATCCCTCGAAAAGTGTGGGAATGGTGACAGGTGCCGTCCACCTACCGCTCTAACCCATTGAGGTGATTTTCTCTACTGGTTGAAGGGCAGCCCGAGCAAAGTCTGAGATTAAATTGAAAACAAAATATGATGTTGTGATGTCACTGAAAATGCTTACTCAGGATACACACTCACTCACTCACTCACTCACTCACTCACTCACTCACTTACTCACTCACTCACTCACTCACTCACTCACTCAGCGATCAGCAAAGCCCTGATTGCGACTCATAGAAAGCAAAATTTACAGGTTTTATGTTTCAAACGCATACTTTGTAACCTCTTCTTGTAAGCTACAAGTATAACATGCCATTATACCATCTTTTGGTTTTATTATTCCGAAAATCATTATTTTAGCTGAAATGAGTATTTGCAACCTTGGTCAAAATTGAGTTCAAAAAATCTTCATATGACCTTACATTGAAAACTAATTCTGCTATCAGTGAGAGAAAATTGAAAACTCAATTTGATATACATTTTTCCTGTTGGACAGTGTTGGTATCAAAACGAGTATTCAATTTGATGTTCTACTAATGCAATGAAAACAAAACTGCAACAGCATGTTTTTCAAAAGCAAATCTACAACAAAGTGAAAACAAAATCTGTTCTCAAGTTTGTCAATTCATGTTTGGGGTTAAGTCTTTACTTTTCAGTCATTCGGTGCATCAAGAAAGCACATCAAATGTGTGATCCACTGAACGACTGGCAAAAAAAGATCTGTTCAGAATAATCTCTCATATACCACTGCGTCCTAGCAAGAAGTACGGTCGACTTGTTTCGCGCTCCGTTGTTTTGGAAGTTTTCTCGGTATTCGCTTGATATAAATTATCAGTTTTTTCTCACTAAGTGACTCCTGGCATAGTTCCCGGTAAATTGATCGAAAAGTGAGTTTTTTTTAAGTAGAAAGTGTCATTTTCGGAACGATTAATCCGTGCTATTGGTAATTCACAAACCAATTTAGGCATCATCGTTGCGTGGTCACGCATACGCGCTCACGCATACCCGCTTACGTATCATCATCATCGAGTGTGAGCACCCGTTTCTACATCTACATCGTTCATCAATCATCGTGCGCCTGTGTGCGCTGAGTACCGAGCCTCGATCAAGTGCACCACAACGAAGGTCATCCACGCAGCGCGTCTCTTCCAGCCATCTGTGTAAACGCCTACACATATAACGCTCGGTGGTAGTAGTAAAGAATTATCAGATAAGTTTTTGTTTTTTTTTGTTTCTTTTTCTCCCCCATTAGTTAAACTTTCATTTTGTATTTCTGTGTTTGTAGTGTTTTCTGTGTATTGTGTCTGTGCGTTCAGTGGGAGAGCGTTTTGCGCTCCCACTAGTTGAACAAAATGGATGTTTTGTCAGAAGACGACATGGATGACCATTCATCTAAGAAAAATGATGATGTCATCCCTGGTTCGTCGTCTCAGTCTGTCAATGGGCAGGCTGAGAAAAACTCCAGATTGCGGGCCTACCCGAATGACTCGACTGGCCCATGGGTTGTCTATTTTCAGCCCAAAAACAAACCCTTGAATGTTGTTCAGATATCTGATGATCTGACAAAGCGATTCTCTGCCGTGACCGAAATAACGAAGGTTAGGCACAACAAACTTCGTGTGACCGTCGCTAACCTGAAACAGGCTAATGAAATTGCTGTTTCCCAGTTTTTCACACTGGAATATAGGGTGTACATTCCAGCCTCTGATGTGGAGATCGAAGGCGTGGTCACTGAGGCGGGCCTGAACCCCGAGATACTGGAGAAGCAAGCGGTTGGCCGATTCAAGAACCCCTTGCTTCCTCCGGTAAAGATACTGGCCGTTCATAGAATGAAGTCAGTATCGCTCAGCGAGGGAAAAAAAGTTTTACCCCCACAGACTCGTTTCGGGTGACCTTTTCTGGATCTGACCTTCCTCAATACATCGAGCTGGGAAAACTTCGTCTTCCTGTGCGGTTGTTTGTACCTCGGGTCATGAACTGCCAGAATTGTAAGCGGTTGGGACATACGGCCTCCCACTGCGGCAACAAGGCACGCTGCTCCACATGCGGGGAGAAGCATGAGGATGGCGCCTGCGCAGCTACTGCACCAAAATGCGTGTACTGCAATGGAACTCCTCCTCATGCTCTCTCGTCGTGCCCGGCGTACAAACAGCTCGGGGACAAAATGAAACGCTCCCTTAAGGAACGTTCCAGGCGGTCTTTTGCAGAAATGCTTAAGACAGCCAAGCCATCGACCAACGAAACAAATCCCTTCGCTCTTTTGTCAGATGACGAGTCTGGCTCTGACTTGGCTGAGGAGGGAGTTTCTTTCAGTTTTCCGGAAGGTTCTGCCCGGAAACGAAAACGCATCCGTTCGCGGAAAGTTGCAGATCAAGAACCCCAAATCAGCTTGCCCAAATCAAGGAGTGGTGGAAAAAAGGAGACTTCTACTCCTCCTGGATTCCGCAGAACTGATTATACCCAGGATTTTCCACCTCTTCCGGGGACATCCAAAACCCCTGATGCCCCAATTTTAAGAACAGAAACCCCTTCTTCATCTGGGCTGTTCTCATTTGATGACATTGTGGACGGTATTCTCAAATACCTCAACATTTCTGATCCTCTGAAAAGCATTGTCCTCACATTGCTTCCCACTGTGAAATCCTTCTTGAAGCAATTGACTTCAAAATGGCCCCTTCTTGCAGCTATCATCTCCTTCGATGGATAATTTTCCAAACGAGGTCGGGGATTTGATCACTGTTCTACAGTGGAATTGTCGAAGTCTTATTCCGAAATTAGATTCGTTCAAGTATTTAGTCCATAACAATAATTGCGATGCATTTGCCCTCTGTGAAACATGGCTCTCTTCAGAAATTGATCTCCCTTTTTTTGATTTTAACATTATTCGATTGGATCGTGAGGATTCACGTGGAGGAGGGGTACTTTTCGGGATCAAAAAGTGCCATTCCTTCTATAGAGTGAATCTTCCCGAATTCCCCGGTATTGAAGTTGTCGCATGTCAGGCTACCATTAAAGGTAAGAGCCTTTGTATTGCTTCTGTATATATTGCTCCTAGAGTCTCTGTTAATCGCAAACAACTTTTCGACATATGTGCGGTACTTCCCGCTCCATGGTTGATCATGGGAGATTTTAACTCCCACGGTACAGGCTGGGGGGAGCTGTACGATGATAACCGTTCTACTTTGATTTATGATCTCTGCGACAACTTCAACATGACAATCCTTAACAATGGAGAAGTAACACGTTTGGCTGGTCCATCCTCGAATGGTAGCAGATTAGACCTCACCTTTTGCTCTAATTCACTATCGTTGGATTGCACTTGGCATGTAATCCAGGATCCGCACGGTAGTGATCATCTGCCGATCAAAATTTCGATTGCCAGTGTGTTCAACTCGTCAGAATCCGTTAACGTCGCGTATGATCTAACCCGTAACATTGATTGGACTAAGTTCCAATCCGCGATAGACGATACAGTATCGTCAGTGGAAGAGCTTCCGCCGTTGGAGGAATATAATTTCCTCTCTAATCTCATCGTCGACAGCGCACTTCAAGCTCAAACACGACCGGTGCCGCGATCGTCTATTCGTAAGAAAACACCATCGCTCTGGTGGGATCAACAATGCACGGAGGTTTACCGTAAAAAGTCCGACGCGTTTAAACTTTTTCGGAAACGCGGAACACGCGAGCATTTCGACGCATACACATCTCTTGAAGGCGAACTCAAGAGCCTCATCAAGGCCAAAAAAAGGGGTTACTGGCGGCAGTTTGTAGACGGATTGTCGCGCGAAACGTCTATGAATACGCTTTGGAGTACGGCGCGAAGAATGCGTAACCGGTCTACTAACAACGAAAGCGAGGAATGCTCGGATCAATGGATTCTTAAATTCGCGCGAAAAGTGTGTCCGGATTCCGTGCCGTCGCAGTTGATTCCTCGCGAAACCGCGAATTCGGTAGACGAAATCAGTCACCCTTTTTCAATGGTCGAACTTTCACTCGCTCTCCTTTCGTGTGGCAATTCTGCCCCGGGATCTGATAGAATCAAGTTCAACTTGCTGAAAAACCTCCCAGACGTCGCTAAGAGGCGCATGTTGAACTTGTACAATCAGTTCTTGGAGCTCAATATTGTTCCCGACGATTGGAGACGAGTAAGGGTGATAGCCATTAAAAAGCCTGATAAACCCGCGTCGGATCACAATTCGTATCGGCCCATCGCGATGCTGTCGTGTATTCGGAAATTGATGGAGAAAATGATCCTTTTTCGCCTCGACAAATGGGTTGAGACGAACCACCTTCTTTCAGATACTCAATTTGGTTTCCGTAGGGGTAAGGGAACGAACGACTGTCTCGCGTTGCTTTCCTCGGAAATTCAGTTAGCTTTTGCTAAGAAAGAGCAAATGGCTTCTGTGTTCTTGGATATCAAGGGGGCTTTTGATTCAGTATCCGTTGAAGTTCTTTCAGAGAAACTCCACGCTTGTGGATTGTCTCCATTAATGAATAATTTTTTGTACAATTTGCTGTCAGAAAAACATATGAGCTTTTCTCATGGAAACTCTACAGCTTTTCGATTTAGCTACATGGGTCTCCCCCAAGGCTCATGTTTAAGCCCCCTTTTGTACAATTTCTACGTTAGAGAAATTGATGTCTGTCTTAGTGACAATTGCACGTTGAGACAACTTGCAGATGACGGCGTAGTGTCTATCACAGGGCCAAAAGAGGTTGACCTGCAAGGACCCTTACAGGATACCTTGGACAATTTGTCTACTTGGGCTATTCAGCTAAGTATCGAATTCTCCACGGAGAAAACTGAGTTGGTCGTTTTTTCTAGGAAGCATAGCCCAGCACAACCGAACCTTCAACTTTTGGGTAAACCGATCACTCATCCCATGTCTTTTAAATATCTCGGGGTCTGGTTCGATTCAAAATGCATCTGGAGATCCCACATTGAGTATCTGAGACGAAAATGCCAACTAAGGATCAATTTCCTTCGATCAATTACCGGAACGTGGTGGGGAGCTCATCCACAAGATCTTCTGACGTTGTACCGGACAACGATTTTATCGGTTCTAGAATATGGTAGTTTTTGTTTCCAGTCGGCAGCTAAAACGCACATCATCAAGCTGGAACGGATCCAGTATCGTTGTCTTCGTATCGCGTTAGGATGCATGCACTCGACTCATACTATGAGTCTCGAAGTGCTGGCGGGCATGTTGCCACTATCCGTCCGTTTTTCAGAGTTATCTCTGAGGCTCCTCACCCGTTGCGAAGTAATGAACCCACTGGTGATCGAAAATTTTGAGAAGCTTCTGGAGCTAAATCCTCAAACATGTTTTATGACTTTATACTACCTATATTTAACACAGGATGTCAGCCCTTCAAGAAATATTCCCAATCGTGTAATCTTCTCCGATTTCGGCAATTCAGTGAATTTTGATTTATCTATGACACAGGAAATCCGCGGAATTCCAGAGCATCATCGTCCTATGATTGCTCCGTCATTATACGCTGCAAAGTTTGGCCATATTGATTCTGCAAGAACGTTTTTCACAGATGGATCTCTAATAGAGGAGTCCGCTGGTTTTGGTGTATTTAATGAATTTCATAGCGCCTCTCGAAAACTTGAAGCTCCTTGTTCTGTGTATGTGGCTGAACTGGCTGCAATTCACTACACTTTGGAAACTATTGCTTCACTTCTTCCAGACCACTACTTTATTTTTACGGATAGTCTCAGTTCTGTCGAGGCTATCCGTTCCATTAGGCCGGTAAAGCACTTCTCGTATTTTCTCTTGAAAATACGAGAACTGCTTAGTGCTTTATCCGTGCGCTCTTTCATCATCACCTTCGCGTGGGTCCCTTCGCATTGCTCAATTTTGGGCAATGAGAAGGCGGATTCACTTGCGAAGGTGGGCGCTATGGAAGGCGACATTTATGATCGACAAATCGCCTATAGTGAATTTTTCTCTATTTATCGTCAGCAGTCGCTCGTTAGCTGGCAACATCAATGGAGTGAAGGGAGCTTGGGACGATGGCTACATTCAATTATCCCTAAGGTGTCGAAGTTTGCATGGTTCAAAGGGTTGGACTTGAGTCGAGACTTCATACGCGTGATGTCTCGTCTCATGTCCAATCACTATTGTCTAAACGCTCACTTGTTCCGTGTGGGGTTGGGAGACAGCAATCTCTGTGAATGTGGACAAGGTTACCAGGACGCTGATCACATCCTTTGGTCTTGTGCGGAGTATCGTGGAGTCAGATCACATTTTTATGATTCCCTTCGGGCTCGAGGTAGACAACCTAATGTTCCAGTTCGGGATATTTTGGCTAGACGCGATCTGGAGTTTATGAAACTCATATATGTTTACTTTAAGGATATTAACCTTAGATTGTAAGTTTGATTAACCTTGTGTTTAGTTTGTATTTTGTACGTGTGGGTTTTTTTTTCAATGTTTGTTTTCAAGATGAATAGAAATAATTTCATGCTTTAGGATTAATTAAATAGTTGTATCGTAAACCACATTTCAAACCCCCTTCTTCCCTTTTCCCATCCAAAAAATTGTAAATCTCCACTAACCTCGAGACAACCGCGAGTACTCGGTCCAGTTCCTTTAACTTTAAATTTAAGACAGTAATAATGTATAACGCAAAGGATTACTCGGCTCTGTAAAGTTTATTCGATTGAGCCTGTACAAATAAAGTAATTATAAAAAAAAAAAAAGAATAATCTCTAAAACGTTACACAATTCTCTCACAAAAAGTTACCTAATTTCATCAGCACAGCACAAATCGTCATTTGGATTCCCAGCTGTATAAAAAACGCCTTGATAAAACGGCGCTCGTAAAAAAAATCGGTCCTGCCATTCCTTCCAGGCCATTCAAAACTATATCACCCAAAATGCTACACATTCTCGTCATTGCTATTAGTTGACACGTTGCAAACGGCCAGCGAAAAAAAAACAACAAATCGTGAAAGCGCAACAAATCACAATTCCAGGAAGCAGGAAAAGCACACAGCATCACGTCACAAACTGGTTTTCTGATCCTTGGCACGGCACCATCTATCCATCCTCGCGGAGCCCAGGGGACACATTCAACGATCATCAAAGGGTCACATGAAATAATAAAAATTTGAATAAATGAAATCACGTTTCGCTCTTTTTTTTTTCTCATCCTTCATCATCCAGGTCCAGGACGACTGAGGACGACGACGCGAAAGGATTCGGATACGCGTCTCTGCTGTCGGATTGTGCAACAGCACAAGGATTCCACACGCAGGGTAACAATAATGGAATTGTGTGAAGTAACCAAAAAAAAAAACCTTACATATAATTGAAAAATGAATTATACAAATCTGACCCCTTCTCTGATGTTTGTCTTGCTTCTTCTTTTTGCGTTGCGATATCTCTCAGCTGTTGTGTGGTTCTGGCTCTGGCAGCAGTTTGTCGTTTCGGTGGGTAAAGGATAAGGCGAACCAAATCTCTGCGCTTTGCTCTGCTGTTTGTGCATATGTTGGAAAAGTGGTCCACGCAGAAGGAAGAGTTTAAAAAAAAATCTGTGATATGCATTCATCTCGGGATGCTGATGAAGGGCGAAAAGGGTTAAGGACCGACCGTGTACGGGAAAAACGGTTATGCACAACAACAACAACAGCTACCATGTTCCGTGGATTACCAATTTGGACATGATGAACAAATGGAATAATATGAAAATTAATATGCATTAAAATGGGGGTAAACAAAAGGGGTCGAGCGTTTCCTTCTGGCAGTTTCAGGGGTCAGTCAGTTGTGGAATCCTTTATCCAGGTAAGAACTAAGAAGGCTTCATCATAACCAAACTACGGCACGGCTGAAAGTACCGCAATTATCCACTCATCCCAGACAAGGTAGCGTCCCGTCGTTCGCTCATTAGCCGTCGACAAAATCTCATACACCACCAAGTGCCCGCTAATAGCTCAACTGCTCGCTGTCATCATCCTTCATCAGCAGCGTTCTTTCCCGGCTTAATCACAGCCTCTGGTGCTAAATTACCTCCTCCCAATCAACTAGAAAACCACCCAACAACAGCAACAGCACCGGCACAATCCACCGCAATCAGGTAAGAGTATAATCACATCAATCATCACGGCAAACAGTCGGAAAATCGTCGCATAAAACGCCGCCCGATCAGCAGTGCCTAGTTGTTACGTCAAACGGCGTCGTTTCCCAGCCTCGCGAGCCACCCGTCATTCGTCAACGCCATCAAAGACGCTGATGATGCAAACACCAGAAGCTGCATGTATGCAGTTTGTAGTGTTGTAGCTAAGTATGTACGCAAGCTGAGCGGAACACAAAAAAAAAATGCATTTCCGATTTTTGCAACCACTCCCCCTCGCAGCGTGCAGCAGACTGCACACACTACTTGGAAGCCCCTCCCTCTGCTGGGTCGGTTCAAGTGTTACCGTCGCCACTACCGTGTCACCGTCACAGTTGGATGGCATCAGAAAGGGAAAAGCCCTCATTCCGCCTGCAATTTTGAGGTAGCATTCCGATCTGAATATGTGAGATACACTTTTTTTTTTTAAAAAGCGGCAAAGAGAGAATTTTACGAAAATAGCTGCAATTAAAACTGAGACCGATAATTGCTGGCTATATGGAGTGTTTCAAACAGTCAGATGAGTCGTTTCCTGGTGTCACTCGACGCCGTAGGTAGTTTAGGGATATTATCTCGAGCCGCGAGCCATTTGGTGACAAATTGCTACCAAAATTGATGCGATGATTGGTGTGCTTCTTTTTATGCATTTGTTTTCATTGGGTTGCTATTGCTTTTTCCTTTATTTTGCTTTTATATAGTATTACCAATGTTTGCCGAAAACTTGGCGTTCTTCTTCTTCTGCTTTGTATAGTTATGGCTTGACGGTTGTGATCGGGATGGCTCTGGCGCACAGTGGTCTATAATTTTAAAACTATGGCAGAAACCTAATTAAAAAATAAACTACCAGATTATAGCAAAACCTATCACTCATGTTTGTTTTACTCTAAGAATACTTGTTATATTTCGGCAGAAAAAATCGTAACTGGGTGCAAATGAAAGCTATAATATTTATCTTCCTTCACTTGTTTTGGTGTGGACTGGGCTGGACCTGAGTCGGTTACAAACAAAAACGTATTTTTTTCCTGTATGGGTGCTAGAGAGTTAAGTATATTTTTTGATCGTGTATTGTCAGCACTCTTTATTCTATAAATTGTAGGATAAAGATGAGTGGAAGGTGAGTATTCCGTTGGAAAAAATGTCTATGTTCTCGTTCGTTTTCCCTTTTTTTTTTTTTGATTTTCAACTCAAGATAGAGCTATTGATTTTAACAAAACAGACATATGGAAAGTAGAATTTCATGAAATTTTTGAAAAGGAACAATAATTTTCGGCTATAATAGCGATTCTAGTGGACGTATTCGGAAATTTTCGACACCTACGTCTTGATGATAATGATAACAGTAACAGTAGATTTTCTTAGCTATGATATGTTTCCGAAAAAAATTAACATCAATGAGGAACAAATACCTGGAAAACTACTCATGGTATCTAAGCTTACAAAAATATTGTATTTCTCATGAAATACAGAACGGTTATGCAAATGATATTCAAAAATTACAAACCAACAAATTGAAAGTTTGGTAGTTTCAGTCGAAACAAAATTTGGACAACTAACGTTAGTTATTCCATTGCTTAGACCAGCAAAAGAATTTTCTCAAGGGTGACCTTCAGAAACTTACCCGTTATGGGTCTAAATTCATTATTATTGGTGATTTTAATACAAAACACCGCTCATGGAATAATGCTCAAAGCAATTCGAATAGTAATATTTTGTTTGATGATTATTCTGCGAGTTATTACACTATTCAATATCGAGTACCAACATCCGATATTAAATTCGACTCAATTATAGTAGACGACGATCTTCAGCTCTTGAGTTGCCTGAAAAATGTACGTAGGAGGCAATATCAAAGAACACGCGATCCCACCATGAAAGTTATCTGACGGGATTTGTAAAAACAAATTAAAAAGCGATTCTGCCCTGAGGAATAAACATTTTGATAATAATATGTCGAAATCAGACCTGAGTTCCATAACCTTATGGAAACTCACAACAATTTTGAAAAATCCTCAAATCCTATTCAAGCGCTTAAAGAAGGTGGTAAAATTTTGATCACAAATTTGGAAAATACCTGTATTATCAAGCTTTACATAGAATACAATAAATCGTAATTTTCTTTTTTTCTATTTGTTACGTAATGTAAAGCTATACTCTCCCTTCCCCTATATAACAATTTGTAACGATATAGGTGCCCCCCCCCTTTCCTATAGGCGATACGTGATTTATGGACATTGCTTAACGGTGGCTTGGAAACGGTATCGCGTTACGAAAACGCGAGTATGGTCCTAACATAGGGCAACTTAACAACCTTTTGTTCCCCATTGCACAGTGGTCCAGAATGCAGATTAAGGTGGAATGAGAATGTCAAATTTCGCATGTAAGTCATTCTCTAGAGACTTTTAAAACTCTTTAAGACGAATGCTTTAAGCGAAATTTGTTGTCTGTATTTCTTCTTATAAAAAAGATATACCCAAATATAGTAAAAAATATGAATAAATTCAAATTGATTTTATTCGAGTTTAAAAAATAACATACCTCCATTTTTTTCTTCATATTATTGAGAATAACATACGCCTTTTCAAATGTGGTAAAACAAACTTTTTTTTGTTTGCCCCAACCAGAGATATTAACATTTGAAAAGTGCATATTTTTAGTAGAAAAACGTCAATAACTCTTGATCGGTGAAAGATATTGACAAGCGTTGTGTAGCAAAAATATGCGCCTTTTAAAGATCTAAAAGTTATTTCAAGACACCTTTGCTGAGAAAATGATATAAGAAAACCAGAGCAAAACAACTGGTTTTTTAGAGACACCCTAACTCAATTCAAGAAAATAGCTCTAAATCGGTCAATTAAGTAGATACAAAAAAGTTGTATCGAACAAATTTGCTTGAAATTAGCTCAGCTATAACTTTGCTGAAAAATGTATACCTTGATTTATTCAAAAAAAAAAATTTAGATGCTTGATTTTAATGTTAAAAAGAACCACAGAATTCATTGTCATAAAAATGAGGGCCTAACTATAAGGAACAACTTTGTATTAGAGACTTTTAGTCTAAAGATTCAATTTCAGGCTCAAAATATATCATTCCACCTAAATCTGCATTCTGGACCACTGTGCATTGCTCTTTTGACATGAATTAAAGCATGCTAAAAAAAATTAAGGAAAATTTAGAGGTCTTTACAGCAATTTCCAAAACTCTCTACCAGTGCTGAAAAAATCTGTTTTGGCACTAATTTGAGCTAACAGTCATCGTCAAGGCAAACCATCCCAGGCAACAATTTGATGCTTAACAAGTGTTGATTAATCGATTTCAATTCAGCCTTAGATTGAATAATTGCTGTACATAGACCACGTTAACCTTTGTCCAGTTTTTAAACATCTAAATCTGGTGATTTTAATCAGCCAAAAGCTTAACAGTAACATACATTATAAGCTTTTTAAGGCATTAAATAACAGTCTTTTCCAACCCTTGTTGAATCTTCTAGTTTTATTTCAAAAATAATAATGGAAGACTGCTTCATATCTTATGCATTTATATGGAACTGCTCTAACTTGTTGCTGACTAATTGGATTGACATATTTATATTGTAAATATAAGTTTAATAATTACCTTTGCATTTCGGGATTCGAACCGGCAGTCGCTCATTCACAGGCGTCAACCATACCTACTGGACCATTTAGGCATATGTGTGGTAAAAGGTATGATCATTAACTTGAAGCACGTCAAATTTAAGTCGAATAGCAGCAACCGGAAGAGTATTATACAGCAATGCAGAATTGTAAGCAACAATTGGTGACAGTTAAACATTCCTCTCATTTTCAAGTGCACTTAACACAATGTGGACACAAGCACGCGATTTATTTTGATGGTCATTTGGATGCTATTTCAGTGCCATAATTGAGTAATATTTTTGGAATGCTGTCTGAAAATTCAGTACAATATAAAGTGGTGAACAGTCAAAACACAGAAATACAAATGTTAATACTTCCGACGTCCTCGCAGACCACTTCTACCTGGAGCTATTCCTAAAAATCTCCTTTTCCTTGACTCTACTGCTGCCACTGCCTGTTATTAGAAAGGTAGGCAGTGAATTTAGTAGAACTAAAATGCCGGACATGCAACGAGTGACACAGACACTGACGACATTTAACAAATCAAGCTATCAAAATATGTGTAACGCATTGCTGATTTGTGGAGTTGTATTAAGCTTAAATAAGGCTTGTTCAATCTTTGGATCAGCTAACCTATTGAGGTTGGATTACGGGGATACAATTCGCTTCATGCACTACTAATCAACTATATATTCAGCCTGATGTTAATCAGCTTTGTACACCTTAAATCAACCAATAATCAGCTTCTGTTCTTAATGTTCAGCTTGTATTGTTACTTGGGATGCCATTGTCAGTGACGAACATGTGCAGATTTTTTAATTAGCTAAAATAAATGACTTTAACAAACCAATTACATGGAGCCGTTAAAGTTATCAAGCATCTACGTCCTGAACTGCTAATGTGACTCAGAATGCACCAAGTTAAACATTTTGTTATCAGGTGAATCTTTGTCATTGACGAAAAATTTAATGATATTTTGACAAAGGTTTTCTTCAAGATCAAGTCTATCAGTGACTATGTGACAATTTGGACCATATCGCGCAAAAGTCTGTCAATGACAATGACAAATCTCAGCACTGCTCTCTATAGAGATCTACAGAAAACTTCAGACCTTTGTGATGTGTAAAGATCTTTAAGGGTAAGTTCCATGAGCTTCAAGACAATTTTCGTGAACATAGATGATGATCAGAGAACTTCATTAGAGATCAGTTGACCTCAAGAAAATTTCATGAACTTTACACGAACATCAAGTAACTCTAGTAAGTACAATACACTTAGGGACGGTCAGAGAGCTTCGGGAAGGTTCTGAGAAATTCAGGATGGTTCCATAAACATGTGGAAAATTTGGAACCCAATTTTTTTTTTCTCGTTTCCTCTCCTTCTGGTTCATTGTTGATCATTACATTTCATCTCTTTCACTTCTTCTGCTAAATTAATTTCACTTTTACTTCTTCTATCTTTTCTTCGTCTTCCTTCTTCATCATATTCGTTTTTTTCCCTTAGCCTTTTTCCGTTTCTTGTTTTTTTAATTACTTTATTTTTACAGGCTTAATCGAATAAACTTTACAGAGCCGAGTTATCATTTTTGTTGAACATTATTTCTGTCTTATATTTAAAGTTCATTTACTGGACCGAATACTCGCGGTTGTTTCGAGGTTAGTAAAGATTTACATTTTTTTGGATGGGTTCGTTTCTTGTTATCCGCCATGTTTTCATTCTGAACTGCTGCATCCAATTCTGGTTCCGCTTCGCTTCTTCTGCATTCTCTTAATATTTTTCTCGTGTCTTCTTTTGATTTATTTTCACACCTTCTTTATAATTTTCTTGTTTCGCCTTGAATCAAAATCTTCTTAAGAATTTGAATATTCTTGTGGTTTGTCTTCTTGACCCGCATCTTCACCTCTTTACACTTTCTTTAGTAATTGTCGCACATTTCAATAAATGTTCTTCCCCATTCTTCTTCATTTCGCTATTTTTCACTTTATCTTCTTGATCTTCTTCAGTGTCGTTTTTCGTTCCGCCTTAATCTGATACTTCGCTTCATCAAAAATGTTCTCTTCATCTTCTGCTGCTTCTTCTTCTACTTCAATGAATAATCCACGTTATTTCTCCTTAATCTTCCATCCGTTTTGTGTTCTTCATTACACGACCTTATCAATTTTCTCCAGCTTAGTTCACCTTCATCCTGTTACATGTTACATTCTTCCTTCCTTCCTTGCTCCGTTGTCTGCTTAACCTTCTTGCCACTACACCGGGTTTCAGCTGCTCCTTCTTCTTTTCTCTGCATCCTTCACATTTTTCGGCAAAGTCCTGTTTTACGTAGAAAATTCAGCAAATTGGGGATTTGCTCCTCAGAGTTTCCTAACGCATCTCGTAAGCTTGTTGTGTCAATGTCGTTCACTTGTCGTTGCCTTTCGCAGTTTTTGCACTGGAATCCTCTAGGAAAGTTAAATATTTTGAGAATTATGGCACTTCATTGACTTTTTGAAAAAAAGATACCAGTACTTCACAAACAACAACAACAACAACAACAACAACAACAACAACAGCAACAACAACAACAACAACAACAACGACAACGACAACGACAACGACAACGACAACGACAACGACAACGAACAACGACAACGACAACGACAACGACAACGACAACGACAACGAACAACGACAACGACAACGACAACGAGACAACGACAACGAGACAACGAAAACGAGACAACGACAACGAGACAACGACAACGAGACAACGACAACGAGACAACGACAACGAGAC
Organism: Ochlerotatus camptorhynchus; assembly: GCF_037179485.1. Lineage (NCBI taxonomy): Eukaryota > Metazoa > Arthropoda > Insecta > Diptera > Culicidae > Ochlerotatus > Ochlerotatus camptorhynchus. The sequence goes on from NW_027040576.1 coordinate 1,318,777, forward strand.
AACGACAACGAGACAACGACAACGACAACGACAACGACAACAACGACAACGACAACGACAACGACAACGACAACGACAACGACAACGACAACGACAACGACAACGACAACGACAACGACAACGACAACGACAACGACAACGACAACGACAACGACAACGACAACGACAACGACAACGACAACGACAACGACAACGACAACGAGACAACGACAACGACAACGACAACGACAACGACAACGACAACGACAACGACAACGACAACGACAACGACAACGACAACGACAACGACAACGACAACGACAACGACAACGACAACGAGACAACGACAACGACAACGACAACGACAACAACAACGACAACGAGACAATGACAACGAGACAACGACAACGAGACAACGACAACGACAACGACAACGAGACAACGACAACGAGACAACGACAACGACAACGAGACAACGACAACGAGACAACGACAACGAGACAACGACAACGAGACAACGACAACGAGACAACGACAACGAGACAACGACAACGAGACAACGACAACGAGACAACGACAACGAGACAACGACAACGAGACAACGACAACGAGACAACGACAACGAGACAACGACAACGAGACAACGACAACGAGACAACGACAACGAGACAACGACAACGAGACAACGACAACGAGACAACGACAACGAGACAACGACAACGAGACAACGACAACGAGACAACGACAACGAGACAACGACAACGAGACAACGACAACGAGACAACGACAACGAGACAACGACAACGAGACAACGACAACGAGACAACGACAACGAGACAACGACAACGAGACAACGACAACGAGACAACGACAACGAGACAACGACAACGAGACAACGACAACGAGACAACGACAACGAGACAACGACAACGAGACAACGACAACGACAACGACAACGAGACAACGACAACGAGACAACGACAACGAGACAACGACAACGAGACAACGACAACGACAACGACAACGAGACAACGACAACGACAACGACAACGACAACAACAACGACAACGAGACAACGACAACGAGACAACGACAACGAGACAACGACAACGAGACAACGACAACGAGACAACGACAACGAGACAACGACAACGAGACAACGACAACGAGACAACGACAACGAGACAACGACAACGAGACAACGACAACGAGACAACGACAACGAGACAACGACAACGAGACAACGACAACGAGACAACGACAACGAGACAACGACAACGAGACAACGACAACGAGACAACGACAACGAGACAACGACAACGAGACAACGACAACGAAACAACGACAACGAGACAACGACAACGAGACAACGACAACGAGACAACGACAACGAGACAACGACAACGAGACAACGACAACGAGACAACGACAACGAGACAACGACAACGAGACAACGAGACAATGACAACGAGACAACGACAACGAGACAACGACAACGAGACAACGAGACAACGACAACGACAACAACGACAACGAGACAACGACAACGAGACAACGACAACGAGACAACGACAACGAGACAACGACAACGAGACAACGACAACGAGACAACGACAACGACAACGACAACGACAACGACAACGACAACGACAACGACAACGACAACGAGACAACGACAACGACAACGACAACGACAACAACAACGACAACGAGACAACGACAACGAGACAACGACAACGAGACAACGACAACGACAACGACAACGAGACAACGACAACGAGACAACGACAACGACAACGAGACAACGACAACGAGACAACGACAACGAGACAACGACAACGAGACAACGACAACGAGACAACGACAACGAGACAACGACAACGAGACAACGACAACGAGACAACGACAACGAGACAACGACAACGAGACAACGACAACGAGACAACGACAACGAGACAACGACAACGAGACAACGACAACGAGACAACGACAACGAGACAACGACAACGAGACAACGACAACGAGACAACGACAACGAGACAACGACAACGAGACAACGACAACGAGACAACGACAACGAGACAACGACAACGAGACAACGACAACGAGACAACGACAACGACAACGACAACGAGACAACGACAACAACGACAACGACAACGACAACGACAACGACAACGACAACAACGACAACGAGACAATGACAACGAGACAACGACAACGAGACAACGACAACGAGACAACGAGACAACGACAACGACAACAACGACAACGAGACAACGACAACAACGACAACGACAACGAGACAACGACAACAACGACAACGACAACAAGAAAACGACAACAACGACAACAACGACAACAACGACAACAACGACAACAACGACAACAACGACAACAACGACAACAACGACAACAACGACAACAACGACAACAACAACCTAAGAATTTCATGTAACTTCCAAAAAATTTCAGGAAATTTCAAGATATTAAGTACGTCCAGAACTACGGAGTAGTTTTTAGATCACTGAGAGTAGTTTCCGATAAATTCAGGGCAGTTTTAAAGATTTCATGAATATTTATAGACGTTTTGAGAAGATCAAATAGCTTCAGGGCAGTTTCATTAAATTCAGAAAAAATGCAGGAAATTTCCAGAAGCTTCTAAAATTTCAGTTGACTTTAAATGTCTTAAGAGAAGCTACGCAGCTTAAGGCAGTTTATCAGAAAAATATTGGGATCTTCTGATAAATTTTGAGAACTTCCAGTAGTTCCGGGCAGTTCCAATAAATGTACAAAATTAGCGAAAAACTTCTGGAAGTATCTACAATTTTAGATAGTCCAGTCACTTAGAGTGAGTGTTCACGAATCGTAAAATCGCTGATTTTGACGCACTGAACGCAATATTGACAGGGTTCATATGTCAAACACATACTTCACGACCATTTCTTGTAGCTTACAAATACTAATCATCATTATAACATCGAATGATTTCATGATTTTGAAAAACATTTTTTATAGCAAGTGTGTGGAAGTAACCCTCGATGGCATTTTGAAAATTTAACAAGATCCAAAATGGCCAAATTATTGCAAAAAATGTGAATCATTTCCCATTCTAAAAACAATGCAAAGTTTCATGAAAATCGGAGATGGTCGTGTTTTCCCGATTCATCATTTGGTGGTTGATATCTTCATCAGGGTTAGTTTTGGTTTAAGATCCTAAAGGATTTTGCGCTGAACGTAAGACGGTATAACCTTATATCCCATAAAGAAGGCCAAGTCTCAGGCGAGAACAGAGCATATAAAACATCACACTGTTTTGACCCATTGGTAAACAGAAAAGCCAATATTAAAAAAAATAGAATGTTTTAGTTTTATGGCGAGCTGATGGCAGCGAAGTTTTTCCCGTACCCTAGTTTTAATCAATGGAAATTAAATTATGTGTAGTTCCTAAATAACAAGTATGGGCGCCCTTCAAGGGACACATGCATTTTAAGTTGGGCGAAGGCGCGTCCCTTAGCTCAGTCGGTAAAGGGCGCAGCTACAAAGCCAGACCATGCTTGAGGTGCCTGGGATCGATTCCCGGTCTGGCTTAGGAATTTTTCGGGTTGGAAAATTTATCCCTGGGCATAGATTGAACTTGCCACACCAGCATCTGAAAGAGCAAACTTCCTTTATCGAATTACATTATTATTTTTGGCTGGTTGTGTTATGATTCTCGAGAAATTTGCATTTAAAATCATTGTTTACGTTTGGTTGTTCCGACTTTTTCAATTGTTGGTCTAGATATATTGAAATAGACAATTTGTTAGCCACATTGTCAATTAATGAATTAGTTTATTGGTTTGGTAGCTGGATCTGTATTAAAGCGTATATCAGAATTTAAGCATGTTTCAATCAGTCTTGGCATGACAAACCGCCATTGCTTTTTTTTTTTGCCCTTATACCATAGTCGTTCAACTTCCAGGTAAGACTTGGACCGGGACCACATTTCATCCCTTTTCCTCGTTCGCGATTATAATAATAATAATGCACTTTCTCATTTTCTGCACATTATTTACCGCCTATGGCGCGAAAGGACCACTCCGTTCCCGGTCTGGAAAGCAGCCGAAATCAAGAACAAATGCACGAAGGGACGCTGAAATAATCCCCATAAGTTTTTTTTTTAAATTCTCCATTCATATAGTTCGTCGGTAAAAAGCTAAAACCATTAACCGCCCTTTCCTGCACAGTAAGCGAACGCTATTTCTAGTGCGGTGGTGCAAATTTTCAGTTGGCTGTAACCACCGAAAAATAAAAAAAAAAATATGGAGAAGTGCAAAACGGAAGAAAGCACCGGAGTTTGATGAAAAGCAATAGGAGAGTCAGTGAGAGGAAAGAAAAAAATAAAATGGCAGCAAAAAGCAGCCCGAGTGTGACGATTTTTTTCTATGCTCCGGTCTGACTGACAACCCTCCGGGCGTTATTTGTGGGTAGAAAGTGGTGCTAGGGATGGCAAGGAAATTAATCTTCATATTTTTTCGGGGTAGGATGAACTTGAGGAAAATTTGAGAACTGACAGCAGATAAGAATTTTGCATAAAGGATCATAACATTGACAGCGGATTTGTGTGCGTGTGTGTCTCACTCGAATCGTCTTGAATATGGCTGAACCAATCTTGTTTGGTCGTTTCTGGCTCATATAGAACTCTATTGAATGTTAATCCGGTCGGGTGTATAGTTAAGGAGATATAAAACAGTAATGACCCGATTTCGTCAGGGGCTGTTTTACGAAACCACAGACTAGTTGCATCATCTTCTATCTATCGTGAATGAGAAAGATTCGGAATGATGGTTATGTGAAATTATTGAAATATAAAAATCAGATGCACAGAGAGGCTGACAAAAGTGGGTCATTACTGTAATTATAATGCTGTTTGGATCAATCCGTTGAATCCTGATAAATGTGGGCGTCTACAGTGGAATACCTGCATAAATAAAAAGAGAAGGATTAGTAATTTCAATTTAATCCCACTACTTTAATTGCTTATCCTTGACCGATACACGGATTTCGTCTACAGACTTCTTCAGTGTCTTGTACTGATAGTCGACTTAGTAGCCAAGGATATGCAGTAAAGGTGGAAATTGCTAATCCTTCTCTCTTTCAAGTCGTTGTGATCGTTTTCCTTATACAGCAAATAAGTATTTTTTTTCATAGCGATGCCCCATGGAAACTTGAACATACCAAAAACATCTCTAGAACTACAGCTTATGTGTGTATGAATAATCTACCTGGATAACGAGGTGCCAACCGGAGCGTGTTAATGCTAATGCTAGCACGTTGGGTGTTGCAAAAATATACGCTATGAAAGGAATGAAGCATGCAGAGAGGCCAAAAAGTTCCATGCATACACACTAGACTGATGCAAAATTTGACTTTTTCGCTCCACAGTGCTTAAATGGTGTCAAATCGGGTCCTGATTAGCCTCCCAAAGTTACAACTCATTTGGTTAGAAACAGACTTCGCACAAGCCATTTGAAGTTTACATGTAAATTACTATGGGAAATCTCAACTTTTTGTTCATTGCCTTTCAGTCTTTTTCCATATTAAGCTGCGAAACAGTTCGATAACTATTCTTATAGAAAATTTTCTCAGCTTCAACTTTGCTGAAAATCGTTTCTATGTAAAACAAGACAGGAAAAAGTTATTAATTAATTAAGAGATTGGTAAACTTATGACATGATCAAGCAGCTGTTCTGTAGGCAACACTGTATTTTGCAGTGTGACATAGTAGCCATGATTTTTGTGTCCTATTCAACACCCCAGAAACACCACTGTTGCCTGCTGAGCAGTTGATTGAGCATGATCATAAGACATCAACGCATTGAACGATTGATATCTTTCGATCCTTGCATTTAATCAAAAAGTGGTCTTCAGCATAGTTGTAGCTAGGAAAATTTCCTACAAGTACAAATGAAAGTTTTTGAAGCAGACCGATATGGTGAATTATCAGATAGACATGAACAAAAATGTTGGTTTTACCATAGTAATTCCCATACAAACTTCAAATGGTTTGTGCCATCTCAGTTTCTCCCCAAATGGGTTCAAATTTTGAGAGGTTAGTCAGGATTCGATTTGGAATCGTTTAAGTATTGTGGAGCGAAAATTTCAAATTTTGCATCACTCTAATACACACCTACCTACCTGCCGCCTATCTGAGGTTCTTGGATGGTAACTCAAGTGAAAAGTGCATGTGCGATTCGCTCGCTGAAGAAATGAAAGGAAAGTAGATCTGAAAGCAAACATCGAAAAAAAAGATGCCGTCCAGGCTTTCGACCTGACACATGGTGCGAAGAAATTGAAAAAAAGTGCTTCCCTTAGAAAGCATAATTAGATGTGCCAACTCCTCCCACTTGGTTGGCTGATGCGCGCACTCTTCTATGCATTTGTTCTCGGGCCGTGTGCTCCTGTGTGCTAACGAGATGCGCTTCACCGAACATGATTATTTTGTAATGGTAGACTTTTTCGTTCTGGGAGGGTTTCGTGAATGCGTTTGTGAATTTGATTTTTTTCAGCTCTTACAAAACACTAGCAGAGAATCACCCTCCACCAAATGAATCAATAAATCCCAACAGGGGAAAAAATGAAATAGAATTCATCCCGAACAGAAATAGGAAAATTAGATTCCGCGTCACTAATTGAATGAAAATTTATTGCTTTCCTTGTTATCGGGACCGATGCGAGCGAACGAGCGATCCTTGCTCTGATTATCGCTTCAATATCTATCGTCGTAGGGGCCTCCGTTAGCTCTGCCAGTAAAGGTGCAGTTATTAAGCTTGTTCATGCGGGAGACGGTGGGATCGATTCTTGGCCTGATCAACTTATAACTGAGGAACAACTCCACATTGAAGGCAGACGTGGAGTTTCAGTAGGGACGTAATACCCTTGAAGAATAAGAATAAGATTTCTCGTCGTGGGCTTGTCGAAAAATTTGTACGTGCGTAGAATTGTTTCTCACTCTTGGGAAATTGTTAGGTCGTTCTTTTTTGCCGGGATAAGTCTTTCCTAATTCCAGATGCCATGGTACCGGCCGCCCACCTCCGGCTGACTGCTGTGGGAGGAAAATTAATTCTTCTTCGGCTTTGGCTTAGAGGATTATAAGTTTATTGCTGTTTTTTTACTGCTTCTTTGGATTCAGTTTTGTGCTTTTCTTTGTGGAGCTACAGGAGGATAATTAAATGAACAAAGTGAAAAATGCCGGAGACGGAAGCCGGTAGCTGTTATTCCTTTGGTCGCCACGATACGTTGACAGAAGAAAGGGCGTCGCTCGTTTAGGACGGAAGAAATATTTTAATAGGAAACGCTCCATCATACGCTGTTTGTTGATTGAGTCTGTTGAATTTATTTTTTTGTTCGATCGACAATTTTCAGTTTGGTGAAATGGTTGCAGTTATATTCTTACATATAGTAAGTTTACTTTCTTGCAAGATTAATATCATCTTCAATACTTATGGTGTTTCTACTGTATCTTATACTAGTCGATTGAAATGGGATAGTCATATGTGCCAAAAAAAAACTTACGTTGACATAAACGTATCAAGGGAGGCAGGGGAGGCAAATGCTCCGCTACAAAATATTTTTTTTTAGATTTCATGTAGGGGAAATGTTGGCTTCGGCAATACCTTAACCTATTATCATCAGGGGGTAAACAACGTCCTTGAGAGCTCAATTTTTGCATGTGGATACATTGTGTTTCAGAGCATCTATTGGCCAAATTTGAGTGCTCTAGGACTTTGTTTACCCCCTGACGATAATAGGTTAAGGTATTGCCGAAGTCAACATGTCACCTATCTAGAAAAAAAGTTAAATTTTTAGTTTAACTAGCTTTTGTAAACTTTTTTTTTAAATGTTTATCTTCCAAATTTGTTTGAGTTTCCGAATCAGATTGAAGTTAGATTCATTATTTCAGTAAACTCGAAAAAAAAAGCAACTTGATAATTACTGACTACGAAAATGCTCATGATTCTTGGTTTTTGTTGGAAGACTGAGAATTATTATTAAGATTTTTAAATTTTAAAATGTTTTTTTCTTTAAATCCAATTGGTAACTTTGATATTTTTATCTTCCATGAAACTCCAATGACTAAACTTCCAAAGAAATAAACATATTGAAATATTTTCAAAGTTCTTATAATTAGCTTGTTATTCAACAGCCTGGCAGTTCAAAGATTTACAATGTTGCAGGGCTGGTAGCGAGTAACTTTTTAGTGACTTGGTCACTTTTTTCAAGAAATTCACTAGAAAGTCTCCTTTTTTAAGACCAAGTCACTAAAGTCACTTTTTCTTGTAATCAGTCGCTATTTTAAATTTTTTTTTAACGTGATTTTATTTCAAGATTGATCATTCTTCTTACAGTGTGTAGGATAGGCCTACATTTGGTCGAAGACATCGTATCAAGAAGACTGGTAACTTTGCCAAAATCCAAGCGACAAATACAGTAGTGCTGTACTTGAGCAAATACACAAATCTTTCTTCTGAGGATGCAATCTTTGCTATCAAATTCGTTCGAAGCATTTACTTTGAGCGGCAGGTGATGCATTTGTACCTGCCACATAGCGGTCGTACGAGAAAATAGAAGAGTTGCCAGTCTTCTTGATATGTTGTTGTTGACGACCTTGTATAGAGTTTTTTTTTTTACGTTTAATAGTATTTCTCTATCTACAGGGTCTCCACTCACTGGGCTAAATAAAGTTCCCTGAGTTTTCCAGGTTTTTGTATAACTTTGGTGGATGATTTCCAGGTTTATAATAAGAAAGCCATTTATGAAATGCGTTAAAAATATTTTTTTTTTGTAAAACAACAACAACAACAACAAAAATAACAACAACAACAACAACAACAACAACAACAACAACAACAACAACAACAACAACAACAACAACAACAACAACAACAACAACAACAACAACAACAACAACAACAACAACAACAACAACAACGCTAAAACTCACATCATCAAACTGGAACGTATCCAGTATCGTTGTCTTCGTATCGCGTTAGGATGCATGCACTCGACTCATACGATGAGTCTCGAAGTGTTGGCGGGCATGTTGCCACTATCGGATCGGTTTTCGGAATTGTCCCTCAGGCTCCTCACCCGTTGTGAAGTTATGAACCCACTGGTAATCGAAAACTTTGAGAAGCTTCTTGAGCTAAACCCTCAAACTCGTTTTATGTCATTGTACTACGTGTACATAACTCAGGATGTCAGCCCTTCACAGCATAATCCACATCGTGTATGCTTCTCCGACTTCGGCAATTCAGTTAGTTTTGATTTATCTATGACGCGGGAGATTCGTGGAATCTCAGAACATCATCGTTCCATGATTGTTCCGTCAATTTACGCTGCAAAGTTTGGCCAAGTTGATTCCGCAAGATCGTTCTTCGCAGATGGATCACTAATAGAGTCGTCCGCTGGTTTTGGTATTTTTAACGAATTTCATAGCGCCTCTCGAATGCTTCAAGCTCCTTGTTCCGTATATGTTGCTGAACTGGCGGCAATATACTATACGCTAGAAACGATCGCCTCACTTGCACCAGATCACTATTTTATTTTTACGGATAGTCTCAGTTCTGTCGAGGCTATTCGATCCATGAGGCCGGTAAAGCACTCCTCGTATTTTCTCATGAAAATACGAGAGCTTCTGAGTGCTTTATCTTTAAGATCTTTTGTCATCACCTTTGCATGGGTCCCATCTCATTGCTCGATTCCGGGCAATGAGAAGGCGGACTCACTTGCTAAGGTGGGCGCTATGCAAGGCGATATTTACGATCGACAAATCGCCTACAATGAATTTTTTTTCATTTATCGTCAACAGTCGCTCGCCAGCTGGTAAAATAAATGGAGTGAAGGAAGTTTGGGACGATGGCTATTCTCGATCATCCCTAAGGTGTCGAAGAGTCCTTGGTTCAAGGGGTTGGATGTGGGTCGAGACTTCATTCGTCTGATGTCTCGCCTCATGTCCAATCACTATTCGTTAAACGCTCACTTGTTTCGTGTTGGGCTGGGAGACAGCAATCTCTGTGAATGTGGACAAGGTTACCAAGACGCCGATCACATCCTTTGGTCTTGTGCTGAGCATCGTGGAGTCAGATCTGAGCTGTGCGATTCCCTTCGGGCTCGAGGTAGACAACCTAATGTTCCAGTTCGGGATATTTTGGCTAGACGTGATCTGGAGTTTATGAAACTCATATATGTTTACTTTAAGAATACCAACCTTAGATTGTAAGTTTGATTAACCTTGTGTTTAGTTTGTGTATTGTGCGTGTAGTTTTTTTTAATGTTTGTTTTCAAGATGAATAGAAATAAGTTCATGTTTTAGGATTAATTAAATATTTGTATAATAAATCATATTTCAAACCTCGTTCTCCCTTTCCCCATCCAAAAAATTGTAAATCTCCACTAACCTCGAGACGACCGCGAGTAATCGGTTCAATTCCTTTAACTCTAGATTTAAGACATTAATCATGTATAATGCAAATGATAACTCGGCTCTGTAAAGTTTATTCGATTGAGCCTGTACAAATAAATTAATTTAAAAAATAAAACAACAACAACAACAATTAACGCAAACGTTTTGAAGATATGACAATCAGTTTTAAAGAAACAGCTTTACTTCATTTTAGTAAATCTAAGATCACAACATTTGTAATGTCTTGAAGTTTCGTACTAGCAAAATTGTGGAAATTTTTAAGAAATTCTATGTTTCTATGAAAAACTAGATCTAGAGGTCTTTGGGGAATTTCAGAGATCTTAAGCGGAAGTCCCCGAAATTTTAGCCCAGACTATTGGATTGATTTAAAAATCTAAAAGCGTAAGTTCAGACAAATTCAGGAGAAATCCATGATGTGCTGAAATAAAATCGAGAACTCTTAAGATGTTCCGAGACCTTCATAAAATGTTTGAAAACTTCAAAAATATTTCAGGAACTTTACAGAAATCCAGGGAATTCCAGGAAAGTTTAAAGGTATTCACGAGAATTCCATTTATTTCAAAGCACAACCGAGATCTTTATTAGAATTGAGAGCTTCAGGGAAGCTCCAAGAACATCAAGACAGATCATAGAATTAAAAGTTAGAAAAAAAATCAAGGAATTTGCAAAAACCTTAAAGGAGTTTTAAGAAAGTTTCCAGGAATTTCCGGAAACTTCGGTTTGCTCAAAGAAAATTTCTGAAACGAAATAAAAATTATATGAACATCCGGAAAATGTGAAAATATTTCTAGGGTGCTATATCATGAAAATTTCAAGAACTAACAAAAATCGAAAATTTTGCAAAGTAGATGTGAGAACATCAACGAAGCTCCATTAATTAAAAAAAAAAAATGCGAGAACTTTTTGCAAGCACCGATATTTTTAAGAAATTCTGATATTTTTTTATCTTTTCGTTATATTCAGTACTTCGAGGACGATCAGACAGCATCACAAAAATCCCGTTAATTTAAGGAAACTTGCAACGACTTACAAGAAGTTCCTTGAAATTATGGGATATTCCGAGAATTCTATGATTGATCTGAAAACTTTAGATTCAGGGAATTATAAATATATATCAGAAAATTTACGGGAACATTTGATTAATTTAGAGAAATTAAAGTAAGCATAAAAATCTTCAGGGCTGGACGTTCCTGGGAAAATTAGTGATTTAAGGCAAAGTTCCGCGAGTGTTTATAAACTTTATAAACCTTGAATATAATTCTAGAAGGCAATTCAATTAATTCCAGTAAAATTGGTGGTTCTTTTCAAAAAAGTACTACGATATTCAGGGCAGTCTATATTATTTGAAGGACATTGAGAAATATTTTTAAAGTTTTAAAACATCAGGGAACTAGAGAATTTGAAGATGCTATAAATTAGTTTCAAAAATCGATAAAACTTGAGAACTTCAATGATAATTATAAAGCAATATTAATTATTTCGTTGCGGGAGCCTAAAGAAGTTCCTTAAATTTCAGAATAACTTCAATAACTTCACAGAAGTACAGAAACATTTCGAGAACTGCATAAAAGCCTATAGAACTTCAGGAACTTATATGGACATTTCGGGAGCATTTCAAATAAGTTTAGTAAATTTCCAAAAACAAAGGGAATTTCACGGGAGTTCAGTTTCATTAGTTTCACTAAATTAGCGGAAAATTTCAAGAAGTTCCCAGATTTTCTGAGAAATTTTTAGATATGTTAAGGAAATTATTGAGGTTTTCACATGAGTCCATAAGTTCACGAAAGCTTAAACATTTTTAGAACAGTTCAATTAAATTCAGGGTAGTACAACAAGCTTCATGAGAAATGCGAACACTTTAGATAAGTTTCGAGAACTTCAAGAAAAATATTGATCTCGCTAAATAGATAAAATAAAAACGTCAAGAAAGAACAGATATTCTCAGAGCAGAAATATTCCAGTTCCAATATTCAGTGAATTGTTAAAACTTTAGAGAAGATTCATGATCGTTAGAAAATTGTGGAAACTAAAGGAAGTCCGAAAAAAAAATTAGAGAAGTTAAAAACAATGATGAGAAGTATTGTGAGCACCAGGCTAGTTTCTCAAACTAAAAATGAATTTCAAGGCAGTTTCATTAACTGAAGACCTCAGAATAGTCCATTACATATTCAACGGAGATTTCTCATGAGAATTCTCTTGGAGTTCTCCTTATAATTCGCTCATATTCTCCCGAAACTCTCATGGAATTATTTGAGAAATTCAATTGGAACACTTCTCTAAATTCTCTAAAAAATATCCCAAGAATATGGTTAAAATACTTCCCGCAACTATCCTTCGAATCATATTTTCTTTTAATTATCCTACACACGAGACGTAATCCATTTTGGACGTAAATCATGGAACGTAAACAAACATTTGATGTAAAATTAAGTGCTCTCAAACCGAAACATAAGCAAGTCGACGAAGAGAACGTTTGATTGAATTGATTTTCTCGTTTTTTTCAACTGATTCTTATGTCAAAAGGGCCGCTTACATGTGTCGGTCTCAGGGAACCGACATTTACATGACTTTTTAGTAGTGTGTAGGAATTGCCTTGAAATTCTCCTCAGTAAGAAATCCTATGGAAAGATTTTTAGAATTTGAATTGAATTCATTTCATATTTCTTTCTTTAATCTCACTCCTTCCGTTGGAATTCTACTCACATTGAAAGCCTCCTAAGAATTCATTTTCATTTCTCCTCACAAATTCCTTAGATTTCTTCCCTTAACTTGTTTGTAAATCTCTTGAGAAGGCTAATAGCTCCTGCGTGAAATGTAGAGCTATCAGGATCTGTATACAGGTATCTGCTATGAGATGGACTCCACGAAACGCCTGGCAGATTGAAGTCACCCAAAATGAATATATCATCAACTGGAGTGGCGCTTTCGATAACTGTGAAAACTGTCCGACAGTTAGTATCGATGAGTTCATTGTCCCGGACTTGATCAGGTGGAATGTACTGAGCGCATAGAAATAGTGTGCAATTACCCAGATCGATGGCTGTCCAAACCTACTCCACATAGTTCCATGAATCGTTCTCGATAGCCTTTAGCACCCACCAGGACACATGAAATAAACACGATTCCTGAGGTTAACTCAAAACTGATGAAAACCCAAATGGGACTGATATGAGAGTATCGGCAGTGAATTACCCATCACAACACTTCACTGAATATATTCAAATGATTCCTGAAAAACTACAGCTGAAATCTGATTACATTGTTACGACTGAGCAAACCTGTTAGGCCAGATACGCGCTACAAAATGAGGCTGGTGTTGAGTTGTCGATAATAGAACACACAGTTCAACTGGAAAGGTTGCCGAAGAAAAAGAGGTGGCGGTGATCAAATTTCCGTAGACTTTTTACATGGCAGCCTTCAGAAAAACCTATATAGAAAAAAACGGATTGTTACGGGTGATGTAAACACCGTGCTTGCAAACATGCATGTATGTAAATTTCGTTTTCACTTAAACTAGAAACTTGTAAGAAATGTTGCTTACAAAGATGAAAGGTTGCATATCATATCTAAAATGTAAACTTGTATGATATTTCACGCTCCATTCATGTGCATCATAGTAACAGAAAATTAATCATCTTTTATGAACTATGCACCCTTGAGTTTATGTACCACGTTCGATGCTTTAGAGTATTAATATATTTACAAAATAATTAGTTCTTCACCACGTCTTTTCAACTACATTTCTTATTTTCTGTGTCGTCAATACTTTAAATTGAGTCTTACTTAGGTTTACTTAAACCTTAAAACATATTTGAAATTATCTGAGTAATATCAAAACACTTGTATTTGCCGGAAATTTCTAATAAAACAAAGTTAAAGTCGATGAATTGCTATTTTTAGGTCGCGTTGTCAACTCACGCAGGATTTTGCCTCTAGTTGCATTTAGTAGTGACTACCCAAGTAACATTGCTGGTTTTATCGCGGTTTATAGCATTCTACAAGTCTAAATCATGGTCTACAGAACCCTCATAAAACCAAAATTGTTACTTGGGTATAGTTATAACTTTTGATTGGAAAGCAAGCTAAATCATATTAATTTTCAATTAATATAATTATACAGATTATTATAAGTTTGATTTGAAAATAATAATCACAGGCCGAAAGCTCCGTGAAACTTCGCTTCGTATGGGTCATAATGAGCTTTCCTATACGTTAGTGTGAAAACCGCATCAAATTTAGATTATTTCGCTGAGATAGATCCATCATAAAAAGGGGATCAAGTGCGGCTTCTGAAGCAACCAAAAGTTCCGCATTCAACGATAACCGCTTTGCAGAATCTTCAACAAATCTGCAATCTGGAAAGAGTTATTTATGGTTCCGGTACACAAGAAAGGGGATAAACGTGACGTTAAAAACTACAGAGGAATTACTAATCTCTCTGCAGCATCAAAACTGTTTGAGATAATTGTGAGTGGTTTCATTCTTGAGCACACCAAATGCTATATCTCTAGTGACCAACATGGCTTCATGCCTGGAGGATCGGTTACCACAAATCTTCTAGATTTTACCACGACATGTTTTGAGCAACTGGAAAATGGGGCACAAATAGACGTCATCTACACTGATCTAAAAGCAGCGTTTGATACGATCAACCATGACATTATGTTGGCAAAGCTATCGAAACTCTGTGCGTCGGACCGTTTGACTTCGTGGTTGTGCTCCTACTTGACTGACAGGTCTCTGCGAGTGAAACTCGATTCCAGTACTTCCTCGTATTTCACGAACTTGTCAGGTGTACCACAGGGTAGCAATCTTGGCCCGTTGCTGTTTGTGTTGTACATCAATGACGCACTTCTTCTACTTGGAGATGGCTGTAAGCTTGCGTATGCCGATGACCTAAGCTGTACTTCGTGGTGCGGACTGCTAAGGATTGCATTCGTCTTCAATCGGTATTGGATCTGTTCGTTGATTGGTGTCGTCGGAATAAGCTTACCCTCAGCATTCCTAAATGTATGGTAATGTCGTATTACCGCATCAGGCAGCCGATTGTTTTTGACTATGCCATCAACGGTGTGGTTCTTCAAAGAACCGACAAGTTCAGCGATCTTGGTGTTCTACTGGACCATAAGTTGACGTTCAACCTCCACCGCTCTGCTCTGATCACAAAGGCGAATCGCCAGCTAGGTTTTGTGTCGAAAATATCGAAGGACTTCATTGACCCACATTGCCTGAAAGCTCTCTATTGCTCACTTGTGCGACCAATCCTGGAAAATGCCTCCTTGGTCTGGTTTCCTCATCAGTTGACTTGGAGCTTGAGGATCGAAAGTGTTCAGCGCAAGTTTATCAGGATAGCATTACGTAATCTACCATGGCGTGATCCGCAAAATCTCCCGCCGTATTCTGATCGCTGCAATCTGAGCTTGGATACTCTGGAATGCCGACGGTAAAATCAGCAAGCAGTTTTTGTTGCCAAGCTATTGAATGGTGAGGTCGACTGCTCGAGGCTTCTCTCGCTGTTGGATATCCGAGTACCACCGAGAACATTACGAAGTGGTACCCTTCTCCAACCGCGGTACCATCGAACGGCGTTCGGTTACAACGAACCACTAACAACTATGATGCGTACGTTTACGGCTGTCGAAGAATTATTCGAATTTGGGGAATCTTCATCTCGCTTTTTGGCACGGATTAGAAACACTTGAATTGTTTTAGCTTTAAGGTTGTTTCATGTAGACAATATTCCGATGAATAAAATTAAATAATAATAATAATAATAATAATAATAATAATAATAATAATAATAATAATAATAATAATAATAATAATAAAACGCACTTTCAAGTTCCATCAAGTTCAAATAAAGTTCCGACAGAACCTTCAAGTTCCATCAAGTTCATATAAAGCTTCGACAGAACTTTTAAGTTCCATAAAGTTCAATTAAAGTTCCGACAGAACTTTCTTTCCAAGCAACCAAAAAGTCCACATTTCACGATAAAATCCACTTTCAGGATCCATAATGTGCATATAAAGTTCCAACAGAACTTTCTGGCTACTTTAGAAGCACACGAGAAACTTCAAGCTACAAACATTTACGATGAGTACTCTTAGCAACATGAAGTTCAAACAAAGTTCCAAAAATTATCCCTAAGCACTTCTTAAGAACTTCAGGTAAGGCTGAAGAAATGACCACAACAAAGTTCGGAGCTTCTTAGCAACTTTAAAGTTCTTAAAAGTTCCCTGCGAAACTTCTTAGCAACTAGAAAGTTACTAAACAGGTCCGTCAAAGCCCACATGAAACAATCCACACAAGTCTTTATTAGTAACAAAATTTCATATACGTAAGTATGAAATGATCAGTGGCAGGGCTGGCAAATGTCATTTTCAATGAAAGATCTCACGCTATATTTACAGAGATACTTCTGTCACTATCATTGCATGAGAAAACGATGAAAGAGATTTTCTTCAAAATCTCATCGAATTTTTTGTCATGATAGAACGTGACAGTGTTGTAATCATCGTAATTACTAGCTCATTTAATGCCATTAAAGTTACTTGTACTGGGGAAATCTCAAGCTATCTTTGCCGCTAAGATTATTATCGGTGAAATTGACTCCCCACAACTACTTCTGCAGCTCTACTTCTACGCACCTGAGAGAGTAATGAGACAACGTAACTTCGTTCATCTTGCGACTCGTAACCGACAGTATGGGATGAATGAGCCTATCCGCGCCGTGGCTAATGCGTTTAATGATGCTTATGCTTGCTTCGATTTTAATGTACCGTTAACTGTTTTTATCAGAAGAATGTCCTGAATGTATAGATTGACTAAGCATCCTTTAAAACTTAGATTATTCATTAAGACAACGAAAAGTCAGATGAATTAAGATTATAATAAATAAATAAATAAATAAATAAATAATATATTCACTCTACCGATAACATACGGCTGTTTTCTTGAATTCATCTAAATCAGTTAGAAATGTTGATGTCAAAAGAGCATAAGAATTATTCTCATGAGTGCTGGATCATTGACAAGAAAGCTAATGATAGGTAGTTTCGTCTCGTGATAGTGAGAGGACCTGTTTGCTCATCGTCACATGACGGCCGTGATGTTTACCAGCTCTTATCAGTGGTCACTCTACACACTTATTTTGCGCCAACATTTTTCTCATTATGCCTCAGTGTGCCGTAGCTGTGCCGGCAATGCCAAGAAGTCATTGAACTGACTTTTGTTTGCTTGTGAATAATGCCTTGTTTGGCAACAAACGACACGGACTCCAGTTGGGACTCACATTGGATGCATTGTCTCCAAGGATACCGGCAACGGACGAGCTCCGAGGTTGACCCCGCACAACGAACGTCAATCATTAGTCAACCAGCCCTTCTGGGAGCCGGTGGAGGAAACGGATTTGCACCGAATTTTTCACCACTCGAGTATCATCCGTTGGAAAACTGGGAACCAACACCGGCCAGAACACACTTCGGACTGATGAAGGACGCACCGCTGACCCGAAACGAACCAGCCAACTTCATTCAACCGGCACAGCAACAGGGTGCAGTGATGATGGTCTACGGACTCGATAACAACACAGCCAACACCGATAAGCTGTTCGATCTGTTCTGCCTGTACGGAAATGTTGTCAAGATAAAGTTCCTGAAGACCAAAGAGGGTACCGCCATGGTTCAGATGGGAGACGCCATCGCAGTCGAACCGCAGTCTAACGCAGCATCCAGCACTTGAACAACATTGAATGAATGGAAATGATGGTAGCAAAATTCAGATTGCATTTTCCAAACTTTCAGAGTCCACAATGCCGGACAATTCGATCAGCTTCAAGGACTACAGCGCCTCCAAGAACAATCGCTCCCTTTCTTTGACACAGGCCTACAAAAATCGCTTTCGCCACTTCTTCAATACCCCACTCGTATGCCGTCCAAGGATCTGCTGCTGACTGCATTCACTACCAAGGACTGCCGCCCATCGCAAGTGCAAAGGTTTCCGCTGAAATCGGAAAGTTCCTCCTCCGGATTGGTCGAGTTCCCGAGCGTAGCCCTGGCGGTGAACGCCAAGTGCAATCACAGCGCGATCGATCACTAAGGCACAAAATTCCCGTTCATTGTGAAGCTGTGCTTCTCCTCCTCCAAGACGATGAACGGTGCGTGGAGCAACGAGAACATCGAAAACACGTAAGCTTGGAAAGAGCGGAAGCATTTTTTTCTCTGTGAAAAGAAAGGATTTTCCTTTTTAGTGCAGTTAATGTTATGATTCGTAATTATAATTTCTTATTGTGTTAGTTGGAAGTGCAAAAAGGCAGAAGAGTAAAAATAATTTGTTGAACTATTTGAGATTTTGCCAAGACGGGCCTGCAACATTATATGTTGGACGATGGAATGGTTGGTGTAGCAGCCACCGCCATGGAGGTATTCGAGCAGTTCGAGTGGTCGGATGGTATAGTTTTTGTTTGGTTGTTGACTTTCCGATTAAAACTCAAGCACCGCTTGTCGTGACTGGACCGAGATTTCCAGTGTCTGCCACGGCTACACGATTAGCGATGCAGGTCCCCTCGACTGCGGATGCTTCCAATGCTGCTTTAGTTGCTGCTGCTGCTGTTCCTTCTGCTGGCCCGTCTCCTCTAAAATTTGTCAAAAAAGACGGACCAGCAGCAGCAGCATTGGAAACAGCCACAGCCGTGGGAGCTGCATCGCTAGTTGGTGTAGCCATGGCCGGAAGCTCCGGTCAGGTCAAGATACCGCTGTCAGCTGTTCTTCGTCTGTGAGGAAATATGGACGCGACTGCCGTCGCGGGTGTAACGGTTTTAAGAATCCATGGCGAGACTTGGTGGAGATTCACGGTTGTATTTTGAAAATAATTTGATTATATTGTGGCAAAATCAACAAAAAAATTTGACACATGACACAGGCGCAGAAAAAGTTCAGTGTTGCCAGTAACTAAAAAGATCAGAACAATTGTAATCATAAGTGCCAAACGGTGCCAATGACTGTGCCCAGGTGTGCTCAAGCTTGTTTTTGGCACATTGTGCGCAGTGACCATCCCCTTGGCTCAAATAAATAATAATTCTTATATTTATGCAATGCCAATCTATCCAAACATAATAAATAAGATTAAAGAGCAATTTCCTGGATTCGAACCCGTGTATTCGGCATGCGATCTACAAACGCAAACCCATGCGCAAAAAGTGTGTTGGAATGCAGGCAAACACCAATTTAAAATTCATCAAGGTACGTTTCGTATTCAAGTCAGTCAGCTGGCACTGAAAACTCCAACAGTAGGCGGGACAAAACCTCACTTTAATATATTTCAGATGCCGAAGTGGTTCGTGCTGTATCTAATACTACTACTACTAATGCTGATAAATCAATACAATAACAATCAATACAATAAAAGAGTGAACAAAATATAAAATTGATGTAGAGGACAAAAATCTTTTTCTAACTTATTTTCTAAAAGTGCCTTTCAAGTTCTGCCAAAAGCTGCTTAGAATGCTCTTCTTATAACGACTTAAAAACGAGGATGCTTAGAATTCTATACACCACCTTCAACCAAGCTGCAAGCCTGAATCAGTCTTTTAGCAAGACTTTTGGGTACTTGGGCAGTAGACTGATGCAAAATTTGACTTTTTCGTTCCACAGTGTTTAAATGGTTTCAAATCGGGTCCTGATTAGCCTCCCAAAGTTACAACTCATTTGGTTAGAAACAGACTTCGCACAAGCCAGTTGAAGTTTGCATGTAAATTACTATGGGAAATCTCAACTTTTTGTTCATTGCATTCTAGTCTTTTTCCATATTGAGCTGCGAAACAGTTCGATGGCCATTCTTATAGAAATTTTCTCAGCTACAACTTTGCTCAAGAACGTTTTTATGTAAAACGAGACAGGAAAAAGTTATTAATTATTTAAAAGATTGGTAAACTTATGACATGATCAAGCAGTTGCTCTGTAGGCAACACTGTATTTTGCAGTGTGACATAGTAGCCATGATTTTTGTGTCCTATTCAACGCCCCAGAAACACCAATGTTGCCTGCTGAGCAGTTGATTGAACATGATCATAAGGCATCAGCGCATTGAACCATTGATAACTTTCGATCCTTGCTTTTAACCAAAAAGTGGTCTTGAGCAAAGTTGTAGCTGGGAAAATTTCCTATAAGTACAGTTGAAAGTTTTTGAAGAATACCGATATGGTGAATTATTAGATCGACATGAACAAAAATCTTGGTTTTACCATAGTAATTCCCATACAAACTTCAAATGGTTTGTGCCATCTCAGTTTCTCACCAAATGGGTTCAAATTTTGAGAGATTAGTCAGGATCCGATTTGGAATCGTTTAAGTATTGTGGAGCGAAAATTTCAAATTTTGCATCACTCTATTGGGCAGCCTCTTGTTCTCAATATATGTACCTAGTCGTGTGGACCCCAACGTTTTAGAGCCATCTGTATGCTTCGGTTAGCACTGCCAGGTTATCAATCATCTGATACTGTGCCACTTTTGATGCTGCTTATTAATATAATGCAATGTAAACTGTAGCAAATTGCACTATCCATCCTGTTTAAACTTCTGTCGCCAATATTGAAAAAAAAAGTCATCAACCTTGTTTGTGATCCTTTACTTTCTCAACTACCGACTGCTTTTATTCGCTCTCGTGCTGCACGTTGATGGCTTCATTAGCGAGGAAAAAATACCCTCAAACATAAATTGATCGATTCTCAGTACTTATGCCATCCAGCGGCGACCCATTTGTCTGCTTCCTACAGTATATTAATCATGGCATTTATCATTCAGCGCTCATCACAACCACTGCTGCCGCAGGGATGAAGATGTTTTCAAGCCATACCAAATCGAGCAGTTAATAAAAAAAAAACCTTGATTAATTACCACCATTTCGTGGATGCATTTTTTAATCTCATTTCATTACACTCCGGTAACCAAATCAACATCGCCATCGTTACGATCGTTGCCATTGATCCAGATTTTTTTCCCCGAGCAACCAACAAGCAATTACCACAATTACCACCTCATTTGGGTGAATCAGGGAGCAGGGACTCTCGGCGCTTTCTGCATTCACTCTCTCATTTATCAATCCGCTAAATGGTGCTATTTATCAAAAAAGGTAATTTCATGTGCAATTTAGCTAAATTGATATATTACGGGGTAGCACGGTTGTTTCCTTCTGCTGAGAGCGAAAGAGTTTCACATTCAGGAAATGGTAGCCGAAGTCGAAGCCTTTTTCTAATCATATTTTTTCCCCGTTTCTAAATAATTCCAAAGTTTAATTACGTGAGGAAATTTTCCTATCACGAGTGTAAGCCAGCCCCGGAAATTAATTTTCCAACGTGTTGTTCCTCGATGGGGTTCTGTGACGAGATAATCCAATTTTGGGTCTACCGAAAATCATCAATATCCTCAGAGCTAGGCGCGTTTCTATCAAAATTAACCGCTCACTCACCGGCTCCGACGACTCGCCTCGGATCTGCGCCTTGAAAATATGACACTGATAGGAAGCGAGTGGCACCACCTACAGGAGCCGGGCTTCTCCGCTGCAGAATCTTGGAGATAATTTAATTTACATATTTTCCATCATTTTTAATTAATTTCCTTAACGACGTTACTCAGGTTTTGCATGAGCGGGAAAGTTTGTTGTTTATCGCAATAAAGTTGGGCTTAGGAGAGATGGTGGAGGTGCGTACTGTTTTCTTCGTACCTTCGGGTGGGCACGACTTCGAGGCTTCACTGACTGGGAGAAGGTGTCGGGTTTGCCTGGAGGGTAATTTTTTTTACATGCATATCAGCTTTTATCAGATAAAATATGATCACAAAGTAAACATGTGTCAGCTTTACTGGCATGAGAAGAAGCGATTGTTTCGATTGGGTTCGATTCCCGGACCGGTTAAGGAATTTTTCGGTTTGGAAAATTTCTTGATTTCTCTGGGCATGGAGTATTATTGCAATAGCCACACAATCAAACTAATGCAAAAATGGTATTGGCGACGGTTTTGGTTTCGGTCGGCGTCTTGAATAATCTGCCGGAAAACGCACCAGAAGCGGCGGGGGAAAAAGTCAAGTTTGAGGATCGCAATGCGAAGGCATTGATCGTAAGTTTCTTAGCCAATGAATGTTTAGAAGTCATCCAGGAGAAGTCGTCAGAAATGTCAGCAGCTTTCGAAGCAACATTAGCAACCATGTCTATCGGATCACAGCACCTGATCCGGAAGCAGTTCAACCGACTGAAGCTGAAGAAAGGTGATCCGATGAGGCCACATCTACTGACGTTTGGCGATTTGGTCCGACAGGTGAAGATAGCTGGCGTGAAGGTAGACGAAACTGACCTGGTGGTGCTGCTGTTTCAGACGCTGCCAGATACCTACGATCCTCTGGTAACCGTTCTGGAAAACGTTCCGGAGCAAGACTTGATAATCGAAGTCGTTAAGCAGTGGTTGTTGGATCAATTGTCGAGGGATTTCTGCTGAAGAAAAGCATATAGGGCTGTTTGGATATTTAATAGTGTAATAACCTGCAGAACAATCATCAAACATAATATTACCATTGGAATTGCTTTGAGCATTATTCCATGAACGGTGTTTTGCATTAAAATCACCAATAATGAAGAATTTAGACCTATGACGGGTAAGTTTCTGAAGGTCACCCTTGAGCAAATTTTTTTGCTGTCCTGCGCATTCGAATGGCAAATAGGCAGCCATAAACGTAAGTTTTCCAAATTTTGTTTCAACAGAAACTCTCAAAGTTTCAAAAACTTTGGTTTCAAATGAAGAAAGAATTTTATGTTTGATTTGTCTATGAACAATGATGGCAACGCCACCACAGGCTCCATCAAGACGATCATTTCTATAAATGAAATAATTTGCTTCCCTTTTAACCTTATGGTCAGGTTTAAGGAACGTTTCAGTTATAACGACTCTCAAAAAGTAAAATAGCTCGTCTTCATTATCTTTAATTCCATTTTTTAATCCATTACTAAATTGTTGTTCACAAATTTAACTAAAGTCTGATGGTGTTAGTTTTCATTATTTCAGTAATCATGTCAATTAATGATTTCTGTAAAAATTCCATTTTAGGAGCCCTAATGCTTCCTAAGTCAAAATAATCAAAATTTCCGTTAGAATTATGTTGGCTAGTATTTAATTTCTACCCGGTTCAATAGCAGCATAGGCAGATGACGAATTTGAAGCAGGCGTGATATTTGTACCTACGGGTACGAATGTACAATTTTTTCCTCGCTGACCGTTGTTAACAGTAGAGGAATTTGTACCTGGTCGGAAACGTGGAACGTTTCCTACCTGTCGCTTAGAACGAGATTGTAGGGATCGCTTTGCGAGTTTTGTGATTTTCACCACAATTTGAACATTTATTTTTTTAGGATATTCTTTCGTCCTTTGCATGAGAGAAATCACCACAATTCATGCGTTTAGCTGGAATGTAGCAATTTTTGGTTCCGTGACCCCATTCCTGGCACTTACGGCACTGGGTGAGGTTTTGGAAGTTTCCTCCAGCCTTCCTGAAGTGTTCCCACTTCACTCGGACATGGAGCATAAGGCTAGCTTTTCCTAAAGCCTTAAGGTTGTTTAGTTCACTTGAAGTGAACTAAATAAATATCATTAGAAATTCCGTTGCGTGAATCGCCAGGACGGGATTTTTTTTGAATACTTGTTATGGTTCAACTCAAAGTAATTTTGTCAATTCATCTTTGATCCAGGGATTCACCACGGGGCAGACCTTTCAAGACAACCTTGAACAGACGCTCAGTTTTTTATTCATACAATACAAGAATAATAGCACAATTAATCTACAAATGATTTTCAGAGTACCGTATGCGTGATAATGTTTGCACCATCG
Source organism: Ochlerotatus camptorhynchus (assembly GCF_037179485.1). Lineage (NCBI taxonomy): Eukaryota > Metazoa > Arthropoda > Insecta > Diptera > Culicidae > Ochlerotatus > Ochlerotatus camptorhynchus. The sequence goes on from NW_027040576.1 coordinate 1,343,093, forward strand.
TACAAATAAGGTTCCCGTTTCACCTGTGCATACAATGCCTTGGTTTTCTTTGCATGCACGTAACCTGTAGCTCATACCGTAGTTGGCTGTGTATAAAGAAAATGATTTACTTAGTTTGACAGTTGCACCATGACGAAGTGGCAGCGTATTTGTGATTTGTCCCACGCGCAAATGTGGCAAAAAGACATTTCAATCGCCGTAGGAGTGTCCTGGTGGACCGTCAAAAGGGTTTTAGACCGAGAAATGAAAGGCAAACTATCCGCGAAGGTGGCGGAAGATCGTAAAGGAAGATTGCGGGCGAAGTTTGAGGGCACGAAAAAAAACTCACATGATTACCAACCGCATCCGCGAGCTACGAGTCGAACAATGCAAGAAAAACTTGAACTTCCTTAAGCGAAAAAATCCGGCAATCCTGTTCACCGACGAGAGCATGTTTACCGTCGATCCCGTATCAAATTCCAGAACAGACCGGTATATTAGTTCTCTTCCAGTAAAAGACGTGGCCGACGAGCACAAGAACTTGTATCTGACCAAGCATCCTGCTAGCGTTATGGTGTTTGGATTGGTGGCTTCCGATGTAAAAAAAAATGGACATGGTGTTCATTTCAGAAGGCTACAAGGTCAACACGGAGGTCTACATCGGGATTTTAAGTAAGTATGTTCTTCCGTGGAAAAAAGAACAGTACGGTCCGAAGCCAAATGTTGTATTTCAACAAGATGGGGCTCCGTGCCACACCTCGAACCGCACTCAGAAGTGGTTGAAGGAACATCTTCCGTTCTCAGCGAAGGATATGTGGCCGCCATCCAGCCCCGATCTTAATCCGCTGGATTACTCAATATAGCGCGTCATGAAGGCCAAGGCCTGTTCCAAACGCCACCGAATACAGCAAGCCTCAGACAAACATTGACCCGTACCTGGAGATAAATGGATCCAGACTACATTATTAGAACCTGCCGTGCATTCCGGAAGCGTGTGGAGGCCGTAATTACAGCAAGTGGAAACTTGATCGATGATTAACATAGTTTAAGACTCTGAGAAGCCTCCTCCCTTTGAATAAATACAAAAAACTCGAAAATTTTGGAGAATTTTTTAAATTTTGACATTGCTCAATGGTGCAAATATTATCACGCATACGGTATATGCTCTTTCTTTTCCTCTGTTCGGGACCTAACACCACTGCGACCAGTAATTTGATCTACCTATTGTAGTATATCCCGTGTCCTTAGTTTAGTGTATGTCGTATTACTCCATCACTATTGAAAAATGATGAAGTCTACGATGTATTTACAGTTGTCATTCTTGCATTTATCGCAAGGATCCGATTCTAATTGAAAGGTTCCGCTATTTATACCCTTCGGAGTGTTGAAACACCCTCCAAAGGCGCGCCCCTTTGTCAGTCAAAATTGGATTCCTTATTATAGTCACTTTAACTTACTTACCTTACCAATCAGGCTAAGGCCTTGTTGTCCTCTGCTGTCCGAAGAAGTCGTTTCCACTCTACTCGATCTATGGCCACAGTTCACCAGCCTCGTAGTCTGCGAAGGGTCCGCAGGTCACCTTCTACTTGGTCGATCCACCTTACCCGCTGCGCGCCTCTTCTTCTTGTTCCTGTTGGGTCGCTTTCTAGAACCATTTTCACTGGGTCGTCGTGCGGCATTCTTACGACGTGCCCAGCCCACCGTAGTCGCCCAATTTTTGCAATGTGGACGATGGATGGTTCTCCCAGACGCTGGTGCAATTCGTGGTTCATTCGCCTCCTCCACGTTCCGTCATCCATCTGCACTCCACCGTAGATGGTACGCAACACCTTCCGTTCGAAAACACCAAGGGCGCGTTGGTCCTCCACGAGCATAGTCCAGGTCTCGTGGCCGTAAAGGACCACCGGTCTAATCAGCGTCTTGTAGACAGTCAACTTCGTGCGGCGGCGAATTTTATTCAACCGGAGCGTCTTCCGGAGTCCAAAGTAGGCACGATTCCCTGCCATAATGCGTCTTTGAATTTCTCTGCTGGTATCATTTTCGGCGGTCACCAGTGAGCCCAAATACACGAACTCATCGACCACCTCGATTTCGTCACCGTCAATCTGAACTCGGGGTGGGAGGCTAACATTGTCTTCCCTAGAACCTCTTGCTTTCATGTATTTTGTCTTTGATGCGTTGATGGCAAGTCCAATCCGTCTAGCTTCAGCCTTCAGTCTGATGTACGTTTCCGCCATCATCTCAAATTTCCGTGCCATAATGTCAATGTCATCGGCGAAACCAAGGAGCTGGATGGACTTCCTTAATATCGTGCCACTCGTGTCTATCCCAGCTCTTCTGATCACACCTTCTAACGCGATGTTGAACAGCAGTCACTTTAACGCTCTTGGGCTATTGGTGACTTGTCTGGGGATGAGATTTGAGCTCGTGACTTTGGCGTGAGAGGTATGGATTCGAACCACTACGCCGGGGTCACCCCCTCTTGGAATAATTAAAACACTCGACCTAGAGGATTGTGAGTTAATAAAGAACTTTCAAAGATATATCGGACTTTCGTTTAAAATTTTAAAAGTTTGAATACACATTCCAAGTTTAATGTAGTTGACGAAATTGTACCCGAGTAATAAATTAGAAAAGTTAGAAATGTGATCGTATTTCCGCATGTCGTATACCACATAACATATGTGGAACTTCATTCAAAATAGCTGACTCAAAGTTGACCCCTTTTTTGTGTTGCCTCAGTGGTATAACCATAGAGGTAACTCTAAGACTAGAAGGTCCCGAAATAACGTGCTCAACTTTTTGGCTCAGCTCTGGTACTCTCTTCGGTCCCAAGCTAATTGAATCACCCCTCGAAACATAGAAAAATCTACTAGCCCCTCATTTTATCTGTCAAACTTTCATAGCGAATCAAAACAAAAATTGTGTAGTAGTTGAATTTCGACTAGAATGGGGTGCGTTAATCGTTTGCTTGGGACCAATAGGCTAATCAAGTAGTGAGCCAATTTAAAATCGTTAGTTTTGTATTGATTGTTGGTATAACTGGCGTAGTTGGACATCGATCTGTCAAAATAAAATTTTCGTGATACCGACACTGAGCGTTCATTAGGACCAATGTCAAAAACATAAATAATGGCGTCTTTCGTAAATTTTTCGTATTTAAAAATCAATCCATGTAAGCCGCCCATTTTATCGGATAGGAGAACTCTTTCTCTAACCAACCATCGTGGTGGTTTACTTGAGTGAGTTTTCATTTTCGATAAATTCACGCAAAAAGTAATGGTTTACGTTTGCGGCACTGGCCATTACGAAAGAAAAGCAGAAGTATGGTTGTATGGTCAGTAAGCATTGACGTTGACGGCGACCCTGCAACTCCTGGTAAAATTCCATAAGCATCTGACAATCTGTGCATGGAATCTAGCGGACTTTGTCACCATGGTACCAGCCAGCCGCCATCTTTTCACGCAAAGATTGACAGAATCTCATGGGCTTTTCATAGGAGTGAAAGGGTAAGGAAATGTTCACCATGTTTCACGCACAGACTGATGTTTGCTTATGAGATTTTATCATAGGAGTATGGAGTTACAGAGTGGCCGAAAAGGCGAATTGTCAATAGTGAAGAAAATGCACAATGAGATGTAAACAATTAAGGCCCAGATAATTGGTCGTCTCTTTTGTTCCTCCGCTGTTTAAATGCTTGACGGAGTTTGACATGTGGGCATTCTTTTTTCGACTAGCTCGACAGGGGGCTTTTCAAAGGATTTTTTAACAAGTACATTTTCAAGACAGTCAGAAGCCAATCAGGAGCGTTGTTATCCAGTATTGCGTATTTACAGATGTAATATTTCTTCGTCTCTTAGATCTAATTGCATTTGATTGATTACGGAAATTATGTTAATTGAATGGAATTTAATGAAAATAACTCGACGATTTGATGATTACGTTAAAAGGTGCAAAGCTACCATTTTGTCTGTGGTATGTTGAAATATTGTTAACTGTGCTTTTAGTGCGTCAACTTCTGATTACATCACTAAATATCCTGTTGATGCTTATCAACGTTTACATTAAAAAAGACATTTTTTTTCTAAAAAAAACTATGAGCAGAACAACTGCTTATAGAACCAAACTATTATTTTCGTTTGTAAATAGTGCTTAACTTTGATACACCTAGCTATGAGTCCTACCCTAGGATCTTAGCCATAGCAGTCGTTTTGATCAATTTCAACCTTACCACGGTTTTCGTTACAAAGTAATTAACCACTTCATTCGAGCAGTTAAAATGACGTTTACTACCGCTTGAACTTCGTAATAGAAGAATATTCTGAGATTTTTTCTTCTAGAACCACGAGAAAAGTAGCCAACATTTGTGCGTTTAATAAAAAAAAATAGAAATTAGTCGGACTAGTTTTATGAAATCGCTGGTAGAAAGTCACGCCAAAACTGCTTGACAAAGTGGTCAATTGGAGTAGTTCTTTGTGTTGGGATTTGAGAAGAAACTTTCAATTGACGGCAATTGAGAAACATAGGGAGTGTTGAAATCTTGGGTATTGCAGGTATCGATAAGCGCTCGATTTCATTTATCGCTCTGCTTGCAAAATTCTTGCGAATGGAACGATGCAAGGTCAGCTCAAAACACTGCATATTTTTCAAATAGTACTTCTGTATAAACCTTGATAACTTGTTGCAAAATTTTGCTGCTTCTATCTAGACTTCAAAATGTAGGCACCTAGCTCCAAATTTACGCGGTTGTATTTTGCCTCCTACGAAACCTAAAGAAATCAATGTTTGATACAATTGGTTCCATGAAATTAGTAAATGTCCAAAGAAAAAAAATGTTACAAATATGTTTCTTCTAAGTTTACCGCAGTTTTGCTGTATGAAGCAAGGTGATGAATTTGTTAAAGCTTGCTGTATAATTATAAATAAAGGAAACAAATGGTTAAAGACATACTAAGACATGAGTTCAGGATCAGGAGTGCTAAGACCAGATACATTTACACTAGTTTACAGCATTTTTGAACTCGGTAAAGTGATGATCATTTCCAACGCAAAATCCTACGCTGAATTCAATGCCGTGGTCAGAAAAAATTAAAGTAGAGCCATTTTTGAGATATACAAAAATTTAGATTTTTTGAAATTTGGACAAAAGTAAGATTACTAAATTGTTAATATTTTTGAAACTAGTGCACCAATTTCAAATCTTTTTTTATGAAAATGAAGCTAAATAAATTTGCTATCGTTTACTAGAATATTATGTCTTAATTAAAAATTTAATTTTGAAGTCATTTAAAAATTTACAGCATTTTTTTTTATTTTTCCTGCGAATTTTCCATAAAAATCTTGTTTTAATCAACATTTTTAATGGGATAAAAAGATTCAAAAAAATCATTCCATAATTTATTCTTAAAGTCCATTCAAAACCGGAGAAAATGAGCCTTTAATGGATGAAATCGGTTGGAAATTGTCGAAGTTATGAGCATTTTTGTAAAACACTTAAAAATGTTGCTGAAATACAACAGCTTTAGAGTTCCTTTTCTAGGTGTCGTTGTAAGCATCCACATCGCATGTAAAGTTTTCATGTGAGATTCTTTTCTCTACATATCAATTTGATTAAGGCATATCAGGATTTAAAACCGAGTTGATACAAAAGAAATTTATTTAGGTTTTATTAAAAATGATTGAGAATCGAATGACTTTGTCTTCGATGTTTTGAACTTGTTTTTCGAATCAGAAACCAACAATAGTCACCCATCATTGCTTCATCCCAAAACCCTTGGTAACGACGTTCCATCATCTTCATTTGTTGGTGAAAACGTTCGCCGTGCTCATCACTCTCGTCACCAAGATTTTCCGGGAAAAAATCCATGTGAGAATGTAGGAAATGTATCTTCAAAGACATATTCACACCTGTGTTCAGTGAAATAAAAGGATTTGAAATTAATTATGTGTAACACACACAATATTTTTGATTTATACCTATTTTCTCATAATTTTTGAGCAATTCATCGACGGCTTCCTCATAATCTGGACTTTTGAAATTTCCTAAAAAGGTTGTGACAACACGCTGGAACGATTTCCACGCTTCTTCCTCATCTGGTGTCAAAACTGTATTGAATGCGGAATCATTGAGCAGTTTTTTGATCTGTGGGCCAACAAGTACACCTTCCTTTATCTTTGCGTCAGATAAATTTGGAAATACTGATTTCAAGTACTGGAATGCCAGCCCTTCTTTTTGCAACGCTTTGACGAAATTTTTGAATAGCCCAAGTTTTATATGTAGTGGTGGAAGTATTATGCGTTCTTTTACCACAAGAGGATCATTTTTAACGTTGTCTTTACCAATTGTGAAATTATCCCGTTTTGGCCAATCTTTTCGGACGTAGTGTTCCTTACGAGCTCGACTGTCCCATTTACACAAAAAACACATATATTTTGTGTATCCCTGTTGCAATCCAGTCAACATGGCAACCACTTTAAGATCGGAACAAATTTTCCAATTGTGTTGATTGTAATTTATCAAATTGAGCAATAGAGCCATTGATTCATAGGGGAATTTACGTATTCTCGGCAACCTAAGCAGCGACCTTCTTTCTATAGCCTTTTTCTCTATGGAACGCACACATATGCAGTATTGGTTTGTTTACAATCTTTTGCTGCCAGCTGCTCTAACAATTTCAGTCGAACGAATTGTCAAAAACTGTTTTGAAACGCTTTTACAAAGCTCCAATCTTCTCTAGTGAGAGCGAGTATTGTCGGAATCCAGTTTTTCTTCGGCAACCGTTCCATTTGAACTGCATGTAAATCTGCTGTTCTATTATCGGCAACTCGAAATCAGTTACAATTTGTAGAGCGTGTGTTTCATTTCAAGAAAAACCTACTAGATTGCTTTTTCTCAGTGGTAAAAATATAGTCAAATTGAAGCTGAAAGCATAAAGAATCGTTTGCATGCATTCAGCGAAGTGTTTTCGTAAGAAAATCCAGTGAAAATAGTGTTTCAATTTGGGTTGCCGAAAATAGTCTGTCATGCCGAAGCCGTCATTTCCCCTACGTTTCCTTCATATTAACGGCATGAGCTAATGGAATAGAAGGTTTCTCATTCCCTTGATGCAGTAAACCGGCTTTCAAGCTCAACTTGCTGCTATCGATGAATAAACGCCATTCAGCTGGATCATATGGCTCACCAAACTCTTCAAACAAGCCGTTTACTACATGGCAAAAACATGTCTTGTCCTTTGTAGAATAATATTTGTCAAATTTCTTGTGACGATTCCTGTGACAAAAAATTTTGACCTCCTTGCTCAGCATGTTGTGTTCTTTCAAGCGTGATGCCAGCAATTCGGATTTCTCCTTCGATAAGTCGAGATCTCGCACCAAATCATTAAAATCGGATTGTGTAAACAGTTTTGGGTTTCTTTCCAATTCCACCTTGAAGTCTTCCTCGCATTCCTCCTTGAATTCCTCCTCACTTTTTGTAACGGTCGATTCAACAGAGGGCGCTCGTTTCCGCTTTGGATAAACAGGATACGGGACCGAACTTGAATGTGAAACAGGTTTTGTCATAGAAGCCACTTGTGGATACTCAACTGTTTTGTGACGTCCTTGTTGCTTAACTTTTGTCAAGCAGAAATAACAATCCGTTGCATGACAAAACGGTCGACGCCATATGGTGGGCATGTCAAAGGACAAATAGCGAGTGACAGATAACAAATAAGTGAGTTAGTAAGTAAGACATTAACACTTATCAAAAATAGATGAAGTAAGATAATGTCGATCAGGAAAGAACAAAGCACTACCATGCTGTACATAAATTGTTTATATGCAAGTTATTCAAAAAATCAATTTACCTTGCGCCTGACATCCACCTAGCCAAGCACGTTTTGCACGAACTACATAATACTTTTGGAATCCACGGTTCGTCAAAGTCTCCAGGATCAATTTTAAATAAAGCCTGTATGCAGTTTGCAACGAAGCAGTGAAATTGACCGATTTTGTAAATATATAGTTGCCACACGCGTAACAAAACTTTTGAGGATCATTTTTACACTTGAATTCACGTTTTGTCGTATACATCGTTAAGCAATGTTAAAGAAAGAAAGCTGTCAAATTGAGTTGGTTGCGTTAGGTTCTCGCCGAGCGGTCTCACAAACACTAGCGTAAATTATATTGTTGAAAATATTCCATTTAATTTTGCGTGACAGCTGGTAGTGTTAGTGAAATGCACCGTATGCGTACACGTCCGCAGAAAGACTTACTGGAAGTGGTGCATGAACCTAGGAGCGGGACAACGGCCAATCTTGGAACATTCAATTTCCATGATTTTACAAAAAAAAATCATAACTTCGACAATTTCCAACCGATTTCATCCATTAAAGGCTCATTTTCCCCAGTTTTTAATGGACTTTAAGAATAAATTATGGAATGATTTTTTGAATCTTTTTATCCCATTAAAAATGTTGATTAAAACAAGATTTTTATGGAAAATTCGAAGGAAAAATAAAAAAAAAATGCTGTAAATTTTTAAATGACTTCAAAATTAAATTTTTAATTAAGACATAATATTCCAGTGAACGATAGCAAATTTATTTAGCTTCACTTTCATAAAAAAGATTTAAAATTGGTGTACTAGTTCCAAAGATATTGACATTTTAGTAATCGTACTTTTGTTCAAAATTCAAAAAAATCAAAATTTTTGTATATCTCGTAGGATTTTGCATAAGAAACGTTGGTCAACCACTAAAGTTCACACTTTTTATGTTGTTTTGTAAACTAGTGTTATAAACTACGTTAGAATGATTTTAAAAGAATTTACTACCCCCTTGATCCCCCTTCTCATTTTACAGCTGGTATAATCAATTTGACAGATCGATGTCCTTCTATACCACTTTAAATCATTGAAATGAGGTCGATTTTTGAAAATCGAGTTCCACATATGTTATGTGCGTATACGTATCTGGTAACGGCATTAAATACAAAGTTTAATTTCTTTGTATTTGTCTTAGATGTTAAGCTAAAGAGAATATCCCCGTACAAAAATAACGGAACGATCAAGGATCTAGCCAGCTGAAGTCTGATATGTTGAGACATGCAGTGACGTAACAAAACTAGGGAGAAGCGTACAATAAACTTTGCTGCACACAGCATTGACTTGAGCATTCCAGTTAAGGTTGCAATCCATTACAATATCAAGATTTGTAATTGTGTCAGAATACATATTGATATCAGCACCCACTTTAAATAATGCGATCTCCTGAATACCAGTTCGTTTTGATCTAAAAACAATAGTTTGTGTTTTTCCCCTGTTTAAAATAAGACCATTAGCTTCACACCATTTTAAGATATTTTCTATATCACTATTTATTAATGATAAAGTTTCAGAAATATTATTCAATTTGCCAGAGATGTATCGTTGACAGTCATCTGCATATAAGTGAAATTTACAAATTAATAAAATATTGGGCATATCATTAATGAACTTGGAAAAAAGAAGGGGTCCCAGGATGGATCCCTGAGGAACCCCACTCAGAACATGCACGTAAATGGATTGCATGTTATTTAATTCAACGTACTGTGGCCACTCAAATATGATTCGATTAAATTCACTTAGGAATGACCAATTTTAAAACAACTAGCAAGTTTATTGCAGAGTTTTTGATGATCAATTGAATCAAACGCTTTGCTGAAATCTAAGAGCGTCATCACGGTTACCATTTTCTTATCAAGGGCATTTCTTAAATCGTCTTAAATTTTTATAAGAGCTGTAATCGTGCTGCAGTTCTTACGATAACCAGATTGTGAAGATCATAGTAGATTATGATTATTAAGATATTCGTTTAGTTGTTTGGATAAAATTGATTCAATGCTAATAGGTCGGTAATCCTTTTCAGTAGCTGGATTGTCAACAATTTTAGCCACTTTTCATGAACATGGAAATTCTGAAGTGGTTAAACAAAAATTTAATAAGTCTGTGATGTAAGGTAGAGTGACACGTAAAAGACATTTTCAAAATATTTAGAGGAATGAGATCAGTACCCACAGAATCACATGGAGCAGAAGCAAACTCTTCCAAAATATCGTTACTAGTAATACCTCTGAATGAAAAATTAGCAGAAAGTTCATCAACTTGCTCAAAATGTGACACAAAATAATAATTCAATGAATCAGCAGTGACATCACCACCACCAACACACTTAATCTAGCTCGGTAAAATCTCCAACAGCCGATTACCTCGGCATTTACTTTTGTTGATATCTCTGCTAAATATCTGTCTGTTAGCTGATATATCAGCAAAATGTTATTTGTTAGCTGAGTCTCGGAAATTATTTGACTGAATCTCCGCAAAATAAGTTGCAGAACTGCTCGGCTGTTGGAATTTAGGCGAAAAAAATTAAGTGTGAACATTCATATTTGAACCTTTTAACCCGAGTCACTTAATATTATTACAAAGTTTTTTAGCAGGAAGAAATGCACTAAGTTGGGAAGCAAAGTATTAACGTTTAGTGTTTTTAACCGTACGGTTAGTTATGTTGCGTAGCTTATCAACATTGTGCCATTTTTTAGCATTATTTTTATCGCATTCCCAACAGTCATATGCTTCTGAACAATTTTTGAACATTCTGTGGACATGTTGGTTAAACCAAGGAGTTGAAGGGTCTCTTACCAGTTTTCTAGTTAAAGGCGCATAACGGTTTATGTGTGCCAATAGTGTATTATTCAGGTAATTCAATTTGTCATTTACATCTCAAAAATAATAGACGGCATCCATATTTAATTCTTGTAAATCCCGTATAAATGAATCGTGGTTAATGTTATTGTAATCGCGATGGAAATAGGTTTCGGGTGTAGTTTTTGAGTTTTTGAATTTATAGTCATACATATTAAATCGTGGTCACTAAATCCGCCAACAGAAGACTGGTAGGTATTATTCAAATTGGATGTACAATTTCCTGCAATAAAATCAATCAGTTGCTTCTCAGTAAGGTACTTGAGAAGACGTTTGAATCCATCCAAGGTTTCAGCCAATACACGGCATTCACCTCGACTGCCAATTTGAAGTGAAAACTTAAATTGAACGAAGTTCAAAAGTTCCTTGTGAGGAGCATGGAAATATGAAGTGGTTAGAACAATAAGGGGAATATTTTCCTTTTTGGCATTAAGCCGGGAATGTTTAATGGGATTTTGCTTGGATGATGGATCATTCTCATCATCCGTAAGCATAACAAATTGATTGCTCAATTGAATTTCATCAGAAGGAGGATCAAGCAATTGCCCTTTTGTTTTGCGCTTGGGTGCCATGGCGGCAGAGACAAGTTTCTCCAAATCGACTTCCAAGCAGATTACTTAAAGAATCCATAGGATCGAAGAGGAATTTTCCAAATCGATATCCAAGCAGGATAACCTTTGATAGGATCCAAACAAGGATTGAAGAGAAATAGTGAAAATTTTATATGTTGAGCACTGAAAAGCGCTATTCAAATTTGTTGTAGCTTTAGGTAGCAGTAACACTTACTTCAGTAAAAATTCAATTTTCAGTTTTCATGTTTTTTTTCCTCCGTTCGGGACCTAACACCACTGCGACCAGTAATTTGATCTATTGTAGTATATCCCGTGTCCTTAGTTTAGTGCATGTCGCATTACTCCATCACTATTGAGAAATGATGAAGTTTACGATGTTTTTACAGTTGTCATTCTCGCATTTATCGCAAGGATCCGATTCTAATTAAAAGGTCCCGCTATTTACACCCTTCGGAGTGTTGAAACACCCTCCAAAAGCGCGCCCCTTTGTCAGTCAAAATTGGATTCCTTAGCAACAAAATTAAGGAATGACACCAATAATGACCATGCATCAGAACCCTAGTCTTAACCACTTCAAACTAGGGAACAACGAAAAGATTAGGAATCACATAGATGTAATTAACTCATTTTTTTTTCTTGTTTTAAGATCATCCTTGGTAGACAAACTCGAGTCTTGTCACTATCAACAAGGCATAAAAAGTAACAAGTGGTAAGATGTGTTCCTTTGATTACTGAAAAATCCTGTTCCCCTAGTTTCAAGAATCAGGACTAGAAATCGATGGTAGATCTTACATCCCTTAACGTACCACAAAAAGGTGATCTACCCACGTTACAGAGCGTCTTCATGGTTAGGTATATCAATATTACTGAAAAAAAAAACAATCTCATAATTCTCTGATCAATTTCAGCTCGGAGTTCGACGATACGATTAGCAACTACCGGTGCGAAAGTCGAAAACATAAATTTACAATCGTGATAGCAATTACCGGTGCGTAAACTAGTTGCTAACTAAAATATCAAAGACTAATGTTGTCAAACTAGCAGCCCGAATAGCAACGCACCGATGCGGGTGCTCTTAGTGAGCGATTGTGAGCATGTCAGTATACAAATTAAGATGTTCCAAAACCTCTGGACTGTTTATGAATGCTATCGAAATCTCCTCGCTTTTTGAGATCATCTAGATTTATTAACATACATCGCGACTCATAAGATGGAAGCGGAAATCTCGTTCAACTTAATATTTTTAGAAACAGTTCAAACCCAAATAGAGACACAATTGGGTGCATTTTAGTTATAGAGGTCTAAAAATATTTTCAATGAAAATATTGATTTAGTAATATAAAAGCTTAGCTAAACAAATCTTTACATGTATTCAAGGTTATTTTATTGTATAAAGTGATTGTTTTTATTGTTAAGTATGAGAAAAAATTCTGCCATGGAAATTAGATTTTCATATTTATTTAATTTCTTGAAAGGTCAATGTGTCATTTCTTGGTAAAAAGTTATTTATTTCATCGAATTTCGAACAAAAATCTTAATTCATATAAAAATATCAATCACCAACGGCTTAGCATACACTGAAATATTACTGAATTTGTTAGCTCATCAAACAGATTTCCATGCCAATAAAATTTATGTAACTTTTGTCCTGCAATTAACTTTTAAAGTTTGTTTAATTTTCTTCCAGTGCAATCTCGTTATTCTGGCTGCTTACGCGGTGGTAGTTGTGCGAGCACCATCCGCTGGAAAAAAAACAACAAGCAACCTTTTCAATGTATTCCGCCCAACCCCACAGTTCCTTACCAGTTTCATCGACGTCTCAGCAGTTCAAAAAAAAAAAAAAGTGCAAATACAAAATGAGGAAAAACACCCTCCGACAGATTTTTTTCTCGCTTCCTCTATTCGTCAACCGACACTTCTAAATCGGACCACCACCCTCATCTCTTTTCGTGGTACTTGGCAAAGAAGAAACGCGAAAGGACCACCCACCCGGTGGGGGTGCTTCCGCTGTCGACGACGACAACGACTCTGGGCAATGTGGGTGTTTTGTGTAGTGTGAATGTGTTGGAGAACGATAGCTGAAAGGAAGAAAAAAAAAATCATGGAAAGAATATGGCACAATGCGAGAACATTTTAAATGAAGCGAAGTTTTGCATTCCCGGGGTTCTTCGTGAACAAGGCAATGGTACATTTTTTTTCCCGATAAACCAACTCACAAACACAGTCGAAGAACATTTTTCCCTCGCATACCGGTGGTGGTTGTACGCTTGTTGGCAAGAGTCGGCCGGGTGGAAAATGCCCTGCCATGGGGAAAAGAGGGTGGATTTCTATTAGCGAGTGATTTATGGGTGTATGTGTTTGCGTGCTGCATGGATTTTTTCTTCGTTGGAATTTCCTTTGGAATAACGGTTTCCATTAAGGACGTATCTTGACAATTTCTTTCGATAGTAGGAGATGATGGAAACAATGGAATTCTATTCCTATTATGAATTGTTTTATATTCCTTTTTCTGAATAACATCAGTCCAGGGAAATTGAAAGATTTTCCAACCCAACCGAGGACCGAGAATCGAACGAATCGTCTTCAACATGATGTGCATCATTCTACATGTGTGGCAACATCGCAATATTCTTTGATGATCAACCACAATAAGGTACTACATTCCCCCAATCTCCCTTACCACCACCAGGGAGCAGATGATAGCCGTGTGCTGCTGGCATGAATACACATAAAACTTTATTCGTCCTCGAACATCTCATCGAAAAATTAGATGGAATACCGCGAAGGACGAACAGAAAAATTTACCGTACATTTTTCTGATGGAGATAATCATGATGAAGATGATGATGATGATGACGATGATGACGAAGGCAAAGATTTCTATCCGTAGGTAATGGAAAGCAACTTGATGCTACCTCGAACTGGAGTGTGTCTACGGTATTTGAGACCCATCCCGCAAGCATAGATAATGTGACAGAGGGGACACAAAAAAAAATCCACATCCTAATAAGGGAAGAAAATTCAAAAGATTTTCAATTGCACTCTTGTTTTGAACAGTTGCCCCCGTCTTCCGTCAGCATTTCGAAATGTTTGTCATTCAATCTTCCTGCTGCCTACCGAGAGGAACATGATGGAGAAGAGAAAATCTGCACGCCATAGAAAAAGAATCATAATGCCATCAGCAGCAGGGGTTTTTTTTTGCAAAATAAATCTCAAGTGTTTGATGAGTGAACATCTCCCGGTCCTCTTTCTCCGAACCCATATATGCTAATTGCTACCAACCCACACGCTGCTGCTTCGTCTTCCTTGTGAAACTCGCGCAAACACCTCAAGTGTTTGCCCGGGGTCCTTCAGACGCATATACACACACAGTCACATTACATACGACGGAGCCCAATTGTCCCCGCCACGGGCGCATTGTTGTTATCGTCGTCATTCGACATGCCTTAATTAGGGGAGACTGGCTCTAGTGGGTGAGCAGTGAGTGTGTTTTTGCGCATAATTCATACCACATGGCGGAATTAATTCGAGGATGTGTTCGCTCATCTGTCGATGATGCGAACGCGTGGAAAAAAACAGATGAAGCCTCCTTCCTCCGTGTTCCACATAGGACCTAGTTTGAAAGCTACTTTTTTGTTATCATCACCCAACCCAACGCTGATGCACTGATGCGAACAAAGGCGCAGAGTGATGTCGTGTGTGTGTGTGTGTATGGGAGTGTGTGTTCTTTTGTTTTTAATTTTCTCGTTGAGAAGGTGATAATTTTATGGTCGGTGCATCTGCTGCATTAGTGTGTGGATGACGCTTTTATTTCGGGCTTCCTGTTCATAAGTGGAGTGTCAACTTTTGCATATGGCTTTGTTCAGTGTAATTTATGAAATGGCTTTTTTTTTGCTGAAACAAACATGCTTTATTATGCACTAGGTTCATTCTTTGTTAAACAATATTTGCATGTTAAATTTTGTTCGTGTTCTGGGGTGATCCAAGTATATATATGAAAAAAAAAAACTCATTGAATTACTTAAAACATGTAAAAACATAAACTACATGAAAGAAGAATTGTTTATGCATCATTAGAATGAATTTTATTTTAGGTATACACCGTTCGAAAAATTCTTGTAAATTTCTGAAAACGCTTGCGCAAAAAGACTAGGGTGGAAAACGGATTCGAAACTCAAATGTCATTAGCCAAATACATCCGTAGACCATAGGTCCACCGTTGTATAATTGGCAATGCACCCGTGTACTGAATGGGAATTGTGGGTTCGAATACCACCGGTGCACTTAGATTTTTTCGCAAATTTTCTCACACACACGACTCTTACTGATGATATGTGCTTACTTCTCAGTATGTTCAAACTTTCTCAAAAACAATTAAATTGACTGCAAAGTCGCTAAACCGTAAATCAAAGTATAATAAACAACTTTACACGGCATTGCTCCCGCTAGTGTGCGTGCGTTAAACGTCACTAATCTCTATAGAGCATCTCACGACCTCACATATAACGAACTGTCAAGTTAAGTGATAGCAAGCCGACCAATGCATTAGCTCCTAAGTCACATTGACTCTTCGAAGATTTTCTCTTTGTATCCCCACGACCATGTGTAGAAATTTCCAGTTCGATGAAAGAATCTATTATCTACACAGTTCGAAAAAGTAGTGAACATTTCTGTTCAATATGATGCACATAACGTCACGTATCATATAAGTTTACATTATAAATCGTGTAAAGTTCTGAAAATGAAATGTTGCTAATATTTTATACAAAATCCCATCTTTGCGAACAACATGTTTTAAAAGTTGCTCATTTGCGTGAAATTAAATACAAGTTTACATTATTGAATGTTTACATCACTATTAAAATTCAGATTTTTTTCCCGTGTATCCCATATTAGATGGTAAACACGGCATGAAACGGTTTTGTAGCCAAGTTTTTAACGCAAAATCTGGTGGAAAATACAATTCATAAATTCAATGGAGCATTTAGGCCAGGAAGGGTAAGTTTAGAGTTGATTTTAATAAACTCCATAGTCAAGCAGCTTAAAAGCATCTTTTCACCAGAGATTTTTAAGATAATTTCAATAAATTTCAGATTTATTGTGCCTAGCAGAAATACATCCCTCTTTTCTTAACATTCTCACAATCAGTATGAATTTCGTTGATTTGTCTTATGAAAAATAATGTTGACAAAAAATAATAATTCGGAGCAGACTGGAACCGGAAAATGGACGTTGAGGTTAGGGGGCCCTTGTGTTGATCACGCGACTGTCAAAGCTTGGGAAAATAAAATGGTTAAAGGCATATAAGAGCTACCTCATGTTACCCGAAAATCATTCATACACACCTAAAAATAACTATATTTACACGAGACGTAATCCATCTTTGACGTAAATTATGGCACGTAAACAAACATGTAATGTAAAATTAAGTGTTCCCAAACCGAAACATACGCAACTCGACGAAAAGAACGATTGATTGCAATTATTTTCTCGTTTCTTTAAATTGATTCTTATGTCATTTGGGCCGCTTGCATGTGTCGGTCTCTGTGTAGGGTTACCATATCAAAAACTTGAAAAGGAGGACATTTCATTTGAATTTTGGAGATAAAGGACGACAATGTTTCCTTTTCGTAACATTAAAGGTCGACAATGAGTTTTTATCAAACGTTTTAATAATATGTGCGCTATCACAAAATACATGATTTTCAAAGGTTCAGTTGAGATCACAAACGAAGTGACCGACGGAGTGGCTCGAAAACTTTGGTGACGCACCTGCTATTGCAATTTTTCAGTGTACCACATGGTAACACCACTAATACTGGATTGTACCACATGGCAACACTACTAATGGATTGTACCAAATGGCAAAACTTAATGTACTAGAATGTTTTGGTTCTATCTCTTTCACTCTACTCCAAACTGAAATGCATAAAAAATGACAAAATGATACACTCTTTGCACACTGTCAAAGATCATATTGCACACAAAATCAACTATGTTCAAATCAAAACAAAAAAACTAGCCCACCTGGTGGCTGATGGCACAAGCTTCTAAAAAATTCTATTATTTTAATTGATTTCTTCGCCAGTTAGTCGTCTGTCACTTCGTTTGTAGTTGAGATTGTTCATAACTTGTAGTCGTTATCAATTCAATTCATCTTCTCGTTATACCGTAAAGCGGGGTAACATTGATAGTTTTTTTTAAGTATATTCTAAATATTTTTTACAGCAATGAGTGTTTTTCAAATTTTATATTTTAAAAACAAGTACTGAGGATCCAAGAGTTAATTCGTTAGTAATATGTTGAACAAAAATTAAATCATTTCGACTATTTTTTTAGTTTTGTGACCGAACTTCAGTATTTGGGGTTACTTTGATAATGCTCGATGAATGTAGAAAAAAAAATGAGTGAAACTTAAACAATTTAGTACTTTAAATATGAAACTTTGAATGAGTATATAATCAGAAAACTTCATATGTAATGAGAATACAACATTGAATTTGTGATTGCTATATCGTAAATGCATTTCATAAGTGATGGTTTGAGTGCTTTTTCAAAAAGGCGAAAAACTCGAAAATGGTTTTTTAATATTTTTGTAAAATATGTAACACATACTATATAAAACTATATACCATATCAACTGAAATACCCTAAGCTACAATATGGAACCATTTTTTCTTATTTGGAAAAAGCACAGCGAGTAAATTTATTCTTTATATTATACTATCAAAGTATTATCAAAGATACCCCGTTTTACGGTACTTCTGAAAAATGCATCAAACTAGCCTTCATAATTTATTTTTAATACTAGAAAATGATCTAGTCTAGCTGCTTTTGTATGAAAACTACAGCTTTGTAGCCTTAAAACCATACCAACTTTTATCATGTACAAAAATCAGGAACCATGTCATCACTGATTGAATCCAACATGAAAAAGGAACATCTAAGCAACCCATTAATTGTACTATTGCTTCAATACCTAATAAATTCCATGGAACCTGAACGTCAAAATCGAACACATGTTGGATTCAATCTAAGGCTGTGTTCCATTAGGTGAATTTTCACTTACACACTTATAAAAAATCATGTAAATTTAGATGCTCTGAGAGTGACATATACGAGTCATGTCAATGTCAATTTATGTCAATTTTGACATAAATTTGAGTCATAACAGACTTGAAATACAGCTCATTCAAACGTACTTTTCGTCGAGAAACGAACTTTTCAGTCTCGGAGCACTCATTTTTTTGTGTCAAAGATGGATTCCATCACGTGTAAAATTAGTTATTTCTGAGTGTGTAAATTTAAAGATGGAACATTTTCAAATAATCCTGGTATTGAATTTTTGACTTATTTCTGACAGCCAAGCAATGCATTTTGAAAAACACCTTCTCGAAAATCGGCCAATCAACATGAGAGGGATTTTCGAACATTTTAATATATTATCTTTTTTTTTTTTTTAATTCTTTATTTAAGAGATTTTTAGCCTTAGGCTAGTTCATCTCTAAAATTAATATATTTTCGAAATTTCAACACATGATGAAAATTTCCCGATTGCAACACAGTCAAAAGCTCTACCACCACTATCAGATAGAGGAAATTTGCCCCTATTTAATGGTGGTGTTAGTATACGTTGACGATCTACAAGTTACGTCAAATCGACGATCAAATACATTGCACAATGGTCCCACAGCCGTATTTAGGAAGACAAAAATGTTTGCGCTAAAACCGTTGATTTTAGGCATTTGGTGTCTTGCGGAAAGTTTCTTCATATTTTTCGGCCAATTTTTTTATGTTAGTGAAATTAGGGTGGTCCATAAAATTCGTGAATTGAACATGTGAACATTTTTATTATGTGAGATAGACCAGAGCAATGTGAATGTGTCGGTTTACGCTAGCTTATATTATAAAACATCAAACATGGCCTACTGGGACTGTGTTACAAACCATACCTGGTATGCTTTAAAATAATCTGTCAAAACCTTACACAAAAATCACTTTTTCACAATTATCTTTTCATACATTGATTTTCATTGACATTTCTCTCAAAAACTTTGTTATAGACACTTTTAGAACTTTTGATGGCGCACATTTTTACCGAAGCATTAAGACAATCTCCTTCATTTGAAGAGTTATGGCAGTTTTTTGCATAAAAATATGAAGTTTTTTTTTAAATAAAATAAAATTAAATGCTTTAAACAAAAATCGCTCGCGCAGTTTTCCCATCGTAAATAAACAAAATAATGATCTTTCAAATAGAATTATATACTTGAAAGTCGGTTTGCTCCTTTTAGAGATATTGACAATTGAAAAATGCCAGTTTTTTTTGAAGAAAATCGGCTTTAACTTTCCAATAAAAAAGATAGCAACTTGGTTGCTTCAGCAAAAATGTTTTTCATTGAAAGTTCTAAAAGTTTTTTGAACATCTGTTTTACTAGAAATGAACGTATGAAAAGATATTCATAGAAAACCGATTTTTCAGGGGCCACCCTGCTTTTAAACTTGCTTGTTTGAAAAAATCATAACTCATGAACCATAAGAGATGGAAGTTTGGTGGCTTCAGCAAAGGTGCCGCAAATTGATTGTTCTGCAACTTTCTAGAGCATTGCACTGGTCTATCTCACGTAATAAAAAGTTCACAATTTCAATTCACCAATTTTATGGACCACTCTAATTTCACTAACATAAAAAATTGGCCAAAAAAATATGAAGAAACTTTCCGCAAGACACTATATAAGCCTAAAATCAACGGTTTTATCGCAAACATTTTTGTCTTCCTAAATACGGCTTTGGGACCATTGTGCATTGTTTACAAAAGTTGATACGTCCCTTGGGGTGGGAAGCAACCCCGGCGGCATCCATACCTCTCACGCTGGTCTGTCAGAAATAAGTGTGGTAGAATAGCAGGTTTATGTTAAAATTTTCCATCTGTCAAATTTAAGTAAAATTTCACCAAATGAACCACAGCCTAAATGTAGGGGGGTTGACAGCTGTACACTGCAAAAAATTAATTTTGATATCACATCAAAGTAGATGCACTTCAATCGTGCCAAAAATATTGTGTAATATTACTTGCCAAAAAGGACAAAATTTTCATTAATACAGTGCATGAACTGACATTACGCTGCTTTTACTGGTTTTGTTTTTTTTCGTGGCAATAAAAATTACATGAGATTTTCGACATGATTGAAGTGCATCCTCTTGGATGTAATATTAAAATTTGTTTTTTGCTGTGTAGTATATTCCTGATCCCACTATCGAGTGGCATGTGCTACATGAGATGAGGTTGCGACATAATTAAACAAATATGCTCTGCAAACAACGCTCTTTGAAAACAGTTTTATGAATTTGTTGAATGAAGTATTAAAAAGGAGGACATTTTTGGGCAAAAGGAGGATGTATAAAAATTGTTCAAAAAAACAATTTAAATTTCATATATGTTGTTCGTAAGTCGAGCCTTATGAAATTCTTAGGTCTATTTGTCTCAGTGTATCAGCTATGGCACTAGTGCTCCCCTAATTGGCCATACGGACTTTAATCAGGCCTGCCTAACGTACGGCCCGTGGCCACATTTTGTGCAGCAGTTTAGACAAAAGTCTCTCCATCCAGCCCGTGCGTTGATCTATTCTCGTTCATCTTTGTCATATGAGAGCTTGGATCAGTATCTGAGATCAATATGCACTGCCCATAACTTTACAACCTTTTTGAACTTAGTAAATATTTCGCCTTTGATTATACTTCTTGAACTGCAAGCAGCTTAAGCTAATCGATACCTACAAATACCATCCCATCCCAACTGGTCGAATTGGTCATCATGTACTTTAATAAAGTGCATAATATCATTAGTAAATGAAAATAAGTTACATGTTGCTTCAATCCTGAGTTTTAGCGTTAGGCCCAAAATAGGAGCATAGGCCGAGCATAGGTTTCGTTCCCCTACTTATAGCGATTTTTTTTTGCTTCAGTTCCAACGGTTCCAACCTGGATTGGGACTGTTTGCTGTCGGTCAAACGTCAGTATGAACTAGCCTACGGCTAAAAATCACAAAAATAAAGAAAAAAAAAAAAAAGTCAGTGTGAACGTTTGTTTGTGTAGCCTGGCTCGGGTTGAGGTTCGCACTAACAATAACCTTGGGCTCACACGGGTTTGGAAGTGGTTCCAACCTGGATAATAAACAAATTCGCATGGGTCATGAAAACAGGCTAGTGATCATTGCGTAAAATATCTTTGAGCTCATTGATTATATTAGACTGGTTTAAATAAACCCAGGGTTTGACTTTCGAATGATTCATTAAATTGAATTCAAACTTTTCCAATCGGATTTCGAAATTTCAAAAGAAACATTTGGTTTATGCGCTTCCACGAAGGTAGATTGCGTTTGTTTTACATTACTGTATGCGTGATAATGTTTGCACCATTGAGCAATGTCAAAATTTAAAAAAATCTCAAAAATTTCGTTTTTGAGTTTTTTTTTATTTATTCAAAGGGGGGATGTTTCTCAGAGTCTTAAACTATGTTAATCATCGATCGAGTTTCCACTTGCTGCAATTACGGCCTCCACACGCTTCCGGAATGCACGGCAGGTTCTAATAATGTAGTCTGGATCCATTTGTCTGAGGCTTGCTGTACTCGGGTGGCATTTAGAACAGACCTTGGCCTTCATGACGCGCCTTATTCAGTTATCCAGCGGATTATGATCGGGGCTGGATGGCGGCCACATACCCTTAGCCCAGAACGGAAGATGTTCCTGCAACCACTTCTAAGTGCGGTTCGAGGTGTGGCACGGAGCCCTGGCACATTTGGCTTCGGACCGTACTGTTCTTTGATCCACGGAAGAACATACTTAGTTAAAATCCCGATGTAGACCTCCGTGTTGACCTTGTCGCCTTCTGGAATAAACAGCGGGTCCATTGTTTTGCCATTGGAAGCCACCAATCCAAACACCATAACGCTAGCAGGATGCTTGGTCAGATACACGTTCTTGTGCTCGTCAGCGCGTCTTTTACCGGAAGAGAACTAATATACCGGTCGGTTCTGGAATTTGATACGGGATCGACGGTAAACATGCTTTCGTCGGTGAACAGGATTACCGGATTTTTTCGCTTAAGGAAGTTCAAGATTTTCTTGCACCGTTCGACTCGTAGCTCCCGGATGCGGTTGGTAATCATGTGAGTTTTTTCCGTGCCCTAGACTTCGCCCCACAATCTTCCTTTACGATCTTGCGTGCCGCAAAGTCACTGATCCCGTGTTCCTTTGCCATTTTCCTTATTGAACGCACTGGATTCACCCGAATCTTCCTTTTGAGAGCAGCGATAACCCTCGGAACCCGAGCTGACCTCGGATGACCTGTGGCCACCTCCGTGGATAGTTGTCCTTTCTTTTCTCGGTCTAAAACCCTTTTGACGGTCCACCAGGACACTTCCACGGCAATTGAAATGTCTTTTTGCGACATTTGCCCGTGGGACAAATCACGAATACGCTGCCACTTCGTCATGGTGCAACTGTCAAACTAAGTAAATCATTTTCTTTTATACACAGCCTACTACAGTATGAGCTATAGGTTACGTGCATGCAAAGAAAACCAAGGCATTGTATGCACAGGTGAAACGGGAACCTTATTTCCTTTCACATCTGTCATGCTTCACGCTAATTTAGCTCAACTCAAATGGAGTGTTGCATTACTGGACACAACTCTCAAGTATTTTATTTATTTATTTTATTATTATTATTATTCCGCATCAACCTTATCTACCACACGATGGTGCAAGCATTATCACGCATACGGTAGAATAAAGCTGTTCGGAATTGATTGTGTGTGATTTTTATTTAAAGATGAGCATCTCTGACGTATTGTCCACTTTCGCCTCTTGTAAGGAGTGGCGCATAAGTCGTTTGCAGGTTTAAAAATAAATTTATTAGTTCCGGTATTTTGGGAACGGTAACACTTGGTCGTTAGTTGAGAAATTTTATGCGTTACAAGAGTAGCAAACGATTTTAATTTTTTTTTATTAAATTACTAAGCTGCTAACAGCTGTTATCATAAAAACTAACAGAATAAATGAAAAGTCGAATTTTGAATGATTGTTGAACACTAGTAGCACGCTTGTCATAAAACAGTTTCGGAAACATCTATATGACTTATTAGCATCTTTCGTGATGGCAGTGAGCTACTTGGAAAGATATTTTCTTGGTTTTCTTTATTTAGTTTAGCAATTTTTAATATTTGTTAAATGACACAATACCTACCGACTGTGCAAAAATTTGGGAAAGCAGACAAATTGAGATTGATAAATTCAATAGGTCATGTAATTTTTAGCATGCTATGGTCAATGATATTCTTTTGAGTTTCTGGATCTACATCAAAAATTTATATTATTTGAGTACGCAATTTTCTTACTTTTGGCCCAAATCAGATAATTTGATGTGAAAAACGTACAGCGTCAAAACCGCCTTTAATTTATAATGATGATATACAATAATAAGTTGGGCAGGCCTGGTCTAAATTATGTTCAGTTTTTATTTTTAAATTATTCAGCGTAGGCATGTAGAACAGAATTGGTAAGTTACAAATTCACTGTTGTCGTCGTAGGCGCCGTCGTATTCGCCGTCGTATTCGCCGTCGTAGTCGCCGTAGGCTGTACCGTTAGTATATTTAAAATTAATCATCAGCCACTGAAACTATTTGAATTATCGCGTAGCTCTGTTGTTCATTACATACCAAGTGAAAACTTAATCATATTTTGTCGTGGAGTGTTGTGGTTGTGAGATGCTCGATAACCCTCATCGGTCATCGGTTTTGCTTACCATGAGTTTAATCCCAAGCTCTCCCACAACAGAATAAACCACCATCGTTGGGTTCCGAGAGCATAAAACGCAGTCGATAACCAAAAGTTGAATAGTTTAAAGGTAAAAAGGTAAATGAATCATTAAACAATGACGATGTTCCTTAATAAGTAAAAAAAAATCTCCTTAAAACAGATTGGGTTGCTCCTTAAATGATTGATCAAAATACGTTAAAAATCTTAAAATGCTCAGTAAATATTTAAAGTGCGCTCCCTAAAATAGAGAAAACTGTCCATTAAGCATTTGAAAATGCTCCTTAGAATGCACCGCTTTGCACTATTTTGAAGTGTAATTGTACCATATATCATCGGAAAAGCTGTTGTAGAAAGGTTAATAAGTACCATGAAATCAGCAGAAATGTTCAGTAAATCATTGTGTGCATTTGTGCATTTTTACTGAACATTTCAGCTGATTTCATGGTACTTTTTAACCTTTCTGCAGCAGCTTTTCCGATGATATATGGTGCAAAGCGGTGCATACTAAGGAGCATTTTCAAATGCTTAATGTACAGTTTTCTCTATTTTAGGGAACGTACTTTAAATATTTACTGAGCATTTTAAGATTTTCAACGTATTTTGATCAATCATTTAAGGAGCAACCCGATCAAATTTAAGGAGATTTTTTTACTTATTAAGGATAGTTTCATCTGTTTTATTGAGCAAAAGTAGGGCTGCCTAGTTTAAATCATGAATTTCGGAAAGCGTGTATGCGTGATCCAGTTTGGAAAACATTGCTGGCTGCTTTCAGAGACATCGCTTCATTTGAATAACTTTTTGTTGAGTCTGTCGTAGATTGTGGTAATGTAAGGGGCACGGTGGCTATAGAGCAACTGGTTTTGCTTAATGAGTAGAAGATGATGGGTTAAAACCCAAGCCTCATTACATTACTAAGTTAATATATCCAGGCCTCTATTGTAGAAAATCGTTAATAACAGAAATTGGAGGAACGATTCAGAAAAGTAATAAGTATATTTATTATAAATGTGACGTACGCCTGAATCGGTTCGGGAAACATTGTTAACTACTTTGGATGATTTCATTTTATTGTAATAGCTTCTTGTAACCGATAATGAACGATCGTCGGTCGTAGCTTGTTGTGATGTAAGGAGCACGGTGGCCTTAGAGCGACTGTTTTTGCTTACTGAGCAGAAGATCGTGTGTCAAAACCCAAGCCTCTTAACATTACTGAGTTGATAGGGTCACGTCGTTTGCTTAACAGGTTTTAAAAGATCGCATCACTTTCCAATGTGAATCCAGATCTAATTTACCCTTCCCATTAACAAAAACGTCCTTTCCGTGACAACCTTGGAGATGCAGAGGTATACTCGGTCTCTAGTAGCAACGGTTGTTGAAATAACAATCCTTTTCATCACAGATGACCGTAAGGACGTGGCCGGCGCCGTCATTGACCTAAAAAATATGGATTCTCCGGATTTTGTACATTGAGAATGGATTGCTAGGCCCAAGTCCCAGTTATGCGGTTCTTTGTGCAAATTTCGCTAAATCTGGTGATCAGTTCTTTCGAGTTGTACTGATTTCGGAAATTTCTTTCTCTTTCTCTTCTTTTAGAAATGTATCAAATGTAAAATCAATGTATACATTTTAGAAAAGATCCATTCAACGAAATGACCCATTCAGCGAAATGACCCATTCGGCGAAATGTCCGTCGGCGAAACGTCCTTCGGCGAAATGTCCTTCGGCGAAATGACACAGCCTCGCCTTCTGCCAATTTGTAGAGTGGGTGAAACCTGCATCGTTCGATTGTTCCAGCCTAGTCTTCCGTCGTTTGCAGCAGTGCTGTAAATTCTCAAAATCAATTGAACATTTTTGATGAAAATGAGAAAAGCAGCTATCCGCTATCAAAGGGGACCCCCTTCGAATGGGTGATATCAGTTGCTTAGTCATTTGACGAAGGCATGGATCATTCTCATTTGAGAAACGCTTGATATCATTCAATTGAGTGTAAGTGTAGTGGGTCGACATCGAACTTAAATTTGCCTTACATTGATCCGACATCGAGTAGACTTGTCTGTTCGGGACCATTTTGTTGGGTTTCTTCCATACTCCACATTCGTATATCAAATGATAGTGAGTGACTCAATTGACAGTGATGATGAGCTTCGAATGAGAAAGGGGCTCTTCAAATTATGGTCATGTGAGAATTCGTTTTCACAGAATTGATTCAATGGTTGTATTGGTTCATCTTCAATCGAATGATATGTATTTTAACAGTACTGGTTTGCAGTGTCCTTCCACTTCCAATACAATACAATCCAATCAAAATATTGAACATTATAGAGCATTTCCAGCACAAAACGCAAACCGGTTGGACATGATTATTAATGTTGACGTTTCACAGTCCATGTTCCCGTTTCCGAGAACAGATTCATGGTATTAAGCACAACTCATGAAATTTAATCACGTTTACCAGAACAAGATCATTATTTTCAGAACAGAGTTCACGTTTCTATGACTTATGTTGCCTTTTCTGGTGCCCGGTGCAACGTAGTGCACGTGTTACGTATATTTTTGGGAACAATGTTCTCGATTTCATGATGTTTATTCATGGTAAACGAAAAATTGACTTGTTCCGAAAATAATGGCTTGAGGTTAATGCATCTCGGAACGGATTTTTTCCTGTGTTGTTGGCTTGCGTGTATAATTCCATACTTAAGGGTGCTGCTGATTGAAGCTACGTCATGTTAAGTATGGCAGTAGTGAAATTTTGCTGATATGCGCGCACAGTACTGTCCAAAGCATCCCTTTTGTGTTTTGGAGAACAGCTTTTATAACAGAAACGCATGCAGATGGATATTACAGCTTCCAGTTTGAAGTGAAAAAAAAAACGATTCTCTATCTCATGTCTGTTTCCAACCACTACACGAAGTTCCCGCCTCGAAAAACCCATTGTGACTAGGGTTTGCAATATTCCCAGGATTCAGGAAATGAAAATGAGTTTTCCTGGATGAAAAAAATGCTTCATTATAAAAATAAAAGTTGAAAACGACGATCGTATTCAACACATCATCAGAGCCTTTTAATGTTAAAAGGCTTGAATACATAACACCCAGAAGACCAGTTAGGAAATTTATTTATTACGACGCGTTCCACCGTCTAGAGCGGGAATCGAACCCTCACTCTGTGGCACACACGATTCACCTGAACGATGGGAGGTTCCGTACGACAGCAAATTCTTCAATATTTTTCGCTAAATGCTGACCTCATCGAACAAACTCCATTCGCACACCCTATCAGCTATCCAATACTGACTCGAAAAGCAAACTTCTTCTTCAGCAAGCTTGTCATTCAATTTCGTTTCCTATGGACAAATCAACGATAGAAAATTGTTTCCATTTCGATACATGTACTTTCCCAGCTCGTACATATTCATGCTGGGTCGCAGTTCATTCGAAACCGGAATCCATCCGTCCTTCAAACGACTACGAACGACCGATGACGACGTGCCAATCTCGTTAGCCCCGGGCTTCCTGTTTCCACGGAAAATGTCTATGCTGGGTGGACAGAAAGCAAAAAATAAAAAGTCCACTTGTTTCCGGAGCCGAGATTGCTTGGATGTGTCTGTAGCCATTTGGAAGATGGTTCTAAAATGGCTCGAGCCAAAAAAAAAAATGCGATGTTGAAGCTCAGATGAATCGATTCAAGTTTTCCCCCCTGCTCTAAGGAGCCATTTGGCAACTCGATTTAAGGAAGACAATCTTGTTCCAGGCAGAGAATTTTTAATGACACTTTTTTTATGATTTCTCCCCCATCGAATAAAAGTTTTGCTGTCTTGATCAGTCAACAGCGCTTAATTTCTTCATTTCTATTCATTTATCCCTCGACGGAGATGATTTTTTGAGGACTTCGCATTTGGGAATAGTCATTTTGAGTCTTGTTATTATTATTTCACGATTAATCCAAGGAGATTGAAGTTGATAATAATTTCGTTTTGTTGCTAACCTATCCCTACTTAACCCAAGATCGTCAAATCACTGAATGAACGATGTTTTTGCAAGCGAGTTAAATAGAAAATACCACTCTAAATGATCCGAATTTTAACTCTATTTCATGATCAACTCTTCCTCTTTCTAGTGGCGTATAAAATATTTAAAAATATCAAAAGAAATTGTTGAAAAAAATCATGTCTAGTGTGTGCTTTTTGCGTGTCTACTCAGACTGCGAGAAGGTTAAATATGACTATCATATGCACAATTTTCATCTTAATTAAAACCATAATTTAAATCTCCAATCTGCCATTCATCTGGCTGCGATCAAAACGTGTTTTTTTTTTATAAAAACATTTTTTACATCCCATCTGCTGATGATGTCGTTATAAAGTTATAACTTTCAACAGTCAACAGTGGCAGTGAGAGCCAAAAAAAAAAACCACCTCTTTCATGGGGTGCCATTTTTTTGTGTGTGCCCATTTTCCTCTGCAGTATTCTATTTCACGATTTAACGAAATTGATAAAACTGAAAACGGGATTTTCCTCAAATTTGTCTATGAAATAGGGCCACCATAATAATAGAGCACCATACCGTGGCGTGGTGCACGTGGTGGCACGTCCCAACGATCGGGCACATAAACTGCAGCGTATCCTTTTCATTGAAATTTATTACAATTACAGGTTTTTTTTTCTGCTTTCATTCGAGCGTTTCGCACCAGCGTGTGCTGTCAGGCTGTGGAGTTCTGGCTGGATGTTGTTTTTTTTTACATTCATGCAATTTTTTATTTGTTCTCATGGTTTTCATAGAATCAAACAGAGTTCATAAGCCCAAATGTTCTAAAGATGTTATCGAAAAACAACTGAGCGTTGTTTATCGGTAATGAAGGACATACAAAGTTTGCATTTGGTACATTTGATCAAGTTTAAGAACGAATGTACCTGAGTAGCTACACACCTTAAGTTTTTCAGACGACTAGGGCGCATATCCCGAAAAAAGGAGCATTTACCTTTTTGCGATTCATAATATTACCGTACAGGACTGGATGTTCCAAATCCAAATAATATCCCGAAACCTCTACTGAATGCAAGCTTACTTGAACCATGAAGAAAGAGTTATCGCACGGCAAAAAACATCGAAATTAATTACAAGCTTCTATACAATATTGCAGCTTTATGTGATATTGCGGTTAAATTCACATGACAAATCGTGTACAATTACGCCGAATCTTACTTTAACAATGTGTGCGTTATATATCGCAGAAATTTTGGTGAATTTTTCATACGATGTGGCTTAGAGCGCGGACAATGTGGTCAATGATCTTTCAAATCTATAGAAAGCCAATTGATGAAAAACCCAATGAAGAAAGAGCTGAGGCATGGTATGGTATTGGTGTAAATATGCAATTTTTTTCTGCAACAGGTCCCCCCGGGGACATCCTGGTGGTTCATAGAGCGGCTAATGTGGTCAATATCCACTTTTTGTTCCTCTATTTGGGATCTAACTGTCCTTAGTGTCCTTAGTTTAGTGCATGTCGAATTACTCTATCACTATTGTTGTGACCGCTGCCGTAATCTGGCCGGCACGACAACGAAAGAGTGGATTATCCACGGCGGCAATGGCGAACTCACTTTGACCGTTGGAGAAAAGGTTGTCTTCGGACCAAGAAATGAAATGCGTCCTTACTCTGTGGATAGCTGTAGATAACTGCTTAATTTCGTGTTTATTGTTAAGTGAATCTATCGAACATATGTGATGTATACAGTGGTAGTGTAATAGTGTGGTAGTGGCAGGAATGGCAAATCATTTACATTCATTTCGTGCATTCATTTACATTCATTTGCCTCTAACTTTTTTCATAGCTCCGTGAAATTGTGTACGAAACTTTTGTAGATTTTGATATTACCCACAACCTTTGTGAATAATCTGTATATCTTATTTATGATGAATCAGAGCGAACAGAATCCACCATTGTTTTTCATTACATTCACTGAAAAGTAATAAAAAGTTCTGCCCGCTCTAGTTCGTCATGCTTTAGAGATACAGATTTGAGTTACTGACAAAAGTTTTAGCAAATATCAAAATCTACAAAAGCTTAATAAATCATTTTACGGAATTCTTTGATGGAAAAAGTAAGAGGCAAATGAATGTAAATGAATGCACGAAATGAATGTAAATGATTTGCCATGCCTGGGTAGGGGTATCCTGGGTGGGGGATATTTTACGTTACATAATAATTCATTGCGTGTACATTCATTGTAATTTGGTGTTTGTTATATCATAAATTTCAAGACGAGTTTGTGGTGTTGTTTTCATAATCGGGTACCTTTGTTGAATTACAATCTTCTTCGGTGGGAAGGACGCAGAGTTCAGATGTTGAAAGGCGTCGAATACCCAGCTACGTGCGCACGTCCACTACACTATGGGGAAAGTGGTGGCCAAAAATCGAAAAATTGACTTGCTTTGAATGACGTATCTTGTAAACCATTTGATAGCTAGATAGTTCAAACCTAGATGCCCAAAATTTCAGCCCTCTGTGATGAAAACTCATTGCGCCACAGACATCAGACTTAGGAAAATTTTGAAAATTGTAGAAAAAATGCATTTGAAACAAATGCAATTTTCTCAGCGAATAACGGTCTAAACATTGAATTTAATACACCGCTGGAAAGCTAATTGTCTAAACTTTAAAATGGCTATGTTGATAAGGTTACACGGTTTATTAAAAATGGTTAAAAATGGGCAATTATTGAAAAAAAAATGTTTTATTGTCTAAGTTGTACTATATCTAACGAGCAGGGCCGAGCAGTCTCAAGAGACCACCACTACGTTTTAGTTTAGGGTCTA
Source organism: Ochlerotatus camptorhynchus (assembly GCF_037179485.1). Classification (NCBI taxonomy): domain Eukaryota; kingdom Metazoa; phylum Arthropoda; class Insecta; order Diptera; family Culicidae; genus Ochlerotatus; species Ochlerotatus camptorhynchus. The sequence continues at coordinate 1,373,998 of NW_027040576.1, forward strand.
TACTATCTGCGGAACAAGGATTCAGCTGCGTATAGCTGCAAATGAGCGTCATTTTGGCACAAAGTCGTAAAAATGATTTTTTAAATGTTTTTTTTGTTAATTACATATATCGATTATACGAGCATTAACCAAAAAAATCGTACAAATTAAACACTGGTTGAAAAGTGGAACTGTTAAATGTCAAATTTGGTCTTAAAAATGTTACACACTTAACTATTATTGTTGTTAAAAATGGGTAAAAACAGACCGAAAATTATCATTACATATAGAAACCGTATCTACCCAACTGGACTAAAAAGTTTTCAATGTTTTCACGATAACCTTTTGATATTTTCAATACATAATAACCAACGGAAAAAGAAAGACCACTACCAAAAGGAAATTACCGGTTCGAGTGCCATTTTACAATTTCTACCCACTAAACTTAGGTAAAACTATTATTGATGTTACCTACTTGCATTTAAAAGACGAGGACAATATTTTCAAATCATGAGTTTGTTTTCGGCTTTAACGCTCACAACGTGTGTGTGCTAACAACAATATTGTGCAGTAGTTTAATCGAAAATCTGAAAACAATTGTTTGTGATAATATAGATCATAGGAGCATCGTGTTACTTTTTGATCCAAAAGAATCTCAAGTAGTCAATGCAACAAAAAGCATTTGAATATATCAAGAAAAAATATAATATTGATCTTACCAAAGAAGAACAACTTCTTAAAAAGTTGAAGTACGTAGCACAACATTTTTACAATGCGTGGCAAAAGGCGCACCGCCTACAAGAGCGCTTTGAGAAATACAATAAGGATTGGCTCGATAGTCATTTGGAACTTGCAGAGTACATCGCAGAAACACCTTCAACGTCAACTGGCCATGATGAACGCGGACGTCCACAAAAACAGTTTGATGAGCTTAGTGATAGAAGTAAGCGAAGGAAAACCGATGAAATATTTGGCGGTAATGTTGGCACTATAGAAAGGGCTCTTTTACTCACAAGACAAATTGCGTATAGACATGGGGATTCAAATATGGTGAATTTGATTGGCCATGTTCTCAAAAATTGAGAAAGTGCATTTAAAATGTTTACGACTCTCAAAGATTCGCATGGAATGATGTCACCTGAAGAGGCGTTCGAATATTTTTTAGACTGCGATTTTTCTAAATATGCATATGAGCAAACAGTGAAAAAGAACCCATCAAGATTTCCTAGCTACAATGTAATTAAGAGTATGAAAAAAGTATGCTCACCTTCAGCCGAGTCAATCGAAGAGTCATCATCAAAAATTCAGGTAGACATGAATATAGGCCAATTATGCTGGAATTTATCAAAGAGTCAAAAGAGATGGTGCTTAACACCAAGAGATATATTGAAAATCAAATAAGTCAGCTTGTTCCAGTAAAAATCCAATTATCGAATGGTGAATATGTTTTGGTTGATTTTATTTTCGTTATGAGTATGATCGACGGCAAAGTTCTTAATTATGTAACTGATACTTCTTCCATGCCCAACTGTCCAATTTGTGGAGCTACTCCGAATGCAATGAGTGATATAGAGGTAATATTTTTTTTTTCAAATTTTAAGGGCCATAAAAATAACAATGTTTTTTTTATACTTTACAGAAGTTTGAAGCAGGATACGATTCGAACGAAGATGCTCTGCATTACGGCATATCTCCACTGCACGCTTGGATGCGATTTTTTGAGTGTTTATTACATATTTCCTTTTAGGATGGAAATTAAAACGTGGAAGCTCACGAAGGATTTAAAGGCCAAATATCTTGAACGGAAAAAACTCGTTACTCAAAAAATGTACGAAGCGTTCGGAGTACGAGTTGATCAACCCAGGGCAGGCGGAGCTGGGACCAGTACAACAGGAAATGTGTGTCGAAAAGCATTTTCAACTCCTGAATTACTTTCCAAAGTTTTGGATATCGACGAAGAGCTTATTATTAGATTTCGTAATATTTTAATAGTAATCAATTGCCAAGACCCGATCAATCCTAAAAAAATGGATGACTATTGCAAGGAAACATATCGGTGGTATCTTAATTTGTATGATTGGTATAAAATTCCAGCAACAGTGCATAAAGTACTCGCTCACGCTGGAAGCATAATAATCCATTCACCTGCTCCTCTTGGCATGTTAGCTGAGGAAGCAGCAGAGTGCCAACATAAACTACTAAAAAAAATGTCGTACCCATCATGCTAGGAAAAGGTCACGAGTTGATAATCTACATGACGTCTTTATTCGAGCTATGAACTCATCTGATCCTTTGATAAGTTCAATAAATCTAGGTAATAGAATCCGAAAGCAGGTATCACTTGAATATCCAGATGTTGTAATCACTTTTAGTATTCGAAGATCTTGACAGCTCTGAAAATATAAACACTGAAGGCAATGCACTAGATGCATTAATGGATGATGTTGAACAACTGGATGATGATTTTGGTCTTGATGAAAATGTAGAAAATGAGTAGAATTGCTTGTGAATTTAATTTAGTTTTAAGAGAAAGTTATTAAACAAATTTTATTATGACAATTAGTCAAAGAAAATTATGTTTTATTTTGTAGTATATTCATCCCTGTAGTATAAAAAATGTAGTTCAACTTAGTTAACGATGTTGATATGTGTTCAGTAAAAATAATGGAAACATAGTAAAAAAAATAATCCTTTCGACTAGCTTTAATGATTTATTTCTCGCCTTGAGTATCATAATGGCATAACTGCATTGATCGATTTGTCTTCATCGATTTTCTCTTTTGTTAATAACTTGACCAAATCGAAGCCGATCGACGTGATTTTTTTACTGACGGAAAAGGATCATAACCAGTGCTGCAAAAGTTCGACACTAAAAACTGATAATAACAAAACAACCCTGGTCACTCATTTCAGCAGAGAGTCACCATCAGTAGCAATCAATATTAATTGTCAGTGATATTACTATCAGTGACGACGATGTGCAGTTTTTTTCATTTGCTGAATTACTATCGAAATCAAATTAATTTAGCAAAACAGTTACATAGAACCATCAAAGTGAATACGAATCATCATCATTATCAGCCTGGAGAACAATAATGTGACACAGAATGCGCAAATTCACAGTTTTTTCACCAAGGGAATCTTTGTCACTGACAAAGAAAAGAGTGAGATTTTGACAAAGGAAATTTTGATTTTCCTGCGGGTTGTTGGAAAGAGGCGTCAATGGTTAGGAGTTCAGAATGCACTCGGATTGTGCAATTGCTATGCGCATGTCGTCGAAGTGATGTGGAGCTGCTCCGATGATCTTCGAGAAGTGCCGTTTGAAGGCCTTCACTGCAACCTCCCATAGGCCACCGAAATGCGGCGCACGTGGTGCAATGAACCAAAACTCGATGCCCTTTTCCAAACATTCAGTAGTCCCGGCAGTGCCGTTGAGCTGATCGACCAAAGCTTGTTTCATCTCCCTATCTTCTCGATTCGCACCGACGAACGTTGTACTGTTGTCGCAGTGTATTATACGACCACGTCCGAAACGACTCGTGAAGCGCCTCAACGAATTGATGCACGACTCCGTCGACAACCCGGCGACGATATCGAGGGCTACGGCTTTTACAGCGAAACAGACGTAGACTGCGACCCAGGCCTTTACCGACGCGCCTTTGCCTGCAAGTAATCCAGCCCTGTGTGTTCGAATACCTTCGCTGTAGTGACACGGCTTGATGGACTGGTTGCTTGCTGGTGGGTGAAAACGAACACAAATCATGCAGTAAAGGACTGTCCTTCGAGCTAGATCTCTGCCGCATATCGGACAGAAGCGCTAACGGATTGTTGCCAGAAGCTGTGTGGGCCCTGCATGCAAAATTTGGTGGTGAACGGAGTTGGCGATCAATCTTGAAAGGTAGTGGTCTGCCGGTAATATAACCGGAAAGCGACTGTCGAAGGGTCCAGGTAATTGCACGAGCCGTCGATTCAATCGTAGAGGACCGGTGTTATCGACCCATACACTAAGATCTTTTAGAGGTGATTTGAAGTCAACCCTACGCAGAGCCAACCGTTCTCAATCGTTGTGCCGCAGTTCCGGCTTAAAAGTTGTTGCTTGAGTAACACGGATAAGAGATTTCAAAGCACCGTCGTATTCGACCGGAGTGATCGGTCCAACATTACGAGCAACCCTCGGCAATCGGCAGTTTTTCGCGAAACGTAGACAGTATGAGAAATGATGAAGTTTTCGATTTTTTTATAGTTGTCATTCTTACATTTATCGCAAGAATCCAAATCTAATTGAAAAGTCCTGTTCTTCGGAGTGTTGGAATACCCTCCAGAGGCGCGCTCCTTTGTCAGTCAAAATTAAGAATGAAACCGATAATGACCATACATCAGAACCCTAGTCTTAACCACTTCAATCTAGGAAACAGCGAATAGAAGATTAGAAATCACATAGATGAAGGCTAACTAACAAATTTTTTTCCTTGTTTTAAGATCATCCTCGGTGGACAAACTCGAGTCTTGTCACTATCAACAAGGCATAAAAAGTAACAAAGACTAAGCTGCGTTTCTTTGATTATTGAAAAATCCTGTTCCCTTAGTTTGAAGAAGTCAGGTACCACGAAAAGGTGATCTACTTCAAATCTATCGAAAGCCTATTGATGGAAAAACTACGAAGAAGGGCTATCGTACGGCATGATTTGGTGTAAAAACAGCAATTTTCCCCTGCTACAGGTTCCCTCGGGGCATCGTGGAGGTTAAGAGTGTGGCCAATGTGGCCAATGTGGCCAATGATCCAATGATTTATGGAAAGCCTATTCATGAAAAAATATGAAGAAAGAGCTGTCGCATGGCATGTTTGATGTAAAAATGCATTTGTCCCCTGCTAGAGGTTCCCTCGGTGGCATCTTGGAGGCTCCGAGAGCGATTAATGTGGTAAATGGTGCATTTAAAGTATATCGAAAGCCTATTGATTAAATACCATGTATGGCATGTTTTGAGTGATTAAAATATCCAACCGCATTCAGAACCCTTCATCAGAACCGATTCCAGAGAAATGGCTATATCTCGGTTGATTATAAGCCGTTTTTAGTTCTTGGCAATTCATTCGATTTTTAACCGGCATCATATAGAAAATTACTACACACATTTAACAAGTCTAACGAAATATCTCCCCGGTGACCATGGTTGTTTTCGTTGCTACACCATAAAATTAGGGGAAATTCCTCTAATGTTAGCCTGTGGATTTAAGATTGGGCTCATCGCTTAAAAATTTCTATTTATCAATTTTATCTATATGAATGCGTCATTGGGACGGTACTAATGGATATTTTTGGTCACTAATGAAAATTTGGTCGTTTGCTGAATGTATTTGGGGCATTTAGGCACATTACATCCATTTCCCCTATATTAGTTTTTCAATCGAAGGCTTTTGAAAGAATCAAAATCGGACCATATTTGACAAAGTTACAAAACCCAAACACTCCGAAAATTTGCCTATCCTAGTTATTTTGAGTATCCCATGTAGGATGTTTCTGTATAATGTGAGTAAGCATTGTAAAATTTCATTCACTCGCGCGAGTACCACAGAATCAAAATAGCCATCCTCACCCAGAGGTGGCAACAGTACATTTTTTGCAAAACCATCGTCCAGAGCAAAACAAAACCGCCAGCACACGGGCGGTTGTGTATTTCTACAATACAAACAAACGGCGGAGATAGAGAATAGGAAAAATGTCGTAGCGCGTTATTTTTCAAACAGTTTATTGAAATTCCATTTTAACTGAAAGCTTTCGTGTCATAGTAAACTATTAACTCCCTTATTTACACATAATTTTAACATCTGAACTCATGAATGGTTAGTATTCGATCTTAATTTATAATTTTATGCAGTAAACATCAAATAAATGCTATAATTAGCCAGAAATCAGCAAAATTATACATGACATAAATTTACGTCGCACGCGCCGCTGGTCTTGTCTGCTTCATTGTGCGCAAATGTTCTGTCGCCTGCAGAAAACAGTTTAGAAATGTCATGACATTTTTCCGCTTGTCAGTTTGTGTTTGTGCGTCTTCTGTATGGTCATTGCGCAAAGTATCAAATGTTAAGGAAAAAACGTTGAACTCCAGTACTCGTGCCACCACTGTCCTCACCTACAAACAGATTGCCGAACGACGGTAAATTCTTCCAACCAAGTGACTCTACAGGTCGACACAGAACTGACAGCCGAAGAAGGAAAGCAAGATAAACTGAAAGGCAGCCGAACGATAGTTTTTGGCTCACTGATTTAAACCAGTTGAATTGGCCACATCAGTTTTACGGTATTTGTTTTTTTTTTGTTAATTACTTTATTTGTACAGGCTCAATCGAATAAACTTTACAAAGCCAAGTTATCCTTTTCTTTATACATTATAAATGTCTTAAATCTAAAGTTAAAGGATTTGACCGATTACTCGCGGTCTTTCCTCGAGGCTGGTGGATGACAATTGTTTGGATCGGGAGAGGGAAAAATATGATTAAAAAATTTCACTATTTCTTACGGTATTTGCGTGACGCTTATGTTTATGTGTTACAGTACAACAGTTTTCTCCATATTAGTAGAATTTTAAATGTGTCAATGTATGTTTAAAGCAAGAAAATAAAAGTGATTCTTCCTTCAAATTCTCATTGTTATGCTCAGCTGTCTATTTTGCTCACTTCTGCGTTCATCGAAAGCAAACCCCACACGTTTCAATATATTGACGCGAAGGGGAATTATTGGCAATAATATTGATGATGTGAATACAGATATATTGAAGTAATGAAATTGGGTTGTTAGCGGAATGCTTAAATAAAACAGCAAAAAAGGTTATCTTCCATTTGATCCCACTTAATTAATTTTGGTATCTATGAGAGATACGTATTTCGACTACAATGTGCAGTCTTTATCAGTGTCATTCCCACTAAAGAAATTATCAGAATCTAACCAGTAAACTAAGTTTACTAAAGTAAAGTAAACTAATCTGTCAATATAGAATGTATAGAATGTATAGAATATAGAATGTATTGACAATACGAGTATTGTCAATAAAAGCTATCGTGTAGGGTCCACTGAAGAAAATAGAAGCAATGCGAATACGAACGAAATCAGTGGGGCTCGTTTCTGATGTTGTACTGTCAAATTCCCAACAATATGGATATTTTTGGAGGGGGACGACGTGTAGACTTCAAAAATCTTTGTCCGCCGCCAATTTGGAATTCATAATAGCGGACATAGAATTTATTTTAAAAAAACTGTCACATTTTTACATGTTTCGATTTTGACAACATGGTATTCGATTAATGGCAATACCCAAAAAAATATTTTCTGAAGATCGAAGTAGGCGTGCGTGAAGTGTTTTTTTGCTGCGTCGTTTTTGTTCTTGTGAAAATGTTAAAAATGTACCTATAATTTCGTTAAAAGTGTTAATCAAATTGCATACGGCGCCGTCTGTTTCAAGCGTTGCTACAGCTAAGTTTATCTGCCTTTTCGTTCCTCTTCCCTCTTTAGGATTTATCCATTTAAATTGAGGAGATCAATTAAAAAACAAGAATTGAACTACTGTCTGATTGAAAGTTTCATTATCTTATGAATGGAGTATATTAGCAACGATAAAGTATTGATGCGAGGCTTATCGTGTATGAAAATAGCTTCGAAATGCTTGCTTTTTCTTTGATCCCCTGCTAATTCCAAAATTCAAGCTTCTTGCATACATAAGAAAATATTGCAGGCATATTATATCCATAATGCTACTGCCATACAGTAGGAGTTAGATTGTAAACACACACAAACTTACACAAAAAAAAGAATGGTAAAATTACACTGCTAGGTGACTACGAATTATTTTTGTATTGCAAAATCATTCCATTTCTGGCACGGTTTCGTTTTTGGCATCTGAAATCGAAAAGCTTGTTGTCAAAAAAGTGTAGAGGTTGAAAATCGATGTTATGGCCTTCAGTGTTATAAAACCCAAACAATAAGGGTATTTCCAGAATGAGCACGACGGGGCCATTTTCTCGCTTTTCTTCCTGTTTTAGCGTTTAGGTGTTTTCAAAGAAGTTTCTTGAAATGTTATTCTACTTCTTCTGAAATATCCACATATATATTTTTGTTAAGGTGGTATTACACTTAGGAAAACTAACTTTTTGGAATAACTAGATAATATTTATATGTCTTCGGCAAAGTTGTAGAACTATAAATTTCATGAAACTTCACTCAAAACACCAAGTTTCTACGTCATAAGTCTAACAAAATATAAATGGATGTTTGTCAGGACTTCCTTAAAATCAGATTTTTTTAAATTTTTTGAATCATAAATTTTTTAAATTTTTTGAGTCATAAATCTTAATTAATCGATTGGACATGCTCTAGAAAGTTTTAATGGGGGAGGTAGCTCATCGATTCTTCCGGTTCGCCTCCTAGCATCGTGCTATAAGGTACCAGGCGATAACCAGGGTAGTTGATCGATAGCTCGATGACGTCATTTCGTTGGCGTCTGCAATGGGAAATTCTCATAGCATGCGTTGACGATGGAACGTTGTCGAGTTGTTGAATAGCAACTATCGTGGTAACTCACCGATTACCTGTCAATCTGCCAAATTTGGAAAGACGTCTGCATTGAATTGTCTCATATAATAATATTCCGCCCACTATATCACAAGGAATTGCGAGTAGCTGAGTGGAATGGAGATAAGTTAAGCATTGGGTACAGGACCAAGTCTCCCCTGGGTGGTGCCAGAAGATGAGCGCAATAGAATCATCAAGTAGTCATATGGCACGGAATGAGACTATTGCATGGCTGGGTAGTCAAAGTCTTCCATTCGTTAGTCATTTCAGGTGGATTAGAACAGGTTTAGGTTTAGGGTGGGCGTTGGCCAGATTTGGATTTTTCAGATATAATCCTAAATAGGACCTAGATTATTTAATACACTAGTAACCTCAACTTCTGTCACAATGTTTCATTGTGACTAATCAACACTCAATGGGTAAAATATCTAACTTGGATTGTAGAGCGCACTGCTCACTGGACGATTCTGAAACCTGACCAACTGAGTGGGTTACGGGTTTATTTGATTGTACGTCATTTCCAAGTTATATATAGATACATTCATACCATTGGCATTTTGTATTTGAGATAAGACAGAGACAGGATGCGGATGGCCCGCTTAGGGGGAGCGTAACCCACGTTATGGCTTCCATTTATTAAATAGTTCAGATAGGCTGGAAATGATAGGTTCATCGTGAGAAAATGTACCATATGGTGCCCGTTCACTGATCAAAATTAGATTTAAATCGTCAGGCCCTGCCCTGTAATAAGGGGATTGACGATGATTTGTCAAGTTTCATTTTGCATTTGCATATAATTGTAAGTTTAGGTTTGCTTTTGTAATTGTAAGATAGATAGTTTGCCTCAATTGAAACATTGAGTTGTATAAACTTGACGAATCATACCTCTAAAATAGTAGTAGTTACAGTGCCGCATTATCTAACAACCACTGCCTGCAACTAATGTTGAGGGGTCGGCAGGGCTGATTACGGATCAAAACTAACATAACTCTAACACTGAAATGATCCCGAAACTAACGCTCATTCATTGCACTTTGAGTCATAAAGTAGGCCTCGGCGGGAAGGAGGTTTCGCTGAGATCTCGGCGGGAGTGACATTTGATTGCTAAGTCTTGGATAATGCCTTTTCTAATAATCTGCCTACGTTTCTTTTCTTTGTTATCTGCTTTACCCCCTTTTTATTTTTCTGCTCTTCTTTCCTCTTCTCTTCTTTTGTTTTGTTTGTTTACATATAACTAATACTAATACCTCCTTGTTTTCTCTCTAATTTGTCTACTATGTCCCACCATCACGATGAGAGATGAGCTACCGTACATGGTACACGCTCATATACACTCCCAAAATAGTATGCCGCAAGTAAATATATCACAGAGGCAACTAAAGATCCAGAAACGCCGATAACGCTGAAGATAATGAGCTGTGGTGATTTATATGACTAAATAGTATTATTTATTTATACTAACCTAAACACAACGTGGGTGACCCAAATCCAAACGATCACTAACCAAAATAATAGACTTATCTTTTTTCAACAGGTGTAATTTCGTTTAGTTCTGTTTCTCTCTTTTCAGCAAAACAACTACAAAAAAACCTCTATAACTCTTCTCCATTCTTTTAATCTCCTACTATCCCCTATAAATGTATCGGAAACTAGTGGGACTGTCTGTGCAAACAAAAACAGACCTGCTAGTGGAAGAAGGTCGTTATAACTCGCTTAACTCGTTTTCGGATTTGAGAGATCGTCGGTTACAGTGGCCTGCTTACTGAGCAGGAAAACGCGGTCCCAGGTCCTTACATATCAAAGAGATTTATGGTAAAATCGCTTGTGTATCGTGTATTTTGCGAAACTCGTTGTTGTCGTTAGTTCCGGGTTTGAATGGATACAAAAATTTGAGCAACGGTATTATGTGATATGAGGGGCTCGGTGGCCTTAGAGCAACCGATTTTGCTTACTGAGCAGAACATCATGAGTCTAATCTCAGGCCCATCCACATTCAAGATTCGTCAATCCTTTTATTTGTTAATATGACTACATGGTAATAACAGCAACTCGGTGATTAAAAAGGTGCTCGTCTGCCTAGTGGCAAGCGTTTTTGCTTACTGAGCAGAAGACCGTGGGTTTAGTCCCAAGCTCCTTCGCGTTATATGATCGTTAGGACATCAATTCAGCTTATCGTTTACCAAAACGAACCCTGCTGCAAACCCAACCCTCTTATCCAACATCCCAGTGATTCCTCGTGGAAGTGCAGAGGTGTTCTCGGCTTCCATCAAAGCGAGTGTCATGTCAACACAATCCTTCCCATTCCTTTCTTGACCTGTGTTCGGGCGCGGCCGGCGCTGGTATTGCCTAATTTAAGATCACCAGTTTTTATACATTGAGGATGATTGCTAGTCCCAAGCATCGTCTATTGGTTCTCTGTGTAATTACAGCTGATCTGGCAATAACAGAGTAGCAACCGTGGGTGGTCAATCAAGCTCAAGCTGGACATGCTCTAGAAAGTTTTAAATATCATCAAACTACACAACTTTTCTCAAGACATCAATATTGTAAATTGCTTCATTTGCATTCTAAAGCGATTCTAAAGCAGAATTTACCAATTTTTCAGTTAAAATTTCACTGAAAATGGCAGTTTCTGGCTTGAAAAAAAAAATTGTTTGATCAATCATGACATGCAGCACTAATGTGCGAAAAATCACTGTCGGATCTGCTCGGGTACATAGGCTCTTCCAATAATGTTTTCGGTCGTTTTGGTTGTATTTGTATTTAGTTTTGCTTCTTTTGTTAGTTCATTAATTTAGTTTTTTTTTATAAATGTTAGCTACTATAATAATCAATATTGTTTTTAAATGCCCAAAAGTAACTGCTTAAATTAAAAATTGTAAAATATTTGAATAATTTTCGGTAAAAGTGAGTGTGCTTGCTTGTGGAAGGAAAAATCGATGTTGCTGCTATATAATGTATTGCTCTAATACTGCCAAATGTTATGTATGTTTTTGTAACTGGTGTTGTATGCCACAGCTAACATTATTTAAATAAAATAAATTAAAAAAAAACCTAATAAAAGTAGCAAAAATAATTAACTATATAACCAAAACGACAGTAAAGACTATTGATAAAATCTATGTACCCGAGCAGACCTAACAGTGATGTTTCGTACATTAGTACTTCATATCTTGATTAATCAAACCACGGTAATTTTGGCTGCCAGACACCGACATTTTCAAAATAAAAAAAAATCGTTCTATAAAGCAAATGAAGTTATTTACAATATTTCTGTCTTCAGAAAAGTTGTGTTTTTGATGATATTGAAAAACTTGGTAGAACATGTCAAATCAATTACTTAAGATTCATGATGCGAAAAAGTAAAAAAAAAACTGATATTAATCTAGCGGCGTAGTTCCCAATTAAACCAATGGCACAGGCTTGTTGGATTTTGGAAAATGATGATGGAAACTGTTTTTAATCTTTGATTTAGTGTGATTTAGTGCAATAACATTACCAAATACATTAATTATATCAGATTTGTACGATATTATGCTGATTTCCACCGCTAAAAACTATCACCTTTCAACACTTGAACAAAGAAAACAGATGAGTTCATTAAAAATAGGTATGTAAAGATGACGAAATAAGGTCCAAAGTATTCATTCAATCATAACACAGCAAAGGATCATTAACTGCATTGTTAAGAGGTCTGGTTTGGAGAAAATTAATTAAAGTAAAAGTTTACTTTGGTACCCTCGAGGACCCCCACATATGTTTGGCCCCGGGCCTCCATAACTGTGAATCTGGCCCTGCAGACAATAATGATCATCCCTGTCCATAGATGATGGAAGTACTAATAACTTGAGTATGATTTTCTTATTTCGATGATGGATGTTTGGAGGACTAATAAAGCAGATCCAGAGAACTTCAAAGGTTGATCTGATTAATTTTTAGGAAGTCTACTGAATGTAACTTGATGAACAGGTCCAAAATGTCTTCAGGAACAGTCCCACTTAAGATTAGGAATGGTTTGCAGGATATCAAGGACAGGAACTGTGGTATGGGGAATTTCAGTTGTAGATACTGAACATTGACTTCAACTTTGTTAACGCCTAAATTTCCCAAAAATAACTGGCATTCCAGAACAAATTCATGAGATACAGGTACTGACGCTGAAAAATTCTCTAATGCCATAATCAAATTTCAAACTGGTCCGCAACTACGTCAGCGAACAGTGAAATCCAAGAGTTAATATTTCAACAATCCTTCAGTCTTCAATCAATAAACCACAGATGGATATTTGATATGACACATTCCATTAATTACTCATATCCTGCGTTAGGTCAAAGAAATAAACAGCGCATCGATCGACGACATTCATGAAATCCGATCCATTTAATCCGCACGCACATCGTACACACTTATTCAAACTACAGCTGACCGTTGTCCTCATGCAGTCTTCTTCCAAGAATGAAACTCAATCAATCCCCACAAGCCGGGGCGGCGACGCAGACTACGTTGACAAAATCAGCAACGAAAGGAACGGGTGCAACTCCTACTGGTGAAAGTACGAGTGTAATCCAACTCAACCCACTGATTTCGTTGATGCGATGATGCGTTGGAGCTAGACGGTGAAAGCGTGCACTGATTGTGTGTGTGTGTGGAAATGGATCGAATTTCCTCTCTCTTGTGTAACGCACAATTTTCGATGTCCGTTCCGTGTCATCGAGCAACAATCAACTCGTTCGTGTAGGGTCTTCTTCTATGGATTTATTACGTCCCCACTGGGACTTTATGTCGTCTCTCAACCTAGTGTTCTTTGAGCACTTCCACAATTGATAATTGGCCATTTTTGCACTATGCCCAGGGAAGTCGAGAAATTTTTTAGCCCTAAAAATTCCTTGACCAGACCGGGAATCGAACCCAGCATGGTCTTACTTTATATCTGCACATTTACCGACTGAGCTAGGGGAGGCTATGTACCAATATATTTTTTTCCCTTCACGGAATGACTCGCCCTTCGCAACGGCTGACGGATGAGAAATGATGTCTTTTATAGGTTATTTGCATAGGAGACGCATCTTATAGGTTGGGGAAGAGAAAAAAAAAGTTTTTAAGGATTGCGTCAATTTATCTTCAAGGGCTAGGCGACGGGGAATCGAAATTAAAAAATCAACCCTTTTCTTTCGGCTACTTTTGCTCATCAGGTCCATCGAATCCTTGCTGTGCTCGAGTTTTTAATCGATTTTTCTTCCAACAATGCTCCGAATTCGCGTTGAGGGTGTCACGAGAAAAATCCGAAACTTTTTAATTCATTTTCACTTGGGCAACTGGCTGAATAGGGAAGCCCAGGTACATTACTTTAAAATTTGAACTGGTTCCGGAAATTTTGGAGCCAACTGTATTCTAAACTCTCCGGCTGTCGTCGTTTCTTTGATTTTTTGTTCGCGGTTGGTCAAATAGAAACGGAAGGGTTCGAATGAGCTCGTTGGTAGAAAGAAAAAAAAAATCAAACTGTACTGTACACGTTGCAACACAAAGAAAGGGTTGATGCCGTATTTTTTTTACTTCGGTACTCGATTACCAAACCCACAACCCTTTTGCTTCATGCCAGCAAGTTTTGGCACCCTCTTGGTGGGTGAGATGAACAGCAGCTTGAAGTGGTGTGATGAATCACATGGCGGGTTATTTGAATTGTACTGATAGGTGATCATCGGGCCCCCAGGAAGCTTAGTCAGTTAAGGCGCGGCATTAGCAAGCCGGAGACAGTAGGTTCGATTCCCAGTCTGGAAAGAACCAGAGGAATACGTTAGGCAGTGAGAACTGAGACGTGAACAGATGATGGCAGGAAGGGGATACGACGCGGTGGACTCATTTCGAATCTCTAAATCTGGGTGAACAGAGAAAGCATTAGGAGGAAAACTACCACAAGACGCAATTTCTATCTGATTAGAGTTGCTTCAGGAAATACCTGCACCATGTCACACGTAAGGTCTGCCAAGAGTGTAGAACCGTCGAGAAAATGCCTAAGATTTGTGCCAGTACGAAGGGAAATGGTTGCCCTTAGCGGAAAGGTCATCAACATGGAGTAGGGGAAGTGTATCAGTTATGGCACTAGTGGTTCTTTAATTCATCATTTCGCCTAAAACCTCAAAATTATCACTACATAAACTCAAAATTTATTTCACAGGATGTTGAAGTCTCAATCAGGCCTGAACATACTTATTACAGCTAAAATACTACTTTTAGAAATTATGAAACTATGAGATGCCATAATAATAATTTGTATATGTAAGATGCAAGTAGAGGAGATAAAAGTTGTGTATGACACATAAAATCTGCCATTTTGGCAAGGCATCCTTTCGCTTGCTCACAATCTCCGACACTGGCGAGAGACCAGCATACGAGCACTTTTGCAAGCCGTAAACTCGCTGATTCACGGCAACGTCGGCCACCTAATCACCACCGAAACTGTCGACGGACACATTATCAGCACCTTACCCGGCTAATTTACCAACCGGACCGGGTTCAAACTCGCACACGGTGACGAGACTCTCGATAGAACTACACGCCGAAAGCGTGACATCCGAGCACGATGAACCGGCCTCCCGGGAGGCAATGAAAATCGCAAGCACACTTACACACCGCTGGTTTCAAAAACACACAAGAAACGGATCCAATAAACGTCACTCTCGCGAAAGCAAACCCGTCGTCTTCGAGCGGCAAAAAAGGAACTCGGTGAGAAATTTTGTGATATGGAATTTCAACTGAAAACCAACCGGGAATGCACGAATTTCACCACACCCAATTGCGAAACATGCTCAGAAGCACTTTTGGTACACTTTCGGTATGAATTTCGGTCGAAAACACTTAACTTTCCCCAAAATAGTTGCGAGCGAACCAACATCAACACCGACCGTGCCGAGGTCTTTCACGCAACTTACAGCGCGTAAATAAACTGAAATTAAAATTATCACTCGCGATGCCACAAATTTCTGGTCCGGGAGAAAAAAAATCAAACAACGCAGATAGCGACATCTCTTCTGATGCTTGAAAACACGTTTTCTTTCTCGATTCTAAAACTTCCCGGAAAGCGAGAAAACCACCAATCACACACGTATAACGTCCGGGAGGCAGAGTGCCAGCGCTTTTCCGGCAAATGCAGCCGAAAACTAAAACAAATGCAGCCGAAAAAGCAAGCGCACGCACAAAACAGAGAGTAAACATAAAACACAAACAAACAACCGTATCCGAAAGGGTTCGAAACTCGTCCCTATTGTGGAAATTTATGATAATACAGAAACGCATTGTAAACTCACAGACCTATTGAGGTAATTGTATGGTTAGTTCATTGTCACTTCATTATTTTGCCTCTGGATCTACTGAACTACTCAAAGCGCTCTTCGTGGATACTTGTTTTCTAATCAAAACTGCACACTTAGAAATAACTACTTTTACACGAGACGTAATCCAGATTGGACGTAAATCATGGAACGTAAACAAACATTTCATGTAAAATTAAGCGTTCTCAAAACAAAATATAAGCAAGTCGACGAAGAGAACGTTTGATTGAATTGATTTTCTCGTTTCTTTCAACTGATTCTTATGTCAAAAGGGTTGCTTACATGTGTCAGTCTCATGGAACCGAAATTTACATGACTTTTTAGCAGTGTGTGGTCTAATAGATTTGTTTTAACTTACCCCACTGTATAAGATAAGATGAAATAGAACCCACCATATTTGTATCTATATACAAATTTAGGTTTCTTCGTTCTTAATTCTAATTCAATAGTGATACTTTTGATGCGAAGACATCAGGCTTATGTTGATTTATTATTTTTCCAGGGAGCCTCAAAGTTCAACTTCGAATAAATCGTTTCAGCTTGCCCCGGGTGTACTTTATCGAGTTATATAACCAAAATAACACTACAAAGATCATCGACTTGTGGAAATATCGACTATGGATAGTACAATACATGGAAAAATGAAGGGACCGCTGAATTCATAGAGTTACAGAAAATATCGAGTTATAGAAAATCGAATTGTGGATAGTTGACTGTATAACTTTCAGAAACTCAATGAGGTAAGTGATTTCAATATTTGTGCCATAATTTTTCACAAAATACCAATTTTCAGAAGAATCAATGACCTCTTAATTTTCATCAATCTCAACTATTATTTGCACAGACTCATATGTTGGGGTTAAAGTTCTGTCCAGTTAGAATCCGGAATCACTTATTGTGTTGCAGCGGCACGGAAAGTGACGGCTGAAAGAATTATTTTACAGTGGTTTGTTTACCTAGGCGCCCACTTTCTGTGGTATAAATTTCACGGTGTTTCGTGCAGTGAGTCAAAAATTATTCCAGATGGAAGCCGAGAGGAGAGTAATAATTCTGCATACCTAGGTTGATAATCCAACGTGGTCCGCAATAAAAATCGCAAAAACGTTGAAAATCGCCAAATCAACCGTGTATGATGTGCTCAAACGTTTCAGGGAGCGAAAGAGCGTGGATTGAGTGCCTCAAGGTAAGCGTCGTAGTGGAACATATGACCGCAAGTTGAACCAAAAGGTGTTGAGAACCGTTAGAGCAAACCCTGGACTATCAGATAATAAAATCGCACAAAAATACGCTGCTGCTCGAAGTACCGTCCGAAGAATTCATTTGCGAGCAGGATATCGTTCTTATTGAGCCAGCAAGCAAGCAAACAGAACCTTGAAGCAAAGTTTCGTCACCAAAACTCGAACTCGGAAATTTTACCAGCAGGTTTTGACGAAGTACCAAGGATGCCTGCTCATCGACGATGAAACCTACGTCGAAATGAATTTCGGACAGCTTCCTGGCCAAAAATTCTACATGGCGATGGCACGAGGAGATGAAGTTTAAGTTTGCTTTTATGGACAAATTTGCCAAAAAACTGATGATTAGGCAAGGGATATGCAGCTGCGGAGCAAAGACCAAAGTGTTCGTGACGAATAACATGATGAACTCGAAGCTGTACAAGGAAGAATGCCTCAAAAACCGCGTACTACCTTTCATTAAAGCCCATAAAGGTCCCGTGAAGTTTTGGCCGGGAAGTCATCCAGTGGTACCGCGATAATAACGTAGATTTCATCGATAAAAACATAAATCCACCCAACTGCCCGCAGTTCCGGCCCATCGAGAGATTTTGGGCAATAATGAAGCGGAGGCTTAAGAAAAGTGGAAAAACGGCTCGGGACGCGATTCAGATGACCAAAATGTGGAACAAATGTGCCAAGGAAATTGACTCCGGAGGTGTGCAGCGTTTGATGGGAGGAATAAAGAAGAAAGTGCGAATTTGTTAATACCTGGTTAATACATCAATTGACCTTATTTGTACGTCAATCCGTTACCGAGATACAGATGATTTTATTATTCCGGATTCGAAATGGACATAGCTTTATGAATCAAACTGGACGGTGGCCTATAAGAAATTTAACATTTTTTTCAAGATGAAACAGCATAACCATCGTGGTGCTACGTAATGATAAAACAGACCCTTAGCATTCTGCCAAGCAAAAGCTCAAAATAACCGAATATAATCCGAACAAATAGAGTGTAATTGCGTATAGTTATGAGCAAAACCTAGCAAAACGTTAGTCATACGTTCTTTTTACACTTTTACACTTCTACTGTAACTTTTTTCATGCTTGTTGGTACAAATTCTTATCTCTTCGTCATCCTATTCCAATGAACGCCACGCAGTAATGAGATGCTACCCTACTTATAATTTCCGCTTAACTTTCGATAAACCGCCATCGATTCATGGTGGTGTAATTGTCCTAATGTATGTACCACGTATTTAAGTGCAAGGATTTTTTTTCCCTCTTTATTTGTTGAGTTCAAACCTCTTTGTCTTGGACGCAAATGAGCTCGGCTGTTGTTGTAATGAGATACCAACATGGGATTTTTTATGTCCTGTATCTACTCCTCGGATGGCTCAACGACGTCGACGCGATGACGACGACGGTTGGGGAATACTTTGTTCTTTCCTCGTGAATCAACGACCGTGCAAAAGACGAAAATAGTTGCAATTTTCTTGGGCTTCTTTCTTTCATAGTTAGTGAGGTACAACGGCGAGTGTTAAAAAAAAATGGAGAATAATTTTACACTCGGCTTGAGCAGCTCGTCAAGAGATGAATGGCGGAAGTATTTACGGTCACTTTAGCAGTTGAGCCGGGTTTCCGATTGTGGCGAGTAAGGAGCATTATTTAACTTTGTGGAGTTGGAATTTGCAGTATTTTTTGCTTTCATCTGGATTACTACCTACTACCGGTTGGTTGAACTGGATGTCGGCAATTCAAAGAATTTTCTAGCGTGAACAATGCATTCTTACGCCTTCATGATATGATTCACTGGAAACCAGCTGAGTGATGGTTTGTTGCGATGAGCTCCTTCATCTGAGGACATGCCAAGTTATTCCAGTTTATGTTAAAAATCAGAAGAATATTTATTTGGATATTGAAAAATTGCTGCTCATAGCTGATAACTGTTTATGGTTGTCGAATTATGTGCTGAAAAAAAGCTTATTAAGATCGGTAGATGCACATTTATTCCACTGTTTGCTTTGATATGATTAATTTACTTATTAACAGCTTTATAAACGTTGACTTCTTCTTCTTCTTCTTCTTCGCATTTCAAGCTTATTGCATATCGCATATTAGCTTATTGCGTGCTCTCAACTTAGTGTTCTAGATGCACTTCCACAGTTATTAATTGAGAGCTTTCTATGCCTGTACCATTTTTGCATTTGTATAATTGTGTGGCAGTCCAATCATGCTTCTATGCCCAGGGAAGTCGAGAAATTTTCCAACCCGAAAAATTCCTAGACCGGACCGGGAATTGAACCCAGCCACCTCCAGCATGGTCTTGCTTTGTAGCTGCGCCTTTACCGACTGAGCTAAGGGAGGCCCCATCTGTTAAATAGTTTTACCAAGAAAGCAAGGTACTCTCTGGGAGCTATTTGATTAGGATATAAAAAGTTCTATCATCACCTGGAGCTTTCATATTATGAAACTTTTTAGTTATAGACCTTACTTCGTCCAAACCAGTCCCCCAGGAATCATAAAAAAAAAAATTCCGAGAGAAAGTATTCAGATAATCCCGAGTAATCTGATTCTCAATAAGGACTAGTAGGACCCAAACTGAAATTACGGGAACTCTCTTATTGCTTAGCAAGTTTCTGAGCTTTTTCCGAATTTGTGATCAACATTTTACCACAAGACTGGACTTTTGAGGTTTTTTCAATTTTTTTGTGAGTTTCCAAAAGGGTTTGGAACTCGGGTCGAATTTTGACACATTCTTTTCAAAAGTACTATTACGCAGGGCAGAGAATCGCTTTTAAATTTGTTTTTGCAAATCCCGCCAGATAAACTTCATGGCAGCATCGAGTGTTCTTTTATATTGCCTCCTGCGGACATTTTTCGGACGGATCAAGAGCTGAAGATCATTGTCTATTATAATTGAATCGAATTTAACCTCACATTTATGTACTGATGCAGCTCTTGCTTCAACTGTAGAAGTAGTCAGAGATAATAAATTATTTAATTATAAATTAATTTCATATTTGGTTTTCAGAGGAATGTTTGGATCAAAGCTATATTCCATAATTGTTCGATATTGCTCCCAATCAACTCTATGGTAATTGAAAGTAGAGCTGTTGGGATTAGAAATTATTTCTTGGGATATTTCAAAAGTGAAGGTGATCAGATTCGAAGTCAGCATGGATAACCAATTGGCTACAAAGTTGTCATCAGGCTTGCTTCCACTCACTTGCTATAAAAAATTGTTTTTCGGAATTATGAAATCATTAGATAAATGTGTAATGAAAGTTAGTAGTTGTATGTAACAAGATAAGGTTGTAAACTAGGTGTTTGACACATAAAACCTGTCATTATTGCTTTCATTGCGTCACAATTAGCGATTTTACGATTCGTGAGCGCTCACTCTGAGTGAACGCTCACGAGTCATAAATTCGCTGATTGTGACGCATTGAAAGCGAAATTGACAGGTTTTATGTGTCAAATGCATACCTTCCCATCTCTTCTTGTTTCTGACACGTTTAAACTTTCATAATAGCATCCAATGACTCCATAATTCCGAAAAACATTTTTTATAGCGAGGTGAGTGAAAGTAACCCTGGTTGTCATGAATCTTTTAAGACCAAATCAATAGTTGAGGGATTTCTTGCTGAAGAAAAGCATGTTGGGCTGTTTGGTGTAATAACCTGCAGAAAAATCAGCAAACAGAATATTACCATTGGAATTGCTTTGAGCATTATTTCATGAGCGGTGTTTTGCATTAAAATCACCAATAATGAAGAATTAAAGAGCTATGACGGGAAAGTTTCTAAAGATCACGCTTAAGAAAAATCATTTGCTGACCTACGCATTTGAGGATAGCTAAGGTGTTTTTCTCCACGAATGACTCATTCGACAGGTTCTCTCATTACTGACTATAATCTTTAAAAAATATCGAAAATAAGGTATTAGGGCCAACATTGTTCCAAATGTATAGTTTGCATATACTGGGGATGTATGAAACAATTTTAAATGAATTCTCCAGATAATTTTCCACAATAGTGACAATATTTCAGAACGTATCTCAACCACAATGAGCTAGGGGAAAAGTTGGCTTCGGCAATACCCTAACCTACTATCGTCAGGGAGGTAAACAACGTCCTTGAGAGCTCAATTTTGGCATGTAGATACATTGTGTTTCAGAGCAACTATTGACCAAATTTGAGTGCTCTAGGACTTTGTTTACCCCCCTGACGATAATAGGTTAAAGTATTGCCGAAGCCAACTTGTCCCCTATGTTTTTAGTAATTCATGCAAAATTTTATGAAATTTAAGGACAATGCTCCAAAATTCCCAACACAGGACGAAACTATTTTAATTGGATTACTGAGACTTTTTCCCATAAGATTATATTTAAAAAAGGTTTAATCAACGCTGTTCGGCGATACTTTGCAGAATCTTTAATGCATCATTTGTGGAGTCGAAATTTCCTTCTGTATGGAAGGAGCCATTTATGGTTCCAGTACACAACAAAGGAGATAAACGATATGTTAAAAACTACAGAGGAATCACCAACCTTTCAGCTACCTCAAAACTGTTTGAGAAAATTGTGAGTGGGTAATTCTTGAACGTACCAAATGTTACATCTTCTGCAACCAACATGGCTTCATGCTTGGACGTTCGGTTATAACAAATCTCCTGGACTTTACCACGACCTGTTTCGAACAATGGAGCCCAAGTAGACGTCATCTATATGGACCTAAAAGTAGCGTTTGATACGATTAACCACTCGGCACATCAGATCGGTTGACATCGTGGTTTTGCTCGTAACTAACTTGCACGTCTTTGCGGGTTAGAACTTGATTCCAGTACATCCTCGTATTTCAAGAACTTGTCAGGCGTACCACAGGGTAACAATCTTGGCCCGTTGTTGTTTCTTTTATTCTTCAACGACGTATTGCTTTTACTTGAGATGGTTACAGCCTTGCGTATGTCGATGACTTAAAGCTGTATTTCGTTGTGCGATGTACTGAGGATTGTATTCGTCTTCAATCGCTATTGGATCTATTTGTTGGTTGGTGCCATCGGAATAGGCTTAACGTGAGCACACCGAAATGCATGGTAATGTCGTTTCACCGCATCAAGCAGTGGATTATTTTAGATTATGCCATCAACGGTGTTATACTTAAAGAACCGACCAGTTCAGCGATCTAGGCGTTCTACTACACACTAAGAAATACCTTAGATTACACGTGATGCAATCCATCTTTGACATATAGACGGGTTAGACGTAGACAAACAAGTAATGTTAAATTAAGTGCTCAGAGACTGAAATGTTCGAAAGTACGTTTGATTGAGCTGAATTTAGCGTCTATTATGACTCAATTTTATGTCAAAATATATGTATATGTCAGTCTCAGAGCACCTAAATTTACATAATTTTTTTTCTAAGTATGTAGATCATAAATTTACGTTTAGCCTCCACCGTACTGCTGTGATCACCAAGGCTAACCGTCAGTTCGGATTCGTGTTGAAAATATCAAAAGAGTTCTCTGACCCACACTGCTTGAAAGCTCTTTATTGCTCCCTTGTTCGACCTATCATGGAATGGCATTGCATAACCTACTGTGGCGTGATCCGCAAAATCACCCGCCGTATTCTGATCGCTGCAATTTGCTGAGTTTGGAAACCCTGGAACGTTGACGGATTAATCAACAGACAGCATTTGTTGCCAAGTTATTGAACGGGGATGTTGACTGCCTGCGTCTTCATTCGCTGTTAGCTATACGAGTGCCGCCGAGAACATTACGAAGTGGTACCTTACTCCACCCACGATACCATCGGACAGCATTCGGTTACAACGAACCACTAACAACTATGATGCGTACGTTCAAGGCTGTTGAAGAATTGTTTGAATTTGAATGTAGACAACAGTCAGATGAATAATTAAATGATTAAAAAATAAATAAATAAATGAATAAATACACAAATACATAAATAAAAAAAATATTATTAAAAAATAAATAAATAATTAAATTAATAATTAAAATAATAAATCAATAAATAAATAAACAAATAAATAAATTAATTAATTAATAAACGAATAATTAAATAAATTGATTAATAAATCAATAAATTAATTAATAAATTAATTAATAAATAAATAAATTAATTAATTAATTAACAAATTAATAAATAAATAAATTTATAAATAAATCAATAAATAAATTAATAAATAAATAAATACATAAATAAATAAAGTAATAAAGACAGTCTTAGGAGGCACTCCTAACTTCTTTTTTTTAATACTTTAAAAATATTATAGAGATTTTTACTCCGAACTAGCCTAGGGGTGATTCCAGACAATTCTCAGGAACGATTCCATACACTCCCAGTACGGCTTCCAGACAATATCAGAGTGGACTTCGGGCAATTCCAAGAGGGATTCTGGGCACAAGGACAAGGACACATGGACAATTTCAGGTAAAATTGAGGGGAATTCATTACAGTTTAGAGAGGATCCCACACATTCGCAGAAAAGATTCCGTACAATCCCAGGGAGAATCCAGACAATCTCAAGGAGGACTACAGTCGTTCCAAACAGAGGATTCTGGACAATCCTAAGTAGCATGAAAAAAGAGATGAAGGGATTCCTGCATCCCTTCGACGATCGCTCGTTGACTCGATCATGTTAGTGTCGGAATAGAATCAACTATGAAGTTCGCCGAAACTAATATTTTGTTACCTGGGATAAATACCTACATAAAATACCACATTTGTCAATGTTCCATTTATGCTAAATCACAACAGCACCAGACGATAAAAATTCAACCCGTTTCTGATCACAATTTTCAACTGTCTTTTCGAAGAGTATCAGGGGAAACAACAGAAGTTTCTAGTGACTGTTGACGATTACTCTAACCTTTTCTAGCAGAATATTATCAGAGATTAATATCCCTCTTCCATTATGGAAGCTTGTAAATATAATTTTGCTGGTCACCGTACACCTCAATTATAAATAATTATTATTGCGCATTTTGCACCTTTGTAGACTCCTGAGCTGAAATTATTTTCTAAGTCACGATCCCTCACTTCACTCACAGGCGTGCATGCTTGGATCGTTTTTCTTGATTTGTTTTGATTATTTTCCACTTACGCGCTTGTCAGGCGCGAAGAGGATGGAGAAAAACCAAAAACGGCGTCGCTTGGAAGCTTCGGAAAACCTGGAAACAGAAAATCTGTCGCGTCTTTCCAACCCGGATGACGAGATGGAATATCCCGAAGATGGTCAAGGAGGAGAAGAACGCTTGATCTCTGATTGTGATGACTCGGCCGTGATTGTAGATTATGAGTTGAATTTAACCGGTGAAAATCGTGACTATGCTCAATCTATGCTGCTTACCCGAGCAAAGCTGGAGATCAATTTGAAATCAAAATTTGCTGTTATGATGTAACTTATTTTGAATAGTCCAGTTCATCTCATTTTGGTTGACTTAACGATTAACACAGCAAAAATGAGAGTATACTTTTACTCTGTTGAGTCAAACGGAAAACTAATCGTGCTTTCAATGAAATCAATTTGATTTCTGATTTTGCATTCATAGTGTTTAACTGAATACGGGCCTGGTGTAAAAGGTTAGCATCCATACTTCTCACGCTTAAAGACTTGAGCTCAAATCTCACCCCGGGCAAATAACGAATGAGCTAAAATGTGTTAGAACTAAAAGCGTTAGTTCAACGACAGATGACCTTAATTGAAGTTTAAACAAGACGTTAACAGCAGAACTTCAAGTTAAGTTGCTTTCATTTAAAAAGTCTTGACTGCATAATGAAAGCACAATATGATATCAGACTAATGTCGTGACAATTGAATTCAAAATGAGTTTTCGTTATGATAGGAACTGTATACTTTAATATAGATTCGCTTTCATTTTGTTAACCGACTTTGCTCGGGTAGTGGCTTGTATGGCTGTTCGCTGCTGGTATCGGTTCGTGAGTTCAAGGCTCAGAGTTCAGGAAAAGATGCAGGTAACTGGGGAGTTTCAGGAGACTCTCCCGCGGAGTTTGTGAAAAACAGTTGGTTGTTATCCCAACAGTTTCTCAAACGAGAGATCGTCTTCGTCTACGATGGAAATGGTGTTGCCCACAAAAATGCAACCGGATGAAGAAAATTTCAGTCGTTTCGCATTATGTAACGACAAATCTTGTTACAGGTCACATACCGTTGACAATATCACAGCAACAATTTTGCAAAACTGGAAGAACAAAGAGTGTACACTTTTTCCATAAATAACAAGGCAGTCCATAAGGTGGAGAAGGACACTCTTTTAGTACCCGAGGAACGGGCTAGAGCCGGTGCTGCGTCCAACAGATCTGTTGGACTATTAGCTGAAAAGTTACGTCAAACTTACGGGGATCGTTGGCAAGCAGTGGATGTTGCATGGATGATGTGGGCTAATGCCATTTTTGCTTCAAACCGTTGTCTTCACGAAATCCTGGTGAACGAAGGACTTCCAACGCACTTGGTGAAGCTTTTCACAGCCAAAGAGCTGCCACGATTGAGGCAAATTCGTCAGGACTCTACCATGGCTCACAACGTCAATGCAGGGTACCCCGATGAAATCATCTTCATAAGAGAAACATTCAACAATCTTGAAAAAAACCGTTGAATGCTTAACTTCTCAAATGCGGCTTTTAAAAAAAGAACATTGCGGCATTTGAAGCGCGAGACCGCTTTGGCGAATCATTTCTCTCAGCAGCGGAAGAAGCAGTCACATTCAACGAGTCGGATTTTGGAGCTTCTCTGGCTGGAAATTTCAGTAACATCGAAGAAGTGGACCACAGAGACTAATGTTTTATGCTTGGTTTTAAATTTCCATTACAATAAAACGAATTTAAACCAAATTGATGTCTTATTTCTGCATTTCAAATAATTTATTGATTATTTTTAAAACTATTGTCTTCAAAACTAAGATAAATCAGATCACATTCCAATCCAACAGTTGGGTCAAATCTTCGTCCTCTGATAAATCCAAACTTTTTGAATGAATTATTCTTAGAATACTTCAAGAAGTCTGTTAATACTTCCGTCATTTCTTCTTCTTCTTATTCGCATTTCAAGCTTATTGCTTAGCACATATTAGCTTATTGCGTGCTCTCAACTTAGTGTTCTAAATGCACTTCCACAGTTATTAATTGAGAGCTTTCGATGCCAATACCAAAGCATGAATTTGTATATTGTGTGGCAAGCACAATGATACTCTATGCCCAGGGAAGTCGAGAAAATTTCCAACCCGAAAGATTCCCTCGACCGGACCGGGAATCGAACCTGCCGCCTCCGGCTTGGTAATACCGTGCCTTTACTGACTAGGCTATGAAGATCAATATTTTTATTGTGGTTCTCTTCACACGTCCTCTTCAGTTTTCGTTTGATCATCCCAAATACAAATTCTATCGGATTGAAAAAAGGACAGTAGGATGTCAGGAATATGGCATAAATGCCCTGTTAGCACGCCGGTCAATTCGGCGAACCCCTCGTAGGTCTGCGGATTGTATAGATCTTGTCATGATCGATACGCCATGATCGCAATCTGTCATCCGGTGATGATTTGCGAAACATGAACCAATGAGACAAAAGAAGATACTAGTTACTATTAATACTATTAATACTATTAAAACCTAAATTTGTCTTATAATCTAGTGCTAAAACCTATGTTAACCTATCTAGTGCTTAAATCTTTACCGTTAATACTAAATTCAACATAAGGTGAGGTGTAGTGTTTGGAAAAATATCGTATTTTCTTACAGATTAAAGGGTGATACGGTCAAAATTTGGTCAATATCAACTTGACGTATTTCTTTCAATTTTGCATTTAAAAAACCTGAACACCCCTCATTTTGAAGGTGTGTGTGTGTAGAATGTTGCTCCTATTTTGATTTTGGAATTCACTCTTCAGTTGTCAAAATGCCGTCCAAGCAAGAAGAGCAGCGTATCAAAATTTTGCTCGCGCATCGCGAAAATCCGAGCTACTCGCACGCAAAGTTGGCAAAATCGCTAAAAGTTGCCAAATCAACCGTTACAAATGTAATTAAAGTGTTTGGGGAACGTTTGTCGACAGCCAGGAAGTCTGGATAGGGGGGAAATCGAAAACCGGAAGCCGCTGAGACGACAAAGAGAGTTGCCGGTAGTTTCAAGCGAAACCCTAACCTCTCTCTCCGAGATGCCGCAAATAAGCTGGGTGTATCGTCTACAACCGTGCATCGAGCCAAAAAACGAGCCGGACTATCGACTTACAAGAAGGTAGTGACTCCAAATCGCGATGATAAACAAAATACGACGGCCAAAGCGCGATCCCGGAGGCTGTACACGACGATGCTGACGAAGTTTGACTGCGTGGTAATGGACGACGAAACCTACGTCAAAGCCGACTACAAGCAGCTTCCGGGACAGGAGTTTTATACGGAAAAAGGAAGGGGAAAGGTAGCAGATGTTTTCAAGCACATGAAACTGTCAAAGTTCGCAAAGAAATATCTGGTTTGGCAAGCCATCTGTACCTGTGGCTTGAAAAGCAGCATTTTCATAGCTTCCGGGACTGTCAACCAAGAAATTTACGTGAAAGAGTGTTTGAATAAACGTCTGCTGCCTTTCCTGAAGAAACACGGTTGTTCCGTACTGTTTTGGCCGGATTTGGCATCTTGCCATTACGGTAAAAAGGCCATGGAGTGGTACGCCGCCAACAACGTGCATGTGGTTCCCAAGGACAAGAACCCTCCCAACACGCCAGAGCTCCGCTCAATTGAGAAATACTGGGCTATTGTCAAGCGGAACCTAAAGAAGACCAAAAAAACTGCTAAGGGCGAGCAGCAGTTCAAGGCAAACTGGCTTTCTGCGGCGAAGAAGGTGGACAAGGTGGCTGTACAAAATCTGATGGCAGGGGTCAAGCGTAAGGCCCGGCAATTCGGATTTGGAAAAGCGGAAGCCTAACTGAATATTTTTCCTGAATTTTATACTAATTGAACTTGAAAAAGAAATTTAATTTGATTTTTTAAATAAACGATTTCACCGATTTACACGCGTTTTCCCTTCACCAAATTTTGACCGTATCACCCTTTAGTGTTCTTACAAATTGGTTATAACTACGGCTAGAAACTAAGGAAAAATTAGTGCTATTCTATAAATACTACAAACTACTACTAGATCAACATATTACACAAGTAAACCGTAAGAAAGAAACATTAAACCCGTTTGCTTATAATCGAAGACAACTTGGATTTTGGCAAAGTTGCCAGTCTTCTTGATTTAAAACAGCAAAAAGGTTATCTTCCATTTAATTCCACTTAATTTTGGTGTCCATGACAGATACGTATTTCGACTACAATGGGCAGTCTTCATCAGTGTCATTCCACCTAAAGAACTTATCAAAATCTAACCCCCTTAAGTACTCATCCCATAGGTAAAAAAGTCAAGATCATAGGTATAAAAATGAAACTAAAATGTGTTGAATCGGAACCTACCTAACTAATAAAAACCAAAGATTTAAGTAAGCTAAAGGAGAAAAATCTATGCAACTCTCTAATAAGGAAAATGATTTGTTGTCTTCGTTATAATGCTCAATTTATATACCATCTAAAGCTGTGCATAGCTAGGAATGCTCAAGACGCATTCGGAGTATTATGTGGAAGAGAAGTTGAATTGCTAAAAGTAAGTTGAGTAGGGTATTTAATTTCACACATCTCTAATTTCTTAATTAAACCCTCTAGGAATTTATAACCTCCCTATTACTCTCGGTAATAAACTTTAATGAATTCGGTTAATTCAGGCGACATGCGCAACTATTCTTCCAACATATGCCCAATGACCGGAGAAGGGAAATTATCACAGCGTCGCAATGAAATCTAGCACCATCAAGAATCCAAACAGAATAGAACCCAGGGTAGCAATGAACCGTTCCAGATTCCAAAATAAATTTTCTACAGCATTCGAAAATTTTGCTCAGTTAAAAGTTCCTTCTGTCGAGGATGCTTCAGTTAACCCTTCTTGTCCAATGAAGCATAACAGTGACATTCTGGGTTTACTGACAAACTCACCCCTACAAATCGAACGTTCCCTTCTTACTCCGTATCCTATAAGCATTGACCTATTATCAAAACTAACTTCATCCAGGAAGATTAAATTTTGATAATCCCATTTGATTTCACTTTCTGAGGCAACCCGGACGACGTCTTCGCTACGTATTGAAGTAGCTCGTCTCTTGCTAAGCCCTTCCTGGCGAAGGATTCGATAAATTGATGATGCAGAAATGGCGATCCAAAATGTCTTCAAACAACCGCTTTGCTACGTCCAGATAAAGAGTCAGTTTGCAGCGATACAATTCAACCAGCCATGTCCGCTTATCTGCACCAATTTTTTTTCACGTCGCGTTCGTATTCCTTTCGGGAAAAAAAAAAAATCCGTTCTGTTGCTACGTGGAAATCCATTTGGAAATGGTTGACTTGTGCTTCTGATAGATGATTGCAAGCTTAGCTTTGGATAGACTAAGGAAAAAGTATCCGTAAAGCGCATAATATGCTGTATTCACCAATGCCCGCTTCTGCGGAACTTGCAGCAAGATATAAGACATGGTGGTACAGATCATCAATAGACCTGACACTAAATACAAGATACATTAATTTTATGATAATTCTCGAGTCAAAATGTTTTAATAATTACCTGCGTAATGGTGGGATATTGTTGTGTTTTATTGCAATTTGACAGATCATTCACTGAGACGATGATTGAGGAAAAATACCTGTCAACTACGATCCTCACAGGAGTCTAAAAATTCATGAAATGAGCAATAATAATGTCGAGTTTTCTCATGCTCGAAACAAATTCAACAAAACGAGAAGCCTCTTTCTCCGATTTGAGAGGTTGAGAATTAATTTTCATGAACCACCATTATATATCTTCTCAAAATATTAGGTCAAATTCCTACTTCCTTGGTCTTGACATCACACCACAACATCACCAAAAGTTCGAAGATCATCAATCTTTAGCAAGAAAAAGAGGCCTAGGTATCCCCTGGCCTGGACAAGAGCAATCTAACTTTGATCTTTTAATACATGAAAGCATAATTCGACGTAAGTGATAATCTGATGCCAAATGCTCATTTTTCTCTTAATATTCAAATAAATCATTCGGTCGTTATTTCCAGAACTTCTTATGATGAAAAACACGAAACTACTTTGTTGATTTTCAAATAAATATGACTAACTGAAATTTATTCGCAGCAAATATATTTACTCTTAGTACAGCCCTTTGAACCTGACAGTTCGCATTTGGAAAATTGGAGCTTAATCAAATAATTTTCTTGTATTTTGTAATCATTGAACTTAAAAAAAAAATTGATCATTTATACACTAACATAATCAGTGTGCACTTAATCATGACTGACAAATTTTTGACCGTTCCACTCTTTAGAGCCCCAATCTCCCGCGCAAACCGTAGACACTCGCTAACCCCAATCCCTCTCCTAAAGTGTGTACGTGATTTATGAATTAGAGGCTCTAATACATTTTCGGAAAAACAAGTTTATTTTCAACAGTTCGTTCGACCAATTTGCCCCCGGTTGACGGTTACAAAATTAGCTCCATTGTCCACCGATCACACCCCATCTTCGCCGCACCGCGTCCACTCTAAAGCTTCGGATCACCGAGTTCGATGAATGGGTGCCTAGATGAAATCCTTTTCTATTCATCCGGGCACCGCTCGGATACACGAAACCGATGTGTGAGTGTGTGTGTTTTTTTTTATTCCGCGACAAACCGACCATGAACCACATGGTCTCTCTCCCTCGCCTTTCTTCTCCGGAGATTCCCGTTTCCAGGTTTCCTGCCGCCTTCGGTTGATTTACACAATCGTCTAAGCCACACGGTTAACCCTTTCCATCGACCTAGGAAGTTAAAAAAAAAAAAACGACGAAAGGGTTGAAGTACGTTTCATGTTTTTTTTTATTTCGCGTCTATCGAGCTGCAACAAGGGTGCAAGAAAGCCGTAATAGGAGAAGGATATAAAAATCAATAATTCTTTTGTAGTGTTTGTTTTCGCAGACGCGGTTCTATAGCACCGACAAAGGGATTGTGTTTTTTGTTGTTCTTTGGGATGTTTAACTTTCATCTCGAATGCTTGGTTTTCTGTTATTCCTTTTGAGCAGGATTTGGAATCGATATTTGGCTTAAGAATTCGATTTGATGGAACTGCGGTCATTCCGTCAGGTCCTCCAACACCCATCATCAAGTCTATCCACTTGCATTAATTCTCAATAAATGAACATCGTTCTAGTCGTTACGTTTGAGTGACCGTACGTAGTTGAATCCTAAAAAAAAACATAATCCTGTCAGATTTTCACCATTGGAAACAACAGTATCAAACTGACACATTTCAATTTGCTTCCGGGAGTGCAATTCCCGTAGAAAAATTTGTGCGACAGAAAAAAAAAGCTTTCTGCTTTTAACAGGATAACAATTGAGCAACGGAAGCTAACCCTAAGAGGGTCTGACAAGAGCAAAAAACAGGACACCCATCTAAATCAGATCACAATGAGGGGGTAAAATAATAATGTTCTTTCAGGAGCCCCGTAAAAAAACGATCTGGTTTGAACATAATATCAGGGTGTCATTTTTTTTTCACTTTAAATCAAAAAAAAAACAGGACCATCTATTATGATGTAACGATGAAATCGAGCGTGGTGAGTTGAAAATGTGACTTGAAAAAATAACTTTGAATCATAATAGCGTCGCAGCAATTGTGTCGTTTCCGGTTTTGATTTCTGACAGATAAAAGTTAAAATTGTTGAATTTATTGTTGTGTTTTTTTCGGTGGTAGCAAATCACATGATTTGTTTCAGACATCTGCAGGCAGGATTTTGAGAAGTAAAAAATTAAACTATCGGTAATTTTTTAAAAATATATTTCCATTATAAAATGTGATAATCTAATACATGCAAGGAAGAGGTTCTAGGGAAGACAATGTTAGTCTCCCACCCCGAGTTCAGATTTACGGTGACGAAATCGAGGTGGTCGATGAGTTCGTTTATTTGGGCTCAGAAGAGAATCATCATAATCATCATCAAATTTGGTGTAGTGGTAAGCGTGATTACCTCTCACCCCAGCAGACCTGGGTTCAATCCCAGTCGGTGCCGCCGAGATGTTCTGAGGCATAACATCTCTGATCACGCCTTCCTTCGGATGGGAAGTAAAGCCGTTGGTCCCCGGTTCATGAGTTGATGGGTCGATAGGTAGGGTCCAGGTGTGGGAGCTGCCTTCCTGGCACGTCGGTAGCATTGGTGCTCAGCACGGAAAACAAGATCGACGGAAAAAACAAACTAAAGGAAAAAAAAAAATCATCAAATTCAAAGACGCATTATGGCAGGGTATCGTGCCTACTTTGGACTCCGGAAGACGCTCCGGCCGAATAAAATTCTCCGCCGCGCGAAGTTGACTATATACAAGACGCTGATTAAACCGATGGTCCTCTACGGCCACGAGAACTGGACTATGCTCGTGGTGTTTTCGAACGGAAGCTGTTGCGTACCATCTACGCTGGAGTGCAGATGGATGACGGAACGTGGAGGAGGCGAATGAACCACGCATTGCACCAGCTGCTGGGAAAACCATTCATCGTCCACATTGCAAAAATTGGGTGACTACGGTGGGCTGGGCACGTCGTAAGAATACCGCACGACCTGCGGACCCTTCGCAGATTACGAGGCTGGCGAAGTGTGGCCATTGATCGAGTAGAGTGGAGACGACTTCTTCGGATAGCAGAGGACAATAAGGCTTTAGCCTGATTGGTAAGGTAAGTATCATTTATACAGTATGCAAAAAAAAGTTTATCCACCCCCCTACCAATTTACATTTTTTTTTGTTTTTCTGGTGAAAATCAGTTTAATTTTATGATTCTTCCTCCATGATTTATCAATTTATGTTTATTTATCACATTGCCATTGAAAATACGGCGTTTATATCTTTTCTTGAGATTTCATGTGATAAATTACGAAAAATGGTAAAGAATTACGCAAAAAAAGTTTATCCACCCCCAAAACGGATACTATGACTTAAATGTGTTTTACAGAGTTTTAGTGTGTATTCTGCAACTTTATCGAATGTAAACATTGTGTCTATCTGTCATTTAGTGCTCTTGAAGTTTTCGTGCTCAAATTTTCAGTTTTGTGTTCAAAATTGGAAGTTATTTGTTTCAAAATGCCCAAAAAAGCACAAATTTCGATCAGTATCCGAAATTTGATTATTGAACATCACAAAACTGGCAAAAGCTACCGTGATATTGCCGATATTGTCCAGCTTCACAAAGATACGGTCGCTAGGATTGTGCAGATGTACAAAAAGCGTGGTTCTATCTCACCAGCTAAGCGATCGGGGCTTCCTTCAAAGACAACTGACCGAATTGACAGAGCTATCGTGAAGAAGGCGGAGCTGGGCCAGGGACTATCAGCTCCGAAAATTGCGAAACAGATTGAAAGCGATTTTTCCATTCAACTGACATCACAATCCGTACAAAATCGTCTTCATAAGAAAAGTCTTAGAGGCAAAGTAGCTCTTAAGAAACCATGGTTGTCCGCAATATATATCAAAAAAGATTGAAGTGGGCCCAGGACCACATTTTATGGACCACTCCCACTCTATAGACGGAACAGGTTTGGTCATTTTCTGCAGGTGTACTTGCTGATGATATGTTCGTTGTTCTTGCCTCCACTGCTGATGAATGCGCTGTTGCTGTTGATGTGTATTCTACTGGTGTGAGTTTCGTAAATTAGATTTATCCGTATTAAGTCATTTCATAGCGAAACGATATAGTGGTTCTCAGAATTTCGTAAAAATGGGTAGTTTTGGTCCTATCACAAAATATTAGATACGTATTTTTATTTTATTTTGTCATTAGGGTGACCATTTCCATGTTTGGGTGGTCCTAAAAATCGATTTTTTACTGAGCGATCTTTTGTAAAGCTTTTGAACAATATGAGACTGTGGCATCTGATTCACCAAATCTTTTTTAAACAGATAATTGTAGAATAGCTACAATTTCCTACAGTCATTTTAGTTTTTAATATATTCTAAAAACTAATTTAGCTCTAGAAAATTGTAGTTATTGATTTTTTAGAATCAGATGCCACTAACTTATATTGTTCAAAACCTTTGGAAAGGTTCACTTTGTATGAATTTCCCCAGACATGTATGAAAGCAGTAGTGCTTTCGGCGCGCGGCGTTGAATATTTTTCTCCAGTACATAACGAAAGGCTGCCTGCATCCATAGAACAAGGAAGAAGCTGCACCGCTATTGATCGGAATCAGTAGCTCTTCGTGAGTCGCTGTGGGTCATCTATGTCAAGCGCGTCTTACTAAAGAGTATAAACAGAGAGAACTCCGCTCAAATTCCTATTCCTACACTAAACACAAGCTCCTGCTGCAGTTATCAAATAAGATTCATTATATAAGACCATGTAGTCCTAAGTCAACATTGCGTACAACCCCATAGGGGTGTCCCTTGTAGTTTTTCCACTAAAAATAATCGCACCTCGTTTGTACCTCATTGCATTCGATATTTCCACTGCACAAAGTTCAGATACGGAATCTAGGATATCCCAGTAATCTGAAGGGATTTTGGGATAAGAATTTGAATAAGAAAGTCTTCTAATCCGAATTTATAAGGAATTCCCAACACAAAATTTTGGGAAAAAATGATAAATAAAAAAATATTACTGTGGAGAAATGCAAGAGAAACTAATCCTGCTTTATAGAAATTCTGGAGTAGACGGACATTTTTAGGAGAATTTCATTGAATTTCTGGAGATAATTCTAACGTGTATTCCAAGGACAGTTAAAAAAGAGCTTCAAGAAAATTCAAAGAAAAGTTCAAAGAAAACATGGAAGAGTATTCGAAGAAAATCATGATAGAAGTTCATGAATTTTATTGTTCAAATAATTTGGGCAGAATTTAAAGGAAAATATTAGTAGAACTCAAATACATTTCCGAGTAAGGTTCCAGGACCATTTTGAAATAAATGTCATGTCAACTCTAAGTGACTCGGGTATTCCCAAAGGGTATTGAGCTGAGGTAAGTTGAATTGTGGTAAGGCGAGGAGTAGTGAAGTGAGGTGAGGTATTTTTTTTTATAATTACGTAATTTTATAAGGCACAATAAAATAAACTATACAGTGCCAAGATTTCTTGTTAACAATACAATACATCCTAAAATTATATTTATTAGGTACAATACAAAAAGAACATGTTATCTTCCTCCATAAGAACGGGATTCACTTGCAGTGCTTTCAAGGAATGGTAACATCGCCAAAAGGGACATAGCGCGTCCACTGTAAAAATGGATGCAAATCGTGTTCTTCACTCACACACTCATTGCAAAACTGTTGTTTTTCAAGATCGACGACCCATCGACCGAAAGAACTGCAGATGAAGAACAATGAGCACCACACAATGGTTGCTGCCGAGTATACAAACGATCGCGTGATACACATCGAGAGGTATATCTGCTCATCTCGACAGTTTAGAGAACACTGAAGTGAGGTGATAGTGAGAAGATAAGGTAAATTGAGTAGAGTAGAGGTGAACTGAGAAAAGGTATGCTAAATTGAGGTGAAGTTAGATGAGGTAAGGTGTGAATATTTGAGGTTAGGTGAATTAAGGTTAGGTAAATTAAGGTTAGGTAAGGTGAATTTAGGTGACACGAGAGATGGTGTGGGTAAGCTTCGGCTCGAGGGTTCTCAGCTTGACTGCCAATTCCCCCTATAGGAATGCCAAACGAGAGTACGGCCAATTCTTTCCCTGTGAAGGCATGCCAAATTCGATATCTCAGTCTTAGGTAGACTACTTCATTATCCTGAAAAGGACTGTTGGTTGAGCTGCTGTCGGGAGAGTGAAAAGTACGATTTTACTATAATCGATTTATTCTCCGATGTAGACTGTATGGATTTAAATCCTCAAAAAATACTATTGTTTTCTCGAGTCCTGTATATTTTTTGTTGCCGTAATCGTTTGACCCCAGATGCACGGAATATGAGTGAAATTACTATGTTTCGCTATCTTGGCGACCAATTCTACCTATGGGAATGCTAAACAGGAGTACTATCAATTCCTTCCCTGTTAGGGAATGCCAGGTTAAATATCTCAGTCTTGGATGAACTTCTACTTCATAGTCCTGAAAAGGTCAAAATTATCTCAAAATAATGAAATTGTTATACATATGACTATAAGTTGTGAAAACTCTTCTAAAACATCAAATAATTAGAATTATTGAATCAACATTGGTTACCAGTGCGTATGAAATTACCACGAATTATTATATGCTGATTACAAACTTATACAATCCTACACAATGATTACATGCTTATACAATTATACCGTAATTACATACTTCGTGCTGCATCGACTAAGAACTGTTAGCGCAGCAAAAGATTCCAACATTGGGCTCTTATCTTCAAAGTATGATCTGGAATAAGAAAACTCAAATTGCGGGAAGTATTGTTCACGTTCAGCGACACAACAAGTATTAAGGGTTTTCTGGAACAATTTCACGAGCAAATTTGCTGTCATGAGCTTTCAACTTAAACGATATACAATGGATCGAACGAATCGGGATTGATTTTTAAAATGTTGCCGTCAGAATCGTTTGTTGGTTCGATTGATAAAAATGCTCCAGGGCGTAACATGATCAAGCAAAGGATTACATTCATGCCGTGTTCTAATGTTATGACAAATAACAAACTGCGATTGGTGGTTATTGGAAAATCCCATAACCCCAGAGCATTAAACAATGTTTAAAATTCCGTAACAAGAATGGCTGGATGACAGGTGAGTTGTTCCAAACCGTATCCATAATAACTTTGTTCCAGGAGTTCGATGTTTTGCTGCTGAACAACTGATAACTGTTCAGCTCTCATCTAAACGATGAACTCAACTGCCAACGTAACCGTTGTAATTCAATCGATGGATCAAAATATGATCCAAAATATTAAACTACGCTACCAAGAAATACTCTTGGTCCGTGTGATGGCCTGCGACAACACTGATGAAGGTTTGAAGCAGATCTTGTTGATAGAAGTGTGTTATTGGGTACATGTAGCCTGGGCAGAATTACACGACGATGTGATTCAGGAATCATGGATGAAAATTGGTCTATTGGTAGGAGGAAAATTTGTTCATGAAGATGGCGTTCCATTGGCGCAAATAATGGACTGGAGCAATAATCATGACGACACCGTGATCGCCCACAATGTGGAAAAACGGTATGCTTGTAAAGCTCATACAGATGGCGATATTTTGAAACTTGTGATGAATGATCAGCAGGTAATTAATAAAGAACAGTCAGAAGATCCGAAGCAAAATGAGTCTCATACCTCCGAATTCAGCGAATGCGAACGCTTCCACGCGAACAAGTTGGACTCAATAAGAATGTTCGATAAATAATTGATTGAGCTGAAGCATCGTCCGTTTCAATTTACGATGTTATTTATCGTCGTCGAATTCGAGAATTTGAGATTACGAAGTATCTTGAACATGGAAAGTAAATTAAAACTTTTATGTTCAATGGATTTTTAATACACTGTGCAATGTTCTTTTTTATTATCGGAGAATAATTGTTGTTGAACATGAAGCAATACTAATACTACTAGTTGGGAAACAGGGAGTAAAAGCTACAATTGATCTTTTAAACGGAGAAACTATATGAGTGTAAATCTATTAAAAGATAAAGGGTACACCGGTTGAAATGCACTTAAATGAATGAGCACTTAAAATCGTTAATTGTTCATTTTACCCCGTATGACCATTTTACCCGCACTTCCCCTAGCATTAAAATTTCAACTAAGGGTACGAATAAAAGAGCAAAAAGTTTGAGAATCAATGTTTAAAAACTTTAAAGTTTTAGTGTAATATGGAGGCTGAAAAAATCGGGAAAATAGCTAGCTGACAAAATCAGGGGTAGACAAAATCATTCTTCTTCTTCTTCTTCTTCGCATTTCAAGCTTATTGCATATCGTATATAAGCTTATTGCGTGCCTTCAACTTAGTGTTCTAGATGCACTTCCACAGTTATTAATTGAGAGCTTTCGATGCCTGTACCCTTTTTGCATTGGTATAATTGTGTGGCAAGTCCAATCATACTTCTATGCCCAGGGAAGTCGAGAAATGTTCCAACCCGAAAAATTCCTAGACCGAACCGGGAATCGAACCCAACCACCTCCAGCATGGTCTTGATTTGTAGCTGCGCCTTTACCGACTGAGCTAAGGGAGGCCCCATCTAAGGGTAAGGGTAGCCAAAATCAGGAGCTGACAAAATCGGGAAAGCACTGTATTAAGAAGATACTGAGAAGTACAGCACACATA
The DNA here is from genome assembly GCF_037179485.1 of Ochlerotatus camptorhynchus. Lineage (NCBI taxonomy): Eukaryota > Metazoa > Arthropoda > Insecta > Diptera > Culicidae > Ochlerotatus > Ochlerotatus camptorhynchus. Next base: position 1,412,464 of record NW_027040576.1, read on the forward strand.
ATCGGAAGGACACGTATGTATGAGAAAATTTGCGAAACAATCTACGGCAACCGGTGGGATTTGAACCAAATTCAGTACACCAGGAACATTTCCAATTATACTACAGGATCCGCTTAACGATACATGAATCTTTTGCTAATGAACATGTAGCCTTCAAATCCTTGCCCACTACCGCATTTTATTCGCAAACGTTCTCTAATATACACTACCGCATTTTATTCGCAAACGTTCTCTAATATACACTAGGGTGGTACAACATATCGATTTTGCTACACCAAGCTCAGGTCCTGATCATTATTCCAACATTTAAAGTAATTTAGCTGCGAACTCATACTGCACTGGTCCTTTGAAGTTCATCTGGGAATTATTATGAGTGACTTTCTGTTCTCCTCATCCTAGCCCCTCTCCATATGGTTGCTATCTGTACTTATACAGTTTTTTTTCTCAGCTACGACTTTGCTGAAGATCGATAATTTTAACCACCCTAATATACACGCTTGTCTCCTTTCGATCATGTCAAGCTGAACATTGCATTAGGTCCTAAGTAACATTGATCGATTCTCTTCGTCGACTTTCTCTTTCGTTAATAACTTGATCCCAGAACTGTTTCTTGCTATGTTTGTCGTATTAGATGCTATATAAAAGCTTCTTTTATCGATCTGTGTGCTGAAAATACCTGCGAATGTCTTGACATGGCTGTGGGGATGCAAAGAGAAAGTCGACGAAGAGAATCTGTCAATGTTACTTATGACCTAATGCAATGTTCAGCTTGATGTGTGCCTGTACCGCTCTTGCTTCTCAGATCAGTAGACGATGAACAAATACAGCTCTATTGACTTGTGTAAAATATCTTGACGTTTCTCAATTAAATCTCGCGTAACATTTTAAAAATGCCTATCATCCTTGATCGATTCTCTTCATCGACCTTCTCTTTGGTTTACCACGGCAACACAAACAAATTTCTCGCTAAGCTCGCACCACAGTTCAACAGAAGATGATGCTTCTGAAACAACACACTGAATGGGAAATTCATTTGCAGTCGGGTTATTCTCGAAGGAAAGAATCGGTGAGGCCCTTTTCTCGTGTGAATTTCCCCTTTCAGTGTGTTGTTTCAGGCGCAAGCTAACCTCATCTTCTGTCGAACTGTGCTGCGAGCTTAGCGAGGAATTCGTTTATGTTGCCGTGATAAACCAAAGAGAAAGTCGATGAAGAGAATCGATCAACGAGGATAGGCCCTTTTCAAATGTTACGCGAGAAAATTGATTGAAGCGCACTGTAACCTAACTACCGTACAGTGGTGCCAAGGGTATCCAAACACGCGCTTTTCTATTTACGCTGAAACGGTTGATTAAAGGTACTAGATGTCTTCTGAGAAGCTTCTCATGTTACAACACTCCTTCTTATGGCGAAAGATAATTAAAGATTAATCCATCTAAAAGTGAGATGCAAAATTTATTTTTTTAGTATGATGAGATACAAAATAATTGTGTTGGGCAAAGCTGTAGAAAATATTACTGTGAACAACTTTGCAGAAGACTACAACTTTCTAGTTCTTATAGCTGCTGAGATATAAAGGTTGCTTTGTGGAGACATCGTTAAAATCAATTTTGTATCTGTAACTTTTTCTACAATATTTCTACATGTTTTGCATATTTTACAAAGATGTTAGAAATATCAAATTACATATCTTTTCAGCAGACTGCAAATTGCTATCATTAATATTTGAAAATTTTATTTACATTTTTTGGTTGAAAATTGCCCAACTTCCAATACCAATAACTTCTAAACGGGAAAAAATGAGCAGGCCATTCTTCGAGCAATTGAAAGTACAAGAAAATGCAATAAAATGGTGAAGAAACCAGACCGCCCCCACGCCCTTAACCGAAATACTTACATCGAAACTTGTCACTTTTCAGAATTTTGTGAAACCACGGGACTGTTATCGAGTAGGTGTGAAAAGGGGCATACAAATGGATAACCAAGCAACCTGGGTTATTTCTAGTGACTAACAAAATGACTCGAGATCAAAACCAGACCACCCTCAAACGAGCCTTAACTGAATTGCTTATGTACTTTAAATATTTTTCGAACTACCGAAAAACAAAAGTGAGGTGTGTCATTCATAATGGATACAAAAAGGAAGTGCTGGTAGAGGAAAATATGCAGGACAACAAACAGACAATTAACGGTTTCCATGATTTACCACCTCTGATAGCGATGACTATGCTTCCACCTAGTTTGTCTGCTCAGAGCTGCAAATGACGTTCGATATAATTATTTACATCATCGTTTTGAATGATTTGCGTTAAGGGGCTGAACCAATTCCAAATGCATTTTAATTTAAGATGACTATCATTCTGCAGAGAGCAATATGGATTCCAACTGAAGGCCCTATCCTTTCTCATAACAATGTTCATTCTCTAAAATCATCTGATTTCAAAACAACCGTCATCCGGTTGCAGCTATCATTCGAAAAGGCGATTTCGATGTTTCGATTTGAATAGTCTGAGGTTTCATTCGAACAGAGGACGGTGGTTTGGTGCAGTGTAGGCCTCACTCCTTACCGCCGGAACATATTGATGCTTTGCATCAGAGATGTTAGGGGGTGAGCACATTTCAAGGTAAACAATAAATTAGGTCCTAAGTAACATTGACAGATTATCTTCGTCAACCTTCTCTTCGCATCCTCACGGTTATTCCTAGCTAATTTAAGCACATAGATCGATGAAACAAATTATTTTATACGGCGAACACGATTAGAAACGGTTCAGTACCCAGACTAATAATGAAAGAGAAAGTCCATGAAGGACATCGTACAATTTTACTTAGGACCTAATGCAATGTTCAGATTTATTGTGTCACTCACTAGACCACATAAATTTTTGATCACAAATCACTTGACCTCGTATGGGAATCATCATTACAAACGTATCGTCTGACATTGGCCTGAATATTCTAATTACATGCCATCGTTGAAATTTTGATATGTAAGAAGAGACAGATCACACCATAAATGCATCAAATTCAGGATTTTTCAAATGGAATCGATTTATTATTTCAGAACTAATTTCATTCATAGCTAAGATTGCTCTCGGGGAAATTGTGCCTAAGATTGGTCTGTGACCAGAACCTGAAAATTAGCGAATATCAATTTTCAATATTATACGAGAAAGGCACATACATATAGGGTAACCAACTGATTTTGGACCCCTAGAGGAAGTGACATCACGTTTATGTCAAAATAATATTATTTGATTATTATTATTATGCAATTTACATGCGGTTGTGTTCGAAAGCTACTCATCTTGGATGTAAAATGTCACTAGGTGTTTTATTTATTGATATATACTCGAAAAATAATTCTTTTCACATCATGATATTAACATATTTTGGACCCTTCCACTTGATTTTGGACAGTGTCAATAATATGTTTTGGACACACTGAATGGGAACGAATATATGTTGGACATGCTGAAATTCTTTCAACCTATGAGCCTAAAATTAATTACGACGGTCACTTTTTCCTATCTCGCATTTGTTAGGTCCGTCTAGGTGGGAAAATTTTCAAAGAAGGTGCCGTAAAACGGGGTGAAATTGATCAGCGGGGTGAATTTGATCGCTGAGTATACCCAATATTGTACTTATGCATAATATTTTTACAATGTATACAAAGATACATTCGTACGCTTAGTAACGAAAAACATGTTACACATGAAAAAATACCACGAGAAATTTCAGCGATCAATTTTGCCCCGCTGATCAATTACACCCCGTTTTACGGTATGCATAAAAGTTAACCCCCCGTTACTCGCGCTGTTGTACTTTGTACAACACATATGAGTTTTCCATTGCCATTTTGTTGCTGCCAATCGATCTGAAACCAACTTGTATTCCTCAAAAAACTTGTTTTGAACTAAAAAATCTAAACTTTGTTTACAATTAACCCCCAAAATGCGGATAATAGAGAAAATGTAAATGGAAACCGCGTAAACGGTGTCCATACTACGTGGGATTGACTTAAATGGTTACAACATGGAATATCTCGAGATCCTGATCAGATAGAAAGTAAATGCCTTCAGCAAAGTTGTTCAGGAAGTCAAGCTCTTTTCGTTGGTGGAGTAGTTCAGAAATTTCACACTACGACGCGCTAGTATATACGTGTATTTCTCGCATATACAATAGCTCGAGTTCTTGACCAGCTAGAAAGTTACTGTATTGGGCAAACTTGTTCAGGGGGTCAAGACTTTTCGACTGGTAGACAGTAGTTCAGAATTTTCTCACCACGTGGCGTTTGTATACATATACACTTCTCGCGTATGACATATCTCGAGATCCTGACCAAATAGAAAGTTACAGTCTTTGAAAAAGTTGTTCAGGAGGTCAAAGCCTATTGCTTGGTGTAGAATAGTTCAGAATTTTCTCACTATGTAGTTCTAGTATACACGTTAAATTCTCTCATATAAAATATCTAGAGAGCATGACAAGATAGAATGTTACTGTCTTGGGCAAAGTTGTTCAGGGGATCAAGGCCTTTTGGCTAGTGGACGGTAGTTCAGAATATTTCACTTCATGGTACTAGTATATACGTGCAATTCTCGCATATGATATATCTCAAGACCTGCTAAAAATGTACTGTAATCAGCAAAGTTGTCCAGGAGATCAAACCCTATCGTTGGTGGAAATTACATAATTTTCTCACTAGGTGACGTTGAAAGACACGTGAAATCCTTGCATATAAAATATCTCTGAATGACCCACATACTAGTGCCACGTAAAGGGAAAATTCTGAATTACTGTACACCAACGAAAAGATCCTAACATCCTGAACAACTTTGCCGAAGACAGTAATTTTCTGTCTGGTCAGGATCTAGAGATATTTTATATGCGAGAATTCCTCATGTATACTAGCGTTGCAAAGTGAGAAAACTCTGAACCTAAATCCACTAGCAAAAAGGCCTTGACTTGCCGAAGACAGTAACTTTTTATATGATCAGAATTTCGAGATATTTTATATGAGAATTTCACGTATATACTAGCACCATATAGTGAAAAAATTCTGAACTATAGGCTTTGAACTCCTGAACAACTGTTTCGAAGACAGTAACTTTCTATCTTGTCAGGATTTCGAGATATATCACATGCGAGAACTTCACATGTATACTAGCGCTATATAGTGAGTAAATTTTGAACTACTGTCCACCAGCAAAAAGGTTATGATCTCTAGAACTACTTTGGCAAAGACAGTAACTTTCTATCTGGTCAGGATCTCGAGATATTCCATGTTGTAACCAATTAAGTCAGAACCCTCGTAGTATGGACACCATTTACGCGGTTTCCATTTACATTTTCTCTATTATCCGCATATTTTGGGGGTTAACTGTAATAAATATTTAGCTTGTTTAGTTAAAAGCAAGTTTTTTGAGGAATACTCGTTGATTTCAGATCGATTGGTGGCTCGGCTGCAAAATGGAAATGGAAAACTCACACTGTTGTACAAAGTACAACGCGTGAGTACTCGTGTTACAAAAGTTGGCGCGAGTAACGGAGGAAATATATTTAATATAACATAAGGAAACAACTGATCATACCATAAAAAAATCATTCAGAAGTAAATCTTAATACGTAGACCTGACTGTATGCTTGCAGTCCATATTATTTATTGTATGGGCTGTTCATAAACTACGTAGACGGTTTTTGAGAGATTTCAACCCCCTGTCCGTAGAAGACAGTCTCAAACACAAAATTTAAAAAAATGTATGGACCGTAGACATCTGCCAAGCGCTCCCACCCCCCTAAAGCGTTTACGTAGTTTATGAACAGCCCCTTAGTTAAATGCGTTTGGGAGATAGGAAAACTTTTGTGGAAAACTAGGAACTAGGAAAACTAGGAAAACTCAGAGTGGACCACTCTACGTTTTTTGCCGTTTTTCCCATTTTGAATCGCCTGATAAACAAGAAATATATTTAAAAACAATGAATTCATATAATTTTGATTGATTTACTTACCAATTTAATCAGAAATCTGAGATAGTAGCACGATCGACCAACCGGATTTTTTTTTGTCGCTCTTTTGATGATTCTCATTTGATGTGTCCAAAATAAGTTGGTAACATTTTTTTACGATCTTTTTTGGACACTTTTTATTTAATACTTTTTAAGTAAAATCTTAAGGTGAAATCTTTATAAACCCGTGAAATACATCTTCCAAAGTCAGATAAACTGATTTGATAAAAAAAATCATTGAATTGTATATTTTAGACCAAATTTAAAACAAGTACACTAACGCCGATTCCTCTTGACAAACGTCGAAACATGAAACTTTTTCGATAACATTTTCTAAAACTGCATAAATTGAGCAATTGTTAGCAATTTGAGGTGAACATATGATCTTGAGACATAGCAAGTAATTAAAAGAATGTAATTACAACATCAACCCAGATGAATTTGAAGAAACTAGACAGTAAGCGAGGAAAATATATGAAAAGGGTCCAAAATATGTAGGGGTCTAATTCAAGTTGGTTACCCTATATCGATTGAGGTTGAATGGTAAAAAAAAGATTAATAATTTTCTTAACTTACTTTCCTAAATTAACCGTTGTGGTTACAGAACACTACGCTGTAGGCAATTTTGGCAGTCATATTTATTATCATCATAAAAACCCTTCATGATCTCGTAAAAAAAAAAAAGATTGACAGCTATGCTAATCGTAGTGAGCTCTTTCTTTCACATATCACTTCAACAAACAGGTAGAGGAAGGTATCAAATCTGCCTCATCGTCGGCTGCACACGCCGATGCACCTATAACAGGTTCTGACAGCACCCGTTGATTCGCCACGTCAACAGTTCCATATGGCAAATACTACCTATACGAACGCTTGCGGATTTGCACTTCTCGGACAGACTGGGCCAACAATTTTAAGGGCCTCGGAACCGATCAGGTTACAACAGCATGAGCTGTTGCCGGAATGCACCTTTCCCATTCACTTTCTGGCATGGCACGGCTATAAAACCGAGTGACTGACTGACTGACTGACTGACTGACAAAATGTGACCACATGTTCTGCAGTGAGCGGCTTTGTGTATTTTTCGGGCAGTCAAGCTCGTGCCGGAGGAATGAGGAAGAAGACCATCCATCCAGGTATTATGACGAGAGGTTCTAATTTGCTGAAAATTATACGTTACGGCGATTCTCCAATTAGACGGATGGATTAGTTTCAATCAAGCGTTTTTCGGGTGAGCCGTTGATCGTGTTTTCAGTTCTCTGTGCATGCGATTATTATTTTGGTTGGTGCTTCTGTAGATTTTTTTTTTGATCGCCATCTCTTTCATTTGGACGCGGTCTATCACTTTTGGTTATAAATTTAATTGCCCATCGATGAAAAGCTGCTCATAAATTATCACTCAACCATCGAACAGGCATGGCAGGCAGCAATAGGGAGCTTTGTTAGGTGGTTATCCGAAGATTTCCTGACGTTGGTCTGAGTATCTTTAAAATTATGCATCTGAATCTTTGAACTAATGCAGCAGGCTCCAAATCACTTGCTGTCACCCTGCTGCAAACGAGCAAATGGTATTCAGCTGCAACTTTTTACGAACTTGTTCGTGACTTATCATGGATTATGATTTAATTAAAAAAGAATTCCGAAGCTCTCCAAGCGCCCATACACCCACTTCCACGCCAGCCTGAAAAGTTCATTAAAACTCGGTAGCTGTACAGGATTCTTGCCCCAGCACTTGATTACGTCCACTTTCCCTTTTTTCCCGGAGCGTCCCCGGCGAGCAACCAATTTAAATTTCATCCACTTGACGCTCCACTCTGTTGACATGCTGCCTCTCGTGAGCGCTATCAACTTTAAAATTTTAATTAACAGCTTCAATTAAAAACAAAAAAAGGACGAAACCAGTGCGAATGCGAGATGAAAATGGTAGATGGAACAGACGGGACGACGCAAAAAATCGATTTTCTCCTTACGTCCCCCACCCGGCGAGAGTCACAGGCAGCCACACAATCCTTTCGTGCAGACATTTTTTCGCCCTTGTTTTCCACGGGTTGAACTTTCCGGGAAGAAGTTTTTCGCTCTGGGTAGGACAAAGTGCGACGCTTTCTCGAGAGGCATATATTTCAGCGCTAAGTAAAATTATGCATCACGCGGAAATAAATTACCCCTTTTTCCTTGGAAGAAAGAGGATGCTCATTTCGGTTGAAACGAGAGTCACGCTTTTCCGGTTGGGTGCTGATGAAAGTAATGTACCTACTGCGGGCTGGCAGTGAAATCGATAAAACTCAACAAGCAAGGGTTTTAATTTCTTTAATGCACTCTCGCACTAGAGCGTCTTGAAGACTTTTTGGAATGTGATTTGGGTAAGTGGAAAGAACTGGAGATGTTGGTTTTGCTCTTCCCGTCGTTTGGGAGGAAGTTTATAGCTTAAGTGCATTGGCATTAATTGAGATTTTTCAGTAAAGTTACCAAAATTACACACTACGAAATAGTTATTTAAATTTTGGTTCCCTGAGACCGACACGAACTCATAATTTTACATGAAATGATTGCTTACGTTCAATGATTTACGTCCAATATGGATTACGTCTCGTGTAAAAGTACACACACAATTATCTACACGGTGAAGCTACGTTAAAAATCACGTAAGTTCTCAATTATACTCAGTTATACGTGACCCACGTAGAATGTATGTGATGTCCCTTGAATTTCACATAGAGTTCCTTTTCAACACACCTGCATAATCAATAAAATTGTACGTGATTTTCTCACAACACTGAGTCTTTGTGCGTTTCACGTAAAAATTATGTGATTTCCACAACTAAAAAGTAGAAGGTTGTATCCAAGACACGACCGTAGATTTTACGTGGGATTTCGAAAGGTAGTTTTGATGTCACATCAAAAGTACAGTATATATTAAATTAGTTTCTTAACTCGTTATCAGTGAAAAAGTTCGATACGTTGACATTCGGAAGCAATTTGAGAGTTCTGTTTGTGAGGTGCTCTGTCGATGTCCATGTAGTACAAGCCAATCCTGGACGATATGTCTTGGATACAAGCTCTTACTCTTTAGTTAACTCTTTTATTAGTCATTTGTGGTCCTTAAAAGGACCGATGGTTTGGAAGCTTGGAAGTCAGTGAAAATGTGTCCTCGGTGTTCTTGGAGATGATAGCGGTGCGGAAATGAAATAGGTATTAGGGAAAACACATCAATCACAGAATCTGAGCCTACCGGACGGTACCTACGTTTATGCTTTTTAAGCCTCTTGTTTTTTCAAAGATTTTTATTTGGCATAACTTTCTTAATTGGCGAATCACGGCAAAGCTAAAACTAGTCATACGACACCTAGTTTTAAGATATGCAATTACAAAAATGATGAAGTACTAAAAAAAATTTCAGGTGGTTCAACAGATATCAAAACGTCATTACCATTTTCACCCACTCGCCATCTGTGAGTCAATGGTCACTTTGATTCTTCAATAGGAAGGGCTTGCATCAAAAGGCATAAAGATAGGTACGGTCTGGTAGGCTCAGTGCTTGCTATCAATATTCAGTGACTCTTTTAGAGAAACCACTTTTCCCATCACGGAAACGCCTCGCTATCTTATGTCAAAATTACGCATTTTCGTGCACAGAACTTTTGGTTTATTCAATAGACAAAAAAAATGATTGGAGGAATTTCTTGCTAAACTTTTCCAATCGCGAGATATTTGCGATCAATCATATAGATTCAACAATTTTTAACCGTTTCCAGCGTCCTGAAGTAAACCTTACAAAGTGTATCTGGTCATTTGACATGGTCATGTGGTATTCGGTCATAACGAAAATTTTTATGTACCACTTCAATACTTGACGCATTTCACCACAAACGTTTGGTTGCTGCGTACATTATCAAAGAGCTTTGGGGGTGATGTGGCTGGCAGCAAGGCAAGCAATGGCATTCCCAGGTATTTTCAGCACACAGATCGATAAAGCTTTTATCTAGCATCTATCACAACAAACACAAAAAGAAATGATTATGTGCTCAAGTTATTAACGAAAGAGAAAGTCGACGAAGAGAACCGATCAATGTTACTTAGGATCTAATGCAATGTTCAGCTTGAAATGTTCAAAAATACCCTTTATCAAATTTGTCGTGATGGTTGAGAAATGCTGAGCTATTACCCGAGCAAAATCCAGCATCAAAATGACAGCAAATTGAAATCAAGTTTTGATAGTTTGATTCCAGTTTACGCAATTGACAAATTTGATCCCAAATTTTGTTTTCATTTTGCTCTTCAAAAACATGTTGTTGCGGTTTTGTTTTCATTGCCTTAGCATAACATCAAATTGAATACTTGTTTTATTATCAACTGGACAAATTGATATCAAATTAAGTTTTGAGTTTGCTCTCAGTGATAGCAGAAATAGTTCCCAATGTGATGTCACAGGAAGATTTCTTTGCTCTCAATTTTGAAATTTTTACCGTTAAAACGACCAAAACGACAAAAACCTGAGTAATCATTATCAGCGAAATCACAACATCAAATTTAGATTTCAATTTGATCTCAGGCTTTGCGCGGGTAGGGTGATGCGCTCTGCATGGATGGCCCACAGCAACTCACGAAGATCGATCCCGATCAGTAGCGGTGAGGCTTCTTCCTCATTGTTCGGTGAATGGACGCACATGTGGGCTGCAGCTCGCTGCTTGTGGGCAGCCTTTCGTTGTGTACAATGTTCAACACTACGTGTCGAATAAACTGCTGCTGCTGCTGCTGCTCACTACCGACCACACACCACCACACATGGTGATTGAATAAGCACAAAGCACTGTTCAGGAAGACAGGATCGAATTCGATTTTGAAATCTGTGTTAGGGAATGCGCTGTTTGCAGGCAATCGGTGATAATTTTGATCACTATTACAACAGTTGGACATTTGTGTAATTATCAGCAGTGATCTATTGAAAATTAATAAAGTGTTCAATTTAACAGATTCATAGCAAAATTTCTAATCGATTGGCTTGTTTAAAATTAAAATCCATCCGCTATTGACAGAGTTATATGTGGTCAATACCTGACCACTTTTCGTAATTCGGTCAATTTTGGTTTTTTTGAAATTGCACCCCCAATATGTTGCCGAAAGACGTAATCCTACGTCAAAAAAGAGTGGTACGTACACTCAGAGCGCTGCAAATCAAGGCGGCATCATGATGTACTTTTGGTCGGTATTCTGTAGTGGCAAGATGTAAGTATAACGAAAATTTGAGAGCTTGCGGCAGGTGTGTTACAGGGATTGTTTAAAGGGTTTTACGGCTCTTTCAGTCTTTTTTAGTGTAGCAAAAACGTTATATTGCTTCAACTCTCCGACGTTTCGGTGATATATTTCACCATATATTCATCATTAAATCCTTGAAAATGGTGAAATATATCACCAAAACGTCAGAGAGTTGAAGCAATATAACGTTTTTGTCGCACTAAAAAGACTGAAAGATCCGTAACACCCTTTAATCAATCCCTGTAAGTACAACATTATGGATTATTTTATTCTCTTTAACAAAAGCAAACTGTCTGTTTCATTGTGCTCAACAGAATGTCAAGATGTCAAGCTGTCCATCAGTTTCTTCCTCTAAGCAAAAAAGTATCTCGGCCCATCTCTATGATCGTCCAGATTGTTTCTGATACGTATGGAATATTAAAAAAAATGTGATGAGGTGTATTAAGAAAATTGGAATAAATTAAAAAAAATATTATTAAATTACACTACTATGAAAACAGTTAAGATTGTATCTAAATTTTAAGGAAATATTTGTATAAACAGTGTCAAATATTGATACTAGAATCGCAAACGAAGTGACAGACGACTAACTGGCGAAGAAATCAATTAAAATAATGTGGTTCACTGTAATAGAATTTTCTTGGAAGCTTGTGCCATCAGCCACCAGGTGGGCTAGTATTTTTGTTTTGATTTGAACAAAGTTGAATTTGTGTGCAAAGATCTTTGAAAGTGTGCAAAGAGTGTATCATTTTGTCATTTATTTTTATGCATTCAAGTTTTGAGTAGAGTGAAAAAGATAGAACCAAAACATTCTAGTACACACTAAAAAAATTTAGCCGAAATTCCAACAGCCGAGCAGTTCTGCAATTTATTTTGCTGAGATTCAGTAAAACAATTGCCAAGACTCAGCTAAAAAATAAAATTTTGCTGAAATATCAGCAAAAGTAAATGCCGAGGTTATCGGCTGTTGGACATTTTACCATAGAGGTAAGGGCCTGTTCATAAACTACGTAGACAGTTTTTTGGGATTCTTCACCCCCCCACCCCCACCCCCTGCGTAGACAATTGTCCATACAAAAAAATTAAAATTTGTATGGGCCGTGGATAATTGTCACCCCCCCCCTCCTAAAACTGTCTACGTAGTTTATGGACAGCCCCTAACTCTAAGACCAGAAGGTCCCGAAGAAACGTGCTCAACTTTTTGGCTCAGCTCTGGTACTCTCTTCGGTCCCAAGCTAATCGATGCACCCCTCGAAACATAGGAAAATCCACGAACCCCTCATTTTATCTGTCAAACTTTCATAGTGAATAAAAAAAAAACCATAGTGTAGTACTAGAATTTCGACTAGAAATTGTAATAGCAGGTTCGTCACCAAAGTTTTCGAGCCGCTCCGTCTGTCACTTCGTTTGTGCTAGAATCCTCCAATGAACGTCTCTGGGCAAATCACGTAACTTCTATGTGATAATCCTGTGACGGTTCTGAGTGTACGTACCACTCTTTTGTTTATATGTGGACATCTCATAAGCTTTACGTGAAACGCACATAGACTCAGTGTTATGTGAAAATCACGTACATTTTATTGATTATGTAGGTGTGTCTAACAGGAACTCCCTGTGAAATTCAAGGGACATCACGTACATTCTACGTGAGCAACGTAAAACTGAGAGGAGAGGAAAAAGTGAGAACTGTGATTTTTCACGTAGCTTCAACGTGTAGATTATTTTGAGTGTATGTGACGTTCTATCAATGTTCTCCGTTTGTTTAAATGTTTGACGGTGTGTGACGTTAAACTCCATGATGCATTTAAATAGCAGGCGAACAAAAGAGCCGTCCAATTCATAGCGAATCACATGTTTACAGCACATTGGGCTCAAACGCTTATTTGCTGCACTCCTGAACGGACTCTGTTACAGTTTCTCTGAATCGAGAGAGGATACTTGTATGTGGATTACTCCTGCTCCAACTACTATCTCACCTCGATAGCTCCTGGGCTAAAGGTTCTACCAGGTGTCCACAGACTCGGGATTAGAGACTACGAGATTTCACGACTTCAACATATGGCATTCATACATTCATATAATAGTCGAAACTTGCTTGAGGAAATAAAAAGATGCGGTAACCATAGTATAACGGCATAAGACATACAACTCACAAATTAAGATCAATGACGTCTGAGAGGACGATAGGGATGCGTTGAAACAATTAAACTAACAAAGCAGCGTTGATTGTACTCACATTGTATTCAGGTACCTTATCCTAACGTCCCTATCCATCCTAACCTTTCATTTTCAGGGGCGTCCCCCTTAATCCTACACCTCGCAAGTATGCCGCTGAGTGCCGCTTCCGTCTGCTGTTGGACAACGCTTTCCAATGGCGTGGTCGATCGAACGCCTTTGAAAATCTTCAAGGCTGGGCCTAGCCGCCCCCGACGTAGTCGAGACCGTCACCGACCAGTGCTTCTCGGTACGAACTACGAAGAAACTAAAATGCAGAAGAAAAGGCCCTCCTCGGAAGGCCTTTTCTGTTCGCGTTTTGGTGATCACAAACGTCTGTGCAGTTTTGTAGCCTCGATGTGTATTCGGACTCCAGGAAATCTGCGTGTATAGGTGATCTCGTGATATCGTTAGCGTCAGCGAGAGATGGCGTATTGAGCTTTTCGTGCGTCGGAGATCCTCGACGAGATGAGGGATGCCACCCACGATTCCTGTTCTAGTGGTGAATCTGGAATTCTCGCTTACGCCGAACGATTGTTTTCGCCGTCAGTGCGTCGTACCGAGGCCATACAGTTTGCTACCCTCGTGGTGAGCTCCTTCCAGTGGCTAGATTGGCGTCACAGAACAGAAGGGGAAGTGCAAACAAATCGGTGAATCAAAAGGTGCTTCGTTTTTCTGCTCAACAAGCGATGTATTGTGGTAGCGTTCCACACGGGCTTTCTATGTGCACTCACACTATCATAGGATGCTGCCTATCTTAACTGCAGACAGAAGATGCCTTCTACCGCTAGATGCGCTAGTGTTTCCAAATGACAAGTGGAGCCACTTTCTGATCAGAAGTTCCACTCCTGTGTCTCAGATGTTGAATCCAGTGAGAGGTTGGAATTTTCCTGTGCTACGGTCCGATATTTTCGACGCACAAAACGACACACGTTCTAACGTGCGGCCGACTGCTAGCAAGCGATTACTTTTTCTGACCGGGTATCATTATCCAATCCGAGAGCTGGTGGCGATCGCAGCTGATGGGAGTCGCAAAGTTTGCGTTTTGGTTGTCGGAGTGGCAGTGTTGCCGCTTTGCTTGCAAAATGCGCATAATGGTTACAACTCCTGCAACATACTATCGAACATTTTCGGTGTCCAATGAGAGACGAAACAGTGATCTCACCGATTTTGGGTGCGCGATAATTTCATGGTTGAGGTAGGAGAGGAAAATGAATAATCGTTGAAGAATGAGAGATGAAAATAGGTATTGTCAATTTTCAGCGCTGCAAAATGCAGCTTGAGTGATGCGTCGCTTATCTTGTAGCTGAGCGAGAACTGCGATCTCTGCATTTAGGTTTTATCTTTGCTGATTCTTTATTGAATATCAAAGCTTCACACCTGATGGTTATGCTTTCCACACTACATGCCATACGACCTATTGAGCCGAAAGATGAAGGATGTCTCTAACAAATTGCATCAATCAAGTCTTTAATTTTGGAAATATTCGGAGATACCAATTGTTTAAAGAAATTACTATTTGCGTGGTTTTGTGCCAAAAGACTAGTTCCAGGCCAAATAGGACATTTTTTGTTTATAATTGACTCGACCTTATCCAATTTTCATGAAACATTGCATAATGGTAAGTCATGGTCACATTTTTTGCAAAAAATCGGATATTTAGGTTTTTTTTTTAGCAAAATGACGTCTTTGATATTCTTAATAAATTGTAGCACTAAACGTTCCTGCTGGTCCTTATGACGGCTAAGACAAAGTTGTTTAGAAAAGTAAGCTTATTCTGGGAAATATATAAACGGTATTTTTTTAAAGTATTTTTGTGAAATTGAATTTTGTATTTCTTTGAATAGAAATTGTTCAATACTGAAATATTGCATTGAAAAATTATATCTTAAACATTTGTTATTCATATTTCAGGCAAAGCTCACGAAAAATGCAAACTTTAAGTGGTTTGGAAACTTGAAAATTGACCAAATTCGTAGAACAACTTTTGTTTTTCTGGTTAACATGAATTTTAATGTGACTTTTTCGCAGTTCACAATTTGAATGTCTGATTTTTTTTCCTAGTCTAGTCTAGTCTAGTCTAGTCTACACATACACAGCCAGTACTTGAAAGAATCCTGGAAAATGATAGAAATACATCTATCATTTTTCTTGTCATTATTAATGCCATGTGCAGCAGGATGTGAAACAAACAATAAAGCGGCCAGGCCTACTGTGTAGCTTTAGTTAATTTTTGTGGAAGTGAATGTTTACCATGTCTACTTAATAAGTATAGACAGTGGTTAACATTTAATCCACAGGTAATCAAAGAGCGGGGACATACCGTACCAACCGCTCCGTATGCAGGACTTGAAAATAGGCTATATAAATCGTTGGGAGTGACAGAGCTAAGAAAGTTAATGTACACTCCTTGGTTGTCCGATCTCCTGGGATGGAGCACAGGTATTTACCCCTTGTGTTCGAGCGTACAGTCCTCCCTCCGTACAAGCGTGGACGGCACCGCCCACCCACTGCCATCCCTCAATCGATCCAGCCGACCTCAGTCGAAGGACAACAGAGAGCGGTGTGCGGACGTAACCTATACGGAGGGAATGCTGTATTCGCCTAGGTTATAGCGCCCTTGCTCGCTATTCGTTATTCGCTGTATACAATGAGAAGAAACAATGCATGAACTTACAACACGCCCCGCATACACGTAGTACCGATATAAAATGTATATTGGTACTACGTGTACACTTCCATCATCAAAGCAATTCCTGCTTTGTAGATGGCACGTATTTAGTAGGATGTCTCCTAAAAAAATAGGATGTCTAAAATCCATAAGATGAAAGTTAAGTCTCATCCGAATCAAATGATTCCAAATGCTACGGATTCATAGAAATTAAGTTTAAATAGATAAAAGTAAAAAGAGGAACAATCTCACCAAATCAGTCCAAGTGAATCTTTTGCAAGCAGCTCTGTCACGTTTGGTGTAGTAATTCCGATCGTAGACCCGCCTTACGGGGATCAATCCTCAGGTTTAATATAGTCAATTGCTCCTTGGCGCAAACACGAAGCGACCCCTCATAAAATCATACAACGCATAAATAAACTGAACTTAAAAACTATCACTCGCGATGCCACAAATTTCTGGAGCGGGAGCATAAGCGAAATCTAATTACAACTTCACAAAAGTCGAGAAAAAACGGAGCAAAAATTGACGGCTGAAAATTTTCCATGTCTTTCTTCGACCACAGCACACTACGATCCTCATTGAATGTCTGATTTTTTTCCTCTGTAAAAATTATATAGAAAGGTGTACTGGCATAAAGTTCAAAAATTTGACCAAAAGTTCTAGTTCCACGATTTTTGTCAATTTTGAATGCTTCAGTTGTATGGGCTCCAAACGGCATATTTAAAGTGGAACCTAAGAATCGAGTGTGTGCAAAAAAGATTCATACGGCTTGCGCTCAGAAATTTACCGTGGCGTGATCCTTTAACCTTCTAGCGTATCCCGATAGATGTCATCTGCTTGACCTCGAAATGCTGGATCGAAGACGTAAGCTACAATAGGCTACGTTTATAGCTAAAATACTCAACGGTGCCGTCGATTGCTCTCATCTTCTGCCACTGCTTGATTTCCGTGCTTCAGGTAGGATGTTACGTCAGCAATCTCTGATGCAACCGAGCTTTCATCGTACTCTCTATGGCTACAACCAGCCTATTTGTGCAATGGTTCGTATGCTTGTATCCGTCGAGTCCGCGTATGATTTTGGTAAGTCCACACCTCAATTTGTGAATAGAGTAAGAAGAATGAACCTTATTACCTTTGTTACTACCGTAACATAGGTATTAAAATCGGATTTCACACGTCTTGCCGTCTGTGACCGATAGCCATCCATACAAGCTATCTCACCTGTATAAAACATTCCCAATCGATAGATCTCTGATCGATCTGGCTTGGCAGTTTGATTACGTCATGTAGTAGAATCAAATTGAATATGAAAAATCGACCCGGCAAGATGAAATTTGCTGATGTCTGTATGAGCGTCCTCCGGAGTGCAATGTAGGCACGATTCCCTGCCGCAGTGCGTCTTTGAATTTTTCTGCTGGTATCATTTTTGACCATCACCAGTGAGTCCACACATACGAACTCGCACGAACTTGGCCACTTCAATTTCGTCACCGTCAACCTGAACTAGAGGAGGGAGGCTAACATGATCTTCCCTTGAACCTCTTCCTCTCATGCATTTCGTCTTCAATGCGCTGATGGCAAGTCCAATCCGCCTAGCTTCAGCCTTCAGTCTGATGTACGTTTCCGCCATCGCCTCAAAGTTCCTTGCCATGATGTCGATGTCATCGGCGAAGCGAAGAATCTGGATGGACTTCCTGAAGATCGTGCCACTCGTGTCTATCCCAGCTCTTCTTATCACACCTTCTAAAGCGATTTTAAAGCAGACACGAAAGTCCATCACTTTGCCGTAATCCCCTTCGAGATTCAAAGAGACTCGAGAGTGTCCCTGATACTCGAACAATGCACATCACTCGATCCATCGTCGCCTTGACCTATCACGTCAGTTTATCCGGAAATCCGTACTCGTGCATAATCTGCCATAGCTGATCTCGATCGATGGTGTCGTATGCGAATTTGGTGTTCAATTGGGCTGTGTAGAAATTGAGACCAATAAAAATAAAAACAACTTTTAAGGCCTCTTATATCTAGGAATAATATAAAAAAAGATTATACCATAGAATAGAGGTAACTCTAAGACTAGTAGGTCCCGAAGAAACGTAATCAACTTTTTGACTCAGCTCTGGTACTATCTTCGGTCCCAAGCTAATCGATTCACCCCTCGAAACATAGGAAAATCCAATAACCCCTCATTTTATCTGTCAAACTTTCATAGAGAATAAAAATAAACATTGTGTAGTACTAGAATTGAGGTGCGACTAGAATGGGGTGCGTTAATCGATTTGCTTGGGACCAATAGGCTAGTCAAGTAGTGAGCCAATTTTAAATTGTTAGTTTCGTATTGATTGTTGATTATACTGTGTAACAAAGGTTCTATTCACCTGCCCGGCGGATCAATATGGGTTTTAAGATAACGAGTATTTTATTCATTAAGACAACTTTATCAGATGAATTATTAAATAAATAAATTAAATTAAATAATTAAATAAATAATAAATAAATCCAACTCGATATGGCGAATTTTTTATGCCATCTATAGTTATGTTCCATGATATCCCAAACTAACAGTTATGACCCTGGCTATCCCAAGCCGAGTTTCCCACGCAGTGCCTACACCACATCATCGTAACCAACTCAACACTTCATCATCATAAATTTTATAATCTATTATCTATAATCTCATATCCCATATCTTGTAGTGTATTTCATAGGATATAATAAAGCATTTGAGCATTGCTCTTGAAATATCATATTAAAACATAGCCTGTAACCATATGAGGATCATAGATCCAAATTCATTTGGACGTTCTAGCCAAAGTAACAATTCAGTAACCATTTGGCATCCACTCTGCTTTATGATGGTTTTATAACGGCAATGAACAATCAATTTAGTTTAAAAACAGCATTTCAAAGTGTAAAACATTTCTGCTTAGTAATTCAGCTTTTTGCTGTTTTAAAAACTTTTTATAGTTTGGCAAGAAAGTTAAAAACTGTCTTGTTTTAAAAATAAATTCTCGCGCAACACGAGAAAAGGGCCTATCATTGTTGATCGATTCCCATTGAGTGTACTGTATTGTGTATTGTTTCAGGCGCAAGCTAATATCATCTTCTGTCGAACTATGCTGCGAGATTAACGAGAAATTCGTTTATGTTGCCGTGGTAAATCAAGGAGAAAATCGATGAAGAGAATCGATCAACGAGGAAAGGGCCTTTTCAAATGTAACGCGAGAATTCTTAAAACTGTTCTGTAATTCAAGCATAAACGTCATTAGCAATTGTTTATTAATGTCTTGATAAAATACTTTATAAACGTGTTCTATTATTACAAAAGCAACCATAAAACCATTAGGTTTTGCATTAGGACAAAAAGCGTTTATTGTTGATTTTTAGGCTTTTAAAACTTCATCATAAACTCCCCAATTAATCTGTTTACAAATTCAGCTTAAAAGATGGCTCCTCATAGTTAATAAGAGCCAAATTTATGACAAGGAAATCTCGAAGGATAGACGAAGCAGGATGAAAAATTCAAGTCGATTTCAGCAAAATTTACTTCTTTAGAAGAACCAGCACACCATCAACGACTGACCATCTGGCGGAGAAGAGTAAAGTGAGCGTGGTCCTCGAATTGTATAACATTGTCGAAAGTTTAAAAACATACCACCCGAGCAAAGTCGGATATCAAAATAGTATCAAAGTGATATCTAATTTTGTTTTTAAAATCATGTCGATAACATATTTTGATATGCTATTTTTTAATTTCGTTTGAAGTCATATTTCGATATTTCTAAACTATACAATTAAAAACAGAATTTGATATGTTATATAAAGAAGCATTCACATTTATCACTTAAATCTACATTTATTTTTATTTTTACTTTTTACGAGGCAATCATGATGCTAACTATTTTCTTTATGAACATCACAAAGCCAATTATGATTTCTACAGTGTTGTCTTACAAAATTTATTGATATTAATCTACCTGAATCTAATTGAATTTACAATATATTTCGGATATATATATTAAATTGATTTCGGCCTGTTCGTTTGTTCGTTTGTTTGTAATGTAATACTAATACATGGTCGAATATATAATATAAGTTAAATAACTTTCGTAGGCTTAGTCGGTTACTTATCTCATATTTTAACAATCTTCTCTAGTGAGAGCGAGTATCGTCGGCAACCAGTTTTTCTTCGGCAACCGTTTCATTTGAACTGCATGTAAATCTGCTGTTCTATTATCGGCATCTCGAAATCAGCTACAATTTGTAGTGCGTGTGTTGCGTTTCAAGAAAACCTTGCTAGATTGCTTTTTCTCAGTGGTAAAAATATAGTCAAATTGAAGCTGAAAGCATTAAGAATCGTTTGCATGCATTCAGCGAAGTGTTTTCGTAAGAAAATCCAGTGAAAATAGTTTTTCAATTTGGGTTGCCGAAAATAGTCTGTCATGCCGAAGCCGTCATTTCCCCTAACATATTGATGACTCATTTTGTATATTATTAACGAAATTACTAATATCAAAACGCATACATGGATTTGTTATCAAGAAAACATTATTTGTTATCTTTTTAATATCCTTTATATACCATTTAGATCTCATTTTTGTTATGATTACTTTTAACTCGACCACACGGTAGGCAAAATATGTTATCAACGCTTATATAAACATATCAAATTTAGTTTTCATTTTGTTTTCATTCTCTGCTCGGGCAGCCTTCTTCAGATCTTGCGAATAGATGACAATCGAAATAGCAAACGACAGCAAACCACTAAAACTGTTAGTTAGCGGAGATTAGCTGGCTTCCGATGCATAGCAGCGATTTCATTCGGCGAAATAATCAACAAAATTTCATTCAAGCGTACATCCCTGCATCGTTGGATGGTGCACTTCTGTAACCATCCGGAAGAAGGGGATCTTTTTCGAGAACGATGGCGGTTCCAGCTGTTCGAAATGTGAAATGTTGTAAAACAGCATCGCAAACTATCACGTAGACTTGAATTTCATTTCACGCAACCGAGCAACTTGGAAACAATGTTGTTTACAAAGATGGGCTTTTGTATACAATATTTGCTACATTGCATGAAACGTGTCAAAACTTTACATGATATATAATGTAAACCTATATGATATGTGACGCTCCATTTATGTGCATCATTATGAACAGAAATTTACCCTACTTTTTCGAACTGTGTATCTTATTATCCATGTGAATCGCCAGATTATCCAGAGAATACTATGCACGTCCTTGATCATCTGAAGGTCTTTGGAATAATTCCAGATCAAGCTACTTTCTTGAGAGAATATGTTAGATACATAATTTATTTTATTAAACATTTAGAGATCTTTAGAACAATAGGCAGAATATTTAAAATATTTTCTAAGCCACCTGGGCAGTTGAAAATCTTCAGAATAGTACCTGATCATCCTGAAAACTTCCAGCGGTCTTCATGAATGTCTTTGATCATCCGATAGTCTTTAGGATAATATCTGAGCAACTTAGTATCATAACAGATAATCTTAGAGACGTGAATTGAATTGTTGGACAGATGACCAACCTGATCATCCTGAAGTCCTCAGGGAAGCACAAAGAAGTTCAGAGAGAATGAGATATTTTTAGCGAAGTTCCATAGTCAATGAAAAAAATTCAAAACTTCCGGAAAATTGTGGGAACCTGAAGAAAGATCTGGGAGCTTCAAGGCAAATTAATTAACTTACTACTTAAATATATTTGGAGATCTATTAACTTAACCACTAAGCTTCTTCTTCTTCTTCGTCTTCTTCGCATTTCAAGCTAATTGCTTATCGCATATTAGATTATGGCGTGCTCTCTACTTAGTGATCAAGAAACACTTCCATAGTTTATAATTAAGAGCTTTCGCTGCCTGTACCATTTTTGCATTAGTATTATTGTGTGGCAAGTCCAATCATACGCTATGCCCAGGGAAGTCGGTAAATTTGCTAATGCAAAAAATTCCTAGACTGGACCGGGAATCGAACCCAACGACATCCAGCATGGTCATGCTTTGTAGCTGACGGCAAGCTGCAACTTTATCGACTGAGCTAAGAGAGGTAAAGAAACTTAAGGAAAGTCTAGAGAACTTGTGGGAAGCTCTAGAGATCTTTCGGGCAGTTACAATTAGGGGTATCATCCGGTAATTGTGCTACTGTTCGTATTTTTATTTTAAAATTTCATATGAAAAGAATTGTACATACATAAAGGGTGATACGGTCAAAATTTGGTCAAGGGAAAACGCGTGTAAATCGGTGAAATCGTTTATTTAAAAAATCAAATTAAATTTCTTTTTCAAGTTCAATTAGTATAAAATTCAGGAAAAAATATTCAGTTAGGCTTCCGCTTTTCCAAATCCGAATTGCCGGGCCTTACGCTTGACCCCTGCCATCAGATTTTGTACAGCCACCTTGTCCACCTTCTTCGCCGCAGAAAGCCAGTTTGCCTTGAACTGCTGCTCGCCCTTAGCAGTTTTTTGGTCTTCTTTAGGTTCCGCTTGACAATAGCCCAGTATTTCTCAATTGGGCGGAGCTCTGGCGTGTTGGGAGGGTTCTTGTCCTTGGGAACCACCTGCACGTTGTTGGCGGCGTACCACTCCATGGCCTTTTTACCGTAATGGCAAGATGCCAAATCCGGCCAAAACAGTACGGAACAACCGTGTTTCTTCAGGAAAGGCAGCAGACGTTTATTCAAACACTCTTTCACGTAAATTTCTTGGTTGACAGTCCCGGAAGCTATGAAAATGCTGCTTTTAAAGCCACAAGTACAGATGGCTTGTCAAACCAGATATTTCTTTGCGAACTTTGACAGTTTCATGTGCTTGAAAACATCTGCTACCTTTCCCCTTCCTTTTGCCGTATAAAACTCCTGTCCCGGAAGCTGCTTGTAGTCGGCTTTGACGTAGGTTTCGTCGTCCATTACCACGCAGTCAAACTTCGTCAGCATCGTCGTGTACAGCCTCCGGGATCGCGCTTTGGCCGTCGTATTTTGTTTATCATCGCGATTTGGAGTCACTACCTTCTTGTAAGTCGATAGTCCGGCTCGTTTTTTGGCTCGAAGCACGGTTGTAGACGATACACCCAGCTTATTTGCGGCATCTCGGAGAGAGAGGTTAGGGTTTCGCTTGAAACTACCGGCAACTCTCTTTGTCGTCTCAGCGGCTTCCGGTTTTCGATTTCCCCCCGATCCAGACTTCCTGGCTGTCGACAAACGTTCCCCAAACACTTTAATTACATTTGTAACGGTTGATTTGGCAACTTTTAGCGATTTTGCCAACTTTGCGTGCGAGTAGCTCGGATTTTCGCGATGCGCGAGCAAAATTTTGATACGCTGCTCTTCTTGCTTGGACGGCATTTTGACAACTGAAGAGTGAATTCCAAAATCAAAATAGGAGCAACATTCTACACACACACACCTTCAAAATGAGGGGTGTTCAGGTTTTTTAAATGCAAAATTGAAAGAAATACGTCAAGTTGATATTGACCAAATTTTGACCGTATCACCCTTTAAGTTTAAAGTGAGTGGGAGCGATCTGTGTCGATTGGATCTGTTTTGCTTAGAATTCAGAAGTTCATTAAATTCCGAACTCTAGCTCCCGAATTTGCAGCAAAACAGATCCTAGTGACACAGCTTAATTAATCTGTCACTCTGGACACATTAAAACACAATAGGATCTTTAAGGCATTTTAGACTCGATTTTAGATTTGATTTAAATATGGAAATACGAACAGTAGTGAAATTACCCAATCAAGCCCCAGGTTCCGCAAGCCGATATGTGCCGCAAACCGATATGTGCAAGGACTTGGACGGTAACCTTCTCACGAACGAGTGTGAGGTGATTGAGAGGTGGAAGCAGTACTATGACGAGCACCTAGCAGATAATGCAAATGTTCTGTTCAAGTGTGATAGTTGTCTATCAGATCAGAGTTGTGACGAGCAGAATGATCTGATCTCGCGCGTCAAAAGGATAGAGGAAGAGATGAAAAAGGTTTTTCAACTCTCGGACTCGATTACTGACATGCGAGATCACATTGCTGCTCAGGTGGACATCGCGGTTAAAAGCGGGATGGCAGATATTTGAATAAATGTAAATGGTCTTGAAAATTTGATTTGTGAGAAATTGGATAATATGAAAAGTTCATTTTTTAAAATTGATGCGGAAAACCAATTAGCTGTAAAGAATGATCAGTGCAGTTCATCTAGGACGATTCAGTCGGAATCGGACAAAAATACTAGACGCAAAAAACGTAAATTAGTAATTAGTAATAGTGATCATGATGATGATGTTGTTTTTCAAGAAAATGCGAGTTTTGCGGATGTTGTAAAAAGACATAGTCGTATTAGTCAAAGTAAAACTAATAGTAACAGTAATAGTAAAAGTAACAAACCAGAAAATCGTAAGACTCGTCCAGTCATTGTGATTAAACCGAAAGAGTCCAAACAACCTTGCGAAGATACTCGTAAGTTTTTGAAAAGTCAGTTGGATCCAAAAACACACAAAATCAGTAATTTTAGGAATGGTAAAGATGGTTCCATTATTGTTGAGTGTGCAACAGGAGCAAACGTAAGTGATGTGAAAAATGGTATTGAAAGCAATCTGGGTGAAAAATATAGTGCTGTTGTTCCCACTTCGGTGCCAAGATTGAAAATAGTGGGCATGAGCGATCAGTTTTCCTCCGATGTCTTCATTGAATACTTAAAAAGTCAAAATGAAGACATCGCTATAAATGATGTAAAAGTAGTGAACATGTTTGAAAATCCACGCTTCACTTATAACAAGTTTAGTGTTGTAATTGAAGTCGATGTCGATACTTATAAATGTTTGTTATGTGCGAAAAAAGTAAATGTAGGGTTTGATCGGTGCTCGATAGTTCCCGCGATTAATGTGTTGAGATGCTTCAAACGTGGAGAATTTGGGCACAAGAGCATGGATTGCAAAAATTGTGATAGATGCTCTAGGTGCAGCCAACAACACAAAACGTCGGAGTGTACGTCAACTGTATTGAAATGTATTAATTGTTTGAAAATGAATAAAGAACGAAAAATGAACTTGGACGTCAACCATGCCACATTTAGCTCGGAATGTTTGCTCTATAAAATACTTTTTGATCAGAAGAAAAGCAGCTTGCGTTTCAATAAATAGCAGCCAAGTTCCAGGAATGTGAATCAATTCGATTTTTTATATTTGAATATTGCGGGGTTGTCAACAAACTGAACTTCTTTGTGTGGTGTTAAAGAAGACAGTCCGAAAATACATGACCTTGATTATGCGTGGAGTGCGTTCTTTTGTACGTACGAGCTAGAAGAGCGTTATCAGTGATTGCGGTGGTTCAAGGAAAATTAAATAAAGCATTTCTGAAAACATGACGCTGCAAAGTCTCTAGGCCAATCGGGTGAGATCTTTCCATTTTATCTATTTATATTTTATTTTTTGTCACTGATTTATCAAATGCTCTATATTGACGAATAGAGTTGCCAAATCATTCACCCTCCCACTAACACAACTCTTTCCTTCCTGTGACACCTATGAAGGTAGTATGGGTTCCCTGCACCTTCTTAAGTAGATGTTGGATTAACTTTCCCTCCATTCCCCTGCGATTGTAAGGATGTGGCTAGGTGTATAATGCGATGCTTGTATTGTAGATTTTATTTTCGTGTGGGGAAAATCACTAATCCCAAGTGATATTTTCTGCGTCAACACTCGATATTTTCTGCAAAACGTATTAGTTGACCATTATATAGCCACCCACGATTTGTACAATCGCATATGCTATGCTATGCTATGCTATCATATTGAACAGAAATATACACTACTTTTTCGAACTGTGTACGCATGCAATGGTCGATGCATCTTTTTTGCTCAAATTTGATCGAACTAACTATCTCTGAGTGGGTTGTGCTTAGTAGGGTGGAAATTACGTTTCAACCGTACAACAGCCGCCAAACTTATATTTTCACATCGCTCGCAAAACGATTTGGCACTATCGGAAAAATTCAACTGTCCCAGTAATCACCACTGGATTTGGCTCCCCAGAGCGCAAAGCCACGAGCAGGTAGTTAACCAAGAGTAATCATTCTCCGCCGGCTGCCTGGCGGCGTCTTCGACTAAAATAGTAGACGACAATGCGATGACAGCTTTCACGGTGGTAAAGGGTTCAAATCCTTTTAAGCACCCCTGCCCCGTCCGGATCTCATTTGCATACGGATCCTTTCTTCAAGGATTGTTTTCTTTTCTTTCTTTTTTTGGAAGGCAACTTTTTTTGGTGGTCTTTCCTTGTGACGTAAAACCAGTTTCAGGTTTTTTTTCCAACATTTATTTGTGGAACAAAAACTTTTTCCGCTCTATGCTGACGGTTCTCACGGAAGAGATGGACCGTTATTAATCAGAAAACACTATCCCGGGGTTCAAGGAAGCCGAGGGGACGAAATAATTGAAATAATGGAAACAGAAGTGTTGGTGCCCCCGAGAGCAGCGGCAGTTACTTCCGCGTTTTTGTTAGATCCTGATGGGTATGCTGCGGAAACCGGTTTCTCAATTTGTTACAGTTTCGTTACCTTGAATATCAATGGACCGGCTGGAAAAGTATGAGCTAAATGTTCCATTCTACGTTAAACCTGTTCGGTAATTGATGTAAAAATTTACAATCTATCGAAAGATAATCCACCCTGGAAGCCGGCGCTAATGAGCGAACCAAATTGAAACATTATTAATGGAAGACAATATTTGGACAAAATGACTTCTCATCATTTTCCAATTAGGCAAAAATCCATTTCCTTGACCCGTACCACCCGTGCCATGGTACTTCCAAAGCGAAAAACTTCAAGCTTGCACTCCCCCTCACACCATTATTTGGAAAAAGCCACCTTCTCAAGATGGAAGAAGACCTGCCTTGAATACCAAAAAGGCTGTGTGCTATATTTATATAATGTGGAGGGGACTCGTTGCATAAATTTTCCTCCTTGTTAATTTTGTGCCGTCCCGAAACGACACTTGAGCTGCAGCCGGGCCATCGTGGGCAAGTAACGATGGTGATGATGATGATGATGATGATGAGGATGATGGCGGTGAAGGTGGAAGATTGCCGAAATTTCACCCTCTTTTAGGATTTTTTTTCTTAAATATTGGCACAGCATGATGCTAAATCCACCACAGAAGGGAGGAAATTTGATGGAAATCTTACAAAATGAAATATTGAGCTGGTTTGATGCCTGTCATCTTTCAAATGAACTGCAAATAGAATTGTCCAACCCAGGAATCGATTTTATAGTTGCAAAAAAGTTTAAATTCCTAAACATCATTTATTCTTTAATAAATCAGAGTACAGTCAAGAATCCTTATTGCCGGATTCCTTATTGCCGGTATCCCTTATTGCCGGATCCTTATTGCCGGGCTATCCGCGAATAAGGATACCACAGCTTATGGGATTTTCACTAATAGGGGCTGTGGTGGATTATCTCATTTGTTTCAATATATAAAGCTATACTGTCTTCGAAAAAGTTGTTTAACTGGAATAGACCAACAAGTCTGCGTCATTGGATTCAGGTTTAATTGGGAACTACGCCGCTAAAGGCGCTTCACTTTGATGTTACTTATGACGGGCGTTATAATATATGGATCTTAGGTCCAACATAGAATATTTCGTGATACTGGCCATATAGAAAGTTACTGTCTTCAGTAAAGTTGTTCAGGTGACCAACTCCTTTCGGATGATGGTCATATTATTTAAGAACTCTCTCACTACGCGGCGCTAGTGTGCACATGAACTTCCTTAATATGTTATTTCTGGAAAGCTTGTCCATATAAGATGTTGCTGTGCTATGTGAGAACACGAAACGGGATGACGTGTAGAGAGGCTGTAAATCGATTTCGGACGCCATTTTAAAATACAAGATGGCGGTCATCGATTCAAGAAAAACTGTAAAATACCCTACAATATGGGCGTGTAGAGGCCGGAAATCGATGCCAGACGTAATTTTGGAATCCAAGATCGTGGCCATCGGTTCAAGAAAAACTGGCAAATACCCTACAATATGGGTATTTTCGGCGAGGGGATGACGTGTAGAGGCTGGCCCTTTTGGAATAAAAGCTAGTGGGCATCGGTTCAATAAAAACTGTCAAATTCCACAATATGGGTGTTTTCGGTTAGGAAACGACATGTAGAGATCAGATATCGATGCCACCCGCCATTTTGAAATTTAAGATGGCGGTCTTTGCTTTAACGTAAACTTGTAATGGGGATGACGTGTATAAGCCAAAATCGATGTCTGTCACCATTTTAGGATCCAAAATGGTGGCAATCGGCTTTTTTTAACTAGTTCGTTTATTTGGAAGGCTCAATCGCGTTAGCTTTACGGAGCCGATAGTTCATTGTTCTTTGTTTGTCACAAAAATCACTTAATGCTATGTCTAGTAGGAGTTGGGCCGAATACTCGCGGCTTACTCGAGGTTAGAGAGGTACATTGTCGAAGGATAGGATCAGGGGAGGAGTTTGGGGGTAAGGTTTCGTTGCCTCATCAGAGCGTTGTCGCCAGTATGAATGGTAGTGCGGTTCTAGTTTCGTCTGGAGTTCGACCGGCTATGGTGACCAGTGGGCGACGATGAGACTCATCGAGACGGGGGGACAAGACAAACAAAAACTATTAAAGAGAGATAAAAGACAAAGGAATTAAATTCTTATACTAGACAAACAATTGGCTTTCGAAGAGACATTTAGTGGCTATGGACAGCCTCGTATCAGTTCAGCACAGTTAACGTGGACCGTTTACGGGGTAGGTTTTTCGATAACTCATTAGGAAGATGAATTTGATCTAATTAATGTTTTAGGGTATTTTGGAGCTCAAAATCTTGCCTCGCATTATTTTTTTCTGAATAATGCTTACCAAGCATATTGCGTATAATTTGTATAATGTGTATAACGTATCATTGAGCAAGATAGCAACGTTTCGACATTATTTAGCAAATCTTGCATTTTTGAACTCTGTTCGACATTACTGTCCAATGTGCAGAAGCTTCCGAACTCGGAGAGTTGATTTATTTTGAACTCGATTTCTGCCGTGGTGGGATGAAAATATAATCCTATTCATTGTAGATGGGTCCAGTTCGCTAACAATTTCATCTGCTGTAGCCGGTGCATCTCTTATGATTTCGTTGATTTCACCGTGTTTCTTATCCCCGGCGCACCACAGTTTTCGTGAATTTATTGAATTTTCGGACATGATCTGCAAATCCTCGTTGTCGTCTTCATTGCATTCTGAGTTCGCGAAATATGACGGAAGAATTTTCTTCAAGCAGTTTACCAACGTGCTTCGTTTGATGTCCTTTAGAACCAAATCCAAGCAGTCGAAACAATTCTTGATGCCGAACTACTTTCGTATATCCGCTAGTGGAAGGCCTTCATTCTCGGCTGTTTCCAGAATAGAACTGTAGCTTCTCTTGACATACTTCAGCTTGAAATTTTTGATGATGCCAAGGGGTTGAAGCAAATACGTGATCTTTGGTGGCATGTATAAAAGCATTATCGTGGGATTGCTTATGGTGGGCGGATGCAACGGAGCGTTATCAAGGAGCAGCAAAGCCTTGAAGCTCATGTTCTTGGCTGCGCAAACCTCCTCCGTCGTCCCCTACACGTCATTCCCTTTCCGAAAATACCCATATTTTAGAGTATTTGACAGTTTTTCTCGAACCGATTTTTACCATCTTGGATTACAAAATGGGGTCTGGCATTACCTTACAGGCTCTACACGTCATCCCCTATCCAGAAATACCCATACTGTAGAGTATTTGACAATTTTTTTTGAACTGGTGGTCGACATCTTGGATTCCAAAATGCCGTCTGGCATTCATTTCTGGTCTATACACGTCATCCCCTTTCCAAAATATCCATATTGTAGGGTATTTGACAGTTTTTCTTGAACCGATGGCTTCTATCTTGGATTCTAAAATGTAGTCTTGAATTGATTTCCGGCCTTTACACGTCGTCCCCGTGTCGAAAATACCCATATTGTAGGGTATTTGACAGTTTTTCTTGAACCTATGGTCGCCATCTCGGATTCCAAAATGACATCTGGCATCGATTTCTAGCCTCTACACGTCATCCCTTTTTCCAAAAAATACTCATATTGTAGCGTATTTGACAGTATTTCTTGAATCGATGACCACCATCTTGGCTTTTAAAATGGCGTCCGAAATCGATTTACAGCCTCTCTTCTCGTCATCCCTATTCCGTTTCGTGTCCTCGCATTGCACAGCAACATCTTATATGGACAAGCTTTCCAGAAATAACATATTAAGGAAGTTCATGTGAGAATTCTTAAATAATATGACGACTAGACTGATGCAAAATTTTGCATCCACAGTGCTCAAACGGTTCCAAATTTGGCCCTGATTAGCCTTCCAAAACTTGAACCCATTTAGTGAGAAACTGACTTGGCACAAACCATTTGAAGTTTATATGGAAATCACTATGGGAAAATAAAACTTTTTGTTCATTGTCTTCTAGCCTTTTAACATATTGTACTGTTAATAAATTCTATTGCTATTCTTATGGGAATTTTTATCAGCTACAACTACTTAAGAGATTGATAAGCTTATGGCATGATTAAGCAACTGTATTGTGGGCAACACTGTATTCTGCAGTGTGACACTAAGAAAATTTTCAACAAGCTCAGCTATCATTTTCTAAAGTAGAGTGAACTGGTGAATTTTGAGATAGATATGAACTGACATTATGGTTTCTCCATAGTAATTCCCATATAAACTTCAAATGGTTTGTGCCAAGTCAGTTTCTCACTAAATGAGTTCAAATTTTGGGAGGATAATCAGGGCCTAATTTGAAAAAGTTCGAGCACTGAGGAGCAAAAATTTCAAATTTTGCATCAGTCTAATGACCACCATCCGAAAGGACTTGGTCTCCTGAACAACTTTACTCAAGACAGCAACGTTCTATATGGCCAGGTTCTCGAGATACAGTTTATATAGGAAGTTCACATGCACACTATAGCGCTATAGCGCTGCGTAGTGAGAGAGTTCTGAATTATTATGCTCACCATTCGAAGGACTTGGTCGCCTGAAAAACTTTGCTCAAGACAGTAACCTTCTATATGGATTTTGAGATACAACTTATATAGGAAGCTCATGTGCACACTAGCGCTGTGTAGTGAGAGTGTTCTGAACTAATATGGTCAGTCTCCGAAAGGATTTGATCACTTGATCAACTTTTCTGAAAACAGTAACTTTCTATGTGTCCAAGATCGCGAAATGTTGTATGTTGTACCTAAGATCCATATATTATAGCACTCGTCATAGGTAACATAAAAGTAAAGCGTCCTTAGCGACGTAGTTCTCAATTAAACCTGAATCCAATGACACAGGCTTGTTGGTTTATTTTAGTACAACAACTTTGTCGAAGACAGTATAGCTCTATATATTGTAACAAATGAGAAATGAGATAATCCACCACAGCCCTCATTAGTGAAAGTCCATAAGCTTACTTTCAAATTTATCGGCAAAAACTAATTTGAACTTGCTAAGGACCTCAACCCATCCATAATCCATCTTCACGTACGTTTCGTCGTCCATGAGGATGCATCATTCGAACTTTGTAAGAACCTCATTGTACATCTCCCGGGCACGCCTTTTGGCCACTAGATTTTGCTTCAGTCTCCTGTTTGGTTGCTTACTGGCCCGAAGAGATCGAAATCTTTCTCGCTGACGAATCCTTCTGACGGTGCTTTGGCTGGCATTGAATTTCTTGGCGATATCATCATCCGACAGCCCTAGGGTCGCCCTAACCGTTCTCAACACCTTCAAATGCAGCTTCCAATCCTTAGTTCCACTACGATGCTTGCTATGATCCTGCCGATCGATAGTATGCCGCTCAGGGGCAATGGATGTAATGTCGGCCTAAATGCCCTTAATTTGGACCTATACATAAATTCAGCAATCGTCTAAATTGTCAATAGCAGCATAAAATATCCCTCACTACCGTCCCAATGACGCGTTCATCTAAATAAAATTGATAAATAGCCGATTTTTAGTGATGGGCCCAATCGCAGATCCATAGGCCAATATTAGAGCCATTTCCCTTATTTCCACATTTGGGAAACCAATTGGTTTTATCACAACCTTGTTGCCCATGATTTGGGCTTGATAAAATCAACTTGATAAAATCAAAGTTGATAAAACTTGCAATACTACTTGGGTTCAGTTCATATGTCAATAATTAGTTTATACAACCCATCTTCTTCTGGTTTCCAGTTCTGGCTTACTAAATACAAACAAAATGACTTCTTAAAAACAAACACACTTAGTTCAAAAATTCACCGAAAGTAAATAAAATAGAAAACAGCTCAATGCAGATCACAATCTTGATTCACAACGTGAGTGGCTCGTGGATCAAGAGCTGCAAGAAACGGATTGTTTGCTCCATCTTA
Organism: Ochlerotatus camptorhynchus; assembly: GCF_037179485.1. Classification (NCBI taxonomy): domain Eukaryota; kingdom Metazoa; phylum Arthropoda; class Insecta; order Diptera; family Culicidae; genus Ochlerotatus; species Ochlerotatus camptorhynchus. The sequence goes on from NW_027040576.1 coordinate 1,445,044, forward strand.
TTCCAACCTCAAAGTATCGCAATGCTAGACTCTCACCTACATACGTAGACAAAATTGAAAACGCCTTAAATGCGGTATTTTTTATGTGGGCCTGTTTTTATTAAATCATAGGTTTTGATGTCTTGGGCAGCAACTTTTTAAATACGATCCATCAAGGATTCCTTCCAAATTTGTGGCACATGTCCAGTCTGCATTGCTTCATTAATAAGGTCCAGCAAGAATAGCTTATAAAAATCACTTTGAAAGGGTGGAAACGAAATCTGTAAGCAAGCACTGGATTGGCATCTGACGAGGCATCGCTGCAGAAACAGAACCAGGAGATCATGATGGGCTAAGGCAAACATATCAAGCAAATCGAAAGCAGTTACCTTGGTGATATTCTGTCATTGTTTGCACTGAATTATTTCAGCAGCTTTCAATGTTCGATCGATAAAAATCTCATTTTCTCATTGCCTTCAAACCATCAACACACGCAAACAAGCTTCCATCCACGGCGCGATACACAACAACCACATCCCACCACCCACTTTTCCCTTCAAAAAAAAAAAACACGCACACACAAATCTCCATCTTATACCGTTTTCTTTTTTATTGCCATCCACCACCGAACGCGGCGAAAAATTTTCCTTCCACGTCGACTCGCTGTGCTGCGTCGGTTTTCCATCTTGTTAGTTGTGTATCCACAGCTATGGCCGCTGCCAGCCATCACCACCCCCTCCTCGTAAAGCAAATATGCGCCCTACGAACTTTGGCTGTGCCTGCGATTTTTTTCTTCACTTCCTTCGTTCACGGCTATTACCATCGAATGGACGGACGGACGGATGGATGGATGGATGGATGGATGGATGGTTGGCTGGGCCACAGCCCACTCCCACCATCGCATCGTAGAGCGCCGCGGCACCCCTCGAGTGTGTTTTCCGTCACTGCCAAACAACGCAACCACCCCTGACGAGTCAGTAAATGCAAAGGTTTTTTTTTTCAGCCGCGTTCCATCTTCGATGTGTTCCTACTTGCCAACCCCCCTCCGTACACTTTCTGCACGCTGTGTGGGGTAGAATTTATGGCAGGGGGTGAAGCAAGCGGCCATTTATGCGGACAAGTCGTCGTTGTGGGCTGTGATGTATTGGGCCTGATGGATGAGGAGGAAAACGAATAGCTGGAAAAAAATGTACCGGGATTTTAATGATGACGATGATGATGATGATGATGATGATGATGATGATGATGATGATGACGGCACTGACGATTATGACGATATAAACCAATTTGGGGTCGAAATTCTGGAGGGTGTACTGTGTTATGGGGTGAGTTGTGGGTAGTGAATATAGGAATAAAAAAAATCTTTATAAGAAGAGGGAGTGGAAAACCAACATGGCTTCTTCATGTAAAGTTGTTGAGATGAAAGATCGTGGATTTCTTAGAATTTACGCAAACGTAGTTATCGTTAGATTTGGTACTTATAATCACGATGTTTTATGTTACTATTGTGTACAAGCTCAAGTACTCAACATAAAAAAATGTAACGCATTAACATTTAGTAGAAAAATTGGAACCCCTTGCTTAAACATACACTTAGGAAACGAAATAGTAGACAACTGCAAAATTGTACACCAAACGTACGTGACGAATTTCACGGTTACTCGACTCCGGAGATCATTGAGATTTGGGCGTAATTGCTTTTGTAAACAAACATGGCAATCGCCGATTTCTCACGAATAGAAAAACAATCTTGCAAACAAACTATACCAAATGATAGAGGAACCATTCCTCTACCAGTTTGTTATTAGTTTTTGAGATTGAGCATTAATTCGTGAGAAATGACGGCAAATGACGTGTTTGTTTACAAAAACAATTACGCCCTAATTTCGAGGTTCTCCGGTAATGGTTGACAGCACTCTTTCACATTTCAATGAAACTTTGTGAGTGTATAGATGTCGTCTACTTAAGCAACTTTGCATACTTAAAAAAAATCTAGACTAAGATTTGGAAAGGGCATCATTATCTTCAAAAAATTATAACTCAAAAATGTTAAGTCCTACAAAATGTTGTCAAACGATTACTAGGCAAACGAGCTCCTTATTTTGCAACAGCGATACCCGAGTCTTGAATGTGGTGTGGCCTGAGGTTAAACTCATAATGTTCTACTCATTAAGCAAAAGTTGTCGCTCTAAGGCCACCGAGCCCCTCGATCAGGAAGAAAAAAAAGGGTTCAAGATCAATACTCACCTCCAACGCCTTGATGATAGAAGCATTGCAATCGACAGTTTTACGCATTACCCATTTCCTGAGCCGTTTACCATCGAAATCATCATATGTCGTGGGATGTCCCCTGCGAAAGCCTTTGAATTGGTGATACGGTTGGTAATGGTAAAAGTTATACTGTGCCTTCTGACAGCTTAGATAACAATTGCGTTAAAACTGTTAACTGTCCAAATAACCTCAAAGTTTACCAATCTTTTTAAAAGCATTCCATATTGCATTAAGCCATTCCATGGTGCATAATAAAGTGTTTGTTTCAATTCCAATAAAATATCAAAAGTTGAAATCAGTTGAATGTTTTGAGGTTAACTAAAGTCGAGCTTATTGGTATTTTTAATACCTACCTGTTTTTTTACATTCTTAAAATTTTATATTTTGCATGACTAGAAAATTTCATTTATTTCAAATATTTAAAATCTCATTACATCATTATAACTATAATTCTCATTTATAGAAAATAGTTGACTTGCAGACCCTGAAGGACCAGAAGGTGTATCAAATAGCAGATCTTTGTTATTTACCTTTTATTTTATTATAATATAAAATTTTCTATGGTTTTCAGAAAGTGAACTACCCAGAGAATAAATTGGATATCATCAGCTTGAGTTTAAAGAAATTGAGTGACTAAACTTGAGGTTGTTTGTATTTTGTTATATTTTATTAATTATATATAGTCGACCAGGATCCGGAATTTTGACGTCTATGTTTGAAGGAGATACCTGCGATCATGCTTGGCATACACAGTTTTGGTCACGAACTGCTCATTTGCTAATAATTTTGCACACAGTTGACAAAACATTATTCTGTTTGAAGCAGTAGATAGAGCAAAGTTTAAGCTTGTAATAAGTACGTAAGAAAAGTAGATTTTAATTCTAGTAATAAACTGTATTTGTTTTTGCGTTAAAAAAATCAAGTGAGAAATGCTCGCTGCACATCTCGGACTTAAAGTGTAAAACTTCATTGGTGTTGATTCAAATGTTAAGGTTTACCAACTCTTTGCATATATATATATAGTAAACTATGATCCTAATCTATTAATTACTTTAAAGAAAATTAATTTTCAATAACTGAGTGAAAAGTTATCAACAAATGAGCAGTTGGTGTCTACAACTGTGCATGCCAAGCATGCCTGCGAAGGATCAAAACATGTATACGAGGAGGCCGGTTGCTGCTGGTGCAGCTCCACTTGATTATTTGGGTGAGATCATTCCTTTTTATTTATTTATACAGTAACCCCTACCTTTCGATAGGACGTCAATTCAGCTTATCGTGTACCAAAACGAACCCTGCAACAAACCTTACCCTCTTATGCAACATCCCAGTAATTCCTCGTGGAAGTGCAGAGGATTTATTTTTTTCCTTGATTTGTTTTCCGTCGATCTTGTTTTCCGTGCTGAGCACCATTGCTACCGACGCCAGGGAGGCAGCTCCCACACCTGGACCTTACCTATCGACCCACCAACTCATGAACCGGGGACCAACGGCTTTACTTCCCTTCCGAAGGAAGGCGTGATCAGAGATGTTATGCCTCAGAACATCCCGGCGGCGCCGACTGGGATTGAACCCAGGCCTGCTGGGGTGAGAGGCAATCACGCTTACCACTACACCACCGGTGCCGCTAGAGAGGATTTATCGGTTTCCATCAAAGCGAGTATCACGCCATTCCTTTCTGCGTTCGGGCGCGGCCAGCGCTGGTATTGCCAAGTTTGAGATCACCAGTTTTTACACATTGATGATGATTGCTAGTCCCAAGCATCATCTATTGGTTCTCTGTGTAATTACAGCTGATCTAGCAGTAACAGAGTAGCAACCGTAGGCGGTCAACCATGCAACCATGCATCCAATCATGTGGATTCTGAAAGCTCAGAATACAATTTATCGAAGGGGGGTTGGCAAATGTGCACCTCCCATAGGATCGGGTGGAGGCTGTGAAAACTCCATTCTGCTTACAATTACCACTTGATAAAACCAATGTTGTTTATTTATTTATTGATTGCAGTGCCAATGAGCTAATAACTTTCAACACCGAGCAAGTTCGATTTCTCAGTTCGAGCCGAAGACATTATTTCTGCAAGCTTTCATTTTCGTAACTCCAATGCAAATGGACATGTGCAGGAAGGCAGCTTCCACACACCTGCACAGGATATCGCACTCATTCAAACACACATGAGCCGGAACCAACGGCTTTACTCCCCTAAGACGTGACCAGAGATTTGTATGCCTCCGAAAAATCCCACCGACCTCGGTTGGGATTGAACCCACACCCATTGGGGTGAAAAAGCAGTTACGTTTACCACGACACCACCGGCGCCGGATCGTACATTTACTGTCCTATCCGTTTTTTAGTTAGCGGAGTGGACTGACGATTGAGCGTCCTAGAGTTTTTTTTTTAATTATTAAATGTTCGCTATAAATATTAAATGAGTAAATACACCCAACCGGGGGATGTAAGATTCGCTTATAATTATGTGGGATTCATCATCTGAGGATGTTAGTGGAGACCGCATGAACCGAGGATGCGATATACCTAGCTGGGGTTCAATGCAAGAAAATTGGAGACCTTAAAATGTGGAGTGTATTAGTGAGTGAAATGAATTATGTCGAAAAAATAGGAAAAAGGTTGCCGACTGGACTTGAAACCACGAACGTTGCGGTTATCAGACCTGTGTTTTCTCCACTACACAGCAAAAAAATAATTTTGATATCACGTCAAAGTGGATGCACTACAATCATGTCGAAAATATGGTGTAATATTACTTGCTAAAAAGGACAAAATTATCATTAATACAATGCATGAACTGACATTACGCTGCTTTTACTGCATTTGTTTATTTATGTGGTCATAAAAATTACATGAAATTTTCGACATGATTGTAGTGCATCCACTTTGATGTGATATCAAAATTATTTTTTTGCTGTGTAGAGAAGACTAGAGCGCCTTCATGCTTCGGGTTGAGGATAGGCTAAAAGCAAACAAGAAGCGCTCATTTCCTCTCATGCTTGACTTCGTATGCTTTTCTGCTGGAGAGATTCGAGGCAAGTGTGTACGTCATTCTGCAGTGTTATAAGCTTATTGGTATAGTCGAAAGCGTATAGAAAGAACACGAAATAAAAAAAGACAAAAAACCATTACATCGTCTCCAAGGTCAACTTCTAACATTCGCTGTGATGTTGATGAAAAGACGATGATAGGAAATGGAACTAACATTCATTATAATAAATTTTTGGTTTGCGTGTACAAAATATTAAATGAGCCATTTAGGTATGAAATGTTTCATAGAAATCACTGCAGTTTAAGGCATGAAAAGCCTTTCGTTGTGCACTGGAGAAAAATGTTCAACGCCACGCGCCGAAAGCACTGCTTCTGCTGCTGCTGATGACGACCGACTGGACACCAGCACACACGGCGATTGAATAAGCACCGTTCGGCGAGACCAGATAGAATTTTATTTTGAAATCTTTGTTAGGGAAAGCGTACGCAATCGGTGATAATTTTGATCCCCATTGCAACAGTTGGACATTTGTGTAATTTTAAAAGGTGATCTATTTTTTTTCCTTGATTTGTTTTTTGTCGATCTTGTTTTCCGTACTGAGCACCAGTGCTACCGACGCCAGGAAGGCAGCTCCCACACCTGGATCCACATCGACCCATCAACTCATGGACCGGGGACCAACGGCTTAACTTCCCTTCCGAAGGAAGGCGTGATCGAGGGCGTGATTAGAGATGTTATGCCTCAGAACATCCCGGCGGCGCCGATTGAGATTGAACCCTGATCTGCTGGGGTGAGAGGTAATCACGCTTACCACTACACCACTTCTTCTTCTTCTTCACATTTCAAGCTTAGTGCATATCGCATATTAGCTTATTGCGTGCTCTCAACTTAGTGTTCTAGATGCACTTCCACAGTTATTAATCGAGAACTTTCGATGCCTGTACCATTTTTGCATTGTTATAATTGTGTGGCACGTCCAATCATACTTCTACGCCCAGGGAAGTCGAGAAATTTTCCAATCCGAAAAATTCCTAGACCGGACCGGGAATTGAACCCAGCCACCTCCAGCATGGTCTTGCTTTATAGCTGCGCCTTTACCGACTGAGCTAAGGGTGGCCCCTACCGCTTATAGTGACCTGTTATTTAGTATTAAAATCCATCCGCTATTGACAGAGTTATAAGTGGTCAAAACCTGACCACTTTTCGTAACGTTGTCGATTTTGGTTTTTTGAAATTTCACCCCCAATATGTTACCGAAATACGTAATCCTACGTCAAAACATCTACCAAAAAGATTGACTTTTTTTTGGACCAGTTCATATTTTTTATTGGCGTATTTTATTTTTTTTTTTTTGAAGCGTAGATTTATTGTTCTGCCCGTAATTTATAGTAAGAGGAGCGGCGTGGCTGTAAAGCGTCTTAAAAAAAGCTTTCAATAGATGAAAAGTTCCCTTAAAATATAAAAATAAGCCAACAAAACAATTTAAATGTGCCATTTAAAAGATCGGAATGTTCCATAGAAATCTCCAAAGTTTATGGAATATATCCGCAAAGGCAAGAGTTCAATAGAAGCTTCTCAAATATGAAATGTTCCCTACCAATATTAAATGAGTTAATACAAAATTATAAATGTGCAAACCGCTTCAGTTTATGGAACATTTAAAACATATTAATGGTACATTCCATATCATTTATGGATAATTTCAGTATTTTGGTACAATTTTGCTTATAAGAGCATTGTCAGGCCAAAGAGCAATACAAAATTTCTGACTTGACTTTATCCGATTTGCATAAAACTTTGCATAATGGTTTGTTATGGTCAATAATTCACATTTGAGCAAAAATTCGGCCATTATGAATTTCGCAAAATACTTCTTAATGGCGAATTCGATATTTTTCGTCAAATCAAAACTAGAGATCGTTCCTTCGTATCGAAAAGACGTCAAGGTTGTAGGGAAAAAGATTGGTTTTCAGAAATTATGTTAACAGTAAAACAATTTAAGAAATTTAGGGCAAAAAATCAAAAAAAAAAAACATACAAACTAATTACCTCTTCAACATTTTTCAATATTTTTAGTGAAAAAAATTACCCAAAATCAAAGAGCCACAAGTTTTGGTTTAAATATTACATTTTTTTTGAATAGGTATTTTTAAATTTTGCGCAGAAAATGATTTTGTTAGTTTACAAAATAGGTTCCTGTGCTCAATTCAAAAAGCTATATAGTTTTAAAAAAATACCAAAAGTTGTTGTTCAACGATTTTTGTTAATTTTTAGGCGTGCAACTTGCATCTTTCACAGATGATTGTAGTTAACAAAGGTTTTTTAATGAAAAATATTAAAAACATATTGGAGGGTTTTTTTTTGTTGTTTTTTTTTTTATTTTCGTATTCTACAATTTATTTTATTTCTTTTGTAGTGTAAATTGTTCAAGATATGGCACTATTTTTCCCTACAATATTGTCAGAGGCATCGTTTCGCTTAAAAGTGATATTTTCAGCTATGATTTGTAGACAAATATCAAATAGCCATTTAAAAGTTTTTTCGAGTTTCAAAATGGCTCAATTTAAGCTCAAATATGAATGGTTGACCATAACAAACAATCAAGCAAAAGTTTCATGCAAATCGGAGAAGTTTGCATTAGATCAATTAGTCAATTGGTGTGGAACTACTCTCATTCGTGGTGCTTCTACGGTTTTCTAATGAGCATTTTAACATAAATATCAACACATCTGCCTGATTTTTATGGGTCATTTATTGATTTTTAACAACGCATTCTCTTGTTTCTATTGGTGCAAAATAAGGCCTACAATTGTGTTGCTTACACTTTTGTATTTTATTTTTAATAATACTTAAAATATAAACGAGATCATATTTTACGTGACAGAATTTGCAAATGTCCATGGTCCATACCAAATTAAAAGAAAAAAAAAGAAAAAAGAGAAGGATGGAAAATTTTATTGGTGTATTGGCTGAAACCTTGGACGGCTTCAAACGTCTTCTCAAGTATATTACTGAGAAGCAACACACATTTTTCACTTACGACACCAACACTGAACGTCAGTTCAAGGTTGTCTTGAAAGGTCTGCCCAGTGATGAATCTCTGGATTAGATCAAATATGAATTCATAAAATTACTTGAAGTTGAGCCAGTCCAAGTAATTCAAATGAAGATGACGAGATTTCTAATGATTGTTATTCAGTTCACTGCAAGTCTAGTGAATTAAACAACCTTAAGGCCTTGGAAAAAGCTAGCCTTATGCTCCATATCCGAGTGAAGTGGGAACACTTTAAGAAGACTGGAGGAAATTTCCAAAACCTCCCTGAGGGATGGGGTCACGGAACAAGAAATTGCTACATGCCAGCATTCCTCTCACGCACAGGACGACTGTCCTGTGAAGGAAGATCATATGAAATTTAAATGTTCAAATTGTGGTAAAAACCACAAATCCATTTTTTGGGAATGTAAGACTCGCAAAGCGGTACTAATTTCTCAAACTCTACATTAGTATACTTACAAATGTACAAATAGCTCCCCTGCTTCAAGTTTTTAGACCGGCCATGTTTTATGCTGTGCCAATATGGTCTAGTTGTAGCACTACCAGGAAAAAAGCACTTCAAAGGATTCAGAACAAAGTTCTGAAGATGATTTTGAAGTTGCTTAAAATACTGAATTGTGAAGGCAGGAACAATGTAAAAATTCTAAGATATATATCATAACAATTAAGGCTGGTAAGTTACTGTAGTAGCTGAAGCACCTAGGTTAAAATTGTGTGTAATTTATAAAAAAAAGCTGTCCTCTGAACACGTCCAAAAGGGTCTCTTAACGTGTCCAATAAGTCCACTGAACGTATCCAACATGTTTTTGTGTTGTTTGGTTTAGCTCTATTATAGAGTCTCGGTGATGAACCAGCCTGCGGCTGAAAATCTCCTAAATAGAGATAATAATAATAATAATTATAGAGTCTTTCAAACGTGTCCAAAAGACTGATGCAAAATTTGAAATTTTCGCTCCACAGTGCTCAATGGGTTCCAAATCGGGTCCTGATTAACCTCCCTAAATTTAAACTCATTTCGTTAAAAACTGACTTGGCACAATCCATTTGAAGTTTATATGGAAATTACTATGAAAAAACTTTTTGTTCATTGTATTCTTGCCTTTTTCGATATTGCGCTGTTAAAAAATTCTATAGCTATTCTCATGGAATTTTTTTCAGCTACAACTTTACAGGAGATTGTTTTTCAGTAAAACGTCAACTTAAATGGCTATTGATTGTATAAGAGATTGATAATCTTATGGTATGACCAAGCAGCTGTTTTGTGGGCAACACTTTTTTTTTTAACACTTTATTTGTTTCAAATTCAAAATAAATTACATTTCATTTTTAACCTAGGTGCTCCAGTTACTGCAGTAACGTACCAGCCTTAATTGTTATGATATATATCTAAGTGTTTTTACATTGTTCATGTCTTGGCAATTAAGTATTTTAAACAGGTTTTTTTTTAACCTGCATGTCAGTATAACAATTGATATCTTAAAACTAAAACTAAAACTAAATCTTACCTAAGTATAAAGAGAATTAATCGTTGCAATTGAGGATTGCAACGATTTTTGCCTGAAATTATTAATTATTTTTTGGGACATTTGTTCTAAAGTCTCAACATTCGAAATTCTATGTACCTTGGTAGTACTGTACCAGGGAGGCAACTTCAAAATCATTTTCAGAACTTTGTTCTGAATTCTTTGAAGTACTTTTTTCCTGGTAGTGCAACAACAAGACCATATTGGCACAGCGTAAAGCATGGCCGGTCTAAAAACTTGTTTAAATATTAGAAGTTTATTCGTCAGGCAAAGTTTGGATTTCCTGTTTATAAGAGAATACAAACATTTTATATACTTGTTACATTTGGCTTGAATGCCCTCAATGTGATCTTTAAAAGTTAATTTTTGGTCAAGTATTAATCCAAGATATTTCACTTGGTTTGACCAGGAAATTGGAACTCCGTTCATAGTGACTATGTGACTACTACTAGGTTTCAAAAATGAAGCTCTAGGCTTATGTGGAAATATTATAAGTTGAGTTTTGGAAGCGTTGGGAGAAATCTTCCATTTTTGTAAATAAGAAGAGAAAATATCTAAACTTTTCTGCAGTCTTCTGCAAATAACACTAAGACTTCTTCCTTTAGCGGAAATGCCTGTGTCATCAGCGAACAAAGATTTGTGGCAACCCTGAGACAAATCAGGGAGGTCCGAAGTGAAAATGTTATACAATATAGGCCCAAGATTGCTACCCTGAGGAACTCCTGCTCTAACAGGTAGTCGATTAGATTTGGAATTTTGATAATTTACCTGCAGTGTTCTGTCAGTTAAATAATTTTGAACTAATTTCATAATGTAAAGTGGAAAATTAAACTTTTTCAATTTAGCAATCAAACCTTCATGCCAAACACTGTCGAATGCTTTTTCTATGTCTCGAAGAGCAACTCCAGTTGAGTGGCCTTTAGATTTGTTTGAACGCATTAAATTGGTAACTCTTAAGAGTTGATGAGTAGTTGAATGCCCATGGCGAAATCCAAACTGCTCATCTGCAAAAATTGAGTTCGTATTGATGTGAAGCATCATTCTATTTAAAATTATCTTTTCAAAAAGTTTACTTATTGAAGAAAGCAAACTTATTGGACGGTAGCTAGAAGCTTCAGCTGGATTTTTATCCGGCTTTAAAATTGGAACAACTTTTGCATTTTTCCATTTATCAGGAAAGTATGCCAAATGGAAACATCTGTTAAATAATTTTACCAAGAAAGACAAGGTACTCTCTGGGAGTTTTTTGATGAGGATATAGAGAATTCCATCATCACCTGGAGCTTTCATATTTTGAAACTTTTTAGTTATAGACCTTACTTTGTCCAAATCAGTCCCCCAGGAATCATCAAAAATATTTTCCCGAGAGAAAACATTCCGAAAATCCCGAGCAACCTGATTCTCAATAGGACTAGTAAGACCCAAACTGAAATTATGGGAACTCTCGAATTGCTTAGCAAGTCTCTGAGCTTTTTCCAAATTTGTGATCAAAATTTTACCACCTTCTTTAAGCGCTGGAATAGGCTTTTGAGGTTTTTTCAAAATTTTTGTGAGTTTCTAAAAGGGTTTGGAACTCGGGTCTAATTTAGAAATATTATTTTCAAAAGTTTTGTTCCTCAGGGCAGAGAATCGCTTTTTAATTTGTTTTTGCAAATCCCGCCAGATAACCTTCATGGCAGGATCGCGTATTCTTTGATATTGTCTCCTACGGACATTTTTAAGACGGATCAAGAGGTGAAGATCGTCGTCTATTATAATTGAATCGAATTTAACCTCGCATTTTGGTACTGAGGCTGCCCTTGCTGCAACTATAGAAGTAGTCAGAGATTCAAGAGCATAATTAATTTCATCTTTGGTTTGCAAAGGAATGTTTGGATCGAAGTTATATTCCATAAATGTTCGATACTGCTCCCAATCAGCTCTATGGTAATTGAAAGTAGAGCTGTTGGGATTACAAATTATTTCTTGGGATATTTCAAAAGTTACTGGAAGGTGATCAGAACCGAAGTCAGCATGGGTAACCAGTTGGCTACAAAGTTGACATGAATCAGTTAAGACCAAATCAATAGTGGAGGGATTTCTTGCAGAAGAAAAGCATGTTGGGCTGTTTGGATATTGAATAGTGTAATAACCATTGGAATTGCTTTGAGCATTATTCCATGAGCGGTGTTTTGCATTAAAATCACCAATAATGAAGAATCTAGACCTATGACGGGTAAGTTTCTGGAGGTCACCCTTGAGAAAATTCTTTTGCTGGCCTACGCATTGGAATGGCGAATAGGCAGCTATAAACGTAAGTTGTCCAAATTTTGTTTCAACAGAAACACCCAAAGTTTCAAAAACTTTAGTTTCAAATGAAGAAAGAATTTTATGCTTGATTCGTCTATGAATAATGATGGCAACGCCACCACAGGGTCCATCAAGACGATCATTTCTATAAATCAAGTAATTTGCGTCCTTCTTAACCTTATAGTCAGGTTTAAGGAACGTTTCAGTTATAGCGGCAATATGCACGTTATGAACCCTCAAAAAGTTAAATAGCTCGTCTTCATTATCTTTAAGAGATCGAGCATTCCAATTTACAATATTTAATGCTTTAAAATCCATTACTGAATTTTAAAGTCATGACAATATTATTTGCAAATTTTACTCCAGTTTGAATAGCATCAAACATGGAGTTAGATTTAAGCATATCAGAAATCATGTCAATTAATGAATTCTGTAAAAATTCCATTTTAGGGGCAGTAATGCTTCCTAAGACAAAATTGTCAAAATTTCCGTTAGAACGTTGGTTAGTATTTTGATTTCTACCCGCTGCAATAGCAGCATAGGTAGCTCCATTAACTCGCTGAACATTGTTAGCAGCGAGGGGAGTAGGTACAGATGAAACATTTGAAGCAGGGGTGATATTTGAACCTACGGGTACGAATGTAGAATTTGTTCCTCGATGACCGTTGTTAACAGCAGAGGAATTTGTACCTGGTCGGAAACGTGGAGCGTTTCTTACCTGTCGGTTAGAACGAGATTGTAGGATCGCTTTGCGAGTCTTACATTCCCAAAAATTGGATTTGTGGTGTTCACCACAATTTGAACATTTAAATTACTTAGGATCTTCCTTCACAGGACAGTCGTCCTTTGCGTGAGAGGAATCACCACAATTCATGCATTTAGCTGACATGTAGCAATTTTTAGTTCCGTGACCCCATCCCTGGCACTCACGGCACTGAGTGAGGTTTTGGAAATTTCCTACAGTCTTCCTGAAGTGTTCCCACTTCACTCGGACATGGAGCATAAGGCTAGCTTTTTCTAAGGCCTTAAGGTTGTTTAGTTCACTAGACTTGAAGTGAACTACATAAAAATCATTAGAAATCCCGTTGTGCGAATCGCCAGGACGGGATTTCATTTTCATTTTGATTACTTGGAGTGGCACAACTCCAAGTAATTTTGCCAGTTCATCTTTGATCTGATCCAGGGATTCACCACTGGGCAGTCCTTTCATGACAACCTTGAACACACGTTCAGTTTTGGTGTCGTAAGTAAAAATTTGTGCTTCTTCTCAGTAAGATACTTGAGAAGACATTTAAATCCGTCCAAGGTTTCAGCCAATACACGGCATTCACCCCAACGTTCAATTTGTAGAGAAAACTTAACTTTCACGAAGTTCAAAAGTTCCATGCGAAGAGCATGGAAATCGGAAGTGGTTATCACGATAGGGGGAATCTTTTCCTTCTTGGCATTAAGCCGGGAAAGTATACTAGAATTTTTTTTGGATGATGGATCATTCTCATCATCCGTGAGCAAATCAAATTGATTACTCAAATTAATTTCTTCAGAAGGGGGGGTCAAGAGTTTGCCCCTTTCTTTTGCGTTTAGGCGCCATGGCGGCAGTAAATTGTTATCCAAATCGACTTCCAAGCAGATTACTATAAGAATCTGAAGGATCGAAGAGGAATTTTCCAAATCGATATCCAAGAAGGATTACCTCGGGTGAGGTCCAAACAAGGATCGAAGAGGAATAGGAGTTGAACAAGGTAGAAATTTTTTTACAGGTTGAGCACTGAAAAGTGCTGTTTAAATTTGTTGTAGCTTTAGGTAGTAGTAACACTTCCTTCAGCAAAAAGCAAATAGATCCGCACGGCAAGAGAGCACGATGCGGACTGTGGGCAACACTTTATTGTGCAGTGTAACATAGTAGCCATGATTTTTGTGCTCTATTCTATGTGCCAGAAACACAAATTTTACCTGCTGAACGGTTTTTTTCCTTTGGTTTGTTTTCCGTCGATTTTGTTTTCCGTGCTGAGCACCAATGCTACCGACCCCAGAGAGGCAGCTCCCATACCTGGACCCTACTTATCGACCCATCAACTCATAAACCGGTTACCAACGGCTTCACATCCCTTCCGAAGGAAGGCGTGATCAGAGATGTTATGCCTCAGAACATCCCGGTAGCGCCGACTGGGATTGAACGTGATTGAACCACGCTTACCACTACACCACCCGCGCCGCTTGGCTGCTAAACAGTTGATTGAGCATAATCATAAAGCACCCATTACATATGTCAATATATTGACAAACATCGTATTGTCAATTTTCCTTACAATATAATCAATATATAAATATTGACAACATTAATGACAATACACTAAAGCGTTTGTTACACAGGATAAGATAATATTGATGACGATGGTTTGATGACGAGTATTGTTGATAACTGATTTTCATTTCACTTTCTCAATATTCTTCCCCTACCCAAGAGGAGGGAGAACGTACGTCATTTAGACCGACTGACTCACAATGCACCTTCACGCATGCAGTGTTGGCATTTTGTTTAAATCTTCGTGTGTGATATAAAATGGATATCAAACTAAATAGAAAAGTATCCTTTTACAGTCGCCAATCACTACCCAGGCTTCGTCTATATCGATGTTCATTTTCTACAAAATCACAAGCATAATCATGAAATTTTGTGTTTTTTTTTTTACTTTAAAATAAAATAAATATTATTTGCGTTTTACATGCCTACACGTAACGCAAATTCAATAATATATGCAAGTTTTTCCTTTAGGAATGTTTACCAAAACATCAGCATAATAGTTTATTTATGGGAAACTGCATACCATGAACGTGGGTTATTCAACACGAGTGGTAATTCCACGCAGTCGACAATCGATTTGATTCAATTCCATTAATTTGTTATCGTGTTGTCCTGTGTATTTTCTGTGTCCTGTAAAAAAGTTACAACATTTGATATTGGCGTTGATGGAACCGTCGAGAAATCATCTCTTCGAACAAACATTGACAGTTTCTTATTGGAACTTTCAGTGGAGTGAAAGGATAGTACCAACTAAAAATACTCAGAGGGTGTGATAAGGGGAGAAAACAAAATACAATACGGCAGCAAGGATTTGTTCCTAAATTATCTTGCAACCCTTGCTAGAAGCTAGCATTTCAAATGACTTTTATTTTTGATTCGATTTACATGCAAAATAATAATTGATTGCATCGCAATATTTTGCACATTTCTTGGTGCCATTAATTAACCACCGAAGATCATTTTGTTTTTTTTTTGGTTCCAAAACCTAGTTGAATTTGAGAAGCACACAAAACATAAAGGGGATTGAATTTCTGTTCGATTGCAATACTTTCAAATTTATTCTAGAAAGAATAAGAAATCCTCGGAAAAATTCTAATAGGAATGTTCGATTGGCTTAGATTTTGATAGTTCATTTGGCTCAAATGAAATTGAAATTTATTACGAAATTCTACGGACCTATTTAAAAACCGTTCAATGATAATGTGTCGATTTGATTGATTTCTTACGAGTGATGGTAATTTGAAATTTTACCGACTTTTTCAGTAGTTCAAAAAACGGGTAAAATTTTACCGACCCAGGTTATCCGAATACAGTGTGTAGTTAGTATTTTCCACACTCAAAAAATAAATCACATTTCCAATGGAAAATATCCATTAGAATTTCACTTGACTTTCATGTGATCTCATAATTGGAAATCGCATCACAAAATCACATGAACCTTATGTGTCCAATGAAGTTTATGTGATTTGTCATATACAATTCATGTGATCGTATGAAAGTTATTTGAATTTCAGATAAAAATCATTAATTTTGTTATTGGAAAAATATCATGTGCGTTCCCAATGGAAACTATATGAAAACTTTTTTCAGTGCATAGGTCCAGTAACGACGTTTCTCTTTTGACCCGCTGATCCATGTTTCTTGTGTGGGGAAATTAAGACAAGTAATATTGACTTTAATACATTGAGGTTAAAAGGCTTCAAACGTATTGCCATTGATGTTATCAATATTCGTATATTGATGATATTGATAGAATTGACTGTTTTTTTTTGTCAATATATTCTGAGTATTGTCAAAGTGAAATGAAAATCAGCTTTTCGTCAATACTTGTCATCAATCATCATCATCAATATCACCTTTTCAATAATATTGTCAGTATGTCAATTTACTGTCAATATATTGACATGTGTAATGGGCGCTTAAGACATCACTGACTTGAATCAATAATAACTTTTCTTCTTATTTTAATCAAAAAGTGATCCTCAACAATGTTGTTGCTACAAGCACACTTATAATTTTGAAAAGCAGAGTGATGTGGTGAATTTTGAGATATATATGAACTTTTAATTTGGTTTTCTCATAGAAGTTACCATATACACTTCATAATGTTTGTACCAAGTCAGTTTCTTAATAAATGAGTTTAAGTTCTCGGAGGCAATTTAGAACCGTTTGAGCACCATGGAGCGAAAATTTCAAAATTTACACCATTCTAATGTCCAACAAGACATCTGAATGCGATGCTTCTGGACCCGTGTTCAACGAACTCTCTGGATGTGTCGAATAATTCTTCATAACTTGTACAAAAAGTACTCAGAAAGTGCCCCACAAATCCATTTAACGTGTTCAACAAGTTCTCTGAACATGACCGACAAGTCTTCTGAACGTGTTCAACAGAGACTCTGATCGTGTTCAGCAAGTACTCTGAACATGTTTAACACTGCTGCCAAACGTGTCCAACAATTTTTTTTGGTCACCTGGTCTAAAACTCTTTTGGAAATGTTCAATAGGTTCTATGAAAGTCCTCTGAACGTGTTCAAACGATTTCCGATTATGTCCAAATAGAGGGCTTATTCAGTGCAGTAGATACTCTGTACGTGTCCAACATGTTCTCGGGACGTCGTATCCAATAAGCTCTCATTCGTCCAAAAAGCAATCTGATCATGTCTGGTCGTGTAATTTGTTTGGATGGTCAATAATTTCTCGGGATTTTTTCGATAAGCATTTTGAGTGTTTCCACACCACATAGGTCCTGAGCAGCCTATTCCATGCTAAAATAAGTTAATAATGAGCCTTTTATTCAAATGAATCAATAAAGTTTACGAGGAACGATAAACCGCTACCAGACACAATAACTGCAACGATCCTGCAGTGGAAAATTTTGTTCACCCCTATCTCCGCCTATAGCCGAGCACACGCATTCGATCATCTGAGTGAGGTCATTGTCTTTCGTCTACCTTAGACGACGGAGGCCTCCCAATACTTTCAGAAGGTCGCCGCTGTCTGCATGCTCTTCCATGTGTCTGTTTTCTTTTTCTTCGCCAACAGCTTCTTTGATAATGACGTCAATGATGCAGGAACAAACTGGACACCTTTTTATTCTTCTCCTCCGCACTGTTCTTATTGTGAATACACTCGTAAAAGAAAGCACATTAGGAATAGATGATTGAAAAACTGAAACCAGACTCAATTACAAAATAAGATCGGATTATTGTGAATCTGCAGATTTGCGAACGGCAAGGCAAAAGGAAATCGAAAACATTGTGCTGATGAACAGAGATCACTCGTGAAATTTGTTTTAGGCGTCGTATTAAATGCTAATTGTCCATAAAATTGCATGCTCATTTTTTGACCGTTGCCGAAAGATTTGAGCAATTTTATCAAGATATGCAGTACTATGAATTATCAATTTATAATCGATGTATTGGATGCATTTTCGGAAACTAAAAATTAACCTTTGCCATACCAATTTGGCTCACCCTAACCGTGATGCACCAAATCCAGATTTTTTGCGCAGGATTATTCAACACGTTCCACCGCATTCCTTTCATTCCTTTCACTCAGGGTTGAACCAATCAAGTTATGAATTAAAAATTTATACATTTTGTTGTAATCCATTCCTCGTTAATACTTACTTCACGAAGTCCAGAACGCATGAAATTTAATTTAATATAAGATTATACATCTTCGCGGCCGAATCACTTGTTTCAGCGTCAACCCTGTACTCGATTTTTGAATTTTTTGGTATAAAATGGCATATGACACCAACTAGTGTGTTTAAAATACAATAAAGCAGCCTTGTCGCTCGTGGCTCGTGGGTCATCATAACATAAGAAGCAATCGAAAGAAACGGTCACGATTCGGCAACTATGAACAAGTGCGCAACAGAATTTTCATTCGCCAGGATCGGCTTTACTATCCTGCTGCTTACTGCTCAGTGTACCCCACTGCCTAGCGGTTGGTTTGGCAGTGGAGGCGAGCTGAGCTACTTCGCAGGATCTATTTCCAATACCGATATGATCTGTGCTAGTAGACTTGTCGGCAAGGGGACTTCAGTACCAGCGCAAATTTACTTCACCTCTCAGGTAAGTACGACAGAGGCTCAGAGTGTGAGAAAAGATTGAAAGTTATGATTCCAGCTTACGATCACTGCGTATTCGGCGGAAGCCACAACTTACAACAAGCAAGGATTCTCGGTTGCAATCAAGGACGGAGGCCTCAACACGAAAACGGTTAATTTGGTCATTCTTGGCGATAAGGAGCTTCCGTATCCCGTGATAGTGAATTTCTACTGTGCTGGTTAAAATTTTGCTGAATTCAATTATGATTTAATGTGATTCAATTATGATTTAATGTGTGTGTTTTTTTTACTTAAATAAAAGCGATATCATTAATAACGGAGTTTAGTTTCACTTGAATGAAGATTTACAATCCAGTCCAAACCAATATTAAAGTTTTGTCAAATACCCAGAACAGTAATGTGGTGCTTGCCATTCGATATGCGAATGTAACAAACGGTAAAGCCGCCGAAAGCTCACTCAACTTTGAACAACTGGGGAAGTGCCAAAAGGACGCTAAACCGAAGGGAGGCGCAAAGTTCCAGGTTGGACACCAATAAGATGATGATGGTTCGGAATAGTATGTAAGACTAGGGAAAATGCTTCCACCGTGTTCTGTTAATCGATTATCAGCAAAGGAGAATCTAAATTTATTCAGCAGGTCCATTTCCGTATGATCTGTAGATTTGGAATGGGTTGTCTACAAAATACCAAAAAGTATGAATAAGACAAAACGAAGAAAAAAAACCTGCATCACGTGCGGCTGGTTCTTTAACCTTCACCGACTGAGCATAAAAAAAAAGCTTTTGCACGTTTGGAATGACGTCTTCTTGAATGTATGCTGTCTACTTAATTGTAGGCGGTCTCGAACACAACAGGGTGGGTCAACTTTCTGAATTTACACAAGTATGAATGAATGCCAAATAAACTTTACCTAATTTTTTGAAGTGATTTGCGGAATTTGAACTTAACAAACTAACTACGACTTGTTTGACAATTGTGCAAACGAAAAAGGTGGCAAGAAAGCTGTGACTCATGTTTAATCCTATTAATCGTTCTTTTTCTACTGAACAGGATTGAGCGTAAAACGGCGCCGGTGGTGTAGTGGTAAGCGTGATTACCTCTCACCCCAGCAGGCCTGGGTTCAATCCCAGTCGGCGCGGCCGGGATGTTCTGAGGCATAACATCTCTGATCACGCCTTCCTTCGGATGGGAAGTAAAGCCGTTGGTCCCCGGATCATGAGTTGATGGGTCGATAGGTAGGGTCCAGGTGTGGGAGCTGCCTTCCTGGCAAGTCGGTAGCATTGGTGCTCAGCACGGAAAACAAGATCGACGGAAAAAACAAACCAAAGGAAAAAAAAAAGGATTGAGCGTATCTACTGAACATTTTATGCTTTTGATCTGCATCAATTATTTCTGACTTGAACACAATGTTATGATTGTTGTTGTTGTTGTTGTTGTTGTTGTTGTTGTTGTTGTTGTTGTTGTTGTTGTTGTTGTTGTTGTTGTTGTTGTTGTTGTTGTTGTTGTTGTTGTTGTTGTTGTTGTTGTTGTTGTTGTTGTTGTTGTTGTTGTTGTTGTTGTTGTTGTTGTTGTTGTTGTTGTTGTTGTTGTTGTTGTTGTTGTTGTTGTTGTTGTTGTTGTTGTTGTTGTTGTTGTTGTTGTTGTTGTTGTTGTTGTTGTTGTTGTTGTTGTTGTTGTTGTTGTTGTTGTTGTTGTTGTTGTTGTTGTTGTTGTTGTTGTTGTTGTTGTTGTTGTTGTTGTTGTTGTTGTTGTTGTTGTTGTTGTTGTTGTTGTTGTTGTTGTTGTTGTTGTTGTTGTTGTTGTTGTTGTTGTTGTTGTTGTTGTTGTTGTTGTTGTTGTTGTTGTTGTTGTTGTTGTTGTTGTTGTTGTTGTTGTTGTTGTTGTTGTTGTTGTTGTTGTTGTTGTTGTTGTTGTTGTTGTTGTTGTTGTTGTTGTTGTTGTTGTTGTTGTTGTTGTTGTTGTTGTTGTTGTTGTTGTTGTTGTTGTTGTTGTTGTTGTTGTTGTTGTTGTTGTTGTTGTTGTTGTTGTTGTTGTTGTTGTTGTTGTTGTTGTTGTTGTTGTTGTTGTTGTTGTTGTTGTTGTTGTTGTTGTTGTTGTTGTTGTTGTTGTTGTTGTTGTTGTTGTTGTTGTTGTTGTTGTTGTTGTTGTTGTTGTTGTTGTTGTTGTTGTTGTTGTTGTTGTTGTTGTTGTTGTTGTTGTTGTTGTTGTTGTTGTTGTTGTTGTTGTTGTTGTTGTTGTTGTTGTTGTTGTTGTTGTTGTTGTTGTTGTTGTTGTTGTTGTTGTTGTTGTTGTTGTTGTTGTTGTTGTTGTTGTTGTTGTTGTTGTTGTTGTTGTTGTTGTTGTTGTTGTTGTTGTTGTTGTTGTTGTTGTTGTTGTTGTTGTTGTTGTTGTTGTTGTTGTTGTTGTTGTTGTTGTTGTTGTTGTTGTTGTTGTTGTTGTTGTTGTTGTTGTTGTTGTTGTTGTTGTTGTTGTTGTTGTTGTTGTTGTTGTTGTTGTTGTTGTTGTTGTTGTTGTTGTTGTTGTTGTTGTTGTTGTTGTTGTTGTTGTTGTTGTTGTTGTTGTTGTTGTTGTTGTTGTTGTTGTTGTTGTTGTTGTTGTTGTTGTTGTTGTTGTTGTTGTTGTTGTTGTTGTTGTTGTTGTTGTTGTTGTTGTTGTTGTTGTTGTTGTTGTTGTTGTTGTTGTTGTTGTTGTTGTTGTTGTTGTTGTTGTTGTTGTTGTTGTTGTTGTTGTTGTTGTTGTTGTTGTTGTTGTTGTTGTTGTTGTTGTTGTTGTTGTTGTTGTTGTTGTTGTTGTTGTTGTTGTTGTTGTTGTTGTTGTTGTTGTTGTTGTTGTTGTTGTTGTTGTTGTTGTTGTTGTTGTTGTTGTTGTTGTTGTTGTTGTTGTTGTTGTTGTTGTTGTTGTTGTTGTTGTTGTTGTTGTTGTTGTTGTTGTTGTTGTTGTTGTTGTTGTTGTTGTTGTTGTTGTTGTTGTTGTTGTTGTTGTTGTTGTTGTTGTTGTTGTTGTTGTTGTTGTTGTTGTTGTTGTTGTTGTTGTTGTTGTTGTTGTTGTTGTTGTTGTTGTTGTTGTTGTTGTTGTTGTTGTTGTTGTTGTTGTTGTTGTTGTTGTTGTTGTTGTTGTTGTTGTTGTTGTTGTTGTTGTTGTTGTTGTTGTTGTTGTTGTTGTTGTTGTTGTTGTTGTTGTTGTTGTTGTTGTTGTTGTTGTTGTTGTTGTTGTTGTTGTTGTTGTTGTTGTTGTTGTTGTTGTTGTTGTTGTTGTTGTTGTTGTTGTTGTTGTTGTTGTTGTTGTTGTTGTTGTTGTTGTTGTTGTTGTTGTTGTTGTTGTTGTTGTTGTTGTTGTTGTTGTTGTTGTTGTTGTTGTTGTTGTTGTTGTTGTTGTTGTTGTTGTTGTTGTTGTTGTTGTTGTTGTTGTTGTTGTTGTTGTTGTTGTTGTTGTTGTTGTTGTTGTTGTTGTTGTTGTTGTTGTTGTTGTTGTTGTTGTTGTTGTTGTTGTTGTTGTTGTTGTTGTTGTTGTTGTTGTTGTTGTTGTTGTTGTTGTTGTTGTTGTTGTTGTTGTTGTTGTTGTGCTTCTTATGCTTTCTTCGCATCAGCTTCTGTCATCTTTATCAGCTTCTGTCATCTTTATCAGCTTCCATTTTTTCTTCATCTTGTTCTTCGTTCATGTCTTCTTCAATATATTGACGCGAAGGGGAATTATTGACAATAATATTGATGATGTGAATTCAGAAATATTGTCAATCTCGATATATTGACGTCAATATAGAATGTATTGACAATACGATTATTGTCAATAAAAGTAATCGTGTAGGGTCCACTTAAGAGAAATTCTTGTGTCAGCCTGGTATGGCCGATGCACAAACGAGTGAGTACTCGCTGGTCGGCTGAACTTTTCTGATTGATCCACTTTTTCTTATTACGTTTTATCTCCTTCAGCTTGACTTCTGTAAGTTGCGCCCATCGTGCCGCCCACTGTTGACGGACGGCTTGGTTTAATGCCTTAATGCAGTGGTTCCCAACCGTTTTGCTACAGCGGCGCATTTTCAAATTTTCTAAAAAAGCCGCGGCGCACCAATATTAAATAGAGAAAAGGGCGGCTTTCTTCATAAAGAATGAAGTTTTTTTATATGAGGGAAATGGATGTACCTAATGTCGGCCTAAGTGCTCCTTATTTGGGCCCATACATAAATTCAACAATCGACTAAATTTTCAATAGCGATCAAAAATATCCATTCATACCGTCCATCCCAAGTAACAATCTAAATGCTTGGAAGATTTATTCTTATTTTATCATTGTTTTATCATAGCATCCCTTCCAACCTGTGGTTGTATTACGGTTTTATGTGCTTGTCATAAAATCAGGCCGTCAAGTCGTCTATAAAACTGTTTTATGACTACTAGATTAAAACTCAGACTTCATAGTTTTAACGGTAGCTGTAAGGTGGTTCTGCATCACTACTTATAACTCAAGAATAAAACCAAAACAAAACATACAATTATGTTTTATGGTACACTTTTTATGACCGATATAAAACTTGAAGCAGTCTTAGACCTTCATTAAAGCTTCATTACAACTATCATCTTTATCAGAGGCCTAAGATTCACAGATAAGAAATATACTGCTACAACAAAAAATACTCTGAAATTTTTTGTCATTATAAAAAACAAATCTATTCAGATATATGAAATGAAAACCCCTTCAGTGCTTCTGAACTCGTTGAAGATGAGACGATCGACAATATGAAACTCCTGGAGGAACTACAGTTATACGATCCCTACATAAGGCACAGTGCGGTGAAGGAGCTCTTAAAAATATTGAACAAGCGGCTTTCCGATACACTTCCGAAAGATCCACGAACCCTTCTTAAAGCAACGCCGACAGTTTCACTAAATCCGTTTGGAGATGGCCAGTATTGACATCACGGCTTTAAACCTTGTATTGAAAAACTTTTTAGTGGATCCAATAAGCATTTCTTACATTTTGATTACAAGCGAAAATAGGAGGATCGCTTGAAATGTTGACTTTTTGACAGGTGGTCATGGTTTTTGTTTTGTTTTGATTCGCTGTACCGAATAAAACCAGCAAGCTAGTTATATAGCTTAAATATAACTTAACGCTCTCAATTTGGACTACGAAATTCTAAGATACAACCATTAGGTTTATGTTATGCTATAGAATTCCAATCTAGGAGAATATGTTATATTGAGGTATTTTTAAGGAGTAGCAAGTTATAACGAAAAAAAATGTCGCCGTATGAACAAATTTCACACAGTATGAATAATTACGCTTTAATTGAAAGGCAATAAAACACGTTCATACATCTATGTATAATTAAATAATATGTGACTGGTTATTGCTCAACAGTAGTCACAGTTTTGTACTAAATAGATAATCTTTGAATGACTCTTTAATGCATGGTGCTAATGCATACAAATTAAAAATATCCCTATATTTTAGTATTCATATGGCGCACTAAATTTATGCTCCTATTTGGTATAATAATCACCATAAATATTGCACGGCATGCTGTGAAGCATATACAGATTGGTTTAAAATTATAATAAAGTCGTCTTATTTTCAATGTACAATAATATCAGCCATTATTACCAACTGACAAGGATCATGATTTCACATCAAACATCGAAAGAATAAAACCACAATAAAATATTTCTCAATATTAACTATCATCCAAAAACCCCAACTTAAAACCTTCAAAGTTGTCAAAATGTTTTGCGTATCATGTTTTATCAACTTCGTCAGGAGTGATTTATGCGGTTGTAATATAGTTTTATGGTAGTCATTAGAAGGCTGTTAAAACTTTCTGACCTGCAGGAGGTTTTATGTTTTCATTTTTAACAATCACGTCTAGAGTGTGATAAAACTGACATAAATCCTATGCTCCTAAAGTAGTTCGCATATCAAGTTTTAATGACTGCATTAAAACTGGGCCAATTGGCCATGACATGGCTGTATTGCGGTTCTCAGGAGATTGTTAAAGCAATGTGGTTGTCAGTGAAGGTTTTATAATTTGGTTATATCAACTGCTATAAAACTTAAATAAAACAAAAATTGTTGCTTGGGATTAGTCATCTAGATACAATTGATAAATAGCAGATTTTTAGCGATGGGCCCAATGTTAGATCCATAGGCCAACATTAGAGCAATTTCCCCTACTTTTCCTACAATTTTACAAGCTTTTTGATCACCAAAAACGTACAAAATAAGGCAAATTTGAAGTGAAAATTATGATGAGAGTCACGTTTGACAGATGTTTTACATTTTTATCACCGCTACGACAACAGCGCCACGGCTGGCCGGTGGTTGGCTGGATTTCACTATTGCAGGATTGGAAAGTACTGCTTTAATGGCATCTTTTCCTGGAATACCGATATTGATTGGCGGATTATTTCGTTCTTCTTCGGCGAGTCGGTTCGCTTCTTCGTGGCCATGGATGCTGGCGTGGTCGGGAATCCAACACAAGTGAATCGGACAGTTTTGAATCAGACATTCAATTTCTTGGATCCAGGGATGCTGCGATTTGCCACTCTCTATTACTGAAAGACAACTAGCCGAATCGGACAGACTGATCAAAAAAAAAAAAAAAAAGAAAACACAAGAAGCACTCCAAGCAAATCTATTTTGCGATTTTATATTATTTGCAGCTCTTTGTCAAATGTTACGGTGCGTGTGAAAAGGTAAAAATATTTGAAAGCCATCTGTAGTGGAAACATTCCATTTTGCTTTAAAATCCGCTTGAAAAAGTTGCGCCTAGTAATAGAATAGATCCAAACCCTTCTCTTTCACATTGCTTCAAAACAAAACGTGCTCAAATATGTTCCAATTAATTCCATGCTGGCTCCAATAGATCGCCGGTTCCCTGTGACTCCGTCAGTATTCTAATCTCATTAAGTTATTCCTCCATACCTCATTACAGTGCATTATACCCTTCCGCCCGATCGCTAAAATGTTATCAGTTACACACACAAAAGGGAAAACCACTTTACGATAAGTGCGACTTCCAATGCATATGCTGATGCGTGTACGAACCTGTTGATTGCACTAGTAGCTACTTGCAGGAAAAGCAATTTTTAATTAAATTAGCAATCTTCTATCATTCCTTCGGGTAGGAGTGGGCTTACATATCTACACCACGCACTCGCTCCAACATAGTTAGTGTCCAGTCGAACAGCTCATCCAAAGGGATCCATGTAATTAAATTACACCGGGAGTATTGGCAGGTTTTACCCGTACACCTTTCGCAATGCATTACGCGCGGTTCAGAATTACCTGCTCTCATATCAGCTAAGTATGAACAGCTACTGTGGCTATAGCAGGGAAAAGAGCACAAAGAAGATTCGTTAATGGCATTGTTTTACAAGTTTTATCCGTGGTGGTATGGTTGCCCTTTGGCTACCGATGATTCAAGTTGCTAAGGAGGGGTTGGCGCGGGGAGGGAGTGGAGTGGTCATTGATGAATCAGAAATGAGCTAATCTAATTGTAAGTAGATACGCCTACCGACCGCGCAAAACGGTTGAGTGTAAGCGATATGTTCGTAAGACGAATGAATATGCTAATTTCGGGGTGAGATGATCTTCGGCACATGAGACGGACGTATCGTGAGCATGTTCTTGACGGCTGACGATGATTGATTGTTTGCTATTATACTGCAGTGGTAGATAATTGATTTTTTAGCGGTGTAACACACGGTAATATTTCTATAGATTCTTCCTGAATAATAATGGAACCCAGGTCAGGTTTCTATCACGATGGAATCCGTTTGGAATTATAATCCCTTGTGTACTGTCAGTGGTAGCCCTTCACACGTTGCATGCATACTAATGAATGTGATGACCAGCCAGCATCGCAATCCCTTTCTGAACAATGAAGTATCATCCTTTGTTGTCTTCCTACCAAACCGAAAGGGGTAAAACATGCATTGCTGTGATGCACATTCAGTAGGACGTTTTCACTTGTCCGTTGGGCAGGGCAGCGCATCGTGTTGGGGTCAATTCGGATTCAATTAAAAGTGCAAGCGCTGCATTCCAGCAGGTTGGAGGGATCTTTACCCGCGTACCCTGATGACCTAGATTACCAAGCAGATACGTTGACGAGGGTTGATAGCACATGGTTGGAAGCGTTCTTCGGGCATAGAGCATGTTTATTCATTCACGAAACCAACACCCAAAATACTGGAATAATGAAGGAATTCTCGCGTCACTTTTCAAATAGACCAATGTAACATATTCACCATTATGAGAAAATCGAAGTTGAAGTTCGACCGATTGTTATTTTAACTGTTTAGAAACAATACATTTTGCAATAAATCATCCATAACAAATTTAAAAACGCTCCTTAAAAAACACCCAAATGATCCATAAAACCCCAGTGAAAATCCCTTAAAATGTGTGAATGATCCATAAAAAATCAAACAATGAGTATTGAATAAAAGTATCGAAATTGATGATTGTTAGATAATTCTTTAAACAATTTAATAACAAGGATTCAATAACACCGGAAAATAATAAAAAGGGATCAAATGACCTCAGATTCCCGTATATTCTTACCATTGTCATACACCATTGATCAATGCTTTGAATAAGGGAACAACGACCTATGTGAAAATAAATTCACTTCATGGACTCTATTATATAATTACTCTCTCATTTGTTGATCTCGCTCTTTTGTTTTCTGATTTGCTATCAGTTCAGGTATCATTTCGACGGAGCTCGAGTAGTGTATCGTATGTAAACCAAATTCACTCAGATTTATTGCCAGCTTCATTTTGATTGCCGGAATTCGTTAACTTTTTTAATATCTCGGTATTTTGTGCTATATTTTTTTCAGTTTTTCATGTAAGTAAAATTCATAAGAGTAATGTCAACTATCTTTAAAATATTTATTTGTTCTGCAGATACCTCGGTGGGGCCTCATAGCCTAGTCAGCAAAGGCACGGTATTACTAAGCCGGAGGCGGCGGGTTCGATTCCCGGTCCGGTCGAGGGAATCTTTCGGGTTGGAAATTTTCTCGACTTCCCTGGGCATAGAGTATCATTGTGCTTGCCACACAATATACAAATTCATGCATTGGTATTGGCATCGAAAGCTCTCAATTAATAACTGTGGAAGTGCATTTAGAACACTAAGTTGAGAGCACGCAATAAGCTAATATGCGCTAAGCAATAAGCTTGAAATGCGAATAAGAAGAAGAAGAAGAAGATACCTCGTTGAGCATTCGCTCAGAATAAATTCAATTGATTTCCCGTGCAGTACAGAAATCATGTTTTGCTTACTTTGTTACTGTTCGGTACTACGAAGACGAAGACATATGTTAACTAGAGATTTCTTCGAATTACATCCTGATGTGGCTGTTTTCATTGCTGATGCAGTTGCACCTAATGAGGTAGTAAATCCATTTATATTTTTGAGATGAGTGGCTCAATAAGCAAAAGATTTTTTTGAGTTGCATGGATTAAGTGTTATGGAAAAGCATTTGGCCCTTATTACGGATGTCATTTCACGGTGAAAATGAAGGGAAGTGGGCAAATCGAATATGAAATCACTTCACCGTGCGCGAGTGATATGTTATGACTTCACTTCGTTTTCACCGTGATAAGGGCTTTTGTTTTAACCATGAATTGAGTGCAATATCAGGATTTTTAATCTATAACTCAATGACGTTTTTTCGTATACGTCTGCAATGAGAAATTGACATAGCAGGTGTTTACGAAAAGACAGTACCGACTTTTTGATTAACAACCCTTGTCAATATCATTCAATCTCACACAAACCAGATTTGTGCAAATGTATTGTTGCTAGTGTTGGAAACCGAAAGACCCACTCGTGACAATAGATTTTACTCTCGTGCTGTACGTTGAAGATAACGTCACTAGATGCGACGTTATCTTTAACGTACAGCACAAGAGTAAATTCTATTGTTGCGAGTGGGTCATTTCGGTTTCCAAGTCTAGTAACAATAAGTATAATGCAAGACTTAGTTAGTATAACGTTTTCATTCATAGATTATTTTTAACAACGAGGAATATCTCTGTCATGCTTGCTGGGTCAGAGCTAACCGAAATGCTCGTGCTAGAAATGTACAACTTAATACCGTGGGATTCCTCGAGATTGACGAGTATTCACGGGCAGCAAATACATCTAATCGCTGTATTTTTACTGACTGCCACAACGAAACAAGATGCCGTATTCCGTCTGGAATCAAGAAGTTTTTGCTAATCCACCATTTCTACTATGTTCCACACAATTCCAGAGTGTGCCAGGAGCATCTAAGAGGAAACGAATGGGAAGAATTATTGGATTCTCCCAACCTAATCCACGATTTCAAAGGCACCCATATAAAAGAAATGTTTGATATGTTTAGAGCTGCTTTGCAGCAAAATGGATTAGATTTCGAAAACTTGCTGGAAATGGACGATAACGAACTGTATTATTTAGTAGGATTTGAAAAACAACAGTTCGAACAGATTCTTGAGAAAATTCCGTCTCTTACAAACAGATGTGACCCTCCAGGTACGGCTTTGGGAATATATCTTGTCAAGTTGCGTAGTGGTGCATCAAACGAAAATCTAAGTGCATTGTTTAAAATGAGCCGACGGACACTTGAACGACTCCTCAATAAAGCCAGAGAATGTTTATTACTAGAATTTGTACCCAGGCATTTAGGATTTGATCATATTGACCGAGAAGACGTGGTGAGAAGAAATCTCATGATCCCAGACGCAATACACGGAAACATGGATGTTCCACTGGAAATGCGAAAAGCAATCGTCATTTGCGATGGCACGTACGTATATATTCAAAAAAGCAGCAACTTTTCTTTCCAGCGAAAATCGTACAGTCTTCATAAATACGATAATATATTGAAACCCTTTCTAATAGTTTGCTGTGATGGATACATAATTGAAGCAAATGGTCCTTATGCAGCTACAACGTCGGATGCAACAATTATGCAAAATATGTTGCACAGTGAATAGTGATGAAGGAGTTCTGAATTGGTTTCTTAGGCTAGGTGATGTTTTTATTTTGGACAGAGGATTTCGGGACGCTATGGAAGAACTGAGTTTATTCGGCTATGGAGCAGTGATGCCACATTCCAAAAGCCGGAATCAAGATCAACTGACAACGGAGCAGGCCAATCAGTCACGGTTGGTTACCATCTGTCGATGGGTGATTGAGGTAGTTAACGGACGATTCAAGCGAGATTTTAAGTTGTTCCGTCAAATTTATTTCAATGTGGCTATGAGGCATATGTTTGAAGATTTTAGAGTGGCAGCAGCCCTCATAAATGCGTTCCACCTACCTGTTGTGAACAACGCACGGGCTCCCGACTTTCTTGATATCATTAATGAAAGAATCAACCTGCCCAACCGATTGTCTGAATACGTCATTAACAACAATTTGAACAGGCAGCGAGCAACATTTTTGCGAATGTCTGGGGATCTACCAGAATTTCACGATTTTCCTGTGTTTACAGAGAACGAGCTCATATTATTTGCTGTTGGTAAGATTGAAAACAAAAAATCTTAAAAACAGAGTAATAAATAGTCAAATGTTTTATGTTTTTTAATCAACAGGGACATATCAACTAAAATTAGCTCGTAGCTACTATGCTGAACACTTTAAAAATGGTATTTATAGCATTGAGCTTCACCGAGACACAAATTGTGACGGATTAGTGGAATTGGGAATCGTTGGCAGGAATATTTGGTTGCTTACATGTAGGATTCAATCTCGACATGCTGGATCGCGAAAATACTATAGTTACATTCTTGTTGATCATAACACAGCTATTTATTGGTGAATTTCATATCTATGGGCGCCACTTAAAACTAAAGACTTAAAGGATGTATTCGGTATGAATAGGTTAAAATCTATTGATAAATTGGTGAGTAATGATTTTTCAAACATTACCAATTTGCCGTTACGTATTTTACTGGTTGCATCGTGCTCGGAGTGTTAAGAAGCATCCTAGGGAATGTTTTTAGAAGCTTCTTTTAGATGCTTACACAGCAAAAAATAAATTTTAATATTACATCCAAGAGGATGCACTTCAATCACGTCGAAAATCTCATCTAATTTTTATGGCTACAAAAATAAACAATCCTTTTTAGCAAGTAATATTACTCCAACTTTTTGACACGATTGAAGTGCATGCACTTTGATGTGATATCAAAATTAATTTTTTGCTGTGTATTTTAGATGCTCTCCCATAGTCCCATCACTCCGTTCTTCTGACAAAAAAAAAGCACGGGCAGAACAGTAAACCAGAGTAGCTACGCAGTAATGGGGCAATTTTCCAAGGTTAATGGATCAAATAAAAAAAAAATAGTGTTCAAACCATGAACAATATATGTCTAATTTATGGATCGTTTCTAAGTTTTTAAGTGCGCAAGTTTGATTTTCTATGGGTTACTTTCTGTTACTACGCCTATCGATTCGGCGAACCCCTCGACTTCCTGTGAGTGATGAGAAGTGAGCAGCGGGACCCGTCACTGATCTCGCATGATCACCACTGCATGATCGCTATGTCATCTTAGCTGCCGTGATCGCGATCTGTCATCCGTTGATGACTTGCCAAACGTGGATAGAAGAAAAAGTAGCTCGATTGAAGGAAAGTGAAAATTATTCTATGCTTAATATCTAAAAGTTTCCTTAAAATCTAGTTTCTTAACCTAAGCTAACCTATCTAGTGCTTAAACATAGTTGTTTTCCTACAGTTAATACTGAAATCAACATAAGGTGAGAAGAACAAATTACAAATGCCGAATCAAATTACTGACTAGTGTTCTTAAATAATAGGTTACATCTATAAATAGAAATTTAGGAGAAACTGCTATATTATTCTACAAACTACAATTAAGTCTATATTACCGAACTAAAAGGTAAGGGAAAATTAATTAATTTAAAGATTATAAGCACCCGTTTGCTAATCAATATTTAATATGCAACAGCTGAAACTGCGCAAGTTAGGGATGCCTACGACGCAATCGGATTTATGTTTGAAGAGGTGTTGAATTAGCAAAAGTAGGTCGTAATTGATACCCGGTAATTTATACTAAATTTAACATACTTAAATCCTTTTAGGAATTTATAACATCGATTACTCTCAGAATAAATGTTCATGAATTCGGTAAATTCTGGCGACGTCCGCAACTTTTCTTCGAACATTTTATAAATTCTTTTGGTCGAACCGAGAGATGTCGTCGAAGCATCCCACAGCTGGATCTGGAAGAGAAGCGAATACAGTGGTAAGGGTGAGTGAGCAGCTAGTCGCAGAGCCCGCGACAGATGTTGTCCACTGTGCGCCAAGTACCGTCGCCGATCCCTCTCCTAGTGGCCAGGTAATTGTAGATAATGCCAATAAATCGAACCGACCGGTGACTGGGACGGTCCCAAAGCAGTCTGTATGTGAAGGAAATAAAGATGATAAACCTGCTAGTGTCGTAAGCGGGGTCAGACGTAATCCGCCGCGGAACGCGCGTTCGATTCGGTTGTCAGACTGTCAATTGTGTGGGGAGCTTAACAGTATGGAAATGGTTCAGTGCGATAGTTGCAAGCGGTGGTTTCATTTTTCATGTGTAAAGGTAACGCAGGAAATCCAAGATGTAAGTTGGTTCTGCGCCAACTGTGCTACCCTGAGCAGTAAACAACCAACGGCTCCCCCCGTAGTTGATCGAGACCAAACGGCAACAAATCCACCCCCATCGCAGCGATCTAGGAGCATTGGAAGAAGCTCACAGAGCGAGTCAAGAAGGAGATTGAAGCTGCAGTTGCTGAAGATCGAAGAGGAAAAGAAACTGGAGCAGAGGTACCTAGAGAAGAAATTTGAAGCGCTTCTTGAGTACGGCAGTGATACATCAACAGTGATTAGTGAAACCGAGGCGAATAGAACAGAGAAGATCGAGCAATGGGTAGCTGATACGGAGAGGTGTGGAGAAGACGCAGATTCCGGTCTGGAACCAGAAGAAATAGGAGGACCTGTTCCAAGCAACTTGAGAGGTCCTTCAGAGCACCAGGCTCAACATTTCGGACGAAGTATAAGCCAGCCAGCGCATCCACAGGATTATCCAGCACCATCAGGGTTCCGTAGTTCCCAACCTGCCCATCATCCGATCATCACTAATCATCCGTCGCTGATTGAACCACGCTCGTTCGTTTCGGGTCAAGGGTCAACACCTATGCGTCAAAGTCATCAGGTGCCAACGTTTCCGTCTATGCCACATATCGACGATGAAACGGTATGCATTTTAAACAGAAGCCAGCTGGCCGCCCGGCAGGCAGTCTCGAAAGATCTCCCGGAGTTCAGCGGAAATCCTGAGGATTGGCCACTTTTTTTCTCAGTTTTCACCAACTCCACCCAAATGTGCGGGTATTCGAATGAGGAAAATATGCTGCGGCTTCGAAAGTGCCTAAAGGGAAGGGCATTAGAAGCAGTCAAGTGCCGTTTGCTCCATCCATCAAATGTCGGAGGTGTGTTGTCTACACTGAAAATGTTGTATGGCAGACCGGAAGCAATTGTGCAAGCAATCGTGAAGAAGGTTCGAGCTTTGCCATCGCCAAACATCGATAGGTTAGAGACGGTGGTCAACTTCGCGCTCACCGTAGAGAACTTGGTAGCAACAATCCAAGCATGTGAAGTACATGATTTCGTCTACAATGCCTCGCTACGATACGAACTGGTGGAACGACTACCTTCGACCTTGAAGCTGGATTGGGTTAAACACTCTAGGAATAAACCCAATCCGAACCTGCTTGACTTCAGTTCGTGGCTGTATTCAACAGCAGAAGACGCTAGCGCGGTGATGGCATCGGTAAGCGGGGACTCAAGGCCTCGCTCCAGCAAGAAGGATGGATTCCTCAACGTACATTCAGAAACCGAGTCGAGTTGTAACAGATTGTACACGGCGTCGTCGAAAACGAAAGCAACAGCATCTAGTGAGTCGGAGAAACAGTGTCCCATATGTAAGGCCGGTTGCCTAAGCGTTTCAAAATGCAAGCGTTTCGCAGAATTCAGTTACGATTCGAGATGGGCTGCTGTGCGAGAGTGCAAACTTTGCCGAAAGTGCTTACGTAAACACAACGGGTCATGCAGACAACAGAAGCCATGCGGAATGAGTGGTTGCACTTATTTACACCACCCTCTCCTCCACAGTGCCGAACGACAGCAAGTTAACAGATTTTCAACGGGAACAACCACCACTGCTACTACGTCAGAGCGAACAGCCCAGCAGAGCTGTAACATCCACCAAGGACAGTCAAAACTATTGTTTCGAATACTTCCAGTTCGTCTTTACGGGCCATCCAAAACAGTGCAAGCGTACGCATTTATCGATGACGGGTCTGAACTTTCCTTAATGGATCAAAGCCTAGCGGAAGAGCTAGGATTGAAAGGACCACGGAAGTCATTATGCCTGAAATGGACGGGAGAAACGCAGCGATTGGAGAATGCGTCACAGCTAGTAAGTCTACAAATCTCCAGTTGCAGTAATCCGAACAAGAAGTACCAACTTTCCTCTGTACATACCGTGCAAAGCTTACAAATTCGACCACAGACGCTGCTGTATTCCGAGATCCAGGAGAAATACCAACATCTTGCTAGGCTACCGATCGAGTCGTATGAGAACGCCTGTCCTCGGATACTGATAGGTCTTGATAACCTTAGTCTCGGACATCCGTTGAAGTGCAGAGAACGACAGCCGCAGGAGCCGATAGCCGTTAAGACACGACTTGGATGGACCGTCTACGGGAGCTGCGAACCCGAAGACGTCGTTGAACATTCCGTGAACTACCATTCTCTCCAGATCTGCAAGTGCAACAAATACAGCGATGAAGATCTTCACCAAGCCGTAAAAAACTATTTCGCACTGGACAGCATTGGCATCGTGAAGCCCGACAGACTTCTACAGTCGCAAGGCGACCAGCGTGCACAGATGCTCCTTGAAACGCTAACGAAGGCTCGAAATGGGCGGTATGAATCCGGACTTCTTTGGAAGTACGACAACGTTCGTTTGCCGGATAGCAAACCAATGGCGTTGAAGAGATGGGAGTGTTTGGATCGAAGGATGAAACATGACCCATTACTAGCAGAAGCAGTTAAAGCGAAGATCGAGGATCACATCACGAAAGGTTACATTCGGAAGCTGACTGATGAGGAGGTTCAAGCGAAATATCCACGTGTTTGGTACCTACCAATGTTCCCGGTGGTAAACCCAAACAAACCTGGAAAGACGCGGCTCGTTTGGGATGCGGCGGCAACCGCCCACGGAGTCTCATTGAATTCCGTATTACTAAAGGGCCCGGACTTATTAACGTCGCTGCCATCAGTACTGACTCAATTCCGAGAATTCCGAACGGCAGTTTGCGGCGACATTCGTGAAATGTATCAGCAAGTCTTGATGCGGGAGGATGATCAGCCCTACCAGCTCTTCTTCTATGCGGACAACGGAGAAAATCCAAGCACTTACGTCATACAAGTGATGACCTTTGGAGCCTGCTGCTCCCCGAGTACTGCACAGTACGTAAAAAACCTTCATGCAAGTAAATTCGAACAGGACTGTCCGGCTGCAGTCGAAGTGATCGTCAAGCGTCACTACGTTGACGATATGCTATTGAGTGTCGAACAGGAGGAAGAAGCAATCAAGCTAACGGGTGATGTGAAGAAGATACATGCATTGGCGGGATTTGAAATTCGTAATTGGGCGTCTAACTCTCGGGCAGTACTGGAGGCGCTGAACGAATCAGCCACAACGGAGAAAAACCTGGGCGGTGAACATACGGTTGAAAAGATTCTTGGAATGTGGTGGAACACTACCTCAGATCACTTCACGTTCAAAATCTCCAATCGTATAGACGAACTTCTTTTATCGGGAAGCCGTCGACCAACAAAACGGGAGGTCCTTCGGACTCTCATGATGATTTTCGACCCGCTTGGGCTGATTGGCCACTTCCTAATGGTTCTCAAGACGCTTCTGCAGGAAATATGGAGATCTTCAATCGGTTGGGATGATTTGATCAACGATTCACATTTCGAAAAGTGGTCAACATGGTGTGCAGCCCTTCCTGGAATAACAACGCTTCAGATCCCTCGATGTTATCGGACATTGACCTCTACAGCCGAAGACAATGATATCCAGCTACACACATTCGTCGATGCGAGCGAAACTGGCTTTGCGGCCGTGGTATATCTGAGGTTCCAAGAAGCAACTATCATTGAGTGTGCGCTAGTGGGATCTAAGGCAAGAGTTTCACCTCTCAAGTTTCTGTCAATTCCACGCTCCGAGCTTCAAGCCGCGATTATTGGAGTTCGGCTAGCAGACACCATAGGCCATTCGCTGTCAATCAAGGTGAAGCAGCGATTCTTTTGGACGGATTCTAAGGATGTACTCTGCTGGTTGAATTCCGATCACCGGCGTTATAGCCAGTTCGTCGCCTTTCGTGTTAGCGAAATTCTCGAGACGTCGGATGTACGCGAATGGAATTGGGTTCCGAGTAAGCAGAACGTAGCAGATGAAGGAACGAAGTGGAAAAACAATCCCGACTTGTCCGCTTCCAGTCGCTGGTTTAGTGGTCCAGAGTTCCTGTGGAAACCGTCGGATCAGTGGCCTACCACCAATCATCGCACCGGAAACACCACCGAAGAACTTCGCCCACACTTGCTGTTGCATGCGGAAGTCGCAAACCCGGTGATCGACCTGCATCGTTTCTCCAACTGGCAGAAAATGCTTCGCTGCACAGCTTACGTTCTTCGCTATGTACGCAATCTGAAAATCAGCGTATATCAGATGGAACGGATCAACGGACCCCTACAACGACGAGAGCTGAGCGATGCTGAATGCTATCTGTTCCGAACAGCACAGAATGCCGTTTACGCAGATGAGATCAC
Source organism: Ochlerotatus camptorhynchus (assembly GCF_037179485.1). Classification (NCBI taxonomy): domain Eukaryota; kingdom Metazoa; phylum Arthropoda; class Insecta; order Diptera; family Culicidae; genus Ochlerotatus; species Ochlerotatus camptorhynchus. The sequence goes on from NW_027040576.1 coordinate 1,481,440, forward strand.
CATTCTCTCTAGAAACCGGCACACGGAGAATCCAGATAGCTCTATCCCTAGAAGCAGTCCACTTTTCCATCAATGTGCCTTTCTAGACGAACACAATATCCTCAGGGTTCGAGGTCGAACGCAAGCTTGTCCGCTCATCGCCCGAGATGCCGCTCAACCGATCATACTGCCTCGTGAGCATCCGATCACACGGCTCATCCTCCTTGATTTCCACAAGCGATTCAACCACCAGAATCATGCAACAACGCTCAACGAAGTTCGTCAACGCTACCGTGTTCCCAGACTGAAAGCGACGTACAGGACTGTACGGAAAGAGTGCCAGGAATGCAAAAACGACCGTGCGTCTCCGCAGCCTCCCGCAATGAGTGACCTGCCACCGTACCGTCTCGCTGCTTTCACACGACCGTTCACATACATGGGGGTGGATTACTTTGGTCCTATAACCGTCATCGTAGGACGACGTTCCGAAAAACGGTGGGGAGTCTTAGCAACATGCCTCACAACCCGCGCTATCCACTTAGAACTAGCTCACACACTGACAACCGACTCGTGTATCCTGGTGATACGAAACATCATGGCCAGGAGAGGGACACCTGCAGTTATCTTCAGCGATCGTGGTACCAATTTCCAGGGGGCATCCAAAGAACTGAGAACAGTGATGCAGAACATCGATCAGGAGCAGCTCATGCAAGAGTTTACGACGCCTAATACGGAGTGGACCTTCATACCACCAGCAAGTCCACACATGGGCGGGGCTTGGGAACGCCTGATCCGCAGTGTGAAATCCAATCTCCATAAGTTACCGTGGACAAGACTTCCAACAGATGAGATTCTCTATAGTACGTTACTAGAAATTGAGAATGTCATAAACTCACGACCTCTGACGGACATCCCTATGGAAGACGATGAATCACCGGTGTTGACACCCAACCATTTCCTGCTAGGATCGTCAAATGGGATGAAGTCATGGGTGCCGTACAACGATAGTCCCAATGTGCTCCGAAACAACTGGAAACTATCACAGGCTATGGTCAACGAGTTCTGGCGGCGGTGGTTGAGGGACTACCTTCCGTTTATCACCCGGCGCACCAAGTGGTTCATGAAGGTGAAACCAATCCATGTGAACGACGTGGTGGTCATCGTAGACCCGAAGGCCCCTCGTAACAGCTGGCCTTTGGGACGAGTCATCGCAACTAGACCTGGACAGGATGGACAAGTGAGGAGTGCCACCGTCCAGACTGATCATGGCATCTACGAACGGCCCGCAGTGAAACTCGCCGTGCTTGACGTAGGCGTTAGGGATCAATACGCTTCCGGAGGACCTTCTGCGCATTCGGGGGGGAGTGTTACTACGCCTATCGATTCGGCGAACCCCTCGACTTCCTGTGAGTGATGAGAAGTGAGCAGCGGGACCCGTCACTGATCTCGCATGATCACCACTGCATGATCGCTATGTCATCTTAGCTGCCGTGATCGCGATCTGTCATCCGTTGATGACTTGCCAAACGTGGATAGAAGAAAAAGTAGCTCGATTGAAGGAAAGTGAAAATTATTCTATGCTTAATATCTAAAAGTTTCCTTAAAATCTAGTTTCTTAACCTAAGCTAACCTATCTAGTGCTTAAACATAGTTGTTTTCCTACAGTTAATACTGAAATCAACATAAGGTGAGAAGAACAAATTACAAATGCCGAATCAAATTACTGACTAGTGTTCTTAAATAATAGGTTACATCTATAAATAGAAATTTAGGAGAAACTGCTATATTATTCTACAAACTACAATTAAGTCTATATTACCGAACTAAAAGGTAAGGGAAAATTAATTAATTTAAAGATTATAAGCACCCGTTTGCTAATCAATATTTAATATGCAACAGCTGAAACTGCGCAAGTTAGGGATGCCTACGACGCAATCGGATTTATGTTTGAAGAGGTGTTGAATTAGCAAAAGTAGGTCGTAATTGATACCCGGTAATTTATACTAAATTTAACATACTTAAATCCTTTTAGGAATTTATAACATCGATTACTCTCAGAATAAATGTTCATGAATTCGGTAAATTCTGGCGACGTCCGCAACTTTTCTTCGAACACTTTCATTAGTTCAAGGTTCATTGCTGATGGATCATTTGCAATATGTTTATGGGTAATTCGTGCAATTAAAATTCTCATTCTTTAGAAATTTAGCGGTACATTTTTATATTTGTGTAGCTAAATTTTACATAAATTATGGATGACATTGATATTTTTGAAGGATCACTCACACTTTTTAAGTGTTAGGTGTTTTTTCAAGAACGTTTATCAATACTTTTTGGATTGTTTTATCAATTCTAAAGGTGCATACTTAGGGCTACCATTTTTAATGTAGTCAGGTAATAATAACGTTGAAAATTCAGAAAAAAAACGTTAAAATCATAATTTACTATGAATTACATGCTCGGCCTACGGATTCAAAACTCGGCCTAACTCATTGAAACGCAAGTGAATTCACTTCGGCCTATCGGATGAAGATACAAATTGATTCGGTCAGAGCGCTTCTTTTGTTTTTGGGAACAATGGGTGCAAAACTTCATATCACGCGTTCTCATTGACTTCGTTCGGTAGCTTATTAACTAAAGTACACTCAGGTCATTTTTTACACGGCGGATACGTACCGTGTAAAAAAAAAACCGTGTAAAAAAAACCAACGAGATTTTGATTTTTCACATGCTTAAATGTTTTAAAAAAATCAGATTTTGATGCCATTTGTAATTATAGCATGCTATGGTCCATATAGACATATTTTAAAAATTTCTGTATTTACACCAAAAATTGTGATTTTTTTCAAAGTATGCCATTCGATTACCTATAGCTTGAAACGGATAATGTGATTGGAATCAAGTCGATATGTTGTATCGTTGTCGAGAAATCGTTAAAAACGTACCGTGTAAATCGTGGAAAACCGTGTAAAAATAACCGTGTAAAAAACCGCGTAAAAAAACCGCGTAGAAAAAACGTGTAAAAAAAGACTTCAGTGTATCGTACCAAAGGCATAATTGACTTGTTAACTCTGAAATCATGGATTTATTTGAAGTTTCCTGCTCGATAGGCCCAAAATGGGCCATTAAGCTGAAGTAGTTCTCTACCCTACTGTTAATGTTTTAGACACTAGCTTTTTGATTTACAATATAGGAAAAGCCGCATAGAACGTCTTGACTAGTCAAGTTGTATATCGGACATGTTACATTGGACGATTTTTCTCAATGACATAGTCTATGGGTGTTGCATTGAACTTTTTGTTCTACGTGATACTAGATTCCCTTTCACAGATTTCAGAGTAGAGTACCTAACTTTCGATTGGTCCCGCCTTTAGAAAATGAACAACAATCATGTTAGGCAAACAAAATGACAGAAGTAACAATCATCTACCCATCATTTCAAGCTGTACATTGGACCTTTGGTTATCTTAAATAAATGAAAGTAAATTTGGATGGGTGTTTTTGTATCACATACAATATAGAAGAGGGATAGTTTACATCTGTTATTTAGGACCTTTTGAAAAATGACGCGAGAATTGATCGTTGCCAAAAGCACATTTCTTGTGTGACATTCTGACAACAACAAAATTATAGACACTAAGTGGCACCGGTGGTGTTGTGGTAAGCGCGATTAGCTATCACCACAGCAGGCCTGGGTTCAATCCCAGTCGGCGCCACCGGGATGTTCTGCGGCATAACATCTCTGATCACGCCTTCCTTCGGAAGGGAAGTAAAGCCGTTGGTCCCCGCTTCATGAGTTGATGGGTCGATAGGTAGGGTCCAGGTGTGGAAGCTGCCTCCCTGGCGTCGGTAGCATTGGTGCTCAGCACGGGAAACAAGATCGACGGAAAACAAACAAGGAAAAAAAATTATAGACCTTTTTGACGTTTAATCGTCTTTCTCTATCTAGCACACATGGATAAATTGACGGTTTGTGTTCCCACTAATATGTGTCCTTCTTGCTCGCACTCGTTCGATTGAAATAGTGCGCCGATGAAACGTCAAAAATCTCTATAGCGAATTCGTTTACTATTTAGTTCCAACCTGGATCGGGTATCAAGATTGGATCTACCAGTTTTCTGACAAAAGTCAGTTTGATCGTTTGTTAAGGTTAAGGTTCACAAAAACAAAAAGTCCACTTTCGCGTCGGTCCTCGAAATAAACGAATTCGCTATTAGTTTTCTATAGAGATTGCTAAAGTGTGATTGTGTCAGTGATTTGTTTTCATCAGGAAAATTTTTCGCTATGAAGTTTGTTTTTTCTGATGAAAACGTTTTGCGTATACGTATACGTGACGTAGTGTGTGTACGATAAACGTCAGCAATCTCTATAAACTGGTTACAAGCTCTCACACATCACCATTATTTGAATACACGCTATTTCTAAACTACCCAAATTTGGGAAGAATCCACCCAGATCAGTCAAAACTGAACCTACCCAAAAATGGGTAAACACGCATTTACCCAAATCTGGGTAAACGTACCTGCAACAGAAACTGGGTATCGGTTACTCAGATTTGTTGAAATTTGATAAAAGAGTAAACCTTACCCATTTTAATAGAAATTAGATGATATGACCGCTGCAGTAGCTATATCAAACATAACCTCACCCGAATAGCTCCTCTAGCCTATTATTGATTGTTGAGGTCGTAGGTCGGAGGTCGGAAAAATAAAAACTACGGAATACGACATTGAAATATCCAAAAAATGATACCGTTACAAATGCTAACCATTTATTGAGATTTAATTTTAAATTACATCTATAAATTAGGAACTACAACAAACATTTGGCATCGAGAAAAGCGTCACAGAATATCTCGATAACCTACAATTAGGAGAATCAGTGTTCACTCGGCTGTCGACAAAAGCAGGCCACTCTCGATCGTCTGTTTTCTCGGCAGTAACCATTGTGTGGTCCTCCTCATTGTTCTTCATCAGCAGTTCTTTCGGTCGATGCGTCGTCGACTTTGGAAAGCAACCGTTTCGTGATGAGTGTGTGAGTGCTGACCACGCGTTGCGTCCATTGCTGCAATGGACGCGCTCTGACCCTTGTTGACGTAACCGCCATACAATGAAACTACTGGACGCGGCTCCAGTTCTGATGGAGGAGGCTCTTTGGATAGCGGAAAATAAAGTGTTTATTGTGTTGTATCTTTTGACTATAGTTTTAAGATGTATTGTATAGTGACCAAGAATCCTCGGCTCTGTAAAGTTAATTCGTTTGAGCCTTATCAAATAAATTAGTAAGCAAAAAAAAAAAGAATTAGGAGAATGTTCAAAGTCCAGAAACTAACAATATACTTACTAACTTTAGCTGCATTCGCCATGAAAACAGTTCCATATCTACACACTTAGAAATTTTTACAGAAATATGTAACATTTTACCGAAATCTCAACAGCTGAACATTTGGTAAACAGTTTCACAGATTTCCTGTACTTTTTCACAAATATCTGTGATTTTTCCACAGATATCTGTAAAAATTTTCAGGAAAACTGTATAACTGTTTACCGAACGTTCCGCTGTTGAGATTTCGGTAAAATTTTACAGAAATCTGTGAAATAATCTTAGTGTCATTTTCAACTTTGGGAAAATTTTGATTAGAACTATTTACCCAGGATCAGGGTAGATTCTTCTCATCAGAACAAAAATAGTTTACCCAGATTTCGACAACTCCTTACCGGATACAAGAATGGGTGTCATCTACCCAGTCACTGGGTGGATTCAGAATAGCGTGTAGTTAATCATTCAAGGGTAAGGTTTACATCCTATTCCAACTGTTCATATAACGAGCACTGCATAGTGCGAGTGACACTTGTTCGTCACGTATTTTGGCTTGTAAATACTACTCTCGTAGCATTTGGAAAAGGCCTAGAAACTTTTGTAAACAGAACTAGAAGTCACAGAAAAATTACAGAGCTTTCCAAAAATTTGCTGAACTTTCTTGAAACTTACATAATTTTCTTGGAGTTCTTAGAATGGTCAGTATGTCTCAAAACTTTCCAGAATTTTTTTTAGAAATTCTCTGAATTTTTTTTTAACTGTAAATTTTGAATCATTTACTAAAGTTTTAAAAAGTTCTGTAAATGCCAAAGAAGTTGTGACGAGCCCGCGGAGGTTTTTGAAACTCTATCAAAGTATTCAGAATTTGTGGAAACTTTGTTGAAATTCTGGAAACACTTTTGTAGCCTTGTAGCTCCAATGAAGCTTGGGTAATTTAAAAAAAAAATACGGGGATTTTAGAAGTTTTAGAATTTTTCCAAAACAAATTTGAATTATCCAAAAGTTCTGGGAAGAACTTCCCTGGGATTATGGAAGACATTTAAGGAAGTTCATGGAAGAAATTTTCTAGAATTTGTGGTGCACTTGCCAGAAATTCGGAAAATTTTATCTCTGAAGTTTTGGGAAGAAGTTTCCTGGAGTTCTGAGATAAACTTCTCTCAAGTTCTGGGAAAAACTCCCTTCATATTCTGGGATGAAATTCTTTCAAGTTCTGGTAAGAACTTCCCTAGCAGCGCACTTGGTGAAAAACGGTTGAGGCAACTTAGTTGTGACTTATTTTAATCACAATCAAGTTACTGCAAGATCCTATCACAGTTTGTGCTGTTTTCGTCGGTTTTGTCTCATAGCTGCAAATTGGGCATACGACTTCGGCACGGTATTTATCGCCTTCATTCCTGAACATCTGAATTTGCAGGCCCTGAAGCTGTCCAAGGAAATTATAATACAATGGTCCAGGAATACTTCTGAAAAAGGGTTGTGATGTGCTAACTAATTAACTGTTTTGTTAGAGTTCTACTTACTGGGAAGTAAAATGCCTCAAGATTTTTTTTTTCATATTTGTGTATTGTCCACTTTGATCCACCTCCAAAAATTTTTTGGAATTTTTGCATTAGAACACTGGCGGAAACTTAATACATCATAATCAACTTTAAAAATTAATTTAATTGTACCAGTATTGACGGATATTGTCATTTGGCCTTAACGTGCCGAATAGTGTGTCATGATTTGTTCTGGCACAGTGTGCAGAGCACTCCGGTGGCAGAAACGTCATCCAAAAACCCTTGGCTTGAAGCCAAAGTTTTTGGCTTTTTGGTTCGATTATCTTTCAATCTAAGACAGCTGATGCAAGCATTGAGCAAATAAGCTCCGTTCACATAAATATTCGATTTTTTGCGCTACAAGATAATAACGAATTAATGTTCAACACATGCGTAAAAACTATAGGCTACAGTGCTGACACCACCAATGGTGGCGGCTTCAGCAACCCTCCTTTTTGGCAAAGGATTGGAGCATAGTTGATTCCCCCTTGCTTTGAATAGTAATGATTTTGAGTGTAGGAGCCTTCTTAACATACCCAAGTAACCAAAAGTTCCGCATTCAACGATTAAAATCACTTCCAAGTTCCATGAAGTACAAATAAAGTTCCGACAGAACTGTCAATTTCCATAAAGTTCAAATAAAGTTCCGACAGAACTTTCAAGTTCAAAAAAGTTCAAATATAGTTCCGACAGAACTTTCAAGTTCCATAAAGTTCGAATAAAGTTCTGATAGAACTTTCAAGTTCCATAATGTTCAAATAAATTTCTGACAGAACTTTCAAGCCACATGAAGCAATCCGCACAACTCTTTATTAGTAACAAAATTTAATGTACGTAAATATGAAATGATCAGTGGCCCGAATAAATCATAATTCTTATATTCAAGCAGTGCATCAAGATTCTATCAAAAAAAAAATAAAAATAAAGAGTATTTTCCTGGATTCGAAGCCATGTATTCGGCATGCGATCTACGATTGGTAAACACTGCGAAACAAATTTGTTGGAATACCATGCGGGCAAACACCAATTTGAAATTACTCAAGGTGTTGTGTTTTGTCTTGAAGTCAGTCAGCTTTCACTGAAAACTCCAACAGTAGGCAGGACTACAGCTCACTTTAATATATTTCAGATGACTTAGCGGTTCGTGCTGGGGCTCTCACGCAGAAGGACTGGGTTTAATTCTTCAAACAGCTCCAAATCTACTTCTAATGATGATAAATCAATTTACATTAATACCTGCCTTTAGAAATTACTTTCATAAAAGCTTCTCGTTAATAAAGAAAACAAAACTAAACTAAAGATAAAATTGGGTTGGTGTAGAGAGGTCAAAAACCTTTTATTATTTATTTTCTAAAAGTACCATTCAAGTTCCGCCAGAGGCTGCTTAGAATGCTTTTCAATTATGGTATCGGAACTTTCAAGTTCTTATAACGACTTAAAAATGAGGCTGCTTAGAATTCTATAGACCACCTTCAACCAAGCTGCTTAAGCCACAAATAGCCTTTTAATAGAACTTTTGGTTACTTGGGTACCATCATAATGTGATGTTTACCTGGGATGGGACTTGACAATCGGGTAGCGATTTCGAGCCAATTTGCCGTCAAATCCGAGCCAGTTTCTGAATCGTGGAATAAAAAGGACAGAGGGACCGCATCAATCTGGCTGGCAGTGATGCCTGAGTCAATGTTGACGTCAATGGCGTTGTTAATTGTTTATATTTGCGAAAGGAAAGTTGAAAAATTGAGTGTACTGCGTGTTTTAAGCGATAGATATTGCTGTTTGTTTATAGTTGTTTTTATTTTGTTGAGTAAAAATTATGTACAAGCTGCTTAACTGCGATAGAAGCTCCGAATAAAATCCAAATTAAAAAAAAAAACCTTTCCTGGCATCATTGGTCAACTCCGTCAAACATCACACACAACTTTTTGAAGAGCATTCTTCAAAAACATTAAGAAGTTCGAGAAGCTCGATTGTCAAGTCCCGTCCCAGATATTTACATCTGTGCTTTTTTCTAGCGCTGTACTAAGGCTCTGAACCATTTGGTGGATTATTTTAACTTTTGGTTAAAATTTAACAGATGGAAAGTTATCGATGAACCCTGCTATCCGAGCATGGTTATTTCTGACAGACAAGAAGTTAAATTTTGACAACCGTGGCTCGAAAACTGGTCGATCGACAGCACGGGGATTTTCGAACATAGAAAATAACTTTCGAAATGTCACTTTTAACCACGAGTTAAATTTAACTCGCCAAATGGTTCACAGCCTAAAAGTAGCCAGCATAGTGAACTAGCATAAGTGTAAACTAGAAATACTCAGAGAGAGATCGATGGGCGGAGAGAATGTTTTGAGCCAAATGAACTGTCAAAATCTGAGCCAATCGAACATTCTCATCCGAATTTTTTCAAGGATTTCTCATTCTTACTACATTAAATTTGAGAGTATTGCAATCGAACAGAAATTCAATCACCTTTATGTTTCGTGTGCTTCTCAAATTCAACTCTATTGATTAATTGTTCTTAGTTGGTTAATTAATGGCACCAAGAAATGGGCAAAATATTGCGATGCACTCAATTATTATTTTGCACGTAATCGAATCAAAAGTAAAATTAATGTGAAATGCTAGCTTCTAGCAAGAGTTGCAAGATAATTTAGGTACAAATCCCTGTTGCCGAATTGTATTTTGTTTTCTCCGCCTATCTCTCCCTCAGAGTATTTCTAGTGTAAGTAAATAGCCCATAAGGCCTATTTGTGTAAAATTCAGAAGTCCTATATTGCGTTCATCGCAGTAAACACCCAGAACACCCGTACCCGCGATGAAATCATCGATGAACATCAAACCTCCGAACGGTGACAATCATTATCGCGCAACATAATGAACGGTTTCCCATCGAAATTAGCCGCTCGCGCATTCGGCTTTCGTACGGGCACAAACTCAGAGTTTTTTTTCCCTCCATACCCATCAAGGACCATTTCATTAAAAAGCCATTAAACTACAATAAACCGTGTGTGCTACAACTGAAACTGATTCCCTGATTAGAGGGTTTCAACATTGTAGCCACCATATTTAAAGAGAACATTATACCGGACGCGAGAATCCGAAAACGATTTCTAGAATTAAAAGTTATAATTTTTTATGATCGTTTTCCCCTTGTTTACAGGTAGGATGTAGGTACCAAACACAAAACATGGGCAGTTTCGCACACCAAATTGGAGGTCAATGTGAGTTTGGCATGTTGTTCTCGCACTTGGTCGATGTCGTCGGACTGCCTGAGGACGGCTTGCTGTGACCTTTCATAAATTGCCCAGCCGCTCGTTTTGGTCGTGTTGTTGGTTCCGTTGTTATGTGTTATGTTTATCGCACATGTTTCAACATAATCCAACGAACGCGAACTTGAACGATGCATGGGTGATGATGATGATGATGCAACGATTCAGCACATGTGTGAGCAAACGGCTCAAAATAAAGCGCACAATGATGCAGCACCGATATCCAGCCGAGTCGAAAAGGCCTCGAGTTGCAACGGGAAGAGGCAGGTTTAGAAGTTTGAATATTTCATTGCGCTTCTCTTCTCTCGGTGCGGGATTGGGAGAATACTAATGAGCGGTAGTGAGGAGGTGTGTCGGCTTTTGGGGGAAATGGCTGTTGGCGACGATGGTAGTGCTTTAGTAGCCAATACTTACCCCGACGGTCGGGGTGGTCGTACGTGTGGTAGTGTGCTGCTTGGGTTTGGCTGTGTGCGTGTTGAGGGGAAGTATGCATGTGTATTATTTTATTCGGAGGGGTCCGCGACTGTGCTAGTTTGCGCTGAATGTGCATGAGGGGAAATATGAAGCAGCCCTGCAGTGAGTAGTTTGACGAAAGAATGAAGGGGAAGTGAGAACTGAGCGAGAGATATGGAAATACGAGTGGTTTGAGTTTAGGAAGATGAGTGTTCCGAGAATCATTTTGCTATCCGACACCAGGTTCGGAGACGAGAGAGTATTTGATAATGATGGGAAATGGAAACTACTTTGAACACCGACCACCAGGGGACATCGAGTGATTCTCAATATCCTTGCACTGAAAATGCATCTTACTCAGAGAATGAGCTTCTTTCACTCATTCGTATGGAGAAGAAGGTTACTCCCAAGGGCCTGGCATGTCGTATCCGTACTGTAGCCAGCATTCAAAGTATAACATGGCTGGTTTCCATGGTAACACATGCGTATGCATAAGTTGTCAGGCTGAGACCACAGTCTGAGCCCTCGCTTATGTTGACTACTACCAGTTGTTGCTTGTAGAGATAGGGATGTCAGTCCCTTAATTACCCCTCGCTGAGTAAGGTTCATTTTCAGTCATGATTCAATTCAATATGCCTATGGCAATGAATTCAAGTGTTATGGACAAATTTCTGTGATACTTTTCTGACAAGGGCATCTCTGAACGATGCTGGGTTATTAGGCCGAAGGCCAGTAAGCCAAATAGTCATTTTGTCGAATGGTCACTAGGTGGAATGGTCACTAGCAGGGATGGAAAATCATTAACATTCATTTCGTGCATTCATTTACATTCATTTGCCTCTAACTTTTTATCACAAACAGAATACCGTAAAATAGTGTTTTAAGCTTTTGTAGGCTTTGATATTAGCTACATCTTTTGTAAACAACTCAAATCAGTATCTCTTATGCATGATGAATCAGAACAATAAGAACCCACCATTGTTTTTCAGTGAATGTAAATTGCATTCAATGAAAAACAATAACATGTTCTGCAAGCTCTAGTTCGTCATGTACAAGAGATCCAGAAAGTTGTAGTTTATATCAAAAGCTACAAAAATTTTATTCTACGGTATACTGTTGATGAAAAAAGTAAGAGGCAAATTAATGTAAATGAATGCATGAAATGAATGTACATGATTTTCCATTCCTGATCACTAGGCCACTACAAAATTTGCTGGTCTGAAAAGGAACAAACAGCAAAAATATTTATAGGAAATATAAATTTCGTTTAAGGTGCACTTTGCATTTTAGATGGAAAAATAATCAACGCGACATTTTGATAACCTACCAAGTTTTCAAACCAGTATATTCGAAAGTTCAGTGCATTTACAAAATATCCTCAATACAAAAAAAAATTAAAGGGTTGTGTCCTAGACACGACCGCAGTATGACGTAGAACCACGCAAAATTGATGTATGTTATGCATTTTTGACAATTATAATTTAGGGGAAATGTAGGTAATGTCGGCCTACATGTCCCTAATTTGGGCCCATCGCTAAAAGTCTGCTATTTATCAATTTTATCTAGATGAACGCGTTATTGGGACACAGCAAAAAAATAATTTTGATATCACGTCAAAGTGGATGCACTACAATCATGTCGAAAATATGGTGTAATATTACTTGCTAAAAAGGACAAAATTATCATTAATACAATGCATGAACTGACATTACGCTGCTTTTACTGCATTTGTTTATTTATGTGGTCATAAAAATTACATGAAATTTTCGACATGAGTGTAGTGCATCCACTTTGATGTGATATCAAAATTATTTTTTTGCTGTGGACGTTACTAATGGATATTTTTGGTTGCTATTGAAAATTTAGTTGATTGCTGAATTTATGTATAGGCCCAAATTAGGGACACTTAGGCCGACATTACCTGCATTTCCCCTATCTTGAATTTTTCATGTATTTCAATGTTTTGGTTATGGTTCACTCAAAACAATTTACACATTTTTAGTGACAAATTTCCATGTGAAATTCCACATGATTTTCATTTGACCACACATAAACAGAATCCACTCAGAAGTACACATAAAATTTATGCGTCAAATGAATAGTATGTGTGGTCACGCATGGTTTTTATATGCACACACGCAAAAAAAAAACCGTTCCGGTATTCGTGAACAACAAATCACGAAGGCATGAACTACTAGTTCGTTTGAATTCATGACATAGTTCCCGTAAACGTGATTGAGTAAAGAACATTTTCATGAAATAAATCCCAAATCCATGAACAAGTCACGCCTGTTCAGCTCGACCATCGATTTCATAACGCTACAGAAAACACAAAATAAAATCATGATTTCGTGATCCATGAACCCATAAGTGTGATTTTCGTTCCTGAAATCGTGAACTTGGATCACATGCAATGCTGCAGCTGTCAGTTTCAGTTGTTGTTGATTTTATCCTTAGTGCTCGGATCCATCGAGAATAGTGTCTCGATTATTATTGAGTGAGCTGAGCCGTATCATCAGAATGGTGGTCCGGCACAATGGCAGTGGCTGGTGCATGTCACCATAATGGCCGTCCTCGAAGAAAAAGAATCCCCGAACGCATCCGGTGTTCTTGCTTCCGCCGCTCAGATGGAAGTCGAAGGTGGTGTTGATTTGTTGAGCTGTTTTTTTCATTCTACTTCCTCACTCCATTTAAAATATTGGTAATTATAATTAAGTTGAAATTTTACAGTGTTCCCGTTACATGTCTTTTTCGTAGTGTATTTTAATCACAACGCATGAACATAAATCACGTTTGCCAGAACTACACACTACGAAAAAGACATGTAAATGTCAGTGCCCTGAGAATGACACATACAAGCGGCCCTTTTGACATAGGAATCAGTTGAAAAGGACGATAAAATCAATTCAATCAAAAGCACATTTCGTCGAGTTGCATACACACTAATCGAGTCAGTACGGTTTTACCGAGTTTTTGAATTGCGGAACTGTTCGGTAAAAGTTTAAAAATCTGTGGAAAATTTATTAATGAAAAAATTTGTTCTGAACTTGTACATACTTAGTTCTGTTAACCCCATTTAATGATAGAAAATAAAATTGATCGATTTCATTGATTCCTTACGGATAACGGTCATTTGAATTTTTACCGACTTTTTCAGCAATTCAAAAACCCAGTAAAAAAATACTGACTCCTGTAAAAAAATCTTAGTGTGTATGTTCCAGTTTCAGGACACTTAATTTTACATGACATGTTTGTTTACGTTCCATTATTTACGTCAAAGCTGAATTACGTCTCGTGTAAAAATAATAATTTCTAAGTGTGTAGATCATGATTTTCCGAACAGAGTTCACGATTCTATGACTTTTGTTGCCTTTGTAGGCGTTACGTTTATTTTGTGGAACAATGTTCACGATTTCATGATTTTTATTCATAGTGTACTTTCGTAAACGAAAAGTTTACTTGTTCCGAAAATCGTGACTGGAGGTCTACGAATTTCGGAACCGATTTTTTCCCGTGCACCTATTTAGTATGTGTCCGACACATAGATATCAGGGGAAACATGTCAGAAGGGTATAACTCGAAACGTAAACAATTACTTTGAACGTCGATTTATCTTGAATGACCACGCACCCACGAAATCTGACTAAACCAGCTCATAGAACATTGCTTTGTCAGATGATTTAGTTAGTTTGAGTGGGTGTGTTGTCATTCGTAAGAAACCGACGATCCAAGTCATTGTCTACGTTTCGAGTTAGACCCTTCTGACATGTTTCCCCTGACATCATTTGTTGATCACATTGCAACAATTCTTGTGTGGGACACAGAAAAACCAGATTTGAAATGTTGTTAGTGTTCCATGTTGGTTCAAGTGTTTTTCCTGGAATGTAATAAATTATGAACATTCAAGCCGTTATATATTTTGATGTAGAAAGGACTGTTTGAATTTCCATGCGGTTTAATTTAAAAATCAACTCTTTTAGTTTTATTTGTGTCTCTTAAAACACGGGAAAAAATCCGTTCCGAAATTCGTCAACCTCCAGTCACGATTTTCGGAACAAGTAAATTTTTCGTTTACAAAAGTACACCATGAATAAAGATCATGAAATCGTGAACCTTGTTCCACAAAATAAACGTAACGCCAGCAAAGGCAACAAAAGTTATAGAATCGTGAACTCTGTTCGGAAAATCATGATCTAGTTCTGGAAAACGTGATTTATGTTCATGCGTTGCGATTGATGCCGTGAACCTCGAAAACGGGAACATGGTTCATGGACTGTAAAATGTCAACTTCATTAGAATTACCAATATTTTAAATGGAGTGAGGAAGTAGAATGAAAACAACGGAAGCCTTGATGCAGGTTTTACCCGCATCCCAAACTGCTCACAAACATCAACATCACCTTCGACTTCCATTGAAGCGGCGGGAGCAAGAACACCGGATGCGTTCGGGGATTCTTTTTCTTCGAAGACGGCCAGTATGATGACATGTACCAGCCACTGCCATTGTGCCGAACCACCATTCTGATGATACGGCTCAGCTCACTCAATAATAATCGAGACACTATTCTCGATGGATCCGAGCACTAAGGATAAAATCAACAACAACTGAAAATGGCACATGTGATCCAAGTTCACGATTTCAGGAACGAAAATCATACTTATGGGTTCATGGATCACGAAATCATGATTTTATTTTGTGTTTTCTGTAGCGTTATGAAATCGATGGTCGCGCTGAACAGGTGTGACTTAAGTTCATGGATTTGGGATTTATTTCATGAAAATGTTATTTACTCGATCACGTTTACGGGAACTAAGTCATGAATTCAAACGAACTAGTAGTTCATGCCTTCGTGATTTGTTGTTCACGAATACCGGAACGTTTTTTTTTTGCGTGAAGGCCCGTTTGATGTTGTTGTTGAGAAAGAACCGTTGGGTGATGTTGATTATATTGGTCCCTCCTAATCATCGTGAACGTCAAAGTTTATAGCTTTTCTGGGTATCTATAGAGGTGGGGGACGGAGAGGGGGTGTTTTGCATGTACAGTAGACTGCCAGCGAAAATGGTAATTTTTAATTTCGCTAACAAACCATACACGGGAAAAAATCCGATCTCCGAAATGAGAAAAATTACTCATGATTTCATGAACACAGCGTATTTTCATGTTATGAAAATACACCATGAATAATATTCATGATATCATGAGCAACTTTTGCGTAACGCAGCAAATATTCCCAAAATCATGAATCATCCGAGTTGAAATCATGAGCTAAATTCATGGGTTTAACTTTTAACCAAAAAATGCAAAAAGAATAAAATAAAGCATCAGACTGGATTCGAACCAAGAACCTTGAGATCACTAAACCCATACTTTTACTACTAGACTATCAGTACTTGTATAAGTTGGAAGACAAAAGGCGTATAAGAGATACCTATGTAGTGCGGTTTATGAAGACGGTTTACCAAGTACGTGTAACGCTTGTAGCGGTCTTGATTCCACTGCAATATGAAATCATGAATTTCCATGACGAAATCATGAATCATTGTTACGATTTCATGGGCTGGCAAGTTTTTTCATTTCATGATTTTTTATTCATGAAAATGGAATCGGATTTTTTCCCGTGTATACAAAAATGACCCTATGCAAAATTTGAGCTCAATCGGACATGATTTAGGGGTGGCGCAAACGCGTCAAAGTTTGACTTTTTTCACTCTCGAAAATCTCCCAAGGAGGGGGTACATGAAATTTCGGAAACCGAAAATTTTTTTTGATGCCAAATGTCTTAAAAATGCATGAAACGTCGAGATTTGGTGTTATCTTGAAATTTTTTTTTTTTTCAAAAATCGACTTTCTGGGACTTAAAATTTTTTCAATGAGTTCTATATGGAATATAGAAGATTGATGAGTCGGCTTCTAAAACTGTTCACAATTGTCTCCAACCTGCTTATATATCGAATTAAACCACCATTTAGGATCTAATACGAAATAATTCACTATGGTGGTCCAATTATTCTTCATTAAGGTACAACTTTTCATCAGAAATTCCTAAAATCAATTGTAAAAATATCTTGAATTGCATTAATCTGTTTTTTTGGGAATCATGAGTTTTACACAAGAGGAACATTTGCCTGAAAAGATCACTCACTTTACAGTGGTCCAATGCAGCAGCTACCTCAACTGTAACAACTCGTATCAGTTGCGATTTACGTGTCAAAGCTGGTTTTGGAGAACCTAGAACGTTCAAAATATATTAATATGGATGGTAATAGGTGTATAATCTAAAAGAAAAAAAAACATTAGTAAAACATCTCAACGTACCTATTTTTAGAGAAGCTCTTTCGGATGTACTAGGCGAGTACACTGACCCAGCCTGGCTGTCGTTTTGTGATGATGTTTCAATTGAGGTTGCACTACAAATTTGATCCGGTCTTTGGCTTGACCCTTCTTCCTCAAAATCGCAAGAAATGGTTTCATTGGTAGGGAGAACCTCAGTTTCTTCTTCAAGATGAGCTTGTTCCCGCTGTTTTTGCGAATCGCCTACTTTTCTTCACGGGTTTTTGCCTAAAAATTCTTCCCGATATCAAACAAACTCCGCAATGATCCATGAAATGTGTTCCTTTTTTCGACGTCTTTCTTAGCCATTCTAAGTTTGCATTTTAATAAGGCTTTCCAGGTATTGAAAAATAGCAACAGTTTTTTCTTTCTGCTTATGTAATTTACCAAATATGTTAAGTTTTTTTTTTCTTCCAAGCATCCTTTAATTCCTTTACTGTTAGGAAGGCACTAAGCTTACAACTTTTTTTTTTCAGCACGCAAATGAAACATATATTTACGAAAAACTTCACTATACGTCGGCAAGTAAACAGAATGGCCGAACGACGGCAGATATTCTCCAACTAGCCAAATGTCAACCATTTTTAACAAACTGTCGTACTATTCTCTATCAGTTCTCTGCTTGTTGTCTTCTTCAAACGCACTACTGATTGATCATACATCCTCAGATCGCATCCTTTTTTATACTAAAGCATAGGTAGAAAAAGCCAAGGTAGAAAAGTTTACGTAGAAATAAGTACTTGAGACTGTTGCTTGCCTGTAGGAGAACACTGTTAGTGTGTGTTTTTTTTTTATTAATACCCCAAAGGAAGCCAGATAAACAATATGCTTTATGCGGGTACTATTTTGGCACCTCTATATGGTAGGAATTTAAAAGAAACACATATAAAGGGTTGTCCCGTATTAGGTGGATATGTTAAAAAGTCATTGTACTTTCGTCAGATTGTACTGTAAACTGAACAGCACTAACGGTTGTCCTGTACAATTTTTGGAATTATTCTAAGATTTATGTCTGTCTATGCTTCTATTTTACGTGGTCTCAGATACTAAAAAGTAATATCATCAAATGTTTTGAAGTTTGGATTCTTAAAAAATTCAAAACACAACATGATGATATTTTCAGATACATGCGTTTGGTAAAAAGTAATGGTTTTTACATACCTATTTTGATTTTTGGACCACCCTAATGAAGAATAATTGGACCACCCTAGTGAATTATTTCGTATTAGATCCTAAATGGTGGTTTAATTCGATATATAAGCAGGTTGGAGACAATTGTGAACAGTTTTTGAAGCCGACTCATCAATCTTCTATATTCCATATAGAACTCATGAAAAAAGTCCAAGAAAGTCGATTTTTGAAGAAAAAAAATTTCGATATAACACCAAATCTCGACGTTTCATGCATTTTTAAGGCATTTGGCATCAATTTTTTTTTTGATTTCCGAAATTTCATATACGTTTGCGCCACCCCTAAATCATGTCCGATCATAGGGTCATTTTTCGAGGCAATAAACATTTTGTATCTGGTTTGTTGGCGAAATTTGATGGTCAAATTTTTCCCATACATTCATTGGCAGTCTAATGTACAGTCAGGAATCCTTATTGCCGGGGTAACGGGGGCGTGAATAAGGAACCGCGAATAAGGATACCCACAGCTTATGGGATTTGCACTAATAGGGGCTGTAGAGGATTATCTAATTTGTTTCAATATATAGAGCTATACTATCTTCGACAAAGTTGTTGTACTGGGATAGACCAACAAGCTTGTGTCATTGGATTCAGGTTTAATTGGGAACTACGCCACTAGAGGCGCTTCACTTTTATGTTGCTTATGACGGGCGCTATAATATATGGATCTTAGGTCCAACATAGAATAATTCTTGATCCTAGCCATATAGAAAGTTACTATCTTCAGCAAAGTTGTTCAAGTGACCAAGTCCTTTCGAATGGTGGCCATATTAGCTCAGAACTCTCTCATTACACAGCGCTAGTGTGCACATGAGCTTCGTATATAAGCTGTATCTCAAAATCCTGGCCACACAGAAGGTTACTGTCTTCAGCAAAGTTTTTCACGTGATCATTTCTTTTTGTATGGTGTTCAAATTAAATCAGAACTCTCTCACTACGACCCTTCTCCAGAAATACCCATATTGTAGGGTATCTGGCAGTTCTTCTTGAACCGATAGTTGCCATTTTGGATTTTAAAATGGCGTTTGAAATCGATTTATGGCCTTTACCCATCATCCCTTTTCCGGTTCCTGTCCTCACATTGCACAGATACATTATATATGGGCAAGCTTTCTAAACATAACATATTAAGGAAGTTCATGTGCACACTAGCGCTGTGTAGTGAGAGAGTTCTGAACTAATATGGTGGCCATCCAAAAGGACTTGGTCACTTGAACAACTTTGCTGAAGACAGTAACTTTCTATATAGCCAGTATCATGAAATATTCTATGTTGGACCTAAGATCCATATAAAAATATGCATTTCAGCAGATTTGTAATGTAATATCCTATCGGTTGACGAATTTGGAATTTAATTTCATCAATAAATGACAACACTATATCGTTTTGCTATGGATTGGCTGAATAATAATATCATCATAAAATATCTGATGGCCCATACAAACCTAGAAATTACAGGGTTTTTTTTTCCTTAATTTGTTTTCCATCGATCTTGTTTTCCGTGCTGAGCACCAATGCTACCGACACCAGGGAGGCAGCTCCCACACCTGGACCCTACCCTATCGACCCATGAACCGGTGACCAACGGCTTCACTTCCCTTCCGTGATCAGAGATGCTATGCCTCAGAACATCCCGGTGGCGCCGACTGGGATTGAACCCAGGCCTGCTGGAGTGAGAGGTAATCACGCTTACCACTACACCACCAGTGCCGCTTAAAATTACAGGTTGTAATCATCATTAATTAACACAATAGTTGCGTAAAGAAGAATTGCATTATAACACACCATCGACTGGAAATGCCTTCGACAACGTGGGGCTTTAGGTAGGGATTAAACGTCACTATAACTATTCCACAGCCACATACAGTAATGAGCAAAGGCGGGCGCACACTTTTTGTCTATAGATTTGAAGACATGCTTCAAATCTCCGCGTACATCGGACGGGTTAGGCAAAAGGTGTGCGTTTGACTTTGTACTGTCACATTAATGGCCCTTCGCTCATTTTCAACTTCTATTCAATTTTCATACTGCCGTACTCTAACGTAACTATCTACCTACCTTCTCCTTAAGGTCGTCAGCAGCAGCAGCAGCAGTGTTTTGGGCGCGTGGCGTTGAACATTGTTCTCCAGTGCACAACGAAAGGATGCCAGCAAGCAGCGAGCTAAAGCCCACATGAGCGTCCATTCACCGAAGAAAGGCGAAAAAGCCGCACCACTACTGGATTCAGTAGCTCTTCGTGAGTCGCTGTGGGCAATCTCCCGAGTAGCACATTTTCATCACAATAAGTTACAGCAACTTATTTATGACTGAAATAAGTCGTATATAAGTTTCTACAATTGATTTGTGACAAGCGTGCTACTAGGGCTATGTCAAGCGCGTCACCCTCGTTCCAAACAACATACAGCTCGCCAGCCTCATCTGTGTTGAACACCCTAATAGCTTAGCATTACTCCACCATCACTAAAACACGGTCCTTTTCAGGACCACCATAAATTGGTATTTTTAACGCGAAATTGGGGGTGCATTTTCAAAAACCAAAGTCGGTCGTGGCATAAAAGTGGTCTAATTTTGATCCAGAGATGATGGAATTTAATGCTTAATACGCCGATGGGAAATTTTACAACGAGTCTGCTAAAATTAAGACTTTAAAATTTTTCAAATGGTCACTATTGAAAATTGCACGAATGTGCAACTGTTGCTAAAATTATCACTGATTTCCTGCGAAAAGCGATTTCCCTAACACAGATTTCAAAATCGAATTCCATCCGGTCTCGCCGAACGGTGATTATTCAATCACCGCGTATGGTAAGTGGTGGTGTGCGGTCGTCATCAGCAGCAGCAGTGCTTTCAGCACGTAGCGTTATAATTTTTCTCCAGTTCACAACGAAATACTCCCCACAAGCAGCTAGCTATCAAGGCTGCCCTCAAGAGCCCTAGATTCACCGAAGAAGGAGAAAGAAGCCGCACCGCTACTGATTGGATTCAGTGGCTGGTCGTGAGCAGATGTGAGCCATCTATACCAAGCGCGTCACCCTCGTTCCAAACAACATACAGCTCGCCAGCCTCATCTGTGTTGAACACCCTAATAGCTCAGCATTACTCAATCATCACTACAAAACGGTTCTTTTCAGGAGCACCATAAATTATTGTTGGGCTGGGGGATAGCAATCTCTGTAAATGTGGACAAGGTTACCAAGACGCCGATCACATTATTTGGTCTTGTGCTGAGCATCGTGGAGTCAGATCTGAGCTGTACTTCGGGCTTGAGGTAGACAACCTAATGTTCCAGTTCGGTAAATTTTGGCTAGACGCGATCTGGAGTTTATGAAACTCATATATGTTTACTTTAAGACTATTAACCTTAGATTGTAAGTTTGATTAACCTTGTGTTTAGTTTGTTTTTTTTTTTTAATTTTTGTTTTCAAGATGAATAGAAATAAGTTCACAACGGCGCCGGTGGTGTAGTGGTAAGCGTGATTACCTCTCACCCCAGCAGGCCTGGGTTAAATCCCAGTCGGCGCCGCCGGGATGTTCTGAGGCATAACATCTCTGATCACGCCTTCCTTCGGATGGGATTCCGTTGGTCCCCGGTTCATGAGTTGATGGGTCGATAGGTAGGTTCCAGGTGTGGGAGTTGCCTTCCTGGCGCGTCGGTAGCATTGGTGCTCAGCACGGAAAACAAGATCGACGGAAAACAAACCAAAGGAAAAAAAAAGATAAGTTCACGTTTTAGGATTAATTACATATTGTATCGTAAAACACATTTCAAACCTACTCCCTTTCTCCCATCAAAAATATTGTAAATCTCCACTAACCTCGAGACAATCGCGAGTTTTCGGTCCAGTTCCTTTAACTTTAAATATAAGACAAAGAATAACTCGGCTCTGTAAAGTTTATTTGATTGAGTCTGTACAAATAAAGTAATTATAAAAAAAAATTCCATGCGTTTAGTGCACGAAAATGCGTAATTTTTTTCATCAGAAAACAAGACTTTTCCGTGATGGGAAAAAGTTGCTTCCCTAACACAGTCCCCGAATATTGATATCGAGCATGTAATCCTACGTCAAATCTATGGTCGTGCCTTGGACACAACCTCTTACTTTTCATTGTGTCTCTCTGAGATCCCGAAATCCTGCGTAAGCTTTTAAAGTTCGGTTGGAATGCTCTGGAGTTCCGAACCACGGGATGCAAGGCGATTGAATCCGGTCACTGACTGTTGTCCACTATTATAAAAACACTACCTTAACGATCGTCAACACTCCCCATACCATTCTACCTGAGTGCGTTTACAATTACGCACTACAAGCCAATTGCAGCCGCCAACCAACCCACCAACGACCGATGCTGCCCACTTAAAATTCCAACGGTTTGCTTCTGTTTGCGCCGTCTTGGTGAACGCCTCCTCCTTCGAACAGATGCAGATCTTGTATTCCAAACTAAATGATGCCATTCAAATAAAAGCCATCGAGTGTGGCGAAGCTCTTCTTTACGGGCACCACGATCCGCGAGCGCGAGCACGAATGGTTTATTTGCAAATGAATTAAGACATAAAATGCCGCACAATATGAGTATTGTTTTTCTTTAATTTCTATTTAACGATGCCATGTCGTCGGTTGGTCGTCGTCGTCGTTGTGGTCTGAGCCGGTGTTTGTCGATTTGTCGCCACTCGTTCGTCTCTAGCTCTAGGCTCCAAATGGCATATGTGTGTTGAGAGGTTTTATGGATTTATTTTTTATTTTTTTGTGTTTTCTATTTATGTTCTGAGATGTTGTAATTTATGCTAATTTATGCGCGCTTTCAAATGACAATAATTGTACATTGCACAAACTGACAATCGATTGCTCTGTGCTAGTGGAAGGCAGGGAAAAGGTGAGCAGATAGATTCACTTACAACTCTACAGCGGAAAAGGTGTGGCTCTCAGTTATGTTGCTGTGAATTTGTAAACCTTCCGAACGAATGCAGTGGGGGTGTACCTGGCGGTCTTCTCAATAAAACAATCATTAAAACAAGATTATCTCACCCAATGAACGTACCGGGAAGGGATCGAGTCAATCACGAAGTGCTGCAATTCAAAAAGCGGCGATGCATGTACCTTGAGGCACTTTTAAATCACTTTACCCGATGGTTGATCAGCCTCTCTGCGTGGAAAGGTGAGATGTTTGGTTGAATTAAGTACCTACCGACAAACATTTTCAAGCTCAGGTGCAGCTGGTAAACAAGATCCCGGAGCAGCAAAATTGAAACGTTGTTACAATTTGATTCGGCTGATGGTGATGACTTGACGGCGATCATCCAACGATCCCCTCCAGGCGCTGAGTGGGGTTTTAGTTCTTGTCCGAGCTTGTAGTGCAAATCCGACAAACTGCCGTAAGGTTGCACACAATTACTTTAGCCACTGCCCATGCGGAGAAATGGAAACCATGGCCATAATCTATGGTTCGTCTCAGATTTCCTCGGTCGTAAAACAGGTGAACCAAAAAATTACTAAATTATTCAAATCGTTAAAAAAGGTGGCAATAAAAAACTTTTTACTACCCAATTGGATTTTTTCTCTCTTATATCATTCTGCAACTTCTCGATATCAGTTAAACTCGAAGTGCGAGCGGTGCAATCATCAACACTGGTTGCTTTGTGCAACTGCATTGACCGATTGCCATCAAATAGCCTGATGGAAGCGTGACGCCAGCCAGCAGTACAAAGCAATCCCAGAAAAAAAAATAACAAAACAGAATGAAAAACAAAAATAAACTGCATCGGTTGCAGTTAAAAACTAATGGACACTAAACAAAAACATAACAAAGAACGCCCACCACCACCACAATGCATCATAGGGAAGGTGTGGATTTCATATTGAACGACACCGGAGTGACCACGTAAGTGTGAGGAGGACAAAGCACGAATTTATAGGCCGGGAGCAATTAACACAGCCAACTACGTGAAAAGAAGTTGTTAGCTGGGGTTTTTTGCGCGCGTACGCTGCATAAAACGTCGTATAATGAGCGCTATAAAATTTTCGCTTGTTTAAATGCCATTGCAAAGCGGAATGACTGAGCTGAACTGCACACAATTAACGGTAGATGTTGAAGCGTGAAACGGTGTAATCATTTTACTGCAACGCTGTCAGTGACTCGTGGGGATTTGTCAAGTGACTTAAATGAAAAAGAGCCATTTTTACGATGATCGATTTAAAGGTTTGGGAGCTCCAGCAGCCAAACTATGAAGGTTTTTGGAATATTATATACTGAAGGAATCCGGGTATGAAAATTTCGATCATCTGAACATCTCTCTTTTCGCGATTAGAGCTATATTTACGGAGATAAATCGATTGAAAGGTTTGGGAGGTCCACCAGCCAAAATATGGAGGTATTTGAAATATTATATACTGAGAAATCCGGGTATGAAAATTTCGATCATCTGAACACCCCTCTTTTGACGATTAGAGTCATATTTACGGAGATAAATCGATTTAAAGGATTGGGAGCTTGACCAGCCAAAATATGAAGGTTTTTTGAATATTTCACCCTCTTTTCGCGATTAGAGCGATATTTACGGAGATAAATCGATTTAAAGGTTTGGGAGGTCCACCAGCCAAAATATGAAGGTTTTTGGAATATTATATACTGAGAAATCCGGGTATGAAAATTTCGATCATCTGAACAC
Organism: Ochlerotatus camptorhynchus; assembly: GCF_037179485.1. Classification (NCBI taxonomy): domain Eukaryota; kingdom Metazoa; phylum Arthropoda; class Insecta; order Diptera; family Culicidae; genus Ochlerotatus; species Ochlerotatus camptorhynchus. Next base: position 1,506,180 of record NW_027040576.1, read on the forward strand.
CCCTCTTTTCGCGATTAGGGTGATATTTACGAAGATAAATCGATTTAAAGGCTTGGAAGGTCTACCAGCCAAAATTTGAAGGTTTATTTACGGAGATAAATCGATTTAAAGGTTGGGGAGCTCCACCAGCCAAAATAAGAAGGTTTTTGGAATATTTTGAACTGAGAAATCCGGGTATGAAAATTTTGATCATCTGAACACCCCTCTTTTCGCGATTAGAGCCATATTTACGGAGATAAATCGATTTAAAGTTTGTGAGCTCCAACAGCCAAAATATGAATGTTTCTTGAATATTTTATACTGAGAAATCCGGGTATGAAAATTTCGATCATCTGAACACCCCTCTTTTCGCGATTAGAGCCATATTTACGGAGATAAATCGATTTAAAGGTTTGGGAGCTCCACCAGCCAAAATATGGAGGTTTTTGGAGTATTTTATACTGAGAAATCCGGGTATGAAAATTTCGATCATCTAAACAACCCTCTTTTCGCGATTAGAGCCATATATATTTACGGAGATAAATCGATTTAAAGGTTTGGGAAGTCCACCAGCCAAAATATGGAGGTTTTTGGAGTATTTTATGCTGAGAAATCCGGGTATGAAAATTTCGATCATCTAAACACTCTTCTTTTCGCGATTAGAGCCATATTTACGGAGATAAATCGATATATAGGTTTGGGAGCTCCACCAGCCAAAATATGAAGATTTTTGGAATATAATATACTGAAAAATTCGGGTATGAAAATTTCGATCATCTGTACACCCCTCTTTTCGCGATTAGAGCCATATTTACGGAGATAAATCGATTCAATGGTTTGGGAGGTCCACCAGCCAAAATATGAAGGTTTTTGGAATACTAGGGGCATCCCACTCTAAACTTTGTAATTTTCCCAATATACATATAAAGATCTTAGTGATATCTAAGATACCTAAAAATACTTAAAAATACTTAAGAAATATCAAGCGTTAGTTTATTTTCTTGGTTGCTATACCAATTCCATTAGCTTGTTTATTAAATGTCAGGTGTTTTATGTTAATATTGGTCAGTTTGTTAAGAAACTAACATTTATTTGATTAAGAGCGTGAACAGCTAGGTGTTTCGGATTATTTCCGGTGTAATCATGTGTTATGTTCCAAAAGGAATTAATTCTGAAAGACATGTGAACCTTTTGTTATCGTTCGTTAGATTTAAGTTTTATTATTGTCATATAGTGAATTTTGTGATGTTCTTTTAGTCCGCTACGTTCTTGGCTATGTGACGATGACAACGTCCGCCTATTAAACGCATAATTAGATGTGACGAAACCATGCGACCATACTATCACCCATATTCTCGTTCACATTCGAACAGTATTTTAAACGAAAATATGGGTCACTGGCGTGCACAGGGTGGGGCAATTGCCCCTCCTTTTATAAATAAGATTTTTATTTCCACATTGACAAAATAATGACATAAAATAATTTGATTTCTTAATAACTTGATTTGAAGTTAAAATAACTTCATTTCATAAAATAAGACTACTGAAAACCTTTTATTGCGTCAATTCCTTTGAGATGGTCCCTGAAAATTGCACCACAAAGGTGCATGAAGGGACAAACTTCAATGGATTTTTTTGGTAAAAAAAATTGCACCACAGTAATGCATACAAAAAAAAATTCCACTGTAATTTTTTTTCAAGGTGGTTCATGGAGGGTTTAAAGAAGAGGGTAAATTTAGGGACCTTCGTGATGGTAGATCGAAGAGAAAACTTTATATTTAATATTTCTGGTGTAAAAATATCATCAAGGTGGGCATGGAGGGAGTAATCAAAATGAAAATTGGAAAAATTAAATCACGCTAAAAATTTGGAGGTGCACATTTAACTGAAAATGTCTGGTGGAAAGTTCGGTACACTGTGGTGAATGTAGAAGCAAGGTTTATTCATTTTTCTGGTGCATAATTTGCATCGTTCTGATGAATGCAAGCTTCATTGAAAATTTATGGTGGAAAATTTGCAGCATTCTGATGCATGAAGAGGCAAAGCCTGAAAATTGCATCACAAAGGTACATTGTGAAACAAACTTCACTGAAAATTTTTGGTGCACCGTTCTGGTGAATGAAGGAGCATGCTTTATTGAAAATTGCTGGTGCAAAATTTGCATCGCTCTGATAAATGAAATGAACGGAACATTTCTGGTGAAAAACTTGCACAAACTTTATTTAAAATTAAGCTATATTGAAAAATTCTGGTGGAAAATCTAATCTAATCTATCCTAGATAATTCCGAAAAGAATTCGGAGAAAATTAAATTTTGAGTGAAATTGCAAAGGGATTTTGAGGAAAATTTCAAGGTAGTACCGATAATTTCTAGCTCATTCCAGGAACATTTTTTTTTTTAGGAAATTCTTCTGAAACTCTAAGGGAATTTAAGTTCCAAGGTGTTCTGAGTAAAAGTCGAGAAGAGTTCTTAAAACAATTCCAGAGGACTTCTGAGGAGAATTTCAAAAGAGCTCATGGAGTTCTAAAATTTTTGAAAAGAACCTCAAGGATTTCTGAGGATGGACTTTTTCGCAACTGTACAAAGTTTAAAGACAGCCTTTGGATTCCCTAATTGCAAAGTGGGTATTAGTTTGCCATTGAACCTTGGTCTTACTAAAAATGCGTCTGAGTCATTTGTTACCGTTGTTTACAAGTTACAGTTGTTGTTCTTCGGCATCATTTTCTGTCACCCCGACTGACGGTACTTTGGGACGGTTCATAATCGTCGATGCGATTAAATTGCCAATTTCCGCAGTTTGCATTGTAGAAGATGAACCACCACCGGAGCAAAAAATAAATAAAATTAGCTAAATTAAACAGTAGGGATTAGTGGTGGGTGGACAACACCATCTCCCACGCACTTTGGAGTACTCCCCATCTCCAGATTAAATGCACCATAGAAAATAAATTGCCCCTCCTTAACAAGATTCTTGTGCACGCTAGTGATATGGGTGTATTACTCGTACCCAGATCTCATAGCTTCCCAGCTTCTAAACGCAGAACATGTTTATTATAGTAGAGAATATTTAAAAAAGGTCAGTGAACTGAACACAGTTGATAAACATATACAGAATGATTTAAATTAGTTTTCTTTATTTTTTCATACGCATAATAAAAACAAACAATATGATATGTTCAATGTGATGCTATAATTTCATGACTTTAAAAAAATTAACATTCTGGTAGTTGATTCAATAATACACATGACCAAAAGCTTCCAGCAAGAAACGAATCACACCCAGTGGATCAACAAACTACCCTTCCTAAATTTTCTCAGGCATTTTTACACTCCTAAAAATTTATCAGCGCTTCCTCCACGCAGTATTCTCTTGGTCTGCTTGGAATCAGAATATTCTGCAAAAGAAAATATACGTAGTCAGATGATCCGCTGCTCGCTGGTAGTTAACATGTGTCGAAAATTTAATACACATTCATCAGCTGGATCTTATATGTGAGCCATTAAACAATTTAAGATATCACTCGCTCGGAAGATACAGTTATATTTTACTCCAAACATCGTTTTTTGTAACTAGCTCTTGAAGCTATGCATTTTTGAAATCTGAATTGCTGAAAAATTGAAATAATACTATTGTATACACATAATAAAACGATAGAAATACTTACCCCTTTACACTCATATGATTTTTTTATAAATACAAGACGACTGACAACAAACAACTGCACTAGCAACAGGTCATAAAAACAAGTGTTACTACGATGGAAATCTAGCCAAGGTTAAAAATACTTAAAAATACCTAAGAATACTTGCGGGAAACTTAAAAATATTTGATTGATATTTGGTATGAAGTTTAGAGTGAGATGCCCCTAGTTGGAATATTTTAAAGTGAAAAATCCGGGTATGAAATTTTCAATCATCTGAACACCCATCTTTTCGCGATTAGAGCCAAATTTACGGAGATAAATCGATTTAAAGGTTGGGGAGCTCCACCAGCCAAAATATGAAGGTTTTTGGAATATTTTTAACTGAGAAATCCGGGTATGAAAATTTCGAACACCCCTCTTTTCGCGATTAGAGCCATATTTACGGAGATAAATCGATTTAAAGGTTTGGGAGATCTACCAGCCAAAATATGAAGGTTTTTGCTATATTATATACTAAGAAATCCGGGTATGAAAATTTCGATCATCTGATCACCCTTCTTTTCGCGATTGGAGCGATATTTACGGAGATAAATCGATTTAAAGGTTTGGGAGCTCCACCAGCCAAAATATGAAGGTTTTTGGATTATTATATACTGAGAAATATTTATTTAATTATTTATAATTATTTATTAAATATTTATTAAAAATCCTGGTGTATACAATAATAGAATCTCAAATGAACCAAATACAGGAACTATATGGATTTAATAGGTACCCATAATAATCTTTATTATCTGTCAATTTTATCCATCAATTTTTTACAGTTGATAGGTTTATCTCAATAATGAGACTTTAAGCGTCACTTATCGGTATTGTTTTTTTATCTTTATTAAGAGACTTTCAGCCTTGGGCTGGTTCGTCACTTATCGGTATGTTATATGGAGTCTTATAAATTAATGCAAACGATTGATCGAATTAATTGATTTTGACTGACAAACTATAGCCATAATTGGTACATCTACCTTATAAGTTTTTTCTCTCGTACAAACCTCAAAATGTTTGGAACTCAATCGGTCAAAATGGGTTTGTGTCGTATTTTCCTCAGATATTTACTACCGCCCTCTCGCATAGTGCACCAATACAACCGGACGTGATAGATAATCTCTATTCATCGCATCATTGCGCCATTGCTTCAAAATACCGACGCATTACAATTGCATGGCAACCCTAAAAATAAATTATTCGTCCCGTTCGTCCTTGAACTCATTTCAAAGTTTTCTGTCACTTTCGCCTGCAACCCTCGGTTCAGCAGTTCTCCAGACGGGCAATAAACTTTTAATTGTTATTCAAAATAGTATCACTGTCGTCGGTCGCCTTGCTGTCTCGGACTGAGCCGACAGCCACTGAATGGAAGTGCTACAAATACAGCTTAATTACACCAACACAATGGCAAATGAAAAATTTAATCTCTCCCATTAGCGACCATTTGGTTCGCGGTCGGACGGAGGAAGTGCGAGTCCTAACCTACCACACAGCGCATTAAATAAGGTCGACAGCTAAGAGAATACACTCCAATTTGAATAGGAAATTTGACTTGTCTGACTGGAATACTAAGTCGGGTAAATAATTAAACTCGAATTACACGCGGTAATATTGAAAAAAATAAAACGAAACGCGGAGTAAGTTTTCTCCAACGTCATCATATTTCCATATTTTTTTTTTGGGTGGAAAAAAGTTGGCTAGCGCGTAACGAAGTAGGCGCTCGTCATCATCGTTGGCAAACAAGCGTGCAATTCAGAGCATAAACTCACCCTCCCTCGCGACGTCGGCGTCCTCGTTGAATGGTTGCCGGGAAAACGAACCTGAAACCTCCAACCCCGGCTCAAGAAGGGCCCCGTTGGCGATTATTGATTCATATTTTCCTTTATGGACATTTTTCATGTTCTTCTTGGAGAAGAATCTTTCCCAGTCGGGAATTTCCACAGAAACACACACACACACTCAAAAAAGAAAAGAAGAAGAAAAAACAGCGTGCCACATGTGAGCCTGCAACGATGCGGTTGACGCGAGGAACCTAGAAGGCCTTTTCTACCGAAGAAAGGGAAGAAAAAAAATGTAATCGCAGCACCCCGAGGGAAAGGGGGATGGGTAATGTGATGTTTATGAAAAGGACGGAAAGAGAGCAAAAAAAAGCACCCTCCTTATTTTTTTCCCTACCATCGTTTGGTTGGATTCGAGCCTATAACCAACACAACCTCACGTGGCAACGACAAACCGGTGAAGGATATGAAAAATAAAAAAAAATCCACGTGTGCGTCGTTTAGATAGAACCGAGTGCTGCTCGGGGGCGGGGGGCCACATATAAGCATGACTGATTCCACGCCAACCGTCGTCGTTGGCGTCGTCGATGGCAACGTCCAAAAAAGGATCCTTCTTTGGAAACATGAAAGAGAAGTCCTAAAAAAATATATCGCTCACAGTTTGCAATGCAAGCCAAGGATATGAAATCGCATGTATGAGTGTGTGTTATGCATTGTATATGACGGCTGACGACTATGTTTGCGGTTGTGTTTGCTCTGATGGAAGAAGGAAGAAGACAAAAAAAAAACTCGCGCACCCCGCCCAAACCGTTTCCCGTATGGTAGCTTCAGATCCATACCGACGTGAGCGATATAATGCCTTCAATTAGGGACGGGAGGAAAAATTCTAACAAGAATTCCTAACGAGAGAAAACCCGATGGGCAGTGGGATGGGAAGCGTATGGGTGAGAGCATAAGGGAAAAAATAATCGATAACTCGATTCCGGGAACGTTACTGTCAGAGTTGGAATTGGATGAGCTTCGTGACGCTTTTATGATTTTTTTTGTTTATCCACTGGAAGGTTGGTTGTGACAACCAAAGTTGAACACTTTGTAATGGATAGCTCCTAGTTGATGATTTGTATCGTAAAATGTTTATGGAATCCACCAACGGCAGCTGACCGTTTGAATAGAACGTGTTGACGAAGACCGATATGTTTGGTGACCAATAGGACGACGGGCCTCGTATTTGTGATTTTGGTGAAGCATCATGCGATTTATGCAATGCTTTTGACGAAGGACTTCATCTGTGATTTCTATATGGGGGTACACTTTGTGAAAACCGAAAATTATGAAAGATTTTGAACATTAATAACTCAGCTGCCCCTGGACCAATTTCAATAATTTTATCACCAATCGATTAGGAATATTTCGACGCATCAAAAGCGTTGCTTTTGACTGAAGATTTTTAACAAGATTCTATTAAAAAAGTGGTAATGTCAAGACTTGTCCAATGTACAAATAAAACGCTGCTGTCAAGTCATTTTCGCTACGGACGGCGTGGTGAGCAGGCAGCAGAAGCAGTATAAAGGTGGTGGCAGGTTAGGTAGTCCACTCTTCTACCTAGCAAAGGATCGTGGTCGTGGCAAAGGAGGAAAAGGTCTTGGTACAGAAGGTGCCAAGCGTCATCGCAAGATTCTTCGTGATAACCGCCATCAGTCGCCTGGTTCGCCGTAGCGGTGACAAACGTATCTCCGGTCTGATCTACGAGAAAACACGAGGTGTGCTGAAGGTGTTCCTGGAAAATGTGATCCGTGATACTGTCACCTACTCTGAACACGCCAACAAACGTAAGCGGCCACGCTTTGAAGCGACAGACGCACTCTGTACGTATGCGAAGGTGAAATCATCACCAACTTTGGCAACAAAACGGCTAACAAACTTATTACAGTAAATAGTTGGAATATAGTTTATCAGTGCCTGTTTGTTCATATTCAGAACCACACGCCCCCAACGACCACACCAAATCCTCTCAAGAGTTGTAATCTTGTAACAAAACTTGGAAGCAGGGATGCAAGTGATTTTGATCGATTTGCTTAATCAACTTTCTCTTTGAAAAAAAGTATTACAAATTTGGTACGCCTACAATTCAAAAACAGAAAGAGTCAAGATTACAGATGATCGATCAATTAAAAGAACTCAATGCTCTTCATATTTATTCCGTCCACTAGCGGTCCTACGTCAAGCTCCCGTTCGTGCCCGTAGGCACATACCCTTCTACTTTTTTTTCTACTGCTTAATATACCTTGTTTCCCATTCCATATGCGATTTGATCAAAATTGAGATTTTCAATGGGAATGGTAGTTGTAATCATCCATACTGACAATCTTATGTCGCATACCCTACACCCAACCGGGGGTGTAAGATTCGCTTACAATTATGTGGGATTGAGAACGACCCGAATTTGAGTTTAGTTCGCTCATAATCGTCAAAAGTGCAGGAACTCAGCGATGAGCAAATTTGTGTGGAAAACCTAAAAAATCGGCCGGAAAATGAGGAAATTGACGAAAATTTTATTCAGTCTCGGAGTAGTACCAATATACTGAGTGAATCCAATCTTTACTTTTCTCCAATTCGGGAATTTTTCCCTGGAAAATCCTGGAAAAACCTGGGAAAACATGAGGCAAATTTACCCATCGCTGAGTTCCTGCACTTTTGGAGATTATGAGTGAACTAAACTCAAATTTGGGTCGTTCCCATTCGCCGTGTACCTAGCTGCGGTCCAGTGCAAGAAAATTGGAGACCGAAAAATGTAGAGTGTATTAGTGAGGTAAAATAGTTATGTAAAAAAAAAAAATAGGAAACAGATTGCCGACTGGACTCGAACCACGAACGTTTCGATTATCAGACCTGTGCGCTCATTTTCTCGCATACTCGACTTCGTATGCTTTTTCTGCTGGAGAGATTCGAGGCAAGTGTGTGCGTCGTTCTACAATGTTCTACAATGTGCGCCGTTCTACAAGCTTACTAGTTGGTATAGTCGAAAGCGTAGATGGAACACGAAATAAAAAAGACAAAAAACCATTACATCGCCTGCATGGTCAATTTCTAACATTCGTTGCGATGTTCATGAACAGAGAATGATAGGAAATGGACCTAACATTAATTGTAAAAGATTTTTAATTTGCGTGTACAAAAAAATTGCATTTACCAAAATTTACTTTTATGTTAGCCAGTGTTGGGAAAATATTAAAAAATGAAATCTCCCCAATGCCCAAGATCACACTTGATTTTCGTAGACAAAAATCAACAAGCATACAATTGCGGTTGATTTTGCAAGCTGTGATATCGCAGCTCGGAATATCAAGCTAACGAAACTCACCAGCTGCAAATCTCAACAAACTGTGGTGAGATGAGTTAAATGATTTTTGCTTTAAACCCGAACGCAACCGAAACTTCCATAACGGCTGGCAGCAGTCACTTCGTGTCTGCCATCGGTGAACAGTAAAAAGAGATAGCATACTATACTTTCTCTTTCTACGAAAACGATGTGCAACGGAATAATTGTTGTGTCTAGTCAACTCTCCGCTTGATTTTGGCACGTTGTGAATAGTCTCGCTATATCAAAGGAGCTTGTAAAATCAATATCAAGCATGATATTTTGTTCCTATATCAAGCCTGATATTGACAGCGTATGAGAGCGGAAAAATATAATTTGATTGCTGATTTTGCCAACACTGATGTTAGCTAACCTCTCCAATACTAATAAAAGTTTCTGCTTGCACTCTTCTAGGGATTTCGCGGCAATCAGAACGTCATTCAAATAGCATGATACGTTAACAATACCTTTCCAAACCTTGTCCATCGCCTGTTGAAAAATAGAAGCACTTGAAGAAGCCCCTTGTGGAAGTCTGTTATAAGTGTGCAACCCTTCCATGGTATTAATGACCACGAATTTCTTGGACCTTTCCATTAGCTCTAACGATTGCCTACGCAGGGTCACAGAGGGGGTCTGGCACTGGCGTGCACAGGGTGGGGCAAGGTGGGGCAATTGCCCCTCCTTTTATAAAAAAGATTTTTCCACATTTACAAAATAATAATGATATAAAAATACTTGATTTCTTGATAAGTTGATTTGAAGGTAAAATAACTTCATTTGATAATATAAGAGCACTGAAAACCTTTTATTGCGTCAATGCCTTTGAGATGATGCCTGAAAATTCTACCACAAAGGTGCATGAAGGGACAAACTTTAATGAAATTTTTTGGTCAAAAAATTGCACCACACTGAATACAAAAAAATTCTAATGTAAATTTTTTTTTCAAGGTGGTTCATGGAAGGTTAAAAGAAGAGGGTAAATTTAAGGTTGAAAAAATTCACCTCCGTGGTGGTAAATCGAAGAAATCAAGGTGGTACGTGGAGGGAGCAATCAAAATGAATAATCGGAATCTCGCTAAAAATTTGGAGGTGCAAATTTAACTGAAAATTTCTGGTGGAAAGTTTGCAACGTGGTGAATGTACAAGCAAGGTTTATTCATTTTTCTGGTGCATAATTTGCATCGTTCTGATGAATGCAAGCTTCATTGAAAATTTCTGGTGGAAAATTACATGAAGCGGCAAAGCCTGAAAATTGCACTCCAAAACTGCATGGTAAAACAAACTTCACTGACAATTTTTGGTGCAACGTGCTGGTCAATGGAGGAGCATGCTTTATTGAAAATTTCTGGTGCAAAATTTGCATCGTTCTGATAAATGAAATGAACAGAAAATTTCTGGTGGAAAACTTGCACTGGTCTGGAAAATGAAGGCACAAGTTTTATTTAAAAATAAGCGATATTGACAATTTCTGGTGAAAAATCTGCACTGTTCTGGTGAATGGATGGGCAAGCTTTTCGGAACATTTTTGGTCTTAAAATTGCATCCTTCTGCTGAATAGAGAAACAAACTTTAATAATGATTTCTAAAAAAAAAAAAAAATAAATAAAATTTGCACCATTCTGATGGGAAGCTGAATCTGAAAATAGGGGCCAGCTTTATTTGGTGCAAAACCTGCAACATTCTGATGATAGGAGAAGCAAGTTTTTGAAAATGTCTGGTGGAAAATGGAAAAAGGAAATCTGCACCAATCAGAAGATTGGAGAAGCAATTTTTATTGAGCATTAACGGTAGAAAATTCGCACCGTTCTGGTCAAATGAAATTTTCTGGGAACAAGTATGCATTGGAAATTTCTGGTGTAAGATTTGCAACAATCTGCTGCATGGAGGGGCAAGCTGAATTGAAAATGCCTGATGTAAAAATTGCAGAGTTCTGGTGAATGGAGAGGCAAGCTTTATTGAACATTTCTGGTAGAAAAAACTACAACGTTTTGGTGAAAGGACCTCAAAATTATTAAATTCTGAGGACAGTTCCAAAAGAAAAGATTTTTGGGGATGATTCAATAAAAATTCTGCGAATAATTTCTAATGAATCCTGCAGATAGTTTTAAAATAATTTTGAAAAGTATATCGAGAGTGTTGAATGTGTTCTGAGAAAAGAATATGAAGAGTTCTAAATATAATTCCAGTGGACTTCTGAGAAGAATTTCCATAAAGCTTTTAGGAGAGTTCTAAAAAAATTCGAGAAAACCTCAAAGATATTGAATTCTGAGGGCAGTTCCAAACGATCTCTGGGGCGTGTTCCAAGGAAATTCTGCGAATAATTTCTAATGAATCCTGGAAATAGTTTCAAGATAATTTCGAAAAGAATACCGAGAGAATCAAATTTTGAATGAAATTCTAAATATATGTTGAGGAAAATTTCAAGGGAATTCCTAGGATAATTTCAAGCTCATTCTGGGAAGAATTTCTGGAGAATACAGAGGAAATTCTTCTGAAACTTTAGGGGAATTTCAGTTCCAAAATGTTCTGAGTAAAAGTCAAGAAAAGTTCTAAAAATAATTCCAGTGGACTTCTGAGAAGACTTTCAAAAGAGCTCATAGAGTTCTAAAAATTTCGAAAAGATCCTCAAGGAATTTTGAGGATGGAAATTTTCGCAACTTTACAAAGTTTAAAAACAGCTTTTGGATTCCCTAATTGAAAAGTTGGTATTAGTTTGCCATTGAACCTTGGTCTATTGTTGTTGTACTTAAAATTCGTCTAAGAATCTTCTCTGAAAATTTCAAATCATTTGTTACCGTGGCAAAAAAGTTACAGTTGTTGATGTGCGCTGCAATAAATTCGGGTTTGTTCTTTATATCATCTTTAAAATATGTTAAATGTAAAGCATCATTTTTTGTCACCCCGACTGGCGGTACTTTGGGACAGGGTGGACATGCTCAATCCTTCGCACAAGTCGTCATTCCGTTAACAATCCTGTACTCGCTTGTCAAAATAGTTTTGTGCGCATTTGTTCCATTCGTTACATATTTTTAAGACCTTTTTAATGATCTTATTAGCCTTGGCATTTAGGTCAACATTTGAAAATAATGAAGGCTAAATTTTCGCTGAAAATGACCAAGTTCAACGTATTCGCAACGGTAAAAGTAAAGGGTAACTACAACAGCATTTAACGGCTTACAAAACCTTCAAATAGTCAAAAATAAACTGTAACGATACCTTCAAAATATACAAAAACGTACTGCACAACATTTCAAAATGGTAACTGAATAAAATATGATATCAGTACCTTGAAGAATATATTTTCTTTGGTTTATATTTATAACCTGTAAAGAAGATCGTGACGCAAAACATTATTACAACGATTCCTACAGGGTTCAGAAATTGGAAGAAAACGACCCAGTAGCTGGGCAAACACAATAGCAGTGATACCAATGTTGGTAGTATGGAAGTGTGGAAAAATTTCAAAATCAGGAAGGGTATTGACGATGAACTGGACCACCAAAAAAAGAGGTATGATTGCTGCTAGTAAGGCAAAGTGGCTACAAAATCGCTATATAATGGAACGTTTCATCGATATTGTGCGCATACTTTGCAAAGGTGGCCGACCACTTCGTGGACATTCGGAAGGAGCGGAAAGTGTGCCACCTAGTTGGTGGCTAACTACGATCCTGTGCTGGAAAAACATTTGGCGGAAGGTATATCATGGCAATCATTGCAGATGAGACGAGCGATTGTGGTCACCACGAGCAGTTGCCGATTGTCATCAGGTATATTGATAATTAACGGCCGACGGAAACATTCGTGGGTGTGCGACAGACGCGACGACCATCTTCAATACTATTCCTGAGGTCCTGACAGCGATGCAGATTTCTTCGGAGCAGGTGATGGCATAGTATGTTTTGACGATGCCAGCACAATGGCTGGCAGCACTGCTGGAGTACAAGCCAGGTGCAAGGACAAAAACAGCTATATACTTTTATGAAGGGCTTTGAGTGTGTTGGTTTATTTCCTTTTAATTCCGTTATAATTGCTTATCTTTTGATAGATAAGTGTATTTCATCTACTACTTGCAGACTTCATCAGTGTCAAGTACTCAACATCACTGATCAAGATTGGATTGATCAAGAGCAATATACTGTTTGTTCACTGCTATGTGCACTGTTTGAACCTTGTACTTGTCGACGCAGTGTGGATGCGAATTATTGGTCATGTCGGTTTGTATGTGCTATCACCACCATCTGACGTGACTTCAGCTGAATCCAACCACCAAGGCAACAACATTGCAGCAAATGTATGTACTATCGCAACCATTTGATGAACTGATCATCATCAACATCGTCGATGGGATTAAATTGCCAATTTCCATTGGCTGTATGAAAGCAGTTTGCATTGTAGAAGATGAACCACCACCGGAGCAAAAATAAATAAAATAAGCTTAATTGAACAGTAGAAAAACAGTAGTAGGTGAACAGCACCATCCACCACGCACTTTGGATTACTCCCCATCCCCAGATTAAATGCACCATAGAAGAAGAAAATTGCCCCTCCTTAACAAGATTCCTGTGCACGCTAGTGGGGTCTGAAAGCTTTCAAAAACGTTTCACGCAGTTTATGAACAACCCCCTGGAGATTTTTTTTTAATAATGGTAGAATCATATTAGTATTGAAAGTGTTAGTAAAATATAAAACATATATACTCACACACTTGCATTTAGAAAGGAAAATAATACAAAACAAATGAACGACGACGGCAATGCATTATGAACCTTTTTAAATCTACCTTAAATGACAAAATTTATCAACAAGTAAAAAACCAAACAACAAGTCAATAGCATGGCTTCTTCAAGGGCCCTCCATTATTTCTAATCGTCTGGAGTTTGTCTCTTCCACACTGAATGCCATGGATAATGGTAACCACGTAGAAGCTCTTACACTGGGCTCGAACCATGAACGTTGTGATTATTAGGCCAGTGTCTAAACCACTCGTCTGTACCAGTTCCAAGGCATATAAAAACAGGTCGATTTTTTCACGAAATGTGAAAGCAAGTAACTAGAGAAACACGTAAAAAAGGCCTATTTACCAAATGTGAACAATGACTTTAAATGTTGATTTCTCGTGAATAAAGACTCAATCTGGAGAGCCGACAACAGCATCTGAGAGATAATTTGCACTATCAGATGATATAGTAAAGAGGTCAATTTTGAAGAAAAGTGGCTTAACTAGTATAAGTAGTTGTATTTACCCATTTATGAGTATCTGTTATCCATTAATGAGTAACTGTTACCCATTAATGGGTAACAGATACTCATTAATGGGTAAACAAATTGCTAATTTAATGAGTTAAGCCACTTTTCTTTAAAATGACTATTTTGTACCCTGGACCAGCACGTCGAGGTGGCCGCCCTGGATCTGGCCAAAGCTTACAACAGAGCCTGGACACCCCAAGTACTACAGCAGCTAGCCAGATGGGGCCTCGGAGGAAATATCCTCTACTTTTTAAAGAACTTCCTGCAGGACAGAACCTTCCAGGTGACCGTCGGGAACCACCGCTCCAGCATCAGACGGGAAGAAACCGGGGTTCCCCAGGGTTCCGTAATTGCAGTGACCATCTTCCTGGTGGCAATGAACGGAATCTTTATGGGGCTCCCCAAGACGATTTACATTCTCGTCTATGCGGACGACATTTTGCTACTGATCATAGGGAAGACCCTGAAGGCCATGAGGATAAAGCTCCAAGCTGCGGTCTCCGCTGTTGGCCGATGGGTCGCTAGGACCGGCTTTGAGATATCTGCTGAAAAGAGCTCAATCTCCCACGTCTGCCGCCTTGGCCACCGACCACTTCCGACACCAATCAAAATTAATAGCCACACTATCCCTAGAAAGAAGACCATATCCATCCTCGGGGTCACGATTGACCGGAACTTTCGGTTCGGCACCCACCTTAATGATGTCAGGACTAATTGTCGAACACGATTGAACATCCTCCGCTCCCTCTCCGGGCAGCATAAAACGAGCAACAGGGCCATCGTACTCAATACCGCCAGAGCCATTGTTCATAGCCGACTGACCTACGGAATTGAGCTCCTCTGCGCGTCCAGCGATTCGGTCGTCACCCGACTAGCACCGATATATAACCTGGCAACACGAATTGCAGCTGGACATCTGCCCTCAACACCAGCCGATACCGCCTGTATTGAAATCGGAGTGCTCCTTTTCCGATATTACATTGCGGAAACAATCTGTACCAGAGCCGTGGGCCGCGACGAAAAATTAAGCGGAGACGGAGAATTCTATCTCCTCACAGAAGGGAAACGAATCCTCCAGGAAATCGTTCACCAGGAGCTCCCCCCGGTGACCCAGCTCCACTGGAACGGAGCCAGAGAGTGGGATTCTTCCCCCATCCGAGTAGACAAATCCATGACCAAGCAGTTCCGAGCAGGAGACAACTCTACGGCAATGAGATCCTACCTCACCGAATTATTACAAACACGGTACCACAACTATGAACTCCGTTTCACCGACGGCTCCAAGGCAGGAGGCAGGGTCGGCTTTGGAGTAACTGATGGACAGACCTCACACTTCTGGAGACTCCCCGATCAATGCTCGGTCTTCTCGGCCGAGACTGCAGCCCTCCATTACGCAGCTTCCCTACCATCCTCCTCCCCGCTATGTGTACTAACCGACTCTGCTAGCGCCCTCGCGGCACTGGAATCCGCCACTGCCCGCCACCCCTGGATTCAGGCCATACAAAACCACACCCCCCTTGGCACCACTTTCATGTGGATACCGGGACACTGCGGAATTGCCGGAAACACAGAAGCAGACCACCTCGCTGCCATTGGACGAAATGGCCGACTCGCCAACACTTCGGTCCTCAGACAGGACCTGAAAAGTTGGATCAAGTCAACTCTCAGGACGGCATGGGACCGCGAATGGTACGCCAGGAGAGACCTCTTCATCCGGAAGACCAAAGGGGTAACCCTTCCCTGGACGGATGTCCCAAGGTTTAACGACCAGAGATTCCTGTCCCGGTTAAGAAGCGGCCACACCCGCATCACCGACAACATGGGGAGCAGCAGTGGCAGAAACTTCCGCCAAAGATGCGACACCTGCAGAACAATAATGACGGTCGAGCACATTCTTATAGACTGCCCTTGTTTCCACGGACCACGAGAACTTTACGGGATCCCGGGCAACATCCGAGACGCCCTTCAGAACTGATATGTTTCGCGAAGCAGGCTGGAATCTACAAGAGGGTTTAACCCATATATATTATTACAGTAGGCCCGGCATTCCCTGCCGGTAGCGGGTGCCAGGTCTCTCCTGGCAGCTGCTACCGGTGGGGCTCTGCTGGGGTCCTCAAAACAAAACAGAAAACACAAAAGATGACAGCAACATAGGACAGTAAGGCAAAATAAGTTCCCCTCTGGAACCGCAACTGTCATTCAACTCCCCAAAATAAAAACTCTGTACCTTCTCTTCCTTTGGGATACCCCCTTCTGGGGTGTCCGGAGACGAACCAGCCCAAGGCTGAAAGTCTCCTTAATAAAGATATATATAAAAAAAAAAAAAAAATATTTTGTACCGAATAATGGGTACTTTAAAGTAAGTGTAAAAATTGAGTTCATTTTCACTCACAGGGTTGACTTCCATAGGGATAGGTAAATTTAAATTAATGATGAAAACTTAATTTTGAGTAATCCTGATCAATAATCCATTGAGTGAAAATTTTCCTAACGGTCAATCGAATGCAATAATTGAGCACGAAAGAGGGCAATGCAGCACACAAAAATGACAGCATCAAATTCAGCGCAGGTTGCTATGATTTGCATTAAAAAATAAGTTAACTTTTGACTGAAAATCGATTTTTTTTAATTTTTTATGTTTTTGAGTTTTTTTTAACTCAATGTTGAGTGTTTTTTTTCTTACTGTGTTTGTTAATCTATTACCCAAATTTGGATTAAAGATTCTAAGCGTGTTGAAAGTTTTCTTCCTGTCATTTGCCAATGTTGTATGTAAAGAGGGATGGCAAATATAAGCTGCATTTTCTTTTATTTTTTTGGTTCACCTCTAAGCTAATAGTACATTTAAACTATAGCAGATATCATGTAAATTAGGCACTGTTGATATCATATTATATTACTTTATTATGTTATTAATATCAACAATAGTCTGAACGTAGTACAATATCATGACGTCAGGGTAGGCATGTAACATGCATGAGAAAGCTAATACTGATTGCCACACCTTATATTTGACTAAAGTCATGAATTGATTACACGCTTAAATAATAAGGCCACGATTGTTTTAGTCACCTTTCTCACCGGGAAAAGGTATAACTTATGCGTCTTTTCAGAAAAATATGGGAAATCTGGAAGTGAACTATATTGTTAATTTTTAATATTTGCTTTAGCGTAGAAATTTAAATGGTTTTAGAAACAGCAAAATGCTGAACTACTGAGCAAGAGTGTTTTGCTTGAAATCAACTGAGTCACAAGTTAGGGAAAAAATGTATTCCTTTATTTATGCAAATAAAAACTTTAATTTCATTTCATTCATAATAAAGGGCGAACACGAAATTATTGCGACACCGAAAATGTCATGCCAATTTTCTTATAATGTTTAGAATCAAACCAAAGTTTTAGGGTAGTTTTATACATAAACTCGAAGTCGTGTTTTTCGATTCGAAGAAAATGGAGGTGAACCAACGCGAGTTGAGAGAACAAATTCTTTCCAAACACCTGGAATTTCCTGACCTGTCGCACCGGCAGTTGGGAAAAATGTTGAACATTCACCATTCAACCGTGTCCAGAGTGTTGAAGCGGTTCCAGGAGCGGTTGACGTTGGACCACGGCAAAGGAGTTGGAAGAAAACCGGGACCGGAGAACAAAAAGACGGAGGGAAAGGTGAAGCGGATGATTAAAGCAAATCCCAACGGCTCAAGCCGTGATTTGGTTAAAAAGATCGGCATGTCGCAGAGCTACGTCCAGCATGCAAAGAAGAGAGCTGGACTACATACATACAAGGTACAGAACTTCCCAAACCGCGATGAGCGGCAACAATCGACGGCTAAAACTCGGGCACGGAAGCGCTACGAGAAGATGCTGACAAAATATGGCTGCTGTGTGATGGACGACGAAACGTATATAAAAGCCGATTTTAAGCAAATTCCGGGGTTGGAGTTTTTCACCGGCAAGAGCAAGTTCGATGTGGACGACAAATTTAAGAAGAAGAAAATGTCGAAGTTCGCCTCCAAATATCTCATTTGGCAGTCCATCTGCTCTTGCGGACTGAGGAGTGAGCCTTTCGTGACAAAGGGCACAGTAAATGGCGAGATCTACAAATCTGAGTGCCTCGAGAAGCGCGTTTTGCCGTTCTTGCAGCAGCACGACGAAGCTCCGCTATTTTGGCCAGATTTGGCATCATGCCACTATTCTAAAAGTGTCCTGGAGTGGTATGAGGCCAATTCTGTCCATTTTGTTCCAAAGGACATGAATCCGCCAAACTGTCCGGAGCTGCGCCCGGTGGAGCAGTACTGGGCAATAATGAAGCGGGAACTTCGGAAGAGCAAGAAGACAGTCAAAGACGAGAAGGACATGTTAAGAAAATGGAAAAAAAAACTGAGAAACTGGTACCGGATGACACTGTAAAGACTTTGATGGAGGGCATCAAGCGAAAATGCGTTCAATTTTACACTCAAGGCTCCATCGATTAACTTTTCTTTTGATTTTTGAAGTAAATATATGTATCGGTTGAATGGTGAATGTTCAACATTATTCCCAACTGCCGGTGCGACAGGTCAGGAAATTCCAGGTGTTTGGAAAGAATTTGTTCTCTCAACTCGCGTTGGTTCACCTCCATTTTCGTTGAATCGAAAAACACGACTTCGAGTTTGACAGCATGTACACAATACACATCAATGAGAAAGTGTGCAAAATTTGGTTGATTTTTACCCAATGGTAAAAAAGTTATGCCCTGTTGAATGTGTCGCAATAATTTCGTGTTCACCCTTTAAGTAGAGGAAATGGATGTAATGTTGGCCTAAATGCCCCTAATTTGGGACTATACATAAATTCAGCAATCGACTAAATTTTCAATAGCGACCAAAAATATTCATTAGGACCGTCCCAATAACGCGTTCATCTAGATAAAAATTAATAAATAGCAGATTTTTAGCGATGGGCCCAATCTTACATCCATAGGCCAACATTAGAGCCATTTCCCTTACCACCATCTTATTTATCACCAAAATAAAGACTCAATTATAAGTACCAACTCTGTAGAAAATACTTTCAAAGTTTCAACTTCATTCCTGCTAAATTCCAATTCTGAGCTAATATGCAATCGCTTCAAACGTTAGTTTTGACGAAACTGCTACCTCTCCTACGGAATCCAGCTCCACCTTCAGGCAGCGAAAATGTTCACCTTGACGTTGAGAGCAGGCACAAAATCGTGTGAGATGGCCCAAGCCTAAAAATATAACTTAAAATAACCTAAAGTTGTGTCATTTCTTAGGATTAAAAAGTTGTACCCAGCTCCCATTTGAATATCACATTGTAGAACAAATGCAAAAAAAAGTCCTCACGCACATAAGATATATGTTCGAACAACACTCAAATAAATGTTTAACCATAAGAACTTCATTATATGACAACTCAACATTTCTGGGATACAGTAGGTAGAATCCGCAGAACTTTCGATGCTGCTCAAACAACCGGATCGATTTCCTTTGTTTTTCTCATGATCAC
Source organism: Ochlerotatus camptorhynchus (assembly GCF_037179485.1). NCBI lineage: Eukaryota > Metazoa > Arthropoda > Insecta > Diptera > Culicidae > Ochlerotatus > Ochlerotatus camptorhynchus. The sequence continues at coordinate 1,525,730 of NW_027040576.1, forward strand.
TCGAGCGTACACACTTTTCCGCCATCACCACCGACTCCCTCCCCCATCGCTGGCAGATGTTTACCGTGCCTGGATCTGTTTTTGTCTCGCCCGCTAAATCAACAGTCATCATCTCCATTTCTCTACAGAATCATTTTTTTTTCCTAGCTCTTCTGCTGCTACTGCGTTGCCTCCGCAAGCAGGATTGTAAATCATCCTTTATCCGGCTCCCAGTCGGCCCGGGAAGCTCGCTCATCCTTTCGTGAAAAATTCCATTTTTCAAAGAGTTTCCATTTCCAGTCGTCGCAGCCTTCCCGCGCCCAAGATTTCCTCGAGATGCGATTTTTTCCACCCCGGCACTGTTATCAAAATATGTACACTTTCCACGGTTCGATAGCACTCCACGAAACGAGAAGGAAAATCGAGTGGATTCCACAAACAAAGAAGATACATTCACACAGGGAGGAGTTGCCTGCTCTCTACCGGGTGCTTGGGGTTAGGCGAGTTGCTGCTGCACGGGGAAAGTCATTAATAACTGTCGAAAAAATGAAAACCCGAATGGATACACAAGATTATAAAGTTTTATGTGTATTTCTGTTTACTACCGCTGCCGTGGCGTGCCGGAGCGATGAATACGACGACGTCGGCGAAGGTGATTTGGAGCACCTTTCCGGTCGATCCGATGGAAGTGTCTGATTCGGTAGGGATTTTGATAAGCAAATATTTGAACAATTTTACTCGCAAGGAAATTCTTGGAATCTGCTCCGAAGACGAAGAAAGACTACCACCACCACCACCGTAATGCATTTCGAAGGTATCGATTTTCCATTTCACCAGCGACGGCAAGGAAAAAGGAGCCACTGGATTAACTCGCCATCCGGCATGTGGTGAGCGAGGGAGGGTATGTGTATGAAAAAAAAGTAGGTTCGTACAGTCTTCGCCTTGGGTGGAAGATAAAACCGATGGTCTGGATGAAGAAAAGCCCCCAGGGGGGAAGTTTGCTGTCAGTAAACAAATTTTCAATATGATAAATGAATTTTAAATTTCCTTTTTGAGGAGTGGTTTCTTTTCTGATAAGTTTGTAAATATGTGTGAGAGAGAAAGATGATATGCTGCTGGATGTGAGGAATGGATTTTGGATTGCAGCGATCTCGAATCATCTTAATCCAGAGGTCAAAGTATCGGAATTGAATTGTTCTATCTTGAAATGTTATTCAGTAAAACGAAAACTAATTTCCGAGTTCCTGATTGAGTTCCTCTCCAATTCAACTGTGCATTGTGCTGGATTCTACTCAAGACAGAAATTGAAGACACCTTCGAACATACCAAATCTTCCCTCCCCCCTTCGATAGCATTCGAGACAATACTCAATCAAATATGTCTTATGCTGCACAGTCCGTCCTCCATCGCCAACAGTCACCTTCAAATTGTATCGTTTCTTCGCCCGATCCCTGGTGATAATCATTGATATTCAAATTCCATACTGCTCAGACATCGCTCAGCAGAGCAGAACTCGATTCGGAAAAGAAGCAGGAGAGCCGCTAGTGTTCGTTAGTGCTTGTGAACACCTTTCCTTTCTGGCTTCCGTGTCAATTGGTGATCCTTTTTTTTTTGTGCTCCGACATCCTTTTTGACTCGAGTACACCGGTGGTAGCCTACCTGCGCACTCGACTACCAGGTACCTACAACAGGAAGAATCGAATTAATATTCAAATCGGGAACGGCGAATAACTCACTCGCTTATTTATCACACTCTAACCATCGTCGGAGATTCTTGGGAAAGCTTCCTTCCGCGAGCTGATAACCCCTACCTGGCCCAAGGAGCAACAACGGAAGGAAGAATGGTCCTCCAGGAACGACTGCACTCTGTAGCCGCCTGGCTGCTGATTGCGGAAGTTCGCTGGATCGCCGACCCTCGACGGAGCCCATAAATAATCCTATCTTTATATGCAAATTAGTCTCATTCATCTTACGATGTGCATTGAAAGGATACAGTATAATTCGGAAGGTACCAGGAAGCATTCAAATTTCTTTTCGAAGCAACGAAAATTCCCATACATCCTTTCCTGTTAGTCAGCTGAAAACTGATGCAATTCGTTATGCAACTGCGCCCGGTGCTGCCGTTCGTCGATTCATAATCGACAACAAGGTGTTTGGTAACAATCGAATATCGCTTTTTAATTTGCATAAACAGTATGCAAATTGGTTCCGAGCGGTTATGGAAAGGCTTTCGCGGGAATCTCGGCGTCGTACAGCCCAGGCTGAGGAAAACCGACAGAGGGAGAGAAGCCTCAAATCCTTTTATCTCAATTCGACCCTGAAGGGGTTTTTTGTGCTGTTTGTGCGTATTGTAATCGGATTCTTCGAGATGTGGATATTCTGGTACCTGGAATGCGCTGTCTTTTTAATGGGACTTGATTGAGCTTCAAACATCTAAAGGCAACTACTAGCGCAACAATTGGAAGCTGATGATGAGTTAAGAGCACAACGAAATGTTATAAAAATCTTTTCAATCAACCCAGCAAAAACGAAGTTTGTATTAAATTTTCTTCACTTTTTACCCGGTCTGATTATTAAACCAGTGACGTTTTCCATTAATCAATGCACACTTCGCATAAAATGACCAGTTTCCAATAAATACAACACATTTCAAAATGTGATAATAAACGAGTAAATTAGTGCTTTAGCTTTTATTGTCGGGGTAAAAGGGCTACGTTCTGGATTTTTGAACTAATTGACTCTTGAAAAAAATAATAGTAACATAGAATTATATGTTATAGTTCACTTAAAACATTTAAGCGCGTCAACAAATGTGTTACCACCATGGCTGACACTTGCAGGGTATGTCCATCTAGCCGAAAAAAAAACAGGAAATCCGAGAAAAATCGGGAATTCGGATTTGCCGGGAAAAAATCGGGAAAAATGCGGGAAAATCCATTTCTCACCGGAAAAGATCATATACTCTCCCTAAGTAACAAAGTTGGTTTTATCATAATCTTGTAGGCCATACTTTGGTTTTCAAGAATCCTTTAAACCTTTAAAAAACTATAAATGTTACTTGCAATCAACGAATTTTATACCACTACACCATTATATTCTCTTTTTTTATCTAGTTCGTTTATTTGGAAGGCTCAATCGCGTTAGCTTTACGGAGCCGATAATTCATTGTTCACTTTGTGTAACAAAATTCACTTAATTCTATGTCTAGTAGGAGTTGGGCCGATTACTCGCGGCTTACTCGAGGTTAGAAGGGTACATTTTCGATGGATAGGATCAGGGGAGGAGCTTGGGGTAGGGTTTCGTTGTCTCATCAGAGCGTTGTCACCAGTATGAACGGTAGTGCTGTTCTAGCTTCGTCCGGAGTTCGACCGGCTATGGTGGGTGACCAATGGGCGACGATGAGACTCATCGAGACGGGGGGACAAGACAAACAAAAACTAATAAAGAGAGACAAAAGACAAAAGGAATTAAATTCTTATACTAGACATTTGAAGAAAAACATAAACGGACTGCATATAGCAGAGATCACGGGTTGCCAACACGGCTCTGATAGGAACATAGGGTTGTCTTCCTTGGGCCTCGAGGGTATTCAAAAGTCGCTCTCTGGCGGCGTCATTATCCGTACATTGCCAAACTGTGTGTTCGATGTCATCGTAACCGTTTCCACACCGACAGATGTTGCTGTCCACGAGGTTTATTCTATTGAGATGAGCATCTAGCGAGTAGTGGTTGGACATAAGTCTACTCATCACGCGAATGAAGTCACGACTTAAGCCCAAGCCTTTAAACCACGCTCTCGAAGAAACATTAGGAATAAGTGAATGTAGCCACCGTCCAAGATTTCCAGTGTCCCAATCGGTTTGCCAACTCGAAAAGGTACTCTGACGCACTAAATGGTAAAATTCATCGTGTGAAATTTGCCTGTCATACAATTCGCCTTCCTGCGCGCCCACCTTTGCGAGAGAGTCCGCCTTCTCATTGCCTGGGATTGAGCAATGTGAGGGGACCCATACAAAGGTAATCATATATGATCTTTCGACCAGCACACACATCTGCTCCCTTACCTTTGAAAGTAAATAAGATGAGTGCCTACCTTGTTTCATCGACCGAATAGCCTCAATCGAACTGAGACTATCCGTGAAGATGAAGTAATGGTCTGCGGGCATGTTGGAAATCATCCCCAATGCGAAGTTGATTGCTGCCAGCTCAGCAACAAAAACGGAACAAGGTTCCTGAAGTTTGCGGAAGGCGCTAGAGTTTTCATTGAAGACACCGAAGCCAGTGGATCCATTGAGACGGGACCCGTCTGTAAAATATCTTTTCATGCAATTGACTTGTTGGTACTTTTCAGTAAAAATACGCGGGATAATAATAGGTAGAAGTTGATCGGGAATCCCATGAGTTGCTTGTTTCATGGTCAGATCATATTCAATTGAGGAACTGCGATTGGTGAAGTGAACACGGTCTGGAGTATAACAAGGAAGACACATATCTGATGATATGTAGTGGTGGTAGATTCTCATAAATCGAGATTGTGTGTTCAGCCCAAGGATTTCTTCAAAATTAGCAATTATAAGTGTGTTCGTCACTCCGCATTTGATTAGTATTCTGAGAGAGAGCTCCCAGAAACGGTTCTGGAGGGGTGTTACTCCTGCCAGAACCTCGAGACTCATGTTATGCGTTGAGTGCATACAGCCTAGAGCAATACGCAGACAACGATATTGAATTCGTTCCAATTTTATTAGGTGACTTTTTCTTGCCGAGAGAAAGCAGAAAGAGCCGTACTCTAGAACAGAGAGAATAGTTGTTTTATAAAGCGTTATGAGGTCTCCCGGATGAGCACCCCACCATGTGCCGCAAATTGAACGGAGAAAGTTGATCCTCTGCTGACATTTTTGCTTCAAATACGTAATATGGGCATTCCAAGTGCACTTTGAATCAAACCAGACCCCAAGGTACTTGAAAGACAATGATTGGGTAATGTTTCTGCCCAAAAGATTGAGCTGCATTTGGGCTGGGTACCGCTTTCGAGTAAACACTACCAGTTCAGTTTTCTGCGGCGAGAATTCGATCCCTAGATTCATAGCCCAAGAAGACAAGTTATCTAAGGAATTTTGCAATGGTCCTTGCAAGTCCACGGCATGTGGACCTTTTACGGAAACCACACCGTCATCTGCAAGTTGTCTTAGCGTGCATTGTTCTACCAAACAGTTGTCGATATCTTTGACGTAAAAGTTATAAAGAAGAGGGCTGAGACATGAGCCTTGGGGCAGGCCCATGTAACTAATTCTGGAAGTTGTCAGTTTTCCAATAGAAAAGTTCATTTGCTTTTCTGACAACAAATTGTACAAGAAATTATTTAAAATTCCAGGAAGTCCACATCTGTGCAGATTGTCTGACAGAATTTCAATGGAAACTGAATCAAAAGCCCCCTTAATGTCCAAGAATACTGAAGCCAATTGCTCCTTGTGCGCAAAGGCCAGTTGAATATCTGTGGAAAGCAGCGCTAGACAATCGTTTGTTCCTTTGCTCTTGCGGAACCCAAACTGTGTATTTGATAGCAAGTTATTTGATTCGACCCAGTGATCGAGTCTCCGAAGGATCATTTTCTCCAACAATTTCCTAATGCACGAAAGCATAGCAATCGGACGGTATGAGTTATGGTCAGACGCTGATTTGCCAGGTTTTTTAATGGCTATTACTTTGACCTGTCTCCATTCAGGCGGTACAATGTTGTTTTCTAGCAAGGAATTGAATAAATCTAGCAAGCGTCTTTTAGCGATATCTGGGAGATTTTTCAGAAGATTGAATTTAATCATGTCGCTTCCCGGTGAGGAGTTGTTCGATGAAAGAAGAGCCATAGAGAAGTCCAGCATTGAGAATGGTCTATGCAGAGAGCTGCCGCTAGGAGACGCTTCTCGAATAATATTTTGTGCTGGAACTGAGTCCGGACAGACCTTTTTAGCGAAATCGAATATCCATCGGTTGGAGTATTCTTCACTCTCATTGAAAGATGAGCGGTTACGCATGTTGCGAGCCACCCTCCACAAGGTGTTCATTGAGGTTTCTCGTGAGAGTCCCTCGACGAAATTGCGCCAATAACCGCGTTTTTTTGCTTTGATTAATTGTTTCAGCTTTGTCTCAAGCTTTGAATATTCCTCGAAGTAAGTGGAGGTTTTGTGTCTACGAAAAGCTTTGAAAGCATCAGATTTTTCTACATACAATTTTGTGCATTCTTCGTCCCAACCAGGTGTGGCTGGTCTCCTTTTAAAGGGTGCACTTGGAACTTTTCTTTTTTGTGCTTCCAGTGAGCTTTTGTAAATCAAATCGGCTAGGAATCGATATTCTTCCAATGGTGGAAGCGCATCTATTGATTCGACACCGATTGTCACCGCCGTTGCATATTTCTGCCAGTCGATGTTCCTTGTAAGATCAAATGGAACCCGAGATGGTTCTGCAGAGTGAGGGCCACACTTTATTGAAATGATGATTGGCAAATGATCGCTACCATGGGGATCATTGATAACCTTCCACTGACAATCCAATGATAGCGATCTTGAACTCAAAGATAGGTCGAGTCGGCTTTCTCGAGCCGGAGGTTTTGCTATACGTGTCGCTTCACCAGTGTTCAAAATAGTCAAATTGAAATCGTCACATAAATCGTAAAAAATAGCCGCTCTATTGTCGTCATATAGATCGCCCCACCCAGTACCATGGGAGTTCATATCACCCAGAATTAATACTGGGGATGGAAGAATCGAAACTAGATTCCAGAGTTGACTACGGCTAATGGAGGTTCTTGGTGGAACGTATACTGAAGCTATGCAAAGATCTTTGCTATAAACGTAAATTGTTCAAAATTTGAAGTAATGAAATTGGGTTGTTAGCGGAATGCTAAATAAAACAGCAAAAAAGGTTATCTTCCATTTAATTCCACTTAATTAATTTTGATATCCATGACAGATACGTATTTCGACTACAATGTGCAGTCTTCATCAGTGTCATTCCCACTAAAGAACTTATCAAAATCTAACCCCCTTAAGTACTCATCCCCTAGGTAAAAAAAGTCAAGATTATAGGTGTAAAAATGAAACTACAATGTGTTGAATCGGAACCTGATGAAGACTGCACATTGTAGTCGAAATACGTATCTGTCATGGATACCAAAATTAATTAAGTGGAATTAAATGGAAGATAACCTTTTTTGCTGTTTTATTTGTTCAAAATTTGTTTCAACAGAAACTCCCAAAGTTTCAAAAACTATGGTTTCAAATGAAGAAAGAATTTTATGTTTGATTCGTCTATGAACAATGATGGCAACGCCACCATAGGGTCCATCAAGACGATCATTTCTATAAATTAAATAATTTGAGTCCTTCTTAACCTTATGGTCAGGTTTAAGGAACGTTTCAGTTATAACGCCAATATGCACGTTATGAACTCTCAAAAAGTTAAATAGCTCGTCTTCATTATCTTTAAGAGATCGAGCATTCCAATTTAAAATATTTAATGCTTTAAAATCCATTACTGAATTTTAAAGTCATGACAATATTATTAGCAAATTTTACTCCAGTTTGAATAGCATCAAACATGGAGTTAGATTTAAGCATATCAGAAATAATGTCAATTAATGATTTCTGTAAAAATTCCATTTTAGGGGCAGTAATGCTTCCTAAGTCAAAATTGTCAAAATTTCCGTCAGAATTACTTTGGTTAGTATGTTGATTTCTACCCGCTGCAATAGCAGCATAGGTAGCTCCATTAACTCGCTGAACATTGTTAGCAGCGAGGGGAGTAGGTACAGATGAAACATTTGAAGCAGGGGTGATATTTGTACCTAGGGGTACGAATGTAGAATTTGTTCCCCGCTGACCGTTGTTAACAGCAGAGGAATTTTTACCTGTTCGGAAACGTGGAGCGTTTCCTACCTGTCGGTTAGAACGATCGCTTTGCGAGTCTTACATTCCCAAAAATTGGATTTGTGGTTTTCACCACAATTTGAACATTTAAATTTCTTAGGATCTTCCTTCACAGGACAGTCGTCCTTTGCGTGAGAGGAATCACCACAATTCATGCATTTAGCTGGCATGTAGCAATTTTTAGTTCCGTGACCCCATCCCTGGCACTTACGGCACTGAGTGAGGTTTTGGACATTTTCTCCAGTCTTCCTGAAGTGTTCCCACTTCACTCGGACATGGAGCATAAGGCTAGCTTTTTCTAAGGCCTTAAGGTTGTTTAGTTCGCTAGACTTGAAGTGAACTAAATAAAAATCATTAGAAATCCCGTTGCGCGAATCGCCAGGACGGGATTTCATTTTCATTTTGATTACTTGAAGTGGCACAACTCCAAGTAATTTTGACAGTTCATCTTTGATCTGATCCAGGGATTCACCACTGGGCAGTCCTTTCATTTCACCTTGAACACACGTTCAGTTTTGGTGTCGTAAGTAAAAAAATTGTGCTTCTTCTCAGTAAGATAATTGAGAAGACATTTAAATCCGTCCAAGGTTTCAGCCAATACACGGCATTCACCCCGACGTCCAATTTGTAGTGAAAACTTAACTTTCACGAAATTCAAAAGTTCCATGCGAAGAGCATGGAAATCGGAAGTGGTTATCACAATAGGGGGCATCTTTTCCTTCTTGGCATTAAGCCGGGAAAGTTTACTAGAATTTTTCTTGGATGATGGATCATTCTCATCATCCGTGAGCAAATCAAATTGATTACTCAAATTAATTTCATCAGAAGGGGGATCAAGAGTTTGCCCCTTTCTTTTGCGTTTAGGCGCCATGGCGGCAGTAAATTTTTATCCAAATTGACTTCCAAGCAGATTACTATAAGAATCTGAAGGATCGAAGAGGAATTTTCCAAATCGATATCCAAGAAGGATTACCTCGGGTAGGGTCCAAACAAGGATCGAAGAGGAATAAGAGTTGAACAAGTTAGAAAATTTTTACAGGTTGAACACTGAAAAGTGCTGTTTAAATTTGTTGTAGCTTTACGTAGTAGTAACACTTCCTTAAGCAAAAAGCAAATAGATCCACACGGTAAGAGAGCACGATGCGGACTGATTGTCTTATCTCTTCATTCCTGCAGCAAGCCGCCGTTTCTTCACCCAATGATTGACAGAATCATGTGGGATTTTCATAGGCGTGAAAGGGTAAGGAAATGTTCACCAAGTTTCACGCACAGACTGATGTTTGCTTATGGGATTTTACCATAGGAGTGAACAGTTACTGAGTGACCCAAGAGGCAAATTGTCAAACGTCACGGTAATGCGTAGTGAGATGTAAACAGGTGATGCCCAGATAATTTGTCGTTTTTTTTGCGTCTCCGCTGTCTAAATGCTTGACGGAGTTTGACGTGTGGGCATTCTTTTTTCGACTTGCTTGCCAGGGGGCTTTTCAAACGATTTTTTAACTAGTATTTTCAAGTCGGTCAGAAGCCAATCAAGAGCGTTGTTATTCAGTGATATTACCTATCTATAGATGCAATATTTCTTCGTTTCATCGATCTTATTGGTTTGCATTGGATTCATTACGGAAATTACGTTAATCGAATGTAATTTATTGTCACGAAATATCCAGTTTATGCATACTAACGATTATTTTCGTTAGTAAATAGTGCTTAACTTTGATACAGCTAGCTGGGAGCCCCTTCCTGGGGCCTTAGCCATAATGGTCGAAAAAAAGTTTGTTATGATTGTGTGTAGCTCCTCCTTTGCCTTTTAGATCATCAAGGATCAACCTTACCACATTTTTTGTTACAAAGTAATTGGAGTAGTTCTTTGCGTTGGGATTTTTCCCTCCCCATGGACATGGAGGTTGACGGTACTGAAGCAAAGGGTTATGTTTATTTTTTTTTATATTTGCAACGATGATGATTTCCTATAGTGACACAAATCACTTTCTTAATGCTTCAGTATGCCTCAAACGATTAATTCTTAGTTGTTAATAGAACTTCCTTGATGAAATCGGCTGCTTCATGCAGACTGAGCAATTCTGATTATAGTATAAGATTTGTTCTGTATACAGAGGAACTGGGAGGGCTTATTCAAAACTTCTCACCAATAAAGTAATGATCTTCTTGTAAATTTTGCATATAATTTTATTAATATTTTATTTTATTTAAGCATATTATTTTTGTTACAGTGCATTAGTATATGATACAAGAGATTTAATATTACTTGCTCGTTTTCGCGTAAAATAATCAATATTTATCTTACTTGTAATTACCTTTGAAAGTTTTTTTTCAAGTTTTTTTTTGTGATCTGAAAATTTACCCAGTTTGGTTAGAAGTTTCGAAGCTAACGCATGTCCACAGGCCTAATAGAAAGATAGGCAGAAAAAGTGTATCATGAAGAATGGTTGCATGCAGGGTTGCTTCCACTCACTTGTTATAGATGAGTGATTTTCGGAGTTTTGAATTCGTTGGATGTTGTAATGGAGATTTGTGCTGTTGGATGCGGGAGGAGATTGGAGGGCGGGTGTTTGACGCATAGATGTCATGTCAATTTCGCTTTCAGAGTGTCGCAGTCAGCGGTTTTATGATTCGTGAGCGCTCGCGAATCGTTGATTGTGACTGCAAGTGGATTTGACGGGTTTTTTGTGTCGGACGCTTGCTTTTTGGCCTCTTTTTGTGTCTAACATGTGCAGAGTATCATTATAACGTCTAATGGTTTTGAGATTCCTGGTGGCGTGAAATATATTTGTGAGAATATCTTTTTGAGATTTTAGTAGTCACGTTTTGTTTGTAGTTTATATTTTATTTATTTTATGTAATTATCGTAAATAATAGTTATTCAAAGCACTGTGGATTATAAGATGCTCGATGACCCTCGAGGGAGCGATTTTGCTTACTGAGCAGAAAATCACGGATTTAACTCCAAGCTCTTCCACAGCACAATAAATCGCCACCATCATTTGTATATTTGATATTGAACATTAACCTCGGAAACTATTTGCATATCAAGCGAAAACGTAGTCCTGTATTTTCGCGAAGCGTTATGGTTCTGAGATGCAAGTCGGTGGCCTCTCGTTAAGTAAGTACTACATCAACATTTTCTTCCCTATCCCTAGTTATGGTAAAGATGGGCGTGGCCGGGAATAGCGACAGTCATGCTTCTGTTACTCTTGTTTAGATTGGAACCAATGTTTACTCCTCAGCATTATTCCTGAAAGTAGTCTAACTGAGAATTTCAGAAGAGACGTGAGTGTCGCTAGTATCCAATCTACGAAGTATATCATAACAACGCTAACGCTAACGCTAACGCTAACGCTAACGCTAACGCTAACGCTAATGCTAACGCTAACGCTAGTTCTTTGCGTTGGGATTTATGACGAAATTTTCAATTGACGGCAATTGAGAAACAAAGAAAGTTTGCTAGATTTCTTGCGTATGGAACGATGCAAAGTCAGCTCAAAACACTGCATATTTTCAAATGGTATTTCTGACTCTTGTTCCAAATTGTGCTGCTGCTCTCTGGACTTAAAAATGTAAGCACTTAATTCCAAATTTACACGGTAGTGTTTTGATTTAAGGGGAAAAACTTAATGAAATCAAAATTTGATGCAATTGGTTCCAACAATTAGAAAATTTCCAAAGAAGGTTATGTTACATACATATTTCTGCTAAGTTTACCACAGTTTTGCTGTGTGAGTCAAGGTGATGAATTTGTTAAAGTTAGCTATATAATTATAAATAAAGCACATAAATTGTTGATGAAATAGTAAGACATGAGTTCAGGAGTGCCAGGAACGCATAGAATTATAAACCACGGTAGAATTATTTAAAATAATTGACAAGCCCCTTGATCCCCTTTCTCATTTTACAACTGGTAGAATAAATTTGACAGATCGATGTCCTTCTATACCACTTGAAATCACTGAAATGGGGTCGATTTTTGATGATCGAGTTCCACATATGTTATGTGATAGACGCCAGCATTCATCAGTATTAGTTATAGTCACTTCAACACATTTTAGGTCATTCTTGACTTGTCTGGGTATGAGATTTGATATTTAACGTAAAAAGGCATGAATGCTAATCACTAAGCTGGGCCCGTTCCCATGAAGGAAGAGCTAGATATCTGCAAGGAAACGTTGAGGTCGCTTAAGATACCCTCTTTGCTGGAATTTCGTGGAACTTTGAGAATGCTGTTTTTGTGAAATTATTTCGAGAATATTCAATCTTTGAAGATATCAACCAACACATGTAACATTCAATAAGAGAGGAATCAAAAAGTACACTCAAAAAATTCCATCACATTTCCTTAAGGTGTATTTCACCTTGGTTCAATGCGTTATACACGTTAATTAACAGTGTTTCAAAGTTTGAAATGTTGAAAATCTTTCACTATCTATTCAAGTGTATTGCACATTAAATCACTCTACTGTTCAAAACAGATGGATTTAAAGTGTTTTGCAGTTCAATGCGATGTGAATTACTTGCTCAGAAAGGTAAACATTGAAAACAAGACTAGTGATTTTATCCTATCAACCCGCCTCATACCGGGTGTTTGGCTCCGGGTTTTTCAAATTTTCAGGGTAGATAGGGGGCCTAAAGTTATAAAAAAAATCCCCATCCTCAACATAGGGTCGGAAATGACTGCTAAGTGAGTTATTCAACATTTTATGTTATTTTTCATTGCCAACTTTCGTTACCTATTTTTTTAAACTTGATGTGGTTTTCTGATTTCAACATACCAAATGAAAGATTTAAGTCTTAACTATCAATGCTCTTTGAAAAGGAACTCGATTAAAGTTAATTATCATACATTAAAATTAAAAAGTATGTTGAAAGTACCAAAAAAAAAAATGGTGAAATTTCATACATTTTAGTGTTTTTAAGTTGATAATTTTCATTTCTGTTTATTTAGTTGTTCTACAAAACATTTTCCATGCAGTTCCCTAGATTTATGCCTTCAGTAGTAACCTTATAGGCTTTATGGTTTCTTCGTAATCATTGATTTAAAACAGCCATAAAAACTTGTGACGGTTTCTTAAAATGCTCTATGGTCACCCTATTCGTTCGTACATTCGGCTGTTGCAGTGGACTACACACATGAAAATTTGGTAGAATGGTATTGTAAATGTTGAACTACATTCTTAACTGTTGATTACCGCACATCTCCTGCGCCCAAAGAAAACATAACTGCGGAGATGTTTCGCGGTATCGAATATTGCTCAGTCTCAGCAGAAAACTCAACGAGAAACACCGAATCGGCGAATCCTGTGAGCGGAAGGGAGAGAAGTGGGTAGTGGTAATAAGTCGATGTCCCTTTTATTTCATAGGGCATTTCATAGCACTCGCAGCTCAAATGCGGTGCTGTTTCGATGTAGGAGTGTGCACCGCCGCTGCTTCCTTATACACACTTAGATTTTTTTTTTATAGGAGTCAGTATTTTTTTCTGGATTTTTGGATTACTGAAAAACTCGGTTAAAATTCAAATGACTGTTATTCGTAAAGATTGGATAAAATTGACAAATTTTATTTTCCAGTATTACACGGGGTTAACAGAAGTAAGTCTGTAAATTTTCGTAATACATTTACTCAACTTTGAATTTTTCACAGATTTTTTAAATTTTACCGAAGAGTTCCGCAATTCAAAAACTCGGTAAAAATTACTGACTCGATAAGTGTGTACTGATGTATGGTTGGTGAAGAGGCTAGCATCTGGAAGGTATTCTCGGTCTAGTGAATGCCACCCATCCCCAACTTATAATTCAGTAATACACTATTTATTCATTTCTGTATGATATGTTTACAAAGTTTGACAAACAGAAATGAGCATTGCAGTGTAGTTACCAATTTTCCAAATCATAGACTTTAGATAACTGTTCAAAGTCCCTGATTTTTTTTAACGGAATCATGAACAAAAAACCAAAGACCACTATGACAGTCTGAAGGGACCTTTTGGCTGACTAATGAAAAGCGAGAGGCACAACATGGAAATTGTTTTAAGGTGATACGATCCAGAACCTCGGGTTCTGGTTCCACTGGCACTTCCACTGGTGTCCGAGATTAACTCCCTAGAAAACTCGAAGTGGCAGTGAAAGTGCCTATGATTTGTGAACGCTGAATCGTATCACCATAAGAACTCAGTATGTTCCATTCCCAGGTTGGAAATATTCTCAACTTCCCTGGGCATAGAGCATCACTGTGTTTCTAATTTTACAGATTCATGCATTGGTTGGTATAGAAAGCATTCAATTAATTACTTTGCATCTAGACCACTTAATTGAGAGCCACCAAAAGACTTGCTACAGAAGCGTAAAATGCCTAGAAGTCCAATTAAGCTATGACTACAAACCTTTAGCTATTCAAGGGAGCCCTAATTTGCGTTTAAAGATAGTACTGAGAAGAATTCTAATGGAATTCAGAACAATTTGAAATCCCATCTGATCTTATGAAGGGTTTGCATGGAACTTTAAGAAGAACTACAAAGAGCAATCCTTACACCTCATAAAAGAGAAGGTGTTTTGTATGAAGTGTACGGATTTGAATGCATTTGTTAAGTGTTTGGATCTTCTGCACGGTACTCAATAAGGGTACACGACGTTAGGCATACGGTCGTTAGGCATACGGTCGTTAGGCATACGGACGTTAGGCATACGGACGTTAGGCATAATGCACGATAGGCATAATGGACGTTGGGCATAAAGGACGTTAGGCATAATGGACGTTAGGCATAATCCACCCGATGAATTCCAGAAGGATGATAATGGGGACTGTCTATTGATGGCTGACCTCGGTGACAATAATGAAATAGCCTTAATTTTTGGAACTCATGAAAACTTGCGACGTCTTGGACAGGCAAAGTATTGGGTTACAGATGGTACGTTTGCCACAGTTCCTTGTTTGTTTCGGCAACTCGTCACTGTTCATGGAAGTATCGCTCCCTCACATCAGCAGACGGTTCCGCTGGTTTTCATTCTGATGACAACAAAAACAGAATCGTTGTATCGAAAAGTATGGCAGGAAATCCTGGAAGCAGTAGGTATGTTAATTTTTTATTTTTGAATGAAAAACCACAGAATTCACCATTCTTCATTTCATGAGCTGTTCTTTGGCATCATATTTTATTCAACCTTAGCTGTTTTTTTTTTTGTTATTGAATAAAAAATCACAGAATTCACCATTCTTTATTTCATGAGCTGTTCTTTGAGGAAAACCTTTTCTGCTTTGACAATTGCAATATGTGTGTAAGAATATATTATAACAAATGTGTGTTTTTTTTTATTTCTAGATGCGATTGATTTCAAGATATAGTTCAAAACTATGCTGAGTTTTCATTGCCAGATTACTTAACCGCTATCGCTACTAATCTTGGATCTAAATAAATATATAGCTACGTCACTTATGATATGATAAATAATGGATTCCAAACTGTGCTTATTAAATAAACTATGTTTGTTTAACTTGTATCATTGTTATTCAACGCTTAGCCTAATTTAAGCATTGTTTACCATGCTCGAAACAGGTTTCTAGAGTTGCACAGCAGCAAGGTATTTTATGCCTAACGTCCATTATGCCTAACGTATATTATGCCTAACGTCCATTATGCCTAACGTCCGTATGCCTAACGTCCGTATGCCTAACGTCCGTATGCCTAACGTCCGTATGCCTAACGTCCGTATGCCTAACGTATTTATGCCTAATGGGGTACACTCACTCAATAATATGTGAGAGATGATTTGTCAGTTAAAATCAGATTGTTAAAAAACAAAATCATGCTTGTAAAACTTAGTAAACATATCATACAGAAATGAATAAATAGTGTATTACTGAATCATAAGTTGGGGATGGGTGGCATTCACTAGCCCGAGAATACCATCCAGATGCTAGTCAGTAATTTTTTAAATAGCGGAACTCTTCGGTAAAATTTAAAAATCTGATTCATAGCATAAGTTTCACACATGAAATGGATGTGTTTCACAATAAGCGCAAAATTAAGTGTGAGACACACGATGATGACGTGTGGAATTTTTTGAGTGTAGGTTAAATTACGACACTTGGTTTAGATATTTTCCTATCGCAATTTTACCGAGACAAATAACGTTTATCATAACTCTGCCATGCTGTTTATACAGGTGAAGCTCTTCGGCATGCGTTCCCTGACCCCAGCAAGTTGCGATTTTCCATCCTAACCACATCAATCGATAAGACTGCCTTCTGTTTGTTTGGTTCTGCCGCACAGTTGAAGCCGAGAACCGGACCATTGGAGGCGTTGCCCGTTTTCCGTGTTTGTTGCCGTTCCGTTTTGTGTGGTCAAACTTAATTACACAGTTATTAAGCGGTCCTATCAAACCTTATTGTTCGAGAATCTTGTCCGCCTATCACGGTTACTTTAAGTTGTTTTTTTTTTCAGCAAGCGTTTGTTCCATAAATGCATTCCTGAGCGAGCCAGGAAACGAGTCTCACAGAATCGATTACCAGTAAACTATCTCGATTCAAATCATCCAGCACAGAACGTGCACCCCAATAAACAGCTCGCCTCTTGATTCGGAAGCGACTCGAATCGCTCAGGTACGCAGCACAACAAAAAGGCTATCCGTCTCCCAGGTATTTCGCATTCCCTTTATTTTTTATGAGCGGATCTACCATTCAATCCCATGGGAATGCATCGAGGAAAGAGGATGATCAATTTATTGATTTCTTTTGTAATGCAAAGCTGGTTCCTCTGACTGTGAAGGAAAAAGGAAGGTACCTACCACCACGGTGGCGTTGTCGTTATTTTATTGCAAAACACTCGATTTGTTCCGCCCCGGTGATTTTGTGCCCTTTGCTCACTTTGACTGCAGAGCTCCTCGCGCCGGCCGCACCACAATCAGGTAAGGTGCTAAATATTGACGCTAATCAATCGATTGACGCATTATGCTGCACCGGGGACTGGAAGGGGTTTCCCGGGCTTAGGTGATATTTGTTTTGCATGGTTTGAAATTTGCATATATTTTGTTCGGAGCTCTTCTTGTGTGCCACCTTTTGTGCGCGAAAATTTGCATGTTTTTCGGCTCTGTAGGATTTGGGTTTGAGTTTGATTGTTTATTTATGGTACTTATTTATGATGTGTGAGAATGGTGATTATATTTTGTTAGTCGGTTGAAGAGTCCTTTTTAAAAAGGTATTCTAAATAGGGTTTCAGGAGTAGTGTGGGAAAGGATTTTGTCTGAGTCAACAATTCCAGAGGACAATGTCTAAGCAATGGAAAACTCCAACGTTCACCACCCTGAACTAATCCGGAACTGAATACTAAGTTCATCGCTCCCATAAAACATTGCCCTTTCACTTGGCAAACGAACGAACGACCCGGGTCCAAAGTTTCTCGCCTCCGAAACTCGGTGAGACTAATTTAAATTTTAACATTGACCTTGTTTCAAGTTTAATTTTGCCACCTTCTGCAAGGCACCTCGTTCCTCCTTCCACCGAGTGAGAGCCAGAGTCGTAGCCTGCTTGACTATGGTGTCGCTTTCAGTTCATCTGCGGAAGGGGATCAGAGGAATCGGGCGAAACTTTCTCTACAACAGCATCACCGACCGACCGACCAACCGACCGACCGTCTGCCTGCAGAATGGAATTAAAACATCAGACATAACTGAGAACCTAGGAGCTAGGAAGGAAAATGCGGAAGGGAAAACAATTTCACTCTCATTCACAATCCCGGACTGGTGCTCGGGCAGAGTGCTGTTTAATTTTCCTATCGTCTTCCTTGTCGGAGGTTTCTTCTCATTAAAGATGTGCTTGGAAGGCATCTCGCTTTAATTAATTTTCCACCGAGTGCGAAAGGAAGGCTTCTTCTGGCTGCAGTGGCTCATCGGTGTTGGTGGAAATCTACGCAGCATCTTTTTGAGGAGCTTCGTCTTCAAGGTGTGATAAGTTTTCCTGTCTGTGGTTGTGAGATGAAAATGTATTGGTTCACTGACACAAGCGCACGATGGCAACCACCACCCACTTCTTTCGGGCAGCCTTACCAACACCAAGCGAGAAATAGACCCTCACTAGTCTTGGTACGGTCTTCCGAAAAAAAAAACCTCCGGAAACGAAGCATGAGCAAGATGGAGTGGATTCACAATCCGTCTCACTCTCGCGGGGTGGAAGACTTTTCATTTCATCTTCATTCGGTTTTAATTTTCTTCAATGAAAATTAAAACAGCTGAGTTGAGAGCTGCGAAGAAGTCGCTAATAAGTGGAAATGAGTGTTGTCTTCGCCCCTTCCCTGCCCCCTTAGATGGAAGGAGTCGCAAGCGGGAGGGGGTAAGGGAACGAAGGGGGATCTGAAGGACGTCCTGACTCATTTGCATACTTTTTTGTTTTGCTC
Organism: Ochlerotatus camptorhynchus; assembly: GCF_037179485.1. NCBI lineage: Eukaryota > Metazoa > Arthropoda > Insecta > Diptera > Culicidae > Ochlerotatus > Ochlerotatus camptorhynchus. The sequence goes on from NW_027040576.1 coordinate 1,544,024, forward strand.
GCAGTTTTATAATTTTCTCGAACCCAGACAGACTAAATAGAACCAGTCAGAGGGGGGTTGTGGAAGCCAGGAAGGATCTTTGAACTGAGTTTCGATGCACTTTTATTCAAGTGGAATGGGAAGGTGCGGATTGGGCAACGTATCACAGTGGAATTGGCTTCTTAGAAAGTTTACTAGGATTCTACGTTTTACTATTTGGAGATGATCATTAATGATGGGGGAGGTTAATCAGCAATGAAACTGAGGGAACGATGTGTTAGAGTTTGGCACACTTATAAAAGCAACTGGTAGACTTGTTTTGGGCTACAAAATGGTGAGTTGACAACCTGGAAGGAGCGGAATACCTAGCCCTGGTCCTCACAAGTTCCTACTTCACGCCTCCCCGAGTCATATGGTAACAAAAGACTACCAGCTGAAACATGGACAGCCTGGGCAATGTTGCCAGTCCGGCAATAGCAAAGTGAAGAGGTGCGACGCGAACACTGGCGGGGTAACCATAGTACGGTGATAGAGGAAATACTTCACCAAACCCGAGCGTCTGTTCACCATGGAGGTGTGGCTCAAATCGGCGTCTGTTCTCCATGTTAGGAGTGGCTGATCACTGTCCCAGTGCCAGCGTGGGACTCTAAACAGAGCTGTGCATGATGGTCCCCCGGTGAGACAGGAGGTTGGGGCAGGCCCAACAAGCCGCCCTGGAAAAAACATAAAGTTCAAATATCGAACAAAGAAATACGGATCGGAACAATCGGCACAGACCTACGCGACGAAATAAGAACTACGATTGGAAACTCGGAACATGGAACTGCAAATCGCTTGGCTTCCCGGGTTGCGATAGGTTAATCTATGACGAACTTCAACCACGCAACTTTGAAGTCGTAGCACTGCAGGAACTTTGCTGGACGGGACAAAAGGTATGGAAAAGCGGGCATCGAGCGGCTACTTTCTACCAGAGCTGTGGCACCACCAACGAGCTGGGAACCGGCTTTGTAGTGCTGGGTAAGATGCGCCAACGCGTGATTGGTTGGCAGCCGATCAACGCGAGGATGTGCAAGTTGAGGATTAAGGGCCGTTTCTTCAACTACAGCATCATCAACGTGCACTACCCACACGAAGGGAGACCCGACGACGAGAAAGAAGCGTTTTATGCGCAGTTGGAGCAGGTGTACGACGGCTGTTCGCAACGGGACGTCAAAATCGTCATCGGCGACATGAACGCTCAGGTAGAACGGGTGGCAATGTATAGACCGGCAATCGGACCAAACAGCCTGCATGCCGTATCGAACGACAACGGCCAACGATGCGTGAACTTTGCAGCCTACCTGGTAGTTCGAAGTACCCTTTCCCCCGCAAGGATATCCACAAAGCCACCTGGAGATCACCTGACCAACACACAGAAAACCTAACCGACGGGAAATTCTTCTCCGACATTATCAACGTCCGCACGTACCGCAGTGCGAACATAAATTCGGACCACTACCTAGTTTGCAGTATGCATGTGCTCAAAACTCTCGACGGTGCATGACACCCGTCGAAGTCGAACGCCGCGACCCAACAGTGAGCAACTACGGGACGCCGGAGTTGCCCAGGACTACGCGCAGCAGCTGGAAGTTGCTTGGAAAATCTGTACCGCGTAAACGACACACGGAAGTTCTACGAGAAGCTAAATAGTTCGCACAAAGGCTACGTGCCGCAAGCCGATATGTGCAAGAGCTTGGACGGTAACCTTCTCACGAACGAGTGTGAGGTGATTGAGAGGTGGAAGCAGTACTATGACGAGCATCTCAAAGGTGAAGCAGCAGAACACGAAGGTGGCACGGCAACAGACCTTGGAGCACGCGCATAAGACGACAGACTACCGGCCCCTGATCTTCAAGAAGTTGGGGAAGAGATCGGTCGGCTGAAAAGCATCAAAGCAACTGGTGGAGATCAACTACCAAGTGAGCTATTAAAATACGGTGGTGAAGCACTGGCTAGAGCGCTGCACTGGGTAATTGCCAAGATTTGGGAGGAGGAGATATTTCCGGAGGAGTGAATGGAAGGTGTCGTATACCCAATCTACAAAAAGGGCGACAAGTTGGATTGCTGCAACTACCGCGCGATCACACTGCTGAGCGCCGCCTAAAAGGTACTCTCCCAAATTCTATGCCGCCGCCTGTCACCATTTGCAAGAGAGTTCGTGGGGAAATACCAGGTGGGATTCATGGGTGCCCGCGCTACCACGGACCAAATTTTTGCGATTCGGCAGGTTCTGCAGAAATGCCGCGAATACAACGTGTCTACACATCATTTGTTCATCGATTTCAAATCCGAATACGACACAATCGATCGAGATCAGCTATGGCAGATTATGCACGAGTACGGATTTCCAGATAAACTGACGCGATTGGTCAAGGCGACGATGGATCGAGTGATGTGCGTTGTTGACAACTGTGCACCCTGGTCCTCCGGAAAGTTAGGGGGTAGGTGTCAGGCCCTGCGAGCCAGTCGTAAAACAAGCATTGCAACGGAAAATAAGCAACAGAGGAATACTAACCGAGACCAACGGCAACGACCCCAGCTACGAAATAGGACTTGCGATTGGAAACTCGGCACGTGGAACTGTCGATCTCTCAATTTCATGGGGAGCACCCGAATACTCGCCAGTTTACTGAAGGATCGCGGATAGGGCATCGTAGCGCTGCAGGAGGTGTGTTGGACAGGATCCATGGTGCGAACGTTTAGAGGTAATCATACCATGTAACAGAGTTGCGGCAACATACGCGAGCTTGGCACAGCTTTCATCGTGATGGGCGAAATGCAGAAGCGCGTGATCGGTTGGTGGCAGGTTGAGGATCAAGGGCCGATTCTTCAACTTTTGCATAATCAACGTGCACAGCCCTCACTCCGGAAACACTGATGATGACAAGGACGCATTTTACGCGCAGCTCGACCGCGAGTACGATCGCTGCCCAAGCTACGACGTCAAGATCATCATAGGAGACCTTAACGCTCAGGTAGGCCAGGAGGAGGAATTCAGACCGACGATTGGAAAGTTCAGCGCCCAACAGCTGACGAACGGGAACGGCCTACGACTCATCGATTTCGCCGCCTCCAAGAACATGGCAATACGTAGCACCTTCTTCCAACACAGCCTCCCCTATCGTTACACCTGGAGATCACCAGAGCAGACGGAAACGCAAATCTGACCACTACCTGGTGATGGTCAAACTGCGCCCAAAACTTTCCGTCATCAACAATGTACGGTACCGACGCCCGCCACAGTACAACATAGAGCGACTGAAGCAACCGGATGTCGGAGGGCGAGCTCACCCCCTCTAAAGGACTGCTGGAGTACAGTAAAAGCAGCCATCACCGACGCAGCCGAGAGCACCATCGGGTACGGGGAAAGAAATCGACGGAATGAATGGTTCAACGAGGAGTGCAGAGCGATTTTGGAGGAGAAGAAAGCAGCGCGGGCGGTAATGCTGCAGCATGGAACCCGACAGAACGTGGAACGGTATAAACAGAAGCGGAAACAGCAGACCCGCATCTTTCGGTGCTGTGCCGTTCCCAAGTAACACGGAAGTTCTACCAGAAGCTCAACGCATCCCGCAACGGCTTCGTGCCGCGAGCCGAAATGTGCAAGGATAAGGACGGGAGCCTCTTGACGGACGGACGCGAGGTGATTGAAAGGTGTAAGCAGCACTTCGATGTGCACCTGAATGGCGAGGAGAACGTAGGCACGGGAGACCAGCACAATGGAGGAAACGACTACGTCAGTGCAGCAAAGGACGGATCTGACCCAACTCCCACGCTGAGGGAAGTTAAGGATGCCATTCAGCAGCTCAAAAACAACAAAGCACCTGGTAAGGATGGTATCGCAGCCGAACTCATCAAGATGGGCCCAGAAAAGTTGGCCACCTGCCTGCACCGGATTGTAGTCAGGATCTGGGAAACAGAACAGCTACCGGAGGAGTGGAAGGAGGGGGTAATCTGCCCCATTCACAAGAAAGGCGACCATTTGGAATGTGAGAACTTCAGAGCGATCACCATTTTGAATGCCGCCTACAAAGTGCCCTGATCATCTTCCGTCGTCTATCACCTAAAATGACCGAGTTCGTCGGAAGTTATCAAGCCGGCTTCATCGACGGCCGATCGACAACGGACTAGATCTTCACCGTACGGCAAATCCTCCAGAAATGCCGTGAATACCAGGCCCCAACGCATCATTTGTCCATCGACTTTAAGACGGCATATGACAGTATCGACCGCACAAAGCTATGGAAAATCATGAACGAGAACGGCTTTCCTGGGAAGCTGATCAGACTGATCAAAGCAACGATGGACGGTGTGCAAAACTGCGTAAAGGTGACGGACTCTCATGCCTACTCTTCAACATCGCTCTAGAAGGTGTAATGCGACGAGCCAGGCTCAACAGCCGGGATACGATTTTCACGAAATCCGGTCAATTTGTGTGCTTTGCAAACGACATGGACATTATCGCAAGAACATTTGGAACGGTGGCAGAACTAAGCACCCGCCTGAAACACGAAGCAGCTAAGGTCGGACTGGTGGTGACTGCGTCAAAAACAAAGTACATGCTAGTAGGCGGAACCGAACATGACAGGATTCGTCTAGGAAGTAATGTCACGATAGACGGGGATACTTTCGAGGTGTTGAGGAATTCGTTTACGTTGGATCCTTACTGACGGCTGACAACAATGTGAGTCGTGAAATACGAAGGCGCATCATCAGTGGAAGTCGTGCCTACTACGGGCTCCAGAAGAAACTACGGTCAAAAAAGATTCACTCCCGCACCAAATGTACCATGTACAGAACGCTGATAAGACCGGTGGTCCTCTATGGACACGAGACATGGACTATGCTCGAGAAGGACCTGCAAGCACTCGGAGTTTTCGAGCAACGTGTGCTAAGGACGATCTTCGGCGGTGTGCAGGAGAACGGTGAGTGGCGGCGAAGAATGAACCACGATCTCGCTGCACTCTACGGCGAACCCAACATCCAGAAGGTGGCCAAAGCCGGAAGGATGCGGTGGGCAGGGCATGTTGCAAGAATGCCGGACAACAACCCTGCAAAGTTGGTATTCGCTACTGATCCGGTTGGCACAAGAAGGCCTGGAGCGCAGGTAGAGCGTGATCTAGCGAGCATTCGACATGACCGAGGATGGAGAGCGGCAGCCGCAAACCGAGTATTGTGGCGTACTATTGTTGATCATGTTTTATCTTAAATGTGATGTTGTACAAATAAATGTATCTGTATGTACGATTTAACCTAATCATAATGCGATGCATGCCATTCTTATATGCGATTTTGACTTAAACTGTAGCAATTTACGATACTGTCTGCACATTGTTATACGACTTCTGGTTATCTGGGTAATGTTCCACCGAGGGGACGGTGATTTTCACGCCATCAGCGCAGAGACGGAATTCGGCCCATAGCCCTTTACGGTCTAGCACATTCAGATTGTCAAGCAGCTCGCGTGGCGTCCCTTGACATAGAAATGAGGCGACTTCTCCTTTTTCTCAACGCTTTCACGCCTTTCGCCATCATCCTCCTGGAGCAGCAAGAACTGGTTGAGGGCTAGCACCCGCTTCTTATGTCTGGCTTCGACGTTGTTATCTCATCACATGAATTCTATTTATCACATAAACTTCATTTGAAACATAAGGATCATGTGATTTGGTGGTGCGATTCCCAATTATGAGATCAGATGAAAGTTATGTGAAAATCTAATGGATATTTTCCATTGGAAATGGGATTTATTTTTTGAGTGTAAGGATCCGGCAATAAGGATTTCTGACAGCCCTTTTTTTTTCTATAAGGTACCTTTTTTTTGCAAATGTTAAATTGTACTTTTACAAATTGATTCGAAGAACGAACAGTGAAGCTGTGGATCTTTTCAACCGAACCGAAGCATCCATGCACCATTCACAATCCCTCCTCGCAAAACTTTTCCATCCTGATTGTATAATTACAGCAAGACCTTGAACGTGAAAGAAGAATCCTCCTCCTCCTCCTCGCTTCGCTTTCGTTGATTTTCGGAATGGAGGTACTGTTGGGTGATGATGACGACGACGGCGAAGGAAGGATGATGATGATTACGGAATGACCTACCTCAAGGATTGCCCCTTCCTGCGTCTGTCGTCTACGTCGTTGGCCTCGTTGTCGTCCTCGGTCCATCAGCCTTCTCTAGGGAAAGTCCTACGTCAGTTAGAGGTTGGGGAAGCGTAAGTAAATGAGTACGAGAGTTTTGTTTGAAGTTCACAGTCCAGTCAGTCAGGCAACCAGCCCCGGGAGAGAGGTGGAGATTGGGGTGTTTATTTATCCAATTGACGCTGACCGCAAACTGGAAAGAAAGAGGACTAATAAAACCGGGACACAACAACTGTGCTGTTGGGTCGGTTTGGTAATGAACTTTAAATTAGCCAGTGAACGAATGGACTTGTGGCTATGAACAGCTGAGTAGGTTCGAAATTCGATAATTTGCTTTTGATGGGAAATTGATTAGCGGTTTTGTGGGAAAGGGCATCGAATGGTGATCGTTTAGCTGACTGCTTTTTGACTCTGTACTGTTTGTGGGGGCAGGGTAGCCATTCAAAAGCCAATTAATTAGGGATGTGGCTATGTGCGGATCATTCGGGACAAGCAGCAGTTCAGTTTAAGGTGTTTATTTGGAATAGCAATCAATTTCTATGATTTCTATTTGCATCATATTGCGATTTGTTGAAAGTGGTATTTAGATAACAGTTACCAACGGGGTAAATTACTGATCTGAGCTATGGGAACGACACCAGCCTTGTTTTGATTTATTGCGTTTCACATTTATAGCTAGATGACGTGGTTTTCAGTTTGTTTGCCACCGCAAGTGAAAATGTGTTTCCCCGGAACGCTGCTGCACTTGCAGCTTTTCTTTGGAATATTTGTATCAATGAACGGTCTTTGGATCACTCCCGAGTGGTTTCTCAATGAAGATTCGGAGATATGCATCAGCAATGCTGTGCCGGAAGCACTGAAATTGAACAAACTTTTTGAACATTTCGTTTCAAATAACATCCATAAACACCCGATAACGTTCGTTCAACCAAATATGGAATCAGCTACGCCACGATTTTGTTCATTGGTACTGGTTACACTTTTGCATTCAGATATGCACAAGATCGTTTATTCCATGAAACAAATGATACAGTATCGACAGAGTCAACGATTTGCAGTTTTTATTCTTGTTGGCCATTTCTTACACGAGCACATGCAAAAAATGTATGTGACCTTTTATAAAATGTTTGCAACCAATTTTAACGTGGTAAACTCCGTGCTATTTTTGACATCTGATACATGGGGTGCTTCCATGTACGGTTTTAACGCGCTCACTGGTGAAGTAGCTGAACTACACAATCAAATTGATGTTCTCAAATTGATGGATCAACACAAATTGAAGAATTTTCACCAGCAATTGTTCAAAGTAGAACAATCGGTACGAGTTCTACAGATCAGCATTCCGAACAAGCCTTTCATCAATCCTTATTTCAACCTGATTAACACCTTCGTTCTGCATGTCAATGCATCCGTAAGCTGGATCAGATCTCCAGACTACATACCTCAATTTGAGTGGATTAAAAAGAACCAAGTCCACTTGGTCTCGCACCTCCCAATGCCTTCTCTCCAGGTTGAATCCATTCCCGATCACCATAGATACGGACTGTGTTTGATGGTACCTGAACGTGAGATTAAGCCCTACTTTTACCATCTGATGAAGCCATTCAGTACTCAACTCTGGATCACCTTACTTACAATCAACCTGGCAGCATCGGTCGTGGGCCATTTTCTCGGAAGACCCGCCATATTGTGTCATCTTTACTTCGGAGTATCTCCATCGAACAACGCCAACCGAATCGAACGTCTTATGTTGCTATCCCTGTTCATACTCAAATTCATACTCTGTGAACTCTACTCAGCGGAGCTTCTCACATTTGTCTTAAGCACTCGGTATGAACCCCAACTGCGTACATTGGAGGAGGTCAATCAACTTAGCATTCCAGTGGGAATCGCACCTTTTCGTTTCTTCAAAATCCTCTTCGGTAGAAATCAATTGATCACCCGTCCAAAGGCGCTACTGACCAAGGTTCACGCGAACGAAAGCTACCTGTTACCGTGCGATCTCGTTGAGTTACTCGTCAACTCACCAGAAATCATAAAAACATGGCTGGGCGGAGAAGATACCTCATTCTATACTCTACAGGAACGAGTCGCTTCGATTCCGATCTTTCATGTGCTGTTCCACCTGAATCTGTTCGGTGCTCGCTTCAAGGAGGTTCACGATCGAGTGTCTGAAGGTGGCATTTGGAACCATTGGCATGATATGTTGCTCGGGAGTATTGTCCGAGTGGACGAGATCGAGAATAAGGTTCTGCGGTTTGAGGATTTGATTTCAATTTGGTGGATTTTGCCGATTGGCGGTGGACTTGGTTGTGCGATGTTTCTGTTGGAGATCGGATGCAGTCATCGGGAAATGCTGTTGAGGGTTTTAAAGGAAGCATGGTTAGCTGCGTGTGATTTTATTTTGATAGCGATTGCAGTTGCTGGTAATGTTGGATTGAATGCATTTAATTATTTGAGACTTGCAGTCCTGAGACGTTGAGTTTACAATTACTGTGTTGTAGTGTCACTTAGTGGATAGTTAGTATTTTTATTTATTATCACATTAACACATTTTAGCTTGTTCGTTACTTGTCCTGGTATGAGATTTGAACTCGTGACCATTGACGTGAGAGGCATGGATGCTAACCAGTAGGCCTCAGCTGGTAAATGTGTGCTATAAATGTAACATTTTGTGAGTGAGTCACTTTGCATTCTAATGTAAAACTCATATTGATCCACCGGGCAGGTGTTAAGAACCTTTGCTACCAAGGAAAATCTCGATTTTGATTTCATCTAGATAAATAAATAAGGCACTTAATATCACAGGACAATCTCGATTTTGATATTATGTTGAGAAAATTAATTCCCATGTTTTGTTTTTATTTGCCTTGGTTGCAGTTCCATCCGAGGTTCCTAAAACAAGACCAGTGAGGTCCTGGGCACTTCCAATGACTACATAAAGGGTGTCCCACATCAAATTGCATCACGGAAAATACGCTGTAGAAAATTACCTAGTTAAACGATCCCTTTCAAACTTTCAGGCAATAGCATATTACCCATTAGTAAGGTTTTGGCAAAGTGATTTCATTCAACTTCAATACCATAACCATACGCTCGCACCTCACGCTTAACTCCATTCATTAGGTTCTGTACAACATCTGGCTGCAGTTTCTACCCACTTTTCTTCATGTGTTCCACAGATTTGACCTCCTTGGGATGCTTCCGTAGTGCCTGCTTCATAATAGCCCAGTATTTTTCGATAGGCCTTAGTTCCGGTGCGTTTGAGGGGGGAGGGTGTTGGGTTTCATTTCCTTAGGTGCGAAAGTGACCCCGTTGGCTTCGTACCACTCCAGGACAACATTTGAATAGTGGCTCGAAGTTAGATCCGGCCAGATGATCGAAGGGTCTTCGTGTTGCTTCAACAGAAGAAGCAGACGCTTCTGTAGACACTCCTTGAGGTAGATGTCCCCGTTTACAGTCCCGGTAGTTACGAACGGCGCACTCCGTTTGTCACATGAGCGGATCGCTCGCCAAATCATGTCACGATTCGGAGCGTTGGAGTATGTATGCAGCGAGGGGGGTGACACATCTAAATTTTAATTGTAGATGCTCAGAAAATCCTACACTAGCGAATCAATCTTCGAAAAATCTTCTTTCAATTCTCGCATCTACTTGCATCGTGCATCATATTTTTGCAGGAAATCTTCAGCTAGCCACAGCAAAACATAATTTTTCCTGCATCGTAGATAAAGTCGTCCCCCTCGGTATGCAGTCCCTCCCGGTACTTGGCTCTCCGAACGAAAGACTTGGACAGATTAAACTTTTTGGTCACATCCCTGACCGATTGGGATTCCGCTTAAACGCTTTCACGAAACGTTTGTGATCCTGATCACTAATAGAACATCCATTCTGACCGCATTTCTCCTCCCATTCGATGCTCAGAGTTTCGTAGTATCGTTTAAGCACACGACTCACCGTTGACTACACGATTCCGAATTGTTGTTTTTCGATGTCCCGATGAGAGAGTTGTGGATTTTCCAGGTGCTTGCGCAAAATCAATTCGCGACGTTGCTTTTCGGTTGACACCATTTTCCCCAACTTTCGAAAAACTGATAGCGATAAAAATACAGTGTAGACAATGCACTCTAAACTACTTCTACCCAAATGTTCAAGAGAAAATACCCAACGGGTAATTTTCTACCGCTTTTTTTTTCCGTGATGCAATTTGATGTGGGACACCCTTTATAACCTATTCTAAAATCAATCTAGATTTCTAGGTAATCATTTCAATAGGTCCTATATGCATTGATCAATACCCTTCATCGACTTTCTCTTTCGTCAATCACTCAGCTGAAAAACCTTTCCCTGTTGTATTCGACGTTTTGGATGCTAGATAAGAACATCTTTTATCAACCTATGTGGCGAAAATAGTGCGCTATCATAAGAGAATACGACCTTTTGAAATATTATCCATCATCATCCATGCTACTCAACCTTCCTATTTTTCTGGGTTTCCACATTGTGTTCGTCATTGGACCAGTTCTGATAGTGATTTTACGAATGAGGATGTACATGTTCTACAAAAAAATATATTACTTTTGTTTGACTAGTTTCTAGTTGTTTAGCAGTTAACTCATTATAATTCTATGAATTTGTGTTAGTCAGGAATCCTTATTGCTGAGCTATCGGCGAATAAGGATACCCACAGCTTATGGGATTCTCAGTAATAGGGGCTGTGGTGGATTATCTCATTTGTTTCAATATGTAAAGCTATACTGACTTCAACAAAGTTGTTGTACTGGGTAAGACCAATAAGCTTGTGCCTTTCGTTTCAGGTTTAATTGGGAACTACGCCGCTAGAGCCGCTGCACTTTCATATTACTTATGACGTGTGCTATACCCAACAAACATTGGAAGCCGAATAAGAGCTTATTCAGTCAAAAATATGCTTCTTCAGCTAAAAAATAGCTTATTCAGCCTTTATTCAGCACAAATTGTTTGTTGGGTATTATATGGAAATTGGGTCCACCATAGAATATTTCGTGATCCTGGTCATGTAGAAAGTTGCTGTCTTGAGCAAAGTTGTTCAGGTGACCAAGTCATTTCGGATGGTGGCCATATTAGTTTATAACTCTAATACTACGAGGCGCAAGTTTGCACATGAAATTCCTGTACATTATGTACCTCGAGATTCTGGCTTTATAGAAGGTTACTGTCTTCAGCAAAGCTGTTCAGGTGATAAAGTTCTTTTGGATGGTGATCATAGAACTCTCACACTACGTGGCACTAGTGTGCACATGAACTTCCTGTACAAGCCTTATCTCGATATTGTGGCCATATAGAAGGATACTGTCTTCAACAAAGTTGTTCAGATGACCACAGTTTTTCGGATGGTGTTCATATAAATTCAGAACTCTCTCACTACGTGACGCTAGTGTGCATGTGATCATCCTGAATATGCTATGTCTTGAAAGCCTATCCATATATGATGTTGCTAAGCAATGTGAATATTTTCAGAACAGAGGGCCGTTTGGAGGCCGGATATCGATGCAAGACGCCATTTTGGAATCCAAGATGGTGGCCATCGGTTTGAAAAATACTGTCAGTATTTCTAAGTGTGCTTTTTTTCTCCTTGATTTGTTTTCCGTCGATCTTGTTTTCCGTGCTGAGTACCAATACTACCGACGCCAGAGAGGCAGCTCCCACACCCAGAGCCTACCTATCGACCCATCAACTCATAAAACATGGACCAACGGCTTTACTTCCCTTCCGAAGGAAGGCATGATCAGAAATGTTATGCTTCAGAACGTCCCGACGGCGCCGACTGGGATAGAACCCATGCCTGCTGGGGTGAGAAACTCTAAGTGTGCTGTTATACAGCACTTATTCAATAAATTTGCTTAATTGTGGCTTTGAATTTTTTGTTGGGAGTCTCGCCACATCCGTTATATCTTCACTGAAGGTGATCTTCTAGAACTACTTGCAGCAATGACAGCAGGTCCGGTCCTATTAGAAGGACGAAGTTCAACCATACGCCTTTTTCCGTTGCAATGGCATCCCGAACAACCCTGACTTTATCAAGCTTTTAGGAGCTCACCACACACACACACACAGGGTAGGGTTTTCATGAGGTAATGTCACCGTCATTCTTTTTTTTATACGTTCATGATTTTCTATCCAGATCGTTCACTTCATTGATAAAAGGTCATCATTGAAATTACTTGACGGTTTCAACTTTGCCCTTAATCATTCTTACGAACATTCCAAAAAAATATTTTCTCTATAGTTTTCAAGTACTACGGTTCCCTATGTTCCTGGATCCAACCGCACCGTAGGCTCCATTTTCACAGAGATGATGGATGTGTTCCGCCAAGTGGACTCCCTGTTCCCTTTGGCATGGAATCGATTCCCATTTCGGAGCTTTCTATGCTTCCAAACAACACCCTCCCGGATTCGTTTGCATTCGTACATGGATACTGGGCCTTTGGAAGGATATGAAAATTGCAAGGAGATAATATCCTCCAGTCTTTTCTCCAACTGTGTGGTTCGTCCAACTGAGCCAGGAAGAAAACGTACGCGCAAACAGCCGACCAACCGACTCCCGTTTCCCATTATTATATATTGGAAGAAATAAAGAGGATTTATGTGTATATGAAATTTAATCATAAATCCTTGTTTGTTCTTCCTTGAACTTTCTCCATAGGCCTCTCGAGCCGGTCTTCGGTGCGGCCTCCAGCAGAGTATCTCTGTGGCGCACGGAGGATAGCTCGCCTTCCTCGTGTTCCGTTCCGGGAACGGGAAGAGAAGTTTGTTACACCGACCGACACCGACACAAACGGTAGCAATTTTCCACCGAAAGCAATCATATTTGCCGGAGATGGCGTCGTCTCAGCTGTAGGCAGTGGGAAAACGAGAAAGAAGAAATAAATCCACGCCACAATAAAGAGGAATATTTATGATTCGGAAAATGTGAAGATATTTTTCTAAATTTATTTGCCCAGCAAAGCGGTCCGATCGGGAAACGGCGACGACGACGACGACGACGACGGCAGCACCGGAGGAACCAGCGGGAAAAATCATCAACGATTCAAATTTTGTCGCGAATCACGAAAATAGGAAAACATTGCAGAGAGTGGACCAACAGTCGAATGAGGCAACGAAAGCTTTTAAGATGATTTAGGGAAAGTAATTTTGCAGCAATAAGGAATTATGGGAGATGAGAAAGATGAGGTTGATCGAAAATGCGTGGAAAATTTTGTCAAATTTTCATTTCTTGTGCGTGAGTGTGAGATTTTTTTGTATAGTAAGGAGGGAAAACAGCTTCAAAAGCCAGGCCTGTAGTGTTGTTTTGTTATGTTGTTCACCAGTTTATACCCACCTGTACCCCTGGCCACAGGTACTGGTGAGATTTTTAACCACTAAAAACGACTCCATACTCTATCCTCTAGCCTGGATCCTCCCGGGACCGGTGAAGTGACTATTTCGGGAGGATGATGATAACGATAGTTGATAATTAGATAATTGCAAAACGATTTCAAATTTGTTTAAGTTATAGCAAGTGGATTGTTGTATTCCCATGTACGTCCATCATTGTCCCTATTTGTTTTTGATAATTTGAGATCAGGAACCCATCTGGGTACTGACTCTTTTTTGGGATTTGATCCCATCCCCACACACATGAGGCCAGTACAGGGTTTTACCGCCCCCCAAATTGCGTTACTTTTTTAGGATGTGGCCCAAAGACGTTTGTTTTATTTGGCTTCATCATCATATTATTTTTCACAAACGACACACATTTTCTTTTAAAGACAATCCCACTATTTTCTTCTCGCAAGTTCCACGACGAAGAATTATACAGGTTAATTTCCTTGTAAAGCTGTGAGTTTTGAGTGGATGCTTACAAAAAAGGTGCTACCCGAACATCATCAGCAGATCTTGTCCCATAGCTGTGAATATCTCTTCTTAGTCGACAAATTACACCGTATTTTTTGCAATCTTCTCCACGAGCGGTCCCATACTAATTCGGTAACCTATTTATTATTGTAGTTTTTGATTTGGAAGGAAACTTGAAGAAGCATTCCTTTTGTCCAAAAGTGTTGTTTTCCATCTTCAAATCGCGCTTTTGAATCAAGCCTTATTTTCGAAAATATTAATCTCATCTTCATAAAACTGAAACTGTTACTCAATTTTTTTTGTCCGATCGGTTTGATGCCTTCAACAATGTTGTAAGTAAATGACTATTTGAAAAACAATATACACTCTAAAAAAAATCACCATTTAAAAATTAAAGCTTAGAAATAATTTGCCTAACCACCGAATATTTTGTAATTTTTTTAGTTTTGATGTGTTTTAGGAGGTAAAAAATGCCATCTACTGCACTATAGGTCATGATGGGAAATGACAAAAAAAAGCTATAATTTTGTAAAAACTGAAGTTTTTGGAAAAATATCTAAAAACACTTTCCACATCCTGAAACCTTCTATCTAATCAAGATGTCAAGGTAAGCAAATAATTTATTAGTGCCACCTGGAAGACGAATTCATCGGCCAATAGGTTTCAAGTTTCCCGGCGAAATTACCATCGTGTCAACTGGCAGCAGTATCAGCGCTGTGTGGACACAGCAATCGATTACGACGTCCTACCGGAGTCGTTCGCAGAAGTCGATCAGTGTCTGCAAACCATCGAAGAGGCGATATCCCGTGCCAGGGAGCTACACTAATCTGCTAAGTATTTAGGTACATGTTTCGAGCGCTTGCTGGTAGCTCGGCTAGTCTCAAAAGGGCGTTTTCGACCATCGCATCGTGAGACCATCTGAGGTTCCGTAGTAGTTTGGCTGGTAGAGGGTTGTTCCGTTGGATTCGTAGTACGTTCAGCAGCAGTTGGAATGGCTGGTCCCATGTCATCTTCTTTCTTGTGTGCCCTCAGAGGTTTTATGATTATCTGCGTCATTCTCCTGTTTCATCATGGGATTCGCATTTAGGATTCGTTTGGTGTGGTTCACGTGTCGATTGGAGATCACACTGCTTTTAATGTTCTTCAAGTGGAGCCGTGATCCGTCGCGTTGTATCACAAGATGAGGTTCGGGGTTGAAAGTGGTTGTTAGCTTATTTTTCTTGACAAAATTTTTCACAATCACATAAGCTCCAACATCGATATTGCATTGCTTAGCTCTCCTTTTTGAATCCGCATACATTCTTCCTTTTTCTTTCGCCTTCCTATCGTTTTCTCTTGCTTCAGTTTCATTGACTGGTCTTGAGTTTCCTGGTATTTTATCCCGAATGTTCCACCCAAACATCAATTCCGACGGTGAAAACTTTGTTATGCTGTGAGGTGTTGCTCGGTAAGAGTGAAGAAAATCTTGTAGATCATACCGCCAATTACGTCCCATAGTACAGCTTATTTTCAAGGTCTTCAATAAAGTTCTGTTTTGCCTCTCGACCAATACATTTTGACTGCTGTGTCACCTGAGAGAAGCGAGCATTTCCCATTCTGGATCACGTAGAACGTAGTGTCGGTACTCCGACCGTCGACGCCGACCGACCGACGCGACTTCACCAAGCACTTTCAACGGTGTATTTATCCCATAAGCATTGAATACTTTGCTGCTTCCTCTCCTGATAGAGTATGCTTCAAACCCAACGCGTTTCAACGTAGCCCAATCCGCTTCGCTTAAAACGTCTTCGTCTGCTCCTGTGTCATTCACGAACTTCAAACAAACTCCTCCAACAGATACTGGAACCAGCTTCTTTCCTGCTCCTAGATGGAAAAGATCAACTACATCTGAGTTGCGCTCGGTTCCATCTACAGATACTTCTCGTACGAATCGCTTTTGTTTACGGGAAGCTCCGAAACGATTGTACTGGGCCGGTTGTCCGTTGGTCTTCTTCCTTTTTAGAAAACAGCAGCGGGAAAAGTGTCCCACTTGACCACAACTTCTGCATTCGAGTGATTTGGCTGGACACGATGGATCTTTCGAATCATGTCTGCCATTGCATCGGAAACATCTGAACCGCCTTGGTCCTCCGAGTTTGGAGCGTACCTTCAAAATTGACTCTTCGTTGGCCTCCGTTTCGACAGCGCTGACTTTTTGTAAGTTTCCGTTCCGATCGTCCAAATCGCTCATCTGTATTTGAACAGACTCGTGGGTACGACCGATCGCTACGACCTCCTTGAAGTTAAAGTCTTTTTCCAGGCACTTCCTCTTCAGACTCACATCCGTTGTAGATGTAATAATTTGGTCAGCTACCATGCTTTCCATCTGATCTCCAAAATCACAATAGGCTGCCTGCTTTTTCAGTCTGATGACAAAAGTGTCAAACTTTTCACCTACAGCTGGTTTCGTCTCGCGGAACTTCTGACGTTCGAACGTTTTCGAGAGTCTCGGTACAAAGTAATCGTCCAACATTGACATGGCAATGTGGTACCGGTTCTCCATAGCGTGTGATTCGTCAACATGAACTTGCTTGACCACTTTCCGGATGTCTGGTCCACCGAACATCATCAGGGATTTGAATTTTTCCTCCTGATTGTCAACGTCCTTCCATGCTAGGTATGCTTCAAAATGTTCACGCCACTTCTCCCAGCGGGCAGACACTGGTCCGTCGGCATCTTCGGCAAACGGAGGGATCAACTGCTTTACCTAGAAAACACGCATTTTAAGGTACTTTACGAGCTACACTACGTCTGTGACGTATTTTTATCAAAATTCATGTGATCTGCGTACTACACAAAACTCAGGTTCCGCACTGAAATACATATACACAGTATCACTCTGCGTACTTCATCCCAAATGTTGGGTTCCGCATTTAACATTCCTTTAACATTTAACATTTAACATAACTTCATTCCAAACGAAAGGTTCCGCTTTCTTTCACATTAGGAATTTCTGCGTACTGCATCCCATGAAACATTGGGTTCCACATAATGATACTTTTTACATTTTTCACTGCGTACTTCATCCCGTTGCTAAGGGTTCCGCGTATTTTGTTTAGAATTTTCCAGAATCACCGGGTCTCACGTCATCAACAAAATTGTTTTAGTGAGAATCATCCCTAAGCGATTAGGATTTTCATTCCAAAAAAAAAAAAATACCCTGAACTGTCTCTATTTCTTGGGATGTTAAATTCTGGGTTTACGGGAGAAATTGAAATTCAATTTTCTCAGGTAAAATCATCACTAAGAATTTTCTATCCACGGAAATGATTTCAGGTTTGGTACATTAGAATTTTCCGCTGCAAACTCTCTCGAAAATCTGCTTTATCACAAGGACTCACCAAAGGCCAAGCCATCTCACGGGGGTCCGAGTAAAATTTTCTGGGGTGGAGTGTCCAAATCCGTGGTAACTTTTATCGCTCGTCGCCAAAATGTAGAAACGTCTGGTTCGGTCCGAGGTACAACTGATAATGAATATTTATTCTCATGCTTTAAAGTTGTTACAAAACCAATGGTTGCTTAGATCCTACAACCGCGAACTCGTAATTCTGAGATTCACCACTTGGCCGGTCTTCAAACACTCGAGGAGCGAAAGACTTCCACGCTGGAAAGGTTCAGAGTCGCCTGTCTGCGATCAAACCACCAGATCATTCGTGATTTGGCAACCTAGTTTAAGTAGTTAGGTGCTCAAGTAGGTAGGTTATCAAATTTTTAAATTCAAACCAAAACAATCCCACAAAGGGTATCCTGTAAATTAGCGCTAAACGCAATCATCACATTAGAATAACCAATTAACTAGAACAAAGATGAAGAGCCAAAGGCTAACCAATTGAAATGTTAAATCAAATGTTGAAACACAAAAACCCAGAAAATAAACGTAAATTTTACTACTACTACTACGAATTCTGGGCTCAACTGTTCAACTTCCAATAGGTGAATTACCCTTACTTTTGGTCACTAGTTCTAACCATGATGACATCACTGAACATTTCACTTAAAATCATGAAAGTGGGGTTACTCAGTGCGTGAGTCAAATTTCGCTCAAAAATCTGCTCAAACACGACGAAAATCGAGAAAAAATTAACCAGTCCACACGTCCGATAAAAGTAGCTCAATATCTGAGTCGAATTCAACGCACAATTGTATTACAATTGGGCATTTTTACACGTTAAACAAATTCAAATTGAGTGACATTTAATTGCAGCTATTCAACGGAGTTCTACAAGAAGTTTTTCCTCGAAAATCGAGGTAAAATTAACTCATTCACTAAGAAACGCCTTGTTTTTTTTTGCAAATTTGGAGCCAAATTCAACTCAATTTTGAGTTAATCTCATTAGCCGTGTATTAGTGTACTCATTGACTTAAAATACATATTTTTTTCTTTTTTTAAAGCAGACTTTTGAGATAAATTTTATTCACTTTCTACTATTTTGTGCGAAATCCTACTCAATTTTGAGTTAATCTCATTAGCCGTGCGAACGATGTGACAACCGGCACATCACCAGACAATCTGAAGCGAAAAGCGCAGGTGAGCTATTTTATAACATCGCAACCGGCCGTCTCTATCTGTTCTCTCGATAGTCATAGCAATCGAGCACGTGACTGGTTGATTGCGGCCTAAAAGTTTGATAATATTTCAATAGTTTACCAATGAAAAATTACTTTAATCTTTATTTCAAGCAAATCTTACATCAATTCTGAATCAAACGGGGTGAACAGAATTTAAATCCATCAATAAGTGGCCAAGTTATAAGCGTTTAAAACCTAACACTGTTTTGCTACACATTTTTTAATTTGCCCTCAAAGATGTAATCCTACGTCTAAAGTGGACGACATCGCAAAGAAATCATTCTTGGACGTTGTCGTTCAGGTTTTTCTCGGATATTATTGCTAAACAACAGGTGTACCAGTCATGGCTATACGTTCCTATTATGGTGTGTTTCTATTATGTCCTTTGGCAGTTCCTTAGGCCATAATTGGAACACACCGTAGTAGAACGTATAATCATATCTAGTTAACCTGCCCTACATCTTTTATCCCCGTTCCTACTAGCCTCGAAAGAGCCAAAAAAATTCAAATTTGAGAGCTTAATCTCTCAACATGCCAAAAGTATTTTGATGACACACGATTTGTGATTTTCCTCTCACAGACTTCAGAATAGAGTACCTGGCGCTGAAAAAGTTGTCAGTACCCTTAGCATTTAGTTTGACATTCTAAGGCTGTGTTCCATTTGGAAATTTTTCACTTAAATTTGACACTTCGAAAATAAATTAAGATGTTCGAAAATCCCTCTGTTGTTGATCGGTCGATTTTCGAGAAAGCGTCTATGAAAGTTGATTCCTTGTTTGTCATAAATAAGTCTGCTGGAATAGCAGGTTTATTTGAAAATTTATCATCTGTCAAATTTTAGTGAAAATTCACTTAATGAAACACTGCCTAAGTGAGTTCATTCTCTGCTAGACCGTCAAGCAGTTCAGTTCGGTTTAATCTCGCTTTCTCGAGTTGTTCAGAAAGTTCGTTGCGCTCTCTCTTTTGCGGTGTTTGGCGAAGCATCGCATGAGTCCAGCATTTGGAAACCGACGCGTGGTGACGCGGTTGCAATTCCGGCCGAACCCCATCAAACGCCGCCGACGCTCAGTTGGCATCGAAGCAGCTGCTGGCGAACAACCGTTACGCCATATTGGAAAATGGCGTTGAACCAAAGGTGGAAAGGAAGAAGAAACGTTCCGTTCTTCGTGAAGGGATTCCCGGACGGCTTTTGGGAGACTATAGACTTTTATATTGGTAAAGGCCTCCAAATTACCATTCGCTTGTGCACGGAGGGCTTCAAGCTGATGATCCCGGCGATGAAACACTACAAGGAGGTTCAAGCCATGCCGGTGCTGCGTGACCTTCCGGACATGGATACCGACACAGTGTCGAATGAATTGAAGGCGAACGGCCTCAAACTGGTGCAAATGTTCAAGATGGATCGTTATGGCATGGCGCCACTCATAAGTATCGTGATCAGCTGTATCTGGTCCACCTTGAGAAGAATTCAACGTGCATGAAGGATCTTCACAATGTTCGAGCCCTATTCCACATCGTGGTGAAATGGGAATTGTGCAAGTCAGTACATCGTGACGTAAAACAATGCACGAACTGTTTACTGGTCGGGCGTGGAGCGATGGAGCCACATGGCCAGTCGCTGCAACGAAAAACACAACTCCGGCGCTTGCGAGATGATGGAGGAAGCTGATCCCATATGTGCCAACTGTGAGGCAGCACACCGGGCCACAAACAAGAGCTTCCCGAAACGAGTGGAGTTCGTCGCAATCCGCACAAAGATTTCCACAAGCAACCAACCAGGCCACAGAAGAGTACCGGAAAACAACGGGCAAAACTTCCCTGCCATTGGTCAACGGCGGCCGAATCCAGTGCTTCCGCTACACCCACTCATCAACCGACTGGCTGCTGCTGCTGCATCGGTTCCGTTAGCCGCTGAGGTGCCCACCCAATTGTCAAACTCGAGCCGTCAAACGTATGCGGCAACCACTGCATCCCGCAGTACCTCCATGACTATCAAGGCGTCACGATGATGCACCACAACCGAACGAGAACAAAGATGCTCTGTTCACTGACGAAGCAACCCGAGCAAAGTCCAGCTTAAAAATGACAGCAAATTGAAATCAAGTTTTGATATCAACATCAAACTGAAATCATAATTTGATTTCAGTTTACGCAATTGACAAATTTGAAACCTAATTTTGTTTTCATTTGCTCTTCAAAAATATGTTGTTGCGGGTTTGTTTTCGTTGCCTTAGCATAACATTAAATTGAATACTTGTTTTTTTTATCAACAGGAAAAATGGATATCAAATTTAGTTTTCAGTTTGCTCTCACTGATAGCAGAGTTAGTTTTCAATGTGATGTCATAGGAAGATTTGTTTGCTCTCAATTTTGATATTTTAACCGCTAAAACGACCAAAACGACAGCAACCTGAGTAATCATTATCAGCGAAATCACAACATCAAATTTAGATTTCAATTTGATCTCAGACTTTGCTCGGGAACTGATCCCCATATTCATCCAGCCACACGTTTGCGTAGTTGCAAAACCCGTTACGACCAGATTTACACTCAGAGCCTTTCCGTCATCGAGTATGGCCTCTGAACTGTTGAAGCTAGTCAACTGGAATGCTTGCTCGCTCAAGAGCAAGAACATCGAGTTCGTTGAGTTTCTCAATCAACGAATCATCATTGACAACGACATTGTCATCATAATTGAAACCCACCCGAAGCCCGAAATTAACGTCTACCATCTCCAAACACTGCCTCAAACAAGTCAACATCAGGGACGGGTCAGCAGCAGAGCTGAGAAGAGATATTGTCAAGCTAATACGACGACGGGAAAACTTCATAATCGCTGGCGACCTGAACGCCAAACATGAAGCTTGGTGAACACTCCCTCCCGGTTGAGTCAGTCCAATCAGGTATATTAGCAACATGGCCCACATTTCGCAACCGGTTGTCTACCAAGAACGCAGCTCGGACCACTATCCGGTGGTGGCCGAAGTTGGTTCCTCGGTGAACCGATTCGAAGCTGCCCGGCGCAATAGCTGCGTCGACACAACCATCGACTACGATGTCCAACCGGAGACGTCCGAAGACGATGACCGGTGTCTGCATACCATCGAATAGGCGATTCCCTAGTCCGGTATCCAGACAGGTGAGTAACACTCTGAACATTGACAGCTCTACGAAAGACCTCATTAGACTCCGTAACAGTATTCGTAGGCAGTACCAGAGTACTGGTCTGCCTTACTTGAAGACCAATTGTTATCGATTAACAAAGATCGTTCAGGCCAGGATGGTGGATCATAGAAAAAGCGATTTTGCCAATAAGATCCACACACTTAGAAATAACTACTTTTACACGAGACGTAGCCCATATTGAACGTAAATCACGGAACGTAAACCATCATTTCATGTTAAAATTAAATGTTCTCAAACCGAAACATACGCAAGTCGACAAAGAGAACGTTTGATTGAATTGATTTTCTTGTTTCTTTCAACTGATTCTTATGTCAAAAAATCCACTTACATGTGTCGGTCTCCGGGAACCGACATTTTCATGGCATTTTCGAAGTGTGCATTCTCTCTCAGATTGTGCAAAGCCTGTCTGAAAGCTAACCAGAATCTTAAAAAATAAGCCCAGACCCATTCCACCACTGGTTCCACTGAATCATCCCAATGATTCAGTGGTTCATCTGATAACTCCTGTTGAGAAGGCTGCTGTGATTGGCCAACACTTCGTCAGGTCCCATAATCTCGGACAAAACATGATTAATTCACATGAGGCTGCAGAAAATACAGCCAACCTTCATTTGATTCCCAGCAACTTCCTCAAAGTTTCAGAAATTTAAGCTGACGAACTGTTGACCTATATCAAATCTTCCAAAAATATGAAGGCCCCAGGTTTCGATAACATCTTGAACATATAGCTCAAACATATGAGTTCTAGGTTCTATGATTACCTGGCACTGATTTTCAATCAGTGTCTAAGGCTTGGTTACTTCCCCATCGAGCGGGAAGTTAGCCAAAATCATTCCCACCGTAAACCTGGGAAGGATCCTTCCTCTCCTCCCAGCTACAGGCCTATCAGACTTCTCTCAGAGTTATCAAAGCTTCTTGAAAATGCGTTATACTGGCGTCTTCTAACATCTGCCGACGAAAATAATATCTTACTTGAAGAGTCAAGGAGCAGTTTGGTTTTTGACTAAGTTGGTCGACTACCCACCAACTGACTCAATATTAGTAAGCAATATTCTTAGATGGAACAAGCATGTATCTAAAACATCTGCCCTGGCATTGTTGGACGTTGAAACGGCGTTCGACAATGTCTGGCTTGATGAACTCGTGTTCAAATTTCAACGATACGGTCTTCGAATCTTCCTTGTGAAGATTATCTAAATTTACCTCTCACACAGGGCATTACAAGTCTCTCTCTCAATGACATCACTTCAGATGCTTTCAACATTGGCGTGAGCGTTCCGCAAGGAAGTATCCTTGGGCCCATCCTCTTCAACTTGTTTACCTCCAACATTACGGTTCTCCCAGACGGTGGAACGTTGTCTCTGGCAGATGACATATTCATCCTCTACAAGGGAAGGGTCATCGGAGCTCTTACTGCCAAACTTCAGAGAGGCTTGGATAACCTGCCTGAGTATTTCAACAACTGGAAGATCCGTATCAACGCGGCAAAGACCCAGGCTTCCACATCCCCAATCACCAAGACTTGTTCCGTCTGAAAATAATATGATCTGTTTGAACGGCTCAGTGGTGGAATGGTCCAAAGAGGTTGTGTACCTCGGACTAACACTAGACAGTAAGCTTCTTTTCATGGAGCACATTTACAAAACTGACTCCAAGTGCAACATCTTGATTAGATTACTACATCCGTTTATCTATGAAAGTCCACCTTATCCCTGAAAAATAAGCTTGCTGTCTATAGACAACTTATCCTACCTAGTTATTCAGTATGGTATGCCAATCTGAGAGAGTTGTTCCAAATGCCATCACCTTAAACTGCAAAGGATTCAGAACAAGATCCATAAGATGATCCTAAACAGTCCTCCGTGGACTCGAAACTCTGAGATCCACCTACTGGCTGGAATTCAGACATTAGAAGAACGTAGAGTATTCATTCTGGAAAGGTTTAGAGACACCTGTCTGAGATCAGATCATCGTTAGGTTAAGTTATACTCGCATATAGGCCGGTTACTACATTTTTCAATTTAAACAAAACACCCCCCTTCCCCCTCCAAGGAAAATCCTAGAAACTAATTGAAAAACGCAAATAGTAGATTTGAATATCCAATGATTATGAAGATCCAAATAGGCAAATAAATTGAAATGTTAATTCAATGTACAATCATAATCAATAGAAATAAATGTTCGTGTTCACTTGGCTGTCGACAGAAGTAGACCACACTCTGTGTCACGCGATCGTCTGTTTACTCGGCAGCAACTATTGTGTGGTCCTCCTCATTGTTCTTCATCAGCAGTTCTTTCGATCTATGCGTCGTCGACTTTGGAAAGCAACCGTTTAGTAAAGAGTGTATGAGTGTTAGCGCTCAACTTCTGAGCTGAACAGTTGCTTTTGTTTGCACGAGAAGTCGATCACAAGCTTTTCAATCGTTTTGCTTACGGCTATAGGCACCGCCGGGCCTATATTCACGCTACACATCGCCGCGATTAGTTACCGCTGCGATGAGCCGTCGCGAAAACACTTTTCGCATTGATTATGCGAACGTGCCGAAAAAACCATCCTACGACGATCTGCATATTCTTATTGCAGAACAACTCGGTCTAACCGAAGAACAAGTTTTGCGTATTCAATGCAGCAGAACCGCTAGTTGTGCCTTTGTGAAAGTGTGTGATCTTGAACTGGCCCAAAGAGTGGTTGAAGAACACGACAATCAGCATGAGATAGTGCTCGATGGGAAGACATACAAACTACCAATTCGTATGGAAGATGGTGCAGTGGAAGTGAAGCTGTACGACCTCACCGAGAATGTCGCAAAGCAACAAATCGAGGATTTTCTCAGTGCATATGGTGAAATACTGCACACCTATGAACAAACGTGGGACGGGAAATACAGATTCCCAGGGAAACCAACGGGATGTACGGAGGAGCAAAATCGTCAATAATGGATCACGCAAGCTACAATGTCTCCACCATCAACATCAACAACATCACCAATACGACCAAACTGAATGCCTTACGAACTTTCATCCGCACGATGGAACTAGATATCATCTTCCTACAGGAGGTAGAAAGTGAGCTACTCATGATACCAGGATACAACATTGTCTGTAACGTTGATCACTCGAAAAGAGGAACAGCAATTGCCCTAAAAGATCACATTCAGTTCTCTCACGTGGAGAAGAGCCTAGATGGTCGCTTAATTGCGCTTCGAGTCAATAATGTCACCCTTTGCAACGTATACGCATAATCCGGTACTGCGTTCCGAGCTGAAAGAGAACGTTTCTTTAATAATACGGCTGCATACTACCTACGTCACAACACCCAGAACACTATTCTAGCTAGCGATTTTAAATATGTCCTGCGACAGTGCGACGCTACGGGAAACAACGACAGCCCTGCGCTCAGAAGTACGATCCAACAACTACGACTTTGTGATGCATGGGTAGAACTCTGCCCGCGATCAGCTGGACACACGTATATCACATCCAACTCTACCTCCAGACTCGATTGTTTCTACGTGAATGGCGGGCTCCGTGATCAGCTACGAAACACAAATACACATGTGTGTGTTCGTTTTCTGACCTCCAAGCAGTTACTCTTCGGCTTTGCCTTCCTTTCTTTGGTAGAGCACCCGGGCATGGTTTCTGGTCTCTTCGGCCTCATCTTCTTACAACAGAAAATATAGAAGAATTTAGTTATCGTTGGCAATTTTGGACTCGCCAGCGACAAAACTTTACTACTTGGATGGCATGGTGGCTAGCATATGCTAAGCCCAAAATCAAAGGGTTTTATAGGTGGGCGTCAAAATTGCTTTCGAGGATTTTCACCGAAAACACCAACTACGGCAAGCGTACGAAGGTTTCTACGGGCAACCCGCTTCAATTGCCACTATTAACCACGTGAAGGGTCAAATGCTCGCACTGCAACGCAACTTTACGGCTATGTTTATACGGACCAACGAAACATTTAAAGCTGGTGAAGAAATCTCTACGTTTCATCTGGGAGAGAGAGCTAGGAAGCGAACTACTATAACACAGCTGCGAGGTGAAAGAGATGAAATACTCATCACGACGGGGGACATTGAACAACATCTCCTCCGTTACTACACCGACCTATACTCCGAAAGAGAAGCCGAGGGTCAAGACCAATATAACAGTTTTGGTTGCGAGAGAATAAATAATTCCCGAAAACAATGCAATCAACGAGCGTGTATGAGCGAGATCACCACCGCCGAGAGCATCACAGCAATCAAATCGAGCGCAGCTAATAAATCTCCCGGATCCGACGGAATTCCAAAAGAGTTTTACTTACGAACGTTTAACGTGATACACCGAGAGATCAATCTTGTTATCAACGAAGCCCTCTCTGGTCGTTTCCCACCTGAATTTGTAGATGGCGTTATTGTGTTGGTGAGAAAAAAAAAACAAGGGGATGATACAGCTCGTTCGTATAGGCCTATTTTGTTACTTAACTTCGACTACAAAATACTCTCTCGCATCCTCAAAGCCCGACTTGAAAACATCATGAAAACCCACAACGTGCAGAGTAACGGACAGAAATGCGCGAATTATCCACGCAACATTTTCCAAGCGACTCTCTCACTGAAAGATCGTCTAGCTCAGCTGATCCAACAAAAACATGTAGGTAAACTCATATCGTTCGACCTCGATCACGCTTTCGATAGAGTAAGGGTATCCTTTTTGTATCGGACCACTTGGCTTTAATCGTGAACTTGTGGAGCTACTCACTCGGATTGCAAGTCTCTCCTCATCGCGGCTGCTAGTCAACGGTCACCTCTCACCGTCCTTTGAAATCAAACGATCTGTTCGACAAGGTTGTCCACTGAGCATGCATCTTTTCGTTCTCTACCTGTATCCGCTGGTGAGTAAACTTGAAACTATATGTGGAGATGATCTACACTGAACGAATTTGACATATTCCTGTTATGTGGAAGTCTAATAAATTTGCGCTATAATATAATCCATTGAAAATGATATGATTGAAAATGTGTCAGGTAAATTCTATATGAATATCTGATACATTTACAATGCTGATAATTTGGTAACTTTTATATGATCGTCATATGATAAATGAAAATCGATTAAATTATAATAATTAACTGAAATGGATTTGAAACCCATAAGCATAAGCTATACTTTTCACCACAATATAATATATGTGTCATAAATCAATCGAAGTAAAGTTTATGTGAAAATAACATGAAATTTACTTCTTCTTTTGACACATATATTTAATCGATTTCTAAAAATAAATTCGAAAAATAAACACCAGGCAGTGGGAGCTTTCACAGTTGTGCCTTTTTTTTATTGTAGCTGATTTGGGATTCGATCAAGATCTGTTGAGGTGTGATGCTTTCGGTGTCTGTGCTCGATTCCACTGGGCCACGGCTGACTTCAAGATTGAGCTCGTTCAAATAGCATGAAGTAAGAACAGCTCTCCCGACATGGAATGTAATGCAACTTTATGCTCGTTTTGCTAGAGTGAAGACAAATAGCACTGACAAATTTATGTTCCGTTTCGGTGGTGTGGTTTGTTCAAATCTTTCTTAATGCACCTGTGTGCAATAAATCAACGACTAAATTATATGATTTGATAGAACTGGCTCATGAAGTTCGAGTACTACTTAGGGCTGGAATCTGAATTAGCCGTGTAGAAGGCTTACAATTAGAATCATAGCAAAGTAAATATTACAGTAGAATCATTTTTTTTTTCAATCTCAATACATTCTTTTCTGGAACCAATTATCATATGAATGAGTGTACGTTAACATCGTTGAAAATTGTTTCAATAATTTATTAAGAACAATCATGTAAGATGTATTTTATTTGGAGCGATATTCATCCCAGAAAAACATGCAAAAACAAATGCTTGCTGTTGGATTTCTTAAAAGGCATTTCTATATGATCTGTTTACAATCTTTAAACGTCAAAAATCAAAGCAAGCTATTACAATGAGATATACATGTTTTCCTATACTGCAAAGTTAAATGACAGTCCAATAGTTTCTACATGTCTATTTACACGCGACATATCAACAAACGTCAAAAATCAGTAAAAGCAACTCCAATAAAATATACATGATTATCTTATAAGATATATATTTTAGTGAGCAATATTCATCATGAAAACAGGTATATTTTACTGAATTTTCTCATAGTGCAAACTTATATGATTTTCCATTAGTTTCTAGATGTCTGTTCCCACCCAACAGTTTTTCACCATGAAATATATCAGACAATATTCATATACTTCTTATCTTCGCTAACCACGTTCGAAGCAAAGTATTATCAAGTACTAAGTATGTGAAATTACGATAGAAATCATTCCATATCGCAGTCATAGTTTGTAAGTGATAATCCAATGGAATCTATCAATCATCACATAGAATGAATAAATATGCTGACATTGCTATGTTATAAGATGGATCCAATAAACGGTACATGTCGATTTGTTTCAGTGTAGTTGTCGCGTATGCCGACGACATCACCGTCGTGTGTTCATCCGTTCGGAAAATAGAGATGACGAGGGAACTCTTCTCTCGTTTTGAACGTGTATCTGGCGCAAAACTTAACTGGCAAAAAACGAAGGCAATCGACGTTGGTTTCGTAGAAGGAGACCCTATACTAATTCCGTAACTACAGTCGTGGAGTACAGTTAAGGTACTTGGCATTACTTTTGTCAATTCCATACGACTAATGGCGAAGCATAACTGGGATGCAGCTGTGGGGAGTTTTGCCCATCAAATCAGAGTTTATTTAACACGTTGTCTTACTCTGCATCAAAAAGTCATCTTATGAACGTGTTTATCATGACGTCAAGGATTTGGTATCTCTCGTCTATTCTTCCTCCATACAGAGTGCATACAGCTAAAATTACGTCGGCGATGGGCAGATTTCTATGGGGTGGAATTCCCACACGTATATCCAATGGAACAACTAACCCGCGACCGCGTGCACGGAGGTTTAAAACTTCAACTGCCAGCTATGAAATGTAAAGCGCTGCTGTTAAATCGGCATCTTTTGGAGATAGAGTCCCTGCCTTTCTCAAAACTCTCATCTTTCCCGTAAATCGTGCTCAGATCTGCATGACTGCTGATCTTCCGGATGTTAAACTGCTTTGTCAACAACACCGGCAACTAGCTCCTCAAATTCTGCAGAACCCATCCGTAGGAAAACTGGCGCAGGATCTGGTCAATTCTTCACTGGCGGAATTTATCGGCGTCAGAAAAAAGCAGTTTAAATCTTTTAGTGAATGGAAAAGGCAACTACCGTAAACTTCTACACACGATCCGTCACGCAGATGGTGAAAACTGCACACACTGTAACGCATCGATAGAGACACTACAACACAAATACAGCGAATGTGTTAGGGTCACTACTGCATGGACGTTAATGAACTCCTACGACCGTCACTGGATAACATTGAGAAAAACCATAGAATGTTATTATTAAAATTGTTCATAAACTTTATCACTTTTGTTAATAACGCTAAAGGGCCACCCACATTAGATCCGTTTGCGTTGCGTTGACGTAAATTTGACAGTTAGACAATAGATTTAGCTGTCACTTTGCCACAACGCGTCCGATCCGGATCTAATGTGCGTGGGCCTCAACACTATAGAAGATATATATGCTCTTGAACTCTATCTTAATATAAATGTAGATTGTTAATAGTTTAAAACCAAATTTGATACAAACCACAACATCAATAAATCTTACAAAAAAAAAAAAGTGCTGACCACGTTTTGCGTCCATTGCTGCAATGGAAGCGCTCTGCCTCCCGTTGGCGATACGGCCATACAATGAAACCACTGGAAGCAGAACCCTTTCTGTTGGAGGAAGCTTATTAGATAGCGGATAAAGTGTTTATTTTCTTGTACCTTTTGACTATAGTGATAATCTGTTTTTTTTAACAGTGAACAAGAATCAAAGCCTTATCGAATAAATTAATGAACAATAAGCAATAAATGTAATTTTACACTACTACATTCGAAGTGTTTTAAAAGGATATGGCTCTATTTGTTGTCTGTGGAATTGATTTATAGATTATTTGACAAGCGGCACCGGTGGTGTAGTGGTAAGCGTGATTGCCACTCACCCCAGCAGGCCTGGGTTCAATCCCAGTTGGCACCACCGGGATGTTCTGAGGCATAACATTTCTGATCACGGCTGTAGGGAAGTAAAGCCGTTCCCGAGCAAAGCTGAACATCAAATTGAAATCAAAATTTGCTGTTATGATGTAACTTATTTTGAATACTCCAGTTGATCTCATTTTGGTTGACTTAACGGTTAACACAGCAAAAATGAGAACAAAATTTTACACTGTTGAAGCAAACGGAAAACTAATCCTGCTTTCAATGAAATCAATTTGATTACTGATTTTGCATTCATAATATTTAACTGAATACGGGCCTAGAGTAAATGGTTACCATTTATGTTTCTCAAGCTGAAAGACTTAGGCTCCAATCTCACCGCGGGCAAGTCACGAATGACCTAAAATGTGTTAAACAAATCAGATAAACGATAATCATTAGTTCAACGACAGACGAATTTCAATTAAATTTTAAACAAGACGTAAACAACAGAACTTCAAGTTAAGTTGCTTTCATTTAAAACGTCTTGACTGCTAATTAAAGCACAATATGATATCAGACTTATGTCGCAACATTTGAAATCAAAATGAGTTTTCATTATGATAGGAACTGCACACTTTAATATCGATTTGCTTTCATTTTGTTAACCGACTTTGCTCGGGTTGTTCCCGGGTACATGAGCTAAGGGCTACCCACATTAGATCCGTTTGCGTTGTTTTGACGTAAATTTGACAGTTAGACATTAGATTTAGCTGTCACTTTGCCGCAACGCGTCCGATCCGGATCTAATGTGCGTGGGCCTTTAATGGGTCGATAAGTAGGGCCCAGGTGTGGAAGTTGCCTCCCTGGCGTCGGTAAGATTGGTGCTCAGCACGGAAAACAAGATCGACGGAAAACAAATCAAGGGAAAAAAAGGTTTTTTTGACTTAAATGTCCTATGTTAATTAACTAATGGA
Source organism: Ochlerotatus camptorhynchus (assembly GCF_037179485.1). Classification (NCBI taxonomy): domain Eukaryota; kingdom Metazoa; phylum Arthropoda; class Insecta; order Diptera; family Culicidae; genus Ochlerotatus; species Ochlerotatus camptorhynchus. The sequence goes on from NW_027040576.1 coordinate 1,574,912, forward strand.
AAACAGATTATACGTGATTTTTGATCGATGATGAATGCAGAAGCTTGAAAAATTGGTTAATTATGCGATTTTTCATGGAACTCGAAGAGGAAAACATAAAACCGATTCGTCATCAACAATTATCAAAAATTCAAAATAAATTTAATTTGAAGCATTACTGTATTTCTGTACAATCAATACATTGTATATCGTCCTTGAGATAGAGTCACAAAACTGGTAAACAACTTAAGTCAAATTACGAACATCCAGCCAATAACATGTATTTATATGTAGCCTATGCCAGGTGCAAACTTTCCCCTAGTCCAATATTGTTCATATATATGCATCAACCTGCACAGCGAACACCACAGTGTATCATCCTAAGTTTTGCAGCCATGCACTGGGCGATTCTGCTACAACTTATCGAAAGCTTTGGCTGTATCGGTCCATCCATTCGCATCTCAACGGAACTGTGCGTTATAAACCCACTCGGTTCCAGTCCCCTTTGGTACGATGCACTGGACAAGATCCTCATCAAAACGAGCTGCCCTCAGGTGGTCATTTCGTCTGAATCCATCGTTTCGCTTTCTAAAATTTGCACGCTCATTTTGGTCCCACTGGCTAGGAAAAACGTGCGGAACACCACTGAAATATTGAGTCGAATGGTGCGATCGAAAAGTGTTGTTCGATTTTCGCCAGTTGTCTTTATTGGAACTAACGATAACCCAAGTTTCAGCATTGCCGCGTATCGATCATTGCTGCAGGGGTTCGGACTGGTTAAATCGATGTTGATCGAAGATTTGTCAGACAGTGAAACCATGTGTCAGTACAACTTTATAACGGATCAGTTTGAGGACGTTCGAGGAAGAAAGATGACAGATTTGCTTGAAGTTGATATTGTGGGGAATGTTCAGGGATATTTGCTCCGCAGTGATTTTTTACAAACCAATAATATGGACATAAGGAATGTGAGATGGTATTGGGAATCCTATTATTACCAAATGGTTGCCTTCGCAAGTCACGTGAACGCCACATTGGACTGGAATTGGACACCATTTCGTGGAAAAACAATCAAAGGGTATATCAAAAACCGATTCGACCTGTTATTGAAACGGCCTATTAAGAATGAAGTAAATGTTTTGAATGTAGTTCCAGAACATCGATTTGGAGGCATCTGCCTTCTTATACCGGAGCAATACATTGGACCGTACATCTTCTATCTTCACAAGCCGTTTGACTCAGCGCTGTGGATTATAATCGGTGCTGTGCTAGCTATTGGCTTTTTGAACAGATACATTTTTAAGTTGTCCATCAGGCTCAAAGCGATCGTCCCTCAGCGATGGTTGGAAGTCATAAAGCAAATGATAGTTTTAGCGGTATCATTACTGGAGTTCGTTCTGTGCGAAGCTTACCTTGTTAAAATGATATCTTTCATGTTGACAGTCAAACAGAAACCACACTTTCGGTCACTGGACGAGTTCAATCGATCTTCGATACCAATTTATATATTGGACAACCTGCCGGTGCACGACATAGTTCGTCAGTATTTTTCGGAGGATCGCCTTGTTTTTGACCCCAGCAATCGTGCAGCAAAATTTCCATTCAATCCAAAGTTTTCGTATCCGGTCCTCTGTGATACTGCCCATGAGACAATCGCGATGCCATGGAATCAAGATACGGTATCTAAAATGCTGAAATTTTACGTACTGAACGATCATATTCATCCGGATTTACGAGCGACGATCTTTTTGCCAAATAGTCCTTTTTTCATGAAGTACAAGCTAGTAGAAGGTTGGATCTTTGAAGCTGGATTGTGGAATGTTTGGGTTAGGGATTCGCAAAGGGATCCTTCCAGGTCATTGCAGCTTGATCATGACACATTGAGGTTCGAGGATTTGATTTCCTTGTGGTGGATTCTTTGCATAGGGGGAATAGTAAGCGGATTAATTTTCTTGTTTGAGTGTTTGACGTTCTATGGCATTGCCATACTGCACGGGAAAAAAAGAGTTCCCATATTCGTGAACCACAGCCGTGAACCATAGTTCACGGTGTATATTTGAGACAATTTTGTTCTGGATAGCTGGCCGTGATTTTTAGTTCACGGTCCGTTCCCGTTTTCGGGAACAGATTTTTTTCCGAGTGCATTCGAGAAAAATCAAACATTGCTTACATGTGCGCAAGCAGTGATATATGAAGTAAATCAATCCAATTGTTTTTTTTTTAGATGAGCTGTGTGTGTGATTTCAGAGTGTTTTTTAAAAGTTTGAATCTCTAAGAGTAACATGTTATGCATATTTTTTAGAATTTAATTGATTATCATCTATCGGTTCTAGTAAACCAACTATGTTGTCGATGGCAAAATATCACCCCAATTCAATAAATGACGCAACCATAATGCTTGAAACCAAAAAAAGAGTTATCATTAGCCCTCGTCATCATCCCTTTCCAGTTCAAATCCTGATCATCGCCATCGTAATCGCCGTTTCCGGTAATCATGTCCCGTTTCGAGAAAAGTTTAGCCTTCTCTGCGAAAAGTTTCTTCGGCGATTTCCCCCCTCCGATTCCCGGAACTTGAAGCATAGTAAATAGAGTAGAATATCCCCAGTTAAAAATAAACCGAAGTGACTCGCTTTCGTTAACAAACTACCGTCGTGGCATAGTGCAGTGTGCTGCGCACCACCACCGCCACCAGTGCCATGGACCGTTTGGGGCGGAGGAAAAGTTTCAACCAAGACGTCGTGTTTTTCTTTATCCTGATTACTTCTGTGTAGCAGTTGGAAAATAACAACCCAGCATTGTCGGCTGGCTCCGGTTGGAAGTGTAGCGAGGGAAACTTGAAGACATAATCGGAGGAAAACTATACGCTCGTTAGTTTTCCGCTGACTGCGGGGGTAATGGAGGACGAAGGCGGATGGTGGAACGGAAAACATTGAAAGAAATAGTATGGTGTAAGTGTTTTATATAGTTCCTGGAAACGGTTGGAATGAAAGAATGAAAAACCTGTAGTTGATCAGGCTGAGGCGAGAGCTCAGAAAAAGTTTTTTTGGACGGAGAAAAATCGTTCCCTAGCATTTCGTCGATTGGGTGGGGGAACTGATTATGGAGTTAAATTATTAACAGGGAAAAATTCGGTGTACGAAAATAGCAAATGATTACTTTTGCAACAGATGACGAAGTTTTGGCTTGAAAAACTTATTATTGATTAATATTGTTAGTGCGATCTGATGATTGCAATTTTGACTTATGCAAACGGTCAAATTCCAATTTATCAAAAGATTCAGTTCCAGTAAGTTTGATTATTGTATTTGATGAAATAAACGAATTGAGCCTTCCCGGACATGTTCTGGTGCCCCTGATATGATATGATCCTCCAGAAGAACAAAAAATTGGGTGACATATCAACGTGACATATTGAGTATCGACATATCTCGACAAGCATTGAACCTAATTGTTGCTAGCTGGGTCAGACCTGTAATTGACATCATATTCATGCAAAATGAAAAGTGGCAAAATGACAAAAACTAAATGTTCTCTAAACCACTCTTATTAGTCCACAAAAATAATAAAAAACGTTAAGGGTTATGTCCAAAGCACGGCAGCATTGTTGACGTAAAACTGCGAGATTATTTTTGCTACTCCATTCAATAACGCTTCGCTCCTTCTGGACAATTACAGCTCAGCCACTCTTTCTCAAATCAATCATGTTATTAAGCGGCGCTGGTGGTATAGTGGTAAGCGTGATTGCCTCTCACCCCCGCAGCCCCTGGGTTCAATCCCAGTCGGCACCGCCAGGATGTTCTGAGGCATAACATCTCTGATCACGTCTTCCTTCGGAAGGGAAGTAAAGCCGTTGATCCCCGGTTCATGAGCTGATGGGTCGATTAGTAGGGTCCAGGTGTGGGAGCTGCCTCCCTGATGATGTCCGTCATCTTGGATTCCAAAATGGCTGCGGACATCGAGTTTTGATATCCACACGTCCTCCTCATTCCAAAAATACTCATATTGTTGGGTAATCCATGGTATTTCTCAAACCGACGGCCACCATCTTGGATTCCAAAATGGCGTCTTGCATCGAGATCCGGCCTCTAAACGGTCCCCTGTTCTGGAAATATTCACATTGCACAGCAACATCATATATGGGTAGGCTTTCGTGACATAGCAAATTCAGGATATTCACATGTACACTAGCGCCACGTAGTGTGAGAGTTCTGAACTAATATGACCACCATCCAAAAGAACTTAATCACCTGAACAGCTTTGCTCAAGACAGTAACCTTCTATAAAGCCAGGATATCGAGATACATAATGTACAGGAAGTTCATGTGCACACTTGCGCCTCGTAGTGTGAGAGTTATAAACTAATATGGCCACCATCCGAAATGACTTGGTGACCTGTACAACTTTGCTCATGACAGCAACTTTCTACATGACCAGGATCACGAGGAATTCTATGTTGCATCCAAATTCTATATGATATAGCGCACGTCATAAGTAATATGAAAGTGCAGCGGCTCTAGTGGCGTAGTTCCCAATTAAACCTGAAACGAATGCACAGTGGTCCAGGATTGAAATTTAGCAAGACAAAAGTCCATAGTACTTTTTTTTTAGGATTTAGGCGTTTGGTGTCTTCAGTGAAGTCTTTCTTCTTAAAACTATTCTTTTTTGGTGCCTTCAAACATTAGGGTGATCCTTTAATTTTTCAAAATCCAAAAACTAACTTTCTTTTTTAAAAAAATAAAGACACACATTGTTGAAAGAAATTGTTGGTGAGTTAATTTCAAGCAACTTTGTTGAAAAAGGTTTTTTTGCATCTCTTACCGTTTTCATTTAAGAGATTTTTGTTCTGAACTGCGTTAGGGTGCACCCAAAAAAATCAGTTTTTCAGCTCTTACTGTTTTATTTCAAATTCTTCGAAAAAAAAAAACTGTTTTCAAAGAACTTTTAGAACTCGTCAAAATACAAAACTTTGTTAAAAAACTAAAATCTGTATCTCTCTATTATCAAAAGATATTGAAGATTTTCTATACAAAATAGGCCCTTTTCAAATGTCAACCACTCAAAATGGGGCAAACGTACAGACATTTTTTAGCCATCTTTTGAAAGGGCATACTTTAGTGTGGGAAAACTGGAGATACTTTTTTTTTATCTTAAGTTAAACTTATTTAAGTTCACTCACATTTGCAATTAAATTAGGTAATAACTCCTTCTAAAATAGAGGAAGAAACGATATTTTAAAAGAAAAACTTGTGTCTCGCTAAACTACAAAAGTATTTCTAATACTTTTTTTATGTAAAATTGTAAATTAACCGAAAACAGTCAAAAAATAGTTTTCAGAGGACCAACCAGGCGGCAAATTTTAATGTGTTAGTAATTCTAATCCTTTGCTTAGTGTACTTTTTTTTCCTTATTTCTCGTCTTGTTTTTCTTCTCCTTCTTCTCTCGTGTGAATGCAGGTTATTTATAATATAACACTATCAGTGCTCCAAAAGAGCGTTCCGATAATAAGCTTATGTTCTTCTTTCGTTATGCTCTGCAATCTGTTTCCTAATACCTATTTGGTTTTCTTCATTCTATACGCTGAATGACGTTGGAGCAAGGTCAAACTGGAAAGTGTTCAGATTAAATGCGGTCATATTAACGGTACATGCTTTTTTACGTGCGTTTCCAACGCAACGTATATCAACCCGAATATTGGTTTAGGTGCAATGTAACATTGACAGATTCTCTTCGTCGGCTTTCTCTATTGTTAATAACTTGGCTACAAAACCATTACTTGTCCTGTTTTTGGTTAGAGATGGTAGATAATAACTACTTTTATCGCACTGCGCGTTGTTAACAACTAAAAATGACTTAACATCGCTGTGGGGGTGCAAAGAGAAAATCGACGAAGAGAATCTTTCTATGTTACATTGGACCTAATGCAATGTTCGGGTTGAAACAACAGTTAAGGGGGTAGTACACTTTAAACGTCCAAAATGAAAGGCATTTTCTTTAATTTTTTTAAGCCATAACACACTCAGGGAGGGCAAATATGTTATAACCCATTTATTAGTCATCCTTCGAACTACAATTTGTATTTTTTTAACTCGATTGGCGTTTCCCCGTGGCCGGTGCACCAGGTCGCGCGGGCGTCCTCGCGTGGAAGTCGGAAAACGGCGTGGGAAAATACTCCTTTCCATGTGATCCTGGAACATAAATCGAACAAAAATCCTGATTAGTAATGAAATTTGGGTTAGAAATACGTATTCCGATTTTTTAAAATTAATTTTTTCAAAAGTTGTGGCCTTAGGAAAAAAAAGTCCATTTTTCACCCTAAAAATGCTTACAAAATCGTGGATTAAAAATCCATTTTTGACAAAATCGAAAATGTGGATACGTATTTCTAAGCAGAATTTAATTCTGAACAAGAAAACCTAGACAATATCCAAATTTGATGATAACTGGTTAGAGTTATTTCCCACGCCAGTTTGAAAAACCCCGTTTAGAGATAAACGCGTTTAAAGATAAAAATGCTCTCTCAGCGCGCCGGTACATGATTTAGGAAATCGCTTCGTAAAGCGGTAACGAATATTCTGGCGGACTTGGAGTCTTTTCTAAATTCAAGTATACATCCCAAAGAACATTTTAAGCTAAAATAAATGTTTTTTTTTTGAAAAATCAAAGTGTAGTCCCCCCTTAAATATTTGTCTGCTTATGTCAGTGGATTCAGCACGTGTTTAGCATAGCAGGCTGGTTAAAAAACACTAGGTTATTGTTATTTGTTCGCGAAAGTTCAATAGGCTTGTTAATATTGAAGATATATTTTTGAGGTTGCTTTTGACATCTGACCCCCAGGTTTCCCTTAGAAATAGAGCTTCACCAAATCAATCTACTTTTGAATTACCAGATAATGCAAAAGCGGATTAGATTAGTATTATTTTTAATTTTATTTAAATATTTTTTTTTTAGTTAATAAGGAATAAGAACACTTAGTTAGATAAGAAAAAAAAACATAACATACAAAAAAAATTCGAACGAATGCTGAACACGACGTATTCAAATGATAATCTCCTTTCAAACCTACTGAACAACTTTCTATATTACAAGAAGCTAAAAATTTTTCGGGCAGTCATTTCATAACCTTTTCTTGACTGTTTCCTGTTAATTGACAGTTTTACATAAAAAGGTATTAGAAAGACTTTTGCAGTTTAGCAAGACACACGTTTTTCTTTTAAAATATCGTTTCTTCCTCTATTTTAGAAGGAGTTATTACCAAATTTAATTGCAAAAGTTAGTGAACTTAAATAATTGTAACTTAAGATAAAGAAAAAACGTATCTCCAGTTTTCCCATATAATATACACTAAAGTATGACCTTTCAAAATATGGCTAAAAAATGTCTGTACGTTTGCTCCATTTTGAGTTATTAATATTTGAAAATGGCCTATTTTGTATAGAAGTTCTTCAAAATCTTTTGATAGTAAAGAGATGCAGATTTTATTTCTTAAGCAAAGTTGTGTATTTTGACAAGTTCTAAAAGTTCTTTAAACCTGTTTTTTCGAAATATTTGAAATAAAAAAGTAAGAGCTGAAAAACTGATTTTTTTGGGTGCACCCTAACGCAGTTCAGAACAAAAATCTTTATAATGAAAACGGTAAGAGATAAAAAAAAACTTTTTTTTAACAAAGCTGCTTGAAATTAACTCATCAACAACTTCTTTGAACAATGTTTGTCTTTATTTTTTTAAATAAGAAAGTTAGTTTTTGGATTTCAAAAAATTAAAGGATCACCCTAATGTTTGAAGGCACTAAAAGAAGGATAGTTTTAAGAAGAAAAACTTCACTCAAAACACCAAACTTCTAATCCTAAAACAAAAGTACTATGGACTTTTGTCTTGCTAAATAGAGTTAGATAATCCACCACAGCCCCTATTACTGAAAATCCCATTATTCGCCGATAGCCCAGCAAGGATTCCTGACTAATTCAAACTCATATTGTTGATTGCACGAATTTTTAGACTTCTGCGAGAAGATTTCAGTGACAGTTATGCTTGCGCACTCACTAATACTACTTAATCCTTATGACAGACAGTGCAGCAGCAAACCATCAAAACCAAAACAAAACAAAATAAAATTTCTCACGATCTGTCAAATCACAAGCCAACTAGACTATCCAAGACAAGGAGAGGAGGTCTGGCAATGTGCAGCTTGTTGTTTTTTCCTTCGCTCGCATTCGAATGGAACAGTGAGTTTGACGTCACACTTTTTGTTAAATGGTAACAGTAGGGGAATGAAAGAGACTATAAAATTAGCATTGCCCGATCTTTCTCTTTGACATAGCTAGGCTACGTTTGTGTGAGTAAGAGATAGGTGTACGCTGGGTGTGCAAAAATATTCAAGAAAATTTCTGCACAGTTGTCTAAGAAGGTGCAAAATGCGCAATAGAATTATCACAGACAAACAGACATAACACTCGCAAGTTGTTCATCGAACAAGCATTTAACGGACAATTTAAAAGTATCATAGTTGGTAGTACCGCCACCTGTGGCGCGCATAGTCAATTCCCTTGCGTTTGACGTTTACACACTACCGCCATCTGTTCAGTGTACTACCCACCACAGTGTACTCAACAGATGGCGGTAATGTTTTTGCGACGATGTTTTACATTGAGAAATATTCAATGTGTTATGTCTGTTTGTCTGTGGAATTATGATAAGTTAACTGCTATACAACCAAAACTTGTCATACAAAGGTAACATAATTTTTTGTAGAACATGTACATCCTCATTTGTAAAATCACTATCAGAACTGGTCCTATGACGAAAAAATGTGGAAACCCAGAAAAATAGGGAGGTTGAGGAGCATGGATGATGATGGATAATATTTCAAAAGGTCGTATCTGCATTGATCGATTTTTTAAGACTTTCTCTTATGATAACGCGCTATTATCGCCACATAGATTGATAAAAAGTGTTCTTATCTAACATCCAAAACGTCGAATACAACAGGGAAAGGTTTTTCAGCTGAGTGATTAACGAAAGAGAAAGTCGATGAAGGGAATCGATAAATGCATATAGGACCCATTGAAATGTTTATCTAGAAATCTAGATTGACTTTGGAATAGGTTATAAAGAGTGTCCCACATAAAATTGCATCATGGAATAAACGTTGTAGAAAATTACCTATGGGGTATTTTCTCTTGAACATTTGGGTAGAAGTAGTTTAGAGTGCATTGTTTACACTGCATTTTTATCGCTGTCAGTTTTTCGAAAGTGGAAAAAATGGCGTCACCCGAAAAGCAACGTCGCGAATTGATTTTGCGCAAGCACCTGGAGAAGCCTCAACTCTCTCATCGGGACATCGGAAAACAACTCGAAATCGTGCAGTCAACGGTGAGTCGTGTGATTAAACGGTACTACGAAACTCTGCGGTGGATGTTCTATTGGTGATCAGGATCACAAACGTTTCGTGAAAGCGGATAAGCGGAATCCCAACGCTTCGGTCAGGGATGTGGCCAAAAAGTTGAATCTGTCCAAGTCTTTCGTTCAGAGAACCAAGGACGGGGAGGGACTGCATAAGTACAAAGTGCAGAAGGCTCCAAATGTGACAACGGGGTCACTTTCGTACCTAAGGAAATGAATACCCCCCCCCCCAACAACGCCCGGGAACTAAGGCCCACTCAAAAATACTGGGCTATTATGAAGCAGGCACTAAGGAAGCATCCCAAGGAAGTCAAATCTGAGGAAGACATGAAGAAAAAGTGGGTTTCCGTACAGAAGAAGCTGCAGCCAGATGTTGTACAGAACCTTATGAATGGAGTTAAGCGTGAGGTGCCAGCGTATGGTTATGGTATTGAAGTTGAATGAAATCACTATGCCAAATGCTTACTACTGGGCTATATTTTATTGCCTGAAAGATTGAAAAGGATCGTTTAACTAGGTAATTTTCTACAGCGTATTTCAAAATGCAATTTGATGTGGGACACCCTTTATGTCCATGGTAGTCATTGGAAGTGCCCAGGACCTCACTGGTCTTGTTTTAGGAACCTCGGATGAAACTGAAACCAAGGCAAATAAAAACAAAACATGGGAACTAATTTTCTCAACATATAATCAAATCGAGATTGTCCTGTGATATTAATAGCCTAATTTATTTATCTAGATAATATCAAAATCGAGATTGTCCTGGGTAGCAAAGGTTCTTAACACCTGCCCGGTGAATCAATATGGGCTTTACATTAGAATGCAAAATGACTCACTCACAAAATGTTACATTTATAGCACACATTTACTAACTGAGGACGGGCTTGGCCCTACTGGTAAGCATCCATGCCTCTCACGGCAATGGTCACGAGTTCAAATTTCACGCCGGGACAAGTAACGAACGACCTAAAATGTGTTAAAGTGATTATAAATAAAAAAAAACTAACTATCCACAAAGTGACACTACAACACAGTAATTGTTAACTCAACGTCTCAGGACTGCATGTCTCAAATATTTAAATGCATTGAATCCAACATTACCAGCAATTGCAATCGCTATCAAAATAAAACCACACGCAGCTAACCATGCATCCTTCAAAACCCTCAACAGCATTTCCCGATGACTGCATCCGATCTCCAACAGAAACATCCCACAACCAAGTCCACCGCCAATCGGCAAAATCCACCAAATTGAAATCAAATCCTCAAACCGTAGAACCTTATTCTCGATCTCGTCCACTCGGACAATACTCCCGAGCAACATATCATGCCAATGGTTCCAAATGCCACCTTCAAACACTCGATCGTGAACCTCCTTGAAGCGAGCACCGAAAAGATTCAGGTGGAACAGCACATGAAAGATCGGAATCGAAGCGACTCGTTCCTGTAGAGTATAGAATGGGGTATCTTCTTCGCCCAGCCATGTTTTTATGATCTCTGGCGAGTTGACGACTGACTCAACGAAATCGCACGGTAACAGGTAGCTTTCGTTCGCGTGAATCTTGGTCAGTTGCGCCTTTGGACGGATGATCAATTGATTTCTGCCGAAGAGGTTTTTGAAGATACGAAAAGGTACGATGTCTGGCAAGGACACTGGAATGCTAAGTTGATTGACCTCCTCCAATGTACGCAGTTGGGGTTCATACCGAGTGCTTAAGACAAATGTGAGAAGCTCCGCTGAGTAGAGTTCACAGAGTATGAATTTGAGTATGAACAGGGATAGCAACATAAGACGTTCGATTCGGTTGACGTTGTTCGATGGAGATACTCCGAAGTAAAGATGACACAATATGGCGGGTCTTCCGAGAAAATGGCCCACGACCGATGCTGCCAGGTTGATTGTAAGTAAGGTGATCCAGAGTTGAGTACTGAATGGCTTCATCAGATGGTAAAAGTAGGGCTTAATCTCACGTTCAGGTACCATCAAACACAGTCCGTATCTATGGTGATCGGGAATGGATTCAACCTGGACATAAGGCATTGGGAGGTGCGAGACCAGGTGGACTTGGTTCTTTTTAATCCACTCAAATTGAGGTATGTAGTCTGGAGATCTGATCCAGCTTAAGGATGCATTGACGTGCAGAACGAAGGTGTTAATCAGGTTGAAATAAGGATTGATGAATGACTTGTTCTGAATGCTGAACTGTAGAGCTCGTACCGATTGTTCTACTTTGAACAATTGCTGGTGAAAATTCTTCAATTTGTGTTGATCCATCAATTTGAGAACATCAATTTGATTGTGTAGTTCAGCTACTTCACCAGTGAGCGCGTTAAAACCGTACATGGAAGCAGCCCATGTATCAGATGTCACAAATAGCACGGAGTTTACCACGTTAAAATTGGTTGCAAACATTTTATAAAAGGTCACATACATTTTTTGCATGTGCTCGTGTAAGGAATGGCCAACAAAAATAAAAACTGCAAATCGTTGACTCTGCCGATACTGTATCATGTGTTTCATGGAATAACCGATCTTGTGCATATCTGAATGCAAAAGTGTAACCAGTACTATTGAACAAAATCGTGGCGTAGCTGATTCCATATTTGGTTGAATGAACGTCATCGGGTGTTTATGGATGTTATTTGAAACGAAATGTTGAAAAAGTTTGTTCGATTTCAGTGCTTCCGGCACAGCATTGCTGATGCAAATCTCCGAATCTTCATTGAGAAACCACTCGGGAGTGATCCAAAGACCGTTCATTGGTACAAATATTCCAAAGAAAAGCTGCAAGTGCAGCAGCGTTCCAGGGAAACACATTTTCACTTGCGGTTGCAAACAAACTGAAAACCACGTCATCTAGCTATGAATATGAATCGCAGTAAATCAAAACAAGGCTGGTGTCGTTCACACTGCACATATCAGTAATTTACCCCGTTGGTAACTGTTATCTAAATACCACTTTCAACAAATCGCAATATGATGCAAATAGAAATCATAGAAATTGATTGCTATTCCAAATAAACACCTTAAACTGAACTGCTGCTTGCCCCGAATGATCCGTATATGGCTAATAAGTATATTAGTTCGACTGCTCAAACTATGTCTAAGTTGCTGGGTTTATACAAGGCCTTTGTTTGTATCAATTCAATTTCGAGAGAATTCAATCAGGTGGCATTCGGATAATAGAATTTTGGGCAATTTGAATGACCGATTAAAGGCGGTATTTATATCACGATGGAGATATCTATTCGATCAGCCCTATTCCAAACGGCTACTTGGTAAACAGCAATTATATAAAGCTTCATTTATGCGAAATATCCTTCATGCCAAACGACCATTATGCTAAACGTTCATTATGCGAAACGTTCCGCCCCCGTTCATTGGAGCGCCAAACCAATATCAGAATAGCAACGAAAAATGTGGCTCCAAACATAATTCCATGTCCACGAAAGCAGCAGCAAGCAGCGCCCTCGGTACTTCTTGTCGGCAGAAACCAATGTATTTTAAATTAGATTTTAATATTTTATCAAGCGAAACACAATAGAACGTGCGCACGTGTTCCTCGCCCTCGTCATCGTCGGCGTCTTTGGGGGTTTTGTTCACTGTTCCTGGAAGTGTAGCTTGGCCTGCTGGGAGACCCAACATGCTGAAGGTCATTTCAAGTTGCACAGGGCACTGACTGTGGGGTAAAATTGTTAATCGACAAATGCAAGAGATGTGGCTTTTCTTGATTGATTGTATAATTGAATTATCACTAAATTTTTAAAGATTATCATATCATATCATCTATGTCAAAGCAAATATGATTTATTTCATTGTGGACAATACGTCTCCCACTGATTCTGTCGTTCATTTGAACTGCTGAATGCAGGAAAGTAGCTCAATCCTCTCGCAAATGGCCGTCAACTCCGTTGTGCAGTGGCCGTCGTTCCAGGTCCAAAAGAATTCCTCCTCTGTCCAGTAGTGCAGCACGACACAATGTTCATCGTCTTTGTTTGGCTCACCGCTCTTCCACTTGGCAAAGTTAACCCGCTCACCGGTGCCGTGCCAAATGAACGTACCCTTTAGACCCAAATCACTTGCTCCGAGCCAGCCTCCGAAGTAGGCCTGCGGATCAGTTTGGGTGGCTTTGGCTTCCCGAACAACTACCTCGTGTTTCAAGGGAGAATCGATGATGGCCAGCCGCATTCCCATCTGATGGCAGTACTCGTTTGCTTGGAACCAGTTTTTCTGTGCAAAACAACGAAACACAAAGCATGAATGTAGTTCTATTGACACTTCTCAGTAACTTACCTTATAAGCCGAAAAATGGAACTGATTCTCAGCCGATGAACAGTGCAGTTGAGAGAAAAGCGGAAGCAAAATCAAGAGCAAGGTATTTGAATTCGTCAACATCGTGACACACTTAGTCAATCGAGTTTAAAGCAGCGAGCAGTGCACTATGTGTGTGCTCCAAGCGAGTCTATCGAAGAATGATCCGATGAGGCGGGAATTTTGATGTTTAGTGAAATCTAAACAAAACAAGTTTTTGTTTGTTTGTGGGGATTTTCAAATGCGATCAACTCAAGATTGTGGCATTGAAGCATCACAACTACAACAATCGTTATCATATTCAACAGAGCTTGACTTAATGGTCTTCCGATTGCCGTGCCTGCAGAGTACGGTGGGATTTTAAGGCTCAATATACTTTTGAGCATTTTAGGAAATTTCAAACACAATTTTTGGACGAACCGCTTTCTGTTGCTAAAACCTGTTGCCATTGCATTCTTCATGCCATTTAACATAAGATGCCGGCAGCTTTTCGCAATCTGATTTGATGCACCTAAATAAACTGGATTTGAATATTCGAAAATATACCAAAGTAAATTGCACCTTAACACTCAAGCACTGACGCTGTGACACTTTGTACAACACATGTGGACTTTCCGTTACAATTGAAGTCACCTATCGAAAACAACGTGTATTCCACGAGGAAACGGTTTTAACCAAAATAACATAATTTGTGTTTACTGTAATACCCTAAATAGCGCGTTAAAGTAGGACATTGTAAATCAAATCCGCGTAACTGGAACACGTGATATGTTGGGATGGTGATCCTGGCCATATATAAGCTTACTGTCTTCTGCAAAGTTGCTTAATAAGTCAACGCCTTTTGATTGATGGACAGAAGTTCTGAATTATCTCAGTACGCGGCGCTAGTGTGCAAGTGAACTTGTTAAATATGCTTTATCTTGGGATCCTGGCTGGTGTTTCCATATTCTGGCCATTTTTGGCTACCCAGTAATCGGGAAACAGTTGGTGGCACTTCCCGGAAATTCTTGGGAATTTGTAAATATTTCCATCCGGTGATGAACCGTTAAGTCAAGGCTTTTGTTACACATATGGCGCTGAATTATAAAAATCACCGTAAAGAAATTTGGAGAACTGGGAATAATACGCTTTTGATGCATATGTATTCAGGTCAAAAAAAGTTGACGAGAACCTAAAGAAATCATTCATGGACTTTGTCGTTCACTTTTGTCCTGGAAGTTATTGTTAAACAAGAAACAATTAAATAAAAAAGGAATTTTGCAATACATTTTTAAGCGCTTTACTAATAGTCCCCAGAGGACCAAAAAAATCAAATTTGAGAGAGAAAATTCTTTATCACGAGCAGTCACTTTCAATCGAAAATCGTCAAGCGACGATGAAGCTGTCAACCATCCCTTTCAATTGAAAGTCATTCTGTTTTCTCTTCGAGCAGATCCCCGTCAACCAGCGTTGCCAGATATACCGATTTATCGGTATTTATACCGATTTTCGAACTAGATACCGATATTCAGATAAGATTCCTCAGAATACCGATTTTTGAAATTGTATACAGGGAAGCTCCGTGAACATCAGGATAGATCAAATAATTTCAAGAAAATGCTGATATTTTAAAGGATTTCCGAGAAACTCAGCCAATATTCGACAAATTTAGGAAACGTAAGGGAAGTGACATGACCATTAGAACATTGTGAGAACATTTTATGGGAAATTCCGTGCTTTTTAATGACAGTGCCGAGAACTAAAATTTTAAAAATTGAGAAGATCAGAGATCTTCAATGCTAATGATACAATAAATTCAAGAGAATTGTGAGAGCACTTAAAAAAATCGTAATCTTCAAGAAAGTCCAGATACCTTCAAAGATGATTATAGATATTCAGGTAGCCTCATTATAATCCGAGTATGTACTAGGAGGATGATCAGAGAACTCTAAAACAGCCCCATTAACTTCAAGAAAATTACAAGAACTTTTAAGGAATTGCGTGAAATTATGGAATATTCCTAAGTGCATTTCATATATGTTCCGAAAACTTCAGGGGCATTGCGGGGTCTTTGCTGGATCATTAGAACATCCCCCAGAAATCTCTTTCTTCCGGAATTATGTCCTTGTTTCCTTCGACAGTTCTTTAAGCGCTCTGGCTTCCGAATTTCTCCAGAAGTTTCTTGCAATCTACCTTAGGAAGTGTCTGCCAGCGTCTTCAGGACGTTTCTTCCGTCTTCTTCTGGAAGTGTGTCCATAAGCCATAGGTTTTCGACTTTTATTGGAAGGTGTTTCCGAGCTTCTTCTGGTTTCCCCTAGAACTGGCTACTTCTGGAATTTACTCCCATTTTCCGAAACTTTTATGGCTTCCTTTGGATTTTGTTTATGGTTTCTTTGAATATTCACTAGAAGTTTCTCAATTCTTGTCCTGGTAGTTTCCGGATGTTTCTCCAGCTTTTCTTAGAAGTTTCATCAAATTTCTTCCCGAAGAACTTCTTTCTTCTTTATCTAGATTTTCCTTCAGAAGCAGTCCAAAAGTTAAAATTTTCGCTTTCAAAAACAGCTCAGATATAAAATAAATTAAAATATTAAATACCGATGAATACAGATTTTTTTTTAAACTTTGATATCGATAAACTTTAAAACAATCTGGCAACGCTGCCGTCAACATCAACAGAACCACTTTCGATCAGTTTTTATGCACAGAGAAGAAAAAAAAATACCCTTATTTTAAGTTCTTTTTACTTAATTTTGGGTAATTTTGAGTTTTGCATCCCACTCTCACTTTTTGTTGTTGTCAAAAACGGAACGAGAGATTCGACTTTCTCATGACTATCGTCCAATAAGCTACTAGTGAGTTTTTTAGATATTCTCAAATTTGAGTAAATTGAACTTAATTTTGGGTAGAAAATACTCACGAGTAAATAATTATTTTTTCCGTAGTCAAATGCAAACTACTATAAGCGGTTTACAGAAAATTAGCTTATTGAACAGAACATGGGAGATGAGTGAAAAGAACTTTATTTTGGGTAATTTTTCGGTTCCGTGTGCTGTTTGTTTTGGCTTGACTCGTGTTCATTTCTTCTTTCAATGTCAAATGAACTTACTTTTGCATTGAAGCGAAACTGTTCGATCCAAATTCGCACAGTTTTTATGACTTTTGTTGATTGTTCACTCGGTTCTTTTAAGCGTGTGCGCATAGATATGTGCACGTGGATGTTAAATTTATCATTGTCGGGTGGTTTGTTTACCCATCGATATGGGTATTTTTTGAATCGGGGTGACGCCTAGAGACCGAAAATTAATATGCGACGGCATTTTGAAATCCAAGATGGTGGCTTCCAGTTAAAAAAAAGGTGGTAAATGCTGTTAAATACTTATCAATAAAGGTATTTTTGGAATTGGGATGATGTCTAGAGGATGAAAATCGATATCCGATGCCATTTTGAAATCGAAGACGGTGGCTTCCGATTTACGAAAAAATGGAAATACATTCAAATACACATCAATATTGGTATTTTTGTAATCGGTATGAAGTCTAAAGATCGAAAATTGATATACGACGCCATCTAGAAATCCATGATAACCGATTTCAGATTAAGTGGGAAACACTGTCAAATACCCATCAATATAGGTATTTTTTGGAATGGGAATGGCGTCTAGAGGCCGGAAATCGGTATCCGACGCCATTTTAAAATTCAATATGGCGGCTTCCTATTTCAGAAAACATGGGAAATGCTGATGCCGTCCCATTAATATGGGTATTTTTGGAATCGGGGTAACGTCTGGAGATTTGAAATTAATATCCGACGCCATTTTTAAATCCATTATGGCGGCTTCCGGTTTGACAAAAAGTTGTAAATTCAATCAAATACTCATTCAAACGGTTTTTTTTAGAATCAGAAATCTAGAAGCCGGAAATCGACATCCGACGCCATTTTGTAATGCAAGACGGCGGCTTCCGATTTGCGGAAAAGTGTTAAATATCCTAAAATATGATTATTTTCAGAATGAGGATGAGACGTAGATGCCGAAAATTGATGTCACGCCGTCTTTAAATCCAAGATTGCGGTTTTGGCTCAGAAAAACTGTGAAATACTGTCTAATACCGATCATTGTGGGTTTTTTTTTAATCTGGCTGACATCTAGAAGCCAGAAATCGATGTCCGACGCCAGCTTGAAATTTAAAATGGAGGCTTCCGATTTCAGCAGAAGTATCAAACAGCTTACAAATGGCATCGAATATCGATTTTCAGCATCTACGCGTCGTTCTCGTTCCGAAAATACCCAGATCTTAGGGTATTTGACACTTTTGTGAAACCCGATGACCGCCATATTGGATTCCAAAATGGCATCGGATATCGATTTTCATATTGTAGGGTATTTGACACTTTCTGAACCCTAATGGCCACCATATTGGATTCCAAAATAGCGTCGGATATCGATTTTCGGCATCTACGCGTACCCTGTTCCGAAATAACCATATTGTAGGGTATATGACACGTTTTACGAAACATGATGGCCACCATCTTGAATTCGAAAATGGCGTCGAATATCGATTTTCGGCATCTACGCGTCGTCCCCGTTCCGAAAATAACCATATTGTAGGGTTTTTGAGACTTTCCCTGACCTCGATGGCTGCCATCTTGGACTCCAGAATGGTCTCGTTAATTTAATTTTCGTTTAAAAAAAATATATTTTTATTACATGTAATCCACGGCAACCAATATTGTGCGGATACTATATTTTGATACCTACGTCGTCAGGTCGTGACAAGTCGACTGAGCCCCGAACTGAAGTGAAAGTGGAAAAAAACGAAGGAAGCAGTTTTCGAGTCATTCATTGCGTCAATTGAAATAAGTCTTTGCTTCAAATGAAATGAACTGAAGCACTTGACGAACGAAACAAGTGATAGTCCAGTCATGTTTGAAAAGCGGAATGTTCACGATGACTTACACGAAAATTATATTGCTCGAAATACGAGTTCAATCTCTCAGCATGCCATGTATTTTGATGACACTCAATTTGTGATTTCCCTCTCACAGACTACAAAACAGAGAACCTGACACTGCAAAACATGTATGAATTTAGATTAACATCCGAAGACCCGCCTTTTTCACATATTCTGCACGATACTTTCTGCTCCACCCCTTTAATAATTAAAAAAAAAAAAAAAAACGACGGGAAATCCTGTCAGGAGCGGGGCATAGAAAGTAATTTTTGTGCCCTAGTAATCTGGATGCGCGTCCAAAAACTCCCATAAATTGCGTCATTCATGCATTAGACTATCGATGTTTCAAAATGTAGGTGTGGATATCTTACGTCCTAGGCTTACAACAAATGTAATGACTGTTCTTAAAGTGAAATGTAGCATGCAAATATGTTTTTCCAGAATAAATATTTTCGAATAAAACCTTCACGAGATGATCCAGCCACACCAAAGTGATTCCAATACACAAGCCTGGCAAAGATCCTATCAGTGCCAAAAGCTATCGCCCCATCAGCCTCTTGTCTTCCATCTCGAAGCTATTCGAAAAATTGATACTCAGCCGTCTGTTGGTGTTTTCGAATGATAATAACATCTTTCTCAAAAAGCAATTCAGGTTTAGGAAAGGCCCCTCTACCATCCACCAACTCGCAAGGGCTACTAACATCATCAAGCGGAACAAGTCCGTTTCCAATACATCTGCCATGGCATTGTTGGACGTCGAGAAGGCGTTCGACAATGTCTGACATGATGGTCTAGTGTACAAGCTGCATCGATACAACTTTCCACTCTACCTCGTGAAGATCATCAAAAACTACTTGTCGGGCAGATCATTCCAGGTCTACTTGAACAATGTCCCCTCTGATACGTTCAACGTTGATGCAGGGGTCCCTCAGGGTAGCCTGATTGGGCCTATACTATTCAACATTTTCACGTCAGACGTTCCTCCCCTGCCGGGTGGTGGTATCCTGTCTATGTTCGCAGATGACACCTCCATCATCTATAAGGGTCGAGTGATCCGTGCTCTGGCGAGTAAACTACAATCAGGCCTGGATGTTTTATCCGACTATTTTAAGAGCTGGAAGATTTGTATCAATGCAGCTAGAACACAAACCATTCTGTTTCCAGCTTGTTCCGCCTGCTAACGTCAAGATCCATCTTGATAGCACTCCCATTGAATGGTCGAGTGAAGTAGTCTACCTTGGTCTCACCCTCGAAAGCAAATTGCTATTCCGATCCCATGTGGACAAGACATCCACCAAGTGTAACATCTTGATCAGGTCGCTCTACCCTCTGTTAAACAGGAAGTCCACCCTGTCCCTCAAAAACAAGCTTGCTGTCCACAAGCAAATCATTCTGCCGGCTATTGAGTATGGTATGCCAATCTGGGAGAGTTGTGCTAAGTGCCACCACTTAAAGCTTCAGAGGATCCAAAACAAGATCCTCAGAATGATCCTTAACAGTCCACCGCGAACTCGTAATTCTGAGATTCACCACCTGGCCGGTCTTCGAACACTCGAGGAGCGAAAGACTTTCACACTGGAAAGGTTCAGAGTCGCCTGTCTGCGATCAAACCACCAGATCATTCGTGATTTGGCAACCTAGCTTAAGTAGTTAGGTGCTCAAGTAGGTAGGTTATCAAATTTTTAAATTCAAACCAAAACAATCCAACAAAGGGTATCCTGTAAATTAGCGCTAAACGCAATCATCACATTAGAATAACCAATTACAAGAACAAAGATGAAGAGCCAAAGGCTGGAAGAGTAGTACTTTTCTACTACTCTTCCAGCCAGCAGTACAGTTCGGTCTTTGCTCGCTCTGTCGAGTTGTTCGATAAACCTATAGTTTGTTACAAACGTTCGCAGATATATTGCACGTCGCGTCGTCAGTAGTGTCGGTCGCTTCGCGTGATGGGAAGACAGCGCTCCCGGAGCAGACTTCGTGACCAAGCGGAGAAGAAGAACAGTGGTGAGGGTAGCTCGGTACCTACCTCAAATAGGTACGCTACTCTTCCCACCGATGTTGGGAATAACAACCCAGTCCCGGTGAGGCGGACGAAAAAGAGGAAGAAGAATCAGGGACAGTCCGATGGTACGAGCGGACGCGACGATGTTACCGCGACGAACGCCAGCGACATCGGTGATTTCGGCGGCGCCGTCGAAACCGAGAATTCTGCCGGCCCGAGTGCGGCGAAAGTCAAGCTTCCTCCACTGGTGGTGAAGGTAGTGCCTCTCAAGACGCTCATTGGTGATTTCGCATCGCTGGGCATCGCAGCTGAGTACAAGATCAGCAGGATCGGCACTAAGGTGATGCTCCGGACGAAAGCGGAATACAAAATCACCGTCAAATTTCTGAAGGATTCCAAGACGGAATACTTCACGCACGACATCCCCGGTGAGAAGCCTTTCAAGGTAGTCATCAGGGGTCTACCGAATGTTGATCCCAAGGCGATCGAAGAAGAACTCAAGTACCGGTACAAGCTGGCCCCAACCACTGTCTTTCGGATGACGAGGAGAGACGAAAACGTTAAGACGTACCGGATTGTCTTTTCCTGGTGCACTTCCAGAACGGAACGGTGACGCTGAATACGCTGCACGCTATTCGCTCAATGTACTCCATTATCGTACGATGGGAGCCGTACCGTGGAGGCCATCGCGATGTGACCCAGTGCCAACGATGTCTGAACTTTGGACACGGCACTCGCAACTGCAACATCAAGCCACGCTGCAGCAACTGCGCTCACGAACAAGCCACTTCTGACTGCCCTGCGGATGGAGCCGTGGCGTTAAAATGCGCCAACTGTGGTGGTGCACATCAAGTGCTTTAAACGCGAGGACTTCAAACTCATCCGAAAACAGGCGGCAACTAATAACCAACTAGGACGCAAGAAGGACTAAGTCCCGGCATTACGGACGGAGGATTTCCCACCTCTTCGTGCTCCTCAGCAAAGGCAAGCGAATTCGCGGGTGCAATCCGCCCAAGCAACCTCTGGTGATTCTGCTGGCCAAAGCTCTCCATCCCCCCTGGATTCTGGAGACAACCAACAGCGCAAAACAACAACCCCGATATGTTCTCAGCGGATTAACTGATGGGAATTTTCGTCAACATATCCGGTGTTCTTCGTAAGTGCCGCAATAAGCCCGAACAGATCCAAGTGCTCGGTAAGTTCATCATCCAGTATGGCGTCTAAACCGCTAACTATCGTCACCTGGAATGCTCACTCTGTAAGAGCAAAAAAGATTTAACTTGCCGACTTCCTCCGCAAGCACAGCATCGACGTGGGCCTTCTAACCGAGACCCATCTAAAGTCCGGCGACAGCTTCTGGTTGCCTGACCACAACATTATCCGGCTTGATCGCACGAGCTCCAGGGGGGGGGGGGGTTGTGTTGCGGTCGTCGTCAAAATAGGAATAAAATACCACACTCTGTCCCATATCCGCACTTCTTTCATCGAGGCCCTTGGTGTGGAGGTGGAGTCGTCGACTGGATACGTCCAGTTCATCGCCGTCTACTGCCCTTGACAGTGTGCCGCCAACAGTGGATTAGCGGCTACATTCAAGAAGGACCTGTCCACCATCACCCGTACCGGCTCCCGCTTCGTAGTTGGAGGAGATCTAAATGCTCGCCATGAGGCCTGGCGGAACTACCAGCAGAACCAGAACGGTCGTCTGCTGTTCGACCAATCGCAGCATGGGCTGTACTCCGTTTGGTTTTCGAATGAGCCAACATTTATCTCACCGGCGGGCAACCCATCGACGCTAGACCTGTTCCTGTCAAATACCAGCTTGTCCAAGCCGGTAGCCTTGAATGAACTCAGCTCCGACCACGAACCGGTGGTGGCTGAACTGAGCTTCAACGTGGCCCCTGCTCCGAGTCTGCACAAGGACTACCACCGCGTAAACTGGGCCCAGTTTGGACGCGTGGTAGACAGACACATCATCGACAACCCGCCGCTTAACACCGTGGAGGACATTGACCGAGCGTTGAAGGAACTCCACCTAACCATAACCGTGGCTGACGAGGCGTGCGTCCAACGAGTTCCTGTGAGGGGTAAGTGTATTGCCATTGATTCGCACACCCAACTCTTGATTCGCCTGAGAAATGTTCGTAGACGCAAGTTTCAGAGGACTGGAGATCTGGGCAAAAATCGTGAAATGGCCGATCTGAATAGGCAGATTGTTTCCATAATGGACTCACTCTGAAATGAAAGTTTCGGGCGTGGTGTCCAGAATCTGGACGACCACTCCAGACCATTCTGGGAGGTAGCCAAGGTCCTGAAAACTCATCCCAAATCCGTTCCACCTCTCAGAGTTGAAAATGATGACGATCGGCTTTTAATCACCCCACAGGAGAAAGCAAATGCGATCGGCAAGCATGTCGCTTCATCGCATTTGCTTGGCTCGACTATCCAAAGTCCGCTCGACGATCAGGTTGCGCAATGCGTTCAAAACCTAGATGCCTCCCCTTGTGTCGTGCCTCCGGCGGATATGATTACAGTACAACAGATTTGCGCAGCGCTGCAATGCACCAAGAACATGAAGGCTCCCGGGTTTGACGGTATATTCAACTTGATTTTGAAGAGACTCAGCATGAAAGTGCAGTCTCTTCTAACCGCTATCTTCAACAGATGCAGACCAATCAGCCTCCTTTCAGCGCTGAGCACAATGTTCGACAAACTCATTCTCAATCGTTTGCTCAAGTTTGTCGAGGAAAATAACATTCTCCTTCCGGACCAGTTTGGGTTCAGAAAAGGGCACTCCACCAATCACCAGCTAGAACGGGTGATGAATAACATCCGAAGTAACAAAGCTGTATCTAAGTCCACAGCCATGGCCTTGTTAGACGTTGAAAAGGCGTTCGACAATGTTTGGCAACTTCCCATTACATCTGGTTAAAATCACCCGTAACTACCTTCAGCAAAGGTCGTTTAAGGTATCGTTGAATGGTTGTCTTTCAGACACGTTTTCCATCCCAGCAGGAGTCCCGCAAGGCAGTCTGCTGGGCCCCTTGCTTTACAGCATTTACACTTCCAGCATTCCTCCCCTCGGTGACGGTTGCGTGTTTTTCCTGTTCGTAGATGATACCGCAATAGCTGTTAAAGGAAGGATGCCTCGCGAAATAACGAACAAACTTCAACGATGCCTTAACGCCTTTGCTGATTATGTCACCACGTGGAAAATTAAAATCAATGCCTCCAAAACACAAACAATCATGTTCCTCCGTCGGCAATCGCCCAAACTAAAACCGGCTCCATCTTGTACTGTAATCATGGATGGCACAAGGGTTGAGTGGTTTGCCGAAGTAACCTATCTCGGGATTTTGTTCGATGAAAAGCTCCTCTTCCGTTCGCATGTAGAGAAAACTGTAGTCGAGTGTTCTACCTTGGTTAGGTGTCTGTATCCGCTGATTTGCCGCAGATCCCGCCTCTCAAGGATAAACAAGCTGGTCTACAAACAAATAATAGCACCTGCGATCCTCTACGCAGCTCCGTTGTGGGAATCATGTGCACAGACTCACTGGAACAAAATCCAGGTCGCTCAGAATAGAGTGCTGAAGATGGTTCTTGATCGTCCTTTCGACACTAGAATAACAAATTTACACGAAGAGGCAGGCATTGCCAAAATAGATTCCAGAATTAACGAAATTAAGACTAAATTCAAGAAATAAAGATCATTTAAAGTAAAAAAAAGGAAACCTTCCAGCCACAGTGCATTTGTGGAATCAAACTTTGTTCGCAAATTCAGCTAACATAAAATTTTCAAAAATATTTAAAAATCCTTATAAAGTGACCTCGTTACATAGTCTGGTCATGTGCTGAAACGTTACCAATTCTGTTCCCTTTTTTTTTGCAAATCTTTAATAAATCCTTACATTCCCGGTTGCAGGTAGATTTTGACACCGTCAATCCATGTTTATTGGAAAAGGTAAGATACCATTTCAGCAACATTGAGACATTTTCCATAATACTACCCATTATTGTTCAACATCTTGCACTAATCGATCACTGCCGAATCCATCAAAGCCGTTGTGTTATGACCATAATTAACAAACGAGAAAATGTGAAAAATTAGCAATTTGATTAACTTCGTTTATTAACCACCGTCCGTTCCTCTTTTCATATGCAATCCCTCATTCGCCTCATTCTTCCACATTTCGGAAGCTCCTTAGCGATTCCGCTTAATAACTGGTTACAGTCCTGCAATTTAGTGCAATTTACAATAACTTCTGGTGCACACATTTATCTCCTTCAACTGGGGTTGGTTCCTCCTTCTTCCACTAGTCGTTGTTATCAGTTCAAAATCCAGCTCTTACAAAGCGAACGCATCTTCGCCGAACAGCAACAGGTGATTTGGGACAGGTCGTGTAACATTTTTTCCTTCATGACGTTGTTCGACGCACCGAATAGTTGATTTATTGGCTTTATATGCTAATTTAATTACAGTTGACATATTTCAATTAAAAAAGCCATTTATTAATGACGAAAAGCCTCCATGTGCGTCTCTGACGAGTGCCCAAAAGGGAGCCAACATAAAATTTGATCAATGTTTGGTCACTTTTGGCAGGTTGTTAATGACGCTGTCCGTCCGCCACGACCCGCTATGGCCGGGTATTTTGCTCCAGAAATGGCAACACGAGGAGGATGGACGAAAAATTAATTTACAAATTGCCAAACGGCTGTCGTCGGAATTTCAATCAGCTGCACTCTGGTTGTGCCCCGAAAACATCACCAAAACAGGAGCTGCCGGCGAGGCGGATAGAAAACAAGTGCGTCTAATAATGGGAACGGGAAACACGGGTGGTAAATTTTCTTCCGTTGTTGTTGTCAGGAGGCATGTGTTTGGCGAGTAATGATACACTTTTGAAGGGAAGCAAGATACTATCTACTTGATTGCGGTTTACCTGTCGGTGGCCGAATGATAACGGCAAGTTGGAGCGTTTTCCGGGGCTCCTGTTTCACGCTGGGATTAATTTGAGAGTCTATCTGCATAGGATGTGTTCCTGCCCAAGACCAATCCGTTGCTTGGATTTGGTGGATAGTTTGAATTTTAATAGAGCAAAGATCCGACATGACATGTACTGATTTAGACATGTTGCGCAGGTTGAAAAACAGTTAGGGGTTGTGCTCGAGACACGACTACGATATTGGATTATGGGACGAGGGACTATGAGATTATTTTTGTAACAAAGTTAACCTAAAGTTCGCCTTCTTGAGCACCCACCTTTGCTTGAGAGTCCACCTTCTCATTGCATGGAATTGAGTAATGTGAAGGGAGCCATACAAAGGTAATTCTAAATAATCTTTCGACCAACGCACACATCTGTGCCCTTGTTTTTGTAAGGAAGTGAGATGAGTGCCTCTCTGGTTTTGTCGATCGAAGGTCCTGAATAGAACTGAGACTATCTGAGAAGAGGATGCAATGGTCTATGGGCATGTCGAAAATCATCCCCAATGCGAAGTTGATTGCTGCCAGTTCAGCAACATAAACGGAACAAGGTTCCTAAAGTTTCCGGAAGGCGGTTGAGTATTCATATAAGGGGGTAGTCCACTCTGGAAATTTCAAAAAAGCAAGTGACATCGTTCCAAAGTTATAGGCCGATTAGCGGACTCGTGTCCAGACGCTCTAAGCGCGCTCAGGTGAGCGCTCGGAGTTCCCGCCCGTTACCGGCGAAACGGCGTGTCTTAGTAGTTCCAACTGCTGCCGCGATTATCTCTAAATGATGCGTTTTCAAAACTGGCGGGCGCTGTATTTTAGAAACGGCTCATTCGATTTAAATGGCGATTGAATTTTGAAGTTAAGTACCTTTTTTCTAGTCTTGTACTTAGCCAATTTTTAAAAGAATCAAAAATGGATTTTTGGTGCAAGCTTTTATCTCCAATTTTAGGGTACAAAAACGGACTGTTTTTTTCAAAACATTGCCGAATTTTTATTTTTCAACCAAATCAAAAACGGCTACGTACAAGTCTGGGTCATCTATCAGAGAATAACCACAAAAAAATTCGTTGTTCCAGCTCCAGTGGTGTGACCGCCAGACGTCCCGCCCCGCGACAACTCAGACGGGAGGTCTCCTGGGGAGTATGTTCTCCAAAGCACGTATCTACTTTTGTAAACAAAGATTCAAACGTCAATTTGTCGAAACTCTTAGCTCTCCCACGTAACCTAACACCACTCCGAAGCAAGATTGCAAGTTTTAACAAGTTTTTAAAGCATTCTACAAGTCTAAGTCATGGTCTACTGAATCCTCATATATCCAAAATTGCTTCTCGGGCTATCATGTTGGTGGTGGTGTTAACTTGCGTGTGCGAGCTAAGAATTTGGACAAATTAACGTTTCAATCTTTGTTTACAATAGCAGATACGTCCTTTTGAAAAACTATCCTTGAACTATGCTATTGTGAACCACTAGTCCATCTTCGTAGTCTTAAATCCGCTTTGTGTTCAGTGCCGACAAGGTTAGTTTTTCACTCAAGTGTATTCATAAAAAAAAAAATCAACCACTTTCAAGAGCAGTGAAAGTGACTCCACCGACCACCATCACCCTTCGCTGCCATCATCGCCAGTCACTCCAAGGCTAGGTCAAGGAATTAATTGTTTTCTCAGCTTCTTGATTCTTTCTCGTCTCTGGAGGGCATCACGTCATTATCATTACCATCATCCAGAAGTTTTCCTTCTCTCGGCTCGTTCGTAGTTAGATATTCTCGCTCATCGCTTATTCCAAACCGAACGAAGCTGGCCGCCACTGTCAGCTGTGGAAGGCAGCACTTGCAGGAAAGACTACGCTGGAAAAGTGTTTTAATTTGTCGGTCTTGCGGACCCGGAAGCCTTACTATCGCTCCACTCTTCGCCATCGTCGTCGTTGTCGTGGACAGGCTGGGAAGATGGCAACGAAAGTTGAATCCCGCAAACAGCGCATTCCTTCCACATTCCTCCGCATCCTTGCTACAGATCCTTGTTCCTCGCAGTAAGTTAATGGTGAAAAGTGAGAGAAAATTAAATTAGGACATCCCGTGTTGGCGTAGCAGCGGTCTGACCGACTGGCAGCCTGTCCTTTTACGCGTGTTAACGTGGCTCGCCTTTGCCGTTGAGTGGCAGCCAACTAACTAGGTTAAATAAATACGGCTCTGGCGCTTGGTTGCGATGGAGGACGCGATCCGGGTTCCGTTAGAAAGTAGTATGGTTGACGGTGTTAACGGTTGAGAGGTCCGTAATTGACCTGCGGACAGGAGGCAAGTTGCGAGTTTCATGGGTGGTGCAACTTAGGAACTGGGCAATCGTCCATTCATTTTGTTGGAAATTTGTATGGATCGTGGACATTTACCAACCCCCCTTCCCTATTTTCTGTAGTATAGGGAGTCTCTAGTCATTTACTGGTAAAAGTTTTACCAACTATTTATCGACAAAATTGTAATGGAAAATATGTTTGTATGTTAGATTTGTCCATAATCCTAAGATAGACGGGTGATGAAACATAATGTGGATGTGACTATACAGGGAGCCGGCCAGCTTGAGCAGTCGGTACGTGATTCCATCGTGGCACAGGTCAAGTCAAGAAATGGAAACTTCGAAGCCGAAATCAAGTTCTTAGTCATGAACAAGGTAACAGCAAATCTTCCGGCGCACGACATCTCCATTGATGATTGGCAGATTCCCGAAGAATTAGCCCTTGCTGATCCTGGATTCAACAAGAGCCAGCGCATCGATATGGTTCTCGGGGCAAAACATTTTCAATCCTTCTTCCCCAGCGCCGTTCGCATTCATCTTGGTGAACATCGTCCGCTACTTGTGAAAAGCGTCTTCGGATAGGTGGTAACCGGTTCTGCACTAACACAGCCCAACCAATCGCCCACTCCATATTCTCTCTCGTACAGTATTCTGAACGTATCGACGATAGGCGTTGATCTGGGACTCTCCCATCATGGCTTCGAATTCAGGTTTTCGTGGCAGTCGAACCATGTAACGACCCTCATGCGGGTCGTCGTGGACTTGAAGAGAGATTCACAGTAGCGCTCCTCAACCGAATAACTGTCCTTCATTGACAGGTCCTCCGTTTTCCAAAAACGTTCGATACTCTCCTCTAACGTTACCGTCGAAACGTTCAGAATACTGTACGAGAGAGAATATGGAGTGGGCGATTGGTTGGGCTGTGTTAGTGCAGAACCGGTTACCACCTATCCGAAGACGCTTTTCACAAGTAGCGGACGATGTTCACCAAGATGAATGCGAACGGCGCTGGGGAAGAAGGATTGAAAATGTTTTGCCCCGAGAACCATATCGATGCGCTGGCTCTTGTTGAATCCAGGATCAGCAAGGGCTAATTTTTCGGGAATCTGCCAATCATCAATGGAGATGTCGTGCGCCGGAAGATTTGCTGTTACCTTGTTCATGACTAAGAACTTGATTTCGGCTTCGAAGTTTCCATTCCTTGACTTGACCTGTGCCACGATGGAATCACGTACCGACTGCTCAAGCTGGCCGGCTCCCTGTATAGTCACATCCACATTTGTTTTCTTCAGTCGTAGTTGACGGGCCATACGCTCACTGATGATGTCAGGCTGCGATCCGCTGTCCAAAAGTGCACGAACCAGATGACCCTGACCAAAGGCATCAACGACTCTCACCAGAGCTGTCAGAAGAAAGACGTTCTCCTTGGGATGTTGAATCGGAACGCTGACTTCACAATCTGGAACATTTTCGATGGCTGCGACCGCAGATTGAATAGGATTTCCCATCGAAGAAGTTGGACGATTTTGGTGAGCCTGTACCACAGCAGATGTACTCGGGACGGGTGCGTCAGAAGTGGCTCCCTGGGTTCCATCGCTAGTACCGGCATGCAAAAGAGAGTGGTGGCGTCGATTGCAATGTTTGCAGTTGAAGTCGGACGAACAATTTTTCGCTATGTGTTCTCCTTTCAAACAGTTGTGGCAAAGTCGCTTCTTCATAGCAAGTTGCTGACGTTGTGCCACCGAAAGACCAAGGAACTTTTGGCACCTGCTGATGTAATGCTCTTGCGAGCACACTGGACATTTGACCCCCGCTTTGGTAGTAGAAGCACACGAAGTAAGCCGAAACTGCTGCTGTCGTTTTGCCCCATGATGCGACGAACTTGGAACGGATGGAGGCGCATGGTGGTTGACTGAAATAGATTCCAGCACACGTACTCGTCGCTGCAGAAAGTCGATGAGGCACGGATAGTCCGGATTCTCCACGGTCGATGCGTGCACCTCCCACGCCTTGAGAGTGTCGTCATGTAGCCGAGTACAGAGCAGATGCTCAAGAATGCTGCTCCATTGACCGGTAGGTTCACCCATCTGCCTCAAGGTCTTCGTGTGGCGTTCGAACTCGTCCACCAAGGCGTGCAGTGTCGATGCTGTCTCCTTCTTCATGCGCTGAATATCGAAGAGTGCCTGCAAATGTCGCTTCTTCAAAAGATAATCGTTCGCATAGCGCTTTACCAAAGTATCCCAAGCCAAGTTGTAGTTCGCTGCACTGATTGCGATCGTTTCAATTAGCTGTGCAGCTTCCCCTTTCACTGCGGCTTTCAAGTAATGAAACTTCTGAATTTCTGGCACGTCGGGATTTGCGTGAATTAAAGCCAAGAACGTGTCATGGAAACCCAACCACTGCATATAGTCCCCATCGAACTCGGGGAGTGAAATTGTGGGCAGCTTTAACCCAGAGAGAGCGGAATTATGGCCAATAGGTTGAGGGATTCGAGCGTCATTAGAAAGAACAGGAAGTTTAGATGTTAGATCGGCTTTTATTGCGAACAGCCTCTCTTCAAAGGCAGTACGTACCTCCTCATGCATTCGCTTACCTTGTTCGTCCTGCTCGATGGACTCCAGCTCCGTCTGCACGTCCTCCAACCTAGCCCAAACGTTTTCTATGTGGTCCAGCCGAATCTGAACCTGCCTTGCGTCCCTCGCAGCATCGTGGGCCTCAAGAAATGCCTCAGCCCGACCCAGAGCAGCGAGAATACTCTCCCTCCGTGAAAGCAGCGCTTGGTTGTTGCTCCTGGGTTCTTCCATAGTGCAGCGACGAATCCAACTCCAACGGGATGTAGCCAAGAATGACGAGCACTAGTCAAAAAGAAGACCACGGTAGACCCGGAGAGTGACAGATATTTGCTTGGAAAGGTACTCACCTAGTCCAAGGCTTAGCGTGCCTTGATTTAATCAAAATCTTCAGGTATTCGACGAAACAGCCACCGAGATAAAAATCGATGCGATGAATACGCAACTGTATGCTTGATGCACGTGCGTACCGATGCAGAAAATGCGCGGCTTGGCTGAGGAATGCTCCAGAAGAAAGCCTCAATTATCCACCGAAGAACAGTAGCGGACCTGTATTGTGATCCACACAATGAAACAGCTCGAAGATGGCGCCGGATGGCCAACGTGGTGTGCCCCAATCAAGGATGGCGGCAATCGCGTTCTCGAACCTTCGAGACAGGTGCTGGAATCCGATTGAGCGAGCCTTCAAACAGCAATGGCGCGTTCAGCCGGTCTTCTATTGTTCCGGACTGGAATAATGGCGGTCCCGTAGTGTCCACCGGCCGTTTATCCTGGTCACGGCACCAAAAAATGTTCAAAATTACTCCTACGTTGTGTCTCACTTTTCTAATTGTGGCCACAGCACGGCCCAGTGTGCGCACAAGGAAGAAAGTGCATACGATGCACTTTAGAAGAGCAGAGATGCCAGTCCGTCACTGATACACACACTTGCAATTTTCGGTTGCACCAAACTAAGAACAAGAGTTCTTCCACACCTTTTATTTAACTACATAAATATTTAGTTTAAATTTTAGGTTTATTCACTTTGAGCTACTACTAAAGACTGACTGATCTGAATAAATGATGATGGGAGGAAATGATGATGATGACGAAAAAACCCGAATACAAGTAACCGAAGACATAAGGTTGCCAGTATAACTATATAATTTCGCCTGAACGGGCGAAAATGCGGTGCTGTATGGGCTCGCTACCAAAAACTTCACATTATGTTTCATCAACGTCGTCGATGCTCTCACAAGGGCGCTGGACGACACTGAAATCATTCTCATTTTTTATTAAACACCCGTTATTATTGATTGACACATAACTCCTTGATGAGACATGAATTTTAAAAACGAGGGATGTTCAGGTTTATTGGAAAATTTGAATGAAACTTAACGTGAAATAAAGCATCACTTTTTATTTCTCTAATTTGGTTTCACAAAAATCCTTTTTCGCGTGCATGGATTTTTGTTATCTTACTGCTAATTAGTCAGGAATAAATATATGTTGACTGTCAAATTATGATAACTTCCGAAAAATGATTTTATACAATGTTCGATTTATGTTTAGGAATCTCCCCTTCAACAACCCAAATAATGGTGGAACAAAAGAAGAATTTGTTTGGGCAATATGTACTACAATCAGTGCTGTGCTCGTAAAATTGGAGCTAAGTAGCCGCACCCAATATTTAACTGCGCCCTTAAAATATAGAGCTGCCAAAAATAACGATGCATCCGCCCCTGACGTTGATGACGTTGTTTCAAATAGTTTCTTATCTGGTTGATATAGTACGTTGTAATACATTTACACTTTATCGCTGCTGCATGATGAGCTGCACCGTAATCTACATGTGGCGAAGGTAGCATTTGCCACACAACATAAACCCAAGGGGCGGAAAATCGCTCTAATGTTTCTTGAACACCTACAAAGTCCCTTTATCCTTACTTCTTGAAATTATGATTCATTTCAAAAAGTTCCGTCAACATTTTCCTAACACCAGTATTTTTGTTTTCTTATTTATTTTATGCTTTCAAATCCCTAAATGGACACACTACGAAAAAGTTATGTAAATTTCAGTGCCCTGAGACCAACACATGCAAGCGGCCCTTTTGACATAAGAATCAGTTGAAAAGGACGAGAAAATCAATTCAATCAAACGTACTTTTCGTCGAGTTGCATATGTTCCAGTATCAGGACACTTAATTTTACATGACATGTTTGTTTACGTTCCATGATTTACGTCAAAGCTGAATTACGTCTCGCGTAAAAATAGTAATTTCGAAGTGTGTATGCTGTTTTTGAAATAATCATATTCCTCATATAATATGTGCGGAAAAAGGGAGGCTTGACATATGTGGTTAGTGATTAAAAATTCATTTAATTGTTTTGCATACCTTCTCTCACGACTCATGCCTATAATTTTAATAAAAATTTCAAACAAATCCTCTTAATAATTATTTGATCATCGGCTTAATAGGTATATCAACGTTATTTGCTCGGGATGTTTAGATTAACCAGCAAGCAACATTCGACCCACCGTTTTCGAATTATTTGAAATTATTGCAGCTCTCTTTTGATGGAACATAAACTCAAAGATTATAAATTTATTATGTTTCGGGTTTTTGCTCAATACTCCTATGCAACTAGCTAAAAAACTGAATCAGGCTTAGAAATAGCCCATGAATAAATTTCTTGGGCCATTGTTATATGATGGCCTTGTAAACTCGCTTTCACAGCGTTTCAATTCAATAGTCCTCCCAAAGCGTCACAAGGGCAATTTCCATAACAAGTTGCGAAAAAAAATCCGCTCGGCAGCAAATCCAAAATCTTTTTGCATGTTGAATAAATTAAGAGTGGTCATCTTATTTTTGTATTGGCTTTAGATAAAACCGAGAAAAAGTAAATCTGTTGTAAGCCTGGCAATTTACTTATTATGAAAGCTAGACAATCCGTAAGAAATAAACGAACTGCGAAATGATTATGTTTAGTGAAATCAGAAATTTTGACCCCACAATCAACCGTAAAAATCGGTCCAGCGGTTCAGATGTTATAATTTTTTAAGACAAAGCATTTTTGAAAATAAATAAATTTTTTCGGACCACCCCAACACGGAAATGGTGCCCCTAATGGCGGAATAAAAAATACCAGTCGGTTATTTTTCGATAAGGAAGAACTATACCAAGTGTCACGAAATTTCGAGACTCACTTTAATTTTTTGCTATGGAATTGCTGATATGCGATCCTATTGATTTGGCGGATGTTCCGTGTCCTCCAGCGTACCATCCAGTGAACACTCAGAGTCTTCGACCATCCTTTGTTATATTTGATATCGTTCTAGAGAAAATTCCTTAGATTACCTCAAACAAATGTATAATGCAAATCGTTCCACAAATGTTTAAGGTCTACTGGAGGATCCCTCACAGTCTATGAGACCATCTTATTTCTCAAAAAGCACCGTTTTGATACATTCAATTTTGTTGCAATATAAAATCACTTCATTCTCTAACCAAATATATAAAGCAATTAATGTAATGGATGTTCATGATTTTGTAAGAGACTATAAGGTTACAAACCAGAGTTTATGATACGCATCACAATTTTATTATATTCCGTTTTGGCTGCAGTGAACTAATTATTAGTCAAAAAAATTTATTGTTGTATTGAAATTATATAAATCGTGTTAAATTTAAATGTTCCCTCATTCCACGTTGAACCCTTCTGCACGGCGTGAGCACTGTCTTTTTTCTGCGCTGGTATTACATTTTAGTATGACGCAACTAGGAACTCAAAATCATCATACAAAGATACTGGACTTACGGCAAAATGTTGTGGAACACATCAGACAAAAACATGAAAAACTTTCGGGAGACTAGCAGTGGTTCTGACTGGATAAATATGAAGCTTTAGATAGAAAAAGGGCCGGCGCCGGTGGTGTAGAGGTAAGCGTGACTGCTTTCTAACACCCCGATGGGTCTGGGATCAATCTCAGCCGAGGTCGGTGGGATTTTTCTGAGGCATAAAAATCTCTGGTCACGTCTTCCTTCGGAAGGGAAGTAAAGCCGTTGGTCCCAGCCCATGTGTGTTGAATGGGTGCGATATCCTATGTAGGTGTGGAAGCTGCCTTCCTGCACATTCGATTGCCGTCAATGGATTGCAATCGATGTCTTTTTGTGATTGGCACTAGATTGCGGAACACAGACCGACGTTAAATAAAGGAAAGAAGAAGAAAAAGAAGAATAAGAAGAAGAAGAAGAAGAGAGAAAAAGTAGGGTTTTTGATCTAAGTTCTACTAAGATCTAGTACTACTAAGCACAACCCGCGCTTTACCTCTATTTTTTAACGGTTTTGAACAAAAAATGGAATATTTCTGTCACAGATGACTTCTAAATTTATTCAACTTTCCATACACCGTTGGATTTGATAAAGAGTAACAAATTGTTGAGATATTGTTTAAAATCTAATACTGCTTCTACGAGTTTCAATTTCGTCCAAACGCATTGAAACGCCATTAGATTTTCTTCGTCCTACGGATAAACGTAGAAAAAATGGAATTCGCTAGGAGCGCTTCTTTAGTTTTGAGAACAATGAGATATGAAATATTAATACAATGTGCTCTTAAAAGATTTATGTTGTAGCTAATGAACTAACGCATTGTAACAAACGTATTATTGATTTATGCACGGTGAAATCATTGATATTTTTGATCTTTTCTGATCGATAGAACGGAAATGGGCGATTACGACGAAGTAGCGTGGTTCCAAAAGAATCAACCAACGGCATCGATGAGCGATGGTGAGAGCTGTCCAATTATCCCTTACAAATTTAATATTAATATTAAACTCAATATATGGCAGGATTGAAAAGAATATTTTCGAACCTGGAAGTGTGAATTTAATACCAATATCCTTTTGATTACAGTGATGCATACATGCATGGCTTATTGTAAGTGAAAGTGACCTTGAAACGGCTCTCAACTTAGTGTTATAGATGCATTTACACAGTTATTAATTGAGGGGCTACTAAGCAAACCAATGCATAAAATTGTATGTTATGCGACACGCACAATGATAATATAAACCCAGGGAAGCGAAATATTTCCTCGTGTCTCCTAAATGTTAAGACTCATCCGATGGACTATCTGGTGGCCTCTCGGATACATTTACAGAAAAAAGTCATGGCCTGCTTTGATCACAATTACGAAGAAATCAATTTTACGGATGTTCTGGATCTTCCGGCGAACCACCTGGTGACCACTCGGAGCCAATGACCAGCTAACATTTTCAGACATCAGATATAAATGCAGAGAAAAATCAAAGCCTACTTGGTTCAAACTTACGAAGCAATAAATTTTACGGATGTTCCAGATCTTTCGGTAGGCCATTTGGTGTCTACTTAGAAGCAATGAATGGCTAATACATTTATCAAAATTGACCATTTACTACATTCCATATAGCATCAGAACAAATCAAGGCCTACTTTGATCAAATTTACGCAGCAATCAATTTAAAAGATGTTCAGGATCTATATATGAAGGAAAATCGTGAAGAGTATCGAAGGAAAAGCGTGAGGGGTATTGAGATGGCGGTTGAAATTTAATTTTTGAGATTTAAATGATTATATTAAGGTTTCCCTAATAAAAAATACCTTAAACGAATGATAGCTCAAATTATTGAACTATTCTACAAATGGTTTGAATGATACCCGCTAAGCCAAATCGACGAGCAAATGCATTGTTTACAAAAGCAGATACGCCCCTTCGAAAAATCAATCGAGATTTCATTCATGCAGGGTAGTTAGCATGAACCGCAGATTGCATAATTTTGCGCAACGCTCTGTACAATATCCGCTCCACTATGGTATATTTGGTTTCACTCTGTGTTATTAAAAAATGATTATTCATTATTGGTATGGTTTCTACTGAAACGATCAAAAAAGTATTCACTCAATTTAAAAGCCACTCGAAGTAGACACAAAATTGTGGACTGCTAAACCTGACAGACAAAATAACTTAGATGGACGTGCAACCAGATTTACTTTTATTCTCTCCGTGCGTCTCTTATAAATCATCGTCTCTGCATTTTACTACATTCCATATAGTTCCTACAGAGACAAATCAAGGCCTACTTTGATCAATTTTAGGGATGTTTCAAATCTTTCTGCGGTTCATCTGCTGACCACTCAAAGTCAATGACCAGCTGATATATCAGCAAACACCATTTTTTCACATCGCATATAAATTCAGAGATATATCAAGGCCTATTTTGGTAAAATTTACGAAGCAATACATTTTACGGAAGTTCCAGATCTTCCGGTGGGGCATCTGGTGGCCACTTAGAAGCAATGGCTGGCTAATATATCAAAAATCCTCATTTTACAATATTCCATATAGTATCAGAACAAATCAAGGCCTGCTTTGATCAAATTTTCACAGAAATCAAGTTTATAGATTTTACAAGAGACAATCAACTCTACACACTGTGCCGAAACACATCGTAGCACACTGATTGGCACGTTAGGGCACTCGATGTTTAGTATGAGATAGAAAATAATATAAAATGGCATCACTGCTTTGAGTTGACATGTTGACAAGCGTTGCTAAAATAGTAAACGTATGCTTACTTCAAATTAAAGGGGAAGTTTTTTTCAGATATTTTTTTTATATTTTCCAGTGAAAGTATCCTCAATCATAATAAAAGGTAGCACAATCTTAAGGATTGAGGTGTGCAGAGTTGAATACCCCTTGAGATTTTACGAAATTTCTGGTGGATCATCCTGTGGCGACTGGGAGGCAATGACCAGCTTATACAGGGTGCGTGACGAATTTTTGCAGTAAATGGCATATTTGAGAAAAAATACACCAGTTAGTTATTCTAGCAATGAATTTTGTGCGATTTATTTTCTTTCGCAACATATGGAAGTTGTAAGTAAATTTATTCAAAAAAATTGCCTTCCATTTCGACGACTGTAGTTAGACGCTTCCGGAAACTGCAGTACGTTTTAAAATGTTTCGATCCATAGATGACATCACTGCCTTGATTTTAGCTTTTAGCGACTTAAGTGTGGTGTGAGGGGTTCTATTGGTATCCCGTTGGATGACGCCCTATACAAAATAATCCAACGGATTGATATCGGGACTGCTTGGGGGCCAAATTTCTTCCTCCCAAATTTACGAAATATTTTCCGTAAGCAATTTCTGTGCTTTATTAGCAGTATGAGCAGGTGCTCCGTCTTATCACTTTCCCAAGCCTTTTTTAATATTATACACTGTTCTTTCAGACACACATTTACCAACCGAATTATTTCTTTCATGCATACTCCGGCGCGCAACAAAGCGACAACGGCTGACAGATTGCTCTCTTGTTTCGACATCTTTACGTTTACTCAACATTGTTTGTTTAAATCTTACACCTAACAGTATAAGCTATCTAGTGCTGCCAAATATATCTAAATCATGATGCACCAGCATGAGAAATTACTATTTGAAATTTACTGCAAAAATTCGTCACGCACCCTGTATGTAAACATCACAATTATACTGCATTATAGCTGCAGAAAAAAAAACAAGCCCTACTTTGATCACATTTACGCAGCAATCAATTTTACGATGTTCGATTCATAGCCGGTCTTCAGCCAAGATGTTCGCAATACTCCAGAGGTTCTACATTTTGTACACAAAGAAAATCGACCAACTACAGCGCCACCTAGAGCCGCGAATGTGGAAATGACTCGTTCTTCCATGCATGTTGTCGATTTTCCCCATACACACTTCAAGCCCTTTGAGCGAGGTATTCCCGTGAACCAAATGATTTCAAATTTTGGCAAGGTGTTTCTGATCTCCCAAACCACCATTCCAGGGGGTAGTGTTTGAAATCCCAGAATTTACCTATTTTGAAACACTCTAGTAAACAAGTAAAGTGATTCTTCGAGAAAACGGACGGTACTTCATCCGGGATCCCGTTCAGTACGTGATTGTAGACGACAAACTAGTAGATTCAGCAAACGGCTAGTCAAAAATGGCTTGAAAAAGGTTTTATTGTAGTTTAAATACGGGATACAAATGGTTTTCAATACGTTCGTCATAAAACCTTTTTGCAGTAAATTAATCTTGAAGAGCTTCGAAAATTTACCCTTCAGAACGTTCTCTAGGATGAGCCAACTAGACAGATTCTAGTCCTAATGCGGTTTTGGTGAATGCATCATTGGTAAAGTAGTTTTAATGAATGTTGTTTTATAGTAGCTTTGTATTACTTAATAAAACTTAAAATGTTACTTGGGGTGCTTCCACAATCTCCGTGGATTGTACTTGAAGTCGCACTGCAGGTTCTGCTGCTAGTGGGAAAAGCTTTCCAGTGTTTTTATCTTGTAATAAAACTTGGAAGCAGGGGTGCAAGTCATTTTGATTGATTCTCTTCATCAACTTTCTCTTTGAAAAAAAAAATACTACAAATTTGATACGCTTACAAATAAAAACAGAAAGAGTTGAGATAATTGATGATTGATCAATTAAAAGAACTAAATGCTCTTCACATTTGTTCCGTCCCCTAGTGGTCCTACGTCAAGCTTCCGTTCGTGCCCCTAGGCACAGACCCTTCTACTTGTGAAAGTTTAAAACTGTTTTGCTATAAAATGAAATCTTTCCTTTTCTGCAACTATAATTTTAATACTAAATCACATTTCAGATATCCATTTCAAGAGCAATTTTTCCTTACGTCAAAAGTAGCAAAGGTAAACAAAGTCGAGCTATCTGTATCAATCGATGCTCCAGCTATTACACTTTATACTGTCCGAATAAAGGATCACATGTCATTTTTAAATTTATTTAGCAGTCAAATTGCTTTTTGACGTAATCACTTTCCGATCAAAAGATTTTTCGATGTTACTTAAGTCACCCGATTTCTATGGAGATGCCGTTTGTCTTACGGAGCAGTGCAGAGAAACCCGTGAAAAGTGTACGTTCGTCGTTTAGATTTCTCATTATTAAAGTGAATAAATTGAACTGTTTGTTGCTATGATGATTTCGGTGGTCCTAAAATGATGAATGGGCTGCATGTAAGAAGACGTGATTGATAATTCTCCTAAATATCCTGGTAAATATACTTTTACTTAAGTAACATTAGAGGGCCACCAAACACGTATATTAACTTTTTTAGCATGAAAGCTAGCTATCTGCTTTGTACGATTAAAACCCTACTTACTATGTTTAACATTGCTATTGATATGAGATTATATGTGTTTAATTGGAAATTGGAATAACTTTTCTTGATGACAAAACTTTTTTTTTTTAATTTGGTGAAAGTCACTTATGATATGAGATAAATATGAAAAAAGGATAGTGCTTGGATATGTTGACGAACTATTAGAAATTAAGAACAATTTAAAGAACTAAGGATTAAGGGACTTTGTAGATGTTCAAGGAACATTAGAGCAATTTTTGTTGTTTTGTGACAAACGCCCC
Organism: Ochlerotatus camptorhynchus; assembly: GCF_037179485.1. NCBI lineage: Eukaryota > Metazoa > Arthropoda > Insecta > Diptera > Culicidae > Ochlerotatus > Ochlerotatus camptorhynchus. The sequence goes on from NW_027040576.1 coordinate 1,614,793, forward strand.
CGAATACGGCGCTGCTCATCGTGCAGCATCGATAAAGTTCAACTGTTTTGCAACATACCATATCAACTAGATAATACACTATTTGAAACAACGTCATCAAAGTCAGGGTCGGGCGAACCGTTATTTCAGGCAGATTTATATTTTATAGGGCGCAGGTCAATTGGGTGCGACTACTTAGCTCAAATTTTAGGAACACAGCACTGACTATCATAAAAAAAACAAACTTATTCAAAATACCTTCCGGCGACCACATTTCAGAATCTGTTCATGTCATAAAACATTGAAAATTATGCATACTTTTAATTGGGTTGGGTGCATAAATTCGAAGACAACTTAAGCTGAATCAATGTCTAGCGTGTACCTATAAGACATTTTCAGCAGTAACATTCAAAATCAATATTAGGCATAAATTTATCCCAATCAAATAAACTGTTATGAGTTAAACGTACTTTTACATTATTTTCCTGTTCAGAAACCGAAATTCTCAACATTTCAGCAGTTATTTTCAACAATCACCATCGCTAACATTCCACATTTCTAATTCAACGAAAAAAAAAGAAGCAAATCGAGCATATTTCCACGAACGAGCAATATTCAACCTTCCCCGCGAGTACACGGCATTAACCGTAGTAGAAAATGCCGTTTCATCCAAAACAACCCCTGATGTGCTGGCGAAGAAAAATCGTAATTCCCATTCCTCACCCATGTTGCCTCGGCGAGATACTTACCCTCGTTCCATTTTCCTGCTACCACACGGCCTCGGACTCGGTGTTGGTGAACAACCTCGGGAAGGGGGATCATCGAGGGATGATTCCCTTCATCGTTGTGGATGTGTAGCGTTTCCACCCTCTGCTCGCTGGTGTTGGTAAACCAACACAACCAACGCCGACGGATTTGCTTCTTTGTGTGCTCTGATGCGAGGGTGGTAGTGCGAGAGGGTGGATGGAACCGCTCATCTTAATCGCCCCGCACACTGGGCTAGGGATTGTGGTGTTGGTCGAGCGAGGAAAATCTTACCGGAGGGTGCCGATGTGTTCGTGCGACGACTAAGACGATGATGGCTTCCTCCCGGCAAATGGTCGCTGCCAGGGAAAAATGCGACAAATTTCGAACAATACCTACCGTCCCCGGTAGGAATACCAACTGCTAATGAAGCAAATTAAATATTTTCATAATTGAACATTTTCACCTTCGGTTTGGCAGAATTTGGGAAATTTCCCGCCAAAATTCGTCCTTCCGCGGGCGCGTGGGTGAGTGGAATTAAGATAATTTCCACTTTTCTTCGCATGCTAATCGCAGCCCGACGGCCACCGACGACGACGACGACGACGACGGCGGCCATGATTGTGTTGGTAGACGATAATTACGCTTGTGTTTTGCGCTGCTCTCATCAACTAATGAGTGGACAAGTCACGCGGCGGGGTTGTCTGGTGCCGTCTACGGGCAAGAGGAAGGCTGGCGCGAGTGAACGGCACAGACACTGCCGCTTGGGTTTCATGAATGGGAAAATTTGTTCCAGTTTTAAGCAAAGTTTTACAGTCTCCCACAATTTTCGGATTACGCCCAGGGCGGGCGAGGGAAGGAAACGTAAATGGGAAAATTTTATGTTAATTAACCGTCTGCTGTTGTTGGGGATGTTAATTAGATGCGATGAACTTGACCTAGATCCGGAAGTTTTAGCGGCCGGAAGTGGGAAAATTGGCCGTGGGAGGAGATGGCGAGCTGAGAGTTGCATTTTCCCGACGCTGCCGTGGGTACTGACGGACTGGTAGGAAAGTGTCTGTGTTTTCCCAAGAGGAAGTCGGATAAATGAAAAACACTGAAACTGTAATCATCAGGTTGGTGGGCGTTTATTGATTTTTGTTTTGCTCCATTGTTTGATCATTTTGAACTGGTTTGATTGGTATGTACATAAGTGCTGTTTGTTTATTTTTACGATTAGGTTCACTAGAAGTTAATTAATTTATTGATCGATGCTATCGATTTGATGGTATTTATTTGCTCAGACATGCTGGAATGAGGTTAGCCGTGTTATTTCTTGTACAAAGCATACACCGATCAGAGAGCTCTCTATATATTTTAAGAAGTTATATCAAGTGAACTTTTAATCATTTTTAGGAACAAACTAAGGCATACTTACAACGATTTTTTATTGAAAGAACCTGCAGGCTGATAATTAGTTGAACACTTATGGTGAGTTTTGACAGCCAACGGTGACAAAATGCGATTGAAATACGATTTATCTAGTCATTTCCGATGGAACTGATGGAGCCGTCGGTAAAGGCACAATCTGAACAATCTTCAGTGATGGAAGTGGGGTTGTTAAACTGGATTTACTGGTGCTGCTGTACCACTCTATAACACCGAAATGCTGGTTTTTTCATCCACTAGACACCGGAAAGTTAAGCAGTTTTGATTAGTTGTTATGTCCTAATTTATCGATAGGCATGTGTTAAAAACAGGGCATCGAGATCGATATCGTCATCCGTGGCAAACGAAGAGTCTTCATAAGATGTAATCCATTAAGAGAGTTGCGTTAAGACGGTTTACGAGATACCGCACTAGATCACTTCGAAATTATTACGTGAGGCTAAACTTATCGTACAAAAAGGCAACACTGGAAAGCTTTTTCCACGAGCAGCAGAACCTGCAGTGCGACTTCAAGTACAATCCACGGAGATTTTGAAACTACCCCAAGTAACATTTTAAGTTTTATTAAGTAATACAAAGCTACTATAAAACAACATTCATAAAACCCTGCTCAAAGCTACTTTGCCAATGATACATTCACTAAAACCTCATTAAAACTAGAATCTGTCTAGTTGGCCTATCCTGGAGAAGGTTCTGAAGGGTATATTTTCGAAGCTCTTCAAGATTGATTTACTGCAAAAGATTTTATGATGAACGTATTGAGAACCATTTGAACCCCGTATTTAAGCTACAGTAAAAGCTATTTGGCAACAATAAAAACCATTTTCAAGCCAGTTTCCCTAGCCGCTTGCTGAATCCACTAGAAAAATCATCAATCAAGATAGAAAAGGATTCATAAATGCCATCCGATCTTAACAAAATAGTTGAAAAATTATCTGATCATATAAAATCATTTTCAATTTCCAAATTGTTCTCATAAAATGGCCAAGTTGTAGGTGCCATATAAAATCGTATTTGAAATGTATTTGAACACATAAAAAAAAAATAAGTCCGCCCTCAGGAAACGTCGATTTTACTTATTAATTTAATTGAGAAAAAAATCTTCAGATTGATCACTAAGCTCAGCCGAGATATTTCTTATGATTATCGTATTTCAAATATCTGCTTATTGCTAAATTGACCAACGTAAAGTTAAATCCAAGGATATATACATTGTAAATAAAGATTGTAAAAATCAAACAAAATAATTGTAATATGGCGGTGGCTTAAAAGTTCGTTTTTATAGGACAATTGTGAAAAAGTTGTTTTGCTTTAATGAAACCCTTAACAAATTCATAAGGTTTTAAAGTGGCTGTTATGAAGAAAACTTACTGACTGAATTGTATTTATCTAAAGCCATTTTGCTTGATCCTAGCCCGTTCAGTTTTATGGCAGCATTTATGGAGGCAAAGTTGCCTGCAAAAAATTAAAAGTCAAAGTTTGTTTATCTTTCGATAGTTGCGTTGTGCGATCATTGCAACGAGGTTTTACTCCAGCGTTCTTCCAGGCGATTTTTCGAAGTAGTTACTCAGGAAGTGTGCGGTGCTGTTTCGCATATATAATGGAACAGTTGGAAGCTCAGGAAGTGCAGACTTTTATGGCCAAGGTAAGGATAATTCCAGGTCGGTATCATCGATACTTTTACTTTTGAGCATCTTCACTACTCTACGTGAAGCAGTGTTGTGAAATTCGTTTTTTTTTTTTTCATTTTGGGAATATTTCCCAAGCAATCAAGAAGTGACCGCAATGGGCCAGCATGTGTCCAGGACGGATTTCGAGTGGTGTTCACAGAGGAACCACACGCCAGTCAAAGGAAGATTATCCTGCAATACTATCCCCAGATCAAGAAGTTTTTCGGTTATGATCCGCGGTTCAAGTTTGTGGCTGGTGCCATGGTGCTAACGCAGTTTGCGATGTTGTTCATAATGAAGGACCAATCGTGGAAGATGATTTTCCTGGTGGCATTCGGTGATGATTAATCATTCGCTAGAGCTCGCCTGTCACGAGATTGCTCACAATCTGGTTTTTGGACATGCAAGGCCGATGGCAAACTGGCTGTTCGGATTTTTCTGCATCCTCGCGATCGGAGGAGCGGATGCATCCAACGAAACTTTTAAGCGCAAAAGAATCATTACCAACATAGGAGAAAATTTGGCAAGATCCTTCCATTGCATTATTTTATGATTCTTCAATATTGTACAAATATTTACACATTACACACAACTACACATAGTAACTCGGAGCGTTTGGTACGGTATGTCCACGCATCCTTCCACCCCTGTAGATTCAAGAAATGTTCTCATTAATTTCCAAGAATCATCTTTGCGGCAAATACAACGCTGTAGGCCTGGCCGTATTGTTGTTTATATCATATCTCAGATATGCTGTAAACATCAATTAGACAAGACAAATGATTAGACCTCATCTAACCTAATCATTTTCCAGGATGCTTTCTCGTACTGGCTGCGTTTGTATTAGATTAGATTAGATTAGATTAGATTAGATTAGAGTAATTGGGGATGTTATCCCAACAAATAATGTTGGTTCTATGACGGTTCTGGAGACCATGATTTAGACTTGTAGCATGGTTTTAAAACCTCGATAAAACTTGAAATGTTACTTGGGTATGATACACTTTAACAAGTCCAAACTACAACAATATATGCTTTTTGCTCTCATTTAAAACCAAACGGTTTTATGGTTGCATTTATAATGATAGAACAACTTTATAGAGTATTTTATCAAGGTATTAATAAGCAATTGCTAATGAAGTTTATGATTTATTTACAAAACAGTTTTATGGAGGGATTGAGAGCTGCTTTAAGTTTATTAAGAAAAACAAGACAGTGTTTGACTTTCCCGACAGACTATTAAAGGTTTTCAAAGCAGAATTAAATGGAATAACTAACCAGTAATGTTTTATATTTGAAATACTGTATTTAAACTAAATGGTTCATTGCGGTTATAAAACCACCATTAATCAGAGTGGATGCAAAATAGCTGCTGAAATGTTACGTGGGATGTGAATAAACAGCGTAAAGAGTCCGGTATCCTTTCTATCATGAAGATAGGAGTTAACGTTGCATCTAGCCTTGAAGAAATTTGTCAGTTTTTCGCAAATAAATTTTCTTGCGTGTTTGCCGTCTACAATCACGTACTGAACGAGATCCCGGACGAAGTACGGTCCGATTTCCTGAAGAAACCCTTTACATGTTTACTAGAGTGTTTCAAAATTCTGGGATTTCAAACACTACCCCTGGAATGGTGATTTACGGATCAGAAACATCCTGGCAAAATTTAAAATCATTTGGTTCACGGGAATACCTCGCTAAAAGGGCTTGAAGTTTGTATGGGGAAAATCGACAAAATGTATGGAAGAACGAGTCATTTTTTACATTCGCGACTCTAGGTGGCGCTGTAGATGATAGATTTTCTTCGTGTACAAAACGTAGAACCTCTGGAGTATTGGGAACATCTTGGCTTGAAACCGGATGTGAATCAGAGTTAACCCCGAAAAGTTATTAGCGTTTCAGGTGAACACCACCAGCCTTACTCTTAGGGAGGGCCTAACGCGCTTTGTGCAGTTTTTATTTTTACGAATAGGCATACCAATAGCAAAAATTACATGGGTATAACTGTTTTGTTTAACCATGGCTTAATTTTTCAAGTCTGCTGAAAATTTGAATAGATTGGCCATGTGGTTCCGGCTTTATTCCGGGTTTCCGAGAGGCCATCGGCGGAGAAAATATACCAATCGTCTACAACAAGGTGATGCTGAAAATCCACAACAACAGGCATCTATGGGTAGTGCTGATTAATATTTTAACGAAACCAACCCAAACCTGCTTCCAAATACTGATTGTCCACCGGAAGGCCATCCGGTGACCCGGATCATCCTTATTGAATATTATTTGTTTTTGATCAAAGTATGCCTTGATTATTTGTGCAACTATATGAAATGTAGTAGAATTATGAGTGGTCATACCCACCGAAAGATTTCGAGCATCGTAAAATTAATTGCTGCGTAAATGTGATCAAAGTAGGCCCTGATTTTTCTGCAACTATATGGAATGAAGTAAAATTATGATTTTTTACATAGGGGAAATGTCTATGAATCTAAGAGTGGGCCAATAGCTAAAAATTTGCTATTTATCAATTTTATCTAGATGAACGCGTTATTGGGACGGTACTAATGGATATTTTTGGTCGCTATTGAAAATTTAGTCGATTGCTGAATTTATGTATGGGCCTAAATTAGAGACACTTAGGCCGACATTACCTGCATTTCCCCTATAAGGCTCCCAGTGGCCACCAGATGGTCTGCCAGAATACTAAATGGAATGTGGTAAAATGGTGACTTTTGATATATTAGCCAGTCACTGCTTCTAAGTGGCCACCAGATGCCCCACCGAAAGATCTGGAACTTCCGTAAAATATATTGCTTCATAAATTTGACCCACGTAAGCATTGATTTATCTCTGCATTTATATGCGATGTGGAAATGTGTGTGTGCGATGTGTTTGCTGATATATCAGCTGGTCACTGGCTTTGAGTGGTCATCCGATGAACCACCGAAAGATCTGGAACATCCGTAAAATTGATTGCTTCATAAAATTTATCAAAGTAGGCCTTGATTTTTCTCTGTAGGAACTATATCTTCTTGTTTTCCGTGCTGAGCACCAATGCTACCGACGCCAGGGAGGCAGCTCCCACACCTGGACCCTACCTATCGACCCATCAACTCATGAACCGAGGACCAACGGCTTTACTTCCCTTCCGAAGGAAGGCGTGATCAGAGATGTTATACCTCAGAACATCCCGGCGGCGCCGACTGGGATTGTGTTTCATTTTTGCATTTGGTATAATTCTTGACAGAGCTGGAATTAGGGCGTAGCAGCTTTTGTAAACAATGACTTCTCTCGATGATTTCTCGAAACTCAAGGCACGCAAACCAACATAACCAACTGAAAGGAGCAGTCTTCCCCTACCCGATGGGGACGTTGATTTGAGTGGGCGAGTCTTGGATTTCTAGAAATCATCGAGAGGAGTCATTGTTTACAAAAGCTGTTACGCCCCAATTCCAGCTCTATCTAGAATTGTGTGGCAAGTCCAAACATACTTCTATGCCCAGGGATGTCGAGAAATTTTCCTACCAGAAAAATTCCTAGACCGGACCGGGAATCGAACCCAGCCACCTCCAGCATGGTCTTGCTTTGTAGCTGCGCCATTACGGACTGAGCTAAGGGAGGCCCCAGGAACTATATGGAATGTAGTAAAATTGTGGTTTTTATATAATAGTGGTGACCAGATAGTCTGCCGGAAGATCCTGAACATCTTTAAAAATGATTGCTGTGTAAATTTGATCAAAGTAAGCCTTGATTTGTTCTGATACTATATGCAATGTAGTAAAATGGTCAATTTGATAAATGTAATAGCCAGTCATTGCTTCTATGTTGGCCCACCGGAAGATCTTCAAATTTATTGCTTTGTAAATTTGATCAAAGTTGGCCCTGATTTTTCTCTGCATTTATATCCGATGTGGGAAAATATTTGCTGGTCATTGGCTCCAAAAGGTCACTAGATGGTATACCGGAACATCCGGAACATCCGTAAAATTGATTTCTTCGTAAATGTGATCAAAGTAGACCATGACTTTTTTCTGTAACTGTATCCGAGAGGCCACCAGCCCGAGCAAAGTAAAATAACAACCTGATATCATCTTGCAAACAATCTTGCTTGTAATTCCAGATAGCATTTTGTTTTCAGTTGTTATCGCATAACTAATTAAGTTATCAACATCGACTTATTTTGTTATTAGTTGTTATCATGAAATGAGGCAAGGTTATTTTAAAACTTCAAATATTATCCGCATGGCAAGAAAAAAAAAACACACTGCCAAGCATGTTTCAGTTATCTGCGTAAGGGGTATTCCCGATCTTTTTTTTCAAAAAAAACAAAATTTTTTTTTTCACGTTTTTTTGTACTTTAGGCTATATACTTTCATCCCCCCAAGCCGTTTTCCGATCAGCAAATTCGGTGTCCAAGCATAGCTGACTAATGGTAAGAACCCCCAAAATGGTTTTAACTAAAGTCAAAACTTTAAACGCGTTTTTCTCGAAACCACATTTTTTTATCGAGCGAAGATTTTTCTCAGAAACTATAAGAGATATTGACTTGAATCTTTGCGCATTTTGTTCCTTATTAAATTCTTTGGAGCTTCTCCCACTTTCAGCAAAAAATATTAACATTTAACATTGTTTGAAGCTCCTTAAAGCTGCAAAAAAGCGGGCTAAAAATCGTCTGTTTTTTCATATGGCCGCCATTTTGTTAATTTGCCAGATTTTTTGCTGCCAACGGGAGAAGCTCCAGAGAATCTTATTCAGATTAGTAATTTCATCACGAAATCTGTTTCAGATGAAGCCGTTCCAGAGAAAAGTCTTCGCCCGTCCAGGCGTTTGCGGCGAACAGGGGTCTGTTTGCCGCCATTTTGTGACGTCAATAATGTCTTTTTTTATGTCGAAAAAAAATTATTTGTTAACTTTAATGTTCAATAAACAAGATGTTGCGGCAAGTTTCTTGGATACCCGAAATCAATTGAATAAAGTGAATTTAAACATGTAGTACCTAAAACCATACTTACCTTGAATTGTATAACACATACACGTAATAGCACTCACTCTCAATCATACACGCAATCTCGCTCATCCACACAAGAAGTGTAACCGATAGGAGAAATAAAGTTCAGTTGTTCAGTGACCAGTAAACAGAGAACACTTTCCTTTGCGAATCCGAAAACCAACTATCCCGTCGTAAACAATCGGTGTGACTTGCCACGCGAAACGGCAAGTAGTGTCCCGAACATTTTTTGGTGCCGAAACCCGGGAATGAACCTGATTCGCGTTATGTCGTTGTGAAGTGTCCAAGACACAGATTTCGTCGGAGTGGATCCAACAAACTTGGTGTTCAAGACACGAAAACAGTGCGCTAAAATGTGCCCACGGCATAGAAAGTGAATAAAATTTGCTACTAATAGTGCACACGGGGAAGGTTCCTATAACCGCTATTGTTCTACATCACATTGTGTAGTAGCAACCACGTTGCTAATTAATTGTTCGTCACGTTGAACCGTCAACGGTGGTGATAGTCTGATCCGCGTCATTTCGCAAGTGAACATCGTTGTCGCCGATATAGTGTCCAAGATACAGATACCATCGGGCCGGTCCGAGTCAATTTAGTGTCCAAGACACGAAAAAGTATGCCCACGGCATAGGCAAGGTTCCAGAAACCACTATTGTTCTAGGTCGCATGTTGTAGTAGCAACCACGTTGCTAATTAATTGATCGTGGCCCTCTTTAAACCGTCCACGACGGTGCCTAATTGATCCGAATCAATTCACGTGTGAACTTTTCGTTTTTTTTTTGGGGTGTCCAAGACACAAATCCCACCGGATCGATAGAAAGTGTCTAAGATACGAAAAAAACCACGTTGCTGATTTATTTTCCATTATCACAGGGTGAATAGACCTACGACGATTATTGTTAGTGCGCTTTCTACTAGGGATATCGCTCCCGAACAAAAAGAATAGTTTGCTGCCGCGTAGTGAATATTGGAAACTTGCTGATCGTCACTCGATTGGTTGGTGGTGGTTGGTGCTGATCGCCGCATTGATCGTCGTTGCCTGGAGCTGATAGCTGGTGCCGATCATCCTTGCTGGTACCGGTGTAGTCGGAAGGGGTCAATCTTCGTCCGTAGATTGGTTCGGAGGAACACGGATTATCAGTTGGTATCATCATAGTCGTCGACACGGCGCGTAAGAGGCGTTACGAGGTAAATTCTTTCCTTTTCTCGGGGTAACCAACACGATGGCGCCGTCGAAGCGGATCAGTAAGGCGACCAAAATGAAATGCCTGTACCGTCGGAGTTCAAATATTTTAAATTCGGCAGGGCTGATCCAGACGTTTGACGTTGAGTACGTCGTGGATCAGGCCAATCAACTTCCAATTCGTATCCAACATTTGGACGAATTGTGGCGGGAATTTGAGGGAGTACAAAATGAAATCGAAGATCTTGAAGACGCAGACGACGAGTTCAGTGATGAGAGACGGACATTTCAAAGTCTTTATTACACCCTGAAGGCATCGTTGACAACCAAGGTACCCCCTCCGTGTATTTCGTCGTCGTCTAGAAATCCTCCGATCCCCGTTGCTCAGTCTGTGCCAAATCTCCGTCTTCCAGAAATCAAACTCAAAGAATTTTCCGGCAAGTTTGATGAATGGGAGTCATTCAGCGATCTTTTCATCTCACTGATTCATTCAAACCAGCAGCTAACCATGGTGCAGAAGCTGCATTATCTGCGTGCATCGCTCACTGGCGAGGCTGCACGCATGATTGCTCCCCTCGATATCACCGCAAACAATTATTCGGTAGCATGGAAGCTACTGAAAGACCGATTTGAGAACAAGCCGATGTTAATCAAGCGTCACATGACTGGCTTGCTTTCAATTTCTCCACTTAAAAGAGAGTCTGCTAGTGAACTTCTAGATTTGGCAGATGAGTTTGACCGCCATGTTCAACTTTTGGATAAGCTTGAGGGAGTTGAAGAGCATTGGAACTCGTTCTTGGTGGAACGACTCAGTAGTTGTCTAGATCCCATCTCTCTTCGCGAATGGGAAACACAATTCTCGGGCGAAGTTAGACCAACATATCAACGTGTCGTCGATTTCATCCACAAGCGATCCCGAATCTTACAAACCCTTATGCTCTCCCAACCTAGCGCTGGCTTGCAGCCCGAATGCAAGTCGAAGCTACGTGTTTCTGCTGTTCACGTAAGCTCATCGAACACTGTAGTGTGCGCCTGCTGTCAGCAGCAACATTTGCTGTTTCAGTGCGGCAAATTCCAGTCCCTCACTCCTCACGAACGGTTCGATCTCATCAAAAGGAACGGCCTCTGCATCAACTGCATGAAAGGGGCCCATCTAGCGAAGGACTGTACCAGTGGCGGATGCAAAACCTGCGCGAAGAAACACCATACGATGTTACATTTATCACCTTCGACCACAATGGGCAACCGTCTACAACATCCGGTACAACTAAATTCCTTCGCTGAATCGAATCGTTCGCAAAATCAACAGTCGCAACTCGGTTCGGTACAAAGCTCTCGGTCGGTTGAGCTTTCGAACGCCTCACCACTCGTGTCGTCGTTTCGCGAATTATCGTCCGCTTTCGGTTACGAACCTCCCTCGTCGTCGGTAGTCTCGTTCGATTCAAATTTACCTCCTAATGCCTGTCAAAGTGCTGAAGTGATCCACAAACAGAACACAAATGCCGTGCTGCTTTCTACTGCCGTGATCAAGGTCCTGGATGGGGACAATAAATACCAATACGCTCGTGCGCTCTTGGATAGTGGATCCCAGCCCAGCTTCATCTCCGAAGCACTGTGTCAAAGGCTCAACTTAAAGCGGACAAAGCTCAATTCTCCAGTCAGCGGTATCGGACAGTCTATGGTTAACGTACGCTACGGTGTAACCATGTCGATTGCCTCTCGCTTTGGTACCTTCACATCCACTCTTGACTGCTTGGTTTTACCGAAGCTCACCGTTGCACTACCCAGTTGCAGCATCGACGTAACACGCTGGCGGATTCCAAGGCATCTACCACTTGCCGATCCGCAGTTCAACATTAGCCAAGGGGTTGATGTCATCATCGGCGCTGAACTTTTCTACTTGCTTCTGGAAAACCAGCAGATCAGTCTAGATGCTGGCTATCCAATCCTCCAAAAAACCGTTCTAGGTTTCGTCGTCTGTGGTAAAGTCACGGAACAAGCTACCACAGAGGTAGTTGTGCAGTCTAGTCATCTCTGTACCGATGAGTCGCTCGATTCCCAGTTGGAAAGGTTCTGGGAAATTGAGAATCTTGATAGTGAAAAGGCATTCACTCCAGACGAGCAGTTCTGTGAGGAACATTTCCAGCAAACCATTTCGAGGGACGAGAATGGTCGATACGTCGTTCACCTTCCGTTGCGGAAAGAATTGGTTTCGCTAATCGGGGACTCGTATACTCCTGCACTTCGTCGATTGCTGTCGATGGAGAAGAAGTTCGCCGTTGATGAAAACTTTCATGAAGAATACAGCAACGTTATGGAGGAGTACCAGAAGTTGGGCCACATGGAGGTAAATTCGCGCGCGTTATCCGGCCCACAGTTTTTCCTCCCCCACCACGCCATCCATCGCCCAGAGAGCACAACAACGAAGACTCGGGTTGTATTCGATGGATCCAGCCATGGTGCCAACGGCCTGTCGATAAACGAAGTCATGTGCATTGGACCCACAGTGCAGCCACCGCTGCAAGCAACCGTCATCAATTTTCGGATGCCACGCTTTGCCTTTACCGCTGATGCACAGAAGATGTTCCAGCAGATCTGGATACATCCAGCTGACCGCAGATACCAGCAAACTCTTTGGAGGAACGATCCGTCCGAGCCAATTCGCGTTTACCAAATGAAGACGGTTATGTACGGACTGGCCAGCTCACCATACTTGGCAACTCGAGTGCTCAATCAATTGGCAACTGATGACGGAGAACACTACCCTCTCGCAGTGCCAGTCATCCGGAAGGGAACCTACGTCGACGACGTATTGACTGGGCACGACGATCTACACACCCTTCAGGAAACTTGTGGGCAGCTCATCGCCTTGCTTGAAGGTGCAGGTTTCGTATTGCGAAAATGGGCGGCCAACGACAGCACGGCACTAGTGAACGTTCCTACCGAGTTATGGGAAACCTCAAGAAAGTTAGAAATCGATCGTTCGACTGCCGTCAAGACGCTAGGCCTTCTGTGGTTTCCTGAATCCGACCAGCTCATGTTCAAGATACCAGCCCTTTTTGAGCACGCCGTCATCACCAAGAGGGTAGTTGTGTCCGAGATGTCCCGCTTGTTCGACCCCATCGGTCTGCTCGGGCCTGTCGTACTGTGTGCCAAAATGTTTGTGCAAACACTCTGGGCGGAACACTTGCCATGGGATACGGAGCTCTCTACCGAATTGCAAGAATGGTGGATGACTTATCGAACTGACATCCAGCAGCTATCGATCCTACAAGTTCCGAGAAGGATTCTTGCAAACACTTCTCGTCAATATTCTCTTCACTGCTTCTGCGACGCTTCAACGAAAGGTTACGGGTGCTGTGTCTACGTCGTTTCGCCAGACGAAACGGGAGAGCTCCATAGTCACATTCTTACCTCGAAGTCTCGTGTTGCACCACTGCGTGGACAATCTATTCCACGGCTGGAGCTTTGTGCTGCGCTACTTGGAAGTCAGCTCGTGGACTCTTTACATAGGACTACCGAATTTACAGCGTCAACGACAATGTGGACCGACAGCACAATCGTTCTACACTGGCTAAAGTCGAGATCCAACATCTGGAAAGTTTTCGTTTCCAATCGGGTGGCTGAGGTTCAACGACTTACAAAGGCATTCGAGTGGAGACATGTTTCCACGGACTTAAACCCGGCCGACCGGATTTCGCGAGGTACCCTGGCAAGTCAGATCGCGAAAGACGATCTATGGTGGCATGGTCCCAAATTCCTGCGATACCCGAAGGAGCAATGGCCAGAATCAATATTCCCGACGCCAGATGATCAATTCGTCAACGAGGAGGCTCGTCGTGTCGTCGCATTACATATCAACACAGTAGATCAAGAGCTCTTCGACCGATATTCAGAGCTCGCCAACCTGCTGAAAGGTATTGCCCACTGCTACAGGTTTTACCACAACTGCAAGCGGCCAAAGGAGCAGCGCTCAACTGGATCACTGTCGCCTGATGAATGTGATCATGCACTGAAGGTTCTAGCTCGTCTCGCTCAACGTTCCTCCTTTTCGGCAGAAGTCAAGATATACACTCTCCAGAAGAATTCCCCGACGCCACCGAATCTTGGACCAAAGTCCCCTCTTCGAAAGATGAACCTTTTCATGGACGAATTCGGGTTGCTACGAATCGATGGTCGTTTACGCTACTCGAACGCACCATTCGACACCCGATTTCCGATCTTGCTACCGTCCGACCACAAACTGAGCTTGATGATCGTGCGAGCAATACACCTCAAAACATTGCACGGTGGACCTTCACTTCTGCTTGATACAGTACGTCAACGATTCTGGCCACTCCGGGGTCGTGATCTAGCTCGTGCAGTAGTTCGTCAATGCGTCACTTGCTTTCGGTGTCATCCTAAGCTGTCAACTCAAATCATGGCACCGTTGCCGGAAGTACGCACTACACCAGCACGACCGTTCTTGTATTCGGGAATGGATTACTGTGGGCCGTTTCTCGTTCGTCCGCTGAATGGGAGGGGCGCGTCGGTGAAAATGTACGTTTCGCTTTTCGTCTGTCTGGTGGTGAAGGCCGTGCACATCGAAATCGTCGCTGATTTATCCGCCGCGTCGTGTATCAACGCCGTGAAGCGCATCGTCGCGCGGCGCGGACGTATAGTGGAGCTACATTGCGATAATGCGACCGCTTTCGTCGGGGCGGATCGTGAGCTCATCGCGTCGCGTAAAGAGTTCCTGCAGCAGTTCAAGGGCGACGAATGGCGAAACCATTGCTTGGACAACGGGATCAAGTTCCAGTTCATCCCCGCCCGCTCGCCACACTTCGGTGGCATTTGGGAGGCGGGAATCAAATCATTCAAATACCATTTCCGTCGCATCATGGGACTGAAAGCATTCTCGGTGGATCAGTTCCACACAGTCGTCACGCAAGTTGAAGCAGTGCTCAATTCTCGCCCCCTATCACCGCTCACTGATTCTCCCGATGATCTGGCGGCTCTGACGCCAGGACATTTCCTGGTCGGGGAACCACTCGTCGCAATCCCGGAACCAGATCTGAACCACATCAATCCTGGACGGCTCAGTCGCCTACAGGATATGAAGAAAACGCTGCAGGACCTTTGGACTCGTTGGTCACGTGACTATGTGAGCCAGCTTCACCAACGGACGAAGTGGAGAAAGCAACAAACCGATCTACGACCAGGTCAACTAGTCCTTCTGAAGGAGAATACGCCACCACTCCACTGGCCTTTGGGGCGTATCGTCGAGACCATTCCGGGCAAGGACGGCCGAGTTCGGGTGGTTGTCGTAAAGACTGCGGGCGGCAGCTACAAGCGAGCCGTGACTGAAGTGTCGGTTCTTCCAACCGAGCAGGACGAAGAAGCTACAACGAACGACCAAGTTATCCGTTGAAACTAGACGTTGTCAACGGGGGCCGGCATGTTGCGGCAAGTTTCTTGGATACCCGAAATCAATTGAATAAAGTGAATTTAAACATGTAGTACCTAAAACCATACTTACCTTGAATTGTATAACACATACACGTAATAGCACTCACTCTCAATCATACACGCAATCTCGCTCATCCACACAAGAAGTGTAACCGATAGGAGAAATAAAGTTCAGTTGTTCAGTGACCAGTAAACAGAGAACACTTTCCTTTGCGAATCCGAAAACCAACTATCCCGTCGTAAACAATCGGTGTGACTTGCCACGCGAAACGGCAAGTAGTGTCCCGAACACAAGAATCCCAAAGAGTTAGGCGCATTACTATTCATTTTCCTTGAAAAAAAATTAATTGAAAAACAGGCCGAAAAAAGGCAAAAGATTGGGAATACCCCCTTAATACCAAATCGATAAAATTTGTTGATGCACTGGATGTGTTATCATGATGTTTTCAATGATAACTTAATCAGTTATTTTTGTGATATTCACGAAGTAATTTTTTGTTATAATTTGTGTTATGTTGGCTGCTTATTCAACTCCAATTCTAACATTTTCAGTTATCAAATCTTGATAACCAGGTATCAAAACTTTTTATCAATTTGGTATAATCCTTTGCTCGGGAGATAGTCCATCGGATCAGTCTAAGCATCCGTAAACTTGATTATTATGTATTTCATATCAAAGCATTCTCTGCAACTAGGGGAAATGGATGTAATGTCGGCCTAAATGCCCCTAATTTGGGCCCATACATAATTTCAGTAATCGACTATATTTTCAATAGCGACCAAAAATATCCATTAGTACCGTCCCAATGACGGGTTCATCTAGTAACATTGGTAAATTGCAGATTTTTACCGATGGGCCCAATCTTAGATCCATAGACCAACACTAGAGCCATTTCCCCTATATGGAATTTAGTAAACAATATGATTTTTGATACATCAGCTGGTCAATGGCTCAGAGTGGCACCTAAATTTCCAGAACATAAGTAAAATTGATTGCTACGTAAATTTAATCAATGTAGGCCATGATTTTATGCATTCGTTGGCTTAGTAGCCCCTCAATTAATAACTGTGTAAGTGCATCTATTACACTAAGTTGAGAGCCGTTTCGAGGTCACTTTCACTTACAATAAGCCATGCATGTTATGCATTGTTAGCGGAATGCTTAAATAAAACAGCATAAAAGGTTATCTTCCATTTAATTCCACTTAATTAATTTTGGTATCCATGGCAGATACGTATTTCGACTACAATGTGCAGTCTTCATCACTGTCATCCCCACCAAAAAAAACTTATCAAAATCTTACCCCCCTAAGTACTCTTTCCATTGGTAAAAAAGTCAAGATCACTGGTATAAAAATGAAACTACAATGTGTTGAATCGGAACCTACCTAACTAATAAAAACCAAAGATTTAAGTAAACTAAAGGAAAATCCCAAAGGCTTGGTAGCCATCATAACTAATGAGTAATTTATTTAAGCATTCCGCTAACAACCCAATTTCATTACTTATGATGGCTACCAAGCCTAATTAAATTTAAATTAAATGGAAGATAACCTTTTATGCTGTTTTAATAGGTTTCAGTTGTTGAAAACGGATTGCATCGAACATTATTCCTAATCTTGTTTGGCAACACTGCGCATATCTTCTTCTTGTTCCAGTCGGGTCGCCACCAAGAACCATTTTCATTGGGTAGTTATGCAACATTGTTACGATGTGCCCAGCCGACCGTAGTCACCCGATTTTCGCATTAGATCTAAATTTCTTAACTTACAAAACCTGCTGCAATGCTACTTAGTGATTCAATTCGTTTCTGCAGTGATTCAACAATTTCCGAGCTAAATCCAATCTTTTCAAACACGGTGACACTTTTCAAAGCAGATTCAAAACCGAGTCTGAACTTGTTTGAAGTGAGTTCAAACCTTCGAAAAAGTCATCACCATTTTTATAACTGAGTCTAAACTTGTCTGTTACGTTATTCAATCCTTTTTAATGTTGTCAAAGTATTTTGTGGAGTGAGGCCGCATTAGCTGATTGGGAATTATTTCTAAATGAATCCAAGGTTTTCTGCATTGATTCAATTTTTTCCGAACTCAATCCAAACTTGTCAGAACGGGTTTGACATTTTCCTAAGTGAGCCCCAGATTTTTGTTAACTGCTTTGGCATTTGACAAGGACACAATCTTGTTTTGGTCATCTGACTTTCATAAAAGTGTAGAAAGTTTTCCGAAGTGAACCGACACTTTTTTGAGCTCAAAATTTTCCAAACGGAGTCCAACCTTTTCTGAAGTGGTTCAATACTTTCCTTAGGGAGTCCAGTCTTTCCTGTTGAGTGCTTGAATTATATTTAAATATTAGTCTGAGTTTTCCTGAAGTGGTTTAACTAAGTTTTAACGTAGATTCCAGTCCCCTAGACTCCTTCTTCGCTATTGTAAAATTCGCATATTTTGAAAATTAGGCTGAGATTTTAAAGTATGGACCTTCGTGTGTTCATTAGACTGAAGCAAAATTTTAAATTTTCGCTCCACAGTGCTCAAACGGTTCCAAATTGGGTCCTTATTAGCCTCCCAAAATTTGTACTCCTTTAGTAAGAACCTGACTTGGCACAAACCATTTGAAGTTTATATGGAAATTACTATGGGGAAACCATAATTTTGATTCATATCTATCTTAAAAATTCTTTAAATTAAAATTCACTCAACTTAAGAAAATGATAGCTGAACTTGTTGAAAATTTTCTCAGCTTCAACTTTGTTGAAGACTACTTTTCGATCAAATGTAAGAAACAAAAATTATTAATGATTCAAGTCACAGATGTCTTATGATTATGCTCAATCAACTGTTCATCAGGCAACATTGGTGTTTATGGCGCGTAGAATAGAGGACAAATCTAGATAGAGCTGGAATTAGGGCCTAACAGCTTTTGTAAACAATGACTTCTCTCGATTATTTCTAGGAATTCAAGGCGCACCCACGCAAACCAACAAAACCATCGGATAGAGGAAGACTTCCCCTTCCTGATGGTTGTATTAATTTGCGTGGGTGAGCCTTGAGTTTCTAGAAATCATCGAGAGAAGTCATTGTTTACCAAAGCTGTTACGCCCTAATTCCAGCTCTATCTAGAAATATCATGGCTACTATGTCACACTGCAGAATACAGTGTTGCCCACAATAGGGTTGCTTAATCTTGCCATAAGATTATCAATCTCTTAAACAATTAATAACTATTTAACATGACGTTTGGCCGAAAAACGATTTTCTGCAAAGTTGTAGCTGATAAAAATTCCCATAAGAATAGCAATAGAGCTTGTTAACAGTACAATATGGAAACAGGTAAGACGACAATGAACAAAAAGTTTGGTTTTCCCATAGTGATTTCCATATAAACTTCAAATGGTTTGTGCCAAGTCAGTTTCTTATCAAATGAGTTTAAACTTTCGGAGGCTTATCAGAACCCGATTTGAAACCGTTTGAACACTGTGGAGCAAAAATTTCAAATTTTGCATAGGTCTAGTGTTCAAACCTCATGGTAGATTTTTTAAGCAAGCATAATTGTTAAGATACTGGGCTTACATCACCAAAAGTACGTATTTTTACAGAAATTTGGGATTCTTGATCAACCAAGTTGGATTTTGTTTCTGTCCTTTGGAAAACAGGCTTGGATTTTATAGAAAAGACCTTTGTGAGTTCAAACGTGATGGTAGATTTTTTTGAAGCCAGGTTGGATTTTGGTTCTATCGCTTGAAATTTGTGCATGAATTTTATAGAAAGGAACTTGCTGAATCCATACGTGAAGAACGAACCTAGTTAATGTTCACGAAAGTAGGTATTTCCATGGAAATTATATTTTTCTGTTTTACTGATCTGAGTTTTGAATCCTATCTTTGAAAAATATGCTTGTATTATATATGATAGAACATGCTGAATTCATACATGAGGGAAATTTTTTTATTTTATTTTTAGAAAACCGAGTTCAAATGCACAATTGTACGTATTTTCATAAAAACTTTGATTTTATGTTCTGTCAAGTTGAATTTCTGCTCGGATCTTTGAAAAACAGACTTGGATTTTAAAGATTGGACCTTGTTGAAAACATACGTCAAAGTTGAATTTTTGTGAAAACCGAGTTTAAATTCTCAAAAATACATATTTTGATAGAAGTTCGGGTTTGGTGTTCACCCAAGTTGGATTTAGGCTCCGTCCGTTGAAAATTAGGCTTAGATTTTATTGAATGAACATTGCTGAATCCATACTTTATGGTACATCTGTTGAATTATGCACATTTTTTTAGCATACTGAGCATACGTATTTTCATAGAAATTTGATTTTTCGGTTCTGCCAAATTGCATTTCGGCTCACATCCCAAGTAACAATTTCGGTTTTATGAGGGTTCTGTAGACCATGATTTAGACTTGTAGCATGCTTTAAAACCTCCACAAAGCTTGCAATGTTACTTGGGATCCTCAAAAAATAAGCTTGTATTTTATCAAATATATCATATTAACAATATGATCCATTCATGCCTTTTCTAAATGTTGCAATGGCGACCCGCAAAATATTGCTTCACGCACTATCTAGCGTTGAAAAAGGTCAGCAACAATCATTGAATTACAATCGAGGGGTGCGAGTACAGCACTTATTACAAAAGTAAGAGTCAAATTATTTTCATTAATTACATTGTGTATATTACTTTCAAATTGGTCTGACATGTCACTGTTGTCATCAAATTAAATAAAATGCTGAAATACATTCATTTGAAATATTAAACAAGTTTTCATTTGGTTTACCCCTCGTGACGATAAACAAATACATTGGTAGCCTTTTTGGCCACAGAGGTGCTTTCATCGCTAGAAATTCGGTTCGCCAGCTAAGCGAAAGAGTGGATCATATTGTTAATATAATATATTTGATTTTATTGAATGGACCTTGCTGAATCCATACGTGAAGCACGATCCGGGATAATATTCCCAAGAGTACATATTTTCATAGAACTTTGATTATTCTGTTTTGCCGAACTGAATTTTGGCTCATATTTTTGAAAAAAATACACACGTAGATGATTTTGCCGAGATTGGCACCACCGTGTATTTCGGCATTTCATTTTGCTGGAACTCAGTGAAAAACTTGCCGTGATTCAGCTAACAAATGGGAATTTTGCCAAGATCTCAGCCCACAAACAGAAATTTAGCTGATATATCAGTAAAAATAAATTGCCGAGCTGCTCGGTGGTGCCAACCTTGGCAAAAAAATAATCTATGTGTATAGGCTTGTATTTTACAGAATGAACCTTGCTGAATCCCCACGTGAAGGTTAAACCGGGTTTGTAATTCCAACCTTTTTTTTTAATTTATGTTTCCTTTTCTGCTAAGTTGGTTTTTGAATGTTATGATTAGATTTTATAGAATTGACCTTGCTAAATTCATACCATATGAATATTTTTTTAAGCACACACAAAGCCAGGATTAAATAAAAAAAAAGCTAAGTATTTTTGTTAAAATTTGGTTTTTATGTTCAGCCAAGATGGATTTTGGCTCTTTCTTTTGAATACTAAGCTTGGATTTTGTTAAATAGACCCACATAAATTCAAACGTCTAGTTAGATTTTTTGAAGCACGCACAAGTGTTGAGAAAACTGGGTTTAAATTCACAAAGTAGGTATTTCATATCAATTTGGATTTACAGTTCTGACATGTTATATTTGAATAAGGAGGACTATCGAAAACAGAACGTTTTTTTATAAGAACTATTACGTTTGTGATAATCTGCTTGATGGTTTACCTAGAATTTATCAAAACCCAACAATCAGTTTTCTTTGATTCTATTCATCTACGTTATTTCCAATGTTCTTCTTTGAAAGGATACCAAAACTTATGTGTGAAATGTCTTGTAGATAACCCGACTGTTATACATAATAAAATCAACATTTGTGGCTCGTGTTATGCATTGGTGTCATAAATGACAGCTTCACAGAAGTATAAGGCTAAAGCAAAGGCTAAGAAGTAATGTAAACGTTTAAAATACACGGTTTAAAAGTGATTTCAATCGAATTTTGAATGTTTTATTTTTGATTTTTTTATTTTATTTTTAATCCCCCCCCCCCCCCCGTCACTCTACTGGTGCGAGCATCGAGTGCCAAAAGAAAAACTTGTGATTTGTTCCGGCCTGAATTTAAAAAATATAATTAAAAAAAAACAAACAAGAAAACACATCGCTGATTTTGTGATACAATGTGAAAAAAGCCTCAATTTTCAAAGAAAAAATTAAAAGCATACTGCGGTTTCTATTTACAAACCATGGAAACCATAAAAAACAAATAAAATTAATGTTTTCGATACAAAATTTCAAGTTTTTAATATCATTTTTTCTTCTAAATAGTATTTTCAATTAATTTTCATTTGATATTCTGATCTTTGAAATCGGCACAGAGGTTCAAAAATTGATATACCTTAATAGCCGATTATCAAAGAATTATTGAGAGGATTTGTATGAAATTTTTATTAAAATGATATGCCTGAATCGGGAGAGAAGATATGCAAAACAATTAAAATTAATTTTTCACATATTTCAAGCCTTCCTCTTTCCGCACACATTATAGGGGAAATGTATGTAATGTCGGCCTTAATATCCCTAATATGGGCCCATACATAAATTCAGCAATCGACTAAATTTCCAATAGCGACCAAAAATATCCATTAGTACCGTCCCAATGACGTCTAGTCATCTAGATAAAATTGATAAATAGCAGAATTTCAACGATGGACCCAATCTTAGATCCATAGGCCAACATTAGAGCCATTTCTCCTATGTGGAATATGATTATTTCAAAAACAGCATACATATAGGGATTTGAAAGCTTTTCAATACAATTACATATCAAAATTGGTTTAAATGTAACACCTCACACATCCTGAACATGTATATAGCTTGCGATACGCATTAACACTCCGAACACGAGGCCTCCGGTAAAATGTGTAACGGCAAACTTGCAATGTTTGAAAAATCGTAGCTCAGCCATTTATTTACGAATTTCAAATCTATTGACGCCATTTAAAACTTCATACTTTAAAAATTTATTCAGTATCAATAGATTTCAAACCTGCCGTTAAATTGCTGAGCAGTGATTTTTCAAATATTGTCAATATGCCGTTACACATTTTACCGGAGGCATCGTGTTCGGAGTGTTAAAAAAATCCACGGAGCCCAGGTTAACCACAGTTTCTTCAATAATTGTATCAACCAGCACCACCTAAATGATGGTAATTTTCAACTGACTCCACTTCACTACGAATTCTCCCGATTTTCCTTCTCGATTTAAGAGAAAGGCATTTATTAGCTCACAGCTTGTCTTCATCATATCACAAAACAAGTTAAATTCTTCGCCTTTTCAGCTTAAGTCGATCACGAAACAGCATCCGTCGCTATCCTAGTGTAACAACCAATTCCGATGGCAATCCGGTCCAACTCCAATCACCACAAGCAGCAGCTCCTGAATAACTGAACGCTTCCCCGACTATTGCCACCGTGCGAGACTCCGATCGCTTCCCAAACTCCCAGGCAACAACCAAACGGACGGACGTTCCCTCTTCAACCCTTTATCTCTATTTTATGACGATTTTTTGTCCGTTGTTTTTTTTTATATTTCGCTTCCCAGCACCTCACAACAACAGCGAATAGTATAAAAAAACTCCAGTAGACTGAAGGCATCCTTTCTACCTTTTCAAGAGATTGAGCCCAACGAACGCGATGCAGGAAATTTGAATTTAAATTAGCATTCTCACATACTGGAAAACAAAATCATATTCCTCGGAACGAATCACACGACCAACAATGAAAGTGAATACGGATGTGCGTCTTTTCTACCTTTCCTTTTTTTCTCGTAACTCGTTTGCATAAATAATTATGCCTCACCGTTCGTTGTCGGTTGGTTGTTCAGCAAGTCCTATGGCTCCTGGCTTAACCCTTTTTGTGTTGACCGAGTTCCCATTCTCTGCCATACAGCTATCATTATGAGAGCTGAGATTGCTTCCCCTTTTATGCGATGCGCACAAATGTAGGTATGCAAATCGGGAACTCTCTGCGTTGCTGCGTTTGCTGCTGAGACTTTGATTTAAGATGTGTGACGAAATGCATCTGGCGGATTCGTGATCGCTCCTGTGTGATGTTAGTTCAAATATTGTTTCCCTCCCGGGAGCTACATTTTCACTTACAGTAATTTGAAAGCCAATTCCAAGTACGAAAAATGAAAGCCCATTTATCGTCGACGAAAACTAAAATTAAATTTTAAAACCGTCGCGATCGTTATCAATTCCCGCTGAAATCATGTAGATTGTATCGGACGCATTAACATGCATACTGTAGAATGGGGTATCGTTGATAACGCGGGTAACTTTGGTAGTAGAATATAGTGAATAAATTAACTCTCTGCACTCTTTACGAACTAAAAGCATTGGTTCCATATTGTATGCTTAGGGTATTTCCGTTGATATGGTATGTAGTATGTGTTTCATATTTTCTTGTTTTTCGTCAGTTTGAAAAAGTACTCAAATCATCACTTATGAAATGTGTTTCCTATATAGCCATCACAAATTTAGTGTTGTATTCTTATTGCTTATGATGTTTTCTGATTATAAACTCATTCAAAGTTCCATATTTCAAGAACTAAATTATTTTAGTTTCATGCATTTTTTTTTTCTACATTCATCGAGTATTATTAAAGTAATCCCATATCAAAAAACCCATATTGAACAGAACCTTTGTTACACAGCATAATCTCGTTTTTGCTATTATCCATAGATAGACGAGGCCTTAATGGATATTTTTATTTTTATTGGTCTCAGTTTTTGCACTGCTCATTTGAACAGCAATTGCTAGTGTTGGATCGCACCATCGGTGCCGGGCTCTGCAACATTTGTTTGTGGCATAGCATAGCATAGCATAGCAGAGTATAAACCAGGTTGCACAATGTCGTAGGTGGTACGAGCTCCAAACTGTTGTTAAGAAGGAGACCCACCTTCATCCGTTGCTGTTAGATAGTAATTTGTGATTAATGACTACCTCTTAGATAAAGGATGTGTCTCCCTCCAACAGATCAGGGCTGTCCTGGCCACGTCCTTGCATCTGGTGGGGAAAGGGGAGGAATGTTAGTCCGACGTTTACTTAAGAGAGAAGAGCCGGCGTTGCTGGCAATCGTTATATCAAGCATTTAATAAATAGAAGCTGTAAGTAGTTTTTCTGTCCGTTGTTGCTGCCCATTACCTAAACATATTATTCAAAATAGTCTTCAGATTTTGGAATAAAGAAACGTTATCAGCTCGATCCTGTTGCTCCTTTGCGCTTGAAAATGTTTGTTGATCCTAAACATATGCACAATTCATTCTGATGTGTAAAAGGTTATTAATAGTATGTGGAATCGTAGATTAGAATGAAGATTCGCCCTTGGCCTAACTCCCACTGTCTGGCACTGGCATTATGGATAAAATCTGCCTGCAACCATTTCTTATGAATGCAAAGAACTTGAACCCGGGAGTTAGAAGGTGACAGCTCTACCGCAGCTACAATAGCCCACCATAGCGCAAGCATTCTTTTTTTTTTTTTTGTAGTGATCCAGTGGCAGCAACTTGCTAAAACTCTACACTGGACCCCTTTTATTGGTAAATTTTGCTTCTATGAGCCTCTATTTTAAATCAACACACAGACGTTCCTAGGCTATGGTGCCCGTTTGGTCACTGTTGTTTTTGTGCTGATCCAAATAGTTTTGATAATATAATTGCACATTCTTGTTTTTTTAAAAGGTTGATTTTCGTCCCAGTCTTGTCTTCTGTCGTCACTTATTTTGTCATTTTGTCTTGTGTATTAACCCCCACTTGTCTTGTTTATTGTGTCAACTTGTATCTATTGTCCTTCCCCATCTGTTACTCTGTCATGACTAATTTCATTGATGTATAAAAATAGTAATATCAATTACGGGATAATATGGTTATTTCTCGATTACTTTTTCAAAGGGAAGCACCAGCTCCTGCAAACAATGCATCCGATCGTCGATCCGGCGCAACCGGCATCTCGCACATGCTTATCAACACCACCAGCAGGTAGAGAAAAGTTTCCCCTATCTGATGATAGTGCCAGCACGCGCGGGCGAGCCACCAGTTACGCCAAATCGACGACCAAACGCACCGCCTACAAAAGCCGATACGCATCCTTGAAAAAGTTATCGAGATTTCTACTAATTAATGAATTATTGACAATTACCTCTCATGATCCTTGGCTCTGATTTTAACTTACCACTTTTTGATTATTTATCAAATACCTCTCCCAGAGTATATAACTCCCCGATGCTTTGTTGGTTTCTGGTCTCATTTGGATTGGTCCTGAATTTGTTTGACATCCTGTTCGAAGTAATTCTTTGAGTTCCAGCTTGTACGTGTCTCACGTCATATGATTCGCCATTCATAAAGATAATGGGTTAAAAGGGAGTAAAACATACATAAAGGTAGATTAGTATTAGTTGTACTTGATCCAAACAATAGAAAGAAGCATAGATGACTTAGTAGAAAAATAAAACTAATATATTACTAAAAGTGCAATTGATAAGTATTAGTTCCGGGATCATTTTAGTGTTAGTAGTTATGTTAGTTTTGATCCGTATTCAGCCCTGCCGGCCCCTCCAGCACTATTTACAGCAATTGTGATAAGATTATGCGACACTGCTACTACTACTATGTTAGATGTATGACTTGTCAATTTTCGCAACGCAATGTCTTTCAATAAATCACTCAATCAATTTGATGTTTGAAAATTTGCTCAAAAGGGCTTTGTTGACACATCATACCTTACCGAAAACTAAAGCACAACAATCCTAATTCTTATTTCAAACCTATCAACATATTTAACACATCTTTCCTAAAATTTCACTTGTTCGTAAGCGCCTGGTTGAAAATATGACTTTCGCTATTGACATTGTCTGTAATTAACAAATACACTAAATAGGGTGATTTATTATACAACTTCATAGGCTAGTCGCCTCCCTAAGCGGACCACCCGCGTCCTATCTCTTATGTTAATTAGCTTTCTGAATTCTATAATTGAAGTTTATTTAATAAATAACTGAAATCTCTAATCTACCTACATAACCCATGCTTTTAAACTACAATTTAACGTGTTTCAAGTACTTCTGGCTTTTACATATCTTATCTTATATCTTTGTTCGTCCCAGATGACACCTTCAAGTGACTAAAATGCTTCACTTTGAAGTTAGTTTCCAAGCTAATTTTAAATTGTATATTGTATAGGGTAAATGTTCCAACTACGCTCTCACGTTTCCACTATGTGGCACCACAAAAATACATATGGGTATGTCACAATAGAAGCACACCACAGTGGAAATCCCGAGCCATAGTTCAAACACTTATCCCAAATCAAAATGAAGCACATATAAGATTAGTTACAATATCATGTACAAAAATGATGTTTAACATTGTTTTCTGAGTAATACTTCAATGAAAACAACAATGAAAGCTTGTCACGCAAATAGAAGGAGCACTGTTGGGGACTTTCTGAAATATTTCAATAGTATAATTCCCTTGCAAACCCAAATAAATCTATCTGCGTAAAAAATAAATAAAATAAGAGTGATTTGCGGCAAAACCCGCTAGTATCACACCCAACGTCAGTGCCTATACGTAAGCGTACTACGACGCGGCTCTCAATAAAAGGAGTAACAAGTGTGATACTATCACTGCTAGACTAGATCTTTGGTTCTCTCATGCAGCGGTTTATCAGAGAGGGGAAGCTTAGTAATCCCCATCGCCTGCCCATGTCGCCATTCTATCGCGGCATGAGCCAGCAACGCCAAACATAAACCTACCGTCTCCAACACTCCACTATAAAGCATGAAATTAAGCCCGCCCACCAACAGCAAGGTGCAAAAACTAGCCAAGGGGAGGGTGCTACAATAGCCCACCATAGCGCAAGCATTCTGAAGCTATTTTCACACATGATAAACCCCGCTCCAATCTAGGCTCCAATACATTATCGATGCAAATATACACCATTGATAATGTACTGAAACTTTCAATCAAGCAGTAGTGCAATACTTGATTGACACGTATTTAGTAAGTTTGTAATATTTCCTATCGAGGACAGAGGAACGAAAAGGTAAATAAACTTAGCTGAGCGTAGCTACTCGTAGGTTAGAACAGTCGGCACCACATGCAACGGATAGGAATTTGAAAACTTTCACTTAATGCACTTTTCAACATCACTTCTGTACCTTCAAATTAACAATTTTTAAAAATTAAATTGTAAATTTATAACATTTTCACTAGAACGAAAACGACGCAGCAAAACAAAAGCACGTCATTTTCGCAGCGTGGCCTACTTCGATCCTCCTCTGCAACATTTGTTTGTGGCCGCCTTAAAATTCAAATGTTGCAGAGCCCAGCACCGATGGTGCGATCTAACAGCTAGTTTGAATTGGAGTCCAAATCATAATTTAATAATTATTTGATTTATGTCTTCACGTTTATTTCCTAACATGACAATAATTTTAAGATATAATTGTGGCTTATCTATATGGAGATAATAGAGGATTTACGTTGTGCGAAGTGTATATAAATCATTTTCTTTTTCTTGGCTTACAACTGGACCTTTTGATTTTATACTTAATCTACTTTATTGTGCTCTACATACTTAAGATTGTAGGATTTCAAGATTTTTAAAATAGACATATTCTTTAGAAAGCAAACTTCAGTCATTTTTCATAATTTAAAACATAGAACAAACTCCTTCTGAACTTTGAATTTGCTCAGTGGAGATTTCGTAAATCAGCACTGAGACCATAATAAGGAAATTTTACAGATTTTGTCAACCAGATACAGATTAAAAAGGTTTTTTGCGATGAAAATACTCGTGCAATACGAGAAAAGGGCCAATTCGACAGTGAGCATGCATAAAGGTGTATACGCGATGATCGATTCTCTTCATCGATTTTCTCTCAAAATCAAAGAGAAAGTCGATGAAGAGAATCGATCAACGAGGATAGGCCCTTTTCAAATGTTACACGAGAATATAGGTTTAAATTCGAAAAAATGGGGCATCACTGCCTAAGGCACCCTCATTAGCAACGCCAACGGGGCTGATCTTTTTTTTTTTACTTTGGATGATCTTTATTTCTTGTATTTGTTTGGTTTACATGTATGAATTTTCAAGTGACACAGATGCGTCTTTTCAACTTTAGTTATTTTGAAATTTTAATTATTATTTACTGTACCTAGTCCTATCAGGCCTGTTAAGTATGACCACCTTGGTGGGATTGGTTTTTTTTTGGAAAACGAGACTACTTTTGATCCCTGTTGAGTAAAGTTGAATTACGTTGTTTGTTGATCTCGAGGCTTTCTGCAACATCCAATTTCCATGGTGTAGATACGGTTCGTAAAATCGTGATGTCCTCCGTCGATAGTTGGTGGTCCTCTGTGAAGATGTGTTCTGCAACCTTTGATTTTAAATCATATGTTAGGCCTTTTTCCTCTTGCTTTTTGGCATTATTAACCTCCGCTATATGTTCTTTAAATCTAGTTGCTAAAGTTCTCTTGGTTTGTCCTACATATACTTTGTTACAATGATTACAGCTTATTTTATATACACCTGCTTTACCTAAAACATTAGCTGGGTCTTTAGTGGATCCTAACAATGATTTCAACTGGTTATGTCTACTGGTGAAAACTAAATCGAATCCGAATTGTTTTAACTGTGGTCTTAGCTTACAAGTAATATCGTGATCAAATGGAACGGACACTCGTTTCAAGGGTTCAGGTGCTGCGGTGAGGGTTGTAAATAATCTCCTTTGTAGAATTCTCACTTTTTTTATCGATGATTGCCTGGATTGTGGTCTCCTTGTATCCGTTGAGTCTTGCTGTTTCGAAAATGTACTGTAATTCCTTAACCTTTCCTGTATCGTTGAGTGGAAGAGTCTGCATTCAGTGAATCATGTGGTGAAAGGCGGCCATTTTCTGATGGAACGAATGGTTGGAAGTATAGGGGATAATTCTTTTGGTGCTTGTTGGTTTCCTGTAAATTTCGTATTCAAGCGAGGAAGATGATGACGATTCCCTGATGACTAGAAGATCGAGAAATGCGAGTTTCCCGTCTTTTTCTACCTCGTGAGTGAATTTGATATCGTTGTGAATTCTGTTGATCTCATCTAAAATTTGTGGAAGGGCTTCCCGTTTAACTAAGCTGAAGATATCGTCAACAAACCTCCACCAACGGTTTGGTAATAGTCCTTTCTCCTTCAGGATTGTCTCCAAGTTGGTCATGAAAAGTTCACACAGGAAGTGGGATAGGGGGTTTCCCATTGGGGCTCCTTTCGTCTGCTTGTAGAAGTTACCTCGGAAAGAGAAGTAGTTCTCTTCCATACAAAAGCGGGTCAGGCTTAAGGTACATCCGAACCTTGTTGCTAAATGCTGCATCATCTCGTTGTGTTAATAGCCAGTCCTCTAAATGGTTGATCGCTTCCTTGACTGGTATGCTGGGAAAAAGAGCTGTGACGTCGAAAGATACCATAATCTCGTCCTCGTTGATGTCTCCTGAAGATTGTAGTTGCTGGGCAAACTCCTGGGTGTTACTAACTGCTTTACTCTGGAGCTGATTCGGCATACTCTGGAACTCTTTGCCTGCAGACACGATCTCTCGCATTTCATTTCCTGGTTTGTGGACTTTGGGGAGACCTTTGATCCTGGGTAGAATGGGATTGGGTTCCCGTAAACGACCTGCTCCATCTCCTAATGTCGATTTGCACTCCTTCGGTGCTTTCTCCACGCGTTTCACTATGTTCTGTAGGGGGTCTACTCGAAGCTGTCTATACGGTCCGTTGTTAATCGTCGTTGTCATCTGATTGTCGTAATCGTCCTTGTCCATGATAACGACCGCGTTTCCCTTGTCTGCCTTCACGTAGTATACTGCTTTACTTTTTAGCTCCTTTACAATCCGAATTTTTTTTTCGTTGGCGTGACTTTGTTCCTGTCCGTCCTGGATTATGTTCGATGTGATAGTCCTAACCGTATTCTGTGATGATGTAGGAAGTGTCTTGGTAATCGCTGTTTCAACGTCAATGATGATCTGCTCCACGTCTGGCTTGGCTGTAACCGCGTATCCTAGCTCCTTGTTGAGGTGAGTCAATTGTTCTTCCGTGAATGCGGTCGTCGATCGGTTGACAACCAACCCATCAATGGAGTGAACCCTCGGCGTCGTGGTGATGGTTGATGGGATCTGCTCACCCGTTCGGTGTGTCGTCCGTCTCCGTTGAGACTCCTGTCGTGGTCTGTTTAGCTTCCTATTCTGGAGCTTCCGCTTCCTATCCGATTCGCACTCCTCTGCTACCTTGGCCCCTGACATTTCTGAAGAAATGCCAAAAATATAAGCCTATGCCTATAAGCCATAGGCTTAAGGTACGGACACCCACCACACCCAGCGTAGTAAAGAGGATGGAAGCAGAGTTCATCAAGGATAGCATCAGACGGCTATATAGCAAACTGTACATGAAGATTTTGGAACGTTATTATCTGCATCTCAAATTGGCCAAGGAGTATCCAATTAAATTCCAGGAGTTTCTGTCTAGGGCCAAGGTAGCAGAGGAGTGCGAATCGGATAGGAAGCGGAAGCTGCAGGATAGGAAGCTAAACAGACTATGGCAGGAGGAATCGGAAGTCAGATCGAGAAAACATTCAATAGCTATCAATGGCGCAATGATGCCTTTGAAACGAGATATCAACCTCATTAATTGGAAAAGCCATCTCGAAAAAAAGCATGCCTAGATGAAACGCGTCCACAGACGCACATACAGACATCAGCAGATTTCATCTTGCCGGGTCAATTTTTCATATTCAATATGATTCTACAATGTCGTAATCAAACTGTCGAACCAGATCGAGCAGAGATCTATCGATTGGGAATGTTTTATATAGGTGAGATAGTTTGTGTGGATGGATATCGATCACAGACGGAAAGAGGTGTGAAATCCGATTCTAAAACCTATGTTACGGTAGTAACAAAAGGTAATACTGATGTTCGGTCACAAGACTAAAAAAAATAGTGCTAATTTCCGTTAAATATATTATTAATTTATTAATTTTTTTCTTCGTCTCGAATTTATAAAAACTCAACAGAATGACTCTGAACCTTAGTTCCTAATTTTACTTTTGAATACAAACTTGGACAAATTAAAATCAAATACAGCACTAACATTATTAAACGCCCTAACATAATAATCAATAGGGTTGTCGGACTAAAAATAAGTTCCGTTCACGAAGCTGTCGGAAAGGTGCATAAAAGTTAATATTCTGCAGCACTGGTTACCCTTGACAAAATCAAATACAAATAACCTCTGAAGTTTCGTGCGTCTGTGAGCTAGAGTTTACGTGTCTGTAATCCTGCAACGGCTTGAATAGCCAGGAAGATTTACTGAATCATTCCACGGAAGTTGTCGAAGAGCATACCGTATAATACCTACCTACGTTGAACCCTTTCCATTCTGAGGATCTGCTGTGCATGATATGGCGACCATACACTAACAGCATATTCCATGATGCTGCGAACAATTGAACAATTGAGAGCATCTTTATATCGGAAAAGCCACGACGAATAAATCCCAGGGCCGCGGCCGCAGAGGCTTTTGCGGTAGTTATGCTGACATACTCGTTGAACCGGAGTTTACTGTCCACAGTGACCCCTAGGTCACGTATTGCTTGAACACGTTTTATAGCCTCTGAGCTGATGGAGTATTCAAACTCTGTCGGAGAGAAAACGAAATGACTTTGCACTTTTTGATGTTAAGTTCCATTCCATTCTCACAGCACCATAGCAGAAGCTCGTCAACATCGGCCTGAAGAGCACAGCAGTCGAGATGCGATGATATCACTTTATATATTTTTAGATCGTCCGCGTAAAGCAGCAGGTTCGATTTCAGCCGAAAGCACGAATGATTCACGAACAATATAACAATCTATGGTCCCAGAATGCTTCCTTGTGGGACACCTGAGGTGATGGAAAAATCGCGGGAGCGAGTACCGTTTAATTTGACGAATGCCCTCCGACTGGATAGGTAAGAGCGCATTCACTCGGCGATCCAAATTGGAAAGCACAGATACTTGAATTTGTCAATTGCGAGGTTATGAGGAACCTTGTCAAACACCTTCGAGAAATCGAAGTATATGGAATCAACTTGGTGCCGATTCCCGATTTCTGAAGACAGGAAGCTTACGTAGGACAGCAGGTTCATCGGCGTAGATCTCTTCTTAACAAATCCATGTTGGAAGTCAGATATCAGCGGTCGGGAGGGGAAATTCAGAGCTTTGTGAAGCAATTGTTCCAACACTTTACAACATGATTGTTACCAGCTTTGAAGATCGGGGTGATCGAGGCTAACTTCCACGCTTCGTAAAAACTTGCACTGAGTGACGTGTTAACATTAATCGTCAGCGGCATCAGCAGTGAACCAGCACATTCTTTTAAAAACAACGGCAGTATGTTGTCAGTGCCAGGCTCTTTCGAAACGTCTAACTTTCTCTACGAATTGACTCTAGGATCATCAGTACTTGTTTTAAAAAAATGTGAAAAACATGAACTGCTGTAGAAAATATTTAGAATAAACTTCAAAAAACTATCAATGTTACCCCGTTTTACGGTACTCCGTATTGCGGAAAGCACTCATTTGGCAGTGGAATTTGTTTTTCCCGAATTGCCGGGGTCCGTATAATTGAAATGGAGCAACAACAACAGCGAGAATCCCCAACACGAAAAGCAACGAAATGATCTATCATTTTTCTTCGCTTCAAATGCGATGCATTGGAGAGCATGTCCAGCACACGCACACCTGTGTGGCTGGAAGCAATTTTGCGGAATTTGCTTCTTATCGTGGTCAATCTTCGGCTGGGTAGGAAGTTATTTAGAGGCTTTGATGTTTTGTTTTTCATTGCGGGGAATTTAGCTGGTGGGTTGGAGCATGAAAGGTTCCTTTTTGGAAAAGCAAACTTCTTGTTAGCACATGTTACATTTCAACAGCAGTGAAATGCAATAATTATGCACATTACATGGCTTGCTATATCAAAAGATTTTTTAACTGCAAGGGCAGTCATAAGATTACGAGATTCTTACAATACTTATCTCCAGATCTTATTGACGTCGTTCGGTAGATTTGGAACATAACTATCGTAGCAAACGCGTAATTATTTGATGTTTTATTCTCGATAGGCATAAAATGGGCGATTAGGCCGAGGTAGCTCTCGGCCTATGTATCAAACGGTAAAAGACGAGGCAATGAAAGCGCCAACAAAAACATTCAGTCACTCCCGAATGAAAATGACTTATTGAACCAGGACTGTTTTGTGCACGGGCCCTAACCTTCTTGATTTGTGCACCTATGTCGCTCATGATCCCGCCGTCTGACACTATCTGGCTGCCAAGATATCGCAACCTTCCGCCATTATCCACTGCTTACCCCGCTACCGTAATGTTGGAATGGTTGTCCGTGTTGACATCCAACTATTTGATCTTGTTGACGTTGATGGTGAGACCCGCCACAGAGGAACATTCGCCTAGGTCGTTGAGCTTACTCTGTAATAATAGCGCAACATCAATAGCCAAATCGAAGTCGTTGAGGTGCTCCATAGACTGCCAAATCAGCCTATGGTTCGATACACGGTCAATTGCTCCTGCCATGATCTCGTCGATTACGATGAGGAACAGTAGCGGTGATAGTATACATCTTTGATTCACACCTGCAACTACCCGGATAGGGTCAGACACTCCGTTATACAGGACTCTTCATGTGAAAGCCTCGTACTGCGCTTCGATGAGGTTGACGGGACTCCTTGCATGTCAGGGCATCCCACAGATTTTCGTAATTTAATCGGTCGAAAGCTTTTTCGTAGGTCGTTGTCCTGCTCCAGGAAGATGCGGTGCGTGACAATATGGTCAACACAAGATCTTCCAGCATATCCGATTCAGGATAACTTTGCACAGAACTTTGAGAACAATACACTGTTACATGATGCCTCGCCAATCCAGTCGGCCGGAAAAGTCGTGGTGTCCCAGATATTACAGAATAGGTGATGTAACATTTGTGCGGATAGCATTGGGTCAGCTTTGAGCATCTCTGCTGATATGCGATCGACCCCTAGAGCCTTGATGGATTTCATACTTCGGTTAGCTGCTTCAATATCCTGCAGTGATAGGGTCTCGGAGGTGGCGCGAGTAATGCGCCGTACCCTTGGCGGATCATGCCGAGATGTTGATGGCTGGTTGGACGTCGAAACTTAAAGAAGTTGTTCGAAGTGCTCAAACCAAAGTTTCAGCTGGTCTGTGCGGTCGGTAAGTAACTGTCCATTCACGCCCAATCGCGTTGTGAGATATCGTAAAGGAGGCGGATATAATCAGTTGTTGCAGGTTCTCCCTTTCGTCAGCCAGGTAGTTCTCTAAACTCCGCTCAAGCTTCCACCGGATGTAATCAGTGATCCATTTTTTTCACTGAGTGCACAGCTCACCCAGATTGTTCTCCGTTGTCTCGATAAAGGCATTCTCGATAGCCGTCCACTGTTCGTCTACGTTGCCACCTTCCGGAACATCGGCTGCTCGGGTCTCAAGCTCTTCAACCAACGATATTTTCACAGCTTGATATTCTAGTCGGCATGTCCAAGCCTTCCCTGAATCCACTGATTCCATGCAATGCATTGGCGGATCTTTTCTTTTTCCTTTATTTAACGTCGGTCTCTGTTCCGCAATCTAGTGCCAATCACCGACGACCACCGATTGCCATCCATTGACGGCAATCGAATGTGCAGGAAGGCAGCTTCCACACCTGCGTAGGATATCGCACCCATTCAACACACATGGGTCGGGACCAACGGCTTCACTTCCCTTCCGAAGGAAGACGTTACCAGAGATTTTTATGCCTCAGAAAAAGCCCACCGACCTCGACTGGGATTGAACCCAGACCCATTGGGGTGAGAAATCAGTCACGCTTTCCACTACACCACCGGCGCCGGCTCATTCGCGGATCTCACCGAAGGTGATTGGTGCTGCGTTTATTCCGGACCAGATGACCGATTCCAAAAATTTATATAGTGCATTTCCAGCCCAAAACGCAAACCGGTTGGACATGAGTGTTTTCGAATTAAATGAACCATTACCCATATGTTTGCTGCTACCAATGGTTGCATTTTTCATTTATGTATGATTTTTTTTCTTCTCCAGAGTAACGTTTGAAAAAGGCGTATTCAAAAAATGGATTATATTTTTTTTTCAAAAAATCATAAGACGAACAAGATTTATCTAATCAAAATGATATTTGAGTAAAAGTTGTAGGTAATTAAATGTTCTTTGATAAAAAAAAAATACACTGGATGAAAAAACTCTGTGAATTCACAGTAAATAAACATAAATGTTGATTTTCTCCAAACACCCCCCTTCGATTTTAATATTAATTTTGTAAAGAAAGCTGAAGTAATGCCCTACGGGTCTGACAGCCAAAATGTTAAAAATCGTTATTATCCAATTTGCATTAACTAGAGAACGGCTGAACGTAGGCAAAAGGGTTTTATGTGCAAATCAACCAAAAATTATGCGTAGATTCCCAAAAAAATATTATTTTACTAAGAAATATGCAATTTCATTATATTGTGAACGTCAACAAAATTAAAAAAAAATATAAATTGCTTACTCGTTAACAAATTTTACTTAAACTTTCTTTACAAAATATAAAAAATATATATTGAAGGGGCATGTTTTGAGAAATATTTTTTACTATGAATTCATTGAGTATTTTCTGTCAGTGTAGTTTTTATCAAAGAACATTTAAATACCTACAATTTT
This sequence comes from Ochlerotatus camptorhynchus, assembly GCF_037179485.1. Taxonomy (NCBI): domain Eukaryota; kingdom Metazoa; phylum Arthropoda; class Insecta; order Diptera; family Culicidae; genus Ochlerotatus; species Ochlerotatus camptorhynchus. The sequence goes on from NW_027040576.1 coordinate 1,651,110, forward strand.
TTTCCCAGATGTGATTTTAATCAGATCAATCATTTTCACGTCATGATTTTTTGAAAAAAATATAACCAATTTTTTCAATACGCTTCTTTCAAAAGTTACTCTTGGGGCTTTTGACTATATGTTTTTAGTATTACTTCTACGTGAAGTCAACGATTTACATAGTTGAAGATGCTAATTTCAAATAACAGACTGTAGTGGTAATTTTTATACGATAGATGGAGTAGATGAAAGCATAGAGTTGATAGTTCCGTTAGAGTACGGCAGTGTGAAGATTGTATATAGATATTAGAATAGCGAACTAGGACAACTTTTTAGGAAGGTACAAATCGGTTTTTTCATCTCTCTTTACCAAACTCCCCCTTTGGAGAGGGATGGTGAGGGGTGCCCCCCCCCCGCCACCACTGGCAAAAAGAGATGAAAACCGACCCGTTCAAGTACCAACTGTGTGTTTTGAAACAGTTCTACCGATTTTTACCGCACTTCAATTGTTATTTGAAGGAAGGCATCCAGTCGTAGGTTTGGAAATTACAACTATTGTTTACCCCTACCACGATATGTGCTCCTGTCATCGTCGACTTGACGATCTCGAGGGGACACGGGTGGGGTCATCTACTCCATCTATCGTATAAAAATTACCACTACAGTCTGTTATTTGAAATTAGCATCTTCAACTATGTAAATCGTTGACTTCACGTAGAAGGTGCAAAGGTGCAAAGCCCATAATTATCAAGAATAGCTTTAATAACTAAAAAATAACCTTTTCATCACTAAAACGGCCTCCCTTATAGTAATATTGAAACGCAACATGACTCGAAAAAGTAAAAGTGGCATAGTGCCTAGACTTTCCAAACCGGCTTAAAAACACCAAAATGGCCTGAAAACGCCAAAATAGTGCTAAAATTAAATAATATAACTGTCTTGGAAAAGCCAAAACATCCTTAAGAATGTCCAAATGACCCATTAATCACAAAAAAGGCATTGAAAATTCTAAAATTATTTCAAACCAGGTTTTTTGAATTACATCAACAAAATTTTATAGTCAGATAAATATTGTATGACATTTTAAAATATATGACCAAGTTGTCTAAATTTCTACGACCCACCAAAGGGCAGCCTGTAACCCACCAGAGGAAGGTGATTCATAGATTGAGAAACGCTGCTCTATAGCGTTTGTCGAGGAGAGTCGAATGGTATATGAGGGGGTTAGAAGAAAAGGGGTGTATGTCGATTCTATTCATCGACTTTCTCTTTCGTTAATAATTCAGCTGTAAACACATTCCTTGATTCGTGTACCATTCTGAATGCTAGATGAGAACTTCCTTTATCAAATTATGTGACAGAAATAGCACAAAATCTGTGTATAACGCTGTGGCTATCAAAAGAGAAAGTCGATGAAGAGAATCGATCAAAGTCACTTACACCGCTTTCCTTCTAACCCCTCATATGACACTTGGCCATCCCATCCTTGGATTGAAGTTTTCCGAGCGATATGTATACCCTTCTCTGTAAGAAGGGTAGAAACGGTGTTTAATAACACAAATATAAATGTAAGTTTTTCACACGATAATGCTTTCATTTCAACTTCAAAATATGTCGCGAAACATCACCTTTCGATTGCTGCAAGAAGTGTATCCCCTTACTTTCCTCAACTGAAGATATCGAAAATTTAAAATTGATTAACTATTATTAAAGGACAAGCTGACCCAGCAAACGACTTACTACCTATTTGTTTGATAAAATACCGCCGTACTCTTATATTCCGGGGACGTCCTGAGAAAATCTCCTTACTTCGATAGATAGCCTTCAATCGATTCGTTACGGGCAAAACGCAATGTAAGCGGATGCGGAACAGAAACGGCAAGTTTGAAATTTGTTGTCCAGATCAAATAATCAGAAAGCCGTAGCTTACAGCTCAAAACTGAAAAATATTTAATAAATACAATGAAATTAACAGAAATTATTCCACTTTCATCAATGATCTTCTTATCGTGACCTTTTTAACTGGAAAATTCAGTTGATCAGCAAGCTGTAGCCTAAACAATGAAATTGCATGATTTCATAATTTATGAAAATTAGTTTAACATAACTTACAAAATCCTAAGTTTCAGTATAACAATTTATTGTTAATTCACTGAGGTTTCAAAAAATGTTTGTGTTCCTACTAATCTAACTATCTCGAAATTGTGTATATCCCTTTAGACTTCACGTTTGCTAATATTCAACCTCCTCGTCTCCCAAAAGAGGCTGAATTGGGTAAAGAGGTGACATCTTATCCATTTGACAGGTCTTCTGCTCGATTGGAATAACTTTTCCTATGACTTTGACAGATAATCGATTGTTCCCATTTTGACATGTCGTCTCTTTATAAATACAGGCTCTTTACTTATCTTCACTTATCGACAGGCCCTTCAGTGAGCCCACTGGTGTTGTGCCCAACGGTGGTGGCAACCAGGCGTTGAAACAGTTGACGTTTGTTACTACACTCGCTTCGTTGTCGTGCGCGACAGTCTGTTTGTTTTCGAACACTCATGCTCTACCGTCGTCTCTCTCACACAACAAGAGCGATAGAATAACATTCGAGCTAAAAGAAAATTATCAAAATAGCTATCATATGACATGTGTGATTTCGTTGTAATTCCTCAATTTGGTGTAAATCAAATCATTTCTGACCAGAAATATTATTACTAGGACATCATTGCTTGCTATTTTCAGAATTCACACAAGCACACCATTAGCAGCTCTTATTATGAGAAAAACTAAAATACATACATTCGTGACGGTCTTCGGCGACAGTGTCGTATGACAGAACCTGTCATATGACATATTAGTTTGGTACTGTACTATGATAGCTTGTTTTGCAAGTGTCGGAGGCAAAGGCAGTCAACTATCACAGAAAATGTGTCGACTACCGTGACCGCTGTGGCAACAGTTGTCATAAATGACACCAAGATGCCTAACCGAAGTCAATTCGGCTCTAACTAGTTTTCAATCCGACAAATAGACTTACTCAGATCGAGGTTACCCGCTGCCACTGCCATTCCGCTTCCGCTGTCATTGCGTTTGGGCCTTTACAGTACAGAAATTTCACACAAAATACAAAACTGAAAGTACCCAACAAAATCAAAACAAACAAATCGATAGTGAGAATGCATAAGGGCGTATACGCGATGATCGATTCTCTTCATCGATTTTCTCTTTGCATTTCTACAGCTAAGCAAAACAATTTTCTTGAATTTGTTCAATGCAGAGTTTGTATTGGCTATCAAAAGCAACAGCAAACGCACCGAGAATTCTAGCGAGTTATTAAAAAAAAGAGAAAATCGACGAAGAGAATCGATCATCGCGTTTACGCCCTTATGCATGCTCACTGTCGAAATGTAATAGAGTCCTGTTAAAATAGCATGCTGCGATGGGAGAATATATTCAAATATTTCGTGATATATTTTGATATATATACTCGTCAAATGATAGGTTCACGAAGATGTCTGGCCCCTTGGCAGTGGGTCTCTTTTTTAAAATTCGTGTTGTTTTCGAAAATCAAATGTCATGGTGTGGGTACTACGGACTCAATCGATTTTATTTTGCAAGCCAATGGAAAACTGCCTGAATATGTTCTCAAGTATCACAAAGAATCACGTAGTCCAGATCATCATGAAATCATGTGATGAAGCTTCTTCAAATTTTCGATGATGACAATAGTCCACTTGAACCTCAAATGTAAAACATGTGCCTCCACCGAATCCACGAGCCTCACCAAAGAATAATCTTCAAAGAAAGTCAATCATCTGGTTTTCGATGCTTTTTTTGTTCCTTCTCAAGATTCCCAATGAACACAACGGATGATACCAACCTGCACCGGTGGACGCTACTGCGCTCAGGAGTCAGGACTCAATAAAGAATACTCCATCTACACGAAAGAGAGCAGGAGGGGCATCCACATTTTCGTCGCCTCGCGGGCATGCGTGCGTGTGCTCATCTCCAAGGGGGGAGGGGAGATAATTTGATAAAAATTATAGCCGCGCACAATCGTGACAGGTAGGTATTAATTTAATTGTAATTATTAGTGTCGGCCACTAGGAACAGCCGGGCCCGGTTCCCGCGAGTTATGACCGGAATTAAATTCTTTTGTATCAAAATGCATACACAACACACGTATGTGAAGGTTGATTTGCTGCACCTTGTTTTATGAACTCTTCAACTTGGAACCTCGCGGGTATCCATTTGATGTAGGGCGGGCGGCGCGAAGCAGTGGGCAGCACGAAATTTCAACAAATTTGCAACGGCTGCTTTCGAGGATGAAGATGCAAGGTAGCTGATGGACCTGACTGAATGATGATGCGAGTACGTCGACAACGGAAGAAAAAGGTTAATTGAAGCCGTTTGAAAGCGTTTGGTTTTTTTTTTGGATCCGGCGTGTTCTGCGTTGAAGCATTAAGGAACGATAAGTTGGTTCGACACATGTGTTTTACTTTTTTGTTGGCCCAGTGGTCATTGAACCAAGCGGGAAAGTGAGATGCTTCAAACGTTCGTTTTGTGGGTTATAATTTACTAAAAGGAAATAAATCAACACACTCAAAAAGCTCTTGATAATTTACATTAGTTCAAATTTTAATTCTGAGTTGAGGCTTGTACTTGTTTCTTCATAACAGGCACCTTTTGCGTGGTCTGACCGTAGTATTTGTTTAGCACTCACATTATCAGTAATTGCGGGCCCCAGAATCGCTTAAGTTCCTGAGGGGAAACAAGCCACAGTTCTAAGCTGCCTGTGTTGAGCCAACAGCAGCTCTCGGGATGGGTACCCCTTTTAGTTCCGAGACCCGTACGCCCTGGGTGTGAGGAAGTTTTTGGACACGGGAACCTAACCAACATTACAGCATTCGGGCTACATTTTGTTTGCAGACACTAGCTGGCCTTTGGAAGCGAAAAATTACAGCACCATGGAAATTTCGACAACCTATTTGTGACACGCGTGCTACATGAGAACTTTTAGGACCGTACCAACTCTTCATACGGCCTTGAGCGAAATTTAGAAGAGCTGGGCAATTATACAAGAAAGCAAAACAACTGTCCTGATTTCACGATTTTCTAGAACAAGATATTCGAAGACATGCACTTCTTACAGGGCTGAGGTCAGAAAACATTCCAAATTGGATCTCACGTGGAATGCTTTTAGTACAGTGATAGAGGAAATGTTTCACCAAACCCGAGTGTCTGTTCACCATGGACGTGCGACTCAAAACGGCGTCTATTTTCCATGTTAGGAACGGTTGATCACCGTCCTAGTGCCTAGAATGGGACTCTAAACAGAGCTGTGCACGGTGGTCCGCCAACAAGCCACCCTGTAAAAATTTAAAGTTTCAAAAACCGAAGGAAGAAATACAGATCGGAACATACAGACCTACGCGACGAAATAAGGACTACGATTGGATACTCGGAACATAGAACTGCAAATCGCTCGGCTTCCCGGGCTGTGATAGGTTAATCAATGACGAACTTCAACCACGCAACTTCGAAATCGTAGCACTGCATTTGCTTTCTCCTGTGGGGTGATTAAAAGCCGATCGTCATCATTTTCGGCTCTGAGAGGTGGAACGGGTTTGGGATTAGTTTTCAGGACCTTGGCTACCTTCCAGAATGGTCTGTAGCGGTCGTCCAGATTCTGGACAACACGCTCGAAACTTTCATTTCAGAGTGAGTCCATTCTGGAAGCAATCTGCCTGTTCAGATCGGCCATTTCACGTTTTTTGCCCAGATCTCCAGTCCTCTGAAACTGGCGTCTACAAACATTTCTCAGGCGAATCAAGAGTTGGGTATGGGAATCAATGGCAATAAACTTACCCCTCACAAGAACTCGTCGGACGCACGCCTCGTCAGCCACGGTTATGGCTTGGTGGAGTCCCTCCAACGCTCGGTCGATGTCCTCCATGGTGTCAAGCGGCGGGTTGTCGATGATGTGCCTGTCTACCACGCGTCCAAACTCGGCCCAGTTTACGCGATGGTAGTCCTTGTGCAGACTTGGATCAGGGGTCACGTTGTAGTCCAGTTCAGGCACCACCGGTTGGTGGTCAGAGCTGAGTTTGTTCAAGGCTACCGGCTTGGACAAGCTGGTATTTGACAGGAACAGGTCTAGCGTCGATGGGTTGCCCGCCGGTGAGATAAATGTTGGCTCATTCGAAAACCAAACGGAGTACAGCCCATGCTGCGAGTGATCGAACAGCAGACGACCGTTCTGGTTCTGCTGGTAATTCCGCCAGGCCTCATGGCGAGCGTTTAGATCTCCTCCTACTACGATGCGGGAACCGGTACGGGTAATGGTGGACAGGTCCTTCTTAAATTTAGCCACTAGTCCACTTTCTGGAATCCTTCAGAAATTTGACGGCGATTTAGTATTCCGCTTTCGTCCGGAGCATCACCTTAGTGCCGATCCTGCTGATCTTGTACTCAGCTGCGATGCCCAGCGATGCGAAATCGCCAATGAGCGTCTTGAGAGGCACTACCTTCACCACCAGTGGAGGAAGTTTGACTTTCGCCGCACTCGGGCCGGCAGAATTCTCGGTTTCGACGACGTCGCCGAAATCACCGATGTCGCTAGTGTTCGTCGCGGTAATATTGTCGCATCCGCTCGTACCATCGGACTGTCCTTGATTCTTCTTCCTCTTTTTCATCCGCTTCACCGGGACTGGGTTGGTATTCCCATTTCCCAACATCGGTGGGAAGGGTAACTTACCTATTCGAAATAGGTACACTCAAGCTACCCTCATCGCTGTTCTTCTTTTCCGCTTTCTCACGGAGCCTGCTTAGGACTTAGGTCGGACGGGAGGCAATGGACATATCGGCAATCGGGCCAAACATCCTGCATGTCGTATCGAACAACAACGGCCAACGATGCGTGAACATTGCAGCCTCCCGTGGTATGGTAGTCCGAAGTACCTTTTTCCCCTGCAAGGATATCCACAAAGCCAGACTAGTATGCTGGCGAAGTGTGGCAATGGATCGAGTAGAGTGGAGACGACTTCTTCGGACAGCAGAGGGCAACAAGACCTTAGCCTGATTGGTAAGGTAAGGTATGTGAAGCACTTTTCTTAATATGATTTTATGTGCCCTCAGTTGAAGAATATGGAAGAATATTTTCGAAGCTACTTTTCAAAAAATATTTGCGATCTGCAATGGGACAATCTCACTGAATGATTTCCGAATTTTGCCGATTGATTTTGAGTAGGTTATTTGTCACTCTTCTGAGCTTGAGGTTTTACACGTTTGTGTGGTTTTTAGTAACGAAAAATTATTGTGTAATATGTTTGAAAGTGTTAATCTTGTTAAAAAATCACAAAGGGTAGAGGGGGTGGGGGAGGGGGTGACATCCAACATATCCGCACTGGGTGTTGTTCATATACTCGAAGCCACTGGAAAAACTCAGCTAAAATTAACCACACCGAATATTTTTTTGTTCGTTCATATACCTAACCATAAACTATACCTTTGGGCAAAATTTCTGAGATTCTTCGGCCTTACTTTGTCTGATAATAATAAAAATCTCCATCTCCGCTTCTCAATTATGTAACACTGTTACTGCATGTTCAAATACTTCCCAATGGAACTGTATTCTTCTAATAAGACTTCAAATTCTCATGCTAGAAAAATTACACTGGATCTACTGGAAACTGACGTTCCCGCTTACCCCTATAACTCGGAATGATAAAATTTGCATAAAATTATGCAAATCAAGCAAAATATCTCGTAAACCAGGAAACACCTTATTATCGAGCTAACGCAGCTTCCTACTTCCCGAAACCCTGGCTTCCCATCAGAAAAAAAAAAATCCGCATGCAATCGTCTTTTGTCCACAGCAGTCACAAATGACAACTGTTTTGTTTGGCTTTGTGTTGCATTTTTCTGATTGCAAAAACATCCCAATAGTGAGTCCTACCTTTTTTGTTTCTGAAATTCCCTGCTGCGAACCCAGGGGAAAGGGTCCCGCATCTACCTGTTTCCCGTCTCAACAAAACGACGACCTCTCTCGGCAGTCGACCAGGGGGTAATTAATGATTATTTTTGCACTTCACTTTCGCTTCCTGTCTGCCGTGTTCTCCGCTGTTGGGTCGGTAGCTGATGCTTTCACTCGCTGCTTTCCTGTGCACAGAGGCCTAAGGATGGTGGTTTTTATTTTGCATGTTGCATTTTTCGGTGAAATGTAAGGATGAGGGCCTTTCCTCTCTTCCAGTAGGATCGGTTGTGTGCGATGGTTTTTGCGGTGGGCTTCCGTTATTCACGAGCAAGAGGGCGTGCGGTTTATGTTTCGCAAGGGATTCGGATGAGTGCGCTTTGTGATGGTAATTTCGCTGCATACTTTTTTCTCTCTCTCTCTCTCACTCGGTGAAAGGTTGCAGTTTGGGGTTTGACTTTTCAGGGAATGATAATTATCCAATTTTGAGCTATTAAGTTTGATGTTTGTTTGTGGATTATGCGATTTGATTGTGTACTTTGCAGAAATAAGTGGGATGATTAATTGATGGTTGATGGTGGTCGTAAACCGAGGGGACCGTGAGGCCATTGAAAACCTAGATCAAGTTTGTTTGCCAAAAATTAAAAAAAAAATGCAACGATGGATTGAAAAACAAACACTTCCGAGGTAATTCGTTGATGCATTCAAAACCTCCACTTCATCATCGTCTATGGTTTTTACGCTTCTGTAGCTAACGTAACTTTTTGTTAATTCAGCTCCAACCTGGATCAGACATCAAAATTGGGTCCGCTTGATTTCTGACAAACGACAGTTTGCTCGTTTGTTTTTAAAACGTACCTTAGGTTTAGGTTTGCACTGACAACAAGTTCGGTTTTGCACTGGGTCGGAACTGGTTCCAATGCATGAAATTATATATTGTGTGGCCAGCACAATGATATTCCATGCCCAAATAAGTCGAGAAGTTTTCCGAACCCAGAATTTAACCCACCACCCATCCGAAACCCTGACGATAAATAAATATCAGTGGGGGGCGTTCATAAGTAAACATCTACTTACACCTATGATTTATAATCTGCGATCAAACCCATAGCAAGACAAACACAAATACCGCAATCTCTAATTGCCTACCAATTATCCATTACAAAAATAACCCCGAGATGAAACGGTACGCATTATTTTTCTTCCATTTTGAACCCCCACCCTCCGTCACCTTTTGAAGTGGAAATGACACCGTCCAAACCCCCCCAACCCCAGTACAACACAGATAATAATCCACCGTACTCTCTTCAGCGAAAGGCCCAACGTCGGTGGTATCCCAAAGGGCAGGATTTCCCATCGCCGTCTCAACCGCGGTTTCTGTGTTTCCGAGTAAAACACCGGAAAAGCCTCAAATTACACGCAGCCTAATTACATTTTCGCCTGAGATAACACCCAAAGACGACGACGACGACAATGAGGTGAACGGTGCCGAAAGCAACATAAAGACAAGAGCAATGATGATCCCATGGAGGAATATTAGCAGCAGCAGTCAGTGGGTGGGTGGGGTATCATAAAACAGCTCATTTTGGCTCAATTAATGAGAAGCGAGGAGCTGCAGCCGTCGTCACCGGGTCGGAGGCAGGCATCATTTGGTTTTTCTTTTAATCCTCGTCGTTTCCGGGGAGTGACAATCTTCGAAGGCTGGCGTTAAGCATGGATGAACGTTCATTTTTTTTTTGAGCCTCCAGACAACGACGACGACGGATGTGGGTGTTAATCTAAATTAGTATCTCATTAAACAATTTATCTTTATGGGGAGCTTTGTGGCGTGCTGTTTGTTTTTATTTAGAACGAAATGTATAGAAACATACACGCAGGGAAAAATAAGTAAAAACAATCAAATTTCAGACAAATTCATCCAATTTTTCAGTTTACTTGAAACCGTTTGTTACAAAACATGTTAGATTTTTAATTTTGTGCATGGTTGTTAAATGTACCGTCACGTCTCTTAAATTTATTTGGTGTTGGATTAGTAGGGTTAGTAGTCGTTGTAAAAAAATGTTAATTTGTTAGTAGGATTAATTGTTTTTAAATTTGAAAATTGTATAAAACCGTACAACAGTACAGTGGGTATGAATATTCTACCAGTGGGTACAACAACATTCGGGCGAAACTATGAATTCAAAATGGGTGGAAAATAACGTCTCACGAGAAGAGCAATGGGATGGGAAAAGCGCGAAGGAAAACCGCCATTCCTCAATCAGTATCTGGCGTTCGTGTGCTTCGGATCGTTAAAACCAAGTGTCCTTAAAGTAATAAAAGTGAGTGGTGAATCGCGGGAATACCTATCTGTTCAATCAGGTAATACGGCTTGGCTAGTTAATTACGGATAGCTAACATTAATCGAATGACCATAGACTAGTACGATAATTAATAAAAATAAACCCCGTTGCCCTCATAGGACCTTTTTGTGGTACCATTCGGTACAGCGCCATTTTGTGAACCAACCGACTAAGTCGGTCAGGAAGCACACGAGTCGGATTATTGGTCCTTAGTGGCTATTAATCCTAACAGTAAAGGACATCATTTCGATTTGGCAATGCAAGGTCAAAATCGCCGCATTCCTCGGGCCAAGGCGGCTCTAAACGCAAAAGAGGACCCCTCTCAGCAGAGTCACTCCGGCCTTGCCTGGACTCTGGTGATTCTCGTCAACGAAGGTAGACGCCAGGAGACCGCAGATCGCCATCGAGGTAAGTCGATCTGTTGTTCCAACATCACCACCCTGTCAGGCTTGATTCGCCCGACGTCAAGTTCGTCGTACGTAGGATCATCGGCGAGCGCTCGCACATCGGCAGAGTAGTCTTCGGCAGAGCAGAATCAACGGCAGCAGTTCAGTACCGGTACGTCAAACCCCCAAAAACCTACTGTACATCCATAAAATTCAATAGAACTATTAGAAATCCAATCCACACCTGCTATAGCTTTTATTAATAAATAATTAGTATTCACCCTTTGATAACTGTGTCACTTAAACTTTCCATAGCTTTTAGTCAGGTGACAGTACTGCACGTTAGGATCGCGAAGCCCCTCCAGATTACCCAGTAGTAAGCCGACCTTGAGACACAGCTCGAAAGGTTTCTTGCTACTGAGCGTTTTTACCGGGATACAGACAGTAGAGTTACATACTCTAGCGAAAAACAAGTTTCAAGATTGAATTAAATTAACTGCTTCAATAATTCATGGCTAAAGCAAAAAGATAATTCAGATTTTATCAACTATTCTTTTGCTTGAAACAATCAATTTGCTTACCAGAAGATCCGGTCATTTTCGAATCATGTTATATTCAACCACAATGTATCTCTATTTATTAGTTTGTGAAGACATACATCCGATGAGTCTCATCATCTACAACTGGTCACCTTAGCTGGTCAAACTCCAGACGAATCTAGAAACGCACTCCCGTTCATACTGGCGACAACGTTCTGATGAGACAACGATACCCCACTCCCAAGCTCCTCCCCTGAGCCTATCCTTCGACAATGTACCTCTTCATCCTCAGGAAAGCCCCGAGAATTCGGTCCAACTCCTACTAGATGTAGAATTAAGTGAATTTTGTAACAATGAACAATTAATTATCGGCTCGTAATAAAGCTAATGCGATTGAGCCTTCAAAGTAAACTAACAAGATATAATCAACCAAATTAGATAGGACGACTTGAACAATTTATAGTTTGAATCAAATTTATGTTTTCTATTAGGGTAGGTGAGCCAGTTTTACCCCTAGCTCCAATATTTGGCCCTAGTGGAGAATCATAATAAATATAAATATATCACACATATATTAGATTTTTAGGGATTCAAGATGAGTAGAGAAGCATGTACTGAGCACCGTTCAGTTGAACCGCATCGAATTCGATTTTTAAGTCTGTTTTTTTTTTTCCTTGTCGGGTATTTTCATCACTGCGACCATTTTTCTGATCTATTGTGATATATTCCCCATTTTTTTTCTTTAGCTATATCAAGATGCCGTATCACTATTATTAGGAGTGATCGCCATCGTTTGACTAATAGCATTATCCCAGCACGGCATTATACTTCGAATAAAGTGCACTGCCGTACTGGGAATTGTTCTCCAAATGTCAAAGGGTTCTATCAGCCTCTTGTCGAAGAACTTACGTCTTTTATTGAACATTGCCGGACAGTGGCATAGCAAATGTTCCGAGTCTTCCTTTTCTATGCCACAGAAGCGACACACATCATCTTGAAGTTTTCCAATCAGCGTCAAGTGATAACGGCTCGGACAATGACCTGTTATAAGACCTGCATATATACTAAGATCTTTCTTAGAAAGTTCCAGGATTTTGTGGGTCACAGAAATGTTTGGATTAATAAATCGCTTCGACTGCCTAGCAATGGAAGTGTTCTTCCAGTTTTCCTCCACTTTTGAAGATTCCCACGCTTTTAGCTCCATTCTAAGAGATGCAGCCGATAAGCCACAAAAGGGCTCTGGCCCGATGAACTTATGAGAAGATCCGAGTCTTGCTAGTGCATCAGCTCTTTCATTTCCCTCAATCCCGCAATGACCAGGAACCCAATATAAGTTGACTTGATTATGACAAGACAATTTTTGAAGTGATTGAACACACTCCCAGACAAGTTTTGATGTACATGTCGCCGACTTTAAAGCATTTAGAGCAGCTTGACTGTCAGACATGACGCATATATTTGAACTCGTATAGTTTCTACGCAAACATATAACGGAACACTCTAAAATTGCTTGGATTTCCGCTTGGAACACATGGATAGAAATGGCCCAGGGATAGAAATATCGGTTCCTATGGGCAGATGGCCAACTGTGTTCCAAGCTGAAATCCAAGCAATTTTAGAGTGTTCCGTTATATGTTTGCGTAGAAACTATACGAGTTCAAATATATGCGTCAAGTCCGACAGTCAAGCTGCTCTAAATGCTTTAAAGTCGGTGACATGTACATCAAAACTTGTCTGGGAGTGTGTTCAATCACTTCAAAAATTGTCTTGTCATAATCAAGTCAACTTATATTGGGTTCCTGGTCATTGCGGGATTGAGGGAAATGAAAGAGCTGATGCACTAGCAAGACTCGGATCTTCTCATAAGTTCATCGGGCCAGAGCCCTTTTGTGGCTTATCGGCTGCATCTCTTAGAATGGAGCTAAAAGCGTGGGAATCTTCAAAAGTGGAGGAAAACTGGAAGAACACTTCCATTGCTAGGCAGTCGAAGCGATTTATTAATCCAAACATTTCTGTGACCCACAAAATCCTGGAACTTTCTAAGAAAGATCTTAGTATATATGCAGGTCTTATAACAGGTCATTGTCCGAGCCGTTATCACTTGACGCTGATTGGAAAACTTCAAGATGATGTGTGTCGCTTCTGTGGCATAGAAAAGGAAGACTGCTCCCACTTGATAGCTCAATCTTGAACCATCTGTATAAAAAACAATCGATCCTGGACGAAGAACCGGGCCACCAAATTGCCATGAATTACGCCCAGGGTTAACTACTCGAAAAAGTAGATTGAAGTTGTATCTTTTCTCCATCCAGTCTTCGTTTTTCCTTACTAGAGAGTTGATACTAACAGTTTTTAGAATCGTAAAATGTCCTCTAAGGTCTCCTTCAAAGAGTTTCACTGACCTTGTAATCCTTAGAGCACACTTTTCGGCTTCTAATTGTCCAAATTGATGCAATGGTAACATATAAAGCAAAGCATTCAATGCCTTCGATGGTGTACTTCTCATTGCACCTGTTATTGAGAGAGTTGCTTTTGTGATGATTCATACTCAGCTCGCTATGATAGAAACATGAAGAAGTCTGTGTTAGGGAATGGGCTGTTTTCAGACATTCGGTGATAATTTTGATCACCATTGCAACAGTTGGACATTTGGTATTTTTCAATAGTGACCTATTGAGAATTAACTAAATGTTCATTTTAGCAGATTGATAGATAAATTTCCAATCGTTTGGCTGGCTTAGAATTAAAAACTATCTGCTATTGGTCGAAACCTGACCTCTTTTCGTAATGCTGTGCATTTTGGTTTTTTGAAATTGCTTGGATTCTATAGATCCTGTAGAGATCTATCTAGCCCTGATGCATGTGTTGGTAGAGGGAAAAAATGTAAACTTTGCGGGAGACAGCAATTTTGTGAAATATGAAGTAAAACAAATCCTAGCTAGTTCTGCATGATGATTTTATTTGATTTTATTTATTTGTAAAGTCGCTGGGAAATACCAGCTGGCGATTTGTTTTTTTATGATAACTCCTTACTTGAAAACAGGCTGCTTTTTCATGGTATACAGTGTGATAATTCAATAATCAATAAATCATCTCAACATTTAGAGGCAAACCATTAATAAATTTTGGTAACATACAAAAAATTCTATAATCCACATTAAATTTCATATGCAAGCGCCGATTAAAACAATCTTTTCGACGTCACGACAAGCGTGATTGATTAAACGAAAGAAACGAATCGTGCGGAATGAAAGCCGAGGAAAAACTAATTGCATCAATATATTTAGGCCTACAATTCCACATCTTCTATAGACAGGTTGTGCCTTGATAGCTAGCTGCTTGCGGGAACTGATGACCTTGACCAATGTTCAAATAATACTCTTTAACAAATTTTTGGTGGCCCTGAAAAGGACCGTTTTGTAGTGATGGTTGAGTAATTCTGAGCTGGGTGTTCAACACGGATGAGGCTGTCGAGCTGTATGTCATTTGGAGCAAGAGTGACAAGCTTGGCATAGATGACCGAATCGCAACGACTTACGAAGAGTTACTGATTCCGATCCATAGCATTGCGGTGCAGCTTCTTCCTCCTTTGATGGTTGCTTATGTGGGCTCTGCAGCTCGCTGCTTGCAGGCAGCCTTTCGTTGTTACTGGAGAACAATTTTCAACGCCACACGCCGAAAGCACTGCTGCTGCTGCTACTGCTGCTACTAATTTCGACGACCAAACACCGCCACACAGTGGTGTGGTCGTTGGGAGCGTATGTTTCTGAGTATGGCGATGAGTGTGCAAAATATTACGCAATTCCATCCTCTCTGTTCGCACGCGCCCGAGGATCGGAGGCGAATGCCACTTCGACTTGTTTCGTCTACTTACTACTCTCTGACGACTGTGCTGGGGAAGCAGCATATGCATGTAGGTAATTGGTGGATTGGTTAGTTAATTCGACGCTTTTGGACAATACTGGACATTTACCAGTTTTTCAATAGTTTCTTGTTGAAAATCAACATTCGAAAGCATTGTTATCGATGCGTAGCCATATTTCTGATCGATTGGTGATAAAATTATTGAAATTGGACCAGGGGCATCTGAGTTATGAACGTTCAAAATCTTTCTTAATTTGTTACATGTTCCATTTTCGGTTTTCACAAAGTGTACCAGCATATAGAAATCAAAGACGTAGCCCTACGTCAAAAAATTATATAAAAAGAACACAAAAACGTGAGTCGCGTGTGTGAAAATAGTTTATAAAAAAAAAACAGGCTAAGGTAGCTAAAAGTGAGTCGCAGTAAATTAAGTGGAAAATCTGAAGAAAATTCAGAAACCACTGAGCGGTGGCAACAGTAGTTTGGGCTTGTGGCAGGAACGTTCACTAAACGTACTGCGGTTAGCATTCGCGGAGCGAACGATATTTCAATTGGTTCATCTCCAAGATAACCCATGGTCGCAGTGAACAGCTCGACACCGAACCGTCGACCATCATCGGGCCGGTCTGGAGAAGATTGGTTCCTCTCCGGCGACCGTCGGGGCGATTATCTTCGTCCATCATCATATGTCCGGCACTACCGGCAAGTGTGGCCCGACCAGGTACCATTGAGCAGCAACTGTAAGTACCCGAACCATTATCATCACACACACAATCACACCGATTAATCAGTAGGGACCCTAAATTATACCTAGTAGGGGAAGACGGCTTTTCTAGGGGTTAGAGTGACTAACAAGGGAACAAAAAAGAAGGGGGGGGGGAGTGACGTCACAAATAGAAGAGAGATAGACAGGGATTTGTAAAACAAACAAAAAATATTAAAACAAGCAAATATGAATTTGGAATATGAATATGAATGGATTTTTTTTTATATTTCAAACCCAGTTTTTTGATAATTTGAATTTAAATTTGGCGGCTGGTGCATAAGCCGGAATTTTGAGGATCCCACTTACAGTATTTGACAGTTGTTATTTTTTTAACCAAATATGAGTAAAGTGCAATTACCCATGTATAGGTAAAGTTGCTTTACTCGTAATGTGAGTGAGTTGTACTTATTTTTATCAGTATCATTCACTCATATTATATGTCGGTATTGTATCAGAAACCCAAATATGGGTGAATCAACTACCTATTTATGGGTGAACTGAACTAAGCTAGCCAACTAGAACGAAATTTTAGTTGCTCCTGAAATCTCATGCTGGTAGGCGCTGATGCCCTGTTTATATTATGCATGCTATTTTTTTTTTTGCACAGCGCTAGTACACTAGCGCTTGCAATTCCACACAGATGTAAACACCACATTGGTACCAAGCCCAGCTCCAGTTGAGAGGGCTTCCACAGGCAATCGCATGGCCGTATTTCTTAGCGATTTTTTTTAGTCAGAAGTCTTACCGGATAGTTTAAGTCTTGGGTTAAAATACTCAAAGCGGCACTAGCTTGCTTTGACATAGTTGCTTTCGGATATTGTGTTATTTTGTAAAAAAAAAATACAGCCCACTGCCTTAACCCGCCACATTACGTTTAAATCATTCGTAAAAATTTGATTAGCTTGGGTCTTGTGTTTTCCTTTTCCCGTCGTCATAAAAGTCCAACCTCTTCCCTGTTGCATGCTGTGTTCCCTCAGCTGCTTTGTATCTTTTACGTTCAATAGCTCTCCTCTTTATTTCTGCAGAAGCCGCCGTTTAGCAAGCAAGCGAAGCGATTAACATGATTAACAGCTTCAGCATCAATCCACCATCATTTCCAGATGGCCTTCCGCCTCCCTAAGCTTGATTGGCATCCTTCTGTTTTTTTTTTTCGTTCACCACTTCCTTCGCAACAGAAACAGAATCGACCCGAATGATGATAATAATTGCTGTCAATTCCTTATCAGAGTGATAATCAGTGGGCTTTCTTGTTGGAAGCGAACGGACGGAACCAGCCGAAAAATGGGGAGTGACAGAAATTACTGTGCGCTTGACAGTGAACAGAACTGGATCCGGCATCCGCTACCATGTAGTAGTACCCTTACTAGGCGAAAAAGCAACGGCGGGAGAGACCCGGTAATTGGATTGCTGTTGCTGGAAAATATTTCGGCCAACTCACGATTTGGAACACGTCCAAGGATGGTGGTACCAAGTCCCATCCGTCGTCGTCGTCGTAGGTAATTCAATTTGGAGATGATTTACCTTGCTTCATCCGTGCGTAGCCAAAGCAAACAGCATCCGGATCGGCAGGGGGCTCCCTAATGACATCTACATTCAAATAGGCGAAACTTGTTCAAATTTATTTCACCACACGCATAACAAGCGTCGCCGGGATCCTTGGAAAGGGAACGAACCGAAAGTGGAAGAAATACGCAGGATTCGTTTTTTTTTTTCGTTTCGAGGGGTGTGTTCGTGTGGAATGGGAAAATTGAAGAAGCAGCAGAAAAACAGTTCGAACCAATGTGTAGAATATATAAATGTAGGTATTAGCCCCACCTCAATGCGCTGGGACTCACCCTTATTTTTTTCAGCTCTGCTCTGCTTTGCTTTTCTGCCGCACGGTTATCCTTTTTTTTTTGTTGCTCGTTATTCGTTGGTATTTTTCTTCCGTTTCTTCAAGGTGGTATTGGGGGGAAAAAGTAAATTCACGTTGTTTTGTCATCGAAATATAAATAAGTAAGTGGCTGTGCTCGAGTTTTGGGATCGCTCAGGTTGGACGGTTCTGGTTCGTTGGAGGACATGCAATTGTATGAGACAAAATTGGACGAATACTTACTATATATAGTATACAAGGTATAGTAGAGTAGATATATTTTAGAAGTGACGAGTATAGCTAAAAGCTAAAAACTTTCAGCATATTTTTACATGGCATTTGAAATACATTAAAAGCAGTATTTGAAGTTAGTTAGCAGCAGCCTCAATTTATGGTTTGCATATGTAACAAGAGAGTAACTTAGTGAGAGAGTCACTGTTACTTAGTTGTATGGGATAAATCATTAGAAAACAAAACTTAAACTTTTTTTTTTGACTTATAATGATCTTTATTTCTTGTATTTGTTTGGTTTACATGTATGGATAATCAAGTGACACAGATTCGTCTTTTCAACTTTATTACATTTTAAATTTTAATTATTATTTACAGTTTCTAGTCCTATCAGGTCTGTTGTTAGAGTATGACCACCTTGATGTGATTGGTTTGTTTTGAATTTACTACTAAAACTTTACTACTTATTTATTTACTACTTTATTTAATTTACTACGAAAAGGAGACTACTTATAACTGCTATTAACAACTACAATTAACCTGTAGCTACTATATACACCTAACCTACTATATATAAATTGCTTATCAGAGTATGTTTTGATGTATTGCATTTCTGCATAAACCTAGTCTTTATGTCATCAATATTGAAATCTAATTTTGGAATGTTCGCCTCTTGGTGGGGGTCTGAAATTCTTGTGTCAAATGGACGATCAAGGATCATCCTAAGCACTCTGTTCTGAGCGACCTGAGTCGTTGAGTCTTTGCACATGATTCTCGCACCGGAGCTGCGTAGAGGATCGCAGGTGCTATGATTTGTTTGTAGACAGCAAGTTTGTTCACCCTTGAGAGGCGGGATCTACGGCAAATCAGCAGATACAGACACCTAACCAAGGTTTTCTCAACATGCGAGCGGAATAGGAGCTTTTCATCAAACAACATCCCGTGATAGGTTACTTCGGCAGACCACTCAACCCTTGTGCCATGCATGATTACAGTACAAGAGGAAGCCGGTTTGAGTTTGGGCGATTGCCGATGGAGGAACATGATCGGTTGTGTTTTGAAGGCATTGATTTTTATTTTCCACATGGTGGCTTAATCAGCAAAGGTGTCAAGGCATCGTTGAAGTTTGTTCGTTATTTCGCGAGGCATCCTTCCTATGACGGCTATTGCAGTATCATCTGCGAACAGGAAAAACACGCAACCGTCTCCGAGGGGAGGAATGTCGGAAGTGTAGATGCTGTAAAGCAAAAGGCTCAACAGACTTCCTTGCAGAACTCCTGCTGGGATGGAGAACGTGTTTGAAAGGCAGCCATTCAACGATACCCTGAACGACATTTGCTGAAGGTAGCTACGGGTGATTTTAACAAGATGCAAAGGAAAGTTGAAGTTACAAAGCTTGTATACAAGCCCAATGTGCCAGACATTGTCAAACGCTTTGGCAACGTCTAACAATGCCATGGCTGTAGTCTTGGATACAGCCTTGTTACTTCGGATGTTATTCATCACCCGTACTAGCTGATGATTTGTGGAGTGCCCCTTGCTGAACTCGAACTGTTCCGGTCGGAGAATGTTGTGCTCCTCGAAAAACTTGAGCAAACGATTGAGAATAAGTTTCTCGAACAATTTGCTCAGCGCTGAAAGGAGGCTGATCGGTCTGTAGCTTGAAGCTAGCGTTGGGTCCTTCCCGGGTTTGCGGATAGGTATGATTTTCGCTGTCTTCCAGATACTTGGAAAGTAGTGCAGTTCCAAGCATCTGTTGAAGACAGCAGCCAGCAGAGAGTGAACCTTTATGCTGTGATTTTTCAACACTAGGTTGAATATTCGGTCAAACCCGGGGGCCTTCATGTTTTTGGTGAATTTCAGCGCTGAGGAAATCTGTTCCAATGTGATTCTATCCTCTGGAGGGATGGCACAAGGGGAGGAATCAAGGTTGAGTACGTATTGCTCAACCTGAACTTCGAGCGGACTTTGGATGTTGAAGCCAAGCAAGTGCGATTTGGCAATACGCTCACCAATCGCATTTGCTTTCTCCTGAGGGGTGGTTATGAGCCGATCGTCATCATTTTCATCTTTGAGAGGCAAAAAAACTTATACATTTTAACGATTTTTCTTATACAACTGAGTCAAAGTAAATTTCGGGTTGACCCATTTCTCATAAAAAAAATTGACATAGGGTCATATGTGGGCTTTATGGTCAATCGGTTAGCGACGTCAACCAGAGTGAGGCAGGGAATAGCGCATGTGACGCACTGGCCAATGACCCGTCATCGGAAGTGACATTAATATGGTTCATAACGGATTCTGGATTGTACATGGTGATTCGACTCTATTTACCACCAAATGAGTTTATCTTTATCTTTACTTAAGTGACTATTAGAAATGCACCACCTCGATCTACTGTGATGACAATCTTGACTTACCCAGCCGTTGGTCCCCGGTCCATGATTTTATGGGTCGATAGATAGGGTCCAGGTGTAGGAGCTGCCTCCCTGGCATTGGTAGTATTGGTACTCAGTACGGAAAACAAGATCGACGGAAATATTCCAAATTCCAATTCACACAGACAGAACAGTAGTTTCATCATAGGTGTACTGCAATGCAATCTTGTCTTAACCTTAGCATCAAATCTTCGAAATGTTTACATTAAATTACATTCAATTAGCGTAATTTACGTAATTAATGCAATGCACAATAACCAGGTCGAAGAAACGAAGAAATATTGTACATATAAACAGGCAATATGCCTGGTTGAAAACTACCTTGGTTGACTTCTGATCGACTTGAAAATATGCGTTAATAAATCCTTTGATAAGCCCCATGTGCCATAGAGCTAGTCGAAAAAAGAATGACCAATAACCATGGCAATTGATAATTCGCCTTGTCGGCCACTCTGTAACTCTTTGCTCCTATGGAAAAGCCTTTTAGCGAACGTCAGCCCATGCGTGAAACATGGTGGACATTTCCTTACAGAGCCGCCGTCAACGTTAATGCTTACACGCTATTTCAAAACCACCCAAATTTAGGTAGAATCTAACCAGATCAGTCAAAACTGAATCTTTCGGTAGATTGGGAAAACTAAATACGTTGTGTAAGTGACAAGTTGACAAATCGACACCATTGTCATGAACAGGGGTTTGACATATTTAGCTATATGTACACGTACTCAACATCAAAACAACAAAACATATCATGGTACCGCTGACAACGTTGCAGATGTTCGGTACGCAGCAAACTTAAGCGATATGACAGCCTTATCCATCCCCTGGTCATGAATACGACTGACATTGTTCATTTGTTAACTTGACACTCCGAACATTCTACCCAAATTTTAGTAGTTTTCAAATAGCGTGTACTGAGCGTGCAACCAAATATCTACTTTTCTTTCATAAGGGCCAATGTAACAAGCGTAAACATTGACATTAATCGCGAGCTTCTCGAGAATGGAAACTCGCTGAAGTAAGCCAACAGGCTGTTTGTTGTACAGAGAAACCGATAGAATTTGCTGACTTACATGGATTGACTTTGAATTACGAGCTATTTACGAAAGAAGCCATCGTTAGCGTTTGCGACATTGGCCCATATGAACGATCAGTGTCGATATTACGAAAATTTATTTTTGACAATAAAACAGCAAAAAAATTATCTCGCGTAACATTTGAAATAGGCCTATCCTCATTGATCGATTCTCTTCATCGACTTTCTCTTTGGTTTACCACGGCAACATAAACGAATTTCTCGCTAGGCTCGCATAGTTCAACAGAAGATGATGTTAGCTTGCGCCTGAAACAATACACTCAATTGGAAATGCACTTGCAGCCGGGTTATTCGCGAAATAGAGAATCGATGAAGAGAATCGATCAACAATGATAAACCCTTTTCTCATGTTGCGCGAGATTTTCTTCCATTTAATTCCACTTAAATAATTTTGGTATCCATGACAGATACGTATTTCGACTACAATGTGCAGTCTTCATCAGAGTCATTCCACTTAATTCATTTCGACTACAATGTGCAGTCTTCATCAGTATCATTCCCACTAAAGACTTATCAAAAACCTAACCCCCTTAAGCACTCATCCCATAGGTAAAAATGTCAAGATCATAGGTATGAAAATGATACTACAATGTGTAGAATCGGAAACTACCTAACTAATAATAACCAAACCAAGGTTTTAGTAAAGTAAAGGAGAAAAATCAACTCAAATCTCTAATAAGGAAAAAATCTGTGATCTTTACATTTTTACCTAGGGGATGAGTACTTAAGGGGGTTAGGTTTTTGATAAGTCTTTAGTGGGAATGATACTGATAAAGACTGCACATTGTAGTCGAAATGAACTAAGTGGAATTAAATGTAAGATAGCCTTTTTGGCTGTTTTATTTAAGGATTCCGCTAACAACCCAATTTCATTACTTCATTATGTTGACAGATCGATGTCAAACTATACCAGTTATATACACAAAAAAAGGGTAAACTTTTATTTTTATTTTTTCCCTTGATTTGTTTTCCGTCGATCTTGTTTTCCAAGCTGAGCACCAATACTACCAACGCCAGGTAGGCAGCTCCAACACCTGGACTCAGAGATGTTATGCCTCAGAACATCCCGGCGGCGCCGACTGGGATTGAACCCAGGCCTGCTGGGGTGAGAGGTTATCACGCTTACCACTACACCACCAGCGCCGCTGGGGTAAACTTTTAGACAGCAGTCTTGCATGAAGTTCCACATGTTAGGTGCTTAGGCGCCTGCTAAGTTTTCTGAAAAAAAGCATCAATCAAGATGAAAAGGAATTCATAAATATCATCCGATCCAGAAAAAATCTTTGTAACAAAAACTAATCGAAAATGAAACGGTATAATAGGGGAAATGGCTCTAATGTTGGCCAATAGACAACAGGGTCGACTTCCTGTTGATAAGTGGATGCAACGATCTTATCAAGATGTTGCACTTGGTTTTCGTTTTGCCAACGTGCTCCCTGAAAAGAAGCTTGCTGTCTAGTATTAGCACGAGGTACACGACCTCTTTGGACCATTCCACCACTGTGCCGTTCAGGCAGATCTTGTTATTCTCTGACGGAACAAGTCTGGGAGATTTAGAGTGTGGAAAGATAATGACCTGGGTCTTTGCCGCGTTGATACGGACTTCCAGCTGTTGAAATATTCAGCCAGGACGTCCAGGCCTCTATGAAGTTTGGCAGTCAGAGCTCCGATGACCCTACCCTTATAAATGATGGATATGTCATCTGTGAACAGAGACAACGATCCACCATCAGGGAGAGCCGGCATATCGGAGGTGAACGGGTTGAATAGGATGGGGCCAAGGATGCTTTCTTGTGGAACCCCGGCACCGATGTTGAAAGTTTATGATCTTCACTAGGAAGATTGGAAGACCGTACTGCTGCAATTTGCACACCAGGCCATCATGCCAGACATTGTCGACGCTTTTTCAATGTCCAACAACGCCATATGGCAGATGTTTTCGAAATAGACTCGTTCCGTCTTAGAATGTTTGTCACTCGAGTCAGCTGGTGGACGGTCGAACGACCTTTCCGAAAGCCAAACTGTTCCTCGAGTAACAAGTTGTTTTCTTCGGCACATGTTAGGAGCTGGTGGTATACTGCTCTTTGGAACAGTTTTCATAACCCTGAGAGAAGGCTGATTGGTCGATAACTTGAAGGAGAGGACGGATCCTTCCCAGGTTTCCGGATGGGTATGACTTTAGCTGACTTCCAACACGAGGGGAAGTAGCCAAGTCTGAGGCACTGATTAAAAATCAGTACCAGATGGTTGTAGAATCTGGAACTCAAGTGTTTGAGTTCCAGATTCAGGATGTTGTCGAAACCTGGGGCCTTCATGTTTTTAGATGATTTGATATAGGCCAACAGTTCGTCAGCCGTAATCTCGGATTCCTCTAGAGAAATGTTAGGAATCTGAAGAAGAATGGTTGCATTTTCAGCAACCTCAGATTCATGAGGGCTGACGATGTTCTGTCGGTGGGTTGAGGCTAGACAGCAGCGTTAAAGCAGAATGATGTGCAACCAAGTGGTACTCGATTATCACAACGCCGGTAAGCTACAAAGACTCCTTCCATCATGAGTAGTTTGCTATCAAGTAGCGACACTGTCTCCTTTCCTTTTGCGCAATTTGCCAATGACAACACCTGGAAAGTTAGCGGCACCGGTGGTGTAGTGGTAAACGTGGATACCTCTCACCCCAGCAGGCCTGGGTTCAATCTCAGTCGGCATGTTCTGAGGCATAACATCTCTGATCGCGCCTTCCTTCTGAAGGGAAGTAAAGCCGTTCGTCCTCGGTTCATGAATTGATGGATCGATAGGTAGGGTCCAGGTGTGAGAGCTGCCTCCCTGGCGTCGGTAGCATTGGTGCTCAGCACGGAAAAGAAGATCGACTGAAAACAAATCTCGCGTCACTTTTCAATAGGTCCTATCTACATTGATCGATTCTCATCGACTCTCTCTTTCGTAAATAACTCGGCATCAAAAATGTTTCCTGTCGTCTTCGTCGAATTGGATGCTAGAATGTTGCTTTTTCCATCGAACTGTGTGTAGAAAATATCCAGCTGTGTCGATTAAAAGTTGATGAAGAGAATCAATCAAAATTATTTGCACCCTGCTTTCAAATTTGTTTACAAGAGCATTTTTTTGCGGTCGTTGGGGGCGTGTGCTGCCGAATATGGACAAACAGGCAGATAAATTCTATTTCTACTCTTTACTGTAATAAGCATGGTGGCCCTGAGAAGGGCCGTTTAGTTGCCAAAGTTGGCGATGATTTAACCTTCGAAACCGTAACCGAGTGCGTTTGTCGCTTCAAAGTGTAGACGCCATCCATGGCCACTTACGCTTGACGTATTCAGTGTAGGTGACAGGATTCGTAGATCAGACCGGAGACACGTTTGACACCGCCACGGCAAGCCAGACGACTGCTTTTGCTGTCTGCTCACCACAGCGTCCGAAGCGAAAATGAGTTGAGGCTAGACAGCAGCGTTGTTTTATATCTTTTCAGGTTAAAGCGGAATGATGTGCAACCAAGTGGTACTCGATTATGACGACTGCGTTTGGGAACAACGTTTATATCATGAAAACAGTGAAACATTTATCACTTTTTATGTGTACTTTGGATAATGCTTGCCATTACCACTTTTTCAATAGTTTATTGTTGAAAATCAGCAATTGGAAGCATTACGTCGACATATTTCTGATCGATTGGTGATAAAATTATTGAAATTGATCCAGGGGCAGCTGAGTTATTAATGTTCAAAATCTTTCATAATTTTGTTTCATGTTCCGTTTTCGGTTTTCACAAAGTATACCCCAGTATAGAAATTAAAGACGTAGTCCTGCGTAAAAAAATGAAAATTCCCAACACTGGTCAGATCTCATCAAAGATTTAGGATTTTTTTGGAAACATTGTAATAAACTTCTGCAAACTTGCACAATTTTAAACCAACCCTGGAACCAACGGCCTGCGATAAGCGGCAGTACAACACGGGAAGAAACACCTCTCAATCCTTCATAAAAATTACACGTGTGCAATGTGGAGCAGATCCGGATTGCGATTAGTGGGACGGCTCTAGATTGGATAATCATGTAGGAGCAGGGGTAGCAGGCCCAGTAATAAATATCTCATTACCTATGGGCTACTGACTTACCGTGTTCCAAGTAGAAGTCCAAGCAATTCTTGAACGTTCTAAAATTTGCTTGCGTAGAAATTATAGACATTCGAATATCTGCATTATGTCTGATAGCCAAGCAGCACTAAATGCATTGAACTCAGCAACATGTAATTCTAAACTTTTATGGGAATGTCACTTGTGCCAAAATTGGCCTGCCAAAACCAAGTGAACATATTTTGGGTTCCTGGTCACTACGGACTTCAAGGGAATGAGAAAGCCGACACACTAGCTAGGCTTGGATCATCTCAACAATTTACAGGATCAGAACCATGCTGTGGAGTCTCTCGAGAGTCGAAACGGTTCATTGATCCGAGCATTTCAATGACTAGCAAAATTCTTGAACTATCAAAGAAAGATCTCAGTATGTACACTGGTTTAATAACAGGACACTGTCCATGTGAATATCACTTGAAGCTAA
Source organism: Ochlerotatus camptorhynchus (assembly GCF_037179485.1). Classification (NCBI taxonomy): domain Eukaryota; kingdom Metazoa; phylum Arthropoda; class Insecta; order Diptera; family Culicidae; genus Ochlerotatus; species Ochlerotatus camptorhynchus. The sequence continues at coordinate 1,677,134 of NW_027040576.1, forward strand.
AAGAAAAACTTCAAGAGGACATGTGTCGATTATGTGGCATAGAAAAAGAATACTCTGAACACCTCCTATGCTCTTATACAGCAATCTTCAATAAGTGGCGTATTTTTCTGGATAAAGGGCTGACAGAACCCTTTGATATTTGGAATTCAGTTCCGAGCCAAGTAGTGCAATTCATTCGAAATATAATACCTGACTGGGAAAATGCTTTCGGTCAGTCTATGTCGGTTGCCTCACAAAATTGTGATATGACATGCTGATAAAGCAATATTAAAACAGGTAATATATCACAATAGATCTAAGTACTGGTCGCAGTGATCAAAATACCCAACACGAAAAAAAAGTGGATTAAAGAATCTCCAATGAAAACTTAAAATTATTATGTACCATGGTTAAGAAGTTGCAGCTGTTTATGTGTGATGCAATTGCAACGTGAACACCCTTTTGTGTAAATAAAATGTCTTGTAAAACTTCAGGTATTTGGACGTAGCGTTTTAAATTCCCCATCACTTACAAAGTCCCGAGGAAATACGAAATTTGAAAATCCAAAAGCAAAATCTAATATATTCGATCCATCCATCCATCTGGTTTATGCAAATAAACCTCCTTCCAACTGGAAAACCATGCAGCACCAAGAAAATTCGAGCTCTTCAGCGAAAATCCTGCCAAACAAAAATCGTCATCAGCGCGCGATGGCTGCCACGTAAGGGATTTCCTTTTCCGCCTACATCCTACACTCTCCTCCCCTAACCGATCTGACCGTGCTGGGACGCCGAATCTAAGTCAGGCGATAGAGAGAGAGAGAAAAAATAAATGGGAGTGAGAAACTCCCTTGGTTCAATCTAATAAATAATATCTGATTTAAATTTTTATCAAGTCAATTTGGCGCGAGTGCGCGCGCGAATCTTTCTCCGGCTAACCAAATGCGAACGCGAGCAGGCCCTCACCGTCGTCATCGCCATCATCGTTGTCGTCGTCTTCGTCCCTGGGAGTGTATGGAGTGGGATGGGCGAGGGATATTTTCCGTTGCCATCCTCGTTCGTCGCCGTAATCGTAATCGTAGTATTGATTTTCCCTTTCCACCCCCGACCCCTACTGATTCACCTTCAGCGGCACACGAAAAATTTATCCGCGCATATTTCGCTTTTGAATCCGAAGTTCTAGGCAGCAGCAGCAGCAGCAGCAGTGATGAGCGTCTAGGTTCCAAAATGGGCTCACTGATTGGCAAAGTGTGCCAATTGTCATTCCGGTTTCCGTTCGAAAGTCAAAGGAAAATAACACGAGGGGACTTTCCCTCGTTAGCAATTACCTGAGTCGTTCTTTTTTTTGCTTTTTACTTGCTTTCACATTTCTTACTGCTGCAGAAACTCAAGGGCTGGGTGGTAGGTATTGGTAGCGGCTTTCCACGTGCGCACAAACTAATTTACTAATCGATTGTGTGCCTATCGATGATTGCCAATTGACATCGATCCATTTGCCATTTCTGTCTTTTGTTGCATTGTTGCATTGTTGCATTGTCAGGTACACGGGTGCCGTTTTAAGTTTCTTTATTCTGCACTTGATATTGTTGTGCAACTGCAATTTTGGAGGGTGATTTCGATCTATTTTGGGTATCGATGTCAATGGGAAGATGACCTTAGATTGAAAGAAATGGTTTATTGATATGATCATAAAGTAGCAATATCTGAATCGCACTGAAATTTTGATTTCGAAAATCAACCGAATTAGTAGACTATTTTCGAAATTGTTTTATTATTTTCGGAAACTCGAAGCAAAACACGCAATGGCCAAAGCGATCGATCCAAAATTCGCAAATTTAGTCACGGATTTGGAGTGTGGAATCTGTTTTCAAGATGTTAATGATGCGTGGCTGTGCCCAGATTGTTCCAAGATTTTCTGTGAAAAGTGCATTTATGTGTGGTTGAATACTTCCAGGGACTGTCCGACCTGTCGAACAACCGTTGCGGGATATTCACTGATGCAGGGCCGTTCAATTGACTCAATAATGAGATCCATAAAACAGCTACTTGCTGGCCAGGATATTTCCACTGAAGACTATTACAGTAAGCATGTGAATCATCAGCTTTCCATGTTCTGCTATGCTTGCATGGATAGCATTTGCGAAAACCGTGGGATTCTTACCGCACTAAAACCTTCTTGGACGCCTTGCCCTTTTCCTCCGGAACCACTTGTCGTATTACTTCGGAGGGGGCGTGTATTACGCACCTCACTTTACCTCAGCTAACTGGCGCTTCCAGTTCGCTGATCGTATCTCCAATTTGTGAGCCATTTAGCTCCCAGTGTCACGTTCTACTCGGCTAACCCCGGTGGTGGATTCAGCTTACTCTGACGGAGAGTACTCCCGGCTTCGGCTTTCACTTCGCACTTGTGTGAGCACATTACTACTTTCTAGTTGGTCTTCTCGCCATTTTCACTGCAGCGCTGACATGATCTGCGTTACTGCTCTGCTGACGGCGTTAAAGGTGCCCTCCTCTCGACACATTTCTTCGACGAGGTTCTCCGCGCTAAGGGCGAGCATATCCTCTCGCACAGCATCAAATCTAGGACATTCGAAGACCACGTGCTCTGGTGATTCATCCACATACCCACACTCCGGACAGTGACGTTGTGTGTCCGAACCGATGCAGGTACTTCATGAAGCAGCCATGACCAGACAGGAACTGCGTCAAGTGGAAGTTGACTTCTCCATGCTTCCTGTTCACCCAGGTCGAAATAATCGGTATTAGCCTGTGTGTCCATCTACCGTTCTCTGCTGCATCCCACACCTGCTGCCACTTAGCCATCGACACCGTTCTCACCATTTTTCGTACTCCTCTGGTTTCTCTCGTCATATAGCACTCGTAGTCCTCCACCAAGGTGATGCCGATTGGGATCATACCGGTGATAACGCTCACTGCCTCCATCGAAATGGTTCTGTACGCACTCACGACTCGCATGGCCATGAGCCGGAGCGTACTACTCCAATTTCCTCCGTACCTAAGTATCGATGAGGACACACTAGCCAGAAGACGCCTCTTGCTGCTGCTTGGACCAGAATTGTTCGGCATGATTCTGGCTATTACATTGATGACCTTCGCCGCCTTCTCGCAAGCATATTCGATGTGGCTGTTGAAGTTTAGCCTGTCGTCGATCATCACTCCCAGATACTTCAGTACGCACTTCGAAACAATGGTGTGCTCTCCAACGGTGATTTTCTGCCCGCTGCACTTCTTTGCAGTTATTGACCAACATCACTTCTGTTTTGTGGTGGGCTATCTGCAGCTTCGCTCCTTGCATCCAGTTACCAATCGTATCTATCGTCTCGGCTGTCAGCATTTCCACTTCTTCCAGCGTCTCACCGGTTACCGTCAAGACGACAACGTCCGCAAAGCCAACGATTGTACATTCCATTCCACAGCGTGGGACGTAGAATGGAGCCTTGTGGAACTCCCGCTGTGATTCTAAGCAATTACTGCCCCGTGTCTGTCTCGTAGACCAGGACCCGGTTCTGGAAGTAACTACTTAGAATCCTGCAGAGGTAATCTGGAACCCTCATTCTATGGAGCGCTTTGGCGATGGCCTCCCAGCTGGAACTATTGAATGCATTCTTCGCATCAATCGTAATTACGGCGCAGTATCGATTTCCTCTCCGCTTCTGTTTGAAAGCTTTCTCGGCTCTGTCAATCACTGCCCGAATCGCATCCACCGTTGATCTCCCTTTTCGGAAGCCGAACTGCCTCTCTGACAACCCGTGTTCACTCACCGTGCATTTCATCAGCCTGTTCAGGATGATCCTCTCCAAGAGATTTCCAACAGTATTCAGCAAGCATATTGGCCTATGCGATGCAGGATCCACCAGCGGTTTTCCGGGCTTTGACAACAGCACAAGTTTTTGTACCTTCCACCTATCAGGGAACTGACCCTTGTCCATACATTTCTGCAGCACTATCCTGAACATGTCCGGGAACGTCTGGATCGCCGCCTTCAACGCCACGTTGGGAATTCCATCAGGGCCGGGAGCTTTCTTCGCCTTCAACTCTTTCGCTGCTGCTAGGAGTTCCTCGTTGGAGACTTGTTCAACGTTGTCTCCATCTTCCTCGCCATATGGTGTAGGTGGCCAGGTCGTTGGGTCATGCTGTGGGAAAAGTCCACGATGACATTCAGCTTGTTGGGACACATTGTAGTTTCATTTTTATACCTGTGATCTTGACATTTTTTACCTAGGGATGAGTACTTAAGGGGGTTAGATTTTGATAATTTCTATAGTGGGGATGACACTGATGAAGACTGCACAGTGTAGTCGAAATACGTATCTGACATGGATACCAAAATTAATTAAGGGGAATTAAATGGAAGATAACCTTTTAGCCTGTTTTATTTAAGCATTCCGCTAACAACCCAATTTAATTACTGCAAATAATGACTTTTTCGAAAATTATAAACAAAAAACTGAGAATGAAAAACTAACTGTTTGGATTACCTTAGACTGAGAAAGCCATATAAAAGAAATCCCCATACGTACCAGTCGAAAAATCTAATAAATATATTTTGTAGGTTTTCCAAACATACTTTGGGAAAAGTTTAAACTTTCTTCTGAAGCTGCTTAAATATCATTCGGAGATTGTTTAAACTTCTTATGGAAGTTGCTGAAACTTCCGCTGATTTTGTTCTTCTTCTTTGGGTTTATTACCTGATTGAGAGCTTTCAAAGCTTGTATGATTTTTGAATAAGTATAAATTTTTTTTTCAAGAAAATCTGTAACAGTCACCCTTTTTGTAAATATGTACAAAAAACTACCTTATTAGAACATATAATTGAATTGAATAATTACTATCGAACATCATATGAAATTACACCTGTGTCATTCAATATACAACATACTCTCGATGTTATTTCGAAACCTTTAGTTTGCTGCCTTGCGCGCGCATCATACCATAAAACTGCGCCAATGCTTAGACCAGCTCATAACATGGGCATTTCAAATACTTGTTCCGCTGTAGGGGAGTAGAAGTGCACTCGTTAAAGTACTCTCCCGTTTTGCTCGGGATCGGGACTAAAGCCGAAGGTCAAGTTTATAGGACGGCCTTGAGGAATGGGGCGGGGAATGTGAAGGTCACCTTGATGAGTACTGGTGGGAGCGAGAGGTCACAGTCAGAAAGATGACATGGAAACCCAACCCGAATTCTTCGTTCGAAGACGCGAGTTTTCCCAGGCTCCTATCTGAGGACCAAAAAGTTTCTCGTTCACTTTGCCTGGACTGGTGAAACGTGTCAGAAGTGATCGTAGTCGCGTATAACCAAAAAGTGATTAGACTTGCCCTTTGTAGTTTCCTCAGTGTTCTTTAACTTCTCTGACCGTTACAGCTTAGCTTGTGTTAGCCTTTCCCAAAAGAAAATCAAAACCCGTTTACCGTAGTGAAATCGGTGCAGCGAGAAATCGAACAGAAAGGTATGAATGTCGTGCGTGGGAAGGTAGCGTTTCTCTCTAAACCCTTTTCATCGAACAGCCGTTCGACGGTTTATTTCTCGGGTTTAGGAAAGCTACGTTTTGTATAGTGGACACTTCCGGAGACCAGGCAAGCGTTGCTGCCCATTGTCATCGTGTGGCCAAGGAGGACTGTGCCATCAACATCGCGCCCGGTCCGGAGCGAATCATCCGTCGGTAAAGCATCCGAATCCGACCACGTGACCGGAATCGTGACCGTTCGAGAGTCAGTTGACCGAACGTGCTCTGGTAGGTGGATTCACCATCGGCCTGTCAAACACGAGGTTGAACCGCCAAGCCAAACCAACAAAGAACACCACCCAACAATAGCGAGCTGAGCCAGCTCACGCAACAATAGCGACACCCGTCGTTTGTTCTCGCCGGTTGCAAAGCATGGACATCGCACCGGCAAACCCCATGTAAGCTGAGTCATCGCGCGCGACAATAGCGAGAACCGTCGCTCTTTCTCGCAGGTTGCGGAGGATTTTAATCGCACCGGCCACCGCATGTATGAACGAGACCGTGAGTACAACCCGCTAAATGTTTTCCATGTGCACATGTGACGTCGGGAGGGAAGAACGCTCTGGTTAGAGAGAACGCACGCTTAAGGTAGGGAAGTCTAGGCCTAGAATAGAATAATCTTAATAAATAAATTGTGTTACCATGAGTTAGAACTCGATGTTTCAAAGTGTTCGGAGAAAACCTACCTGTGTTAGCGTTTATGATGTTGAAGTTCACCTGAGTAATCTCCTTTTGCGCTCGTTCGTTGAATTAGTCTTGTTCCATTCATTTTAATGAATGGTCGTAACCCCTTCTGTGACGGAATCGCCATCTCGAGGATTGTGGAGGAAACTACCAGTGATGAGAAGCTTTAGTTGGGTAAAAGCTTCCTTTCGTGCGGAGAGTTAGGGTAGAGTGAGTAATGCCTGCTTACTGATTCGGACATCTGGTAAGTAAGACGCTAGGAAAGTTGAGGGGAGTTGGATCGTTCTGCAAACCGTTCGTCAAGGCCTTCTTATGGCCTTTTCTTTGGCGAGTCTCATCCCGGGCAATTGATATCCGAGCGAGTAGTCCTCAAACGAGGTGGCGCTTAAGCTACTCCCTTACTGTGAACGATCGAGCTCACCCCACCCTTTGTAGTTTTCTGGGCTTATTGAGGTTTTCAGTAGTACCGCAACGGCACTCCTTTGAATGGAATACCGTGCGGCTACAAATCAAATTCTATGCCCAGGGAAGTGGAGACGTTTTTCAATCCGAAAAATTCCTAGACTGGACCGGGAATCAAACCCAGACGCCTCCAGCATGGTCGTGCTATCTACTTATTAGACTGATGCAAAATTTGAAATTTTCGCTCCACAGTATTCAAACGGTATCAAATCGGGTCCTGATTAGCCTCCAAAAATTTAAACTCATTTGATAAGAAACTGACTTGGCACAAACCATTTGAAGTTTATATGGAGATTACTATGGGAAAACAAAACTTTTTGTTCATTGTCTTTTAGCCTTTTACATATTGTACTGTTAACACATTCTATTGCTATTCTTATGGGAATTTTTATCAGCTACAACTTTGCAGAAAATCGTTTTTCAGCCAAACGTCAAATTAAATAGTTATTAATTGTTTAAGAGATTGATAATCTTATGGCAAGATTAAGCAACTGTATTGTGAGCAACACTGTATTCTGCAGTGTGACATAGTAGCCATGGTTTTTGTCCTCTATTCTATGCGCCATAAACACCAATGTTGCCTCCTGAACAGTTGATTGAGCATAATCATAAGACATCAGTGACTTGAATCATTAATAACTTTTGTTCCTTACATTTGATCGAAAACTGGTCTCCAACAAAGTTGTAGCTGAGAAAATTTTCAAGAAACTCAGCTATCATTTTGTAAAGTAAAGTGAACTGGGTACTGAGATACATATGAATCGAAATTATGGTTTCTCCATAGTAATTCCCATATAAACTTCAAATTTCTTGTGCTAAGTCAGTTTCTCACTAAATGAGTTCAAATTTTCGGAGGCTAATCAGGGCCCAATTTGGAACCGTTTAAGCACTGTGGAGCGAAAATTTCAAATTTTGCATCAGTCTAATACTTATGTGCTTTTCTTCTAGTAGCACTTATCATTCACATAACCATCTTTTAATCCTTAATGGGTAATTGAACATTGATTGGGTAACTAACTTGAAGAATTTATATTTGATCCCTACTTATTGATTGACTGAATTTCTGCTGTGCCAGGAAACTGCATCCGTTCTACTTAGGTTCTGCTGCGTTGGGAGTACAACTTCCGTTCATGAATCGATGGTCAGGTTGAAGCCGTCGTGGATGCCGGACGTTCGTTTGCTGCGTCAGGAATGCCGGTCGTCCACTGTTGCATCAGAAATGCTAAGTTCGTTGATTTGCTGCGTCAGGAAAAGAGCATCCGGTGGTGTTGTCGTCGATATTCGGTAATATCCATAACTATATAGTTGCACTTTAACCGACTTTGTAAGCCATCCAAATTTTCTCCCAAAACGGATTGCCTTCCGGGAGCCTGGTTCCCCGAGTTCGGATGTCACACAATCGGCGGGTAGTTCTATTGAGATATTCGTCACCGTGGGCGAGTTTGAACCCAGTCCGGTTGGTTAATTAGCCTCGGAAAGGGCTGATAATGTGTCCGTCTTGAGTTTTGCTGGTGATTCGGTGGCCGACGTTACCGAGAATCAGCAAGTTTACCGCTTGCAAAAGTGTTCGGCTGCTGGTCTCTCACTGGTGTTGGAGATTGCGAGCAATCTGAAAGATACCTCGCTGTATACGCCCTAGACTGGACGGATGGTAGCTGGTGGCCACGAACGGTTCTTGAGGAAAGCACTAGACGCGATCATCGTCCCAGATGACCATGACAATGCAAGATAATTTGTTTTATGTTGAAGGAAGTACTACAACAAAGGTAATTGCTATTAGATGTTTTTGCAAATAGTGACAGATAGCGGACATGAAGATCCAGTGGAGGTGCCGCGCAAAGGGGTTATATCCTAGAAAAATGGTAAGTTCCATATTCTCTGTTGTCGTCGTCGTAGGTACCATCGTATTCGCCGACGTGATCGTCGTAGATAGTACAATTCATATATTTTCGTAAATTAACCATCAACAGCTGAAACTAAATGAATTATGCGTATCTCTGTTGTTCATTACTTACCAAATGAAAACTGAATCATATGTTTTGACGGAGTGCTGTGGTTTTTAGATACTCGATTATCCTGGAGGGTTCGTTCAGATCATCATGGGTTTAATACCAAGCTCTCCCACAACAGAATAAACCGCCATCGTTGGGTTCCGAGAGCATAAAGTGCTATTAATAACCAAAAGTTGATTTGTTGAAACCATGAGTTTCGGAAAGGATGTATGTGTGATCTAGTTTGGAAGACATGATTGGCTGCTTTTGGAGACGTCGCTTCATTTGAATAGCGTTTTGTTAAGTCGGTCGTAGATTGTTTTAATGTAAGGAGAAAGGTGGCTATAAAGTCACCGTTTTTTGTTTATTGAGTAGAATATCATGGGTTAAAACCCAAGCCTAGTAGCAATACTGAGTTGATCTATCCATTGTAGAATATCGTTAATAATAGAAATCGGTGAACGATTCGGAATAGTAATACGTATATTTAAACATATGTGTCGTAAGCCTGATCCGGTTCAGAAGACATTTTTAACTACTTTTGGGGACACTTGCTTCTTGTCAACGATAATGAACGATCGTCGGTCGTAGCTTGTTGTGATGTAAGGGACACGGTGAGTTTAGAGCGACAGTTTTTGCTTACTGAGTAGAACATCGTGGGTTAGAACCCTTACACTACTGACCGTAATGACATTCGGTTAAAACGACGGGTACGTAAAAGAAGTAATATTTGAGATTTAGGAAAGACATATCTATGTCAAATTCTTCTCAATAGTAGTTGTTGTCGTCGTCGCTGGGATCGAAACATAGTAACAACACAGTGAAAAGAAATTTGATGGTAATTGTTTTGTGATATAAGGAGCTCGGTGGCCTAGTAGCGACCGCTTTTGTTTATTAAACAGAAGACCGTGGATTCAAACCCAAGTTTTTTCGCGTTATTGAATCGTTTGGACATTAATTCAGCATATTGTTTACCAAAACGAATCCTGCTGCAATCCCAAACCCTTTTATCCAACATCCCAGTGATTTCTCGTGGAAGTGCAGAGTTGTTTTCGGCTTTGCTTCGCCAACATATTTCTACCCATTTCTTTCATGACCAGCATTAAGACGTGGCCAGCGCTGGTATTGCCTAATTTTAGATCACCAGTATTTACACATTGAGGATGAATGCTAGTCCCATGCAACGTCTATTGGTTCTCTGTGTAATTACAGCTGATCTGGCAATAATGGAGTTGCATCCTCGGGTGGTCAATCATGCTCATGCTCATGCTGTCTAAATTTTGACCCAAAACGATTATACAAATGTTTGTATGTTGTACAAATTTACCTACCTGTTATTCAAAATTTCTCTGGAAGCTGTTAAAAATCTTTTGAAAAATCAAATTTCTTATGGAAGATGTTCAAATTTTCTCTTAAAGTTCTTCAATCTTCTTTAGCTGTTAAAAATTCCTTCGTAATTTCTTTTAGCTCTCTATGGAATTTATTCAAACTTCATGTTGAAGTCGACCAAATTTTGTCTGAATATTTTTCATACTTACTTTGGAAAATTTTCCAATCTATTTAAGAAAGTTGTACATACCTATTTTAAAATTGTTCGAATTTCATTTGCGGGTCATCCAAGCCTCTTCTGAAAAACCTTCTACATTAATCAAACGAATCTCGAAACTCCTTGCTCAACTTAAAGACTCGTTACAATAATTCAATCATTACGCAACGCTCTGCCAAGGTGGACCCATCTGCAGACTGCGTGAGATCGAGATATCAAACAACTGGCGCATAAATTAGTCTCGTAACACCACATAGCGAGAGAGAGAGAGCTCAACAGCAAGTAGCCAGCCACAACACAAGACCGGTGCAGTACAGCCCGGAGAAGAGTAGATACCTGTGGTGTGGTTTTACACGTTGCACTGTGCATCAGCAAGGATGTTTAATGATTTATTCTTCCGTTTTTACTTTCACATCAACTTCCCCGGGATGATGCTGGAACAGCAGATGCCTGACGGAAAGCGAAAGTCGAATCAGCTCTGATTGGGAACAGCAGTTACCATCGCACTGAGAAGTCTATCCAAAGGTTAACGACATCCGTCTTTCCCTGGATGGCAGGGAACAAGGGTGGGCAAGTCAAGGTGTAGTGAATTTAATTAGCATTTTCCATTTACAAAAGCAAAAAAAAAATCAACATGAAAAATAATTCAGCTCAAAAATTATGATGAAAATGATTCTAACGGTCTTCAACCGGAACAGTCAGCAAAAAATAGAAAAGCCTCACTTTCAAACTTGAAAACTCATTGCAGCGTGTCACGTAATGAAGGAACATGTTTAAGGACAAAAAATCTAGTGTTTTTTTATCGCTACCAACGCTCACCGATGGTTGTTGATTTTTTTTCTCTGTCCTCTGTTATCCTTTATTACGGATATCAATTACCTACCATCCGATGTTGGGATGATAGAGGACATGGGACGAATACAAATAAAAAAAAACAAAATTATACGACATCTGCATATTTGAAACTTGAACCAACTCGCACGAGGCGAGGGCCGGGAAACCGGGAACAACGACGACGACAACGACTATGACGCGGTGTTGGTTGTGTGCTCGGAAATCAAACGACTGGATCATGATAATTTATTTATGGATTAAAACCATGTCTAAACAGAAGCGAGCCAGCTCGGGTAGTTGAAGTCGTAGGTCCAGAGTTGAAAAAAAAAAGTTAATGGAATAGATTTTTTTCTCGGCACTCACTGACATGCTTAGGTTTTTTTTTTTGGTTGGATTCAGGACGAAAATGAATTATACGTTGCACCCTTTCAACTAGGTTGGATAGGCATTTGTTTAACCTTGGTTTTTTTTTTCGACAAGAATTTAAGTTGCATAAACAACAGCTGACGGCTGGGGGCAAAGTTATTACTCATTGCATTACAAATTTACCTATTTTCAAGATAGCCATGTATAGGTGCATCTTTCCCATTAATCTCTCATCCAATGATAACACATGGTTTGTCAATAGCACGAAAATGGCTCATCAAATCAAAATTATGTCTGAGAAAAAGTTTTAGAAAACTGGATTGTATTTTCAGAAAAAAATTAAATAAACTGTTCAAAACATTAATAACAATAGAATGTGTATTTTTAAAAAATTTAACATTTTAACCTGACATTGGACAGTTTTAAATTGACCAAAATCGTAAAACACCATCAAGTCATACAGAAATGATGACCTTCGTTAATTTCGTCCAATCGCAATTTGCAATCGCTGGTACCAATCAAGTAGTGTAGGACTCGTTTACCTTCGATCCAGTCCGATGCTGTTGGATTACTTACGCGACGAACTTAAATTGGAGAACTAATTGAGACATCCGGTTTACATACAGCAACCCACCGACAAGGCTTTGGAAAAGCTCCTTGCTTGACATCGACTTTCTCTCTTCCTGCTGCTTTTGTAGCCTGAATCCATCGGCGATTTCTTGGTATAAAGTCAGCATTCATTCTTAGAGCTGTCCACGTTAAATTTCGGACACTAAGACAATCACCAATATTCTCGTTTTCGTTCGAAAAGTATTTTCTATACAAAAAAAGGAACGAAAACAAGAATATGGGTGAATGTCGGGAAAAAAATTTACACACAATCACAACAAAACCGATTGTTTATTTCAGTAAAGTAGATGTTCGCACCGGTCACCACTTTCACGGGTTTCTACCGAGAAAAAAAACCATACCACTGCAAGATCACTCACTCGATCATGAGTGACCCGAGTAGATGAACAGTAGGAGATATAGTTGACCTATTCTGCTCAATGTCCCTTATCAATCTATCCCGTACCATATCGATCGCTTCACGATCAACGGTAGGGCCGAGTGTAGGTAGCAAACCGATAAGAAAAAACATCGCACGCAGTGGTTCGCAATAAACCTTTCGCATGAACAGTAATTTTTGGTTGAAGTACAACGTCGCGTGTTGCAATTTGTACAATTAAGAACAAACAGTGAAATACAGTCTAACTTTACCCCGTTAAAGTACTCGCGTGTTAAATGCTTTCTGTGCGCGTTATCCGACGACTTTGAACCCAGTGATTAAGTCCTTGATTGAACAGTAGACTTATATCGATAGCAAACGTAGCTTACATGAATGTTAGTTCTTTTGTCTGTAAAGTTCTCGAACTTTCTGTAGGATACCCGCCATCAGGATCCGTACAGTATCTTCAGATACCGTAGTGGAGGCGAAACTCCATCTCCTCTTGAAATCATTGTTGCCATTTGCTTTCCTCTTTGTTTCGAATAGTTTCCGCTTAACCAGAGCCCAGTACTTTTTTATTGGACAAAGTTCTGGACAGTTTGGCGGATTGGCTGTTATTGGCACGTATTTGACCTCTTGTGCATTATATCATTCCAGGATGAATTTTGCAAAGTGACAAGAGGCCAAATCATTGGTTACGATATCGCCACTGTGCAAAGTTGAAGAGGCCAAATCAGGCCTTATTCTTTCTCGTACACATCTTTTTTGATAGTGCCGGTAGAGATTAAGCTTTTGGATTTCCGGCGGCAACTACATATGGCCTACCAAACCGAATATTTTTGGGGAATTTCGAAAGCTTCTTTGTCCGGAAACACTCGGCAACGGCATTCCGTTGCAATGCAGTATAAAAATCCAAACCCGGAAGCTGTTGAAAGTCTTCGAGCACGTATGTTTCGTCGTCCATTATATGATACAAGATTTTTTTTTGCAAAAACTTTTACGGTGAAATATTGCTTATCATTACCATTGGGCACCTTGTTTGTACGTCTTCAGTCCATGCCTCTGCTTAACTTTTTGTACATATGATTTTGATTTTCCAACTTTGCGAACCACATTACCAACTGAAAGGTTTGCTGCCGTTGGTACAAAATGCGTTTGTGTACTTCCAATTGGTTTGACGCCATTTTACAAAACTGAACAAAAATGTAAACATTTTGTACCACAAAATAAAGTGATTCAGCTGTCATACAAGATAATCGTTTCAACGGTTCGTGAAATATTTCAAAAACTACACTGAAAGAAAAGTGCCCAAGATTTAACGTGGACAGCCTTTGGGGCCTCCCTTAGCTTAGTCGGTAAAAGCGCAGCTACAAAGCAAGACCATGCTGGAGGTGGCTGGGTTCGACTCCCGGTCCGGTCTATGAATTTTTCGGGTTGGAAAATTTCTCGACTTTCCTGGGCATATAGAGTATGATTATACTTGCCACACAATTATACTAATGCGTAAATTGTACAGGCATCGAAAGCTCTCAATTAATATATGCGATGAGCAATTAGCTTAAAAAGCGAATAAGAAGAAAAAGAAGGATTTATTAACGTGGATGATATGGTAGTTTTTTTTTATCAAGCAGAAATAATATTTGAAAATAATGAAGGTGTTGGGAAACCACTTTGATCTGACGGAGCTTGGTGGTGTGAAGCACTATCTCGGGATTCAAATCGAGCGTTCCAATGACGGAATCTACCTTTTTTTCCTTGATTTGTTTTCCGTCGATCTTATCTTCCGGGCTGACCACCGATGCTACCGACACCAGGGAGGCAGGTCCAACACCTGGACCCTAAAATATAGACCCATCAGCTCATGAACTGGGGACCAAGGGCTTTACTCCCCGTGATCAGAGATGTTACGCCTCAGAACATTCCAGCGGCACCAACTGGGATTGAACCCAGACCTGCTGGGGTGAGAGGTAATCACGCTTACCACTACACCACCGGCGCCGCTCGGATTCTATTTGAACCAGGGTGCTTACATACGAAAGATGGCAAATCGTTTCGGGCTAGAGCATGCCAAGAAATCAAACATCCTGATGTATCCAGACTACATAATGCAGCAGGAGAAAAGAGAGTCTATGTCAACCAAGGAGCAGTTCCGAAGCCTTGTCTGTGGGTTACTGTACTGTTACACCTGTCCATGCTGCGGGTGGAAACCCTGGGTCATCGTAACGCCAGAGCAACTCCCTTACAAGTACCAAACTTAAGAATTATTCCGGATGTTCAGCCTGAGGATTCCCATTCCGGCTATTATTGAGGATTTATCGATTCTCCAAACTTGTCTGCCGAATTCAAAGCGAGAGGCCCATAACCTCTTGAAATGATCGACTCAGTTTGGCGGTTATTATTTGTTAAACCGTCAAACTGACCCGATCGTTTCACTGATTATTATTATTTCTAAAGATGTTACAACCTGTCCTTTCCGGGTACGTGCTTCCATCGGTTGAACCTTGGATTTTCGCCATCCTGTTGGCGACGAAAGTGGACCATGTTGCGGGAGGAGAATCAATCCAACGCAACACACACGTCGAATCCGTCCAAAAGTAAGTTGGAACCGTTAACCTTGTCGTGGTCTTCACCTTGTCGCACAGTTGGGACAAGAGTGAAGCACCGGATAGTTCAAGCCTTGGGATTGAGTCACTTCGGAGTGGAGATACCTTTGAAGTCGTACCTTCACTGTTCCATTGGAATCTTGACTTCGGATGTGGATGCAACCACCATACGCCCTTTCAAAAGCATCCGAAAAGCGGTGCATCTCCACGATCGTTGCGTTGGGTATAATAACACAGCGATTGACACGAATTTGATTGAGAAATGGAAGCTTTCCGGGGAACTTCGGCCAGCTCTCACCCACCGTTTGTGGTACTGGTTGATCCCAATCCAATCGGTTTATACCTGTCCCCTAACGTCCACAGGTACTGCATCAATATGTTGGAAGATGCTGTCGTGGCACCGATCAGGCCAAGAGGATCGAATTACGTAGCCTAACGTAAGCCTAACGTTTTTTACAGAATGATTGGGATCCAAGTTGATTCCGGTATTATCAGCCAAAACTGCGGAAATATTGCAGGAGCATTTCCTGAGCTTGAAACCCCCGGATTCCATCATCTCCGTTAGTTGGAATCTGATGGTGTGATTACGTCGTCCGTATAGATGTCCTCACGTATTGCACTTAATACGAGCGGAAAACGGTTTCTTCAACGGCTGCCAACTGCTGAAGGGTACGTGTTGCTAGAAAGGGAGCGGGTTTGGTTTCATACGTTACGGTTTCTAGCTCGACGTCTGGTGAAAACCGGAAGAGTATCGACTGTAATGGTCGATCCACCGACGTAGTAAGGATCTGCCGGAACATTTTCTCAACATCCGATACGAGTAGATTTTGCTTTGTTGGGGTTCGTAGGATACCTCATTACCTCCTGCAAAACTGGCCCCACCAGAAACACATCGTTCAAGGACACTCCGGATGACGTCTTGCATGAGGCGTCGAAGACAACTCTAACCTTAGTGGTGGTGCTCGCCTCTTTTATCACCGGATGATGGGGTAGATAACACCGTTTGATCGGTTTCCTTGTGTCATCTTCGACTCTTCGCATATGCCACAGGTTTTGATCCATGAACGCGACGTACTATTCTCGCAAATTGGAATCCCTTGCCAACCGTCGTTCTGTTTCAAGAAGACGTCGGAGTGCGATGTCCCGTGACTCGTCAAGAGTTGGAAGAGCCTCTTCGTTTTCGGGGAGAAGGAACAGTATATCGCCCATCTGAGCCTCGTTGGACTCCATGTTGGAACAGTTCCTCACAGAGTTTTTCTTCTGGTGAAAAGGAATTTGAGGATTCTATCTTTTCGCACGACCAGAAGCACTCCATCAGCTTCTCCAATTCCGTAGTGGCTAAGAAGTGACAGCTGATTTGTGTGGATCTGTTTGGTGTTGAGCAGCCACCACCGACTACCCATCCGAATACCAACTCTGTGAAATTTGGGAGATGGTTTTTGATACAAAATCTTCGCTCGATAAATTCCATCCTTTCATGCTGATATTGGTTGTGGGCAAATTCACGGTAATCTTGGTTAACACAAGAAAGCTCATTTCCCGCGAATGCTCCAAGACTCGCGAGCGCACCACAATTTGCTAGTTGCCTTATCTACACCGAGAACCGAAACATCGACCTTGTCTGTGGATAATTTCATTCGTTGGCTCAGTCCTTTCGATACGAAGTTGCTTTCAGAGCCCGGGTCCAGAAAAGCTCTAGCGCTAAGCCTTGTGTCAATGTCATCCTCGACCTCGACAATGACCACTGCAGTCGCTAGTAGGATTCGTGACGAAACCTTCTGAGCCACGTTGCATGTTGTGCTTTTCGTAGCCACCAAGTTAATCACTTGATTCGTATTGAAGCTCTTGGAGCTCATGGAACCATGTGTGAAATCTTTGGAGGTTGAAGGATTATTGCCTCCAGCAACCGCTGCGACCGTTGCAGCGTCCTTCTCTGGTTGGAAGCACACTAGGGTATAGTGCCAACGCTTGCAATTCCGACAAGAAAACTTGGACTGGCAATCTTTTGCTTGATGACAAGAGCGGGGTTTCGAAGCCGGTGGTTGGTTATGGACGGTCTTGGAGTCTGCTTACCTTAAAGGGCGTGATTCCAGCGCTTGGATCCGCTTACGAAGGAATTCAGTGAGATCCGCAAGCGAATTTTGTTCCTTAGAGACCGAAAATTCTTCTACACTCAACTTAGCTGAAAATGAAGTCAACCCTAAGAGATAGACCAACTACCTGAATTTGAATTGGGACATAAAAAGATTCTCTTGATCAAGGCAACCTCTGAGTATCGAAGTGATTTTTTTTTTTTGCTTTGTTATAGAGACTTTCAGCCTTTAGCTGGTTCGTCAACATTTGTTTTTGTTCATTCGTGGCTGTATATTCATTATCGCCTGGGCTGTTGTCAATTTGATTATTTTGCTTTTGAAGATAGCGGTTTAGCGACTTTGCAGTCAATTTAATTGTTTATAGGAAAGTTTGAACATACTGAGAGGTAAAGCACATATCATCGGTAAGAGACGTGTGTGTGAGAAAATTTGCGAAAAAATCTAAGGGCACCAGTGGGATTCGAACCCACAATTCCCATTCAGTACACGGGTGCATTGCCAATTACACAACGGTGGACCTATGGTCTACGGATGTATTTGGCTAATGACATTTGAGTTTCGAATCCGTTCCCCACCCTAGTCTTTTTGCGCAAGCGTTCTCTGATACACAACAATCGTCTATTATCGACGATATGTGCTTGTACCGCAACCACTCAGTATCAGTCGATGTGAACAAACACAGCTCATTTTTGTAGTTCATCTTACATGCTGAAATATGTCCAGTACAGTATGACTCTAACATTTTGAGCTGCCGGCCTCACCTCCGACCACCGGGCCGTAGTTGATGAATATCAATTACTTTTACTTTTTGATTTACGGTTTAGCAACTTTGCAGTCAATTTAATTGTTTATAGGAAAGTTTGAACATACTGAGAGGTGAAGCACATATCATCGGTAAGAGACGTGTGTGTGAGAAAATTTGCGAAAAAATTTAAGGGCACCGGTGGGATTCGAACCCACAATTCCCATTCAGTACACGGGTGCATTGCCAAGGTGCGGAGGTGAGGCCGGCAGCTCAAAATGTTAGAGTCATACTGTACTGGACATATTTCAGCATGTAAGATGAACTACAAAAATGAGCTGTGTTTGTTCACATCGACTGATACTGAGTGGTTGCGGTACAAGCACATATCGTCGATAATAGACGATTGTTGTGTATCAGAGAACGCTTGCGCAAAAAGACTAGGGTGGGGAACGGATTCGAAACTCAAATGTCATTAGCCAAATACATCCGTAGACCATAGGTCCACCGTTGTATAATTGGCAATGCACCCGTGTACTGAATGGGAATTGTGGGTTCGAATCCCACCGGTGCCCTTAGATTTTTTCGCAAATTTTCTCACACACACGTCTCTTACCGATGATATGTGCTTTTACCTCTCAGTATGTTCAAACTTTCCTATAAACAATTTGAAGATAGCTTCTGATTTTGAAAATGTTGGGTTGGATAATCCAACACTGGTGAATATCAACAAACTCGTATTCGTTGGTGTAGGTTAAACGCTCCTGTAGTTGTGGTACGTTAGAAGCGTTAGGTTCCTATAGTTGTGTATTGAGTCTCCATGCAAAACTAAAGGAACCTAACGCTTCTAACGTACCGCAACTATAGGAGCGTTTCCCCTATTTTGAACTCATTTGTTCATTTCGTTCGTACGTGACAGCAAAGATTGAACGAACAAAATTCATCTGCACTTGGTTGAAGCGCTACTCCTTGCGTGTGATGGTAAATGATAAAAACAGACACACCCCCGGTGGCCCAGCTCCACTGGAACGGAGCCAGAGAGTGGGATTCTTCCCCCATCCGAGTGGACAAATCCATGGCCAAGCAGTTCCGAGCAGTAGACAACTCTACGGCAATGAGATCCTGCCTCACCGAATTATTACAAACATGGTACCACAACTACGAACTCCGTTTCACCGACGGCTCCAAGGCAGGAGGCAGGGTCGGCTCTGGTGTATCTGATGGACAGACCTCACACTTCTGGAGACTCCCCGATCAATGCTCGGTCTTCTCGGCCGAGACTGCAGCCCTCCATTACGCAGCTTCCCTACCTTCCTCCTCTCAGCTATGTGTACTAACCGACTCTGCTAGCGCCCTCACGGCACTGGAATCCGCCACCGCCCGCCACCCCTAGATTCAGGCCATACAAAACCACACACCCCCTGGCATCACTTTCATGTGGATACCGGGACACTGCGGAATTGCCGGAAACATAAAAGCAGACCACCTCGCATCCATTGGACGAAATGGCCGACTCGCAAACACTTCGGTCCCCAGACAGGACCTGAAAATTTGGATCAAGTCAACCCTCAGAACGGCATGGGACCGCGAATGGTTCGCCAGGAGAGACCTCTTCATCCGGAAGACCAAAGGGGTAACCCTTCCCTGGACGGATGTCCCAAGGTTTAACGACCAGAGATTTCTGTCCCGGTTAAGAACCGGCCACACCCGCATCACCGACAACATGGCGAGCAGCAGTGGCAGAAACTTCCGCCAAAGATGCGACACCTGCAGAACAATAATGACGGTCGAGCACATTCTAATAAAAACTGCCCTTGTTTCCACGGACCACGAGAACTTTACGGGATCCCGGGCAACATCCGAGACGCCCTTCAGAACTGATATGTTTCGCGAAGCAGGCCGGAATCTACAAGAGGGTTTAACCCATATATATTATTACAGTAGGCCCGGCATTCTCTGCCGGTAGCGGGTGCCAGGTCTCTCCTGTCAGCTTCTACCGGTGGGGCTCTGCTGGGGTCCTCAAAACAAAACAGAAAACACAAAAGATGACTGCAACATAGAACAGTAAGGCAAAATAAGTTCCCCTCTGGAACCGCAACCACCATTCAACTCCGTAAAATAAAAACTCTGTACGTTCTCTCCCTTTGGGATACCCCCTTCTGAGGTGTCCGGAGACGAACCAGCCCAGGGCTGAAAGTCTCCTTAATAAAGATATATACGGGTGACGGGTGTATGGATTCAACCGCATGGTGATGATATTTATCAGCAACTGGTTCAGTGATTTGATCGAGGGTTTGGACGATGCGTTCGAAGCTTTCAATAAAGTTGCGCAATTCGGACACGGATTCCTTACGGAGGGTCGGAAGTTTTAATAGTGATTGGACTTGCTTCTTCTTCAGCAACTTGTTGTTGATGTATCGCTTCAACAGAGTGCCCCAAGCGATTTGGTAATTAGTCTTGGTGATCTTCAACGCGTCAATCAGGTTTTTTGGCTCCCCTTGAAAACACCCTTTGAGGTAATTGAACTTCTTCACCTCGGAAAAGTTGGTTCTCCAATGAATCAATGAGGTGAACAAGTCCCGAAAACTCAACCAGTCTTCAATGTCACCGTTGAACGTCTGGAGTTGGACTTGTGCTAACCGGACATGATCGACAACACCTGACATTGAACATTCATGGGAGGACTGTTCTAACTCCGGTGAAACACAAAGCTCTGTGCTTTTTTTTCAATAGGAAGGTTTTAACCTCATAATAACGATCACTCAAATGCTTGCGTAGCTTCCCACAGTAACACTCTTCATCCTCAAAATCTTCCTGAGATTTTAGATCAAGCAAGTTCTCGCTAAATCTCTCCCACAAAACATCAATCTTGACAATCGAATTTCTACCTGAGTAGCAGTGCTACTAGTAGCCAATTGGTACAATTATCGCTTTGATTGCAACCAATGCAATTTCCAAAATGTGTGTGTGCAGGATTGTGTGGAGAATAATAGTTGGTATGTAGCAATCGTATGGATAGCTTCGGTAGACATACCGTGTAACTAACCTGGATGACTAACAGCCAATAAAAAAAAAAAAACAGTCGAGAATGCAAATTGGAATTATCAACAGACTTGCTCTTAGACTTGTGGTAGTAAATGAAGAGGATTCACAGGATTTTGAATAACAATGGTGTATTTTCTGCACGCCTAGCTTCGGCAGTACATATACAGAGTTCACTCACCGAGACGGCAATAAATAGGCGTTTCCTCTTTTACCGGTATCCACAATCGTCCAATGCTCTCGTGGGAGCTGCAACCAGGCTCGGATGCGTAGCTATCTGTACCCGTTGGTCCACTGATCGGCCGAATCTCGCAAGAATCCTCGATCAAGGCAAATAGAAGCGACGATTGTACAATTGTCCATCCATGCAACAAATCAGCATGCATCCAAACGTTGGCATACCAAGCATCACACATCTGTCACAAAAGGTTGCAGCAACTTGATTGTGGGGGGCGACCCCGGCGTACTGGTTAGCATCCAAACATCTCACGCCAAAGTCACGAGTTCAAATCTCACCCCCGGACAAGTCACGAATGACCCAAGAGCGTTAAAGTGACTGTAATTAAAAAAAAAAAAAAAAAAAAACTTGATTGTGACCAAAATGTGTCACATATAGGATACCTCAACTGAGCTACGACACGTGTGCTACTAGGGATTAGTAACATGCAATATTAGCTTCGACTAGACATACTCCGAACTAATGAGTGATGACAGCAGCCAAGCGTTGCTCGACCCAAGCAACGATGGCAACTTCCCTTCCGACTGGTCCCCGGGTTTGACATTCGGTTCCAAGGGCCAAATGTAGGTTAGTCGGTCCTGACCTCCTTCGATATTCGACAGTGGAGATCCGCCGACTCAAACATTGCTTGAGAAATACCGGTTGGCTTAGTACCGCCCGTGTGTTGCTGCTGATGGCGTTTGTGGGGGAAACAAAGTTGCGGGGAAACCAATTGATTGCTGGATAAATCCTTTCTGCCTTGGGTCTGGATATTTCTGGCTTTAATCAGTAAGCAAACACTTGCAGGTACATACAAACTACATTTATTCTATTAAAACCAAATTTACTACATTGACTACACTAACGACATTTAATAGTACATTAATAAAATAAAACTCTTCATCCCCGATAGGATACAATCGTTCCATCCGGCGACCAAAAACAGCTGAGTCTTGTCTTGCCTACGGCTAAAAATCTCCTAAATAAAGAAAAAAATCTTGTCTCCTGATCTGGTCATCGCTTGACCCGTGGCCGCGTTGATCAAATCTCCCTCTCACGCTGTAGATATCTCCGTCCGATCGGTCAAACTTAGCTTCGAACAGTTATGCGCTTTTCGTTGGTCATCTCATCTACTGCTATCGATGTCCGCCGACCGTAGATACCTAGATGACAATGATCGTTGCTATCCCTTATGTGTTATGTACCCTCGTAGCCTATTCAATTTTGTTTTTTTTTTTAAGATCGGCTGTAGCAAAGATGGTGATACGGTTTTAGAATACGGCAGCTTTTGCTTCCAATACGCAGCAAAAACCGAGGGGGGCGACACATCTAAATCTCAATTCTAGATGCTCAAAAAATCTCACACTAGCGAATCAATCTTCGAAAAATCATCTTTCATTTCTCGCATCTTCTTGCATCGTGCTTCATCTTTTTGCAGGAAATCTTCAAAATCGACATAAATCTTCCTTCTATCTACTCAGCGTGCGTGCAGCTAGCCACAGCAAAACACAATCTTTTCTGCATCGTAGATAGAGTCGTCCCCCTCGGCAAAAACACACATCCTTAAGCTGCAACGGATCCAAGTACTCGCGGGTGTTCTCTCACTGACAGATCGTTTCGCTGAGCTGTCCTTCCCGTTTATCATCCGTTGTGATGTAATGAATCCTTTGGTAATAGAACACTTTGAGAAGCTGCTCGACCGAAATCCTAAAACAAGATTCATGAGTTTGTACTAAGAGTACATGAAGCTGGAGGTTGGTCCTTCTTCATAAATCTCCAATCGTGATTGCTTGCAAGCCTTCTATAGTTCCTCTGTAAATTTTGATCTGACCATGATGCAAGAAATCCATGGAATACCAGATAGATCACCATCGGTCGATGGTTGTTCCCTCAGCCAGATAGTCTTAGCTCATTGGAGGCTATTCGTTCAATGAGACCGATGAAGCACTCCTCGTATTTCCGTTTGAGATGTCTTGGCTTGCCAAGATCTCGACTATTTGAATTTAATTTAATCCCAAGTTGATAGCTGCCCATCGGTGTACCCCCATGTTTGTCTCTTTCATCAGTATGTCGCTTAGTTCGAGATCATTGTTACAATTTGTTACCCCTAACCTCGAGATAGCCGCAAGTAATCGGCCCCCGCTTAACTAACAATAGTTTGGTGTAGTGGTAAGCGTGACTGCTTTCTCGCCCCAATGGGTATGGGTTCAATCCCAACCGAGGTCGGTGGGATTTTTCCGAGGCATAACATCTCTGATCAAGCCTTCCTTCGAAAGCGAAGTTGGTCCCCGGTTCATGAGTTGATGGGTCGATAGATACGGTCCAAGTATGGGAGCTGCCCCTCTGGCGTCGGTAGCATTGGTGCTCAGCATGGAAAACAAGATCGACTTGTTTTCCGTCGATCTTGTTTTCCGTGCTGAGCACCAATGTTCAATCAAGGAATAAAAATGAATATCGGCTCCGCAAAGCCATAGCAAATGAGCCTGGAAAAAATGCATTATAAAAAAAAAAAAACGATGGTGATATTCCAGGGCTGCCGTGCTCTGGGTGGTCTGGGCGAAACTGAGCACACACTGATTATAATTTCTCAAGCTATTACAACAGTATGTGATGATTATCCAAAGGCTACCTAGTTATTTAATAGTGTTGGCATACTCGAACATTTGACCAAAAGACATGTGGTCAAACAGCTGGGCACCATTCGTACGAATACCTTACATGGGAAACCCATGCATTGGAGTAGGGCCTTGCTTCTGATGAAGACTTTGTTCACCATGCAGATGTTTCCTCACGTCGAAGTATTTTCACCTATTATCAAACATCTAACAAAGCGAAACGTCAAATCTTTTGCTTTTTTTGTGAATCAAATACAGATATTACCGCCACTGTTGTGGCCAAAAATTAGCACATCAAAGAACTTATAAAAGCCCATTTTTGTGCAACACGTATTGTTAATATTTGCTCAGAACCAGTGCAAATTATACACCAGGCACAAGCCACCCAACTTCCGTGCATGACTTCAAAGGAAAAGCAGTCGAATGATGTAGCAAAATCCACCATTCTCTAACGACAAATCATTCCTTTCTCATTTAAATTTTCCTTTTATTTTCTACCTCAATCAAAAACGGCCGATGTAGGTATAAGACAACTTCAGCGGAACGGAGATTTGCATTTCTAAGGAAGTTACTGCTTGTGCCACGAACGAATGAAGTAAAAAATCGTATTGTCATGTGTGAGAAAGTAATTTCACTCTTTCCTTTCTCTTCCCTGGTCGAGGGGCATAGAAGAAGCGAAAGAGAGTTTAATCAACTTCCGCATGTCACGTGTGAAACTTCAAGAATACCCAACCATGCAATTCAGGAATAGGGGGCAAGCGTGAGAAAACCCGAATGGAAGAAGGGTTCATCACGGTTGGAGCGAGAGGATTCTTTGATTTGGAAGAAAGGTCGTATAAAAGGGGTAGCTTGATGAGGACGACGGTGGAATCGAACGAAAAGGTTAAAAGAGATGTTGGTGGATGACACAACAAAGAATGAAGCAGACTTTTTTCTATGCGAGGAAGGAGTGAAAAGTGCCTGCGTGTAATCTTTATGCTAATCAGGCAACTAGCGGAGAGGTATATCGATTCCAAATTTGTCATCTCATTTGGAAACAATTAGGAGTGAATGACATGTGTTCTCACGATCGAAGGACGAAGACGTGAGATGGATTCTGTTTTTCATAAAGAAAAAAAATCAACGGCGCTCCCTCTACCCAACATCCCTGGAGGGAGCTCACCGATATTAAAAGATCCGAAATTCAAATTAAATTATGAAAGATTCATCTAAATTGAAATTCCTTCCACCGACGATGACGAGTGTAGATAAGCGCCCCATCAGGACCAAAGGACACAGGAGTCCTACATAGGTACCTACCCCTGCTGGTCCCCTGCTTTCAAGTTTCAATCACACAAATACGCAGAAACGAAAGATAATAACAAGAAAACGTTCGTCTTCTGGCTGCTGCTGCAGATGCTGACGAAAATCGCCAACTCTCCTTCCTGGGCCAATCCGGTATGTAACGACGATGGTTGCGGTGACGATAAAGTGCTTCTTAGCGGGGCCGCCTGAGGAATGTACCTAAGCTGCCACCACCGCCCTCGGACGCAATGGAGCAAAATCCCGAGTAGATAGGCCACGGTTTCTATAACAATAAATATGCGTCGTCAACAAATTCCTTTCTTATTCCAATCTTCTTCTATTTTTTCCCTTCTCTCGAATCTGAGGTCCACTCCTGTAGATGTACGTCGCACCGGGATTTTCGGATGCCCAGAAAAAAAAATGATAAAAGTATGCCTCCCTCGCAGGAGTAACAACGCGAATCGAAAGCACGTCAAGATTAATGAAAAACATGCCGGCTGTCGTCGTTTTTTTTTCCTCGCTGCATCGTGGATAAAAAGAACCTTCAAAAGGTCTCTTCCAACTGAGGGATTATTGCGGGGAATTAGAATTTTACTTTACCAATAAGTTGCTGTTGTTGAAACATGCAAATTTGGTGTTGGGAAGATCTGCGGAATATTGAGATGGGTTTCGGATGTAGGATTCATCGATCTTTATTTTTGATTGTTAATATATTCTGTGGAATGAACATTTTACGATTCGCAAACGATGAAAGCATTTACGACAAATTGATCATACTTCTTGCAGTGTGTAGGATCTCCAGGTTCATAATAAGAAAGCATTTTTTTTAATGTGCTCTCTTTTAGTAAAACAACACCAATAACAATTAACAGCTTTTAATCCAATTCATTAAATGTTGAAGTTTAACACTTACTTTATTTTAGTTAGTCCAATATCTCAAAATATTTAATGTTTTTTTGGTTCCGTATTCCATGTCCAAGCTCAAGATATTGAAAAATTTCGAAGTTAAATTTAAGCAAAAATATAAAGTCCCATTATCTTCATAACAATTGTACGAACTTTACAGAAGGAAGTTCTGAGGAATTAAAGGAAATATTGAGAATTTCAGTGAAGCTTCATAAACAACACACAAGATAACATCCTCAAAATATGGGGAACCTACTGAAAAGCTCAAAGAACCTCATAATGGTTCTTTCAGTTTCCAAACAAGGAATGTTCAAATCAGATCCATTGTTCAGAAAATTCCAAAGCAGGAATTTTTAAAAGGTTCCAAGATTTTCAGAGAACTTCACCAGTGTCAAGAGAACTTAAGAAGCAAAGAGAGCTTGAGGAACGCTATGGAAACTCACAAAAGCTAGATCTTCAGATCTTTGGACAAGTTCAGCGATCTTAAGGGTAGTTCCCAAAACTTAAGTCCAGACTTTTGGAGCAGTTTAACGATCTATTAGCGCAAGTTCAGAAAAATCAGAATAGAAACAGCAGTTCTTTGGAATCGCTCGTGCGCTTCGGAAGTTTAGTTCCTTGTTCCAGAGAGGAAACTCATCAGAGATCTTGTGCTCTTGTGGTGCAGTTCAAGTTGCACATTATCATATACCCGTTCGGTCCGTGCCATATTTAAAGATAGAAGCCTTGTTGTTTTCGGTCGCGCGCCACACGACGACGTTAGCAAAGTTATACGGAACGGATTGCCTTTTATTTTTGTATCCGTGAATTTTCAAGAGTGATTGTCGTGCAGTTTCATTTCGGAGTTTGCCAGCGGAAGTAGCGTCCCTGTATTCTTTTGTTGTCTCCCTTGATTCTTCATTGTCGTTATCATGGCCGGATCCGGAAACAGGGGCTCGGCCATCGCCAAGACCGTCGGCTTCAATGCCAAACGTTTTCCGAACTTCGACGACCGGGTCACCATGTAGGTATGTGTTTGAGGAAATGATCGACAGCAAGAAGCTAACGGAAATCATCAACACCACACACGAGAACGTCAAGTACCTGCCTGAACACAAACTGCCAGAGAATGTCATCGCCGTTCCGGATTTCGTGGAGGCCGCCAAGGATGCCGACATCCTGATCTTTGTCGTGCCCCATCAGTTCATCCAAGGTCTGGGCACTCAGCTGCTCGGCAAAATCAAACCGACGGCCGTTGGTCTATCGTGGATCAAGGGCTCCGACGTTGCCGAGGGCGGTGACATGGAGCTGATCTCGCATATCATCACCAAGCACCTGAAGATTCCCTGCTCGGTGCTGATGGGTGCCAATCTGGCCGGTGAGGTAGCTGAAAAGAAGTGCTACGAAACCACCATCGGCTGCCGGGATATGAAGATGGCTCAAACGCTGCGGGATCTGTTCCAGAAGGCAACACACAGCAGCGAGAGGCCCAACAGACAATTTGAGTTGATCAAAAGTCGAATAAGCAATTTTTTAGCTGAAGAAGCTTATTTTGCCTGAATAAGCTCTTATTCAGCATGCAATGTTTGTTGGGGGGTTAGTACCGCTGCAAAACACTCGAACGATACTAAAGGGAGGAAAATCATAGTCTTAAGTAAAAATGGAGAATGGTCGGCAAAAGGCATTCGAGAGGCCATAGTCACAATTGGCGACCGACGTAAAATCGGGAAAGGTATTCGGAGGATCGCTTAAAGTATGAAAATCTAAGGATTTTCCAACGGGAGGTGGTAGGGATCCGTGCTTAGCACGAATGTCAAAAACCGCACACTCGATACGAGACCAATGAAAAGTGTAAATTTACAAGGGATTTCTGAAATCAAAAGAGGTCCTGAACAAGAGGACACAAACCAAAATCAGTTCAAACGATTTTAACTTGTTCGTGATCGTCCAAATTTATATTTTAAAAATCATAATCACCCTACCCGGACTATACTTACCGTAGATACTCACCTGTGATATAAATGTAGTAATAATTAAGTCAAATGCAGCTCACTTATACTTACCATTCACAAAATGTTTGACATTGACTAGATTTTTCTTTTTCATGAACTATTTCGTACTTTTGCCCAGACCAGAAGGGTCGTGCGGCGCTTGAAAAGATAATGAAGCCACTTTATTTTATTTTTAGGCAGCTTACAATCATTTTCCCTGGTACATAAAGGTGGAATGCTGAGGCAAGTAACCGGGAATAGGCTGCACAGGTTGGCGAGGAGTCATCTAGTTATGTCCTCGGAATCTCGGTACATATATCCTGCCCAAATACCACCGTTTTCGTCAGATCCACTAGCCTAAGGATCGATTGTCCTAAAATGGAAATAAGGAGATAATCGTTTGTCATTTGCAAAGTTGTTTTAAAATTTTCAAGAGGAAATTTACTTGTGCTTTCAATTGGTTAAGGAGTTTAACACTCCATTAAAATCAATTATGGATCACCCGATCATAATTGATTGTTCCTGTTGATGGAATAGGGGGATTTTCGTACCAGCAGCAAAAGTAAAAGATCGAGGAACTGCATGTATTGCCCTCTTTCTTTGCACTAGTTACGGTAAGACTGGCAGAAATTCACCCCACTTGTCAACTTATGTTGACCTTTTTATGCTTTGATCAATTTCAACGATCGACAATATTTTTATTCACTGAATTGTGCGCACTTTACTCACCTGCAGTGCATCTTGTGGATACAAAATGGCTAGCACGCTAATCCCGGGATTTCATGGGTTTTCTGCAGGAAGATCTTCCCCAGGAAGATTTTGGCACTGGCATCAAAACAACCCACCCACTGGAGCTCCAATCAACTTCTATACACACATACACCTACAAGAAAATAGGAAGCATAAATGTCGATATGCTAAGTCGATATCTTTATTTACTTACCTAATTTCGATTGAAATTTGGCCAATTTCAACAAAATAAAACACACAACACAACATAACTAACGAAACATAAACATTGCTCATGGCGATATGCTTTGACAGATGTTTATTTACACATTGATGCCGTATGACAACCTGTCATCGGTGACTGATCGCTTGGTCGACTAATCGATCAAATGACAGTTCACCCGCCGGTACACGGCGAATGAGAACGACTCAAATTTGAGTTTAGTTCACTCATAATCGCTAAAAGTGCAGGAACTCAGCGATGAGTTAATTTGCCACATGTTTTCCCAGGTTTTTCTAGGGAAAAATTCCCGAATTTGAGAAAAGTAAAGATTGGATTCACTCAGTTTATTGGTACAACTCCGAGACTGAATAAAATTTTCGTCAATTTCCTCATTTTCCGGCAGATTTTTTAGGTTTTCCACAAGAAACCATGAGATAAATTTAACTCATCGCTGCGTTCCTGCACTTTTGGCGATTATGAGTGAACTAAACTCAAATTTGGGTCGTTCTCATTCGCCGTGTAGATCCCGCCTGCACAAGGGGGACTACCAATGCAAAAGATCGAAAGTGATCTAAATGAAAATTATGTAAATATTACAAATAGGGTTGTAAAATTGTTTTGCTGCAGCATTGTAAAAATGTTTATATGAATGTTTATCCATGATTCGGGATGATTTTTGTAATTTATTAGTGTTAAATAAATGAGTAGTGCACGTTTTATCATTATTTTAAAATTTGGTTTTAATTTATTATTTTAATTTGTATGTACATTAAATAGTATGATTATGATTTCGCGCGTATGTAAAGTAGATTGTCAATCATATGTTCTGATGGTTTGTGATGTGGTTGCAGTTTCATGATACCGTTTGAGCCGAAGATGGTTTTGATAAAAAAAAATGCAAAATCACTTCGTGCTTTTTCATTTTTCATCGGGGTAGTGGATAGTCTAACCAGTTGGTTACAATCCGTGGATTTTCGTTTGTATGAGCTGTTGTTGTTTGGAAAATTCACGTATTTTAAATATCAAAGACAGAAGGCAACACACAGCATCGAGAGGGTTAGTACCGCTGCAAAAACACTCAAACGATACTAAAGGGAGGAAAATCGTAGTCTTAAGCTAAAAATGGAGAATGGTCGGCAAAAGGCATACGAGTGGCCATATTCTAAAAGAAAATACCTTCTAATTAGCAGATGTAATCAGGCGTCTGTGTAGACCGGTATCGTAAAGTGCAGTGCCATTAAGTGTACCCCCTCCCCTTGTGGGGTTTCTGGGATGTTAGACTGCCTCCGTTCAGGCAATTTACTTTTTACTATCCTGACGGAAAATTTCCCAGAATTATAACAATTCTCAGGACCTCGTACCGTAATTAAAACGGTTTTACACGGCTCGGCTCGGAAGTCAAGATGGCTTCCGAGCCTAATAGTAAATGATCCTCGATCGTCCGTCAGGGACGATTCCCTCAGGCCGGTGGCCATAATTACCAAAGAGGGTCCCGTCTCGGCTCGACCAAGGTGGCCATGCCACGGTCAACCGATGCCGTCAACGGCGTATTTGGCTGATGAAAGCCACCAGATCTGCCATTCTCCCAAAGCTGCAACAACACTGTCTGCAGCCCGCGCCGCAAGTTTCCGGCCACCCGGTAGTACAGGAGCAGCCGTGTGGGCCAACGCCAGCGTCGTGACACAGTAGGAGATCCCGCTGTAGCAGTGAGTACTAAATTTTAAAACCTCGCATACACGCCACATATATATGAAAACCCACACCCACATGCCACAGAAAAGGGCAAATAAATGTTTTAGAAAAGGTGAATATTCCTGTTTTTTCATACTTTGTCCGCGTAGCCCCTCCGAATACCCAGTAGCATGGCGGCCCTGCGACACAGTTCAGGGGTCTCATGCTACTGAGCTAGTTACCCGGAAGTGTCTGGTCATGCCATAGTCACAATTCTTCGACGATTTTATAGTAAGACAACAATAGACCAAGGTTCAATGGCAAACTAATACCCACTTTTCAATTAGAGAATCCAAAAGCTGCCTTTAAACTGTGTACAGTTGCGAAAAACCCATCCTCAGAATTCCTTGAGGTTCTTTTCGAAATTTTTAGAATTCTATGAGCTCTTTTCAAATTCTTCTCAGAAGTCCTCTGTTATTATTTTTAGAACTCTTCTTGACTATTTTTCAGAACACCTTGGAACAGAAATTTCCTTAGAGTTTCAGAAGAATTTCCTCAAAAACTGAGGAATTTTTTTTTTTGAAGTTCTTCTCAGAAGTCCTCTGGAATTATTGTTAGAGCTCTTCTTAACTTTTACTTAGAGCACCTTGGAACAGAAATTCCCTTAGAATTTCAGATGAATTTCCTCAAAAAAAATATTCTCGGAATGAACCAGAAATTATCGGTACTCCCTTGAAATTTTCCTCAAAATCCCTTTGTAATTTCACTCAAAATTCAATTTTCTCGGTATTCTATTCGAAATTATCTTGGAACTATCTGCAGGATTCACTAGAAATTATACGCAGAATATTCTTGGAGTACTCCCCAGAAATCTTTTGGAAATGTAATCAGAATTCAATATCCTTAACGATCTTCTCGGATTTTGTTTACAACGATTGAAATTCTTCTCAGAAGTCCACTGGAATTATATTTAGAACTCTTTTTGATTTTTCTCAGAACACCGTGAAACTAAATAAGCTAGAAATTACCCTCGGAATTCGCTGGAAATTTTGCTTAAAATCCCTTTTGAATTTCTCTCAAAATTTGATTTTCTCGGTATTCTTTTCGAAATTATCTTGGAACTATCTGCAATTTTTTTTTTTTTTTTTAATGCTTTATTATAGAGATTTTTAGCCATAGGCTAGTTCATCTCTTCTATCTGCAAAATGCATTAGAAATTATCCGCAGATTTTTTTTTTAATTCTCCCCAGAAATATTTTGGAACTGTCATAAGAACTGAATATCCTGGAGGTTCTTCTCAGAATATTTAAGAAATCATTAAATGGTCTTAAGCAGATGCTGGAACGAGAAGTTGAACTGTCGGCTGCTGAAGAACAACTTCGTCCGTTCCTAACACGACTACTGTTTGAACACTAGGGTGAGCCGAGACGAAATATTTTACGTGATTGTGTACGTTGATGATCTACTGCTGATGGGAGACAACATTGGTATGATAGATACACTGAAGAAAAAAATGTCGCTGAAATTTGAGATATCAGATTGCGGAGAAGTTAGACATTTCCTTGGCATTCGAATTGACTATGATCGAGAAAAAGGATTTATTACACTTTCGATGGAGGCGGTCTTCCACAAACTTCTGACGGAATTAGGAATGGAAAAGTGCAACCCTGTGAAAATTCCTTGCGTTTCCCGAATCGAGCTATAGTACTGATCAACCCAACTACGAGATGCCTTGCAGTATGATGTACCTTATGGTATGCGTTAGACCTGACATATGCTATGCTGCTGGACATATGGGAAGCTCTGAAGAAGATTGTTGGATACTTGAAGGGGACCAAGTCATCGAGATTGTTGCTTCGCCGCGAGGATGACCCATCAGTGTAGATCGGATATACTGATGCAGATTGGGTATCTGAAGCCCATCGCCCCTTTTCAAGGTCTGCGGCTGAACCGCCAGTTGGGCAAGCAGAAAATAACAAACTGTGGCAATGTCATCAGGCAAGTCGCTAATAGGATTTGCTGATTAAGAGGAGGTGTTGAAGATCGAAGTAATTAGGAGCTGTTTGTTTGAAGACATCAACAAGTGCAAACTTTGTTCTTTCGTTATCAAACTCTCATCGTTCAGATTCAAAATATAGTTCTTCCTTAATTCAAACCAGTGTTATAAATTCAAGAAAGTGTTTATGAGATACTAATTGAATAAGTGTAAAATATCAAACATTTATTTGGTGTGCCATCAGAACGACTATTTTCCTTCTCTTAGGTCACTTTCTAGTCGCTTGTTTACAGTCAGTATTTGGTCGCTTATTTCTTCAAAATAGTAACACTAAAATTACTATCTTTAATAACTAAAATGCAAAGTCAACTGATTTAAATTGAACATTGTTGATCGAAATGAAACTTAATCCCAATTTGAGCCATGCTGCTTATATTATAATTATATTTCATGACCTGATAAAGAATCAAGCGCGTTGCATCGCCGCATACGCCGCCGCCGCCGCCGCTGATGAAATTAAGCCGGTGCGCCGCCGCAGTTAAATGGTTCACGCCACCGAATAAATGTATGTCACGCCGATGAAAAATCCGTTACATCTTTTCGGTAAATTACATCTTAGAACTTGCGAGGATGCTCGTTCGTGGTAACTCAAAATTGAGTGAACACTCAATTAATCATATCTTCCGGCCATTTTCCACAGAGATGGCGCTGTTCCACTAGTAGGAAGTGATAAAAATCCCTATATAGAAATTGAGAAAAGTGAGAATAATTCGCTTTCGGTGCATATTCTGGTCCAAAAAAGTGAACGACAGCCTAAATAAATTAGTCAGAGACTTGGTCGTACAGTTTTTTCCCTGAAATTATTGTTAAACAAGCTACAAATAAATAAAATAGGGAGCCGACATTTGAGGGAAAAAATTTGCTCTCACTAGTGCAATTTCTCAACATGCCATGTATTTTGATGATCGATTTGTGATTTCCCTTTCACAGATTACAAAATAGAGTACCTGACACTACAAAACATGTCTGGTATCTCTAAATATGCATTTAGATTATCACTCGAAGTTCCTCCTTTTTTACATATTCTGAACAAAGGATATTTTTTGCCACACCCCGTTCATAAAAATCGACGGGAAATTCTGTGAGGGATGAGCTATTTTGTGTGGAGAATGTGTAAAAAGGAAGGACTTCTATCTAAATGCATATAAAGAGGTTCCAGACATGTTTTGCACTGAAGTGTCCTCTGTGAACAATTAACGGAAAACAGATTGTGCGTAGTTTCCTATAGATGTCATCGCAAACAACAGCAGTGACATCTGATGGAACATGCAGGCAGAAGCTTGACAAAATGATTAATTGAGTAACATAGCCTGAACTGAATTTAGAGTAAAACGGCTAGGTATTTGTTGATCCAATTTATACTGGACGGAACTGGTAAAAAGGATAAGAATTGGGAAAGGTGTGTGCTTGCATGATTTACCTATTTTAGAATAAACTAAAATCCACATCAGAACCTCATTTCAGCATCGCAGCACACACCTTATATTGATCACTAATCTTCATATAGTTTCAGCATTATCGACATTAAAATCAAAAGGTGAGTTGTAAAGTAGTATTACCATGCATAGATATAAGTTAATGTACCAGAACCTATACGGACATGAGCCAACCCAGGGAAGGACCCGGATACGACCACCCATGTGTGTCTAGAGTATCGCACGAGCTGACGAGATCAAAAGGTTGTAACATTTTGCCATAGGGCTCTACTCCCTGAAATTTAAGCAAGCACTTAACATACTTTTCAAAATAAATTCCGCTTGCACGGCCAATGAAATCGGCTCAAAATTGAGTAAGAGTTACTCATATTTAAGTTCAGGTTAATCAAATTCGCGAAAACGTAGTTCACTCATGGAATAAGTAAATTTCCGAGGAAATCTTTTCGAATATGAGGAAAACTGATTGTGGTTTTAATCTGTCTACTAGTACACTTCTAAACTATGCATAATTTTCTTAAATTTTATCCATATTCGAGAAGTTTTTCCCGGGAAAGTGTTGGAAAATTTACTCATACTATGATTAATAATATGATACTTTTTTCATCAACAGAATTCCGTTAAAAGATGTATGAAGCTTTTGTAGGTTTTGATATTAACCACATCTTTTGTTAGTTACTCAAATCTGTACTTCTTATGCATGGTGAACTAGAGCGGACAAAACTTGTTATAATTTTTCACTGAACGTAATTTACATTCACAGAAAAAAAAGAAATGTTCGCTCTGGTTCATCATGCATAAGACAAACAGATTTGAGTTATTGACAAAACTTGTAGCTAATTACAAAACCAACAAAATCTTAATATGTCGTTTCATGGAATTCTGTTGATAAAATAAAGTTATAGGCCAATGAATGTAAATGAATGCACGAAACGAATGTAAATGATTTGCCATGCCTGACCAGAGATCTTGTGTCCCTTGTCATCAGACTACACGATACCATATTTCCTCGCTTTTGCATCCACTCATCGATTCGACTGTGCGTGTATAATTTAATGAGCTAATCATCCTCTTGTACTTCTGCAGTGAAAAAAAAAATAATAATAAAAACCAACTCCTGCCATGTACCTCTAGAAAAATTCCAGCTGAATCGAATCCCCAAAGGGGGAACCGACTGATTGTTGTTAGGGCTGCAGCTCTGATTCTTCGAAATTCTTTGGCATTTTTGTGAAAAAGCAATCTTTACAGTTTGCAACCCAGACGCTGATGCAGCAGCAGGAAATCAAGGGAAAATCACTTTTGCACCGTCGAGACTCACAATCAAATGCTTTGATGGTGATGCGGAAAGAATTTGCCATCAAACGAGCAACCAACGGATTGGAAATTCCCGAGATTTTTTTCTCTCGCCCCATCCGCATTCGCGATGATGTATCAAAAATTAACTTTCATAAAAAAAGACCCTTGATCGTAGCTACGAATCAATGCGATTATCAGTTGGAAAACTAAATTCAATTGGATGACAAACTTGATGTTGATTTTTTGCACTGGCACTATTCACTCCCTTTTAGTTTTAACTATAGGCATCGTTACACGTTCTACGAAATCGATCACAACTCCGAAAAAAAGATGGCTGAATCGACGTCACTCAAAGGCAATCTGTTTTTTTTTTTGGTAAAATGGATGCACAAAAAAAAAGGGAATGACGAAACGAAAAAAAAATGATGATGGGTGAAAGTCACCCTCATGATTATAATTTTGACTGGGTGGAAGATTTTTTTATTCGTGGCATTTCAACCCCTCGACTAGCGTCTCAGCGTTTTTATTTGCTTGATTTCTTCGAATCGAATTTCGGTTCTGCTTGTCGTTGGAGGGTAGATATGTATTTTTATTTCCCTATGTAAGTTCGTGGGAAAAGAAAGACTATTATACTGTTGGGTGGCGGGTGGAATGACGGACATCTTTTCTATTTTGTTTTTTGAGTGAAGGTAAGACCTATTGATTTTTAAAGCTTTGGAATAAAATTTAGATTTTATATTGAGCTGATCATTAGATTCTAGCGAGCAAAACTTTAATGCAGATGGTACTTTATGAAAAAGAATAAACAAACCAAACTTCGTTCGACAATAAAATCCATCGATTAATAATGCTTCAGGTTTGGGCCTTTCTTCTTATTGGATATGATTAGAAAGACAAAGCCATAAGCACCAACTCAAGTCATGACTGATTTACCTCTTCCTCCGATTTCAAAGTAGAGGAGAGAGTAACTGTTTTGAACTGGAGGAGAAGACCAGATGCCAACATGTTAAACGCCATCAGGCCAATTGCTATTAGGCCGAAGGTGTATTAAGGTCTTCTAAATAATTTAACCAAAATTTAACTTTCCAGTTCAGGTTTGAAGCCAGTTTATTTAAAAATTTAAAACATGCGGATCTATTTGCTTTTTGCGGAAGACAGTTTTACTGCTCAGTGCTAAATATTACCTGCAAATGTTCTACCTTTTTCGATTCTTATTCCTCTTCGGTCGTTGTTTGGACCCTACCCAAGGTAATCCTGCTTGGATATCGATTTTGAAAAATCTTCTTCGATCCTCCGGATTCTTATAGTAATCTACTTGGCAGTCGATTTGGATAAACTTTTTTTTTCTGTTGCCATGCCTAAGCGCAAAAGAATCTCTTGATCCCCCTTCTGATGAAATGTATTTGAGCAATCAATTTGATCTGCTCATCAAGAGAATGATGCTAAGAATGCCAAGAAGGAAAAGGTCCCTCCTATTGTGATAACCACTTCCGATTTCCATGCTCTTCGCACGGAACATTTGAACTTCGTTAAATTTAAGTTTTCACTTCAAATCGGCCGTCAGGGTGAATGCCATGTATTGGCTGAAACCTTGGACGGATTCAAACGTCTTCTCAAGTTACTGAGTAGCAACACATTTTTTCTCTAACGATACCAAAACTGAACATCCGTTCAAGGTTGTCTTGAAACGCCTGTGCTCAGTAGTTAACCCCTGATTCAGATCAAAGATGAATTGACGAAATTTCTTGGAGTTGAGCCTGTCCAAGTAATCAAAATGAAAATGAAATCGAATGATTTTGGAACATATAAAAGTGACTGAAGTTCAGGCTTTTAAAAGTGACTGAAGTCCAAGTTTTTTAACATTCAAAAGAAGCATTAAAAAATCTGAAACCTGGAAAATTTCCAATATTTTGGGACATTCTGAAATGTTTTTCAATGTTTTAAGACTTCTTCTAGGTATTACTGTGGAGTATTTAAGATCTTCTTAAGGATTTCGATTGGATACTCACGTAGACTTCTCCTAGATCTGCTTGTGGACTTCTTCCTGAACGTTACTACAAACTTCCTCCAAATTTTCCTGTAGACACCCTCCAGATCTTTCTGTGGTTTTCTCCCAATTCTACATGTGAACTTCTTTAAGACCTTCATGTGAACTTACTCCAGATCTTCCTGTGTTTTGTTAGTGTATTAGAATGCTTTGTTGATTAGTCATTCAGCTCTTGATCGTTGGGAATGCTTGTGAATATTTGAGGTAAACAAAACGGTGAACAAAGAGGTGAAAACTTAAGTTTTTTCAGATTTATATCACTGTGAAGCAACTGAGAAGTGTTGAGGAAATTCATATCTATAACTGTAACCAGTTCGTTTAAGTTGCTAATCTGGTTAAGATGCCATACTTAATTATCCTCCAGATCTCCTTTTGTACTTATTCTAATTATTCTTTTGGACTTCTTCATGGTCTTCATGCAGATTTCTTCTAGATCTTCCTATCGATTCCTTCAGATCTTCCTGTGAGCTTCTTCCTATAAATCTTCCTGTGGACTTTCTCAAAATTATGCTGATCTTATTGTGGACTTCTCCAAATTTTCAAATTGATTTTTTAAGATCTTTTTCCAAAGTCCACTCTCGCTCTTGCAATGGACTTCCTACTGATCTTCCTGTAAGTTTCTTTCAGATCTTCTAGTGGATTTCTTCATGTTTTTTTTCTTTATTACCGTGATGTTCAGTCGTAGGCTAGTTCATCACGTTATACAGCAGATGGTCAGTCTAGATCCTGCCTAAAAAATAGGTTTCAATTTGACATGAACGTGACGTATAACCGGCTCTGATTACCCAACAAATGAGACATACAGCATTTTAAAAACTTAATGTAAGGTGAGGATTAGATCGGGGCTGTGGTGAGGACTGGGTGCTCGAACAGAGAAACCCCGACGGCAGAAAAAAAAATAGAAACGTGAGGAACACACGATCAGTGCAGCCACCGACGGGGGGCTAGATTTGGTCATACAAGTGGGCTTCTTTCAGAAAGGCTATTAGCGCAGCCAACGTCGAGGGGTCGTAACCAAGCAGATTACTGACGTTCTCCGGGAGTCCATGTTGTTCGCGTAGCTTCTGGAACTCCGGGAAGACACACAGCACGTGTTCCACCGAGGCAATCCTCTCATGGCCGGTCCAGAGTCTTGAGATGATCCGCTGGTCCTTGTACTTTTGGCTGTCCGGCCAGGAGAGTACGGTTCCCTTGATCTTCCTCAGGAAAGTGGTCCGCGACTGCAACCATTCCTGCTGTCAGGAGGGGTACGTTCTTGGAGTAGCGGGGACGGGATGCGCCAGATCCCGCCAGTCTGTCCGCAGCCTCGTTTCCGGGAACACCGCAGTGTCCGGGGATCCACGTGTAATGACTTGTATCCAGGGGTGGCTCAGGGCTTCGGCTTCCAGCGCTTGGATGACGCTGTGTGAGTCAGTTGATACGAGGATCGGTTGATCTGCCGGAGTGATGGCTGCGTCTAGAATAGCGGCGGCTTCAGCGGAAAAGACTGAACACTCCTCCGGTAGACTTTGACTCGTTGTAGTGTTCGGTCCTGCCACTCCGAGTCCAACTCCAGCCCGTGACCGCGATCCGTCCGTAAAACGGTGAACGTGCCCCCGGATAAACCGACCCGAGAAGCTCTGCAACAGAACGTCTCAAATCTACAGAGTTATCTCCGGCTTCATGAGTACTTTCTTCCGATTCATGTTTTGTGTGGACTTCCTCAAGTTGCGAATTTCCACCCGATTTTCCTGTGGATTGCTTCCATATTTTCCTATGTGCATTGTTCAAATCTCCCTGTGGGCTACTTCCAAAAAGTCTTACAGACTTTCTCCAGTTTTTCATTTGTACTTCCTCCTGATCTTCTTGCGTGGCTCTT
The DNA here is from genome assembly GCF_037179485.1 of Ochlerotatus camptorhynchus. Classification (NCBI taxonomy): domain Eukaryota; kingdom Metazoa; phylum Arthropoda; class Insecta; order Diptera; family Culicidae; genus Ochlerotatus; species Ochlerotatus camptorhynchus. The sequence goes on from NW_027040576.1 coordinate 1,716,289, forward strand.
CCAAATTGACCTGTAGACTTACTACAGACCTTGTTGTGGATGTCTTGCAGATCTTCTTGTGATTTAATCCACATCTTCGTGAGGAATTCTTCCAAATCCTACTGTGGACTTCCTCCAGATCATTTTGTGACCTTCTTCTAGACTATCCTGTGGGTTTCTTTCAGATCTTCATTTGTGGATTTCTTCTAGATTTTCCTGTGCATTTCATGTGGAATTCGTCCAAATTTTCCTTTGAAGTTCCTCCAGAACTACTATTGAACCTGGACATTTTTTTTTTAATTTTTCAAACTTCCTTTGGGACATTCCTTGAGCTTCTTTAAGCAGTTCTAAAAAAAGACATTTGGCGGTCAGTACAACTTTTCCTTTAAAATTCTTAGAACAACTGTCTTTTAAGAGATCCATGAATCTCATCATGTACTTTCTTTTGAACTTAGATGTTCCTTGAACATACCGCTGGAGGTATCTTGAACTTCCCACAGGAAACTTCTTGAGCTTCCCGTAGGAAAATTCTTGAGATTCTCGTAGGAAGCTCCTTGAACTTCCTCTTGGACATTTCCAGTTGAAAAAACCTTGAACTTTCCGTGGTAAGTTCATTGAACAATTGGCAGAAATTTTCATGATCTTCCATTTGAAAGTTCCTTTAGCTCGCTTTTGGAAGTTGCTTGAATTTCCATTGGAAAGTTGCTTGATCTTAATTTCAGAAGTTCCTTAAACTTCCCTTCGGAAATTCTTTAAACATCCGTTTGGTAGTCTTAAAATTCCTTTCGGAAATTCCTTAAACTTCCTTATGGAAGTTATTTAAACATCCCATCAGTAGCTCTTTACACTTCTCATTTAAGATCCCTAAAATTTTCTTATGAAGTTCCTTAGAACTTCCCTTCAGCAGTTTCTTGAACCTCACTCTATAATTTCATTGAACTTCTCTTCAGAAACTCTTTGAACTTTCTTTTGGAAGTTCCTTAAACTTCGGAAGTTCCTTTGTATGTTAATTAAAGTTTCCTTTGAAAGTTCCTTGAATTTCCCTTCGGAAGATCCTTGAACATATACTACAAAGCTGCTTGAACTTTCACTTGGAAGTTGCTTGAACTTCCCTTCAAAAGTTCCTTAAACTTCCCTTTGGAATATCCTTAAACTTTCCTTTTGAAGTTCTTTAGACCTTCCCTTCAGAAGTCCCTTGAACTTCCCTTCAGATGTTCCTTGTGCTTCCCTCCAGAAGTTCCTTGAACTTCCCATCAAAACTTCCCTAAACTTCCCTTCGTAAATTCTTTAAACATCCCTTTGGTAGTCTTAAAATTCCCTTCGGAAGTTCCTTAAACTTGCTTAAGGAATTTCTATAAACATCCCTTCAGTAGTTCTTTACACTTCTCATTTTAAGATCCCTAAAATTTGAAGGAAAGTTCCTTAGAACTTCCCTTCAGCAGTTTTTGAACCTCCATCTATAATTTCATTAAATTTCCCTTTAGAAATTCTTTGAACTTTCTTTCGAAAGTTCCTTAAACTTCAAAAGTTTCTTTGACGTGTCTTTGGAAATTCATTAAAGTTTCCTTTGGAAGTTCCTTTAAGTACCCTTTGGATGATCGTTAAACATATATTACAAAATTGCTTGAACTTCCACTTGGAAGTTGCTTGAACTTCCCTTTAAAAGTTTCTTAAATTTCCCTTTGGAATATCCTTAAAAATTCCTTCGTAAGTTCTTTAGACCTTCCCTTCAGAAGTCCCTTGAACTTCCCTTCAGATGATCCTTGAGCTTCCCTTAAGAAGTTCCTTGGACTTTCGATCAAACGTTCCTATAACTTCCCTTCGGAAATTCTTAAAACATCCCTTTAGTAGTCTTAACATTCCCTTCGGAAGTTCCTTAAACTTCCGTAAGGAAGTTTTTTAAACATCTCTTCAGTAGCTCTCTACACTTCTCATTTTAAGATCCCTGAAACTTCCTTCTGAGGTTCCTTAGAACTTCCCTTCAGCAGTTTTTTGAACCTCCTTCTATAATTTCATTGAACTTCCCTACAGAAATTCTTTGAACTTTCTTTCGAAAGTTCCTTAAACTTAGGAAGTTTTATTAAAGTTTCCTTTGTAAGTTCCTTGAAGTTCCCTTCGGAAGATCCTTAAACATATATTACGAAGTTGCTTGAACTTCCACTTGGAAGTTGCTTGAGCTTCCCTTCAAATGTTCCTTAAATTTCCCTTTGTAATTTCCATATTTTTTCTTTCGGAAGCTCCTTAGACCTTCCCTTCAGTAGTCCCTTAAACTTTTTTTCAGATGATCCTTGAGCTTCCCTTCAGAAGTTCCTTGAACTTCCCATCAACAATTTGTTAAACTTCTCTTCAGAAATTCTTTAAACATCCGTTTGGTAGTCTTAAAATTCCCTTCGGAAGTTTATTAAACTTCCCTAAGGAATTTCTGTAAACATCCCTTCAGTAGTTCTTTCCACTTCTCATTTTAAGATCCCTGAAATTTCCTTCCGAAGTTTCTTAGCACTTCCCTTCAGCAGTTTTTTGAACCTCCCTCTATAATTTCATTGAACTTCCTTTCAAAATTATCTTTTTTTTTCGGAAGTTCCTTAAACTTCGGAAGATCCTTTGACGTGTCTTTGGAAATTTATTAAAGTTTCCTTTGGAAGTTCCTTGAATTTCCCTTCGGAAGATCCTTAAACATATATTACAAAGTTGCTTGAACTTCCATTTGGAAGTTGCTTGAACTTCTCTTCAAAAGTTCCTTAAACTTCTCTTTGGAATTTCCATAAACTTTTCTTCGGAAGTCCCTTGAACTTCCCTTCAGATGATCCTTGAGTTTCCCTTCAGAAGTTCCTTGAACTTCTCATCAAAAGTTCCCTAAACTACCCTTCGCATATTCTTTAAACATCCCTTTGATAAACTTAAAATTCCCTTCGGAAGTTCCTTAATCTTCCCTAAGGAATTTCTATAATCATCCCTTCAGTAGTTCTTTACACTTCTCATTTTAAGATCCCTAAAATTTCATTGAACTTTCTTTTGGAAGTTTCTTAAACTTCAGAAGTTCCTTTTACGTGTCTTTGGAAGTTAATTAAAGTTTCTTTTGGAAGTTCCTTTAATTTTCCTTCCGAAGATACTTAAACATATGTTACGAAGTTGTTTTAACTTCTACTTGGAAGTTGCTTGAACTTCCCATCAAAAGTTCTTTAAACTTCTCTTTGAAATTTCCTTAAACTTTCCTTCGGAAGTTCCTTATACCTTCCCATCAGAATTCCCTTAAACTTCTTTTTAGATGATCCTTGAGAATCCCTTCAGAAGTTCCTTGAACTTCCCATCAAAAATCCCTTAAACTTCCCTTCGGAAATTCTTTAAACATCCCTTTGTTAGTCTTAAAATTCCCTTCGGAAGAATTAACTTTTTTCGGAAGTTCCTTAAACTTGGGAAGTTCCTTTGACGTGTCTTTGGAAATTTATTAAAGTTTCCTTTGGAAGTTCCTTGAATTTCCCTTGGGAAGATCCTTAAACATATATTACGAAGTTGCTTGAACTTCTCTTCAAAAGTTCCTTAAACTTCCCTTTGGAATTTCCTTAAACTTTTCTTCGGAAGTTCGTTGGACCTTCCCTTCAGAAGTCCCTTGAACATCCCTTCAGATGATCCTTGAGCTTCCCTTCAAAAGTTCCTTGAACTTCCCATCAAAAATTCCTTAAATTCCCCATCGGAAGTTCCTACAACTTTCTTTAGTATGTTCATAGAACTTCCCATCAAGTTATCGTAGAACTTCCTTTCTAAAGTACTAGTCCCTGAAACAGATATGTAGTGAGGGTTCGCTACGCCCTTGGCGAATCATGGAAACGACACCCCTCTCCTAATTGTTTAAATCAGTTCGAAAAAAAGACAATTTTTTATGTAAGTGACCAGTTCCATCTCCGATTTGCATGAAACTTTGCATAATTATAATTGGGCAATGATTTCACATAATTTGTCTCTACAATTTTTAAATTCAATCAGAAGTGTCGTTTCCGTGCTACAATTTTTTGAAAAAAATCAAGAACGCCATTTTGAAAAAAAAATTTATATCCAAAATGGTAGAATTCTAGCAAAAATGTGAATCGCCCATTACAAACAATTATTCAAAGTTTCATGCAAATCGGAGAAGGATGTTTCAAAAATTATACTTTTCGCTATTTTGCTTGGAACTGCTTAAGTTATGACTTGAGAAGTTAGTGGAAAATAGGTGATTACAAAGTGGGATTAAATGGAAAATACACCTCTTTTGCAATTGTTTTTAAGGTATTATCGGTATTTCTAAATTAAATGTTTAAACTGTGCCCGGGTTGTCCAATTTAGGCCCCACAATCATAAAAACTGTTTGACCCGGCTTTGCCTAAATTATCTCTATGATTTCGTTGAATTTCTTTATTGTTGATATACCTTTTTCGTCGATTTTCCCGTTTAATTTAACTACTTTTGTATCACTTTCACTAATTCACTAATTCACTTTCACTTATTCATTTTCACTAATTCACTTTCACTAATTTACTATCACTAATTCACTTTCACTAATTCACTTTCACTAACTCACTTTCACTAATTCACTTTCACTAATTCACTTTCACTAATTCACACTCACTAATTCACTTTCACTATCACTTTTAACTATAACAGATACGTATAGTTCAAAGTGATAGTGAAAGTGAAAAAAAAAACTTTTGTATCACTTTCACTAATTCACTTTCACTAATTTACTTTCACTAATTCACTTTCACTAATTCACTTTCACTAATTCACTTTCAATAATTCACTTTCACTAATTCACTTTCACTATCACTTTGAACTATAACAGATACGTATTGTTCAAAGTGATAGTGAAAGTGAAAGTGCAACAACAGTAGTAGAATTAAACGGAAAAATCGACGAAAAAGGTAAATCAACAGTAAAGAAATTCAACGAAATCATAAAGATAATTTAGGCATAGCCGGGTCAAATGGCGAATGAAAAAGGTATATAATTATTCTACTATAACGCTCATCAATCACTTTAGTTCACTGCTGAGTTTTTTCAAGCATTACCTTTGAAAGGATTTTTCAATAATACTTTTGGAATTCCAACATAAAATGTTCTTGTGATCTAAAAAATTGTCCTCATTAAACTCTTGCAATTACTCGCAGGATTTTTTCTACATAATTTTCTTTAACTGTCTTGGAAAATTCCTATAAATTCCACTACAAATCATTTTTAAATATCAATAGCATTTTTCTTGAATTTCCAAAGAATTTTGCATAGATGTATAATGGTGCTGTTCTCGAAATTTTCATGTAAACTCCTTAGGAACCATCTCAAGTTCAAAATTAACATTCATTCCTCCCAGATACTTGTTTAATTTCTCCTCAAAACTTTCTGGGTCAAGCCCCTAGAAGTTTTATTTTTGTTATTCTGCTCCCTTTGAATTTTCCTTAAATTCCCTTGAAATATTCAGATTAAGATTCTCCTTGATATCATGTAAAAGTTTCCATCATCAGGATTTCCTTGGAATTCTCCCTTAAACTCTTTAGGAATTTTCCAGATTTGTCTCCGAATAATCTTCACAACTCAGAATATTTGAATCAAAGCTACCTTGGCATTCTCCTCAAAACTACAACTCTACACCGTTCGAAAAATTCATGTAAATTTCTGCGAGATATAGCGCTTTTTATGCCAAGCATAGCTCAAAATAAAACGAAGGGAGATTTTACGTGATAGTTAAAATTCAGAATTTTTTTCTGTGTAGGAATTCTGTCGAACATTTCTTATAATACTTGAAACATAATATTTACTAGATTCTTATACATACAAAAATGATCAATATTCTAAAAAATAGTTTGATAATGAATTAGGTAGGTAGAATGCATCTTTTTTCTATGCCCGCATCTGCAGGTCAATGAAATTGAGTGAGAATGTGTTAACGTGATACTCGCTTTGTTGGAAGCTGAGAAATCCTCTGCACTTCCACTAGAGATCACTGGGATGTAGGATAAAAGAGTCGGGTTTGCAGCAGGGTTTATTTCGGCAAACGATACGTTGAATTAAAGAGCGATGGGATCAAGTTAAGAAAGAAAGAGACTAACGAATCTGGAATGTGAAAGGTCCTGAGGTTAAACTCATCCCGTCCTGCTCAGTTAACAAAAACGATCGCTCTAAGGCCACCGGGCCCCTCATATCACATTACCCACTTGTGAAAGACTGTTTACACTTAATAACAACACCTCAGATGTTGACGTAGATTCTCCAACCCCACCGCGCCCGGGAGCAAATAATTATTTCGAAAGCATCCGTCGTGGTTACCTTGCTCGACATATTTTTCACTCATTAAAATGAACCGACCAAATCTTCAGCCACACCACTATAAACTGACTGTGCTGATAATGATGATGCATTACACGGAACGGCCGTCTGCATCGGATGGTTCCTGAATCCCTGGTTTGGACGTGGAATCATTGAAAGAAAGGCAGGATGAAAAATGTTCTCTCTAATTTAATTTCCCAGCTTTTTTTTGGCCCATAGATCTACGGTGCGTTGACAAGCCAAAGACGAATGATGCAACCTATGTAGGTAAATGAGCGTGGATTGTGAAGGTTTGTGTCATCCACAGAATATTCTTCTACAGATTTGCGAGAGAAAAAAAAACCTTTTCCGTCTTGAAAAGAAAGCAGCTGGTTTTTTTTTCTCCTTCAATGTTGTTTTCATTTGCTTTCGGGGGGCTATCTCTGCTCTGCCACTGACAGGATAATTATTTTGCCCTTGTATTTCTCGAGCAACAATCTAGGAGGGGAAAAAAGTACGTGAACAGATACTCCCACCACCATCCTGGAAGCCCGAAAGAAAATGTATGCAAATTCGTTAATCGCAGGTTCTCTCCACCACTAATCCGACTTTAATTGCTCACGTGCTTCGGCAATTAATCATCGATGCTGCAGGGAACGTGCGCTTCATGTGGCCAAAACTCTAAAGTAGTGTCCGTTCCCAATCGGTGGTAGGTGCCCCAAACATAAAAAGCTGACTTTCATTGAAATCTGATAGCATCGCTCCTGCTTTTTCTTCGATGATGGCAAACAACGGAGCGCGGATAAAAAAAAACAGGAGTCGTAAACTGCGGTGAACGTAAACATAAATTATTATTTTAATATCCATCAGACACGATCAAATATTTCGGGCGTGGGTCGTGACGCAACCGTTATCGTTCTTCTTATTACAGCGTACGGGTGCGGTAGGAAGCTCGAAGGAGATGGTGGGAAAAGGTATTTTTATCCTGTTGGCTTATAACATATCGCTCGTTCAGGAACTTATGTCTGTCTTAAAAGGTGATCGTCAATTTAGCATTTACTGATTTACCTAAGTACGAATCTTGAATGAGGGTTTTACTGGAAATCAAAATACAATCCGATTGCGTTTATGTACACAATATGTATACGCAGTTATTGAGTTTTTATAGCTCGAAAGATGTCGTTACCGAGGTCCTATTTTTGAGGTACAATATTTTCAAGAGAAACGTAAACATGTACTCGTTTTTTAGGTATCACACCCTTTATGCATTGGGATATTATTCACATTTTTGCTAATATACTAGTGTTACGCAACTTTCAAAAACAGTCAAGTGTCTGGGAGTTACTATTGACTGCAAACTTAATTGGAATTCGCATCTAGAGCAAGTCATCCGTAAAGCAACAAGTGCTCTTTGGATGAGTAAACAAACTTTTGGTAGGAAATGGGGACTTGAACCACTGGATTTATTTGACGATTGTAAGACCCAGAATAACGTATGCATCATTGGTTTGGTGGTCTCAAACCAATGAAAAATCAGCTCAGGAGAAGCTGGGGAGGCTGCAAAGACTAGCCACTCTCTCAATAGCTGGTGCAATGAGCAGCAAACCAAGTATGGCACTAGATGCTCTACTTTATCTGCTTCCGTTGCATCAATTTATTCAATTCGAAGCCGAAAGGAGTGCATTAAGGATCCGACGGTCCCAGAACTTCCTTGAAGGTGATCTTAGAGGACATATGAGCATCCTAAAAATGTTCAATATTGATTCTCTTGTGATACAAAATGAAGATTGGATGAAGAAAAAATATCACTTCGATCGTCTTTACAATGCAGCAGATGTGGATCGCGATTTGTGGGAGTATGGGGGACCAAACTTTCGTCCAGGATCAATTGTCTTTTATACAGGCGGCTCGAGATTGGAGAATTGTGTAGGAGCAGGGGTAACAGGTCCAGGAATAAATATCTCAATATCTATGGGCTACTGGCCTACCGTGTTCCAAGCAGAAGCCCAAGCAGTTCTTGAATGTTCTAAAATTTGCTTGCGTAGAATTTATAGACATTCGAATATCTGCATTATGTCTGATAGCCAAGCAGTACTAAATGCATTGAAATCAGCAACATGTAATCCTAAACTTGAATGGGAATGCGCAATGTTACTCCAAAACTTGGCTTGCCAAACCCAAGTGAACCTATTTTGGGTTCCTGGTCACTGCGGAATTCAAGGGAATGAGAAAGCCAACACACTAAACCTAGGCTTGGATCATCTCAACAATGTAAAGTACCAGAATCTTTCTGTGGAGTTTCTGCTTGCTCTCTTAGAATGAAGTTCAATAAATGGGAAAAAATGAAAGTGGAGACCAATTGGAACAACACTCTCATTGCTAGGCAGTCGAAACGGTTTATTAATCCGAGCCTAACTTTTGAGCTTTTTGTTAAATTTTTTTGTTGTAATACTAGAGTATTAACAAAATGTTCATAAATTTGACCAACACTTCTTGTACTACGATTTGTGTCATTTTTCAAGTGTCCATGGTTTTGAACATTTGAAAAGTTTTCGTTTGTCATAACCTTTTCTATTTTATTTTTTTTTTTTTTTCAAAATTCGGGTGAAAAATTATTGAAAGATTTGGGCTTTTAATATTTTTTTACGTAAAAAAAATTTAAAAAAATATTGTTTATTCTTCACAGCATTTCCATCTCAGACGTTAATTCGATCATAAATGCGTTTTAAGCGTTTCGTTTTGTTGAAAAATTTCAAGGGTGCCATTTTAAAAATTTTACACGAGCAAAAAATTGGCGAGTTTTAGCAGAAATGTGAATCGTTATAAAAAACAAGTTTCATACAAATCGGAGAAAGTCGATTCAAGAACTCATTTTTTATATTTACCTGGAACTGCGCTCGATTACGACATTCTCACGTGGTATTTTGATTAAAAACATATCGTTTTAGCGCTTTAGAGCAATTCTAGCCCAGAACGTGACAAAATGTCAGTGTTGTATCGAGCCTTTCCGATTTGAATGAAACATTGCTCATATGAAGGCTACTACTCGAAGTTGCATTTTTACATCTAAATGTAATTTTTTTTCAAGAGTACCTTTTTAAAAAGGCGTGATTAGACCATTTTTAGGGATTACATTTGTTATAATGATTTATTTGATTAAATTTACATCTCACAAGAAGTTGTTGCCTAATAAATGGTCTATGAGAATAAAAACAAGAGTTTGTTTTTTATATTTTAGAACGCAATTATTTCGCATATTTTTCAGTGAAATACTACCAACATTTGATTATATACATTATATTTAATGAATTAGCTTCGGTTTAAAAAATTCTCATGAGCATTTAATAACCTACAACTTCTTCTTCCCAGATTTATTTAGATGAGATCAGTTGATTTTAAGTTATGATTTATTGAAGACAATTAATGCATTTTTAAATTTGCCATTATAAAACATATACAAACGAAAACTCTGACCTTGCGTATTAGCGAAGACATCATATCAAAAAGACTCGCAACTTTGCCAGTATCCAAGCGACAGATACAGCTGCGCTGCACTTGGGTGATCGTTGAAGCAACGCATGAAATACGAGCAAATACACGATCCTTTCTTCTGAGGTTGTAATCTTTGCTATCAAATTCGTTCGACAGTGTTCACTCGGCTGTCGACAGAAGCAAACCACTCTCAATGTGTGTCACGCGATCGTCTGTTTACTCGACAGCAACCATTGTGTAGTCCTCCTCATTGTTCTTCATCAGTAGTACTTTCAGTCGATGCGTCGTAGACTTTGGAAAGCAACCGTTTCATGATGAATGCGTGAGTGTTGACCACGTTTTGCGTCCATTGCTGCAATGGAAGCGCTCTGACCTCCGTTGGCGAATCTTCCTTACAATGAAACCACTGGAAGCGGCTTCTGTTATGCTGGAGGAGGCTTATTGGATAGCGGAAGATAAAATGTTTATTGTGTTGTAACTTTTGACTATAGTTTTAAGATGTATTGTATAGTGAACAATAATCCTTGGTTCTGTAAAGTAAATTCGGTTGAGCCTTATCAAATAAATTAATAAACAAACAAAAATTAAAATTCGTTCGAAGTATTTACCTTTGAGCGGCAGATGCCGTGCTTGTGCCTGTCTCGAACGGTTGTATTAGAAAATGGAAGAGTGGCCAGTCTTTTTATTATGTTGTCTTCGGTATAAGCGAAGACTACAAATCAAGAAGACTGGCAACTCTGCCAAAAATCAGGAGACAGTAACGGCAACGCCTCTTCTAAGCAAAAGTTTAACCTGCGTATGATGGTGTGTTAATTCATGAGTGCATTCGCACACATATGTAGAAATAAATAGCTGTCAATTATTGGTTTTGTTATGGAAAAAAGTGAAACGTTTCTTTCTTTGCTTTATGCTGATAACGAGTAAAATTCCAGCTGAAATTGAACAGATGCGTAAGTAAATTTGTTTTTGAAAATTAAAACTATGGCAATGATGGTGTTACCTCCTTCAATCATTAATTTGCTATCTCAGAATTATCTTCCACTTTTCCTAAGCCCTTAAGTGATGCATTTATGGGTATTCGTATGATGCATTAGTAAAATGCATGTACGTTCCGGCTTTGACACCTGGCCACAGCGAGGGGAGTTAAGTTGTGACGCTCGGCAACTTGGTACAGTACTTGCTGACCTCATGAATGTCACTGGCCACTCCGACACTGTTGTTATCAATCTCTGGAAGGGGTCGGTCGATTCCAAGAATTGTTAAAGTATGCAGAGGGTCACTATCCGGTGGTTTCATGTTCTGACAACAAGTAAAATGGAAATATATTCTTTATCAATACGTACCGGTTCAGCAGCTTTCGAATGACGGTAGTTCACTCAACGGAGGTGGAAGCCACCAATTCCTTATAATTGATTGCTTCCAACAGGCAAAGTAAACAATATTTCGGTTCATCGTACACAAGTAAAGATTACTTTCACTAGGTATCGATCCGAGTTTCAATCCTCTACTTGATTCACCATGACAAGTTTTTCGGTTTGGAGTGGAGCTTGCTACAACAACGAGTACCGTGTTACGATTATTCGTTTCGGTGACATTAAATCACACACACAGTCACTGTTAATGAGCAGTCCCACTAACACTTGTGCTTCTAAGTTCCACCTTTGAATGTCAGAGGCGCTGTTATCAATGACGTTTGACATTTGTATGGGAGAACGGAACAGTTGCCAGTCTTCTTATTATGTTGTCTTCGGTAATAGCCAACATATATGCAAAGTTCAAATTCAAATCGGAAACAATCATGTTCAACCGAATATTGCGTTTTGGACTGGAACTGCTCTGAAATCAAAGTCATAGCTCTCGTATATATCCTTCGTTCAGAATCATAAGAGCCTGACTGCGAATACTGTGACCTAGTAAGTAAACACAAATTTCTAAAATAGTGTTCTCCGAGACATCACTTAAGATTCTAAAAAACTCTCGTCGTTTTATTCCTTTTATTATTTCGCACAAAACGGCGTGTAACCTAAAATGATGCCTCAGAGAACACCATTTTTGATTTTTTTTTTATTTACTTACTCGGTCACTTTCCCCTGGAAAGATTGTATTGGCTAGCAAAAACAACATCAAACGCACGGAAAACTGAGAAAATATAAAATGTATGAAGAGAATCGATAATCGCAGTTAGGCCCTTAAGCTGGGCTTAGACAGGGCAAGTCAATTGATCAAGTCAGTTGAATCCATGTGTAAACCATGCCATTCAACTGACTTGATCAACTCACTTGAATTGAAATAAGTTGAACCAGGCTCAACTTTGCAAGCCAATTGAATTCAACTGAGTAGCTCATTTGACTTGCCTAATCTAAACCCAGCTTTATGATATTGAAAAATTGATAAACGGTTCGTTATTGAATATGCGAAAAGAAATAAAAAAATAGTGGATAGCCATTCAATATCCACCCTTCCTATGTATGCTTTATAATCTACAGATGCAAAGAGGCGGGGTAAGTTTTTGCTTTCTCACCCCAGGCACGCAAAAAAAACTTAGGGGACGATGCAGGAAACCGTTATTCACCAAAAATTGAACTGTGGTGAGTTCATTGATTGGGATCATAGTGAAACTGGACTTTATTTCAGAAGTGCCATCTATGTGTCATTTTTCAGTGATCGGTCGGTATCTTATTGGAATGGACGGATAGAGAACTACTTCGGCCTAACCGTGCACTTTGGGCCTATCAAGCAGAAACCATCAGATAAATCCATGATTTCGGGGTTAACAGGTAAATTATGCGTTTGGTACGATACTTTAGTTCAAACGCTACCGAACAAAGTAAATACACAGAAACATAATCCATTGGCAAAAATACTATATTGATGGTTTAAATTAAATACTCCCACCAATAGATTTGTGCAGAAAAGAAATTCATTTAATTTGACTAATTTTTCTATCAAAACTACTATACCGTTTGAGTCAGCATAGTAGTTTTGACAGAATGGTAGTAAATTTGATTATATATATAGTTAGCTATACTGAAATCATGGTAGATTTAACGGTATTAAGCGTAGTTATACTGAAAATAAGTGTTTTCTGCAAAATAGTATTCCTAACTATTATCTTTGTTTCAGTGTAGGAACGCGTGATATGAATGTTTGCACCCAATATTCTCTAATACAAATGAAGCGCTTCGACCGAATAAAGCGCTATCTTCATCCGATAGGCCGAAGTGAATTCATTAGCGTTTCAATGCGTTAGGCCGAGTTTAGAATCCTTAGGCCGAATTTGGCTTCAAGAAGCAGTGTGTTACGAGCATTAATGTTGTTAATTGTTGTATTTATATTTCTTGCAAAATAATTAATAAGTATTAAACAAACTTTTATAGACCACCCTAATAATGAAAACACGTAATAAGAATTCACTCCGTTCAATCCGTTCATGAGTACCACATACATCTAGAATGTATAAATGAGTTCCCTACCTAATGCCTATAGCGCAAATGTAACTCGCCACCTAAAGAGAACAGCTAAAATTGCGCGCGTACTCTTGGCGTGCACAGTTGTACACACCAACTGCTCATTTGTTAATAACTTTTGACTTAGTTGTTGACACATTTGTTTTTCTTTAAAGTAATTCATAGATTAAGATCATAGTTTAAAGTCCGAGATGTGCAGCGAGCATTTCTCACTTCATTTTTACAACGCAAAAACAAGTACAGTTTATTACTAGAATTAAAATCTACTTTTTACGTATCTGGCCCAAGCTTAAACTCTATTCTATCGTCTGCTTCAAACAGATCTATTTTTCGTCAACTGTGTGCAAACTTATAAGCAAATGAGCAGTTCGTGATCAAAACTGTGTATGCCAAGCATGTTCACGTTTTCTTGACCCGGCCGAATATTGGTTTCACTTCGGATATGGGAGGGAAATGAGAATAGGCTATGGCAAAGTTGTTCGATAAATGAAACCCCACTTCCCCTTGAAAATAAAACGAAATTCGAAACTTTTTCGTTTCTCTCGCGAAATGACTTAAATCTGGAATTGAAGACTATTTGAATCTCCCGCCTAATCTGAGGATATTAGATCCGATAATTAGTCTCGCGCGGTAATGTGATTTTGAAGGTGAAACACGTTTAGGTAAATTTTTACTAAGTCTTTCCCTTTTCTAGTTGAGTGTTAGCGTTAGATAGCAGAGTGCTTAATAGTGCGTGGCGAGGAAGAGTGTGTTAGAGTGTACCTTGATTATCAGGTAATGCGTGGTTTTGACCCCAAACGGTGTCACGTTTATCCGCTAGGTTTGTGGCCATTTTGCAGAATCCGTCACATCACACCAACCAGTCAGTGATCGCTTCTGACCCCACTTCGTCATCAACATCTATCGACGCGAGTTCGACCAACGGTGCACTCACTGACGAATGAGTGACCGTTGCTATTCCGGCTCCCCGCCAAGACTGAAGCGTACGTAAACCGTGAGTAAAACATGCATGTATAGTGAATTGTCCATGTGCATGGCATATTTTGGTCGCTACTGAATGCTAGAAAGTAGGTAGCGTGCACCTCGCCAAGACACTTGCAGTCTTTGATAACGCGCTTGCGCAGATAGCCCATCAATGAGCACACACACCCAATAGGATACTGCCAGCAAGCACTCAGAGAATATACCGAAGCATGGTAGGAAAGTAGGAGGAAAAGAAAAGCAAACAGTAGGCCTAGACAGTAGAACGAAGAGGAAAAATGTGCAAATAAATGAGTTACTTGAGTTACAATGGATGATAAGTAAGCTGTTGAAATCGTGCAAATGTCGTTATCGCTAGAAGATATGCAGAAGGAATAAATGTGGGAGAAGCTAAAATTTCACCGATAGATCTGCCCTGAGTACTGCGAACTAACTCAAAATGCTTGTCATCTGGGAGCCGAGTCAAACTGTCAAACGGGAGCCAAACATTTAAAAGAGCTCAGAACTCACGTAGGTAGTTACTGTTTGAACCACAAGAAAATGTGTTGCCACCTACTGAAAACAAATTAAGAATTACAATTATGAAACTGTCGAAACATCATCCTTAGTAGGCAAATAATGTAAATCATCGAGCGTGATGCTCGAAAAAGTGTTTTTATTTGATATTAATAATGCCAAAACTGGGTTGCTGAAACAAGAATGTAATCAAACTTTATAAGAGTCATGTGAGCTTTGTGGGCTTTATTTCTGCTTGGAGTTTTGTATACGTTATTTCTGGAGCAGAGGAGGAGCGATGTCAATTATACAAGGTCTGGCCCAACCGGCTTATTGGTATTAGTGAAATGTGAAAATGTCTAGTGGTGGTCGTATTTCATCGCAATTTTTATCTTTTTACACGAAACAGCTGTTTTCTGTGACGACACGTCTGCTATTCGCAGTATGGAATGTTGTGCTGCCGTGACATCGGCATTCGCTTGCTCAGCAATGTTTACAACATTTTTGCTTCTAACACCAGCAAGCTACTTGTTGTTCCAGACCTTGTATGATTGACATCAGAGCAGGAGGAGCCAAGAATTCATTTGACAGCATGTATATACAATTTCGTGAGCTGTTTCAGCAAAACAATTTGAAACTTCGGAAGATTTCAAGCTGTTTTCTAGCTCACTTGAAAAATAAAATCGGCTGAGTTCGCAGTACTCAGGATCTGCCTATATGAATAAGTATCGTTAAAGAAAGTTACTGAAAGGTTTGCATGTCATTCGTGCCGTAATTTCCATTTTGTTTATTTTACTGGGGAGTGTGGCATACGGACTTCGGATAATTAACTTAAACGTTCTACGGTTGAACATTGAATGTGTCTTTATTTCATTCTATCTATTGAAGAAGGCTATTGAGGTCAAAGCGACACAGTGAGTTGTGTTTATTTTGCTTAGTTTGTATACGCGTGAAGTGTACATACGGAAACAAATAAAGGAGGTTGCCAAACTAGGAAAAGGTTCCGGGTGCCGAGTGAGCAGTCCTCAGTAGGTTAAGAATTTGGGTGATAAACATAAACGTTTCATTAATGGATTGTTATGGAATGTTTCTGTTTATGGTGAGAGTGCAATTTGATGCTACGTAGCATGTGTTGCATGTTCCGTAGAAAAAAAGGAAGGATTCAAGGATATTACTACAGGAGGTTACCCGATATCAACCAAGATCGCTCCCGGCTTTTGAACGGTCGAACGTTTGGTCGGCCAGGGTTCCTTGTGATGAGAAATCGGTGAGTTTAATTTCCGCTCTCAGCTAATCTCGTCTATTTTCCCGTGAATGTGGTACTTTTCGTGGCTTTCAGGCCTTATCCGCAACTAGGCCGTTGCCGAGACTTTGCATTAATCAACTTGTTTCCCTACCCATTTTCGGGAGTAATTCGACCCTTCCCTGAGGGTCTCAATGGCCGGGCAAACCGTCAACAGGTAGGTGCCCAACTAACAATTTTAGCTGCAGATTAGCTTATACAGCTGAAAATTGGCTTATACAGCTAATTTTTGCCTGTATAAGCTAGTCTGCAGCTAAAATTGTTTGTTGGGTGGTCTCCGGAAGGAGAGGCGCATAAGCCACCTCACTTAATGCCAGGGAAACTCGTTAAGCTGGCTGGTTACAAGTATTAGACTTTTAACATTATCTCAACAATTTGCTTCTCTTTATCAAATCTTACGGTACGAACGGAAAGGTTAATAAATTTGGAAGCCTTCAGTAATAATAACATTCCGTTTGGTGCTAAACTACGTTAGATTAAGAAAGACAAAATGCGGGTTGTGCTTAATATACCAGAAATGGGGTTAGTTAACCCTATATCTTATAAAAACGCAGTAATGCAGTTGAACATG
Organism: Ochlerotatus camptorhynchus; assembly: GCF_037179485.1. Lineage (NCBI taxonomy): Eukaryota > Metazoa > Arthropoda > Insecta > Diptera > Culicidae > Ochlerotatus > Ochlerotatus camptorhynchus. The sequence continues at coordinate 1,732,850 of NW_027040576.1, forward strand.
TAATTTTTTTCTTATGTCGTTTTCGTTTTTACTACACTACACCGGTGTAGTGTAAGCAGCAATATGCGCGAGTCATTGACAGCTCATCATCATTTGTTTGTAAACAAAGCTGCAACCGATAGCTACTCCCTAAATTTTTCGGTGTTTGGCGGTGTAGCACCGGTGTAGCTACACCGCCAAAACGAAAACGACATTAGTTGTTTGGACAATTAAAAGTGCAATCAGTGGAGGTGATCAATTTGACATTAAATTATCAACAAAGTTAGTCGCTTTTATAAATTACCGACTTAAATAATCATTTTAAAAAAAATGTAGATTGCCAAAATTTGAGCGTTTAAATATACTAAAATATAGAAGGATCAAGTTGGCAGCCAACTTACATATTTGACCGTTTTGAACAACTTTCACGAATAAACCAACATTCAACCCTACTGCCTTCTCTCTGAGATGACCAAGTTGGTCATGACGAGAGGAGCTACACAATAGTTGGGTAAAGAAGAATTGCATTATAACTAGGGTTACCATATGGTATCCTAAAGGAGGACATGTCCTCCTTTTTGAATATTTTTTCTGCATCCTCCTTTTGCCCGAAAATGTCCTCCTTTTTGATCCTTGCATTTTTTCCAGTAACATATTCAAAAAATTGTTTTCAAAGAGCGTTGTTCGCAGAGCTTATTTGTTTAATTATGTCCCAACCTCATCTTATCTAACAAATGCCGTTCGATGGTGGGACTAGGAATATACTATACTGTGAACAGAAGGGGAAGTGCAAACAAATCCGTGAATCAAAAAGTGGTCCGTTTTTCTGCTCAACAAGCGATGCGTTGTGGTAGCGTTCCACACGGGCTTTCTATGTACACTCACACTATCATAGCATGCTGCCTATCTTAACTGCAGGCAGAAGATGCCTTCTACCGCTAGGTGCGCGAGTGTTCGCAAATGACAAATGGAGCCACTTTCTGATCCGAAGTTCCACTCCTGTGCTATAGCTGTCAACCCCCTATATTTAGGCTGCGGTTCATTTGGTGAATTTTAACTTATATTTGACAGTTGGAAAATGTTCAAATAATCCTGCTATTCTACCAGGCTTATTTCAGACAAACCAAGAATCCAATTTCTCAAAAATCGGACAACAACAGAGGGATTTTTGAACATTATAATTTATTTTACTAAAATTTGACATTTCGAAAATAATTTATAATGTTCGAAAATCTCTCTGTTGTTTGTTGTTGTGATTTTCGAGACTGTGTTTGTCAAAATTTATTCCTGGTTTGCCACAAATAAGTCGGGTACAATAGCAGGTTTATTTGAAAATTTCCTATCGGTCAAGTGTAAGTTAAAATTCGCCAAATGGAACACAGCCACACAGATTGAATCTAACATGTGTTAGATTTTGACGTTCTGGTTCTATGGGATTTTAGGTATTTTGTTGAGGCCGCTGCCATACTGAGACCGAAAGGGCACGCAAAGCGTGAAATTGAATGTAAGGAATAATATCAATAATAGGAATTCTTTTGTATAGAACGCTTATCACGCCTCTTCGCTCCCACTATGGCAGCGCCAGCGGTCTCAGTGGTCTCTGAATCAATGGTAAAATTAACAGGTTGCTTAGATGTTGGTTTCTATCAGCGATGACATGTATCCTGATTTTTGTACATGATAAAAATTAGGATGGTTTTAAGGCTGTAATGCTGTAGTATTCATGCAAATCAGCTAGACTAGATCATTTCCAAGTATGAAAAATGAATTATGAAAGCTAGCTTGATGCATTTTTCAGAAGAATAACGAGAAGATGCATTGAATTGGTAACGACTATAAGTTATGAACAATCTCAATTGAACCTTTGCAAATCATGAATTTTGTGATAGCGCACATATTATTAAAACGTTTGATAAAAACTCATTGTCCTCATTTAATGTTAAGAAAAGGAATCATTGCTCTCCTTAGTCTCCAAACCTCAAATTAAATGTCCTCCTTTTCAAATTTTTTATATGATAACCCTAATTATAACACACCATCGACTGGAAATGCTCTCGCAATGTGGGGCTTTGGGTAGTGATGAAAACGTCGCTAGAACTATTCCACAGCCGCAGTCAGTTTATGAGCAAAATGAGGACGCACATTTTTTGCCTGTAGGCTTGAAGACATACTTCAAGTCTCCGAACATCGAACATCGTACGGGTTAGGCAAAAGATGTGCGTCTAACTTTAAAAACTGTCGCATTAATGGCCCTTCGCTCATTTTCAACTGCTATTCAATTTTCATACTGCCGTACTCTAACGAAACTATCCACCTACCCTCTTCTAAAGATCATTCTCTAGCTAATAAATTATCACGTTAAAGCTTCATGTTAGCATTTCCAACCAACCCCAACATTCAATGTTGAAGCATTTCAAAGTAATGGTACAATTTAAAATCTTCTTTTTTTTTAAATTGAATATCTCCTATATGAAACTTATTGAGAAACTAGTTAAGACATTTTTAATTAAAAATGTATGAAACCTTGGCACCATAAAAATAAAAAAAACGCTCAGATATTTGCATTTAAAGTTTTTAAATGAAAAAAAATTCGCATGGTTGGCAACACTGTAGGAACATTTTGACCACAACATGTGATTGTACGTTCAAAATGCTTCAGATTCACCAATTTTTGTTGAAATCGGAGAGGCTTGATGTTATTGTTTTGAAAATTGAGATGAAATGACCCATCTGTAAAAACCACCGGAGTTTTTGCCTTGAAAAATACCCAAAGAAATTTCACAACACAATAGGTAATATTGCTGCAGCTGAGTTATTAACGAAAGAGAAAATCAGTTAAGAGAATCAATCTAAGCTGTTAGGACCTTTTGAAATGGTCTTCTAGTAATATCACCGCCAACTTGCATGGCACATTGCACGGAAGATACGATTTCAGCCGTATCGCTGAATGCGTATCCTTATTCAGGATGGTCGATAAAGTAGGGTAATAATGAGCTGGCTCGGCTCTAGTCACCAGCAGATGGCAATGTTGTCCCGTTATCCTGCACTATTTAAGCCAAGAGAAATCTGAGCTTCATCGCAGACAGGACACCAACCGAACCGGTTGATGCTATGGGATTGAGCAAACGCGAATTTTTTTTCAGGATATGTCAATTATAGCAAAGTTTGCTTTTTCATGAATTTTATGAAAATGAACCCTATTTGGTGGGTTTGATTTGTTCCGTTTAGTTCTAGCATTAGCTAGAGCACGAACACTGCAAAATGGTTGATTTTATTAAATATTCATGCGAACATCATTAAATCCTGTGTGATTCAAGTTTATATTATTTTGCGAGGTTTGATTCAGCTTCACACGTAAATTTATGTTTTGCTTGAAGCTCTTTTCCTAGAAGTTCTGACTCATACCAATATGAAATGCATAGCTTGACTTTAAATCTACGGCAATGTTCTTTATACTAATTTATTAGTATCGTTGATGCCATTTTCATATAATAGCAGATCCAAGCCAAATAGCAAAACCTAAATTTACTTGACCTCCTCATTCACTAATGTGCAAATTTAGCCATTTTGTATTTTATTCAAACCAATTCTAATATATAGGGGAAATGGATGTAATGTCGGCCTGAATGCCCCTAATTTGGGCCCATACATAAATTCAGCAATCGACTAAATTTTCGATAGCGACCAAAATATCCATCAGTACCGTCCCAATGACGCGTTCACCTAGATAAAATTGATAAAAAGCAGATTTTTAGTCATGGGCCCAATCTTAAATCCACAGGCCAACATTATTAATATTTTTTAAATGACGGTTTCGGAATTTTATAATAAGTTATAGCAGGCAAATGTTACTTCCAATCGAAATGCCGTTTGAGAATTTTTGTGGAAAAAAAGTCATCCTAGGAAAAAAAAATTATTCGCTTAAAAATTTTGAGTAATTTTGTGAAAAAAAATCAACAAAAAATTTCCTTCAGATTCGCATGAAACTTTGCGAAATTGCTCGTTGATTTACGTTTTTGCTCAAATTCGGTCATTGCGGATCTCGTAAAATTTTCAAAATAGCGTACCTGATTTTTTTTCCTAAACTGCTTCTGAGACAAAGTGAAATAGTAATAATGTGTTTTTGGGAACAACAAACTGTTTTTTTTTAATTTCTTTTATGTAAAGAAATAAAAAACTCAAATATCTCAAAATGTCTTTGTCAGACCTTTGGGCTTTTTTATGAAACGCTTAGAAAAAAAAATTCACAACTATGGACACTTGAAAACTAACAAAAATCGTAGAACAAGAACTTTTGGTGGTTTTTTAAAGTTTTATTGAGCGTTGTTTTGTGATTTTTTTTACAGAAAATGGTTTGAAACGTCAAAAACATTGTTTTCTGAATAAAAATTATAAAAAAAAGTTTGTTTTTCTTAGACAAAAAACATAATTTTTCTCTAAAACATTTTCAAAGATGTCATTCCAATCAAATGTGCCGTTTCCACGCTTCAATTTTTTTGAAAAATTTCAAATGGTAAAGTTTCAGAAAAAATTTGAATGCAATGATCGGAGATGGTCGACTTTTCCGATTCATCATGTGACGTAAAACTGCTCCACTGTTACTTGGCATATTACGTTTACAATTTATCTAGTATCAACATTCGACTCAGGATTCACCTATCTGCATCGGAAAAAAAAGTACCATTTATGCCATTCATCCCTCTACCTATGAGCAATTTTCTCACGACTCTTCTTGAACGCATCATTGGCCGTATATTCAGAGTGCAGAAAGGGTTGATGGGAGCTTCAACTGAAAGTAAAAACTCGAACAAGAAAACAGACAACTACCTACCTGGCAGAGGACGACGACGACTACGAAAGGGTTGGCATACATCTACCAGGGGTACGCAGCACATTCAACACCTGTGGGATAGTAATAAACGTGCCGTGTTTGTTATTGTTCTGGATTTTCGTGTTGGTTTATGCCTCCGTCAACCCTTTTTGTTTGTGCGGCTGTAGCTGTCTGCTTTAGGAGCGTCAGTTGCATAACAGAAGGCAGATGAGTCGCTGGGCCGGAGGATTGATTCCAAGTCTTTTTTTTTTCATTTCCGAATCGGGAAAGTTGTGGTTGAAATTGTGGTGGTTAGCTGATTTGTGAATCTGTAAGATGTCTGCGTAAATTCTTGAATTAATAAGAAACAACAGAGCGAAATCAGCGGCGCCGGTGGTTTAGTGGTAAGCGTGACTGCCTCTTACCCCAGCAGGCCTGGGTTCAATCCCAGTCGGCGCCACTGGGATGTTCTGAGGCATAACATCTCTGGTTGGTCCCCCGGTTCATGAAGTTGATTTGATTGGTCGATATGTAGGGTCCAGGTGGGAGCTGCCTCCCTGGCGTCGGTAGCATTGGTGCTCAACACGGAAAACAAGACGGAGGGAAATTAAATCAAGGGGAAAAAAAGCAGAGCAAATTGATAAATTTTCCATTAATGTTGTACACAAACCCTGTTTTAGAAATTAAAATCAAAAGACGCTACTTCTTATTAAATAAATTCTAATAAATTTCAGCTCTAACAAAATATACAGTGAAACTGTAACTCTATGTTTGCTGTGCACAGAGTTCCAATTGCATGTGCGATGTTTCAAAAAGTGTAGAAACTGAAAATAGTAGGGCTGCCTTGCGTGTTTACCGAATATATGGCCATCAATGTAGATTATTAAATGCACCAAAATACGAAATTTCAATTCAATTGAGAAACAGTGGGCTACGAAATAATATTTGTTCCTTCTATCTTCATGTGATTGATTCGGATTAAAATTTAAATGTATTAAACGAAACGTAGTTTGATGAAGTTATACTTTCCACCCAGCTGTTTGGAGGTTCGTTCGTTGTATTCAGAACAGATCGCAGTTTGCTTAATAGTCGAAATATATGTGGAGGAGGAGTTTTTGATAGTTTTCTCCAGGCTGTGCTGCTTTCTCGATCCTGCACCTATTAATGACGTCCTGGAGCAACTTTTGGCAAAATCTATATGCAATATGCGTTCGTTCGCAGTGTGCATTGGAGTAATGGGTAATCTACCCCCAGATCAAAAAGATGATCGGCTCCTCATCCAGCAATATTTTGACTCTGTTAGTTCTACAGTCATCCCAACCAGTGCTGGTGTCTGTACTGGTTTACTACAGTATATTTGAAAATTTAACATTTAAATCAAACTCTTGGTTAATTTTTGAATAGGTTCATTTATCGATTAAAAAACCGTCCAACTTGAGTTGTTTTCTACCGCGAACAGTGCGGTATTTTCGCTATATTGATACTAACAATCTTTAATTTAATCTTTGTACTTTTTATTGTATGCATTAATATTGCAAATTTACCGCTCAGTTCACGGTAGAAAGCTACTCAAGTTAATCTGTTTTTTGAACAGCAATTCAAAAAGGACTCGAGAACTGTTACGGTGCAAAAATTATTCAACATTTATAAACCGATTTTGCCAGCTACGCTACATTTTTGCACACAACAAAAAACGAAATAAAGTTTTGTGTTTATTAGAAATTTGCTGCTTTCAGGCTTATTAATGCATATATTTCAAATTTATACGTCGGAGTCACATTTTTTAGCATAAAGAGTATGAGTCGAAGAAAAAGTACCAGCTCCGACTCCGACTGTTATGTAACATAATGTTAACAAAAATTTGATCCACGTGCAACTTATTTGACTCCTACAATCATTCTATTGGAATTGTGTTCACGGAAAAAAAAAATCCGATTCCATTTTAAAAACATGAAAAAACTTGCTATCCCATGAAATCATAACAATGATTCATGTTTTCGTGATGGAAATTCATGATTTCATAAAGCAGTAAAATCAAGACCGCTACAAGTGTTACACGTACTTGGCAAACCGTGTTCATAAATAGCACTATATAGGGGAATTTACGTATTCTCGTCAATCTAAGCAACGTCCGCACTTCTAATAGCATTTTCACAGCGTCACGCACATATTTGACGTGTCTGTTTGTTTCAATTCATCTGCTGCTTGCTTCTCTATCCATTCCAATCGACAGAATTCTTCAAAACTGTTTGAAAGCGTTTTTACAACGCTCTAAACTTCTCAGGTGAGTGTGACTATTGTCGTCAGCCTCTTTTTCTTCGGCAACCTTCCCATTGGAACTGCGTGTTAACCAGCTGTTCTATTATCGGCAACTCGAAATCAGCCCCATTTTGTAGTACGTATGTTTCATTTGAAGAAAAATCTGGCATAACAAGATTGCTCGGTCCTACAAATATAATCAGATTGAAGCTGAAAGACTAAAGAATCGTTTGGATATATTCAGGGAAGTGTGTGGATGGTAAAACATAGTGAAATTAACGTTTAAATTTTGGTTGCCGAAAACAGTCAATCGGTGCCGAAGCCGACATTTACCCTATGTATCTCTTATTCGCCTTTTGCCTTCCAAGTACTGATAGTCTAGTGGTCAAAGTATGGGTTTAATGATCTTAAGGTTCTTGGTTCGAATCCAGTCTGAGCTTTATTTTATTCTTTTACATTTTTTGGTTAAAAGCTAAAAGTTAAATTCATGATTTCAACTCGGATGATTTATGATATAGGGCAGTGGTTCCCAACCTTTTCAGCTCCACGACACCCTTTGTGAAGAATTGGGTGTGCCACAACCCCCTGAAAAGTAGGAAAAATTGCTCTAATGTTGGCCTATGAATCTAAGGGTGGGCCCATTTCTAAAAACCTGCTATTTATCAATTTTATCTAGAGGAACGCGTCCTTGGGACGGTAGTAATGGATTTTTTTGGCGCTATTGAAAATTTACTCGATTGCTGAATTTATGTATGGGCCCAAATTAGGGACATTTAGGCCGATATTACATCCATTTCCCCTACCTTGTATAAATTATACTGAGATGAATAAAAACCATTCATTTGATCTGTTAGTCATTCGTTTTATTTCAAAATACTATGTTAACAACAGCCAACAGCTCGATTAGTGCGATTGTTGTAGATCTCAAATCTAGTTGCGATGCTGCGTTTGTGATCATGCCAATCTCATATCTTCGTCAACGTTCAATCTGTTTCTTGACATGGTTTTAATGTGGAGAAGAGTTGAAAATCCGCTCTCGTACGTACGTACATGCAAATGGGACAAGGATCTTCAATGTCTGCTAGGAGACTTTGGGATACCAACATGGCACACCAGAACCACTGGTTCAAATCTTTTTCACGGAACAAATCACGAGATGAGGAATCATTTCTCAGGTTCAAATATTCACCCTGTGTTTCATCAAGACTTCCACATCCATTGAGGAAAAAACGGATTGCGGACAACATAAACATCTTCTTGTATCAGTTCAGGGAGACACAGCTCGCATTGATAATCCAGTGAGTGAAAATGAGCAATAATTTCTGATTAAAGATCCTAATTTAACTCGTCCGCACTTTTGTCAGTCATACTTCAGAGTCTATGGAACATGACAACAAGTCTAATATTAATCTTTCGGGGCCAGTTTTGCTTGAATGCTTGAAGATCCTCTTGGAAGTGAATTAGATGGGTTTGCTAGCCCTATGAGGTGAACTAGCCATCGGCTAAAAATATCATTAATAAAGTATTAAAAAAAAAAGTTTACTGGCCCCGTAGTTACGAGTCCAGCGAATTTTGATGCACAAAAATGTGTTGAACAAGCGAGGTACTTATGCCAACCTTCCACACTAAAATTAACAATGAAATCATTTTACCTTTGAACTTCCAAGAACATTTAGATTTCGTCCTTCAATTCAAAAGCACGGTTGAGAAAATTACCGTTGGACAACCAGCGCACAACAGTGTAGAAAAGAAGAACCACGTGATCTGAATTAATGTGCTTGTAGAGTTCTTTGAATAAACGAGTGTTCAGAGCTCCAGATTTGACGTAGTTAACAATGTTGATGACAGAATCAAGTACTTTTAACATTAGTTCTGGCAGAGTCTTGCTCTTGCTGACAAGGGCATATCGAACACCTGTGGCGTATGGATCAAGCTCTATAATCTCTTTCTGAAACCTTGATTTGTTACCAAGCATTGCTAGAAAAGGCTTCGCGGCCCCCTATCAGCCACGGACCACCGGTTGGGAAACCCTGATATAGGGAATCTTGGCTGCGTTACGCAAAAATTGTTCATTATATCATGAATATTATTCATGGTGTATTTTCATAGCATGAAAATACGCTGCGTTTATCAAATCATGAGCAATTTTTCTTATTTTGGAGATCGGATTTTTTTTCCCGTGTACCTATAAAGAAAACTGACATGAACCGTAGCTGATTATTTCGATCTAACACATCTCTTCATTGCTACTTAATATTTCAGAAGTTTGTATTCTTATGTTTTTAAAAGGCAGGACAGACAGACAGACAGACAGACAGACAGACAGACAGACAGACAGACAGACAGACAGCAGACAGACAGACAGACAGACAGACAGACAGACAGACAGACAGACAGACAGACAGACAGACAGACAGACAGACAGACAGACAGACAGACAGACAGACAGACAGACAGACAGACAGACAGACAGACAGACAGACAGACAGACAGACAGACAGACAGACAGACAGACAGACAGACAGACAGACAGACAGACAGACAGACAGACAGACAGACAGACAGACAGACAGACAGACAGACAGACAGACAGACAGACAGACAGACAGACAGACAGACAGACAGACAGACAGACAGACAGACAGACAGACAGACAGACAGACAGACAGACAGACAGACAGACAGACAGACAGACAGACAGACAGACAGACAGACAGAATGTTGACTCTGCTGGGTGGTGCGATGATCGGGTGGTTGGCCAAAGCGATGACCATGCAGAGTGGTGTGTCGACTGATGAAATTGTTGGCAATACTATGGTTGGTATGATGACTGGTGTGATGGGTGATATGATGGAGCTGTTGGTAACTGCTCCTCCCTGAAGATCGAACCATCCCGGTTCGATTTTGTCAAATGTTGGTGTCTCCAGGATGCGGGGTCGATGAATAGAATGCCAGCTGCCTTGAAAAGTGGTATCGGCTCGCTTGTAGATTCTGGATAGTCCTATGGCTATTGCTGGAACAATAGTGATCAAAAATAGCCCAAAATTTGCTGACGTTTAGATTTTTGATGATTTTTCCATAGATTCCGGTCGTGCAGTTTTTTTTTCATAGTTACGTTTTTTCGAAAAAGGTTTTTTCGATGGTTAGACCATCTAGTAGTATCATGAGTGGTGCTTGCTTGTTGTATTTCTCTTGACTGCTATACCTCGTACCATTAATGGTTAATGAGCAATTCGAGCAATATATGAGGTAGGTTCCAGTTAATACTCTGTCTGAAAGTTTGCAATCTGTTTGTACGATCGATGATTTGACATTTTTGAGAACTATGTGATAATCCGTTAAGCGTTTGACATCCATATCATCAGAATAATGTTTAAACATACGTTTACCGGAGAATCCTTTTAAGATTTGGGAGTGACAACCATCTTTTGAAACATCGAAATTGGCCTTCGAGAAGATAGGTGGTTCTGTTGCTCACGATTGCTGTCCTCGATTGAAGTTTTAAAGATGTGTTGTTGATAGGAAGCGGCTCCAACAGCAACTCGTTAAACAGTTCCGGTTATACTAATGGGATTAGAATTAAAAAGTATAATTTTGAATTTTTGAAAAGTACCCTAGTACTAAGTTATTCATACGCCTTTTGTGAATTAAGAAGAATGATATTTTGGTTCTCTAATTAACGGACAATAATCTTCAATTCATCTGGTTCCAAGAAATTTCTCGATATTGTGTTAACTCTAGCTAACTGGATTGTTTCAAAAATAATGTCTAGGTGGTAACGAATTTGGTCTAAGTGAAACGATATATTCAATATCTTGGTCAATGCCATGAAATTTTGATTATTGTTTCTTGAATCTAATATTATTTGTCTATCTGAAATTATCTGTTTCGTTATTTTATTCTGCTGCTCATTTATTGATTGGATGATCCTATTTAGCCTGTTTTGAAGTTTTTCATTTATTGTAGCCTTTAAATTGTTTTCTTTAATTAGCTCCTGGCTACCTGCTTTAAGATAGTACATTTCTGAATTAATTCTCTCTAAATCATCCTGGCCTAAATTGCCTGTTATTAGTTTGATAGTTGAGCCCAAAAAATTAAAAGCTCATTTATTGTTTCTTTATTTAAAAAAAAAAAGTTTCCGTAAAGATTTAAGATTCCGTTGAACTTAATGAGCAGCATTTGAGAGATATCTTTAATGTTCGAAAAAGATTCTAGTCCAGTGATTACAGTCTGTAATCGGTTCAGTAGAGGTTTGTTGTGGTCTAAGTCAACTTCATGATAAACATGATAGTTTCCATTTTTTATTAGAGTAGAATTTGTCCGTATAGTCAAGAGTCCTGGGTTTGTCGAAAAGTCCTGAATTTGAATTGTCTGTCCGTAGTTTAGTCCAATATGGAAAAAGAAGTATTAAGACTTCAAAGTCCGTGTTTTATTCCTGGTATTTCTGATAATCCGTCTGATGGGTTCAGTACTGATGCAATGTCTTCTCGCAGTTCGAATATTCCAAAAAAAAAAATTCTCTCCGTCCCGATGATCCGTCGCTTTCGATTAACGTTGTTAAAACTGCCTATGCTGCATTTCCTGTAGCTGTAATGTTTACTCGGAGCTGTGAGCCTATTCCCGAGGTTGCTTATGCTGGCGATTTATCATGCTGACCGGGTTATATCGATCGGGTGGTATCGACTGGGTTAATGGCCGAAATGCAGACTACGCAGGCTGGTGGACTGATCGAGGTTTTGGCTAGAATGTTGACTCTGCTGGCTGGTGCGATGATCAGGTGGTTGGCCGAAGTGCTGACCGTGCAGAGTGGTGTGTTGACTGATGTTATTGTTGGCTGTACTGTGGCTGGTATGATGGCTGGTGTGATGGGTGATAAAAATGAAGCCGCTGGTAACTCACATATTCTACACATGGTGTAAAAAAGCCTATTAGAACTGAATGTAAGAAAATGCAACTTAATATCATTTAGCAGAAAAAGAACACCAATTGCATAAGGAAATCAAAAAGAAGAAAAATGTGAAAGAGTTTTGGATTTAGGGATTATCTTAGACTCCAAACTAACTTTCATAGGCCACTACAATACAATAATTCCCAGGGCAAATAACATGCTAGGCTTTATCAAGCGCTTTTGCTATAACTTTCAGAACCCATACACAATTAAAACACTATATATTGCTTATGTGAGGTCAATACTGGAATATTGCAGCATTGTATGGTCTCCTTTTTCAATCACGCACGAAGAAAGATTAGAATCCGTACAAAAACAATTTCTATTATACGCTCTTCGTAAATTAGGTTGGACATCATTTTCTCTTCCATCATATGAAGCACGCTGCATGCTTATAAACATACAAACATTAAAAGAGCGTCGTGAATATGCAATGGTTTCATTTGTAAACGATATCGTTTCGCAGCTCATTAACTCCACAGAACTTTTATCAAAATTAAATTTCCATGCACCTACTCGGCAACTCCGAAATCGAAATTTATTTGCCATAAAACATCATCGCACAAATTATGCAAAATATGGGCCATTAAACCGCATGATGGCCTCTTATACTCAATACTGTGAAACCATTGACTTTACAATGTCTCGGCATAAACTAAAACAACATTTTAACTCCATACGGAATCATAACTCGTAAGAAGTAAAAATAGAATAGCAGACAATATTTTTTGCACTGTTTTTAAGAAAAATAAATTTGTATATGTATTTGTACTAGTCTACATCGGTTAATGAAATAAATAAATAAATAAATAAATAAAATGTTTAGCTCGGATAACTTTTCATTCATTTTAGAAGTTTTACCTCGATCATACATCCCAACCAATAATCTACATTTCACGATCACAACTTAACCACCAGATGTTCCCCTCTTTCCAGCAGCCCATGGACTTCGCACTCCGGAAGGGTTCCAACATCCGAAACGTTAAAATCAAAACCAAGCTCAATGTCAATGACATTTTCCATTTACCCAGGAGCACAAATCGAAACTCGATTTGCATAACATCCGACGACGACCAGCAGAACATGACATATTTCATGCTTTTTAACGCGCATCCCCAACACATCAGTAGCAGCTGATCACGAGTTGCTCGTTCAATGAACTTCCACCAAAAAAAAGTTGCAAGATGCACCAGGGAGAAGGAAAAAAGCATCCTAATTGATTTAGCACATAAATCAAGCATCCGCTCACGGACAACCTCTCTGCTGGGACGACGACTACAAAGCATCATCCTTCCGTTTGTTTTTTTACCCTGGTATTTAGATCCCCGCTCTCATCTGTGAACGATCATCGTGTGTACCGGAATCACATTTGAATAAATTAGACCTGGGTGACGGTGGTTGCTCCCAGGTAGAAATACGCGCTCACATATGCCAGTGACGTTCGCTCATCGCAACAATGTAATTAATTTGCATATTATTTTCGGATGTTCGAGGGAAAGGATTTTCGATTTCGGTGATTTCTGCACGTAGCGCAATCCCTTCGCTCGCTCGATACCTGTTCGATATAATTTGTTACCTGCATGGGAAGGAGAAAAGGAGGGAAATTCGATTCTTCGCGATCGACGACCCGCACCCGGAGTTTCGAGAATGAAAGTATCGAATTGACTCTGGAGGTGATTTATAATTTCTCACACTTTTGCTCGTGGCACCGTTGGGACTCACACGGTTTTTGCATATATGATTAATGCATGCAGAGATTTGGCGAACATTTGCATACGGAGGAAATCGAAAGGGTTCTCGCATTCGGAAGGGACGGAAAGGAATTAATCATTGGAAGTGCGGGACATAAAAAAAAAACGTTAAGAAATCAATCATCCGTAACCAAGGGCCAGGTGATTGTCCTGGGTGAGAAAGGTTTCTTGGCTGTCTTGAATTTCATCTTCGTTGCCAGCTGCGGGAAGCTTCGATGATGACTGACTGACTGACTGACTAGTGATTTGCATTTGCGAGGCTGACTTTCGGTGTGCAACAGTTCAATCAGAAATCAGTCAATCAGCGGGAGTCGATTGTTATTTAAATTTGCTACGCCTAATTCAATCGAACTTTAATAAGCGAACGTATTGCAATGAATGCCGTGAATGGGGAAGGTTGCCTGGAGGTTTTAACTGTTTAATTTTTATAGTGGATTCAGAAGCATTGTTGGGATTGTCCTCGCGGTCGTTGACACAAGTTTTTTTTTTTTGCATATGATGCATGGGTTGGCAGTTTCAGCTTCTTTTTTCTCAGAAGTGCATTCATTTTTAAATAATTTATTAGTTGCCTCGCAGTAAGGCGGTTGTTGAATAATCTCAATATACAGCCTATGGAATGGCAAAACAATATAGTGGTTCTTAGAAATTTGTAAAAAATATTGGTAATTTTGTTCCTTATCGCAAAATATGAAACCCACATTTTTTAATTTTGTCTTTAGGGTGACCATTTCTATTTTTTCACCGCTGGGCCGATTTCAATAACATATATATCAAATGATAGGTAATTAAAAATATTTAAAAAATATACAATGATTTAAAAAAAAGAATCAATTTTGTATTGCAAAACATTGATTGCATTCGGTTTTTTTTTTATTGCTTTCATGGTTTGAAGACAAATGGCGCTATTTTTTTTATTTGTTCTTGATTTGTTTTCCGTCAATCTTGTTTTTTTTTTACTGAGTACCAATGCCAGGGAGCAGGCGCACTCTGTTTACAAACCATGAAAACTTAAAAAAACAAATATAATCGTTTGAAAAAAGAACCTTTTTATTAATATTAATATATTTTTCCTTAACAATTATTTGTATAAAACCGCAAAAAAGGTTATCTTCCATTTAATTCCACTTATTTAATTTTGGTATCTATGACAGATAAAGGGTGATACGGTCAAAATTTGGTCAAGGGAAAACGCGTGTAAATCGGTGAAATCGTTTATTTAAAAAATCAAATTAAATTTCTTTTTCAAGTTCAATCAGTATAAAATTCAGGAAAAATATTCAGTTAGGCTTCCACTTTTCCAAATCCGAATTGCCGGGCCTTACGCTTGACCCCTGCCATCAGATTTTGTACAGCCACCTTGTCCACCTTCTTCGCCGCAGAAAGCCAGTTTGCCTTGAACTGCTGCTCGCCCTTAGCAGTTTTTTGGTCTTCTTAAGGTTCCGCTTGACAATAGCCCAGTATTTCTCAATTGGGCGGAGCTCTGGCGTGTTGGGAGGGTTCTTGTCCTTGGGAACCACCTGCACGTTGTTGGCGGCGTACCACTCCATGGCCTTTTTACCGTAATGGCAAGATGCCAAATCCGGCCAAAACAGTACGGAACAACCGTGTTTCTTCAGGAAAGGCAGCAGACGTTTATTCAAACACTCTTTCACGTAAATTTCTTGGTTGAAAGTCCCGAAAGCTATGAAAATGCTGCTTTTCAAGCCACAGGTACAGATGGCTTGCCAAACCAGATATTTATTTGCGAACTTTGACAGTTTCATGTGCTTGAAAACATCTGCTACCTTTCCCCTTCCTTTTGCCGTATAAAACTCCTGTCCCGGAAGCTGCTTGTAGTCGGCTTTGACGTAGGTTTCGTCGTCCATTACCACGCAGTCAAACTTCGTCAGCATCGTCGTGTACAGCCTCCGGGATCGCGCTTTGGCCGTCGTATTTTGTTTATCATCGCGATTTGGAGTCACTACCTTCTTGTAAGTCGATAGTCCGGCTCGTTTTTTGGCTCGATGCACGGTTGTAGACGATACACCCAGCTTATTTGCGGCATTTCGGAGAGAGAGGTTAGGGTTTCGCTTGAAACTACCGGCAACTCTCTTTGTCGTCTCAGCGGCTTCCGGTTTTCAATTTCCCCCCGATCCAGACTTCCTGGCTGTCGACAAACGTTCCCCAAACACTTTAATTACATTTGTAACGGTTGATTTGGCAACTTTTAGCGATTTTGCCAACTTTGCGTGCGAGTAGCTCGGATTTTCGCGATGCGCGAGCAAAATTTTGATACGCTGCTCTTCTTGCTTGGACGGCATTTTGACAACTGAAGAGTGAATTCCAAAATCAAAATAGGAGCAACATTCTACACACACACACACCTTCAAAATGAGGGGTGTTCAGGTTTTTTAAATGCAAAATTGAAAGAAATACGTCAAGTTGATATTGACCAAATTTTGACCGTATCACCCTTTACATATTTCGACTACAATGTGCTGTCTTCATCAGTGTCATTCCAACTAAAGAACTTATCAAACTTTAACCCCCTTAAGTACTCATCCTCTAGGGAAAAAAGTCAAGATCACAGATTTTGATAAGCTTTTTAGTGGGAATGATACTGATGAAGACTGCACATTGTAGTCGAAATACGTATCTGTCATAGATACCAAAATTAATTAAGTGCAATTAAATGGAAGATAACCTTTTTTGCTGTTTTATTTGAGCATTCCGCTAACAACTCAATTTCATTACTTCATAATTATTTGTAATTACCTTTCATTTGATATTTTGATCTTTGAAATCGGGTTAATTGTGAGGACCACAGGGAAAAGAGCGTCCAACATAGCTCTGGTCTCCACAAACTCCTACCTCACGCTTCCACGTGTCAGATGATGACAGCCAGTATATAATGAGAAAGAGAAGGATTAGTATTTTCCATTTAATTCCACTACTTTATTTGCTTATCCTTGACAGATACGCGTATTTCGTTTACAATGTGCAGACTTCTTCAGTGTCTTGTACTAATACTCGACTGGTACAACTAGTACGACTAGTACAAGACACTGAAGAAGTCTGCACATTGTAGACGAAATACGCGTATCTGTCAAGGATAAGCAAATAAAGTAGTGGAATTAAATGGAAAATACTAATCCTTCTCTTTCTCATTATACAGGTATTCCACTTAGACGCCCACATTCATCAGGAGCCAGTATATGCCCATATATGTGCTGGTAGCGGGGTTTGGGCAATGCAGTGATGCCACGTATACAGATTTATCTGTAATCATACAGATTTTTGTCAATATTTTGATACAGATATCTGTATATACAGATTACAGATTTTTGAAAAATATACAGATTTTTCAGATTTTTCAAAAAAGGGGAAAATATGTTATGCTATTTTTTATATTTTTTAATTCCGAATAATAATCTTTTCTTTCTTTTGAACAGCTTGAATTTAATCTGAGCATCAAACCCAAATCGTCTTTTCACTAAATAAATTATTATTGTTTTAGCTTCGAATGGACTTGGAATCTTTTGAATGGACTTCTGATGTTCAGATGCTCTGATTTCTCGTTGGAAAAAATAGTAGTTTCCCGTTTTATGTGTCGAAGAGTCAACTGGGTATATTGATATTTGATTAACAAAATTTCAAAAATGAAGGGCTATCAACTCTGTACACTGTGCTGAAACACAGCATGGCACATTGTTCGGCACATAAGGACACGCTTTGACAAGTTGGACACAAACAATATAATACAAAACGGCATCACTGTTTAGTGTTGACATTTTTCCGACCATTTCTAAGGTTTACTACTCGGGTCAATACTTTGTTTACTCACAAACGAAACTAGTGAAAGAATGTCATACATAAAACTGGTGATACATGGATTCAATCAAGAAGTTGTAAACGACAAACAGATACCCACCGGTGTTGGGGATCATTCGAAAAATTCTGTAAGTATTGTCTGAATCGTGAATCTCTTCAAACCTAGCAAAACTAAGTCCGTCTCTTTCGAATCACAGCAAAAAACACACGGATTGTGTTTTCATCTAGAAAAGCTTCTATCAGGGCCTCACTTCAGTTGAGTTTATCTATGTACACCATGGCCGGTCCAGAGCGTCTTGTCTATACGGCAGTCAAGACGGATGAAATCATTGTAAAAAATGCTCGATGGCCACACAAACAATTTTATCAATATCAAGTAAATGGATCCCAACTATACAACGGGGATGGCAGAACATCTACACTATGCTGTTATTTGTACGAAAAGAAGAGTAACATCCGTGCATCCTGCGTAGATCAGATTTAATTGTGGAACGATGAGCATCGAGCATCTATAGTTTGATGAATCTTCATATTCACTATTGGAAAAGTTCACTAGGTCTCACAAACTTTTTCCTTGATAAACTTCGTGAAATATCGTGAAAATTTTCCAACGCTGCTCACATTCTAGCTCACATGCTGTTCCACTGGAGGCTGTATTCCAGAACATGCTTCTTATTTTTGATCATAACATTTGATACTGTCGTGTGTATCCAATCTCCAAGCGTACAACGAAGGATCAGAGCAGGATCTTCTGCGAGAGTTGAGGTACATCAACAATTTTGTTATGCATAATGAACAATAAAGAAGAAAACAAGCTTATCATAGGGGGCGGCCAGATTTGACTCCCGGTCTTGCCGAGTATCTTCGGGACGAAAATTTTCATATTTTCTCCTGCGTTTTTTCTCGGATATTATTGTCAGTCATTAGTCTTAATTGGTGCGGACTGGATTGGGCGGAATATTCTCGAGTTCTATACAGATCTAAGGTTCCTGATAAAGCGCTTCCGCTGAAGTCTGTGGTGGCTGAGAATCCTATTTTCAAAGCATGACAGTTCTTCAGGGTATGGCATCATAATCAGCGATACGATAGACTTGGGTTATATTTTTGAGGACACGCACTTCTGAGTAGATCAGATGAATTAAAACTGGTTTGAAGATGTTGCTCCTAGCGTGGGATTGAACTATGCTACAGCACCGTAAAGGTTTGATGGTTTGCAGTTCCTCTTCCACCTCCCGACCCGATAACGCTTCAATGAAAATGAAGGTGACATGATCCATCAGAGAAATTGAGTAGTAAACAAAAATTACAAAAATAATAACTTTCAGGGTTGCCAAACATCTTGATAAGCATAATTTAATTGTTCTTACGTTCGGCAGAGCGCTTGGCACAGCTTTTGACACAACTAATAACTCGTCACGAATTATGGTTTGCAGAGTTGAACACCCCTTGGAATATTGCATACAATTCGATTAAACTTTCAGTAAGAGTTTTGTGTTAAAACTTATTGAAAAATTACGGAGTTGAAAAAAAAATACAAATGTCCAGATAAAGGTTTTCGTAAATAAAGACATACAAAAAATAAAATTCTAGAAAATTGTGATAGTTACTTCATTAAGAAAATCTTCAGCCGGAAACAGATTCGCCTCTCACAACTGGAACTTAATCTTTTGTTTTTTCAATCTGTAGAAAAGATACAAAAATACAAAAAATATTGTAGGATTTCGAGATTTTTAAAAAAACAAATTCTTTAGAAAGCAAATATTAGTAATTTTTCGAGATTCTTAACTTAGAACACAGTCCTTCTGAACTATGAATTAACTCAATGGAGATTTCCGTAAAGCTCCACTAAGCCTATCAGCGTCTGTCTGGGATCCAGCGGCTGAAAAGGAAATGCTGTATTGTGTCAGCTAAATCCAAGTTGGCAGCCCCATCGACACAATAACCCGAGCGTCTGTCCACCAGGAGGTGCGGCTCAAACAGCGTCTGTCTGGCATCCAGCGGCTGAAACAAGAAATGTTGAATCGTGTCAACTAATCCTAAGATGGCAGCCCCATCAACACGATGTACGTATCGCGACGCTGGTACGGTAGCATACTGAATTATAAAAGTACTCGGAAAAATGAAGTAAGAAGAAGAAAAAACGGACGGAATTTTCGGCAACTGACCTAACGGCAACGAAATAAGGACAATGAATGGAAACTCGGTTCTTGGAATGTCAGAACGTTAAATGAACCTGGACGAGTGGGCCTTCTGGCCCGTGAACTGCAAAAGGTGAATGTGAGTGTGGCTGCTATTCAAGAAGTACGGTGGCTTAGATCTGGAGAACGTGAATTCAGGGCGGTAGATCCTATCGCCAACACATCGTTCAAATACCATATCTACTACAGCGGTGGCGATAGAGCAGAACACGGAGTTGGTTTCGTAGTGATTGGGAAACAGATGAAGCGGGTTATGCGGTGGAAACCGGTTAGCGAGCACATCTGCGTTTTGAGGATTCGTGGCAAATTCTTCAATTACAACCTGATCAACATCTACGCACCGACTAACGATAAATCCGATGACGTGAAGGACGCGTTTTATGAAAGCCTGGATAAAACCTATGATGAGTGCCCTAAACACGACGTGAAGATTGTCATCGGAGATGCAAACGCGCAGGTCGGAAGAGAGGAATTCTTTCGCCCAATCATTGGAACAGAGAGCCTTCACTCTGCAACGAATGATAATGGCCTGAAGCTGATAAACTTCGCTGCTGCTCGTGATATGGCCATCAGTAGCACCCACTTTGCACGCAAGGATATCCGAAAGCACACCTGGAGACACCCTAATAGCGAAACTTGCTCCCAGATCGACCACGTGTTGGTGGATGGTCGGCATTTCTCAGTTGTCGTAGATGTCAGGACCTTCAGGGGTCCTTATATCGACTCGGATTACTACCTCGTTGTCGCGAAAATTCGAGCGCGTCTATCGACCGTTACGAGTTTGAGAAACCGGAGATCGATGCGTTTCAACATCCAGCGTGTGACAGTAGATGGTGTTGCTGCAGAGCACCACCAGAAGCTAAATGAGCGGATAGCGGAAATCAACGTGAACGAGAATCTCAACAATCTGTGGGAAGCTGTCCACGGAGCGGTGAGCACAACAGCACGAGAGGTGATAGGTACAGCTCAGAGGCGCCCCCGGAACGGGTGGTTTGACGAGGAGTGCCAGCGAGTGACAGAGGAGAAGAACGTCGCCAGAAGCCGGATGTTGGTGTCTGGTACCCGTCAGAAAAGAGAGCGGTACAGGGTAGCAAGGTCAGCCGAGAAACAAACCCATCGCAGAAAAAAAAGGCAGTACGAGGAACGCGATATTGCTGAGGCGCAAGAAAGTATGGAGCAGAATGATATGCGAAGGTTTTACCCAACTGTCAATGGCGTGAGGAGTAAGACAGCGCCGTCTCCCGCCATGTGCTAAACCGTGAAGGTAATCTCCTGACAGATAAAACGATGGTGGCTGCCAGGTGGAAGGAGTACTTCGAGACGTTGCTGAACGGAGAGAACGAGAGAACATCTACAAACAGAACACACATCGACGACGATGGTCAAGCTGTGGAACCACCAACGCTAGAAGAGGTGAAAAAGGCCATACGAGCGCTGAAAAACAGTAAGGCTGTGGGGAAGGACAAGCTCTCGGCCGAACTTCTCAAACACGGAAATGAGCAGCTGCACCAGATGATCCACCCTATACTGCTCAAGATATGGGAGGAGGAAGAATTGCCCGCTAGTTGGTTGGATGGTCTCGTTTTTCTCCTCTAAAAAAAGGGAAACAGACTGGAGTGCGCCAATTACAGAGGAATCACGCTTCTGAATTCGGCGTACAAAATATTATCACGTGTTCTGTTAAACAGATTGAGACCGCTTGAGGAATCCTTCGTCGGCGAATACCAGGCTGATTTTCGTGAGGGTCGATCAACTGCAGACTCATCATCTGTTCATAGATTTCAAGGCAGCGAACGATTCAGTAAAGAGAAACGAGCTATGGCAGATAATGCAAGAAAACGGTTTTCCGACGAAACTAATTAGGCTGATTCGTGCAACGCTGGATGGTTCGAAATCATGTGTACGGGTTGCAGACGAGATTTCGGCCTCGTTCGTGACCTTAGATGGGTTGAAGCAGGGAGATGCTCTTTCGAACTTACTATTCAACATCGCCCTCGAAGGAGCGTTTAGGAGAGCTGGCGTGCAGAGGAACGGTACCATCATCACAAAGTCGCACATGCTCCTTGGTTTTGCGGACGACATCGACATCATCGGAATCGACCGTAGAGCAGCGGAAGAGGCGTTCGCGCCTTTTAAGAGGGAGACAGCGAGGATTGGTCTCACGATAAACTGTACAAGACGTTGATTCTGCCGGTAGCCCTTTATGGCCACGAATCGTGGGCATTGAAAGAGGCCGATCGGAGAGCTTTCGGTGTCTTCGAGCGTAAAGTGCTGCGAACAATACTCGGCGGTAAGCTGGAAAATGGCATCTGGCAGCGTCGCATGAATCACGAGTTGTACCACGTATATGACGGCATGGATATTGTGAAGCTTATAAAACACGGCAGGCTACAGTGGGCTGGGCATGGGGCACGAATGCCGGAAAAGCGTCAAGCGAAGTCAATATTCAGCAGGGAACCTGGAAGAGGACGTTGGCTTCGGGGTAGGCCACGCACGCGTTGGCTTTGTGTAGTTGAGGAGGACATTAGGTCCTTGAACGTCCAAGGCGACTGGAAGCGATTGGCTCAGGACCGAGACCAATGGAGACGGTTACTTCGTTCGGCGCAGATTTGAATTCAACGAGTCGTCGCCCATCAGGTACTCAGGTAGGTTCAAAAGTTATGAATTTTAAAACAAGTTAAAAGGATTTTTTTTTAACCGCCCTCATATGGCATTCCTCACCCTAATGATAAAATAAAGAAAATACGGGTCTAATATCTAGTGATAAGGAACAAAACAACTTTTTTTTTTTAATTCTGAGAACCACTTTTGCTATGGAATGGCTGTAATGTTTTTTCATCACTTGTTCTCCATTTTTGGTTTTGGTTAGCAATCAACCATAAGACATTTGAGCTTATTCGTGCGCATGTCAGATCGGGTCGTATTTTATTGATAGAGCCACTAACTTTTTTTTTTAATTTACTGGAGTGTTGAATAGATAAAGACCCTCCTCCAGACATTTCCAAGCATGGGGTAAACCTTCAACCTGAACAAAAGCTTCAAAAACTCAGGAATATTTACTTAGCGCTGAGTTCCTGCACTTATTGCGATTTATGAGTAAACTTATTTTAAATTTTTATCGTGACTCGATCTTTGCCGTGTAGGAAAACAACTGTGGATTCAAAATTGAAAAAAATAGATTTCGACAGCGATATTTCCCATCGGTGTCATGATATTCGGTTATTCGGTGAGGCTTATTCCGAAGACATCATATTAAGAAGACTGTCAACTTTGCCAGAATCCAAGCAACAGATACACTAGCGCTGCACTTGAGTGAAGGTGAAAACAATTCATAGAAAAATGAGCAAATACACAAACCTTTCTTCTGATGATGTAATCTTTACTATCAAATTCGTTCGAACCATTTACCTTTGGGCGGCAGATGACGCGATTATACCTGTCTCATAGCGTTCATTTGAGAAAATGTAAGGGTTGCCAGTCTTCTTATTTGTTTTCTTTTCGCTTATTTGGTTGAGTGTGTAAGAACATAGATCTATTTTAAAAAACTTCTGTTGTCAATAAACTGACTTTTCTTTAATTAAAATGAACCAAACTTTATGAAACTAGTTAGTTATAGTAAAGATCATTCATTTTCCGCTAATTTTACAATAATATGCCTACTACGAAAAAAGATGAAAATTTAGCGTTTTCCTAAAATTAGTCAAACTTTGTATCGACTCTCCGAATCATCGTTGCATAAGGCAAGTTTTGACTACATAAGCTGGTCTGGAGCTAAAATTGTTAGTTGGGCTGCCAATAAAATCCAAATCTATACCAATAAATAAATAAACAGTTCTTCAACCACCAGCAAAGATTTAAAAAATCTATGCATTCAAAGTGTATCGAACAAATTCCATTCTGGAGTACGCTCAATTAACCACTTCATTCGAGCACTTAAAATGACGTTTACTACCACTCGAACTTTGAAATGAAACATTATTTTGAGATTTTTTCTTCTAGAACCTCGAGAAAAGTAGCCAAAATTTGTGCGTTTCATAAAAAAATAGAAATTAGTTGGTCCAGTTTTAAGAAATCGCTGGTAGAAAGTCACGCCAAAACTGCTTGACAAAGTGGTCAATTTTGAGACACGCTGTGAACATACCACAGTAGATCGCAGTAGTCCGCGCTTGAAAGCTGACGTGTTTTTCTTTTGCTACGTATTTTTCCTCAGCGAATCAAACTTTTTTTGACTTGAATTTGTGTGCTGAAATTTAGTTTCAAGTGTTCATAAAGTTATCATTTAGTGATATATCTTGTTTTTTTTCCTGTGTTGAGGCGTCCAGTTTTTAAGCCAAATTTGTTTAAAAAAATAAGAGAAGAATATAGCAAGTGAAAAATAGAAACATGCAGTGACAAAAGAAAGAAGCAAGAAAAAAAAAGGTCCGTCTTGAGGGCTTCGGTTGACCTTGAATTTAACCTCCAAAGTCTACGTCGCAGCGTTAGTTCAATTGTTTGGTGTCGGTTTAATTGCCTCCCGAGAGCCCGGTTCTCCGAGTTCGGATGCCACACTTTCGGCGCGTAGTTCTATTGAGAGATTCGTCACCGCGGACGAGTTTTAATCCGGTCCGATTAGTGAATTAGCCCGAACAAGTGCTGATAATGTGTCCGTCGCGAGTTTTGATGGTGATTCGGTGGCAGACGTTGCCGCTTGCAAAAGTGTTCGGCTGCTGGTCTCTTGATGGTGTCGGAGATTGCGACTAATCTGAAAAATGCCTCGCTCAAGACTTGACTGGGTGTAACTGATGGTCACGAACGGTTCCTAGGAAAAGCACTAGACGCGAACATCCTCCCAGGCATGGCAGTGGAAGAAAATTTGTGTTCGGAATTTCGTAACCCATGGATTGGGGGATCAAATTAACATGGTGAGACCAGTCCAAATACTTTTTACAAAAAAAAAAAAAAAAACAAATTAAATACATGCCAGGATTCAAAAGAACATTTTGAACCTTGAAGTGTGTGCGTAATACTAATATCCAATTGATAGAGGTACATACATACGGGGCTTATTGTAAGTGAAAGTAACCTCGGAATGGGCGTGACTCTACAGACATTCTGAAATGGGTTGCTGGATCTGCAATAGAGCTATCACCATCTTACCCCCGGACTAAAGCTGTCTACATTTACCATAAATGCGACATTGTAGAGAGAGTTCTTCCATAATAACACTGCCGGCCAGTGGGTGTTAGAGGGAATACATACACACACACGCTGTAAACATACCACAGTATGCAATGTGCGTGTTCAATTTGTTCAAGCAAGAAGAGTCGATGCTGTTTAACTTGACGTTTAACTCAGAAGAATTATTACTTTTCCATTAGAGGTCAAACTTTCATTGTATCACGGTAAATTGATCTTCCTATACCTTATGGATTGCCACCTTATAGCGTGACATAATATATGCATCACCCCTTATGTGAGAAGAAAGGCAGTGGAGGTACACCATGCGAGCGATTACGTTCAATATGTGCGTGTGTACGATTTACCGCCGGAGGTTCCTGACCGTGATCTAGCGTTGATGTTGGGGAAATACGGGAAAAAGAAGCGTGTCATCTGAGAGAAATTCCCTGTTGTGCTGCACTTCGACGTGTACAATGGTGAACGAGGTGTTTGTTACACTAAATAGAAAACGTAATATGGCGTAGTATATTGATAACAATTAAATAGAATTTTCAACGAATTACTCGATCATTTTTTCTGTTACAATATCATCATAAACAAAATCTTTTTTAATTTCATGGACACTCCTCCAATGCATTGTAGCTTTTGTGTATCACTTCATATTGCAATTTACTCAATTCAGTTTCAATCAGAACATTACAAGTCTCTTCTGCTGACATCATTCCACGTTGATCAGTCTTGAGCCAGCATTGTTTTCGAGCTTTGTTGGTTTTTCAAAAGGTGCCTGTGGTAGATATTGTTGGTGTGATATAATAATGCTTAAATAAATTAAAATTAAGTCAAGTAATATAACGCTTAATTTTAGTAAACCCAAATATGCGTGAATGTGAATAAAATCTAACGTGAATAAAATACATTGTGGTAACTCTCCATTATTGTTGGCTTTTGCTAAGAAAGAGCAAATGGCTTCTGTGTTCTTGGATATCAAGGGGGCTTTTGATTCAGTATCCGTTGAAGTTCTTTCAGAGAAACTCCACGCTTGTGGATTGTCTCCATTAATGAATAATTTTTTGTACAATTTGCTGTCAGAAAAACATATGAGCTTTTCTCATGGAAACTCTACAGCTTTTCGATTTAGCTACATGGGTCTCCCCCAAGGCTCATGTTTAAGCCCCCTTTTGTACAATTTCTACGTTAGAGAAATTGATGTCTGTCTTAGTGACAATTGCACGTTGAGACAACTTGCAGATGACGGCGTAGTGTCTATCACAGGGCCAAAAGAGGTTGACCTGCAAGGACCCTTACAGGATACCTTGGACAATTTGTCTACTTGGGCTATTCAGCTAGGTATCGAATTCTCCACGGAGAAAACTGAGTTGGTCGTTTTTTCTAGGAAGCATAGCCCAGCACAACCGAAGCTTCAACTTTTGGGTAAACCGATCACTCATTCCATGTCTTTTCAATATCTCGGGGTCTGGTTCGATTCCAAATGCACCTGGAGATCCCACATTGAGTATCTGAGACGAAAATGCCAACTAAGGATCAATTTCCTTCGATCAATTACCGGAACGTGGTGGGGAGCCCATCCACAAGATCTTCTGACGTTGTACCGGACAACGATTTTATCGGTTTTAGAGTACGGTAGTTTTTGCTTCCAGTCGGCAGCTAAAACGCACATCATCAAGCTGGAACGGATCCAGTATCGTTGTCTTCGTATCGCGTTAGGATGCATGCACTCGACTCATACTATGAGTCTCGAAGTGCTGGCGGGCATGTTGCCACTATCCGTCCGTTTTTCAGAGTTATCTCTTAGGCTCCTCACCCGTTGCGAAGTAATGAACCCACTGGTGATCGAAAATTTTGAGAAGCTTCTGGAGCTAAATCCTCAAACATGTTTTATGACTTTGTACTACCTATATTTAACACAGGATGTCAGCCCTTCAAGAAATATTCCCAATCGTGTAATCTTCTCCGATTTCGGCAATTCAGTGAATTTTGATTTATCTATGACGCAGGAAATCCGCGGAATTCCAGAGCATCATCGTCCTATGATTGCTCCGTCATTATACGCTGCAAAGTTTGGCCATGTTGATTCTGCAAGAACGTTTTTCACAGATGGATCTCTAATAGAGGAGTCCGCTGGTTTTGGTGTATTTAATGAATTTCATAGCGCCTCTCGAAAACTTGAAGCTCCTTGTTCTGTGTATGTGGCTGAACTGGCAGCAATTCACTACACCTTGGAAACTATTGCTTCACTTCTTCCAGACCACTACTTTATTTTTACGGATAGTCTCAGTTCTGTCGAGGCTATCCGTTCCATTAGGCCGGTAAAGCACTTCTCGTATTTTCTCTTGAAAATACGAGAACTGCTTAGTACTTTATCCGTGCGCTCTTTCATCATCACCTTCGCGTGGGTCCCTTCGCATTGCTCAATTTTGGGCAATGAGAAGGCGGATTCACTTGCGAAGGTGGGCGCTATGGAAGGCGACATTTATGATCGACAAATCGCCTATACTGAATTTTTCTCTATTTATCGTCAGCAGTCGCTCGTTAGCTGGCAACATCAATGGAGTGAAGGGAGCTTGGGACGATGGCTACATTCAATTATCCCTAAGGTGTCGAAGTTTGCATGGTTCAAAGGGTTGGACTTGAGTCGAGACTTCATACGCGTGATGTCTCGTCTCATGTCCAATCACTATTGTCTAAACGCTCACTTGTTCCGTGTGGGGTTGGGAGACAGCAATCTCTGTGAATGTGGACAAGGTTACCAGGACGCTGATCACATCCTTTGGTCTTGTGCGGAGTATCGTGGAGTCAGATCACATTTTTATGATTCCCTTCGGGCTCGAGGTAGACAACCTAATGTTCCAGTTCGGGATATTTTGGCTAGACGCGATCTGGAGTTTATGAAACTCATATATGTTTACTTTAAGGATATTAACCTTAGATTGTAAGTTTGATTAACCTTGTGCTTAGTTTGTATTTTGTACGTGTGGGTTTTTTTTTCAATGTTTGTTTTCAAGATGAATAGAAATAATTTCATGCTTTAGGATTAATTAAATAGTTGTATCGTAAACCACATTTCAAACCTCCTTCTTCCCTTTTCCCATCCAAAAAATTGTAAATCTCCACTAACCTCGAGACAACCGCGAGTACTCGGTCCAGTTCCTTTAACTTTAAATTTAAGACAGTAATAATGTATAACGCAAAGGATAACTCGGCTCTGTAAAGTTTATTCGATTGAGCCTGTACAAATAAAGTAATTATATAAAAAAAAAAAACTCTCCATTGTAATCCACATGCTTCAGAGACTGGACTCGAATCATGAACCTTGAGATCGTTAGATCAGTGCTTTATCCATCGCTCTCTTCATGCTTCTTCTTTCGCCAACTCTATCTACCACAGTGCCCAATCACTTTACTAGTCGTCTATCAACGCTTAAAAAGTGGATGATGCTAAAGGTGTGTAAAGTGCTAAAGCTACCTCGTGTAAAACGATAATCTTTCATAAGTCGATAATCTTTCATAAGAAAATTCATACGAGCAGCAAGCGTGTTTAAAAAATAGAAAAAACTCGGTTCAGGTATTTTCTGAAGTCAGATACACTCGGCATCGCACTATCAGATATCAGGCGGTCAAAAATCAAAAAAAAATGACTTTCACTAATCCTTATTTCGGTATTTTTGGTCGATAGTAAACATTTCAACTAAGAGAATCTGAAAGTTTCAAGCTTCTAGCAGTTTTAGTTTCTGAGATATCGGATGTCGAAGTCAAAAAAGAGTAAGAAAAGTACAAATTTTGACGCAAAAATACACTACCACTCAAATAAAATTTCATCCACTATTTATCATAAAACTACCACATCATTATACATCGTATAAGGAAAGGTAATTTAATAAGCTCTCCGAAAATTAAATACATTTGGAAATTTGATGGAGACAAAAAGAAAAAATAAAAATAAAAAAAAATAATTGAAAAATAATGAAAATTTCACACTTTTGAGTCTCGCACATTCCCAGGCTAATTATCAGCTCTGGATGAAGTTTTGAGTGTACTCTAACAAGTACTGAAGAGTTTGCCTGCCCCAACCTGCCCCATTGGAAAAATGAGCGAATTGAAAATTTTCGGTTATTATGAGAGATTTCAAATTGTACAAGAGCCGGCTTGGAAACAAACTTTTTCAACAATTATTTTGCAACTTTTGGAGTTATATTCGGTTGGTATAGTCGAAATATATTGTTAAAGATTATTTCTAATATTTCATGACCAACTTTTAAAAAGGGCTTAAGCTTTCGTACAAAAAGAAGTCATCATTATCATAAAGTTCACTGTTGGATGAACGTAAAACTACATTCGTTTATGCTTTATTCTAAAGTAAGTACCTGGGTTATGACGATCAAAGAGGCATATGCGTAAGTATGTACCTACGCATATGCGCGGATGAGTTTAATTTATACCTAAGTCTGTACTTAACCTACTGTAGTGTCAATTTGAAGCCATAGTGTATTTTGTGTAGCTTTTATTTAAACTACTACAGTGTAATTCAAATTTACGGTTGAGACCAAGTGTGAGCATGGATAATAGAACCATTATAAATCTATTAGACGCAAAATTAAGCCATAGTGACAATGTTTACAGAGCCATTGAATTCATTTGTGAAAATTATAACATCTTGGTGGAAAAACGTAAACGTCTCGATGAAAAGATCCATAAAATCGTTACTAAATACATTAACAAATGGCATGAAGCTAATCGCACGAAAGAGCGATTTGAGTCGTATTTTCGGAATTGGCTTGATGGAGAATTTGGCATCGAGGAATTCATCGAACAGGAGCAATGTGCTGCCTCAACCTCGGCCTCGGGAACAAAACGTGGACGACCTTCAAAACCTTTGTTGGATTTGAGTGAAAGAGGAAAACGTCGCGTCATCGATAAAGAAGCAGTTGATCCAAAATTCGATACCATCGAGAAAGCTTTGTTATTTGCAAGACGGACCGCTTATAATCGAAAGAATTTTAATTTAGTTAAAGTTATTGGGCATATTTAAAAAAAACCAAAAAAGCTCTAAAACCATGCTAGCTCAACTAACTGATCAACGAGGAATGATGTCACCTGAAGAGGCTTTTAGTGTATTTATCAATCCAGGATTGAGTAGATTTCAATACGAAGTAATACATAGTGAATCGCCTTCAAGATTTCCACCTTACTATGTGATCAGAGCAGTGAAAAAAAATATGCGCCCCTCCTAGTGAATTCATCGAAGAAAGTGCATTGAAAATAAGAGTGAAACTCCAGGCGCTGATGGAAAATACAGTGAAACGAATCGTCCAAATAATTGATGCAGAGCTCAACGAGTATATGGATAGCAACGATCTAGTTTCTACGGAACTGGTTCTTCTATGTAGCTGGGGTATGGACGGATCAACTGAATATTCGCAATATCATCAAGTGCTACCAGAAGGATGTCAGGACGATTCAGATGTATTTTCGTCCACTTTAACACCAATTCAGTTGTTCATGTACAATGATCGAAAGGAAATTGTGTGGTTTAATCCCATGCCTCAAAGTATTCGATTTTGTAGGCCATTCTCATCCTTGAATTCATTAAAGAGAGTAAAAAAGTTATTCTGGCTACAAAACAGGATGTAGAAAAAGAAATGAGTGAACTAACGCCAGTGAAAATTGAACTCTCAAACGACAAGTTTAAACTTGTTGATTTTGATTTTGTCCTCAGTATGATAGACGGAAAAGTCTTAACTTATATCACTGGAAATTCCTCGAGGCAGAATTTTCCAATATGTGGGGCAACACCAAATGTAATGAATGATGCAGAGAAATTCGAGAAGCCTTGCATTACGGCATATCTCCACTTCATGCTTGGATAAGATTTTTCGAATGCCTTTTGCATATTGCATACAGAATGGATATCAAAAAATGGAAGGTAACGAAACCGTTCAAAGAACTATATGAGCAAAGAAAAAAACATGTGACGACACAGCTTTACGAAAAATTTGGAGTAAGAGTAGATCAACCACGATTGGGTGGAGCAGGTACCAGTACTACTGGAAACGTTTGTCGAAGAGCATTTG
This sequence comes from Ochlerotatus camptorhynchus, assembly GCF_037179485.1. NCBI lineage: Eukaryota > Metazoa > Arthropoda > Insecta > Diptera > Culicidae > Ochlerotatus > Ochlerotatus camptorhynchus. Next base: position 1,763,850 of record NW_027040576.1, read on the forward strand.
GAAATCCCAAGCTTTTAAGCTCCGTGCTGAACATTGATGAAGAGTTAATTTTCAGATTCCGGAATATATTAATTGCTATTAACTGCCAAGAGCCAATAAACCCGGAAAAATTTGATGCATATTGCAAGGAAACATATAGGCTCTATCTTAAATTGTATGATTGGTACAAAATTCCTGCAACCGTGCATAAAGTTCTCGCTCATGCCGGAGAAATAATCATACATTCACCAGCACCACTTGGTTCATTAGCGGAAGAGGCAGCAGAAAGTCAACATAAACAATTGAAAAAATATCGAACCCATCATGCAAGAAAACGATCAAGAGTAGAAAATTTACATGATGTCTTTATTCGTGCCATTAATGAATCGAACCCACTGATCAGTTCCATTTAGATGGCAAGTATCCCTGGATTATCCCGACATCGTGAAAAGTTTCATGATATTTGAAAATTCTGTAAGTGATTCAGTAGTCGATACTAATAACTTCAATGCCTTGGAGGAACTTATGAAAGCTGTCGATGAAATTGAAGAAGAATTTGTTCATGATGTATTTGTAACAGAGGAATAAAAAGAAATTCGTTGAAACATATTTGATTTTGATTATTGTATCATGGCTGGTTTTTTTTTTAACAGAAGATTTGTTGAAAAAAATAAACATATATCCAAAAAAAAAGCTTTTTTTTTATTTTTTACGGTGTTCCCCCCAATAAAACCATGGTAGGTTGTCTTTGTTCAATAGATTTTATTCTCTGAAAACAAGCTTGAAACTGTAACCGTTATAAAATCGTAAAAATTAAATTTTAATTAATCAAAAGTTAGGCCCTTTTCAAAAGTTGGTCGTGAAAATGTTGAAAAGTGATAACGCACACCTTATATTGATGAAACAAAGCAAGAATAATAGCAGAAATTGTGAAAAAATGATAGAAATATTTTTGACCGCCTGGTTGTATGAAAATGCCCCATAGTGCATCGGTGTTTGCCGAAGCATCATGCATCGGTGCAAACAATTATAGTGTTGTGTTTGAATACGCCTGCCTTGTTGACGTTTAGATAAATTCAGAGCCACTTGACACTTGAGAGAATATCTAGGAGTACTTTTAAAAGATCTTCATTAATCCTAATCTCATCTTCAATATAAAGACTGACTAAAAGTTAATTGGTATGCACAAAAAGACCTGTAATTCGCAATGCAATAAGTTTAAAAAATATGGAAACGGGAATTACATAATTTTAAACAGGAAATAGGAATTGCAGAACTTTCAATCATTCAATTTGAATGCATAAACCCAGTACAATTAATTTTCATCTGAGAAAATTAGACGATACAGAGTATAAACACATATTATCGGTAAGAGACGTGTGTGTGAGAAAATTTGCGAAACAATCTAAGGGAACCGGTGGGATTCGAACCCACAACTCCCATTCAGTACACGGGTGCATTGCGTAGACCTATGGTCTACGGATGTATCTGGCTAATGACATTTGAGTTTAAAATCCGTTTCCCACCCTAATATTTTTGCGCAAGCGTTCTCTAATACACAACAATCATCTTTTATCGACGATATGTGCTAGTACCGCAACTACTCAGTATCAGTCGACGTGAAAAAAAAACACAGCTCGTTTGTGTTCTACATCATCACATGTTGGATTACGGTTGTCCAATGCAGTATGAATAGAGCAGATAGCTGTCATATGTTCATCATCATATATTAAACTGTCCTCGATAGGCAGCAACGAAAAAAAGGCTCGATTATCCGAGTGATTCGATTAACTTGAGTGAATTTTTTGTGAAGCCACCGGATAATCGAGTCTGACCTGTACACGAAAAAACGTTTAATCATAACGTTAAAAAAAAAGTACCAAAAGTTCTTGTTTTACGATTTTTGATAATTTTGAAGGGTCCATGGTTTTAAGCATTTCAAAAGTTTACACCTTTCATAAGCGTTTTTTATTTAATTCCAAAAAATCGAACAAGAACCTTTTGTAATTTTTAATTTTATTTTTTTTTTAATTTTTGATTAAAATTTCCGAAAAAATTTGATTGTATATTTTTCCCAGAAGGACATTATTAATCTCTATAACTTTGCCACGGACGACATTTCGATCAGATGTGCCGTTTCCGAGCTAACTTTTTTAAATGTTAAAGCCGCCATTTTTAAAATTTTAGATGAACAAAAATAGCCGAATTTCGGCAAAAATGTGAATCATTGCCAATGACAAATAATTTAAAAAAGTTTCATGCAAATCGGAGAGGGCGTGGCTCATAATGGAAAATAAAATCTTCCGCGATTTATCAATGTATGGTAGCATCAGTTCTTCTGACTTGAACATTACGAAAACTGCTTTCTTCTTGACAATCCGGTAAATTGCTTCCACTTGATCTAATAATTGAAAATCAATTAAAAGTTAAGGGCAATCCTTTAAATTTGTCGAACCTCTTAACCTCTTATGATGTTTTTTTTTTAGAATTAGTATTTTAAATCGATATTTCTCAAATATTTTAGTTGATCATCGAATTGTGTGCACCAAAGGAGACGAATGTGACTTGCGAATGTGACACTTACCTTTGATAAAAAACACGTCTACTGAGGATTCATATTTCTAAAAAAATCTTCTATCAATGAAACAGTCATCGGTCGTCATTGTTCTATCCATCTAATTGAAACTTTTATTAGCTCTGTTGTCTTGAGCTATAACGGCCTCTTCTCTGATTTGTATCTCCCAATCTATGGAATCTACACGAAAACTATATTGAAACGAAATTTCTAGATCACTACAAGGAACATTATGCTGTAGACTACACATATTTATTTCATATGGGTGGAAAGTTCGTAGAGCAAAAACTTTCAAATTCTTCACTTTTTAAGATATCTTCGAGCATGAAACTAAGTTAAACTTCAATAAAATCACTTTGAATAGTCAACCTTTGGTGACAAACTTGGTAGATAACACATTAAGCTTTGCTATGAAAGCACACCAGTTTTCATTGTTTCAGTCTCGAGATACAAATATAATAAGCCGTAAATTACATAAAAAAACATAAAATTAACACGAAGCACCTCTAAATCATCACCGAATTTGCTGAAAATTTGCACAGAAGCTCAAATTAACATGACGAACAGTAATCTCGGTTAACCCGGTGTATCCCAAACATTTCTGTTAAAATGAACAGGTCTTATGTTTACATCACCAGTATTTAGAATTCAGATTTTTTTTTCTGTTCAGCAAACAAACTTTGTACTGCGATTCTATTTGTGATTTTCTAAATCCAAGTTATAAAAAATCCTTTAAACAAAACATACAATCTAACAATGCTTTCATTTACCAGTGGATATATCAAATGTGTCAATAATTATCCTTGTTTCCAATTCTGTTCAGAAGTTGACGTATATGTTCATCAATTGTACAAAATTGCCTCATATTGATCATAACTATGCTTTACAAAACGGGTGACGGCCTTTGCTTTTTGTTACAAATAAAGAAGCTTGAAACTACATTCTTACATTATTTTCTATCAGTTGATTCCTTCGAATGTTCCCCTGCTCTCCCCGCAATTCATCAATCGTCCCGAAATGGCACACGTGCGTTCTGGTGTCTCCTGACAGAATGTCAAAATTCGCGACTGCGCAAAATCCCTATTTTCCATAGAGCCTTACTCTCCGTCTTCACTCGCTCTCACTCTCGTGCAAAATCATAACCCCTCGTTGGTACATGCACGTATATACGAGGCCCCTATGTACTTCCCACACGATTACAACCGAAGAAACTGTCAAGACAATTTACTCACGTCGTCGTCGTCTCCGTCGTCGTCGTCGTTTGCCTCTTTCCATGTGCTCTGCTCTCACTCTGCGGTAAATACCTACCTTCCAACATATAATCCAATTTTCCTCGAGGACATGGCGACCGCTTTTCCTCCGACACAAATACAACGTTGAGCCCGCGACATCGTTTAGGATTTTTTTTTCCACCGCTCACCAACACCGTTCCGTGGAAAATATTTTCCACTCCAAGCGAAGGAGCTGCTGCACCAGGGCGAATAATTATTGAACGTAAGAAAGGACGAAAAAAAAACGTCGCTATTAAATACAGTCTTAGCGAAAAGCACGAGCGAATGAATGAATGAATGAATGAAAGTCAGGATGAGAAAGTCCCCGGGGGAAGGGGATGGGGAAAGGGAAACTGCGTGGGTGACGACGGTGGTGGGCAAGAGTACTACTCGCGGAAAATGTGTTAATTGTGCCAGAAGACAGAGGAAGGAAAAACTGGTGCAAAAACAGACCCAGACGACGTCGATGACGACGACGACGGCGACCTCGACCCTTCCTCCGTCCTCGCCCTTCAGGTTTTTGCTCTCATTTACTTTTAACGGACGGTTGTTTTTTTTCTCGCTTGCTTGCTTTAGGCGAGACCTCGACCTAGGTCAATGCAATTCATTTACGGGTTCTCTGCTAGGCACACTTCCGGTAGGATGGTGGGATGATGGTTGAAAAAGTTTCCGGGAGCGATGGAATGGTGCTGGAATGTTGGGGTTAATGGATTGTTTTGACGCGTGGTACGGCGGTAGAATGAAGTTTATGAGCGCAATTATTCAATTATTCAGCTAGAATTAGGGGATCTTACACCCAACCGGGACATGTAAGATTATAATACACTATATTGTTATCAATATTTTGTAGAATAAAGGCTAGCAAATTTAATGAGAGGATCGCAGTGTGCTGTGCTCGTGGATGGAATTGTGTTTTTTTTTTATCGGGCGCTGTTTTTTCGTTGACTTCTGTCACTTTTTACAAATATTTTTGCATTTTTTTTTATAAATATCTAAAGCTATACAGTAGGAAATTAGGGCCTTTGAATAGAACTTTTGATGTGTGCTGCTGCAAAAAAAGCATCTACAAGCAAGAGCAGAAGAACGATGGCGACAAATATGTCTTAAGACAGGATCTATAGACACATAATTTGGTGAGATCTTGTCATATTATTTTACTGACAATGGATATTCCCAATCGTGTTTTACATCATGCTTTATTAAATACGCGCTGGATTCAAAGCATTGTTCTGAATCTGAAGGTGTGCTTGCAGTTCCATTAGCCATGTGATATCGGAATTGAGAACATGTGGAGCTTATGGCTTCTGAAAGGACTTCAGAATTGGTATGAATTATCAAACATTTTAAAATGGGTTTCTGAATCAACAGTAAAGCTAGCACCTTCTAATTCCCGGAACTAGAACTACTTTCAGTTATCTCTAATATGATAATTTCAAGTATATTTCTTCCATAATACCATTTGCAAGAAATGTAACAAACAATATTTTAAATGTTAACTCGTATGATACATGGCGCTCCTTTTATATGCATCATAGTGATAGAAATTCACATTACTTTTTTCAACTGTGTAGGCTAAGAGCCGTTTTCAACCAACTTGGCCAAATTCGAGAACAGTTACTCTCAAGGAAATGATCAAAATGTGTTTTGAAATAAAATTCAGCATGAGACATTTTTATTGTATTACACACAATCCTGTAACGAGATTTTTTTTTTCGTCTCTATTTTTAATCGTTTAATCTCAAATTGGTACCAAGTGTAATTCAACATGTTTCAAGACATAAAAAACAAAGAATAATATGATGGAATTAAAAAATGTGTCCCATCCTGCATAAGGGCAGAATTAAAAAAAAACATAAAATAGCCTAAAAACATTGAATGTTGAATGTTATTTGATTACAATTTAATTACCGATGGTCATAGCCTACTTCGATGCCACGCTTGTATTTACGTCGAATCATTTTTTTTCGTTAAACTTGATATCAAAAAACATAATTTTGCACTAGCTTTCGAAAGTTCCCAAACAAAGGGATGTGATTTTTGAAAAGCTGATAAAGATTCCTTTAGACAATGCCAAATTGGAAGAAAAAAAAAATATCTGTTTTTATACATCATCTGAAAGAGCTTTGTTTTTTGAGCACAACGATATTTTTTTCGATCCCACAGACTTTTATCTCGGGTTTTAAATCAAGATTTAATGCAAGATAATAACTTCACTGTTTGACACTCAACTATCAAATTGACAGCTCGCTCCCATACAAAGTCCCACCGAGGGGCGCTAAGATGGTGATTTTTGTTAATGTAATAGCTTTATTTAAAATTTATTCGCATTTGATATATGACTGCTTATCAGCATAGTTGTACCATAGAGATAACTCTAAGACAAGTAGGTCCCGAAGAAACGTGCTCAACTTTTTGGCTCACCTCTGGTACTATCTTCGGTCCCAAGCTTGTCGAATCACCCCTTGAAACATAGGAAAAACCAATAACCCCTCATTTTATCTGTCAAACTTTCATAGCGAATCAAAACAAACATTGCGTAGTACTAGAATTTCGACTAGAATAGGGTACGTTAATCGTTTGCTTGGGACCAATAGGCTACTAAAGTGGTGAGCCAATTTAAAATCGTTAGTTTCGTATTGATTGTTGGTTGTACTTTTCTTTATTAAGTTTTTTATCTGTATTTAAGGAGTGTAAATTGTCCCAAAAAATACATTTAATGCTCTATGTCGCTGGTTCAAAGTGTTATTTGACTATTACTAAATTAGTAATATCAATTTTGTGTTCGAAGTTGCCTAAAAAGATTATTAGATTGAGTGGTTTACTACAAAATAAACAGGGAAATAGCTGTGCATTGTGTTGTTGCTGAATTGACCGTTGGATGCTGCTGTTGTTGTTGCTGTATGGTTTGGTTTTAAAAAATAAAGTATATTTGAGTTTTTTTTTGCATTGAGTTTGAATTAGTTCTAATAGTGCACACTATTTGGTTCTTTTTATTTAGTGCGGATGAAACTCATGTTGGGTAGTTTATTGTTGAATCGGCAGATTTAGTGAAAATTTAGTGAACAGGCGTCGTACACAATCTAGCCGTTGGTTCGCGCTTTGGTGTATTGGTGCTGAAGTAGCTCTATTAGAAGCACACAGGGTGGTTATATCGTCAGATTTGGTGAAAATTCAGTGAACGGGCGTCGTACACAATCTAGCTAGTTGGTTCGAGCTTGGTGTATGGGTGCTGAAGTAGCTCGATTAGTAGCTCACGCTGTGGCTCTGTTGAACCGACAAATAAATGAAATGCATGTTGTTGAAGCTCCCACAGAATAAATAGATTTGGTAACAAACAGAGTGAACGGGCGTCGTACACAATCAAGCCGTTGGTTCGAGTTTGGTGTATTGGTGCTGAAGTAGCCTGCTGGTAGTAACACTTTGCGTGGTTCTGTCGATTTCTAGCAAGGGCGGAATTCACTGCGTGCAACATTGTACGCAAGTTTGAGTAGTCTTGATTTGGATAGGCAGATTTGGTAGAAATTAGAGCAAACGAGCGTCAGGTAAACTCAAACCTACTAAACTTTTTGAAAAATATCTAAAATTCAATCAATCTATAGTAATCTATCAACGGAAGCAAAAGTAACTTTAAAATAAAGTTGTGTTGCCACATACAGTCAATAATGTTTTTTTCGAGTACTTTAGTACAATATTGGGGATTTGCTGGCTTGTTATCTGTCAATAAATACTTTGTACAGGTGTGCGTAGTAACTTTTGTTTTTTGTACTTGTTTATCTTTTGTGTGGATGTATTTTTGACTTGCTCTAACTGATTTTGTTTTTTTGCTTGTTGTTTTAAACTGGTCATCATGGAAAGCGAATGTGCAATTTGTGTGGTATGTAATAAAATTGAAAAGGATGCCAGTAAAATAATAACCTGTATGTAATGTTTTTCTGAAGCACATTATAAGTGCCGCAATATTACCGGGAATGCTGTGCGACGCATTAAAGAGAGAATGTACTTTTGCTCTCACAACTGTTCGAGCATTTATCAACGGATCATTGAGATGCAGAACCACAAATCATCAATCGTTGAATCGCTTGCCGTTGAGCTAAAGGGAGCAGTGGCTAGTGCTGTGTCCCAGGAGATTAAAAATTTTAGATGTGAGGTGAAACAGATTACGACTGCAATAGAAAAGTCGTAAGACTTTCTATCGTTTAAATTTGATGGCATCGGGACCGATTTTCATGAGTTGAAGAGAGAGAATGAATGTTTAAAGCAAGATATCGACAAATTGAAGGATACTCAACAAATTTTGTCAAAAGCGGTACATAAGCTGGAACACCAAATAGATAAAAGTAACCGTGATAAAAATTGCAATAATGCGGTAATTCTTGGTGTCCCATTTATCCCTGGTGAAAATACTAAAGAAATTGTTCAAAAAATTATTGCTTGTTTTGGCGTAGCTGTAGATTCTGATGAGATAGTTTCTGCCGCTAGGTTAAATGCTAAAAATAAACCAATACATTCACTGGTACCTATTCGTGTTGTCTTTAAAAACGAAAATATCAAGGAGATTGTTTTCTCTAAAAAAAAGGGGAATCGGTAAGCTACTCTCATCATCAATCGATCCAAGTTATATGATCAACGCTAAACCAACAACCGTCACAATGCGCGCTGAATTGGCCCCACTATCCATGGAGTTTTTAACTGAAATGAGAGGGTATCAGGAGAAGTTTCAACTAAAATGTGTTTGGTGCAGTAGAAGGGGAAATGTATTAGTAAAGAAAAATGAGAATTCTAAGCCTGAGATTATAAAAACTAGGGATGATATAATTGAATTGGTAAGCCGTTATAGCGGAAAATCTCCGTCAAAAGAAACTCCTTCTCCCAAAAGGAAACGTAACGATAATAACTCCAATAAGTAATCTTTTATAAATGTATGTGTTTTATGATTTTCTTTGTCAATTTGTAAACTTAATAAAATAAAATGGCTAATGGAATAAATTATTACCATGATTGTATTGATGAGTTTAATTTAAATTTTCCTGAAAGTAGTGATCATTTTCTTCGTATAGCACAATGGAATGTAAGAGGAATAAATAACATGTCTAAGTTTGATAACATTCTTTTGTTCTTAGATAATATAAAAATACCTATTGATGTGTTTGTTGTGGGTGAAACGTGGCTGAAAGCTGATAATTGTGCTTTGTTCAGTATACCCAATTATAATTCAATATTTTCTTGTCGTGATACGTCCTCTGGTGGCCTTGCAGTCTATGTCAAGAATGGGTTGAGCTTTAATGTAAAGAAAAACATCTCTATTGCTGGAATTCACTTAATTCATAATAATAATATAAATGTATTGATCTACGATATTGTAGGAGTTTACAGACCTCCATCGTTCGATTTCAATCAATTTCATAATGAGCTGGAGAGTTTGTTGTCAACTCAGGGTTCACGTCCACTTTTTATTGTCGGTGACATGAATATTCCAATAAACTTAATTAATAATAATATTGTTTGTCGTTATACAAGTTTATTGGAATCATATGATTATATTTGTTCGAATACATATAAAACTCGCCCAGTTAGTAATAACATTTTAGACCATGTTATTGGACGAAAAGAGGATATTGCTTGTACAAAAAATGACACAATTTATTCGGATATCAGTGATCACTTAGTAATTGTTTCATCCTTCAGAATAAGCAATCCAAAAGAACATGTCGTGTTAAACAAAAAAAATTGTAGATAACTACAAACTTAATCAACTCTTTACTGGTTTTTTAAATGTTTTCGTTTGCTCCGAAGATGTCAATGAATCCATTATCGCTATAAAAACGGCTTATAATGATGTATTGGCACAATGCACCAAGTCGATAACTGAACGAGTGAATGTTAAAACTAAACATTGTCCTTGGCTTAACTATCATACGTGGCAATGGATAAAACTCAAAAACAAATATTTGAAAAAAGTAAAGAAAAATCCTTATAATGATCATCTGAAAGAAATGTTCAAACATATAACTAAAAAGACTGATATTGCTAAAAAAAGATGTAAAAATGATTATTTCATTAAATTATTTGAGGACACAAGTAGTGCCAAGGTTTGGAAAAACATGCTTCAAATATTGAACTTCAATATGATGGACATAAAACATCAAATTGTTCGTAAAATTGTGAAATGTTTAACCAATTCTTCTCAAACATTGGAGCTAATCTTGCTTGTAGTATTCGAAAAAATAACTTAAATCCTTTGAGTACTGTAAGTCACCTAGATCATACTATTTTTCTCAAACCTACTGATGTAATTGAGGTTTCTTCCTTGATTAATAATCTAAATACTAAAAAAAAGCTATGGCCCTGATAATCTTCCAGCAAGTATTATCAAACATAACCTCAATGTAACAGTTTGCAAAAAATTTTACTCGACTTTTCAATTGTATACTGAGACAAGGGAAGTATCCAGATTGTCTCAAAGTAGCAAGAGTGGTGCCTATTTTTAAAGCCGGCGATGCGTCTGATCCTTGTAATTATCATCCTATTTCCACACTGTCTGTAATAAATAAACTCTTCGAAAAATTGCTAGTAAATAGACTTGTCAATTTCTTGAACAAATTTAATGTTTTGTATAAATTTCAATACGGGTTTCGGAAAGGATGTAGTACTTCAACAGCAATAGTCGAGCTAGTTGATTTTTTACTGAATAAAATTGATAATAAATGTATCGTAGGAGGCCTCTTTATTGACCTAAAAAAAAGCATTTGATACCCTGAATCACAATATTTTACTGAAAAAATTAGAAAGCTATGGGATACGTGGATTGGCTAATGACATTATACGTAGTTATTTGAGTGATAGGAAACAGTTTGTGGTATATAAAGAAGCACAGAGCTCTCTCCGATCAGTAAATATAGGGGTTCCACAAGGTAGTAATATCGGGCCACTCTTATTTCTTATCTATATAAACGGTATAGGAAATTTACCTCTTAAGGGAATAGCTAAATTATTTGCTGACGATACAGCACTTTTTTACCCAAATCAGGATACTGCATAAATATATCGTTTCCTGCATAAACGATGATTTACAGGTACTTTGATACTAACTTACTTTCGTTAAACTTATCAAAGACTAAATATATGGTGTTCCACTCACCGAGGAAAAAAAATTCTCAACACAACAGTCCGTCAATTGGGTCTAACGTAATAGAGAAAGTATCAAGTTTTTAATATTTGGGCTTGGTATAAGATCCTACGCTCTCTTGAGGGGATCATATAGAACATGTACAACGCAAAGTATCATATCTATGTGGCCTAATGTATCGTGTTAGTAAATTTGTGCCTAGGAACGCACTTCTAACTTTTTATCATGGCTGTATTCATTCTCATCTGCAGTACTTAATCATCGTTTGGGACATGCTTGCAAGGCTAAACTAAAAAACTTGCAAGTATTGCAAAATAGTTGCATAAAAATCATCTATCACCTTCCACAATTGTTTTCCACTCTTCAACTCTACGCAAATAATTCGCACAGTATTCTCCCGTTACGCGGTTTGTGCAAGTTACAGTCTTGTTTGTTTATATATGATTCGCTAAAAAATCCCAACATGTATCGTAACCTCATTTTACCGATCATAAATCATGATCAGAACACTCGGTATGCGAATAACCTAATACGCTCGAGAGCATTCACATGCCTCGGTCAAATACGAATTTCTTTTTATGGTCCATCTCTATACAATGCACTTCCGGAATGTTTGAAAAACTTAAACTACCGACTATTTTTCAAAACCAGTTTAAAGCGATACTACAAATCCAAAATCAACAAGTTCTTGATATAAATTCGTGTCAACTATCGATTTATAATTATAAAATTTACACTCTTTACGCTAAGCTTAAGATATTAAATTGTATATATTAATTAATTGAATTGTTTATGAGTTGAGGATCCCTTCAAAGGAACTTTGTTCCACTGGGTACATCCTTACCTTGTTAATGATTGTTATTTTGCATCACACACCTTTAAAATTAGTAATGTTATATTTATAAGTCTATATGTTTTCTCTTGTAACGTTAAAAAAAATATTATCGATGAGTCCACTACCAGGGGGCTCTGAGTGTGAGCTCTTTGGTGTAGGGGTGTGTTGGCGGGCCTCCTAAAAAAAAAAAAATGGTTAGAAGACACGGTTTTTCGAAGGTGCCGTCAACGCCAATTGTTATTTTGCATCACACACCAGTAAAACTTTTTTTGCCGAGATTTGCACAGCCGAGCTCGGTAGGAAAAACTAAGTGTGTACATCGTGATAAAGTGTGATTCAGTTAGAATCTACAGTTTAGCTTATAGCAGCGCCCATAGTGGTGAGTTTTGGAATGTTTTGACAGTAGTTTGTATCGAAAGTGCTGTAATTTTGTTTTTGTTATAAGAAGTGGACCAGCTTTAAAATTTCGGAAGGTGCAACTACAGCCGGGACGTATTTCATAAAAAGGACATTAATTCGTCAAGTTGCTCGCAATTCCACCCAATCAAGATATATTTGGTTAATATAAAGGGGAAGTTTAATAAGACTGGCATTGGGAATCCGGATGCTGCTCAGATTGCCAGATGTTGAAACAAACTGGCCGATGAGGTTGACCACCAGCGTGTGCTACAGATGATGGCTGGAATTTCAATGAAAGTTCGTAATTTGATCAGAAACCCATCGGAATAATTTGCCAAGGTAAATTAATCTGGGACCATTTTTCTATGCAATAGTCATCAATAAGGCGTCGTCCTTGTTAAACCCTGGTTACCACCGATGATGTCAACATTTTAAATGATTGTGAGCAGTGTTGGAGATTGCGTTCAACTACAAGAATTTGCTACAATATTTGGAGATTTATAAGGTTCATCGTGCCAAGTGGGACATCCCTCAGCATTCCAAAGTGCAATGTAATTTCCTTCCACAGTAAAATGAAACCGATTGCAACCAATTAGGGATCTTGAAGTTATTCTGGATCTGGAATTCTTGAAGGTGGCCTCACTGAAACGGAGTTATCACCAAGGGTAATAGGGCACATGGATTAATTCAATTGCTGAAGAGTAACGCGATCCTCTGGAACATTGCTCCGTAGTTGGATATCCATTTCAAGAAACTTAGATTGCCAGAATCGAATTTGTGTAAAAGAAATTTGTACGACTAGCTTTATGTCACATTCTATGGTGAGATCCATTAAACCTGCCTCCTCTGGAATTGGTACTCTGAAGAAAAGACGCTGTATTGCTCAAAATGTGTGGGTTCCTTCCGACATCCATCGGAATTTTATTCCCCCGGAAGTTTCTTCAAACTTCCTCTGGAAGTTACTTGCAGCTACTCCGAAAAGGGTAGTTAGTTAGTTATCTATACGGTGCCGGTGTTGTAAGCGTGATTACCTCTCACCCCAGCAGGCCTTTCTATTGGGCGAAGTTCTGGAAAGTTTGGCGAATTGGCTGTTTTTGGCACGTATTTGACCTCTTGTGCATTATACCAAGAGGCCAAATCAGGCCAAAACAGAGCATTTTTGTTTTGTTTTTTGTCTTTATTAAAGAGATTTTTAGCCGTTGGCTAGTTCATCTCTATGAAATAGGGGGCCCCCGAAGTTGACTTACAATTCACATGTACTCAACTAGAAGCAATTAAAACAGATTCCAGTAAAATACTGCATTGTTAGGCAACGAAAAAAAAGCAATCTGGTACATTAAAGTAATGTAGGGTTCTGAAAGAGGTTGGGGCTCCACCGTAGGAGGGTAATCCTCCGTCCGGCAGAGATGTCCCGTCAGCCAAAAGAAAGTTAAAAGGACCTAAATGTTGTTGTATAGCCCAGCAGTATGTCTCTAATGATGTTGGGAAGTGCGTACTGTTTCCGTAGATGTTGGTATTGCGGATGTGTTCCACCGATGCAGTGGTTCCGCAAACGTAGCAGATTCTGTGGAACTGCGTCCCTCCAAAACTATGTGAGATCCTTGTATGACCAGTCCTAAGACGAGAAACCACCTTCTGGTCCCGCAGTTTCGACATATCCGTCCACTTGCTCGTCGTTCCTTTGATTCTTCGGATGAAGAGGGATTGGGATTGGCACCACTCTGCTTTCCAGGCTACCCACATGTTGCTGACTATCCATCGCTTTATGTCCTGTAGTGGCACTTCGTCGGTGTAACGGAAGCCAGCTGATCCAGACCCAGGCAGGCTTCGCTATTTCCTGGGATACCGCAGTGCTCAGGCATCCAGGTGAACACCGTGTTCGGGCCTGAGTCGGGGTCTCAGATGTAAGGGCTTGTATCACACTGTACGAATCGGATAGCACCAGTATGGGCCGGTCCGAGGGTGTTGTAATGGCAACAAAGATGACCGCAGCTTCGGCGGAGAAAACCGAGCATTGTGGCGGTAGGCTGCTACTCATCGTTGCAATTTCAGCTACTCCAATTCCGACCCCGGCTCGGGAAAACGATCCGTCCATGTATATGTGGGCATGGACTGGGTAGTCCGAACCTAGCAGTTCGACTACTGTTCTCTTCAGCGCTGCAGAGTTATCTGCAGCCTTGAACCTGATGTTTATCTGACTCTCGATTTTTGGTGGAGGTATGCGCCACTTTTGTCTCCGTACCAGTGGACCTAGGCCACTGGAGGGAGCTCCGCATTGGCAGTTATGCGGAGGAGTCTGTTCCCCTCATCGAGGAGAAAGATCCTGTCATTTCCGGACGTCATTGCTGTAAAGGCAGCGGCTTTCGTTGCGATTGTTGCGGTTATACAATGGCGGAAGGGCAGAATACCCGCTTCGATGCATGTGACGGAAGATGACCGGAGACAATCCGAACGTATGTGTTGAAAGTTGGTGCTAGTATTTGCACGAGATTTTCGGTGGCGATACACGTCATCTCAAGACCGTACAGTAGGCGATTATCGATGACGCATACGTACAACCCGGAAACGAGTGTCGCGATTGTTAGACCGGTGGGGGCTAGAGATGGTGCGTATCAAGTTGATCCTGCTGCGGCAGTCGTTCTTGATCGCCTTAAAGTGTTGCTCGACGTTGAGGGACCGGTCAACAAGTACCCCCAGAACACGGACCGTCTTCTTCAGTGGTATGGGCTGGCTTTGAACTGTGATAGGTGGCCCGCTGACACGGAGCTGGGATGGACACACGTGGCACCTGACGCTTTTGGTGGCCAAAAGCTGGAAACCTACCGCGCTGGCCCACCTGGCTACAGCGGGGACTGCTGCCTGGACCTTGATCCTGTTACGTGCTGCTGTTGGGCCGGTAGTTAACATTTTTCGGCAGTTTTTCGAAAACTCCGTTCATGGCCAAAAGGATAACACACGGCGATAACTGAACCTTGTGGGACGCCCACCTCTTCTCTGAAAAGCTGGGACCTCGTGTTGCCAACTGAGACTCTCAAAGAACGATCGGCCAGAAAATTTTTGATGAAGTGGACCATGGGTCCACACAGGCCCCAGTTGACAAGCTGCTCTAAGATGAGGGGCGTCCAGCCCTTCGATATGTCCAGCGAGACGATCTCGGTGTGGAGACCGCTATCGTTGGCACTCTTGAGGACCTCCCCTAATGTGGCGAAATAAGTTGACGTTCCGTACCCTTGACGGAAGGCGTGCTGTCGATGGTCTAGCAGGTTTTCGGCTTCAAGGAAATGCTTTAGCCTCCTGTTGACCATTCGCTCCAGCACCTTGGCCATACAGCATGTCAAGGCTATTGGACGGAACTTGCTAACTTCACGGGTTGTTTCATTGGCTTTTGGGATGGGAGTGGCTAAGCTCTCCTTCCACGACGCTGGATACGAGTTGGTGAGCCAGAGCTTGCTGCAAAAGGTCCAGCATCCGTAGCTGGCCTGGCGTTGGTAACCTCTTGAGTAGAGGGTACCCGATTGCGTCGGGACCCGCCGAATTTCCGTTGCTGCAGCGGAGGGCATGCTGCAATTCCTGCCAGGAGAATGCCTCGTTAATATCCGAGTTCCTAGCGTCAGAAGAAACAGTGAAACTTGCGGTGGATGACGTCGAAGGCTTAGCTTTCCGCTTGAATTCGTCTTCGTACTTCTCGATGGCTGCGAGATCGGCAAAGTACGAACCGAGTTCGTCCGCTACAACAATTGCAGGGTCAGAAACCACTTCACCGTTAATCTATACGTGGAGCGGTGTCATGCACCGTTTCCCACTGAGGGTGTTGACTTGCCTCCATAAGTTGGCCGAAGACTGTGACGAATTCATTCCTTCCAGAAAGTTCATCCAGCTGGTTCGTTTGGCGACACGTATTTCTTGCCGGCATTGATTGTGTGACTCACGGTAGTGACGGAGAGCGTCCGCGGTCGGGATGCCCGATAAGAAGGCGCTTTACGCTGGGCTTTAACGGCTTTCCTCGTATCTTCACTCCACCAGCGTAGCGCTTTTCGCCCCGGAACGCGGCTGATATTTGGGATGGTTGCTGTTGCCGCATTGTATACCACTTCTGAAAAGTCTTCACTGCTGTTTGGATTGCGCTGTAGTAACAAGGACGGAAAGGCTTCACCATAGCTATCCCAGTCCATGTGTTCAACGCGCCATCGTGTTGCCATCGGGAAGATGGCGGTCGAAAGTTGAACTTTGATGGGGTAGTGGTCACTGCCATAGAGGTCCGTGTTCGCGCTCCACTGAGTTTTGCCGGCAGAGACGTCGATGGCAGAAGTGTGCCGCCCGTTAAATTGATTGATTTATCTTTATTAGGGAGGCTTTCAGCCTGGGGCTGGTTCGCCTCCAAGCCCGCCCGTTAAAGTACGTCGGCACATCGTCATTCAGAATCACCATGGGGCTTATTACGAATGTCACTTCACGGTGAAAACTTGTCACTTCTCATCACGGTGAAGTAATTCCCATTTATCAGTTCCACCATCATTTCTAAGTGGTTGATTTTTGAGTCATATTCGTCACGATTTGAAAGCTGCAATGCATCCTCATTTGTTCTTGAAGACAGTAAATCGAACCATCGAGCTTAGTCTTATATGAACACCACCGTCGACTTCAGTTTGGTGTGAATAGCTTCATCGGAAAGGCCATTAAACGCTGCTGCTACGGAATGATTGCAATATTTAGTCGAATTGCAGACTTTCATCTTGTCGACCATCGATGTTTTCTAATATTCGAAATCCACGTCCGCATCCGTAAGCTTCTACGCCAATTTATGATTTTGGTTGCCAATTCAGCGGGATGCTTGAATTGATTTCAATTCATGGGATTCACATGCTTCATAGTGTTCAACTCATGTTCATCCTACCAACCTGAAAGCATCTTCATAACTTGAGTATCTCAGATTGCCAAATTAGTTCACGATTGACATTTGTTTCATATTACATCGATTGTATTTCATTAGCCTTCCGCAGGACAAAACATTTAGTAGCGAGCTCTAGTTTTGCAACCAGAAAGACAACGTACAGCGAACCACTATATCTTAAGCAACGTTCCCTTTCGAATTCCACCATCAATCCCCGGAGGCCACTCGAAACCCCATCAATTGTTGGCAGAAGCCGGAACCCTTATGGTAAAACGCTTCCCACCCCCCCAATTCCTGTGTGCTATTCCGTCGACTAAACTCTAAAAGCCATTTCCATTAGATGGCATACATAGGAAAGCACGACGAAGAATAACCTTCTCCACCATCGAACCAAACCGACCGACTCGGGCGGATTTCTTATTATTTGCTACGAATCAATATTGGGATGATTGATTGAGAAATTGTAATTCGCAATCAAATTTGTACATGGCTGATTCTCCCTCGCATCACGGTCTTGGTCTCGGTCTCTCTCTCTTTCTCTGTCGCATACTCACAAGACATCGAGTTCCTTTCATTTTCCTCGAATTTGGTGGCTGCCTTTTGTGTGTCGCCAGCAATCGTAAGGAACATGATAGAAGAACACATTTGCATAAGTACACACACGTACCCAGCGAAACCCTTCGCCGTTGTTCGGTGTTCGTTGAGCACTTACATAAGAACACGAGCTGGGGGTGCGGAGGGAGGGTCTATGGCAGAATTTCCAAAGCTCTGACGAGCACAAGAAAGTGTTTTCCATTTCCTTTCACCCACTCGACATTTTCGATCAACCCCTTTCGCGTCCTCACCTCCGTCTCCCGATGGCCGATCCGCGCCGCACATTTCGTGCCGTTTCGTTTCGTTTCCGTGCAACTCTGACAATGTGATATATTTTCGTCATTCCCAGGGTGTTTTATGGATGTTTTATGTTGCGCTGCGAAATGAAATATTATACTTTATTGCTGAATGCGCGCTTGGGATCCTCCGGGCTTCGTTGTGATCTTTCTAGCGATGTTTTGCTGATGTTTTCTCCTGTTCGAGGTTGGATTTTCCTTGGGAAACGGTGGGCGCCAGGCCAGCGCCGTGCTCCATCAACCGATATTGATGGCAATAAAAGTACCCTCGGTGTGCTGCTGCAGTTTGCAGCTATCAAAGTGGCAGAAGTGGTTCTAAGATGTGTGTGCGGAATACAACGGCGTGTGCAGATTTCGATATAATACCTAGACTCTAGCAAATCTTCTAGCTTTGCAATGAGCTGGGTGCGATGATACATGCGAGGAAGGTTAAGCTTTGTGAATCTCGTTCACCGGTTTGCTTACATGCTAAATAGTTTGCCTTTTTTGATTCTGTAACATATTTTAGGTTCCAAGAATCACTGCTTTCTTAATACTGTTTAGTCCTTTAAGGATGTATGATGGGGAACGGGGAACAATTCCGGTCGCTGAAATTACCTGCACACACAACTTGACCAACCCAGTCGGCGCCGCCGGGATGTTCTGAGGCATAACATCTCTGATCACGCCTTCCTTCGGATGGGAAGTAAAGCCGTTGGTCCCCGGTTCATGAGTTGATGGGTCGATAGGTAGGGTCCAGGTGTGGGAGCTGCCTTCCTGGCACGTCGGTAGCATTGGTGCTCAGCACGGAAAACAAGATCGACGGAAAAAACAAACCAAAAGGAAAAAAAGGACAACTTGACCAAGAATGTTGACTGAACGGGAGTGGGATATTTTGCCGAATGGGTAATTTCTCCGAAGGCCAACAAACAAATCATTTTCTACGGTTTTGAACTTTTCTCAAAGCTCAGTAAATTTTGAAATCAGTCTAGAAAAAAGATTAAGAAGGTTCGATTTTTTCAACCTGGCAAGCTATTCAAATGTAATGCTTCCTTCTTTTGAACATAAGCAGTTCTTTCGAGTAGTTCTGATTTTGGAAATTTTTAAATAATCAATGTTTTACATTTGTAGAAATGTTTCCTACTTTCTAAAAATGACGAGTTCTTTCAAGTTGTGCTGATTTCAAAAAATTTCAAACACTCAATACAGTATTGTAAGCGGTCACCGTAGTCGACACATTTTCTGTGACAATCGACTGTCGACAATCGACTTCCGACATTTGCAAAACAAGCTATCAAATTACAGTATCAAACTAAAATGTCATATGACAGGCGAAGAGCGTCGCGAATGTATGTATTTTATTTTTTATCATAATAAGAGCTGCTGATGTTGGTCTTGCGTGAATTCTGAAAATAGCAAGCAATGATATTCTAGTAATAACATTTCTTATAAGAAATAGTTTAATTTACACCAAATTGAGGAATTGGAACGAAATCACACATGTCATGATAGTTATTTGATAATTTTCGTTTTGCTCGAATGTTGTTCTACCGTCCCTAGTAGCACGCTTGTCACATATCAATTGTAAAAACTTATATACGACTTATTTCAGTCATAAACAAGTTGCTGTAACTTATTGTGATGAAAGTGTGCTACTCGGGGTTAGTGTTGTGTAAGAGAGACGACGGTAGAGCATGAGAGTACGAATACAAACAAACTATCGTGCACGAAAACGAAGAGAGTGTAGTAGAAAACGTCAACAGTTTCAACCCCTGATTCAATATTTTTGATTTATAGAAATGCTTCCTTCTGTTCAAGATTAAAGAGCAGTTCTTTCGAGTTGTAAAATTTGGCAAAATGACCCATTTGGCGAAATGTTCTTCGGTGAAACGTCCTTTGGTGAAACGTCCTTCGGTGAAATGACACAGCCCGACTGCAAATTGCGGTCCTACGGTACAGTGATATTGATGAGTTTTACCCGTTTCATCCTATTATCGTAGATCACAAATGTAGGACGAATGGTACGAATGAAGACATCCGTTATGCTCTACGGTGGTCTTCTACTTCTTCATGCAATATGCACTTCGTCACAATAACCCGATCCTGGAAGACTAACATAAAAACGTCAGTCTTTGTGGTGGTGCCACTAAGTGTAACAGGAAAGAAAAAAAAAGAGTTAGACTATATATTTGAGACAGCTAGAGTAAACGGATACCCAATAAAAATCATCCAGACCATAGAGAGAAAAAAGCACAAAAACAATCAAATCAAAAGATCATTGAATACATTAACACCAATAACAGAAAGCATACGACAAATAGATTACGACTATAACTCAACCAGACCATTACAAACTAAGTTGAGAAAATTTGGCATTAACATTGTTTTCACCAGCAGCAACAACCAACTAAAGACGAGATTAGGAAACACTAAAGATCCAGTTGTCGATTGAATAAAAGCAGGAGTTTACAAAATGTCCTGTTCCCAGTGTGGCAAAATATACATAGAACAGACAAAAAGAACTTTACACACAAGATTTAAAGAACTGCAGAAGTGACAAAAACTAATAAGGACACGGAAAATGGTATTCATTTCCATTTCAAACCCAAAGTGGCTGAACATGTATTTTCTTATAAATATGTGTGTGACAAATGAGGACATAACAATTGTACGACATAGGGGAAATGGATGTTATGTCGGCTCAAATGCCCCTAATTTGGGCCCACATATAAATTTAGCAATCGAATAAATTTTCAATAGCGACCAAAAATATCCATTTGTACCGTCCCAATGACGCATTCATCTAGATAAAATTGATAAATAGAAATTTTTTAGCGATGAGCCCAATCTTAGATCCATAGGCCAACATTAGAGCCATTTCCCCTATTACAAACTCTTGGAAGCTTGACGTAGCTGAGAGTTTAGAAATTTTCAAACAAAGACTAGCAAAATTACTAAATTAGGATCAAGGAAATCGATATTCCTGGCTTTTCAGATTATTACCTGCGCCAAGGAAACAACCAGCCAGAACGAAAAATTACGTACCTCAATAAACGAAACACGTAGACACTGAAAAAGATTGCAAGTAGTAAACGAAAAGCGTATCTGTTATAACTAAAAAAAGTGACAGTGCAAGTGAAAGTGATAGGGGAAATGGCTCTAATGTTGGCCTATGGATCTAAGATTGGGTCCATCGCTAAAAATCTGCTTTTAACAATTTTATCTAGATGAACGCGTCATTGGGACGGTACTAATGGAAATTTGGTGGCTGTGAAACACAGATTTTTGGTGGCTATTCAAAATTTAGTCGATTGCTGAATTTCTGTATGGGCCCAAATTATGGACATTTAGACCGACATTACATCCACTTCCCCTGCTATTGAATTTATTGTACTATTTTTTAGTGGATTACGTTGTACGCAAAGCTCTTACAATATCTAGGCACAAAAAGGGGTTTCTTTATTTCCTTCGCACCATCATGGGGGTACTTAATGTTACTTTTCCTGGTAAAAACGTCCCTCAGGATTGCACTTGCGTATCAACGTTACGTTACCAATTTCTTGACCATCCCACACTTCCTAGATCTTGCTCCACTTCGTCTAACCACCTTGCTCGCTGTGCTCCTCTGCGTGTTGTACCCAATGAGGTACAGAGAGAGGTGAAGCAGATCGTGAAATATGGTTGTATTAGTAATCCAAAAAATCAACCTAAACGCAAGTAGTGACGTCACTAATTGCATGTATCATACAGGGGTTTTACTCACACAACTTAACCGACTGCTCCACCTCGGTAATCCAGCTCATTGTGTTGTACCGGCCGGATTCGAGGAAAACACCATTTTTGCGGGATTGTTGTCCGGCATTCTTACAACGTGTCCCGCCCATCGTACCCGTGCAGCTTTCGCGACCAACTCATCCGGGACCATTTTAATAAGTTCCGCTGTACCGACGAAGCCATTCCTCCTGCTGCGTTGGTCCTCTGCTGTAGCCATCCCGGACGATCCGACTTAAAACACGCGGGAAAACCCTATTATCTCCGTGAAATCACAAACACGATAATCACTCAGAAAGTCGTTGAGAACTCACCCATACCAAAAAGACCTCTACGAAAGAGAATTTATCCACATCGGCATTCTCGTCACTTGCCACTAGACGTCGCCCCGATCTGGAAGTAGACTGCTCTCCCTAAGATTCAAACTCTCAACAATAGGACGGGACCCGTTTTAAGCAAACATTTATTTTTACGAACTATTCAGACGGAATAACGGGTGCTTCAACATTTCTTAACCTACATAGATTTATTTACATGTTATCTTTATCGATTTCTATTTACTTGTGTGTGTTTGTGCCTCTCTCCTATGTGTGTGCGATTTCTCTCTCCCTAACCAAAGTGCTCATATGCTCCTATCTGTTCATTTGCGTGACGTCACCTTATCGGCCACTCAGCTCTAAACGAGTCTGCGCTCCTGGTGACAATGGAGTGGTGACGGAAATCTTACGCCACATCATGAGTTCCGGAAAAACGTGTCACGGAAACTCGGCGCTATTCGCTCCTCAGTCAGACTGGCAAAAAATCACTCCGTGGCGCCCTCGCCGGACGCCACACTCCAAGGTAAAAAAAAAGCTTGACTCACCAGATGATCGTTGGCTTACGTGATGGTCACAGTCGATGACCTATCGGCGGGTTCAACGCACTCGTTAGTGATCGTCGATGGTGATCTGATGAATGGAGCTCGAGCAATGGCGTTTCACACGCCGGTGCGATGGCGGTTATTCTGCCGTGCCGGTAGGTTGACGAAACGACGGGTGGACCGTGTCCACGTGGAGATCCCCTAAGTCTTCTCGGACAGATTTTTTAACGGGTCCGTCCGCTTCCAGCCGGTTGACGATTGGTTAAAATTCCGTCCGTCGGAGAGAAGTTGCTGCGCTCGGGTTTGGTGAATTACTCTGCGAACGATTTAAAGATGGCTTCACCAGAACAGCACAAGCTCGGGCACGGAAATGGACAGCACATATTGAGCACATCTAGTCACCTGCAATTTTATAGTCTGCCTCCTGATCGCACACAAATTCTTCACACACACACTCTAGCTTCTACTAGCTATGGAAACGAACAAAAATATTTAATTAATTCAAACACTTGACATCACTTTAAATTACATACTTTAATTTCAAAACAACAACCACGAACAAACGCGCACATTTCAAGTCACGGACGAAATGATCGAGATCGTGAAAAAAAAGTGAAGCTCGGACAAACCGGAAGTCCATCATTTCCTGAAACCATTCGTGTCTTATCGTGATTCTAAAGACACGAAAAATAACTTGACTCGTTTAACCGTGCGGCTGTCCCTTTCTTACCTTTTCCATAAATTAAATGGACCCCTCTTGGGAAAGATTTCAGCAAAGCTGCTTGTGTCTTTTGCCTAAACTAAGGAATTTAATTCAAACAATGTAAACCTATTAAGTTATAAACAAAATTTACACAACATTCCTGATCGTAGTGCTGCTTCTACCTTTCAGCCCAATGGCACCTTTAGCAGTGCCGTTAATGGCTGCTTTCACGTTGTTCTAGCAGTCTTCAAGCAGCGGCTTCGGTGAGCTCTCCTTCATCCGGCAACGCTGCGTCGCGGTATTTCGCGTAATCAGTTGCGACTTCGGGCAGCCTCAGTCGCTCCAGATTGTACCATGGCGAGCGTCGGTACCGAATGTTGTTGGTAACGGAAAGTTTTTGGCGCACCTTAACCATTAGAAGGTAGTGGTCCGAATCGATGATTGTGTTGATTGATAATGTCCGAGAAGCGCCTTCCGTCTATCAAAATGTGGTCGATTTGCGAATCTGTCTGCTACAGTGATCTCCAGGTGTACCGATATAGGAGGCTGTGCTGGAAGTAGGTACTACGTATGGCCATGTTCTTAGAGGTGGCGAAATCGATGAGCCTGAGGCCGTTGACGTTCGTTAGCTGGTGAGCTCTGAGCTTTCCTTTAACCGGTCTGAATTCCTCCTTCTGGCCGACCACAGTGGGACGAAATCAAAAATAGTGGGACATGGCTATTTGCGATGAAATTATTGAGGGTAGCTTTTTGATGTCTTTTAGAATGTTTTTCAATGTTTAAGTTGTTTAATTAAGTAGTTAAAATTTTTGATTACGGGGGGTATACAATAAGATAAAAAAATAACTTTTTATGTCTTGCTGAAATTGATGATCATCTATGGAAACATTGTAGATCAAGTCATTTTGAGAAACTTTGTCCAAGACGCCAATTTTCTATCTCTCAAGAGGGCGAAGTAATAGGGTGAAAATGGAGTGCAAACGCTAGTACCCCCTTAAAACCTTTTTTACCATAACATTTTACTTTGAATTTTTAAATATGTTCAATGCTCAACAAAGCTGTAAGTGCTTATTTTTAATAAGAGAAGCAAATCCTATCTCTTCATGTAAAGGATTTACATCCGTATTTATAATTTTTCTACACTAACTTTTAAGGGGTGTATCTTGCAGGTTAACAGGTATAAGCAGCTAAACTCAAAGCAATTTCGTTTAGAAACTTATACCCTACTGTTACATATACAATTCATAGGAGGATCCATGAATTTTCTAATAAAGTACTTCAATGTTTTGTTACGTTTTGTTGTTTTCATGATCATTTTTCCAAGTATGTAAGTTAAGATCGAACCCTCCTGGATCCCCAACACTACACTTACCAACATCAATCGCTTCTTCAACACATCATCATTACCTTCATCGCCATCGACGATCATAGCAACAACAACAACAACAACGCCGATGACGACGACGGCACATCAGTTAGCCCGGCAGCCGGAACGTTCAACCCCAAGCCACCAAATCTCGAACATCAGCAGTTTACTACCCAGCAACACCAAGTAGCACGGATGCACACAAGGTTATTCTCACGTCAGCAGACTCTCACCCGGTAACCATCGATGTCACCGACCAGGACCACGCGACGGAAGCAACCTCAGCAGTTTGTTGCCTTTGCATCAGCAACTGGGCGACCGCATTCCTATAAGTTCTTACTCAGCAGATAGATAGGGCTTTCGATAGGTTTCGCCTTATAATAATTTGGAATAAAAATCAGTTAGTTTTTATCCTCGAGTGGTGTAACATTGTTTTGTTTTTTTTTTTTTAACTTGGACCGGATGACAAAACCCCTTACTTGTACATTAGAGTTGGTTGTAGCTTCGACATAGTTGTTTGGTATAGTATTTTCAATCTAAGTCCAAGTTTTGATGAAATTTGAGCAATATCAGGATTGTTGATAAGCAAATGAATAGGATCGTTCCGTTTCCCATACAAAATTTAAAATTCTCCTACAAATCGAGATTATAACCAAATTGGTTCAAATTTCGCCCAGCTTTTGGGGACCAGAAAAAAACATTGAAAGAGCAGTGGGAACCCAGGTACTTTATTAGAAAATGAGGTACTTTATTAGAAAATTCATTAGGCATCCCCTTGGATCCCCCTATGAATTGTATATGTAACAGTAGAGTATAAAATGCCGAACAAAATAAAGTTGAGATTACCTGCTAATACCTGCTAACCTGCAAGATACACCCCTTTACAGATAGCGTTAAAACATTATAAAAAATGACTTCAATTTTAAAACAAAGAGATATCGATTTGTTTTTGGCATGAAAAATGTGCAGCACTTACAACTTTGTAGAACATAAAAAAAAAATGCTGACTAAAAAGTTATGGTAAAAAACGGGTACTACCGTTTGTACTCCATTTTCACTCTATACCTTCGTGCACTTGAGAGATGGAAAATCGACATCTCACACAAAGTTTCATAAAATGACCTCATCTACAATGTTTCTATAGATGATCATCAATTTTAACAAGACATAAAAAAGTAATTTTTATCTTAGTGTATACCGCCCTTAATCAAAAAATTTAACCACTGCAATAAAAGTATAAAGAATTTAAAAATTGAAGAAACATTCTAGAAGATATCAAAATGCTACACTCAATAGTTTCGTCGCAAATGGCCATATCTCCCTTTTTTGATTTCGTCCCACTGTGCGACCTAAGCGTTAAGATCTCCGATAACGATTTTGACGACATGGCTTGGGCAGCTGTCGTATTCCCGCTCCACTTGCGCGTAAAAAGCACCTTTCATCGTCACTTGCTAAGTGAGGGCTGTGCACGTTGGTTATGCTGACACACTTAGAAAAAATCATATAAATTTAGGTACTCTGAGACTGACATATACGAGCGTCAATTTTGACATAAAATTGAGTCATAACAGATGCGCAATTCAACTCAATCAAACGTAGTTTTGGTCGAGTAACTAAGTTTTTAGTCTCGGAGCACTTAATTTTACATGAAATAATTGTTTATGTCTGATCCTTTATGTCAAAAATGGATTCCGTCACGTGTAAAATGAGTTATTTCTAAGTGTGTATGTACCGACGATCCCTTCCAGCAAACCTCCTGCAGCGCTACAATGTCAAACTTGCGGATCCTCAATAAATCGGAAAGAATGCGGGTACTTCCCAAGAAATAGAGAGACTTGCAGTTCCATGTTCCGAGTTTCCAATCGTTAGTTCGTTTTCGTTGCCTGGGTCTATGCCGATTGTTCCAGTCCGTATTTGCATTGCTTGTTTCCTGTACTTAAGTTTTTTTTTAAAGGCTGGCTTGTAAGGCCCGCACCAACTCCTATTTTCTCGCCGGAGGACCATCGTGCACAGTGCTGTTTAGAGTCCGTTTTGAGCCGCACCTCCATGGTGAACAGACGCTCGAAGACTGCACCCTCCGGAGAGAGGAGTCACACCCTTCCCTGTCAGCATACGACCAAGGTCCCACCGAGGTTGGTTATCCGATTTTTTCTATGGTTACTCGTACCCCAGCCGGCACCGCGGAGAGGTAGGGATAGGAGTATCCGTAAAAGAGGCTAAGTGACCACGCCCACAGAGGTGTTGGGGTCTATTTTATACCTGCAGATACGCGAAGCATCGATGGTACGCATTGTCCAGCCGTTTACCAGCCCCAGCCGTGGAGGTGTTTAATGATTTGTAGTGGAAAACCATTAACTTTGCAGTTTTTTGCCTCATTGCTGAAACAAACATTTGCCACACCGGTGGGGAACACTGTTCAACACTCTTCCTAAAAAGTCGATCAAAGATGTTGTTAATGATCTTTTTTCAAAAGTACAGGTAAACATTGTACATGACAAAATATTGAATCCTATTCGTAAAACAAAAATATGACATTTAGAAAACTCAGTTCAGGAGATAATAGAGTGAGCAGATGGGATAATTTGGAAAGACGAGCTTACCCACCATATCGAAACCATCGAAGAGGCCTTATCCTTCCCGAGCAGGAACCGATAGCTAATCGATAACAAATGAATATCTTAATGTGGTATGATACCTTATTTTGGTATGCTCGTGGTATAAAACCTTGTTTAATATTATTCAGTTTTTGATTTCGAAAAAATATCTAATGAATACCAAAATAACCAAATGTGATGTTTCAGTTTTTAGACAATAACACCTAAAGGAGTTATTGAATTGGTATTAGAAGACCTTCAAAATAACAAATTTTGGTATTCTTGCATCTAAAAAAGCGTTTGTTATTGTGATAACTAAATTATTTATTACTTCGTTATTCGAAGAACATTTTTCATGCATTATTTTTGGTACTTTACCTCTTATGTCAGCCTCACTAATACCATATTTAAGTTTTTTTTTTTTTTTTCAGTATATTTATTTATTTGTCTGCATCAACAGGCTGTGTAAAGCCCCAATGATGATTTAAGTAACTTATACAGGTAAATCAAAAAATAAAAACTAAGAATAAAATACATAAATAAAACACACAATCATTCACGGTTAACTGTGCCAGAAAAGAACGATGAGAAGTATCTTCGTAGCAGCTGTCGAGGCATATGGAAATCGAAGATGCCCGAGACTCGATTGAACACTCGTTGCAGCCCACCTATTGCACCGTTCATGCCATAGTTTGTGCGCTGAAGTGGCAATCTCAGCATAACGTTGTTACGTAGCGCACGGGGTTGGACGTTAATGTTGACTTGCCCCAAGATTGCACTGCAATCAATTCTACCTTGTAAAGTGTCCGCAATTAACAGGGCCCTAGAGGTGTCTCTTCTAGTCCGGAGAGGCTCCAGATCAATCAGCTGGCAACGACTTTCATAGCTGGGCAGATGAAATGGGTCTCTCCAAGGCAGCTTCCGCAGAGCGAATCGAAGAAAATGGCGTTGAACGGACTCAACTCTCTCAGCACCATTGTTGTAGTTTGGACTCCAGACCGTAGAACAACATTCCAGAATGGATCGCACCAAGGAACAGTACAGTGACTTCAAACAGTAGATATCGGAGAAATTCTTTGCTATCCTGAAGATAAATCCCAATGTCCTAGACGCCTTGTCGACAACGTACGAGATGTGCTGCTTGTACGTAAGTTGAGAATCTAGAATAACACCCAGATCTTTCACATGGTTCACACGGTCGATTACAGTGCCGATAAGTTTGTATTCAAATGTGATTGGTTCTTTCTTCCGAGTAAAAGTGATCACTGAACACTTAGTGGGGTTAACCACCATTCGGCTCAAATTACACCAGCTGGCAAAGGCTTCGAACTGACGTTGAAGGAAGTGACAGTCATCAATCGAGTGGATTCGTAGGTAGATTTTAAGATCGTCTGCATACGATAGTCGTGGGCCTTCGATGACCAAGTTCACGTCATTGAAGTAGAGTAAGAAAATCAAAGGTCCGAGGTGACTTCCTTGAGGTATTCCTGACGTAGCTAGATAGATATTGGACCGGTTGTCACCAATGGCAACCATCAGTTGCCGATCAGTGAGATATGAACGAAACCATCGCAAGAGGTTGCCGCTGACCCCAAGTCTATGCAACTTGGCAATCGCGATGGCATGGTTTAGCTTATCGAAGGCAGCTGACAAGTCGGTGTATATGACGTCTGTTTGAGTCCTCTCTGCTATGCTTTCCGTAAGATACGATGTCAAACACAGCAGATTTGTGGAAATAGAACGACCGGAAGTGAAGCCGTGTTGATCACCACTTAGATACTGCTTACAATGAGAGAGTAGAGGCTCCATGATGACTAACTCGAATAACTTCGAAACTGCGCTCAACGACGTAATTCCACGATAATTGTCCACATCCCGTTTGCTGCCCTTTTTGTGGATAGGAAACATATGTGCGAATTTCCAACAAGATGGAAATGTACCACTCGAGATGGACAATCGAAATAGGTGAAGCATGGGCATCAGCAAGCTGGCGATATGCTTTTTCAGGAATACGGATGGAACGCCATCGGGTCCTGGATTGAAGGACGACTTGAGTTGTGATGCGGCAGTGGAAATCATCTCGACGTTGACATCCATCGCACCCAGTGTTTGACCGTACAGTGGAACATTACTAGCTGCTAGGGTAACGTGTTCGTCAGTTAATCTCTCATTCGTGAAAACACTGGCGAACTTCTCAGAAAACAAGCGACAGATCTGCTGAGGAGTGGAAGCAACTGCTCCATTCAACACCATTGAAGAAGGTAGGCCGGATTCCTTGCGCTGCTCATTTACGTAATTCCAGAATGACTTTGGGTGCGACTTGAGTTTCCTCTGAATCCCTCGTTGATATCGCGAATAGCATCGACGGCTAACTCGCTTGAACTCATAATTGAGCCTAACGTAGTGACGTTTCAGCGAAAGCGTACGATACTTAGTGAATTTTCTTAATGTGGCTCTCTTGGTCGACTTCAAACTACGCAGTTCACTCGTCTGCCAGGGAGGATGAGAAATTTTACGGTGAACTCTTTTCGGAACGTGCCTGTCAATGACATAAGCCAAGACATGTGAAAATGTTTGCGCAGCGGTTTCAACATTATCAGGATCGAGGATGCTCTCCCAATTTATACTAGATAGCACGTTGACGATACTACGGTGATCGGCTTTCCGGAAATCGTATGACACGGTCGTGGAAATGTCGTCAAAGACCCGATCGTGATTGTCAGCAACAGTGACAACCAAGGGAGGGTGATGATGTACTTGCTTTACTAGTGGAGAAGGTGCCGTGGAGATGAAAGGAGCGGTGTCCTGAACGCTAACGAAGCAGAGGTCCAGGCTACGGTTGTTTTCGTTGACTACGTGGTTTATTTGAGATAGTGTTGCTGTACTATAGCAGTCGAGAAGGCTAACTGATCCTGTATGAAATACAGAGTGTACAGGGTCTGGATAGAGAAAGCCGCTGTAAGATGGTTTCCAGGAAACACCGGGTAGATTGAAGTCACCCAGAACGATTATCTCATCAGTTGGTGTCGCACTCTCCATTATGGTGAAAACGGACCGGCAATGGGTATCGATAAGTTCGTTGTCACGAACCCGGTCAGGCGCAATATACACCGCACATAGGTACAGTGTGCGATCGCTCAGTTCTACGGCCACCCAAACTTGTTCCACACAGTTCCACAAGACGTTTTCAAAGGCTCTCGCCTTTAACCCGGAACGAACTGCCACGAGAACACCACCTCCAGTAGATTTCCGACTGTTTTTCGGATTTCTGTCACAGCGGAAAACCTCGTATTCGGATCCGAACACCTGGATGGAAAGCGTTCGAGAATGGAGCCAAGTCTCGACAAAAACGATGACATCGTAGCACCGGTCCGATACAGCTAGGTGGTAGTCAAGAACACCAGAATTCATTCCGCCTACGTTTTGGTAGTAGAAAATGACGTCGTGTTTACTACGGTCGGTGGTCGCACGAGGTAAGGCGTTTTCCCTGGAAGTCATGGAAATATCAGGTGGCGAATGGACATGAACAATGTCAAGTGGATACTCGCCGTAGTGAGTAGGTTGGAAGACCCCCTCTCCCCATTCAACCACAGGCCCGGAACGACTATGAAGATCGGAGGCGGCAGATGGCAGGACTGGGTCAGAGGGATTGGGGGCTTCCACAATGCTTTCTACAGCGCGTCCCAGGTTCCAATTAACAGGAGTAGAAGCATTTCCTCGATCGGTGACATCCAGAGTGCTGAAATTCAACTCGGCATCAGGCAGCGAATGTTCAGAATAATATTTGTACTTGCCTGACATAGCAAGTTGGAAGACCCCCGATCCACATCTAAGCTCAGGGCCGGGACGACATTGATGTACGCTGGCAGGCATCGGCACGACTGAGTTAGAGGAACCGAGGACTTCCCAAGTGCTTTCTACGGTGCGTCCCGGTTGAAAATACTCATCGTTCGTTCCTGCGATGCGTCTATTTGTCCAAAGTGCAGCAGCAACAGGATTCACTTCATCATGGTCCGGACAGCTAATGATAACCTGAGTGCGGGAAAACTCGTCACGCAACGAAAAGCTTGAATCAAAACAGTACTTGCCTGTGCAAGCATGGTGGAAGACTCCCTTTCCACCACCAACCACAGCACCGAGACGGCTGTGATGAACGGAGGCTGCGATATGCCGGACTGGGTTGGGGCGATTGGGAGCTTCCATCAGGCTTTCTACGGTGCGTCTCGGTTGAATTTCTCGAAGTGTAAGCTGTCACTCCATAGGGGCAGCATTCGTCAATTGGGTGATTTTCAAGCTTCGTGAATTTTCGAACTCACGGAACTGGATACTCTCAGGCCAAGAGTCGCAAGAAAGTGCCAGGACACGCAGTTCTTTCTTGACGCCAATTTTGAACGATACAGCAAGCAGGGTTACTTCCACTCACTTCGCTATAAAAAATGTTTTCCGGAATTATGGAATCATTGGATGCTATTATGGAAGTTTGTACTTGTAAGAAACAAGAAGAGGTTGGAAGGTATGTATTTAACACATCAAACCTGTCAATTTCGCTTTCAGTGCGTCACAATCAGCGAATTTATGACTCGTGAGCGTTCACTCAGAGTGAGCGCTCACGAATCGTAAAATCGCTGATTGTGACGCACTGAAAGCAATAATGACAGGTTTTATGTGTCAAACACCTAGTTTACAACCTTATCTTGTGACTTACAACTACTAAATATCATTATAATATCTAATGATTTCTTAATTCCGAAAAACATTTTTTTATAGCAAGTGAGTGGAAGCAAGCCTGATACGAAGTTCAGCGTTGTTGGATCTCTACCTTTGGGTACCAGTTTGGCCACCATTGGTGTTTCACTAGGGTCCAGTGCCAGACAGTCACGAACGAGTGACGCAATATCTTCGTTCGTGGTACTGGGGTGAAACGCCGATAAATATACCCACTGGGTGGTTTCGTGCCGCTGAGAATCGGTTTATCGTTCGAGTTAATCGAGGTCCGACGACGCTTTGGGGTGTTACGATTAGAGTTGAGACGATCCGATCTAGGCCAAGACAATGTCGATGTCGAAGCGGATGGTAGTTTCGAGTCTACTTTGGCTAGGGCGGCCACTGCCGAATTCAATTTATCAATGTCCGCCTTCATCGAATCGACAGCTTCCGGTATTAAAGAGCTCTGCGCGCTGTCCCGGCTGACGATGTTGCGGAAATGACCGTTAGTGAAAAGCTCGGAACAGTGATCGCACATCCAGAACACGTTTTTCTCGTACAGTCCCAGTTGGTCAAGAAGCTCCAGTTCAACCTTGGCGCAAATGATGTGAAAAGTATCACAAGTTGCTAGTAATGCTATTTTCATACCTGAATTTGGTATTAATAAGTTATTTTTTCCTGCTCGGGTTGGCTCGTATGAACGTCCTCAGCCCCTACGAATTGAATGTTGCTCAACATTTTCTAAAGGAGCAAGGACTTGACATAGCCGCAGCTGAAAGTGTATTAGAAATCGCACAAGCGTGTGCTATAACCACAAGGAACTCAATTGACTATAACTGAGAATTCTAATGTTAGTGAGGGAAATGCATAGCCTCTATGAAATCGAACTAGTAATTTCTGATGGAACCAAAATTCACCTACAATCACCTTCTAAAACGATGTGCGCTCGGAAAACAGAGCGTTATATCTGTTACTCCCCGCAACTGGAACCACCAACAAAATGTATCCAGAAACTCATGAGCGGATCTTTAGCACATTTTTCAATGGAGAATAGCTAATCCCAAGCCCAATTCATTTGGTCCTTTACGTAAATTTCACTGGATCTGGTCAATCAGGAGGAGTTGCAGCTAAGAATTTGGCTCACAAGAAATCGATGATTTTTTGTCGTTGTTCTCAAAAATGATCTGAATTAGTTTAACCATTAATCCAGAACTTATAGCAAGATCCCAAGTAACCAAAGGCTATTTGTAGCTTAAGTAGCTTGGTTGAAGGTGCTCTATAGAATTCTAAGCAGCCTCATTTTTAAGTTGTTATAAAACATGAAAGTTCCGGCACTATAATTGAAGAGCAGCTTCTGGCGAAACTTGAACGGAACGTTAAGAAAATAAGTTAAAAAAGGATTTTGTCCTCTACACCAATTTAAATATTTATATCGCAGCTTATGAAAGTTAGTTCATAAATCTAAAGTTAATTCAAGTCTTTATGAAAGTTATTTTTAAAGGTAGGTATGAACGTGTTTTGATTTATCAGCATAAGTAGTAGTTTTGGAGCTGTTTGAAGATT
Organism: Ochlerotatus camptorhynchus; assembly: GCF_037179485.1. NCBI lineage: Eukaryota > Metazoa > Arthropoda > Insecta > Diptera > Culicidae > Ochlerotatus > Ochlerotatus camptorhynchus. The sequence goes on from NW_027040576.1 coordinate 1,797,355, forward strand.
TACACCTAGTCCTTCTGCGTGAACCGCTACGCCATCTAAGATATTTTAAAGTGAGCTGTTGTCCCGCCTACTGTTGGACTTTTCAACTGACGAACTTGAATACGAAACACAACACCTTGATGAATTGTAAATTGGTATTTACCTGTCCGTAGATCGCATGCTGAATACATGGGTTCGAATCCTGGACATTGTTCTTTAATTATTTTTGTTATGTTTTAATAGAATATTGATCCATTGCATAAATATAAGAAGTTTGATTTATTTGAGCCACTGATCATTTTAATTTTACGTACATTAAATTTTGTAACTAATAAAGATTTACTTCAAGTGGGCTATGGCGAACTTTTTAAGAAACTTTCAAGTTTCTAAGAAGTTTCGCAGGGAACTTTTAAGATACTTTAAAGTTGCTAAGAAGTTCCGCTGGGAACTTGTCCGGAACTTTGTTGTGGCCATGTTTTCCGCCTTGCCTGAAGTTCCTAAGAAGTGCTTCGGGATGCTTTTTTGAACTTCAAGTTGCTAGGAGTACGCATCGGAACTTTATGGAACTTGAAAGTGGGTTTTATTGTTGAATGCGTAACTTTTGGTTGCTTGGGAAGAAAGTTCTGTCGGAACTTTATTTGAACTTTATGGAACTTGAAAGTTCTGTCAGAATTTTATTCGAACTTTATGGATCTTGGAAGTGAGTTTTATCGGTGAATGCGGAACTTTTGGTTACTTGTGATTATAAATTCTTTTAACAAAAAAGGGCTGAAGCACGCCCGATTCAAACCCTCCTCTAAGGGAAAAGCACACTTCTGGTTTCTTGGCCTCCCATATCGGGTGCCAAAACGTATCGAGTTTGATGCTTTTATTTCCACCCATCAGTGCAGAACCGGAGACTAGTGACTGACGGGAGCCATGGCTTTTATTTTATTTGCAATTTTTTTCCCCCCAAAAACCTTTCCCACTACTACCAGCATCAGCAAGGGGGGTCTTATTTTATAGTTGAAACATGACTTGGTGGAATACCTACTCGTTGCTTGGTTCCTTCGGGCTGGGTTGTAAAATAAAACTTATTTTTATTCGAAACAAGTTGTACCTACTCGGTGCTCCGATGATGCTCTCTGCGAGCGAGAGCCAAGAGATGACATTAGAAAGCTAACTGAACCGATCGATGGGATGGATGGGAAGGGAGAGACCATTCCTTTTTCTTTTTTTCCTTTCGGTGGGGACGACAACAAAGAATGGGAAATAAATTCGATCCCAAATGGATTTTGCGATAATGCGATTCCGAGCGAACACAAATTGATGCTCGCGAAAGAGTGACGAGTTGATCTAATCGGGAATGGCAGCAAGGGTTTCTTTTATGGCTTACAATTGGGAAGTGGAATTGTTCGGTGTCTTGAAACGATATGTGATTTTGTAATAAATCGTACAAGATTGTGGGGAATCAATTCTGGCTATTTTATCGTGATTTGACTGGCTGTGAAAATCAAGTTTCATAGGAATTTAGAAAATTTCCGATTCGAAAACAATTCTTGAAAAACAACACCCCCAATGGATTTTTTTTTCATTTGGGGCTTTTTTTGCATCCTGTTACAAATTGGATGGACTTCGTACGAAGCTTTTATTCATTTGCCTTTAAATCTAGCACGTGCTTCTGCCAGTAACTTTCCAAAACCCAAAACCAAAAGGGAGCATCGGTAGCAATTCTTCATTATGTCAAAATATCTAATCTAATATCGCTTTCCGGTTAAATTCAATGGCGCAGTGTCGATGCGAGTACGCTCCGAGAATGGAAACCATGAATAGGAAACAACTGAGTCTGAAGAGCTTCCCATTTCTCGGCACAAATTGAAATCGAGTGACTGATACGAAGAAAATTGCGTCAAATATCAATTTAATGGCTTAACTCGCATCAGTAATCAAATTTAAGCCAATTTCGGTGGGGATCCCTCGTTACATTCTCTAGGTGTGTGTGTGTGTGTGTCGGTTAGGATGTCTTGAACGGGACTTGAAAACACTAAAGTGTAGCGCACCATAAAGGTCTTCTTATGGGGCCATAGCTGCAATGGAGTTTCGCCACAAATCACCTGAACAAAAAAAGAAAAGGACAGGGGCTGACACTCACGCGCGTTATCAGTGATTCCGCAGTCTCGCTCGTTGTGTTCGTTTGTGCCTTTGTTGCAGATAATCGGGATGGGATAAGCGAAAAAGCAATTACAGCTAACAACCCAGAATCCAAATTGTTTACGACTATACTCGGATCGAATACACGCAGCCTGGCCCCTCTCCGTCGTCAGTTGGGTTTTCGGGAGGATTGAATGTTGATAACGTTTCCCATGCCTTCATCAGGTTTTTTTTTTCATGTGGAAATTGCAAGGAACAACACCTTCAGTAATCCGCCCACAACCATCTCCACACCTTCATCAGAGGGCTCCGATCGTTGTCACTGAAATTGCGTGTGATGGCACCTTTTTTTTATGGAATCGTCCTTCCCCTTTTACTTTGCACCAAAGGCAAATTTTTGGTACAATGGATCGAGATGGAAAATAAGCGGTGATGTGGATGGATTCAGCTGGCAGTGTGGTTGTATCTTTCTGCACCCAAGGAGTAGGCGAAATTTAGAAATAAATAATGGTTGTTTTCATGCGTCAATAGATAGCAGAAGGGTTGAGGTCGATGTGTAATACTGTTTTTGGTAAATGTAGGTAGAATCCACCCAGCTCAGTCAAAACTGAACCTACCCTAAAATGGGTAAACATGTATTTACCCAAATCTGGGTAAACGCAACTGCGACAGAAAATGGGTAAAGGTTTTTTTTTTCAGATTTTGACATTTGATAACAGGGTAAAATTTACCCATTTAAATAGAAATTAGATGATATTACCGCTGCAGTAGCTCTATTAAACATAAACTCACCCGACTAGCTCTTCTAGCCTGTTATTGATTGTTGAGGTCATATGGTCGGAAACATATATAACTACGGATTACAGGGTGTCCCATATCAAATTACATCACGGAAAAAAACGCTGTACAAAATTAACCATTGCGTATTTTCTCTTGAAAAATTGCGTGGAAGTAGTTTAGAGTGTATTGTTTGCACTGTATTTTTATCGCTGTCAGTTTTTCGAAAGTTGGAAAAAATGGCGTCACCTGAAAAGCAACATTGCGAATTGATTTTACGCAAGCACCTGGAAAATCCTCAACTCTCTCATCGGGACATCGGAAAACAACTCGGAATCGTACAGTCAACGGTGAGTCGTGTGATTAAACTCGTGTGGCATATATTAGCGCTAGTGTAAGCAGATCTTAACTTGACGTTTAATGAGTCAGCAAGCCGTGTGTGCAGCCTGGTAAACAGAGGTTTCTATGGCAACGCTTCATAAACACACACGGGCAACTCTCCTCTCACTTTCTGACTCTTCACAAGGTAAGTCGCACATTGGTGATCCTGCCAGATTTAACTAAGCCATACGGAATCTTCTATTAGCTCATTTGGTTTTCTATCATAAAGAAGCCACGCTAATATCAATCGGTTTAGAATAACCGTAGTCCTCACGCACCGCAATAAAAAAAAAATAATGGGATCTACTAGATCTGGTTGATTCGTTTATAAACGACACTAAATCTTCGTTATTCGTCTCAAGACGACGTGACTGCGAGAAAAAAAACAACCAAGCCTGCCTTAATCGTTTCAAAACGAAACCATTACAGAAAACACAAAATCTGGTCAAATCGTTTCAAAACGATTCCACCGCAAAAAATAAAATAAATAAACTGCTAAATCTGCCTCAATCATTCAAAACGACGCCATGAAATGAAAAAAAGCCTTAATCGTTTCAAAGCGGCGCTTTTGCAAAAAAAATCAATTGGCCTCAATTGCTTGATCCCTATTACAAAAAAAATAACGCATACTATACATTTTACCAGCCCTATATAATGCATATCAGTACAAATGCACCAACAGGACCGTTTGACACAGGAAATCAACGTCATGGACAGTAGTATTCCGAAAAAAAAAAAACGGAAGGCAACCTCCCAAAGGGTGTCCCAAAGGTCCGTTCACTATCCAACGACGAAATGCTGGTGAACGACCATCTGGTCAACGTTGTGTTCTTCACACCGGTGTCCTCGCAGAAGATTCGCCGTGAAGCTGGCGAAGTTGAAAAGCAGCCGCTTTGCACTGCTTTCGTCCATATAGCAGCTGAGTTAAGCCGAAGCTTCTAATTGTATTCAACGATTTGGGTGAATCCGTGAGCAACTTGCATCCACGGAATAAATGAGAATTTCCTTCCAACTACAGGATCATACAACCGGTAAAAAACAGGTTATCCAACAGGAGGATGTCCCAATGAGTGGGGAGAAGAGCCCACCCTCTTTTCACGAAAAGTTAAAGACAGGGAGTTTCATTTCCACTCTCCCCATCCATTTCGCGTCAATAGGGTGCCATGGTGGATCGTCCTGTCCACAACATTTAATGTTTCATATAATAATGGAATAAAAGTAAAGCAATTATCTCACCCGATACGTTGTAAAGAAATCAATGACATCACGTTAATCTCGAAGATTTCTAAGAGCTCCCATAGATATGCTGCCACTGTATATTCAACAGGTGTTAAAAACAGCACTCTCGCCTTTCGTTCCTCACAGCAGCGTAAATCCCCATCAACCACAAAACACATTCTAGCTGCTTCAACTAGAGGGATCTCAACAGAGAAAACAAGGCCTGCGTCCACTTTTCATCACCAATCACTCGTGACACAACGGCTTCAGTTTGCCAGTACACAGTCTACCAACATTTTGTTATACGGCAACCATCCCACATTGCGACCCAGGAGTCCCAGGATGCAATCGGGTCAATTTTCCTCCGAGCAACTATGAGATTAATTGAAAAATCATCCATTTCGACATTGACATCCAACGAGAGATTCCTAAGCTCCCTACCACCGCTCCCATTGATCTTCATGATGATGATGATGATGATGTCAGAGCAATGGTGCATTCACGGCTGAAAAGAAAAACCGAGTAAAATTCTTTTTTTGTGAAGAGAGAGGGACATTCTATAACTCGATGGTTCCTTCAATATCGAGTTGTGGAGAGTGCACTGTAGTTTTGTTTCCCAAAAACGAGATAATCTGTACTGAATTACATTAGATTTGGAAGTTTGGAATCACTTTGGAAACGTTCAGAATAATTTGAGAAATGTTTCAATCGGTTTCTGGCCTCAATAATTATAAACCCTGCCTTTGAAAAAAGTGTTTTGCATGGAACAAAAGTTGCCATGGTGACAATGTGCATTCTAGCCTGCTGATATAGCGCTGGAAAACTGATTTCATGTCCTCCCATGCCTCCAGCGGGTTCAAATTTAGTGATCGCCACATACAACACCAACTCATCACCAGGCATATACTGGTTTCCTTGGTTTATCGAAGACGAGAATCTTGTGGTGTCGCCAAAAATTATACTCATCAGCTTTTTTCTGAATCGCACCAGTATCGAAAACATCCGCTCATCGCAGAAATCATCTGACAAAGTGCTCTTATTTTGACCATCGCCTGATCGCAAGCAGCAAGATCTTGGTAGTGAAGGGTCTTTAATCTGGGATCTAAAATTGTGGCAGTTGCTGGAGAAGACTGCTTAATTTGTCCAAACCTTTTCTTAATCTGTGCTTTTCTGGTAGAAAATTAATGTTTTTCAATTTTTTTTTATTTTTTCTTGAATTCCTTCACGATCGGCGTGAAGGAATTGAAGAAAAAAATATTAAATAACATTGATTTTCCACCAGAAAAGCTTAAAACTCAAACTCACTCATCTGGTCATATCTCAAAAATTGTTTGTCTAAATCATTTGCCCTTGGAATCACATCAAGTAGAAGAGTTTTCCAAAGTGTGGTGAAAATTTGAGCCCAAAATTTTACGAAACTAAAAATCCCGCCCATGGTGAAAATAGGTAATTTATGGACAATTTGGATACCTGCCGGTAATTAGTCTGCTTAATGTAGTTAATATTACAAAAACAAAATGTGGGTACACTAATGAGAATTTACATAAAAAAACCTTCAAATTAGTGTTCTAAGATCACGAATAGCTTATTTAGTTGTCGAGTTATCTCTTCTGAAAGATGAAATTTTAAAAAATCTCGAAAATCCAGGGTTGTAGCCGAAAAGGATGCAGGAACTTTTGAGTAAAATAAAAAAATGCGTTTTTTTTCAGAATGCCAAAATAAGCGTTTTTGCCATGTTTGGCTCAAATCGGTGACATCGACCATAATTTTTTTTAAATTCTGTACCCACTTGAGCTGGAATGACCCATGTATTAATCATCATTAGGCTCGTAGGTCATGAACTCAAATTGTCTGAACTATGAGCTGCTTGAAAATTTAGATTCTCGCCGAAGAAGGCATTGGCGTCGATTTTTATTTTTTATTATCATCATTGTAATTTCCAATCCGGAAAATTTCTAGACTGGACCGGGAATCGAACCCAACCACCTCCAGCATAATTTTGCTTTGTAGCTGCGTCTTTACCGACTGAGTTAAGGGAGGCGTTGCGCTGCTCCTTTTACGCTTACTAGACAGAGACAACTCTCGATGAACGTTTAAAATGGTCCTATCTGCGTAGATCGATTCTCTTCATTGACTTTATCTTTTGATAACCACTGCTATGCAAACAGATTTTGCACTAATTTTACCGCATAGTTTGGAAACGAAGATTTTTATCTAACGTCCAAAACATCAAATACAACAGGGAAAGGTTTTGCAGCTGCGTTATTAACGAAAGAGAAAGTTGATGAAGAGAATCGATCAATGCAGATAGGACCTTTTGAAATGTTTATCTAGAACTATAGATATCGACCAAACCGTTATGATGTTGCCAGCATACACGGAGAAAAAATACTATCCAAAATTTGATTTCTTTTTACTTAATTTTGAGTTGCGCCTCTCACTTGCACTCGTTATTGTTGTCAAAAAAGGAACGAGAGATTCGACCCAACGATAAAGTTCAGCCCAAGAAGCTACTGTTGAGTAAATTTCATATTTTCAAATTTACGTGAATTAAACTTAATTTTGGGTAGAATATACTTAAGAGTAGCTTATGTTTTTACTGGTGTTAAATGGAAACTACTATATTTGATTAACTCTAATTTAGGTTAGTGGGCTGAATCCTGGAATTGAGTGAAAAGTACTTAATTCTGGGTAATTTTTCATCTCCGTGTAATTTGTCAGAAGTGTGTTCATTTGCATAAATCTTGTTAAACCCAGTGCAACAGATTTGATGCATGAACAAATGCATTCACTAAAATCACGTCACTTGTTTTCGTATGCGATACGATAAAAGTATTGATATGGTTAACAACCCCATTTCCAGCCTATTAAGCACAACCCACACTTAGTCTTTCTTAATCTAGCGCAGTTTAGCACCAAACAGAATCTTATTATTACTGATGGCTCCCAAATATAATTACCTTTCCGTATGTACCGTAAGATTTGATAAAGAGAAACCAATTGTTGAGATATTGTCAAAAGTCTAACAGTGATTCTTGACGCCAAACCCGGCCTACGAATTCTTAACCCGGCCTAACGCATTGAAACGCCATTGGAACGCCAATGAATTCACTTCGGCCTATCGGATGAAGATAAAAATTGATTCGATCGGAGCGCTTCTTTTGTTTTTGGGAATAATGGGTGCAAACCTTCATATCACGCGTTCTCATTGACTTCGTTCGGTAGCTTATTAACTAAAGTATCGTACCAAACGCATAATTGACTTGTTTACTCTGAAATCATGGATTTATTTGAAGTTTTCTGCTCGATAGGCCCAAAATAGGCGATTAGGCCGAAGTAGTTCTCTACCCTGTCAGTAAAGTATCAAATGCAAAGTATCGTTACAAAATAGTTCGGTATCGGAAGAAAAAAAAAATCAATAATTTACTCATATCAGTAGTATCGCAACGTCTCTAGGTATTTATGAATGTAGATTTTTTTTTCCTCTCTGATCGGTGTTTACAGCAGAGGAATAAGTAAATGGTCAGGAACGTGGAGCGTGTCCTACATGTCGCTTAGAACGAGATTTTAGCATCGCCTTGCGAGCCATACATTCCTAAAAATTGGATTTGTGGTTATCACCACAATTTGAACATTTAAATTTCTTATGGTCTTCCTTCGCAGGACATTCATCCCTTGTGTGAGAGGAATCACCACAATTCATGCATTTATCTGGTATGTAGCATTTTTTTTGTTGCGTGACCTCATCCCTGGCACTTACAACACTGGGTTAAGAGTTGGAAATTTCCACCAGTCTTCCTTAAGTTTTGTTCAGTTCACTAGGCTTGAAGGGAAATAAATAAAAATCATTTTAAATCCGTGAGAAAATCGCCCGTTCAACTCCAATTAATTTTGTCAATTCATTTTTGATCTGATCCAGGGATTCAGCACTGGGCAGTTCTTTCATGACAACCTTGAACAGACGTTCAGTTTTGGTGTCGTAAGTGAAAAATGTATGTTGCTTCTCAGTAAGATACTTGAGAAGACGTTTCAAACCGTCAAAGGCTTCAGCAAATACACGACATTCACCCCGACGGCCAATTTGAAGTGAAAACTTTAATTTAACGGAGTTCTAAAGATCCGTGCGAAGAGCATGACAATCGGAAGTGGTTATCACAATAGGGGGGACCTTTTCCTTTTTGACACTAAGCCGGGAATGTTTAGTGGAATTTTGCTTGGATGATCCGTGATCATCCGTGATAAAATTCAAATTGATTGCTCATATGAATTTCATCAGAGGATCAAGAGATTGCCCTTTTCTTTTGCGTTTAGGCGCCATGGCGGTAGAAGAAAGTTTCTCAAAATCGACTACCAAGCAAACTATAAGAATCCGAAGGATCGATATCCGTAATCCTGCTCGGGGATGTCCAAACAAGGATCGAAGAGGAATAAGAGTTGAACAAGGCAGTAAATGTACAGGTAATATTGAGTACTGAGAAGTGTTGTTTAAATTTGCTGTAGCTTTAGGTAGCAGTAACACTTCCTTCAGTAAAAAAATAGATCGGAACGGCAAGAGAGCACGATGTGGACTCATAAGGTGGCTTTCAAAATACTGTACCCATCTTGCATGCACAGTTCGAAAAAGTAGTGTAAATTTCTGTTGATGCACATAAATGGAGCGTCACATATCATATACGTTTACATTATATATCATGTAAAGTTCGGACACATTTTATGCAATGTAGCAAATATTGTATACAAAAGCCCATCTTTGTAAACAACATTGTTTACAAGTTGCTCGGTTGCGTGAAATGAAATACAAGTTTACGTGAATGAATGTTTACATCACAATTAAAATTCAGAATTTTTATCTGTGTGTCTTAAAAAGAAATTGGAGTATACCATATGCGTGATAATGTTTGCACCATCATACATATATGGCACCCATTTGACCAGTGTGTACACAATTTTGTATTTTATTGCATGTAGGGTAGAGCGCTACTTCGTCGCAATTGCCCATTTTCGATCTATCGATCAGAAAAGATCAACAATATCAATGATTTCACCGTGAACAAATCAATAATAGGGTTGTTCCGATGCTTTAGTTCATTAGCTACAACATAAACCCTATTGGAGTGCATTGTATGAATACTTACGCTCATTGTTCTCAAAACAAAAGAAGCGCTCCTATCGAATCCCCTTTTTCCGTAGGACGTAGAAAATCGAATGGCGTTTCAATGCGTTAGGACGGAATTGAAACTCGTAGGGCCTCCCTTAGCTCAGTCGGTAAAGGCGCAGCTACAAAGCAAGACCATGCTGGAGGTGGCTGGGTTCGATTCCCGGTTCGGTCTAGGAATTTTTCTTGTTGGAAAATTTCTTGACTTCCCTGGGCATAGAAGTATGATTGGACTTGCCACACAATTATACCAATGCAAAAATGGTACAGGCATCGAAAGCTCTCAATTAATAACTGTGGAAGTGCATCTAGAACACTAAGTTGAGAGCACGCAATAAGCTAATATGCGATATGCCATAAGCTTGTAATGCGATGAAGAAGAAGAAGAAGAAGGGCGAATTTAGAATCAAGAAGCAGTATAAGATTTAAATAATATCTCAACAATTTGTGACTCTTTATCAAATCCAACGGTACGTATGGAAAGGTGAATAAATTTAGAAGATATCTTTGATAGAAATATTCAATTTTTAGTTCAAACCCGTTCTATAAAGAGAGGTAAAGTGGGGGTTGTGCTAAGTAGGACGGAAATTAGATCAAACACACTATGTGTGCTATAACTCATATCACAGTAGCAAGAGGAAGATTTGGACGAATCCCGTGCGTTCCATGAAAAAATTGGCAAAGGGGCAAAGGTAGAGGTGAGAAGGGTCACGGGTACGAAGGAAAACTCATTTGATAACTGACCGCATCCAGGAGCTGCTGTTTGAGCGCTACCAGAAGATTTCAAACTTTCTCAAGCGAAAGAATCCTGTGATCCTGTTCACATACGAGAGCATGTAGATCCTGTGTCGAATTCCCGAATCGCTCCCTGGCGGCGAAAGACGTGGTTTTGACCGATGAGAACGAAAATGTGTATTTGACAAAGCATCCAGCTAGTGTTATGTTATTTGGGTTGGTGGCATCGGATGGTAAAAGCATGGACTCGGTGTTCATTCCTGAAGGGGATAAAGTGAATACGGTGGTGTATTTTGGCATTCTTAGTATGTCCTACCGTGGATTACTGAGCAATATAAACCGGAGCCAAATGTGATATTTCAGGAAAACGAGGTACCATTCCACACCTCGAACCGCACGCAAAATCGGCTGAAGGAACATCTGCCGTTCTGACCGAAAGATATGTGGCTGTCATCTAGCCCCGATACTTACCCCTTGGATTAGTCAGTGTGGCGCGATATGAAGACCGCTGACCCACGGCTGGGAGATATGGATCCGGACAATATTATCAGAACCTGTCGAGCATTCCGGAAGCGTAATTGCGGCAAATTCCATCGATGATTCAGATATTTTGTATGTTTTAAAAGTGTTTAATGGTGCAAACATTATCACGCATACGGTAGCATGAACTCGATCATAAGTGATGTGTTGTGTTTCGTGGGATTCGGCTGCCTAAGAGCACCCGCACCAATGCGTTGCTATTCGGGCTTTCGCACCGATGGTTGCTAAACTTATCGTCGAACTTCGAACTGAAATTGATCACAGAGATTCGTTTTCGAAAATATTGATATACCTTACCACGAAGACTGAAGATTGAAGGTTAAGACCCAACTACAGACCCAGGTACTCAAGAAATGGTCCTCCGGAAGATCCGAATAGCCCAGCTTTTTTTTAAATCACTTGTTGTGATGCTACATGAATGAATTTGAATCTGGGACCAGCATGCGCACAATGGTGGTCACGAAACTGTCCTCAGGGAGATCCGAAACATCCATTAAGTGGTCAATTCGTAAAAATGATCGAAATATCGATCTTTGTATGCTCATCTTATAAAAGTTGCGCACCAAAATGTATAAAAGCATTTTCGGATGCCCATCTGATTACGTAAAAAAATATGAAACCCTTAAGAAGTTCTGATTGATAGAAATGTGGGGAAGATCTTTAAAAGTAAGTTTCGACAGCTCCAGGGCAATCTCATAGATTTCAGGAAAATTTACTTCAGTGAAGATCAAGAGCTTCAGGACAGCTCCATTACATCCAGGAAAATTTAAGCTTAAAGACCTATGAGTAAGTTACGTGAACTTCGGGTAAGTTCTGAAAATGTCAGGGCAGTTTCATAAATATCAGGAAAACTGTGAGAACTTAAACTTTATGGCAGTTTCATTTATTTAAGTAAAATAGAGGAAACCATCAAGAAGTTCCGCAAATTTAAGGATAGCAAAAAAAACTTCAGGAAAAGTACTTAAAAACATTAAGAAAACTACACAGAACACGTATCTTAAAGGGAAATTTAAAGATCTTCTGGGCAGTTCCATTAATTTCTGAACAATTCCAGGAACATCATTAGGAAAGTTTCGTAGGCAAACTGCGTGAACAAAAGGAAAGTTCCGCAGCATTTTTGTGAACTTCAGGAAAACTTTAGGATTTTAAAGTGGTTCCAAAAGCTTCAGGAAACTGCAGGAACTTGTAAAAAAAAATCAGGGATATCCAGAAAACTTTAGGAACGTCAAAATTATTTGATAAAGATATGTGGAGATAACTTGATGAAAATTGACATTTTAAAGAACTTCCAAGAACTTCAAAGAAGTTAAACTAGAGAGCTTTAGGGAATTTCAGAGATATTAACGGCACTTCCAATAACTTCATAACTTTGAGAACTTTAAGAAATTTCAGACATTCAGGGAAGTTCGAAGATTTGTATGCGTAAGCTCCGATAAATTCCGGTCAATTTTATAAAATTCAGAAAAAAAATGAGATTTTTTTGAGAATTGAGAGTGCTTCTGGAATGGAAAAAAAAATAAATAAATAAACAAATAAATAAATAAATAAGTAAATAAATAGGGGATTTTACATATTCTCGGCAATCTCAGCAGTTGTCCAACTAAAAATGAAACTATATACGCCATAATACAAGAAAAACATACAAAATTACTGTAGATGTGTTTGCTTGCTGTTTCTTTTTCGCATGTCTTACTAAGAATCTTAATGTTTTGTCACAAATGTTGGAATTTTCGATGTAAAGTTGCGAGGCACTATTTCTATTATCGTCAATGCAATTTCTTCTATCGGCAACAAAAATGCTTACTTCGTCAACCGAAAATAAAAATAAAAATGTCTACATGTGTTAGTGTCATTTCAGATTTGTTGCGGCCGGTGACCATACACGTCACTTAGTTTGTTTTATGTTAGCAAAGGGCCAATGTTGAAAAGTGCAGAAATGCAAATCGAATTTTAGAATGTAATATTGTTTTTAGGTTCACATATAATTCAATATATAAATCAAACAACCGAACTTATTCACCTATTTCGATTAGCTATTTCGTTTAAATTTAAAATCCAGCGGAAAAAAAATTAAGAAAATATCGGCAAGTGGTTGGTTTGAACGAATAATGTTTACAGAGATAGTGTTTTTAAATAATTAAATTGTATTTTCCATGTGACATGTTTTGATTTTAATTGTCATTGTAACCATGATATTTTCTGTCAAAACATTGGACAGTTGTGTCGATTACCATGTAATCACAACGACATTCATGGTTCACAACAATGAAAATCAAGGTTTTTAGAAATTTTATTATCATTTTTTGAGTATTGATCATTTATAATAGAATTTAGTTTTTCTTCAGTTCAACTATTTCACAATAATTGTTAATGTACTGGAAATTCAACAATAAAAATAATTGGACATTCGTTGTTTATTATGGTTATTTTTTTCGGGTATTAAATTCGGGTATTAAAGAGGATTCTTAAATATCTATGAATTTATTGTTAATGATCAACAATATGTTAACAAATAATTTAAAGCTTACACTCAACAACTCAAATTTCATATTGTATAAGTTCCGTTTTCCAAGAAATGATTTTGCAATCATATTTGGTTTGAATTTAACTCGTATGTAAATAAATGAGTGAAGGCTTGAGATACTGTATGTACATACCTGTTTAAATATGTGTTTCATGGACAAATTTTATTTATTTATTCACATTTTAACCCATGCGTAATCAAGCTTTCCCCTTAACAAAAATGATTTGGTCTCATTTCATAATATCTGGATCGATTTTGATAAAACAGCTTACAATCCATCGGGGATTAGCACTTTTGTTAGGTTTTCACATGGTTGTGCTTATTTTTTGTTTGATTTAAAAATTGCTTGAGCTCAAACCGGTTTAAAAACTGGGCTTGATCCTAAGAAATTTTATTGAATATTTTGTTTTATTTTTTCCGGGGATAAAGTCATGTGGTTATAAATAATAATAAATGATTTGCAATTTGATTTTCTTCGCTTGTATACATAAAAAGTGAAAAAGTAATTTATTAAAATACATGAACAATGATAAATTTAACAATGTGAGGAAACTAAATTAAAACTTTAAATGCACGTTTCCTTGTTTAAATTTTTCTTTTGCGCTTCCATGTCTTTCTGTTTTCTTTCCTTGATTTCCGCTTTTACTTTCTTTTTCAATGCTTTAATCTGTATTGCTTCTTCTTTGTCCGCTTTTTGCTTCAATTTTAATTCTCTTTTTGCAGCTTTTTCCTCTTCAAATTTGATTTTCTGAATATTCCTTCGTTCAACTTTCTCCAGTTTTAATCTGGCAGCTTCATTCCGGTGATTTTCTTTCAGTCTTATTTCTGGCAACCTTTCTTTGGCTGTCAAAATTTTATACGAATGTTTTTTTTTTTTTCTTTGATTTGTTTTCCGTCGATCTTGTTTTCCGTGCTGAGCACCAATGCTACCGACGCCAGGAAGGCAGCTCCCACACACCTGGACCCTACCTATCGACCCATCAACTCATGAACCGGGGACCAACGGCTTTACTTCCTTACTTTACGGCGCCGACTGGGATTGAACCCAGGCCTGCTGGGGTGAGAGGTAATCACGCTACCACTACACCACCGGCGCCGCTTTATACGAATGTTGATTATAGTTTCTGTGCCTTGAACTTCTTTTCAAATCATCTGGGGTGTCCAGAAAATCCACCAAATTTGGATTTTCAGCTGAGGGGCTGCAAAAGGTTTCTGGTGTTTTCGTATGGTTAGCAGCCGTACTGCTCAAGAAAGTATCATGGTCTTCAACTTCGAGAATCTCTGACTCCAGGATGCTACTTTTGTCTGGTTCCGTGTCTTTGGGCCATGAACTGTTATGAGGAAGTTCATTGTGTAAAAGATTTTCTGTTGGATTTTCATCTGAAATGACAACTGAACACATTTAGTTATCAAAAACCAATCAAATTATCGTCAGTAATGAAATAGTTTAATACATTATTTATTACCTATAAACATCGGCATGTCAGCAAAATGCCCAGTAGTTGCATCAATATTCGGAATGAATGATTTATTGCTTTGATGACAAAGGATATTCTTGCAGATAAACGCTAGTACTCTGTCTTCTTGGGAAAGGTTCTCCGATGTTTCCTTCTTATACAATTGTATTTTTTCAGGCCCCAGCATTTTCAGAGATTCGTCGACTAGGTGATACGGAACCACGAATTCTGTTTCATGAGGATCCTCAGCATCATTCAGGTTGCTTACTGTCAAGGTTGGAGCGTCATAATTGTCCTCATAGGATTGAGTGATACATTTTGTATAATCGACAGCGTTCGGATTAAGCGGAAACAAGCCACATGTAGCGAATGCACTAACGATAGTATTAGTGCTAAATGCTGTATCCATAGCATTTTTCAACAGTGGTCCAAGGTTTATCAACGTTACTGCCACGGACTTGTTATGCAATTTCCAAGCTTCTACTATTTGGTACCATCTGGTTTTGAAAGGTTTGAAAACTCCAACGTCTGCTGGCTGCAAGATTCTGGTAGCATTGGGGAAGAGAGCAATCAAAATTATGCCAAGCCGTTTACAGGCATCTGCTGCTTCTAGGGCCGTATGTAATTTTTGGCCATCCACAAAGTAAATAACAGGAAACTTTGATCCTTTCTTCACCAGAAAGGGATACAGAATCTTGGTGACGTAAAGAACGAAATTTTTAGTATCCATCCACCCGTTTTCAGAATTTCCGAGTCCCCAATCGTTTTTGGGAAAAAATGACGTCTGGCGGAACGACGCTGCCGTCAGCGCAGAATGTGAACATTTTGTTTGCTACTACCTGTTTCAACGAAAGGGACGTTTTTCGCCCCATATGTAGCGATGACTTTTGCTGAAACGGGATTCAAACAGAACCCTGATTCATCTCCGTTCAGTATTCTTGAAGGATCACTCAGTATGTCAATTAACCCGTGATCGATCAGGTAATCCTGAACTGTTCGAAACCAATTACGAATATTTTTTTTCCGAAACTTACTCGCTAGCCAACGTCACCGATTCTGGTGTCCTGATCGCCAGCTGAGGGTACATTGTTCTTGAATGGAGTTTTCCTTGGATTTGCCTTTAAATACGTCAAAATCTTGTAAACTAAAGCAGTGCAAGTAACTGGAAACCCTTTTCGTTCCATTGTCTTCAGCCATAACACAATGTCACGTGCTTCTGCTGCTGTGAATACCGTGTATGGGCCAGTAGTACCCTTATTTTTACATTTGGCGCTAAGCCGATACTGCAATGTTGTTCGTGGAACTCCGAAGTACTTCGAGGCATAGTTGGTGGACATTGCACCTTTTTGAACATTGGCAACAGAATTCTCCATTTTAGATTCTTTATATGCTTTTATCTTCTGTCTTGCAAGTATTGTTGGTTGTTTGGTATTTCTTGGTTGGAGAATAATATTCGACCCGTAAGCTATATCTGCAAGTGAAAAAAAATGATCTGAGATGGTATTTAGATGTGATTTGATGTCAATAAATAAACGTTAACTCTTCTATGCATGACTAGCCGCATAAATGCGAACCATTACTTAAGCTTACCAAAAATAAAAGTGCTGGGGTCACATTACTAATCTCGAAACGAAAGACTTTTTGTACGAACGCTTGTATGAAAAAGTTTTTCGTTTCGAGATGCGCAATGTTGCCTCTGGTTTCCGTTCCTCGTGCTATGCTATGCTACTTACCGTTCCGATGCTCCGGTCTTCGAATGGACAGATCCAACGGGGTAGTGTCTTCGGACGACATGGCATGGCTATGCTATGCTACTTACCGTTCCGATGCTCCGGTCTTCGAATGGACAGATCCAACGGGGTAGTGTCTTCGGACGACATGGCATTGAACATGGACCACTATTTCCACACACAAAAACCGCACGCGAACTTTCCTTCTTCGTATACACACAATTTGTCACCGAAGGTTTTGACGTTTAACAGTCAATGTGATATATGCTAGGTCAGGCAATGACAAAGTCGTTGCTTTTTTCCTTTACCGGCTGGAACAGCAAATGTGATGTCACGCTCAATGCAGAGTAAATAGCATGCGAATGGATGAAACTATAATTATACATTACCATACCAGAACTTCACTCATTGTTCCAATCCAGTATAGATTCTCGACCAACAATTGAAATAGGCTGAACAACCAATCGTAAGCAATGACTTTAAACGCAACATTCTCGAAAATTAAAACATATCCACGCAAACTATCAATGACATTTGATAGAGGAAGTTCACTCTATAAGATGGTGGTATTAGGTTGCGTGGGTATGTTTTGATTATCGATAATTTTGCGTTTAAAGCCATTGTTTAGGTTTGGACGTTTCGCCTGTTTCAATTATTGGTATAGTCAGGTATCGAGCTAGGTCCTTTGTAAATTAATTGACAACTCCATCGCATACACATTCTTGTTTTGCATTTTGCCTATAAAGCACCAGCAGTGTTGTCAGATTTGTAGGGTAATTAATAGTTTTATAGTGTTTACCAGTTCCATATTGATTTAACGTTAATGTGTCTTGAAAGCTATAGAGATTAGCATTTAAACATTAAATTTTTCGTATTTTAATATCTACATTGATTCAGGCATTTATTGGTCCAATAATTAATTAAAATATATAGGATTCAACAAATTTCCAAATTTCTGAACCAACAATATTTTTGTTATTCTGGCAATTAGGAGAAAGGGGAAAAAAGTGGCTGCCGCTGAAATATAGCACGAAAAATAATCTCAAAACTTTATCACTGATTTTTAGTCAGTTAGCGACATATATTGATTGTATCTTCGTGGTATTTGAAGGTTTTTAAAAGTACGTAGTGACTTATCTATTGTCAGAGTGATTAATCAGCACTAGAGAGGAAAAAAAGTCGTTCTAAAATTGTAAGTATTATTTTGCTTTTCTTGCTGTGTTTTGTTCGGCAACCGAAAAATGCCATCTTAAAATAGTAATAGATTAATTTTTCAAATAGCTTGCTTGGATTTTATTACTTTCATATTATGTTACATGGAAAAGTAAGCAAAAACATTGAATATGTTAGTGTCGCAAAACTTGGTTTTATGCTGCAAAAATAGACTGTTTGAAGGGTATTTATTCAGTACTGTCGAAAATAGTCACATGCTGCCGAATCCATAATTTACCCTAAATAAATAAATAAATAAATAAGCAAAAAAAAAAAAATAAAAAAAAAAAAATCAATGAATAAATAAATAAACATTTTTCATAGAAATTGATGAATGTTCAAGACGTTCCAGAAACTCAGGGAATTTCCGAAACTTCACCAAAGTACCAAGACGTTTATTAAATTATGAGCATCAGGAAAATGTAAGATCATTTTAAGGAAGTTCCATGGTATTCAATGCAGTTTAAAGAACTGCAAAAAATGCAGAAACTTCAGCGACGATCAGATTATGTTCAAAAAAATCGCGAGATCTTTTAAAATGTTCAGAAATCTTCAAGAACGTATAGAGACCTTCAGAGAAGTATATAGATTTTTTGGTAGTTTCATTATATTTTGGGAAGTTCCCGGAACTTCGTTGATGATTTGAGATCTTCATATCAGTTTAATTTATTTAAGGAAAATTGCAGGATATTTTAAGGAATTCAAAGGAATTATGGGCTATTTAAATAATTTCATGAATTTTTCGATGCTTCAGAAACCATGCCAAGATTCAAAACCTTAGGGAAGTCCAAATAAAACTAGGATTTTTATGCGAATTGATTACTTTTGTGGATGTTCAAAATCTTTCAGAGAACCACACCGCTACCTGATTGCATATGCTAGTCTTAGATCCTAATTCATACATGAAGCTTCAGAATAAGTGAATCGTGAAGCTCTTGAATTTTGTTTTATAATTTTAACGCATGGTCTGGACCTCCCAAAAGACCAAATTTATTCATATATCACAATGTTCAAGAGAAAAACAAAACAAACATTTCATAGACAGCAACGCTTGGGCCGGTTGCTATCGCGCCGCTATATTTGTCAACCCGCTGTTCACTGAGAGGCAGATTGTTATTTCCCGCACTTTAATAGCAACCCCCAGTGCGGTTACTGCGTTATGGTTGTGGTTGCTAAAATAGCTTTAGCAACGCATTGGTGCGGGTGCTCTAAGACAGCTGTTTTTGCTTACTGAGCAGAAAATCGTGGGTTCAAACGCAGGCCCATCATATTAAAGATTTGTATAGTCACATTGCGTGCTCATCGTGTGGAAATTATGGAAATTTTCCTCGTTTTTGACGGTTTGAATGGCTAAAAACCACAGCTTGGTCATAAGTGGTTTGATGTAATATGCGGGGCTTGGTGGCCTTAAAGCGAAAGTTACTGCTGACATCATGGGTTTAATCTCATGACCCGTCACATTCAAGATTCGTTAATCGCTTTTGTTTTCTTAACTCGAACACCTATCCCTTTTATCCTTTTATATTCGGGTGTGGCTAATTATTGCCTAGTCTCAAGCATCGTCTGTTGGTTCTCTACGTAATTGCAGTTGATCAGGCAATAACGAAGTAGCAACTGTGGCCAGCCAATCATGCTCATGCAGTCTCTTTAGTAATATTTAGAAGTTTTACGAAAATCCTCCAATTTATTGATACAGTAATGACTCGATTTTTTCAGCCCCTCCACTCTTTAGACTTTAAGCCTTAAAAAAATCACATAACAGTAATTCCAAATCTTTTTCATTCATATTTAAAATTATACTTTGGTGCAATAAGACCACAGAAAAAACGCATGGGCTTTGTAGAATATTACAAAAGATCTTCAAAACCGGTGCTGACAAAATTGGGTCATTATTGTTTTTGAAAATTTGACTTCGTATTTTTTAAAATAATTTGAATATAGTGTCACTAAGTTACACACATAAGCATAAGACAACAGCCCAAGAAACAATTTTGATTTTATGAGGGTTCTGTTGACCATGATTGAGACTTGTAGAATTTTAAAACCTCGATAAAACTTGCGATGTTAATTAAGATTTAGTAGCAGCAGTGTTTGCATGATGATTTTGTAAGCTTTTGAACCTGAGTAAAATAACATTGAAATGTATGTACTGGAATTTTTTGTAGAGCAAAACTCATCAAAACAATCCCTTAAGTACCCCTTAATTTGAATCCTCATATCTCTTGATATCTATTTTAGAAAATTATGTTCAAGAAATTTTGATCATTTTCACTCCGGTGCCTCCGAATTACGGCACTTGTCCCGATCTCCAAAGAATCCTAAAATAACAACACATCCCAAATGCGTGTGTGACTCATAAATCTAGTGAAACGTAATATTTTTTCACTTTCTCGGTTTGAATTCCATTTTGGCGCAAATTTTGCATACCATACCCATCTACTCGACGACGAATTTATTCAAGGTAGCTGCCCTGGAACCCCTTGGGAGGAAAATTCAGCGACTTTTTCCTTGTCATTCTGTTTCCTTGGAATAGAAGGGGTTTTATCAAAATGTTTATGCTACATTCCCTTCCCGGTGTTCCGCTGCCGTTGCTTCTGCCGTCTTCAGACACCCTTTTCTACATTGAAATTCGCATTCACGCACGCATGCTTGAGATCCATTCCCCCTTCGTCTTCAAACGAACCACTCACGCTCGTCGCATCATCATCATCAGACTGGCGACGGCGGCGGCGGTGACAGAAATATGCAAATGCGTATCGAAGGAATATTCCAATCAGCATTTTTTTCCCTCTCGGATCTCGATGGCACCGTTCCACCTTTTCGGCAGGGATTTTCCTTTGGCGCTGGGTATTCTGGGTATTCTCGTTCTGTGATGTGTTCCACCAGCATGTGCGACGAACGAAATGAGAATTTGAATTTATTCCCGCCGCGCTGGCTGCTGATTTTGATGCTGCTTGGGATGTGGGCCACTGCGGCTGTTGTCACATGTTCTCGGTGGGATGCTTGCCGTGTACCTTTTGCTAGAAGAAAAAAAGGTGAGTTTTGGGTGGTTAAAGGAAAGAGGGGCTAGATGATCGAATTTATCTTGAATTGATGAATAACAAATGTATGCCATAGCTTCGATACAATTAACCCCCTGTTCCCCTACGATTCCGATCCAAGCCATCTCGAGATGGAAACCGCTCACTCGCGCGCCCGTTGTGTATGGCAACAGCAGCGCTGAAGAATAACCCATAGCTACCGTTGGGAGTTAGATCTGAATTTAAAATTATATATGATTTTGAGAGTGTGTCCACCACCCTTCCTCAACCCCAGCAAGCTCGCGTGACAAGCAGCGCAAAAGGACATTGAATTTCTCCAGCGAGCGCAAAGGTAGTGTATGTGCGGCATAATAAAATCCTTTTTCTCCGTGCATGATGGCACTTCTGAGAGAAAGGGATGAAAGCTGGGGAGGTGGAGAGGTAGGGATGTGTGTGTGTTCCATCATCTTTCTTCGGCTCCTAAGGTCTTTCTAAACTCTTTTGAAGCGAAGCTCGTCGATTGGGACTGTCGACAGTGATCAACCAACGAACGCAACAAACGAGCTGTGCCTGCTGGAGTGGGTGGAGAAGGGCGCGGTGTGGTGTTCACAACACCCCGGGATTGGAAATAAAAATTTGCATACCTTCGTGAAAATTTCGCTATTCATGCGAGCTAAAATTTCCATTCGATGCGAAGGAGGTGCTCGATGGTGTTTTTTTTTTGTGTATGATATTTTTATTTTCGCTGGAAAAACGAAATCAAACGAGAATGCGTACATGTGTCTTTCACCTTGCTGTTTGAAGTTTCATATTTTGCCTGATTTCAAAATTATTGGAATTTCTTCATGTTCTTCGAGTGGTGTCAATTGGAAAACAATCGTAAAACTCATTCAATAGCCCAACAACAACCAATGCCATTATTTTTCTCATCTCGCCGAAAGCACCTGTTGCCGTTTAAAGTAGGTTCCGCAGCAAAGTTTCTTTTCAAGTTCACCCCGAGGAGCAGAAAACCTGCAAAAGTCTACCTTCACCTACAAACACAGTTTTCTGCTTCGCCGTCTTTCCATTTCCTTTTTTCCACACCCGAATGCCAACGACCTCATTTAAATTTAACTTCATTTAAACTCGAAACTCGACGACGAACAAAACAAACAAATACGGGCGGTGAGGATGGCGATGGAGAACCGGATCACGGTGGAAATGGAAAAACCCTCTCGGATGATGCAAGCCCGGATGGGAAATACACTGGCGTCTACCATCCAACCAACCAACCAACCAACACCAGAAATTTTTGTGGGAAATTTTTTTCCTGGTGCTCAACTTGAGTTTGTATTTATTCCTCTTTTGGAGTATAATGAAAGTAGCAACTACCACCAAAATAACACCAGGAACGGTATGGAAGGAGCATCCTTCCAAAAGCGTCGAGCTAAATGTTAAAAAAATACCTTTGATTTCCACCGTACCGACGGCAAGATGGATCTTTCGGATTTACTTTTCACAATCGCTCGAAGCTGTGCACTATGCCGTCGGGTGCCAGGAAAATGTTTCTTTGAGATGATTCTTTTATCATATTTGCGATCAGGGCTGTGAAGTCAGAGTCAAAGTTGTGAAGTCAGACGTATTTTTGAGCGTAAGGAGTCCTTACGCTCAAAAATGCGTACGACTCCACGACTTTGGCTCTGAACAGGGTTCCGCATTTTCGAAACAAAGAAAAGAAAATGAACTCTCTGCCAGTGATGGAAAAGTTCGCGAAAACTCACTATGACTCGCGAACTTTTCCCATGGTGAACTTCGTTAAATATCGCGAACTTTTCCAACACTGCTCTCTGCAGAATCGCTTCACTTCCAGCAACATCATTTTCGTGTAAGTCATTGTGTTTCTTGTTATCGAGTCACGTTGAATATTCCTCCGGTCAAACATGACTTGACTATCGCTTGTTTCGTTCGTCAAGTGCATTAGTTCATTTCATTTGAAGCAAATACTTGTTTCAATTGACGCAATGAATGACTCAAAAACTGCTTTATTTATTTTTAAGCGTTGTTAAATGAACGAAAATAAATTAAGTCTGGAAAAATCTCAAATGCCCTACAATATGGGTATTTTTGGAATGAATACGACGCGAAGGTGCCGAAAATCGATGTCCGTCGCCATTTTGGAATCCAATATGGCGGAAGTTGAGCTCATAAAAAGTGTCAAATACCCTCAGATTTAAGTATTTTCGGATGCCGAAAATTGACATTCGACGCCATTTAGGAATCCAAGATGGCAGCCATCGGGTTTCATAAAACGTTTCAAATATCCTACAATATGGGTGTTTGCTTTGGTAAGGCAATTGAGAAAGGTTTAGGCGACCTCCCACTCTCAACGCTCTCTCTCTCTGGATCGATAAATGTGCTCAACCTTCAAAGGGGGGAACACTTTCCGACTAGTTGACCTTCTTGCAGGGCTTGGATCTCGTCGGCGAAGGAGTCATTCTGTGCCAGACGAGTCAGTGTCGCTTTGGCTTCCGCTAACTCTTGAGGGTAGAGGCTGACGACGGTAGATTTGGGTGCGTTCGGTTGGGTACGAACTTTAGCACGACAATTCGTGATGAAACCCCTAGCAGCACACTTGTCACTTAATAGTAGTTGTTACTTGTGTGCACCTTATTTCAGTCACGTTCGAGTTGCAGCAACCTATTTTGATGGATGTGTGTTGCTTGGGACGCTGACAGTAAGCGAAAATGTGGAGAAGGCGAGTATAAGAGGATCTGCGAACGAACCACGGATTGATCGACGGTGTTGCTGTTACTGCTGCAGCCACTGTTCGCACTTCAAGGTCCGCTTCGGGTATGGTATGAGGTCTAGATTAGCCTGTCTTTCGCTTGATTAGCTAACCAATCGGTTCCGTTGCGCCAGAGTTTTCTCTCGATGAAATCCGCTACAACCATTCTACGTGACACCAAAGCAGGCATTTCGCAGCCAGAGACATGATTCCATGCACAGCCGTGAGTAAAGTGGTGGATCTCGGAAACTCGGTTTGCGACATAGGTCTTCCAGGTGTTTGGAGGGGACCGAATCCACTGGAGCGTGATGGCGGAGTCCGACCAAAAGTACGAAGCGGAGATGTCAATATTGATTGCTTTCTTGATCCGATCGTAGAGATGCGCTCCCAGAACAGCTTCATAGAGCTCAAGACGTGGAAGACTGACTCGTTTGAGAGGTGCTACGCGTGACTTCGATGAAAACAGGCAAATGTGAACCTGTCCTTGAGCGTCATGACAGCGGGCGTAGATGCATGCACCGTAGGCAGATTCCGAGGCGTCGGAGAAAATGTGCAGCTGTACGGTGACATTCGGTAAGAGTGCTTAACAGTCGACACGGTATGAAGAGGTGGTTGGAAGTTCGCTGCAGATGCCCCGTCAACTTGACTTCGACGTCAAGTTTGGTGATGTCATTATTTGTTATCGTCTATCATACAATACAATATTAAACAGTTCAGAACAAGGCTCCCCAAGTAGCATTTTAAGTTTTCTAGCAGGTTTAGGTTTAAGTTTTCAAGCATGCTACAAGTCTAAATTATGGTCTACAGAACCCTCATAAAACCAAAATTGTTACTTGGGTATATACACTGTATATACAAGTAATGACATCGTTGTGTGGATGGATACATTTTTTGTGTGTAGAGTAGTTGCACATATGTTCGACGTGTGCCCAAACAATGGGTATTTATCGAACGCGTAAATGCTGAAAAACGATATCCAACGCCAATTTGCAATCCAATATGGTGGCCATCGGGTTTCAGAGAAAGTGTCAAATGCCCTAAGATCTGGGTATTTTCGGAATGAAGACGACGTGTGGATGCTGAAAATCGATATTCGACGCTATCTTAAATGTCATCGGCATCGGACATCGATTTCTGGCCTCTAGATGTCACCCCGATTTAAAAAAATCCCACATTTATCGGTATTTGAAGGTATTTCACATTTTTTATGACCCAAAGCCACCATCTTAGGTTTTTAAATTGCGTCAAACATCGGTTTCTGGTCTCTAGACGTGACTGAGATTTTGAAAATATCCACATTGATGCCACATGACATATTCACCAGAAGACATATTCACCTG
Source organism: Ochlerotatus camptorhynchus (assembly GCF_037179485.1). Classification (NCBI taxonomy): domain Eukaryota; kingdom Metazoa; phylum Arthropoda; class Insecta; order Diptera; family Culicidae; genus Ochlerotatus; species Ochlerotatus camptorhynchus. The sequence continues at coordinate 1,822,317 of NW_027040576.1, forward strand.
ATTCTAAATAAAAGGCATATGTATAAGTATTTGATAGAATTTCCCACGTTTTCCTAAACCTGAAGCCTCCATCTATTTCAAAATGGCATCGGATATCGATTTTCATTCTCTAGATGCATCCCGATTTCAAACATACCCATATTGAGGGTATTTTGCAGCATTTCCCATTTTTCTGAAATGGAGAACACCATCTTGGATTTAAAAATGTCGTCGGATATCGATTTCAGGCCTCTAGACGTCACCCCGATTCCCAAAATACCCATATTGATGGGTAAACAAACCACCGCACAGTAATAAATTTGGCATCCACGAGTACAGATCTATGCGCATGCACTTTAATTAACCGAGTGAACAATCAACAAAAGTCAGAAAAACTGCGCGAATTCGGATCGAACAGCTTCGCTTTAATGCGAAAGTAAGTTCATTGTCAATCAAAGATGAAATGAACACGAGTCAAGTCAAAACAAACAGGACGAAAACTGATCGAAAGTGGTTCTGTTGATGTTGAAGGGGATCGGCTCGAAGAGAAGACAGAATGACTTTCAATTGAAAGTGATGGTTGACAGCTTCGTCGTCGTTTGACGATTTTCGATTGAACGTGCCTTTGTTGGGACCTGGTAAGGAGTCGGTGTTGGGGTCGACTCCGACTGTTGCTGAAAAATAATTTGAAACTAGATCCTACTTTAGCCCAAGTGCATCAATTTATTGTCTCCAAAATTATGTGTTTATTTTTAATTTAAAGATAAACTTTGTCATAATGTCAAATTATTATTTGTTTCGAAATGAACATGGTTTATAGGGCACATAACAACTATACAGTGGCGTCATGGTGAATTGAAAGCTGGCTACTCGTTTAATTTCCATATCTGTGCCACTCGAGCACCTTAAATTCATGAAGAAATTTACGATCGTCCATAATTGTAATGTGCGAATGTACAAATACTTGTAATCACAATTAAGTTCATTCTCGGAACTTCCCCAAACTTCGCGTAACTTCTGTAAAGATCTCTAAGATTATTGTTAAGCTCTTTGGACCTTTCGATACTCTCTGGACTTTCCAGAAATTCTCTGGATTTTCCAGAAATTTTCGGGCCTTCTCTAAGGCCTTCTTAAAAGTTCCCTGAATTTTTCTTGTGATTAGTGGAAGGATCTCAATGTTCTTTGATCGTCCCTGAAGTAAAGGTTTAGCACAGGAAAATGTTCAATGTAACAGCTATACATTGGTAGGTAGTAATAAATCCCATTCCGTTGATACCCATATTGCATGGGTTAAGATGCATTATCCCTATCCAGGGGCCGCCATATTGGATTTTGGTCCACCATTTTGGATTCCAACATGACGGCGGATGTCAATTTTCCACTTCCACTTATCGAGCCCATTCCGTAGATACACATATTGCATGGGTTTAGATGCATATTCGCTGATTATAGGTCGCCATATTGGATTTTGGTCCACCATCTTAGATTTTTGAAAGCCATCTTGGGTTGAAATCCACCATTTCAATTTCATCCGGAATAATGACTTGATTTTCTGAATGCCCCAAACTCTAGAATTTAACTATCTTCGAATCCTATGAATTTCGATGATTTTGATCTTGGTTGATATTGATGCTGGTTGATTTTGGGAATCGAAAATCACAGCTGATATTGGTTGAAAATCACGTGTGATTTTCGTGGTGAAGATGGTTTGTGATATTAGTGCCTGTGATTTTTAGGTGATGTTGATCTTGAAAGATAGCTGATTTTGATTCACAATTGACCAGTATTCCTCAATTGGCCTTAGTTCCGGAGTATTGGCCGGATTCATCTGCTTGGTAACCACTGTGACGCCAGTTTCATTGTACCACTGTTTGCTGGAATTTGAGTAGTGACAGCTTGACAAGTCCAGCCAGAATAGATAATCCACCTCATACTGCTTCAGAAAAGGCAGTAGTCTCTTCCGTAGGCAGTCCTCCTGGTAAATTTGGTCCCAGAAGTAACGAAAGTTTCAATTATCAGCCCACAATTGCAGATTGCAAGAGCGATCAAGGTTTCCCGATCCGTTCAGCCCATTGAACCCGTTCAGCGCAGCAGCTTAGTTCAGCTCATCATTTCTATTTCTCCATGCTGTATTTCATATCCCATAAATGGGGAAAAGGCAAGAAAGCTGGTTGTGATGTATATGAGCTGATAAGCTGTGGATAATAAATGGACCGTGAGGCTCCAGCTCGCCTAAGTGAAACGGATCTTTTGATCAGCCCATGAGCGGATCGCTAATCAAATAAATTGAACGTTAATTATTTTTCAGTGGTTCAATCGCTGACAAATCGTTAATTCCATCGAAGCTGTTTGAAATAATCGTCAGCTAAGTGATTCTATGCCAGTCGAATAGTTTCATTTCTACCGAACAGTACGTCTTTATGCCTGGAAGGTCAGTTAGCACGAATTTATTAAGCTTACCAATACTTGCATAACTGCTATGGGAGGGCAAGGCTCAAGTCGATGTCATCTATACCGATCTGAAGGCGGCATTCGACAAAATCGATCACAACGTACTGTTGGTCAAACTGTCACGTCTTGGATCATCTTCTTAGCTAGTATCATGGCTGAGTTCTTATTTGACGGGAAGGCAACTGCGCGCAAAAATCAACTCCTGTTTTCCTCAACCTTCTGCAATTCATCCAGAGTACCCCAAGGAAGCAAGTTGGCCCCACTGCTGTTTACACTATTTTTCAACAACGTTGCTTCGAAATTAGGCATGGATTGCGTGATCATCTATGCTAATGACTTGAAAATAAATTTAGTGACCTGCTCAGCTGAAGACTGCGACCGCCTGAAAAATTTGCTAAACCTGTTTGTTGACTGGTGCCATCGAACCGAAGTGTTCTGTTATGACGTTTTATCGTTCAAAGTAACCGCTACTGTTCGATTATCGCATGAACGGTACTTCCCTGCAAAGGGTTGAATAAATTACTGATCTCGGAATTTTGCTGGATCCGAAATTGACGTTCAAGTCTTATTACACTTCGGAAATTTCCTAGGCTAATCGACAGCTTGGCTTTAATTCAAAAATTGTGAAGGATTTTTGCCGATCCTTACTGCTTGAAGTTTTTGTATTGTGCGCTGGTGCGACCAATTCTTAAAACCGCTTCTGCTGTATGGACTCAAAATGATGTTACCTGGACCTGGAGGATTGAACGTGTTCAGCGAAGATTCATTCGGTTGGCCCTGCGTCATTTACCATGGCGCTATCCGTTAAATCTTCCAGTCATTCCCGATCGATGCAGTTGTTTATGCATGGACACCCTTGAAAGAAGACGTGGAATACAACAGGTGACATTCCTAGCAAAGTTGCTGAATGGTGAAGTTGACTCTCCTCGGCTGCTCTCAATGATGGACTTTCATGCTGCTCAACGCTCTCTACGACAACGGTCATTGCTACAGGACAATTTTCATCGTACTTCGTTTGGTAGTGCGTCGGTTTTGTAACTGTATAATCGTTGTGACAAGCTTAAATTTTTATTCATTAAGACCACAGATGCTAGATGAATTACAAGCTGATACTCTGCTTGACCATCAAGCTGTTAAGTCCGGATTTCTTTTCGCTCGCTCTCTCAAGTCGTTCGATGTTTTAAGTCGGTCGATTGGTTGTGGTACCCGTCGCGAGTTCTCGCCTCTCTTGTGGCAGTCGCTAAATCGGCGGTAGTGGAGCAACAATTGAATGCCTCCACTCACCCGTTGAAAAAAAAACAAAAGGTAATGGGTCGCCAAAGTTTGGATGCAACCGCATTCGTTCAAGATGCCCGAAAAGGTCTCACAAGAAAGCTGGTGCCAACAATCACACGGAAAGGTTGCTTCACCGTTCTCGGCACTCCCCGAAGAAGCAGATACAGATCCAGTTGAGAAACGGGAAAAAGTGCCCCCACTGTTCACCTCGACGAAGGAACTCGTGTTGTCCATCCGCTGTTCAAGCTGTGCAGCACGGTGATCAAAAGCTTGTGCTCGACGCTGGTGGACTAGAACGCTGTTTGCACTTTTCTTCAGCTGGAACGGTTCGAGTTCGACACTCAAGACGTCCTTGGAAGCAAACCACTGAAAATGGTGATCCGTGGTCTTCCAAATCTCCCTGTTGCGGAGATTAAAGCGGAATTGGAGCACATTTATCTGCAACCAATCAACATTTTTCCCATTGCGAGACGTGAGACGTGTTCAACATCGTGATTCAGTGCGAGCAGTATCGCCCTCGGTACCGTGACGTGACACAGTGTACTAATTGTCTGGCATTTGGGCACGGTACGAAGAATTGTCACATGAAGGCTCGTTGTGGAAAATGTGCTGCTCACAATACTGACGCCTGCAAGAAGGAATAAGAAGCTGAACCTAAGTGCGTGAGCTGCGATTCCAACCATCTGGGCAGCGATAGGAGATGTCTCAAGCGAGCAGCCTTCATCCAGATATGACAACAGGCTTCCACGAGGAGCCAACCTGGTCGCCACCGCAATAATCGTGCTCCTATTGTCAACATAGACACGTTTCCAGTACTTCAGACTCGTCGTATTGTCACGAACATAGCACCGCTTCCACTAAACCAGCGCCCCCCGTTACAAATCCACCATCAGATCAAGTGGGTCTCAGTCACACTTCAGTTCAGCATCGCCTCACTGCCGCTGCGGCCCAGCCGAGCCAAGGCTCTACTGCCCCGGGATTATCGTACGCCCGTGCTGTGTCAGGTGAGTCTGAAGAAAATTCTCCACTCACAAGCGATGAACTAGTGATCCTCGTGACTGAGGTGATCATAATCTTACGCACCACCAAGACACTACCTGAACAGCTTCGTGCAGTTATGACCCTCGTGCAAAAGTATGTACCGTGAAGCCATCAAAATAGTCAACTGGAACGCAACATCATTGAGTTCGTTGATTTCTTCAACCCCAGCGTAGTGGTTGACATCCTTACCTCTCACGCCAAAGTCACGAGTTCAAATCTTACCCTCGGACAAGTCACGAATGACCCAAGAGTGTTAAAGTGACTATAATAAAAAAAAGGATTTCTTCAATGAACATAGCATTGATATCGCCGTCATCACCGAAACACACCTGAAGCCGGAGATAAATGTTCACCTCCCCGGTTTTCGGCTCGTAAGGCTAGACTGGACCAGCTCCAGGAGGAGTGGCTACCGCATTAAGGAGAAATATTGGCTGTCGACTGCTACTGAGTTTCCAGCTGAAGATGATCGAAGCGGTGGGTGTGGAAGCCTCCACTCCTGTCGCCCCTATTACAATCATTGCGGTCTACTGTCCCAAACAAGTCACCATCAGGGACGGGTCGGCAGCAGACCTGCGGAGAGACATCATCAGACTAACTCGACACCGTGAGAAGTAGGTACATCATCGCTGGCGACCTGAACGCCAAACACCAGGTTTGGGGCAACAGTCAACGCAACCAAAACGGCATAATTCTGAACGACGACCTGCGAGGGGCTCACTACAACAAAATAGCGCCGGACTCTCCCACCCGCTTGAGCTGGTCTGGCGTTCAGTCCACCATCGACATCTTCGTCAGCAACATGGGAGACAACATCTCACAACCTGTGACCCACCAGGAGCTGAGTTCGGGCCACTATTCGGTAGTGGCCGATGTGGGCTCATCCGTCAACCGATTCCAAGATTCTCGACGCAACTACCATCGCGTCATCTGGGATCAGTTCCAACACTGTGTCGACTCCACTGTCGACTACGGTGTCCTTCCGGAGACGCCCGAAGACGTTGACCGATGTCTGCGTTCCATCGAGGAGGTGATATCCTGGGCCAGGGAACAACACGTGCCAGTATCCAGACAGGTGAGCAATAATCTGAACCTTGATAGAATTACCAAAAATCTCATTAGAATCCGTAGCTCCATTCGAAGGCAATAACAGCTTTCTGGCTGTTAAATGACGAAAATTAGACGTGCATGACCCAAACTTATGATCAGGAGTATATATTTATTATAGATTTCCGACATTGTCACAGTTTATCAGCACGACGCATTGTCAAATGACTTCAACTTAATTTTTAAAGAACCTAAACGGTATTGAATAATTCAGCCACCGCATTTACCCTCACATCCAAAGTATTTAAAAAAGAACTTCTCAAAAACAAACACCCTCCCGAAAGCCCCTCTTCATCAGACGAAGAAAGTTGCCGGAGAAATGAAAAATTCCCCTTCCCCCTTCCGTACAATGACAACATCGAAGTCGACGGCGAAGTCTGCGATGCCGTCTACTACGAAGACAGCGACGACGTCACTTTCACTAATGAAGAAAGCGCGGCAAATTAAACTTGACCTAGAAACGACGGGACTTAAAACATAGACCCACCACGAGGGGACAGGAGGTGTGGAACGGAAATCGAGGAAATTATCCGTGCCGCGTCCTTGCAAATGCAAATAGCACCGCGCCGTCGACGTCGTCGTCGTCGTCGTCGTCTTCATTGCCGTCATCGTCATATACCTACTCCAATATCCCTACTCTAGCAGCTCCTCACTTTTCGCGTAATGAAAATTAGAACGAAGCTGTGTGGGAAAGCAACTCATTATATAAATGTTGGGGGAGTGCGATGCGACGTCTCGTGCTCATTATATAGGACGGTGTTCAAGGGTGGAAGTTTTCCCGGAAAAATCGTTACATGCGTGATGAATAATTTTTAATTTAAATCTGTTGGTGAGGTCATCGCTATGTTTCATAGTATGTAAATGTGCTATCCCTGCCATTACCGGGTCGTTTTCCCTCGGTATGAATGAACCTGACTGCCACCACCAGTTCCCGCTACTTTTAGTCCTTATTAGTGCGGGAGTCTCGCGTACTCATCGTCGTCATCGTCAGTGATTTCCATCTGCTGCTCTGCTCCAATTCCACCCACTATTCCCCTCTCTCACCCAGCCATACCCAAGGACGACGCTCATTGTCTCTGTTCTCTTAGCTCTGGATACATAGGAATCTCCCCGGCACACGGCGGCAAACGGTTTTAATTTTCCTGAGCTTTCTCTTTTAACACCGTCGAGGACTACGAAAGCGAAGACGACGACGGCGACGAGGACCCATCTGTTGATGATTGTCATCAGCTGATGCTCAGGACCGACGTCGGTTTTATATAATGAATGAGGTATGCAACGACGACGACGACGACGATGGTGATGACGACAAGGACTATCGCATTCAGCGTGCTTCGGTGGGCGGGGGTTCGCCGGTTTTAAATACTCACCAGTCGTCAGTCTGCGGGCGGCGGTGGAAAATCACGTGCTTCCGGCAGGAGTTGTTTTATGTTTTTACTTTCCCAGCGCGGGTAATGAACTTGATGGATGGAGGAATGGAAATTTTCTAGGTCATTATGTTTAAGCGGAGTCACGTCGTTGATTTTAATCAATAATGGGTGCAGTTACTTTTATAGCAGATGATATGATGTGACATGTTAATTGTATTGACGAGTTGAATGCAAATGAGGTGTATCATTTAATGTATGGCTGTATGGATAATAGGGGGGGTTCTAAATATCGATGTTGCTCCACCAAGCTCAATCGATTTCAAATCAGGTCCTGATAATTCTTCCAAAATTTGAACTCATTTGGATGTTAACTCATGCTGTACTGGCTATGCAATGTGTTGGGGGGATGGAGGCAAGAAGACCATACGGGGCGAGATGGGGCACCGCTCGTTTGGGCATAATACCTAATTTTTTTACAAACTTGTTGAAAATGCTTCTAGTATGCATCTCCATGAAAGATAATAATGTCTAAGATAATAATGGAAGTGTAACATTAGCTCAAAATCTCTAGAATATTATAAGATATGCAGTCAAGAAAACAAGCATTGCATTCACTATATTACATTTTACTGATCCGCTGGTTCTACAGCGAGCAATACACGTAACTGTTGCTAAAAGAACTTATTTTTTTCTATTTCACATAATTCCTGAATGTTATTTTCTAGTGAAAACCTGTCAAAACGTTAACTTTTACTACGGTGCTCATATTGCCCCGTATGGTTGTTGATCGGAGCAAAAACTGAAATTTTTCAAACATATTAATTTATTGAGTCTATCATATTTTATCCATATTTTGAACATTGTATATTACCAAACATATTCCAAAGCATGAGCATGATCACAGCTATCATACATTTATGAATGTTTTTCATGTGTTATGATGCGTTTTTCTTACGGGGACCATATTGCCCCTATCTACCCTATATGGGAAAAGAGAACTTTTTGATCTCATCGTTCTAGCCCTTCGCTGTAATAATCTTTTGAAAAGTTTGCTATCTATTCTAATGTGAAATTTTTCCATCAACAATTTTTTTTTAATACGGTTATTTTTCCAGGCTCATTTGCCGTAGCTTTGTGGAGCCGATATTCATCGTTTGTGTAACAAAATTACTTAAAACTAACGTTAATAGAGCGGGGCCGATTACTCGCGGCTATCTCAAGTTTAGGGGTAACAAATTGTTACAAACGGATTGCAGGGTAGGGATTGAGAACACAAGGTTTGAAGAGCAATGTGCTCTTGATCGCGAACTAAGCGACACTAAGGTGATAGTATAGGAGCAGTTAGATAAAGTACTCAATTTAGCTCGGATTTCAGTCAGGAAATACGAGGAGTGCTTCATCGGCCTTATTGATGGAATAGCCTCCAACGAGCTAAGGCTATCTGTAAAAATAAAATAGTGATCAGATGGTAGTGAGGCAATTTGCTCTACTGCGTATAATATGGCTGCTAGTTCCGCAACGTATACGGAACAGGGTTTTTGCAGTTGATATGAGGCGCTATGAAAATCAGCAACAACTTTGTTCAGGACCATTTTTCGTTTGAGCGTCACGATGATAAGTAATTCATTATCTAGGAAGATGATGTTCTTGTGACATGCTCCATCAACTGGTCAACAGGCAGCATTGGCGCAAAAAATAGTCTAATCAAAAAGAGATCTTAAGCAAGGTTGTAACTGATAAAAAAAAGTCATAAGAGCAGGTAGAAAAAGTTTCCGTGAAGAGCTAGAACTTTGAGTACAAAAAAATCACTTTTCCTATACACGGTAACCACGGTACCCATTAAATGAGTAAAATTTTACCCATTTATGAGTAATTACAACTACAAAAACAAGTAGTGAGTATTGATTTTTGAGTAACAAATACTTATAAATGGGTAATATTTTTACTCATTTAATGAGTAGTCCCAGTCTCCCTTGAAAATGCTTACTTTGTAGTCATTATTGAGTATTTTGCGGTTACCGTGTAGTAATTATCTTATAAACTTCAAAGGGCCAGTGCATAATGAGTTCGCATCCAAATGAATTAACATTTTGGGAGAACTATCTGACCCAAATTTGGAATCGTGGTGGAGCAGAGCTAATATTTTGAACCACGTTAATAAAAAGGGTTGCCAATAGTTTTTTTTTTTAAATTAAACTGGATGAAAACTGAATCAACATAAAAATTGATTTCCATGCTAAACGCAAAATGTTTTTGGTAGGATTCCAGTGTTAAAAAAAAAACTTCACGGAGCCAATAGTGTTTAAATCGATACTGACCTAAGAAGTTGTAGCATTTCTAATACTAAATTTTCCATTACGAATCAATCTGATCTGTAAAAATTGACAAATGTCCAATAGACGTTGTCATTTGAGAATTAGATGACTTACTAATACCCAAAGTAATTATTGACAATTTATTTCACGTTTTTGAATGTAAACAGTCAACATCAGTCTATGTAATTTCTGATCAGCTCCGTTTTAGGACCACTTATTTGGATAAGTTGTTGCTTGCTACAACTACTAATGCCTTCCTTCAAATAACAACTGAAGTGCGGTAAAAATCGGTAGAACTGTTTCAAACACACCGTTGGTACTTGAGGGGTCAGCGTTCATCCAAAGGGGGAGTTTGGTAAAGAGAGATGAAAAAAACCGATTTGTACCTTCCTAAAAAGTTGTCCTAGCTCGCTACCTACTCTCTAAATGCAACGGAACTATCAATTCTATACTTTCTCCTCCTCATCTATCGTATAAAAATTACCACTTTAGTCAGTTATTTGAAATTAGCATCTTCAACTATGTACAAATATTAATTATTAATTGTACTAGTCCATGAAGATTTAAAAAATCTGAATAAATAATTCTGTTAGTTAAGGTTAAGTTAGTTTTCCACAATTATTACTAAAAAATCTACAATGAAATCAGCAATAGTTTAAAACTGACTTATTTGACATGTATACATGTGTGTTAGTGAAAAAACACGGTATCTACTACCTGGGAAACTGGGGATCTTCAAAGTATTTCTGGAAAAATCTGGAATCCTCAGGAAATTTCTTCATTACTCAAAGAATTTTCATATACTCTTACTAAGAGCATGAGCATGAATGACCACCCACGGTTGCTACTCTGTTATGTCCAGATCAGCTATAATTACAAAGAGAACCAATAAATGATGCTTTGGACTAGCAATCATCCCAAAATGTAAAAACTGGTGATCTCAAACTGGCCAGCGCCGGCCGCACCCGAACGCAGGTCAAGAAAGGAATGGATAGAAATATGTTGACGTGACACTCGCTTTGATGGAAGCCGAGAAATCCTCTGCACTTCCACGAGGAATCACTGGCTGGTTCGATAAGAGGGTGGGGTTTGCAGCATGGTTCGTTTTGGTAAACGATAAGCTGAATTGATGTTCTAAAGATATGGAGAGGTTACTGTATAAATAAATAAAAAGGAATGATCTCACCTAAATAACCAAGTGGAGCTGCACCAACAGCAACAGGCCTCCTCGTAGACTTTCTTCGACCCATCGTAGGTATATCCTTCCTCCTTACTTGATAATTTTAATTGTAGACGGTCTGCTTGACATCAACACGAACGTGTCAGGGCTTTGGTGGAAGCTGCATGAAATAAAAAGTCTGGTTCACTTAGATTTTTGACACTTTATTTATTCTATAGCAGCACCTCTAGTGATCAGATATGGAATGTTTTGACAACGATTTGTTTTGAAAGTACACGTGTTTCAGTGGTGAAAGTATCGTGTAGTATTAAAAAAAAGTTTAATAAAAGGGAGACGAGAAAAGATAATTGATCCAGCAGACCCACGTCAAAAACCCAACGTGTTCAATTCGAATTATCGTGAAAAAGTTGAAAATTGCCGTTTTTAATGTGGGACATGCTCTCAAGAGGTTCCGTGGTTGCAAGAGTGTGGCCCGAAAGGTTCAAAGCAGACGTCATGCTGGAATTTTTTTTATCGGCAGCTGAACTGGAAGGTTCTGAGGTCAATCAAGAGAAACCCAGGGCTTTTGGATCGGGATGTCACTAAAAAAATACGGTGTCAATAGTACCGTCGGGAGGATCCGTTTTCGAGCTGGTAACCGTTTCTTCCGTGTCTCCAAGCAACCAAACAGGACAATGAAGCAGAATGTAGTGGCCAGAACACGCGCTCGGAAGTTGTACGACCGGGTTGTGACGAAGTGCAGAGGATTCTTTCTCATGGACGACGATACCTATGCTAAGATGGATATCAGTTAGGTTCCCGGACAAAAGTTTAATCTGGCCACAGCACGAAAGGATGTCCCCAGCAAATTCAAGTTGATTTTCGCCGATAATTCCCCAGAAAACTGATGAAATGGCCGCTGAGGTTGACCAGTGTAGTGTGTGGCAGATGATTACGTCAAAGTCTGCGAGTTCATTCGTACGCCATGGGAGTAATTTTGATTTTTTTTATTTAATGGAAGTACAATAAAATACCTTCATTTTGGTAATATGACATTTTTCTTACGTCAAATCAATCTCGAGAAACACCTGGTTTTATGTGTCCAGATTTTAAATGGAGCAGCCTTACTAAAATTCTCGGCTCATCTCAAGGGTTCTCATATTTTTTCCTGAAAAACATGAAGCTGTCCTTAATTTATCTACATTTATGTTTATAGATTTTTTACTGCTTCAAAAATACGGGATCTGCTAGTTCACCAAAGGTCTCTAAATCTAGCTTTTCTGAGGTAATTGAAACTTCTTAAAAGGTGGGGGAGAGGTAGCTCATCGATTCTTCCGGTTCGCCTCCTAGCATCGTGCTATAAGGTACCAGGCGATAACCAGGGTAGTGGATCGATAGCTCGATGACGTCATTTTGTTGGCGTCTGCAATGGGAAATTCTCATAGCAGGCGTTGACGATGGGACGTTGTCGAGTTGTTGAATAGCAACTATCGTGGTATCTCACCGATTACCTGTCGATCTGCCAAATTTGGAAAGACGTCTGCATTGAATTGTCTCATATAATAATATTCCGCCCACTATATCACAATAAATTGCGAGTAACTGAGTGGAATGGAGATAAGTTAAGCATTGGGTACAGGACCAAGTCTCCCCTGGGTGGTGCCAGAAGATGAGCGCAATAGAATCATCAAGTTGCCATAAGGCACGGAATGAGACTATTGCATGGCTGGGTAGTCAAAGTCTTCCATTCGTTAGTCATTTCAGGTGGATTAGAACAGGTTTAGGTTTAGAGTGGGCGTTGGCCAGATTTGGATTTTTCAGATGTAATCCTGGATAGGACCCTGTAATTGAACGTCGCGTGAAAGTGGAACTTAATGAAGGCCTAAGTACTTTTTCGTAGTTTTTAGTTTTCGGATTTGAGAGATCGTCGGTTACAGTGGCCTGCTTACTGAGCAGAAAAACGCGGTCCCAGGTCCTTACATATCAAAGAGATTTATGGTAAAATCGCTTGTGTATCGTGTATTTTGCGAAACTCGTTGTTGTCGTTTGTTCCGGGTTTGAATGGATACACAAATTTGAGCAACGGTATTATATATGAGGGTGGCCTTAGAGCAACCGTTTTTGCTTACTGAGCAGAACATCATGAGTCTAATCTCAGGCCCATCCACATTCAAGATTCGTCAATCATTTTATTTGTTAATATGACTACATGGTAATAACAGCAACTCGGTGATTAAAAAGGTGCTCGTCTGCCTAGTGGCAAACGTTTTTGCTTACTGAGCAGAAGACCGTGGGTTTAGTCCCAAGCTCCTTCGCGTTATATGATCGTTAGGACATCAATTCAGCTTATCGTTTACCAAAACGAACCCTGTTGCAAACCCAACCCTCTTATCCAACATCCCAGTGACTCCTCTTGACCTGTGCTCGGGCGCGGCCGGCGCTGGTATTGCCTAATTTAAGATCACCAGTTTTTACACATTGAGGATGATTGCTAGTCCCAAGCATCGTCTATTGGTTCTCTGTGTAATTACAGCTGATCTGGCAATAACAGAGTAGCAACCGTGGGCGGTCAATCAAGCTCAAGCTCAAGCTAGAGCCTGTCAATTTCGCTTTCAGAGTGTCGCAGTCAGCGGTTTTATGGTTCGTGAGCGCTCGCGATTCGTAGAACCGTTGATTGTGACTGCAAGTGGATTTGGCAGGTTTTGTGAGTCGGACGCTTGCTTTTTGACCTATTCTTGTGTCTAACATGTGCAGAGTATCATTATAGGGTCTAATGGTTTTGAGATTCCTGGTTGCATGAAATATATTTGTGAGAATATCTTTTTGAGATTTTAGTAGTCACGTTTTGTTTGTAGTTTATATTTTATTTCTTTCATGTAATTATCGTAAATAATAGTTATGCAATAATAGATAGTTCATCCATATATTCGGACTTTGACGCAAAGCGCTGTGGATTATAAGATGCTTGATGACCCTGGAGGGATCGATTTTGCTTACTGAGCAGAAAATCATGGATTTAATTTCAAGCTCTTTCACAGCACAATAAATCGCCACCATCATTTGTATATTTCATATTGAACATTAACCTTGGAAACTATTTGCATATCAAGCGAAAACGTAGTCCTGTATTGTCGCGAAGCGTTATGGTTCTGAGATGCTCGATGACCCTGGAGGGATCGTTTTTGCTTCCTGAGCAGAAAATCATGGGTTTAATCCCAAGCTCTCCGTCATGACTCTTAAAATTCATGATCACTAAACAAAATGAATATGTTCTTTCGATAGCCGGCTATCGAGAGATTAAATAAACAACAAATAAACAATACATACTTTTGGTTGCATCGCCAACTTGAGGTGAATCCTAACCGAATACCCTACCCAACCCTCCAACTCCGTAGCACTTATGAGGGTGTCGCTAAGTCGGTGGCCTCTCGTTAAGTAAGTACTACATCAACATTTCCTTCCCTATCCCTAGTTATGGTAAAGATGGGCGTGGCCGGGAATAGCGACAGTCATGCTTCTGTTACTCTTGTTTAGAGTGGAACCAATGTTTACTCCCCAGGATTATTCCTGAAAGTAGTCTAACTGAGAATTTCAGAAGAGACGTGAGTGTCGCTAGTATCCAATCTACGAAGTATATCATAACAACGCTAACGCTAACGCTATTGAAACTTCTTAAAAGTTTCCACAGGTTTACTCAAATTATCTCAAAATATATGAATTTCTTTTGACTTACGTTAAGTTCTCTGAATATTTCCGAAATTCTAAGAACTTCTAAAAGTTTCTGTTGTTTTTAATAAACGAATGGAACCACTTTGAAGTTCTGGAAGCTTCCATGAAGTTCCCCATTTTTCAAATTGGTTTAAGTACTTGTTTGTTAAACTTCACTGAAATTCTTAGCATTTCCATTTATTCCTCAGATCATCTGTTAAGTTAGAACAATTGATGTGGAGTTATTGGTATAGCACTGAACATCTCTAATCTTTTATAAAGTTGAATACAAACTTAAAATAACGGCGCCGGTGGTGTAGTGGTAAGCGTGATTACCTCTCACCCCAGCAGGCCTGGGTTCAATCCCAATTGGCGCCGCCGGGATGTTCTGAGGCATAACATCTCTGATAACGCCTTCCTTCGGATGGGAAGTAAAGCCGTTGGTCCCCGGTTCATGGGTTGATGGGTCGATAGGTAGGGTCCAGGTGTGGGAGCTGCCTTCCTGGCACGTCGGTAGCATTGGTGCTCAACACGGAAAACAAGATCGACGGAAAAAACAAACCAAAGGAAAAAAAAACAAACTTAAAATAAATACTAAAAATCTATAATTATGGCACGTTGGAAATTTTCAATATGGGTCATTCCATCCCAAGTGACCGAGCAAATGCATCGACCCTCTCCGATTTGAACCAACATTGGTTAGTCTACTTATGTTGGACCATAACTAAAAAAAAATCAAAGTTTTGTGCCAATTGGGATAACCCCCCCCCCCCCCCCCCTCTGGTCGGTTTTTAATTAAGACCGATTTTCATTTTTACATTTCTTTTGAACCAATAAAGATACAAACGACATTGGATTCCCTTTTTAATGCATTTCAAACTTACATTCAAATTTTGTGATCGTATTTTTGCTACAGTATTGCCAACTTTGACTTTTTTTTTCATTTGAAAACTTTGAATGCAAATATCTCAAATTTCCACTCTTTATTATTTATTTTGATGACACCAAAGTGGTGAAATCAAACAATAAAAACGTGAAAAAACGATATGATTCGTTTAGGAGATATGATTTTTAAAGTTTTTTTTTTAAATGATCCATTACATAGAAGTATTAGCTTAGCTTAGCTTAGACTGACTGCACATATCAATGGTTGCTGCTCCGTGATTGATCAGCATCAGTGAAATTGTACAATAGATCAACTGAATGGGGCTGGGAGTGACCGTCCATTCTCAATGTACAAGTTTCAGTGACTTCATATAGTGTAGATCAATAATGGCGCCGGCCACGTCCTTACAATCAGGTGGGAGTAGGGAAGGAATATTAGAGTGACCTTTGTTGTTTGTGGGCCATGTTTACCTCTGCACCCCAGCAAAAGGCACAGGAAAGGAGATTTTGCTAGTAAGTTGAATTCGTTGGATCAGGATTCACCTTGATGATGCAACCATGGTTTTAAATGAATCAGTGTTATCATGCAGTATACTTGGATTTGCCTAAAGTCTAAACAAAATGGTGGATCATTATAATATAAATCTGAGATCGGTCCATCGTCGAAAAGCTGGAAATAACCTTAGAACATCAGTAAAATTGACCGCCCGCGACTGCAAACACCAAAGAGCTGAAAACAACCGATAAAACCAGGGTGAAAGCTGTAATAATGAATCATTACAGTATAAATCTAATGATGTTCCGTTATCGAAGAGCTGGAAGAAAAGTTAAATAATTTAAATCAATAGATCCAGCCTGAATGAAGGCTGAAAAAAGAGAATAATTATTCAGCAATGCCCCATTTTGTCAGCTATCAAAGTATGTGTATCTTAAACATCCATCTTGAAGGAGGGCTTCTTGGCGTTTTCTAATTTTAGTGCAAGAAAGTGAAAGTGATCGGTTGGAAATGCATTCGAAAGTGTTGTCGTTTATCATAATCCTTTTCATCAGAACTTTTATTAGGCGATTGGCAATCTGGCACGATGATTCTGATTCGAGGCAGGTGCAAGAGCTTCTTTGAAGATCCGACGGAATGTTGTGAAATGTTTAGCTAGAATTAGGAGATGCAACAGTCTTTCAAGTATTGGCTTCACGTGCAAACCATCGTTCATTTGGTGAGTTCGTTCCTGTTTATTTGTTCACTTGTTTCGATACCATCTATCAGTTTTCTACAATTTTGTCTTGGACATCTTTTCGAAGAGCGCACAATTTTCACATGTTGAGATCGAGTGGGAACGTCAAGATAGTCATCCAAGTGCTTTTGTTTCTGGTTTTAGACGTTTGATGTCTTCAGTGAAGTTTTTGTACTTTAAAGTTCCCTTTATCTGTGATCATGGTGGGTCTGAAGAGTTTTTGTTGAGCACGCTGAGGCTGAAATTGCATACCCCCTCTCCATGGACATGGAGGTTGACGGTACTGAAGCAAAGGGTTATGTTTAATTTCTTTATATTTGCAACGATGATGTAGTTGACTATGTGACGGATTATGAAATTCTCGGCCTTACGCATATCCGAACAGTTAATGTATTGAATGGTTTCCTATTCTCCCGAGGAGTTCGGACTAAACGCAGGAATCGTACCACTTGTGCCAAAACACGTTGGAGCTTGTTAAATAAACTGAACCGTTCGAGCACAGGATCACAGGATTTCTGAACAACTGGGTTGGCGACAGCTGCCTCTTTCAACTCAGAAATCCTGTGAAATCGCCCAGAAATTTCCGAGAACCACTATATCGTTTTGCAATGGAATGGCTGTATACATATCCCAAGTAACATTTCAAGTTTTATGAAATACTACAAAGCAACTACAAAACAACATTCATAAAACCCTGGTCAAGGCTATTTTGTCATTAATACATCCACCAAAACCTCATTAAGACTAGAATATGTCTAGTTGGCCCACCCTGGAGAAGGTTCTGAAGAGTGTATTCTCAAAACTCTTCAGGATTGATTTACTGCAAAAGATTGTATGACGAACGCATTGAGAACCATTTGAAAGCTACAATAAAAGCTATTTAGCAACAATAAAAACCCTTTCAGAGCCATTTCCCCTAGCCGCATGCTGAATCCACTAGGAAAGCATCAATCAAGATAGAAAAGGATTTAAGAATCCGATCTTATCAAAATAATTAAAATAGAAACTGATGGTATAAAAATCTTGTTGACTATCCAAATTTATTACAATAGTTCTCATTAAGTGGGCTAGTTTTAAGTGCCATATTAAATTTAATGTAAAATTTACGTGAAAACATCGAAAAAATTAGGTCCACCCTCGTAGAACGTCGATTTCACTAATTATTTAAAATTGAAAAATAAAATATATTCTTCAGATCGAGCTTGGCCGAGATTTTTTTTTATTATTTTCGCATTTAAATGTTCGCTCATTGCTAAATTTACCAACATCTAGTTATATACAAGGAAATAAAGATTGAAAATCGAAGCTTGTAAAAAACAAGCAAACTAATTATAACATGGCGGTGGCATAAAAGTTGATTTTCAAGGGTCATTTGTGAAAAAGTTGTTTTGCTGTCAAGAATTCCTTAACAAATTAATAAGGTTTTAAAATGGCTTTTATGAAGAAAATTTGCAGGCTGAATTGTATTTATCTAAAGCCATTTCGCTTGATCCTAACCCGTTCAGATTTATGGCAGCATTTATGGAGGCAAAGTTGGCTGCAAAAAGTTAAACGTCAAAGTTTGTTTATCTTTCGATATTTAGTTGCGCTGTGGGATCCAGTGTTCTTCCAGGTGGTTTTCTCCCGATGGATTGGGAGCAGTTACTCAGATAGTTTGTTTATTGCAACATTTCGGATTTCGAACAGCTGGAAGCGTAATCGTTCCCAAAAAAGATCCTCTTCTTCCGGATGGTTACAGAAGTGCACCATCCAACGATGCAGGGATGTACGCTTGAATGAAATTTGCGAAGAGTTGATTCTTTCGCCGAATCTCCGCTAACTAACAATTTCAGTGGTTTGCTGTCGGATGTTATTTCGAGTGTCATCTATTCGCAAGATCTGGAGAAGGCTGGTATGTTTTTAATCTTTCGACAATGTTTTATGAATTCGAGGGCCCCGCTCATTTTACTCTTATCCGCGAGATGGTCAGTCGGTGATGGTGTGCTGGTTCTTCTAAAGAAGAAAATTTTGCTGAAATCGACTTGAATTTTTCATCCTACTTCGTCTATCCTTCGAGATTTCCTTGTCATAAATTTGACATTTATTAACTATGAGGAACCATCTTTTAAGCTGAATTTGTAAACAAAGTAATTGGTGAGTTAGTGATGTTTTTAAAAAGGCTAAAAAGCAACAATAAATGCTTTTTTCTCTAATGCAAGACCTAATTGTTTAGTGGTTGCTTTTATAATGATAGAACACGTTTATAAAGTATTTTATCATGACATTAATAAACAATTGCTAATGACGTTTATGCTTGAATTACAGAACAGTTTTAAGGAGGGATTGATTACTGTTTTAAATTTATTTTTAAAACAAGACAGTTTCTAACTTTCTTGCCAGACTATAAAAGGTTTTTAAAACAGCAAAAAGCTGAATTACTAAGCAGGAATGTATTACACTTTGAAATGCCATATTTAAACTAAATGGATTGTTCATTTCCGTAACAAAACCATCATAAATCAGAGTGGATGCTAAATGGTTACTGAATTGTTACTTGGGATGTACGTTAAATTCAATGGGTAGGGATGGGGATGGGGAGAGTGAAATAGCCAGCTCCCTGTCATTAACATATAGTGAATTGACAGCGGACTCTTCTCCCCACTCATTGGGGCGCTTCCCCGTATGATGGCCTGTTCTACATCGAGTTGAAGTATTTTTTCATTAGAAGGAAATTCTCCTGATCCCGCGGATTTCGCGTAAGGTCTACCCCTTCGTTTTCAGCCCTTCATAGAGTGTTATTTTGAATACAGTCAGGTGTTGAAGTTTATCAAGTCATACTTGGACGACGATCTACTGTCTAATGACTGTGGCTTGCAACAGTGAATGGTATCCTTTACATACATACATACAATGGATAATTTATAACAACTTATAAACTTTAAAATTCAATATATTCTAAGCAAATCATATTGTTATTTTTCGTTACGTGATTGTTAGCTAAACAAGTTTCCAGAACCCATTGGTATAATTATATTGATAAAAATGGGGGTATTTTGAGATATTTGCATTTAAAGTTTTTAATGGAAAAAAATCGCAGAGATTTCAGGAAGGGGGCGACCCCGGCGTAGTAATTAACATCCATACCTCTCACGCCAAAGTCACGAGCTCAAATCTCACCCCGGACAAGTCACGAATGACCCAAGAGTTTTAAAGTGACTATAAAAAAGGTGAGTTTTCAACCCTGTACACAAATTACGGTCACTAAATCTGTTTGTACGTTTAAAATGCTTTAAAAAGGTTACAGAAATGTCGTTTGGTTTCAGAGATACGTAAAAATTAAAATTGACTTTTGGAATTGGAAAAGGGGAGGGAGTTAGCTGATTGTCACAAAACTTTGGATTTTTTTAGTTTTTGCCGAAAAACAAGGAAACCCACCAATTTTGGTTCAAATCGGAGAGGGTCGATGCATGTGCTCGGTCACTTAAGGAGGACTGAACCATGTCTAGATATGTACTTAAAATACTAAACTTCAAGACATTTAATGTTTTGAGAACTTCGACTTACTCAAATTAAGTAAAAGTTAAACTTCAACATATAATGGATTTGATTGTAAAACTGTTTCTTTAAAACTGTTGGCGAGGGAAGAGTTGCCAAAATTTTGTTTATAAAAGTTGATAGTACCTTTTCAATTGTTGGTCTACAATGTATTGAATTAGTTCAGCTTTTTGTTAGATCGAAATTCTATCCACTAGACTATAAATATAGCGGCTTTACTCACGATGTGATGAAAACCTGTGGAATCCATGGAAGCGTCATATTTCCTCCTGTCAGAAGCATAGACAAAATTTCATTTAAATCGGAATGATTCAAATCAGGTAAATTGCCTATTTCACGTGGAACTACTCAGTAGCGTTACTAATTTATGATAAATTTTAATGATTCTGAAACGAAAAAAAAGTAAAACATCATAGACTTTAAAAAACTTTCAAGTTCGAAAACCCGAACAAACCTTTAAGGGGGTATTCCCGATCTTTTTTTTCAAAAAATCAAATTTTTTTTTTTCACGTTTTTTTGTACTTTAGACTATATACTTTCATCCCCCCAAGCCGTTTTCCGATCAGCGAATTCGGTGTCCAGGCATAGCTGACTAATGGTTAGAACCCCCAAATGGTTTTAACTAAAGTCAAAACTTTAAACGCGTTTTTCTCGAAACCACATTTTTTTTATCGGGCGAAGATTTTTCTCAGAAACTATAAGAGATATTGACTTGAATCTTTGCGCATTTTGTTCCTTATTAAATTCTTTGGAGCTTCTCCCACTTTCAGCCAAAAATATTAACATTTAACATTGTTTGAAGCACCTTAAAGCTGCAAAAAAGCGGGCTAAAAATCGCCTGTTTTTTCATATGGCCGCCATTTTGTTAATTTGCTAGATTTTTTGCTGCCAACGGGAGAAGCTCCAGAGAATCTTATGCAGATTATTAATTTCATCATGAAATCTGTTTCAGATGAAGCCGTTCCAGAGAAAAGTCTTCGCCCGTCCAGGCGTTTGCGGCGAACAGGGGTCTGTTTGCCGCCATTTTGTGACGTCAATAATGTCTTTTTTTATGTCGAAAAAAATTTATTTGTAAACTTTAATGTTCAATAAACAAGAATCCCAAAGAGTTAGGCGCATTACTATTCATTTTCCTTGAAAAAAAAATAAGTGAAAAACAGGCCGAAAAAAGGCAAAAGATTGGGAATACCCCCTTAATTGCTGGGACTAAGATAATTTGGGGCGACTGATAGCCCACTCAATGCAGCATTTAACTCCCTGAACCATTTCCCCGATCTCGAAACTACCTTTCTCGCACCGTTTTCATTAAGCATTGTAATAACGACAATCACTCAGTGGAAATATATTGCCCCTCGGTCGGAAGCCGACCGAAAAGCTTTTCCTTCTTCTCCATCAGACCTTGTCGCGGGCAAACTGGAACATAGAAACCAAATGTATAGCCGTTTGTCGTCGTGCCCCGTTCCTGGGAGCTGAACTCAACTCGTTCCGTTTGGAAACAGCAACATTATGAAATTATTTCCACTTACCTTTTTCCCATCATCGCATCATCATTCATTTTTCGTTCTCAAAGCTTCCATCCACGAGCGCGGGTGTACATCCTCCGAACAGAGAAAGTGCTTCGCTTTGAAAGGACTCGCTGCCTGCCTGCCTGCCTGTCTCTCTCCCTAAGGGAGAGTAGAAAATTGGAATTCTAATATTTGAAAATTTCATCATGTTATCCCCTCGCCTCTCCCTCCGAAATCCCCCCGAGTCCGATCCCGCTCCTCCCGCGTTCGATGGATTCAGCTCGTCGAGAACGAATTTGAAAGAACTCAGTTCCTTTCCGCCCTGCTGCGAAGCCTTGGATCTATATGGCAACTATAAAGGAATTCAGTCGATCTCGTTTTCCCCAGCGCTGCTGCCCCCTTGCTCCATACGCTGACTGCGGCGGGAGAATGCTCGGTTCAATCCTTCCTTTTCCGACTAGATGAGGTTGAAAGAAGACGACGACAACGCCGACGACAGGAAAATACAACGAACCGAAGCTCATCTCCGGTTGGAAGCAGCTGGGGAATTTTTCTCGATTCCTCGCGTTCCGAGCGAGGATCATTTCACATATAGATCCATCCAACGGCGTTTCCTGGATTCTGCCCTCCCCCAGCCCAGCAGCAGTGTCTCCCTCTTCCGCCATGGAGCCAGTATTGAATGCCACATATATGAAAAGGTACTTGAGATAATGTACATGAATAAATCATACATCAAATAAGTAGTGTAACTAAGGCAAAATCCAACGACGACAATGATGATGGGAGGAGGCTTGGAAGTGTTGCCAGAACCGTTTGCCTCTTGGAAGGCGTCACGCCAAACGATATCTGGCCACCCGTCCCGTACAAAGAGTATTCCAAGGATAGCTCGTCCATGGTGCCTACCAAAGAGCTCCGGGCATACAAAAATGGCAATATATTCACTCAGCCAGCAGCTAGGAGGTTCGCTATTCCATATTCCTATGTCGTTATCGTTATCGTCAGCGACAGCCACCGCACCCTCCAACTTCCTCTCCCACATCCTAACCAAACATGCTCGCTTCTGACGGATGGTTACCGGATTTTCGGATCCATCCCTCTCGAAAATCATCCTCCCTGCTCCCAACCACACTCAACAACAACAACAACAACAACAGCAAAAAAATCCTGCAGCAAGTCCGTATCGACCTCTTTTGAAGATGTACGCGCTCGAGCTATCCCCTACTGCTGCCGTTCCTTGTTGTTGGCGCTGGCTGGGAAACACATTATCATTTTCTTGATGCAAACGAGCACCATTGCCAGGGCACGCGAGGGATAGCTTCGTATATACCTACTCACATATTCTTCTACAACACATTTTTTTTTTTTTTGGGCATTGGAATCCATCGAAACAGCAAAAATCCAATCGGCAATAGCCTCCAATAGACAGGCAGCTCTGTGAGGGTTTTTATTCCGTTCTTGCTTCTTGGTTCCATCACCGAACCGATAGGGACTAAGCAGCCCCAATTCCTTTGGTAAGCTTAGCGATGGATATGAGCGCATGGAAGTAGAATGCGCCTCCAACGGCGTCGCCACCGTTTCCAGGGCTTTGGAATTTCGATTGGGAGCGTTGACTTGGTTATAGCTAGATAGAGAGAGAGGAATGGAGTTTGATATCATTTGCTGGATCGTATAATGTCTTGCCTTTGGCAGGGATGCATGTAATATTCATTTCGGCTTGCATACGTTTATGGGGATATTGGTGGATGGTGATTATTGTGTCGATGATGATAATGGTATGGCATCGATATTGCTGGTGGTGATCCGGGAGGATACGGCCATGAATTGGGATGCATTGGGGTAAATTTTAGTCAGCAACTTTTGGTAAAGTTGTATCCGTTTTGGACCAAATAGAAGGCGACCTGCGGACCCTTCGCAGACTACGAGGCTGGTGAAGTGTGGCCATGGATCGAGTAGAGTGGAGACGACTTCTTCAGACAGTAAAGGACAACAAGGCCTTAGCCTGATTGGTAAGGTAAGGTATATCCGTTTTGGCAAAAATATCCATCTTATAAAACCCAGATTGAATATACGGATAAATGTACCACGTATATGCACCACAAAACCTTGAGATCTGGTAAACTTTACCCCGGTACTAAGTTCACTATGTTCAATG
The DNA here is from genome assembly GCF_037179485.1 of Ochlerotatus camptorhynchus. NCBI lineage: Eukaryota > Metazoa > Arthropoda > Insecta > Diptera > Culicidae > Ochlerotatus > Ochlerotatus camptorhynchus. Next base: position 1,846,027 of record NW_027040576.1, read on the forward strand.
TGCTGATAAGACCGGTAGTTCTCTACGGGAACGAGGCATCGACGAACCAGCAATCACTGCACAGTGGTTCAGGAATGAAAATTAGGGGGAAATAAATATGTAGACCCATAGATTGACACTTGTTCACCATAGCAAATATTATAAATTAACAATATGGTTCACTCTTCCATTATCCCCAAGACACGATTTTTCCCGACACTAGCGGCTCTAGTGACGCGAAAGGTGACTAGTACACTGTAAATTGAGCGTAACAAGGCAATCAAAAACAACTCACTGTTGAGTAAAATTTAACCACACGGTAAGAAAAAAATAGTCAAAATTAAGTTTATATCTCAAGCACCGCCGGGATTTTCTGAGGTTCAAAATCTCTGATCACGAAGGGTGGGTGTGGAAGCTGCTTTTCGGGTGTCGGTAGCATTGGTATTCAGTACGGAAAACAAATCAAGGAAAAAAAGTTTATTTCATCCAACTAGGTACTATGTGGGAAGTCAAAAGTAAGTAAAGTCCCATGTACTCAATTAAACATGTTTTGTTGTTTTTGACATCATCCACATCCAGAGGGCCAGTCACTTTCGAATATATGGGAATGGTAGGAAACCATTTGGAAATGCATGAACATTTTCAGTTTTTATTCATTATCGTCTTTATGAGCAGTTTGTCAGTTGTCACAAATTACATCAAGATGCCTAGCCGGAGTCAAATTTGTTCTGAATAGTTTTCAATCCGATAAGTAGGCTTACTCAGATTGGGCTTTTCCGCTTTTCGCGCTGCCGTTCCGCTTCCACTGTAATTGCGTAATAAATAATAAAGCGGAATGGAACGATGCAAAATGGAAAGCAGAATCAAAACAAAACCGCAAATAAGGCTACCAGAAACTCAAATTTCTAATGGTCATAGGGTTACAAGAAGTTCAAAATAAAAATAAACCCCGTTAATATGTACGAAGTGTCATTAAGATTAGCAGCATTAAGAGTCAACAGTATTGTAGGATATTTGGACACCGCAAAAATCTCCCTTTTATACCTGCACCATTCTAAACATGCGATTATAACCATTTCCCCAGAATTTGGGTACATTTTACTCATCGTAATAAAACTGGTTTACTCAGATTCTGCCAACTCCTTACTGCACATAAGAATGGGTACCGTCTACCCAGTCTCAGGGTACACAGAAAATGAAACTTACCCAAAGCTTGAGTTTAAACAACTCAAATTTAAGTAAAACCGCAGTAAACTCAGCACGGAAAACACGATCGACGGAAAACAAATCAAGAAAACAAAATTCTCTGTTAAATCTCTATAGTATTTAGTACTTACGACCACTATAAATTTCCAACGATTGCACAAAAACACTCTCCATAGTCCAGTCCGCAACATTCAACTTTATCGTTTTTGTTTTGAGCTATGATGGTTTTGACGTATGATAGAGAAAGCTAATAAGTAGAGAAACATGTAAAAAAAGCCTATTTACCAAATGTAAACAATGACTTTGCACGATTTCTCATGAGTATTGACTAAATCTGGCAAACTGACACCAACATCTGAGAGATTTGCTCTATCATATGATATAGTTAGTTTGAGTGGGCATGTTGCAATTCGGGAACAACCGACGTTTAAATGCATTGCATACATTTGCCTTGTATGCCTTTGCACATGTTGCTCTAAGAGGAAGAGGTGACAATTGGCTTCTTCTTTTTTTATTTCTATCTCTATCTCTATCTTTATCTATTTCTATCTCTATCTTACGCACATGAAATCGGCCAATCAGGAGCTGGTTCACGTTTGACAGAAAAGTGGTTCATTTTTGTCCCCGTATTGTCACCTCTTCTCTTAGATGTTGCTGCATGAAGAACGAGGTACCCAACACGCTAACTTGAAAGTACCCATTTAAAAGTAAAAAACCCGAATTTATCCACCTATGGTGTGATCAGACCCTTCTTCTCTTATCAGTGACCAAGCCCCCCCCCCCGTGTCGCCACTGCCTGGGGGTACCCGGAATATATCCGGGTGTAGTCTATTTCGTGAGGCTACCAATCACCTTATCATCGTATTTTAATGTGATTTAATGGGTTTTAATTAAATTCATATTCAAGCAACTTCCCCGGGGTACCCGGAACATGTCCAAGTGTGTCCAATGTGGTCTGGAACACTTAACACGACTTGCATTGATCTTATTTTTGAATTCTGTAGTAATTTGATGTGTCGCATGATGGTTTTGATACGTTTTCCGTTAAATCCAGTGTGAAGGCCCATATTCACCGGATCTTATTCCGGCCATATCTCCGAAACCGGTTCACCGATTCCAAAACCGTTCAATAGCGTTCAATGGGACCCCAAGACCTATCATTTGGCGCCGAGTTTGTCCAAATCGGTTGAGCGGTTGCTAAGAAACGTGAGCGCATTCATTTCGTTACATACACACACACATACACACGTACACACACACACACATACATGTCCCGATCTCGTCGAGCTGAGTCGAAAACTAACGATTTTAAATTGATTCACTACTTGAATAGCCTATTGGTTCCAAGCAAATCGATTAACGTATCCTATCCTAGTCGAAATTCTAGTACTACACTATGTTTGTTTTGATTCTGTATGGAAGTTTGACAGATTAAATGAGGGGTTCGTGGATTTTTCCATGTTTCGAGGGGTGCATCGATTAGCTTGGGACCGAAGATAGCACCAGAACTGAGCCAAAAAGTTGAGCACATTTTTTCGGGACCTTCTGGTCTTAGAGTTACCTATATGGTACTATCCTTTCACTTCACCGAAAAATCCCATAAGAAACTGTCAATCATTTCTAGAAGAGACCATTTTTCGACAGTGCCGTCAACGCCAATAATGGAGCACGAACGAAGGGGATTAAGCACACAAAAATGACAGTATCAAAGGCAGCGCAGGTTGCTATGATTTTGATCCAAAAATAAGTTAAAATTTCTCAATGGTGAAAACATGACGGTTGAGTACTTTTAACTTAAAATCGAATTCATTTTTATTTTTTTGTTATAGAGCTTTTTTTAAACTTAAGTGTTTTTGAGTGTTTTTTTCTTACCGTGTTCGTTAATCTATTACCCAAAATTGGGCTAACGATTATTAGCGTGTTGAAAGTTTTCCTCCTGTCAGTTGCCAATGTGGTTTGTAAAGAGGGATGGCAGATATAATCTGCATTTTCTTTTATTTGTTTGCAGTACCTCTAAGCTTATTGTACATTCAAACTTTAGCAGATATCACGTTATTTAGGCACTTTTGATATCATATTATATAACGTTATTACGTTATTAATATCAACAATAGTCTGCACGTAGTACAATTTCATGACGTCAGGGTAGGCGTGTAACATGCATGAGAAAGCTAATACTGTTTGCCACACCTTTTATTTGACTAAACGTATGTATTGATTACACGCTTAAATAATAAGATCACGAATGTTTTTAGTCACCTTTCTCACCGGGAGAGGGTATTACCAACAATCAATACGAAACTAACGATTTTAAATTGGCTCACCACTTTAGTAGCCTATTGGTCCCAAGCAAACGATTAACGTACCCTATTCTAGTTGAAATTCTATTCCTACACTATGTTTGTTTTGATTCGCTATGAAAGTTTGACAGATAACATCAGGGGTGTGTGGATTCATACAGAACATGCAGGGGTGAGTGAAATAGCTTGGGACTGCTTGGGACCGTTGTTCTGGTACTGAGTGAGCCAAAAATAATAATGATTTTCTTCGGGACCCAGTGGTCTTAGAGTTACCTCTATGGTATTACTTATGCGTCTTTTCAGAAATATATGGGAATTCTGGAAGTGAACCATATTGTTAATTTATAATATTTGACCATAGTGTCTTCTAGTATAAGAGAGAGGCGCGGACTCACTGGTTTTGAGCCAAACGTACTGTCAGAGCCAGAGCCAATCGAGCAGCGCCTATCTTGATTGCACCTAGGCATAGTTTTCCGAGGCAGTTTATTTTGAATCCACTCCTCTATTATACTATGTAGACCCTCTCTAGTGTCTTCTGTGAATTTGTCTCGAAGTTGTTTTATGTAAAAGCCTTCATTTTGTCGAAATTTGCATATAGGGTGGTCCTAAAAATGACGAATTAAAAATATTTGCTTTCTTATTTTTAATTAAAGCATTGAACTGTAGATAGTGTAATTTTAAGAAACGTAAATTTTATTGGTCTTTCCTAATTTAGATAGGGTGTCCCTCATAAAATATAACTCTTTTATTTCATATTATACATTGTACCACCATAAGGATCCTCTGGAACAGTGTATCATCTGGATTGAGAAAGACTTGACGGTACATTTTGGATATGTTACTGACCAGTGTCACCAGAAACGTCCAAAATCGAACGATGATTGATTGGAAATCGTCCTTCAACATGGGTGGTACTCTGCCTTCAGTTCGAGATCCCGCTCGAACCTGCGTTTCAGTATATTTAAGTGCTGAACAAATTATATCTGAGCTTTCTCTTTAAGGTTAAAGTTCACATCTATGGAGACTTTAATCAACGTCATGCTGACTTCATTCTGGACTCTGAAAATGAAAGTATATTACTCCCAGTCGTTGGGGATAATGAAACATGGCAGTTAATTTTTGACAAAACTGCTAATTTCGGACTGAACCAAATTAATCACATTACAAACCAGCAGAATTTCTATTTGAAATTTGTAATAACAAAACGTCAAGCGAATCTTGTTTATACTTCAAAGCACGGACATCTGACCAGCTCATTTATTATTCATCGAAGTTGTTATCAGCGGCAAACGACCAGCTCATCGATTCTTCATAGTAGTTCCCATCACCAGCAAACAACATTGCAGCGACGATTGTGACCCGGCATCTGGAACGTGACGATGAGACCGGACACATTGCGGCGCTAACAACGTTTTCCAGCTGACCTCAGCAATCTAGATAAGGATGCTAGGTTTCGAGACGGTCTTAGCTAGGAGCTTCAGTCAGTTAGTTAGTGAGTCTCGAAGAGTAATGTAGTAAAAGTTAGTTTAAGTGAAAGTAGTGAATAAACAAATCTCGATTGCTTTTTCAAAGGGACGTATCAGCTTTTGTAAACAATGCATTTGATCGTCGATTCAGCGTAACTGGTAGCTTGCGCACGCTTACTAACACCACTAGCATGTAGGGGAAAAATCTTATGGTAGTGTTTGCATGCGTGGGCGACCTACCAGTTACGCCAAATCGACGATCAAATGCATTGTTTACAAAAGCTGATACGTCCCTTTGAAAAAGTAATCGAAAAAACCTTTATTTTTAATACTCGGATGACATCCGTTTCATAAGTATTCTTCTCTTAACTCTTTACCATTCTTGCATTTATTCAAAGGCGCTCCAAAGCGCTCAAAGAATTCATAATTTTTTGACACAGCTGGATCGAGCAGACGCGTCAATCTACTCGATGCTTAAATTATGTCAGACGCAATTAGGTATAACATCTATTAAGAGCTACCCATTTGAAGGTTAAATTTTACAGCAACTAGCAACGTCTGGCGTCTACCAAAATGGATTTAGATCAACCCTCAGGATCAGATTCCCGTTTAAAAAAAGAACCATAGAGGCACGATGTAATGTATTGCAACCGTACAATAGAATTTATTGTATTTACAATAAATCATATTGTCTACAACGATAACATAACCATATAATGTATTGCTTTCACTATATAATCTATGGTAAATGGGTAAATCTACAATAGAACAAGGGGGCTGTTATGTATCTTAACCATAGGAAAAATCACTTTTTCGCGAACAAAGATGAGCCATTTACCATTAATTGTATTGATGTTCTATTGTTGAATGCTTACTATATGGGACGTATTGTAAATCTATTGAAATAACAATATGATACAATTTCTTGCACAATATATGTACAATAAGATCGATTGTTGGCAATAGATTTTGATGTAATTGTATTTAATTTTATGGCAATTGTATTGTTATTTTTGTGCGGGTTATGTGATTACTTAAGAGATATTTCCCTGAATTTGAATGAAGTTCACTGAGATTCTCTGATTTTCCAGGACCAGGACCAGAATCTCCTTTCCAGGTTTTCTAGGTAGTTGACACCCTGTTAATTTAGCCATCAGTAATGCATTTGAAGAAAGTAATTCAAAAACTGAACTTGAAATAAAGTCCTGTCCGATGAACATCTTTAATTTTGTAAAAACCAGTTTTATTTTGTTTTTTCCTTGATTTGTTTTCTGTCGATCTTGTTTTCCGTGCTGAGCATCAATGCTATCGACGCCCGGGAGGCAGCTTCCACACCTGGACCCTACCCTATCGACCCATCAACTCATGAACCGGGGACCAACGTCTTTACTTCCCTTTCGAAGGAAGGCGTGATCAGAGATGTTATGGCCTCAGAACATCCCGGCGGCGCCGACTGGGATTGAACCCAGGCCTGCTGGGGTGAGATGCAATCACGCTTACCCCTACACCACCGGCGCGCGCTGTTAAAACCAAATTGTTACGTAACTATTTTCCTTCAATCATGCATTTTAATGAAAACGACGGCGATAGCTCGGAAATAATCTGTAATCTATTCACAATATTTTTTTAAGAGATCTACACGATATTTTCTGAAAAAGATCCGCCGTTATTTTGCATTTTATCCGAATTCTTCAAGAGACATTTCTGCAGGGGGTTGTGATCCACCATACAAACTTGACCCACCCTGATGGGTATCTACGGAAAGGGCTCAACGAGTAAACAGAACACGGGAAAAAATCCGATTTCCGAAATGAGAAAAATGACTCATGATTTCATGAACACAGCGTATTTTCCTGTTATGAAAATACACCATGAATAATATTCATGATATCATGAGCAACTTTTGCGTGACGCAGCAAACATTTCCAAAATCATGAATCATCCTAGTTGAAATCATGAGCTAAATTCATGGGTTTAACTTATAACCAAAAATGTAAAAAGTATAAAATAAAGCATCAGACTGGATTCGAACCAAGAACCTTGAGATCGTTAAACCCATACTTTGACCTCTAGACTATCAGTACTTGTATGAGATAGAAGACAAAAGGCGTTTAATAGATATCTATGTAGTGTGGTTCATGAACACGGTTTGCCAAGTACGTGTAACGCTTGTAGCGGTCTTAATTCCACTGCATTATGAAATCATGAATTTCCAAGACGAAATCATGAATCATTGTTACGATTTCATGGGATGGTAAGTTTTTTAATTTCATGATTTTTTATTCATGAAAATGGAATCGGATTTGTTTCCGTGAAGCAGAAAACCGATGTTTACCGCTATTTGGCAAAGATGGCGGCCTCTGCACAGCGAATACATATCAGCGCTTATGGAATATGGATACCTACGGAATAGCCTTGACGATCAGTATTTGATAATCGATGTTTGCGCCAATTTTAAATCAAATATGGTGGACCCGAATACAAGAGGCAGCCTGCAAAAATGAACACACTTTTGAATACATGCATAATGGGTGTAGAAGCGGAAAATCGTTGGCCACCACCATTTTGGAGCTTGACAAACAGCAGTTAATAATCAATTACTGCCATAATGTTGCACTTCTGCTGGATGTAGGCCTCCATTTTGAATACTGGTCCACCATGTTGGGTTGGCACCGATCGATTATCAACTTTTACAAGTTAAGCCTATTCCGTTGATACCCACAGGTTCGCTATTCAGAGACTGCCATCTGGAAGGTGGGTCCTCCATCATGCATTCTAAAATGGCTGAAGGCATCGATTTTCAGCTTCTACTATTGAGCGTTTGGTTTTCAACTATAGCAGTTTAGCTCGTGCCGTGCTCTGGGTGTGCATATTATCTTTTTAGACGCGTTTGTTTTCGTTCGCGTCTTCCAGATTGTGTACTGGAGCCGTTATGCCGCGAGTGATTGGTAATGCAAAGAGATCCCTCTACCCGGAGCAGCTAGAGTGTGTTTAGTGGTTATTGGGGGTTTCCGCTGCTGAGCGACGAAGGAATGGCGTGGGGGTTGTGGTAGATAGAGTTGGTACTGAATAATAATCATAGTGAATAACGATAACTATACCTTGAGTAAACTTGATTCAGCGTGTAGTCTTATAATACAAACGACTTGAGTATACTGAAGTCAGCGTGTAGCGATTATTTGATGATCAAAGAAACGCACACATACATATACATGCGATGAGGAAACTACCCGAAGCATGAACTTTGCCTTTGTGCATGACTGCATGGTGAAATCAGTCATTTAACTAATTTTGTAGCGCACGGTTGTGCATTGTGCTAGTCTTTGTTGAGACAAATGGCCGAGGCTTGAAACCTCGGTCAGGTCACGACAATGGCGCAGCAGTAGGCTGGTAGACAAAATATAAAAAAAGAAAATGAAAAGAATCTTCCGATGAGAGATCGGTGAAGATAGTCTCCGGTAGGCTCCCTGACGGAAGGGCAGTAGAGTAGGCCGGTAGAAAAAAAGAAGAAAGAAGCAATGACAGGATTGGCTGGTAGATAAAACCGAATGTTGATGACGGTATAAGATGATTGTAATGTTGATTTGTTTGTCATTATTAAAGAGGTTTTCAGCCGTAGGCCGGCTCATATCTTGAACGCAATATTGATCATAGTAATATTGAACATGCAATGTGGGGATGGCAAAATAAATTTACGAAGGCAAAATCGATGATAGTGATTTTGAAATTGATGGAAATGCTGGATTTGATGGTGGTATTGAAGTGAGTAATAATGTTGGAGTTAATGAAAATATTCTATTTGATTACGGTATAGAAGTTGATGGTGATGTTGAACTTGATGAGAATATTTAACTTAATGATAATATCGAGGATAATATCTTGGATTGAGCTATAAAAATGTTAAATTTTGAGACGGTGTTAAAGTTAAAGGCAGTGTACCTATAAGTTGATGCTTATGCTCGCTAATGCTGAAATAGATTGCGAATTTAGTGGATGGATATGTATATTTTGAAATTTAAGTTGATACCAATGTTGGAACTGACCAGTGCTGAAGTTGATCATATTATTGAAGTTGATTTGATTTGAATTATAACGGAATTTAAAGGAAATAAACCAACCCACTCAAAGTTCTTCATTGATTTGATTGCAGATTGATATTGATATTAGTATAGATGATCAAGTCAATGAAGTTATTTTAGTATGTTAAGGATGATCAAAATGAAGAAATTGTTGATAATATTTAAAATGATACTTTGAAAGTTAATGGTTATATAGAAATATTTATCATTATCATAATCTTATTGATAGATTTCAATATCGATGATTACGGTGGTGATTATGTTACAGTTACAGTTGCATGTTACAGTTAAATATGATATACAAACTGATATTAATGGTAATGTTAAAGTTTATTGCGAAATTGAGGTTGAGTTCAATACGTAAGGTGAGATCAATGTCGAAGATTATACTTGTGAAGTAGGTTTAATCTTGGATCCAATAGTACACAATGATCAAGCTCATGGCAACATAGAAGTTAAACGCGATGCTGTCCATGAACATATTGATAACAAAATATGGTGATGGTAATGTAGAAATTAACGGAATCGAGGAGGTTGATGGTATTATTTAAATTGATGTTCATAGTTAATGCAATGTAGAAAATTTAGAGTTGATGATAATGTCGAATTTGACGGTAATTTCAAAGATTATTTTGTAAAAGGAAGATTTTTATGCAACTACAATTGGTGTACAAAGTGGTATAGGTTGTAAGTATAGTAAAACAAAAAATCTATGACGAATGAAGGAGTAACTTACGTGCCCGGAGGTGATGAGGTTGACGATAATGACAAAATGTATGGCTAAATTGAAGTTGATACGGTTGTGAAGCTGATGGTAATGATAGAGTTTATGGCAGTATTTAAGATGTTGAATGTTGATGTTAATAAAATTATTGAAATTTATGGCATTGCTGAAGATGATGGTGATGCCAAAGTTTATGGAAAAGTGAAGTTGATGGTTGGATTGCAGTTGAATGTTGAAGGAAATATTGAAGTTGTTGGCAATAGTGCTATAAAGTTGAAGTTGATGGTGAAGTGAACTTTTTAGCAATATTCGAAACATGTGCTTGAAAACTATTAAGCTAATGAATGTTCGTTGATGTATTTTGTTGATAATTGCGGTAATGTGTCTATGTTGTTGAATTGTATCTGTACTCGTAAGAGTAGAGAAGGGAAAGAATGTGGTAGATAGAGTTGGTACTGAATAATAATCATAGTGAATAACGATAACTATACCTTGAGTAAACTTGATTCAGCGTGTAGTCTTATAATACAAACGACTTGAGTATACTGAAGTCAGCGTGTAGCGATTATTTGATGATCAAAGAAACGCACACATACATATACATGCGATGAGGAAACTACCGAAGCATGAACTTTGCCTTTGTGCATGACTGCATGGTGAAATCAGTCATTTAACTAATTTTGTAGCGCACGGTTGTGCATTGTGCTAGTCTTTGTTGAGACAAATGGCCGAGGCTTGAAACCTCGGTCAGGTCACGACAGGGGTGTTTTAAACTCCAGTTGAAGAAGTTTATTTTTTCGTCAATCAGTGTAGACCGTTTTACAATAGTGCTGTTACCTTACATGCTATTTTAAAACATACGTTTTATTTGAAATTGTCAATAAATGTGAACTGCATATATAAATATCTAAGAAATAAAAATTGTTTTAAACTCAACGAGATGAAAGCCTAGCAGTTAGTGTTCTCCTTACTTTATCGTAAGACATATTTAGATCTATACGATTACAATAATTATTATATACTCGCATCATTCTATTGATTGGCCCACTTTTACCATAATTCGTTCTGTGAGTTGACAGTTGAAATACATTTCGAGTTCTTAACATGCGTGATGGTAGGTACAAATTTAAGCTTGCTAATATTTTTTTTTCTGAATTTACGCGTTGTGAGATAATATCATTAACAAAGGAAATCATGGAAATTTCCTTTCGTTTAATAAGTGTTTCAATGTTTATCAACATGCAACGGGACTCATAAGAAGGAAGGGGAAAAGAGGTCCAGGAGGACATTGTCCTCCTTTTGGTACAATTTTTCTTCCAGTGGGACACAGAATTGTCCTCTGTACGATCCGGAACATCCGTAAATTCATGAAATTGAAGTGAGAGCTGCGCAGTTTTTAGCGGTGGATTGACGAGTTTTATGAAAAAAATATGGGGTTTCGGCCCAAACATGTACCCTGGAGGGCTAAGGCTGGTCCATTGAAAGATTCGGAACATGCGTAAAAGTGGTCAATCCACATCGAACACCTTTGTTGATGTGTTTTTAGAATTAATTTCACATTGTGGTCAGAATATGGACCCTGAAGATCACAGACTGGTCCTCCGAAAGATCCGAAACATCAGTAAAAGAGGTAAATTATTTTTACTGGTCCTATAGCTAAATGCTTTTTGTGCATTCATTTGTGGCCAAAATATGCAACATATTGATTTTCTTTGAGATCCCGAACATCCGTAAAAGTTGTCAATTCATGAAACTGGTCCTAAAGCTCCATGTTTTTTTTTTTGCGCAAGCACTTTTTGGTGTGTTTTCTGACTGAATTTGGCATTAAGGCCAAATTATGAACCCTGGAAACCATAAACAGGTTCGCGCTTGCGACAACGTATGAAAAATCCGTGAAGGTTTTCATATATTTTTCGGACAACTTTGTGACCTTAACCATCAAAGTCTTGAGATATGATACATGCACAATAGAGTGATGCAAAATTTGAAATTTTCGCTCCACAATACTTAAACGATTCCAAATCGGATCCTGACTAACCTCTCAAAATTTGAACCCATTTGGTGAAAAACTGAGATGGCACAAACCATTTGAAGTTTGTATGGGAATTACTATGGTAAAACCAAGATTTTTGTTCATGTCTATCTAATAATTCACCATATCGATCTGCTTCAAAAGCTTTCAACTTTACATGTAGGAATTTTTTCCAGCTACAGCTTTGCTCAAGACCACTTTTTAATTAAATGCAAGGATCGAAAGTTATCAATAGTTCAATGCGCTTATGTCTTATGATGATGCTCAATCAACTGCTCAGCAGGCAACATTGGTATTTCTGGGGCGTTAAATAGGACACAACAATCATGGCTACTATGTCACACTGCAAAATACAGTGTTGCCTACAGAGCAGCTGCTTGATCATGTCATAAGTTTACCAATCTCTTAAATAATTAATAACTTTTTCCTGTCTCGTTTTACATAGAAACGATCTTCAGCAAAGTTGTAGCTGAGAAAAGTTTCTATAAGAATGGCTATCGAACTGTTTTATTTATTTATTTATTTCGTCAACCAACGTAGACTAGTACAATTAATACAGTTTTGTTTTCTTAAATATATATTTATATAAAAAAGTAGTGTCAGCTTTCTTGTCTTTTCTTTTATGAGTTGTTATTTCTTATGGAATAAAAATATTGCTTTAGTTTATGCCGAGACATTGTAAAGTCAATGGTTTCGCAGTGTTTATTGTAAGAGGCCATCATGCGGTTTAATGGCCCATATTTTGCATAATTTGTGCGATGATGTTTTATGGCAAATAAATTTCGATTTCGGAGTTGCCGAGTGGGTGCATGGAAATTTAATTTTGATAAAAGTTCTGTTGAGTCAATTCGCTGCGAAACGATATCATTTACAAATGAAACCATTGCATATTCACGACGCTCTTTTAATGTTTGCATGTTTATAAGCATGCAGCGTGCTTCATATGATGGAAGAGGAAATGAAGTCCAACCTAATTTACGAAGAGCGTATAATAGAAATTGTTTTTGTACTGATTCTAATCTTTCTTCGTGCGTGATTGAAAATGGAGACCATACAATACTGCAATATTCCAGTATTGACCTCACATAGGCAATATATAGTGTTTTAATTGTGTAAGGGTCCTGAAAGTTATAGCAAAAGCGCTTGATAAAACCTAGCATGTTATTTGCCCTGTGAATAATTGTATTGTAATGGTCTATGAAAGACCTGATTTCCTAATGCAATTGAAATATTTGAAGTTGTTCTTTTTCTACTAAATGATATTAAGTTACATTTTTTTACATTCAATTCTAGTAGACTTTTTTTGCACCATATGTAGAATATGTGTATTTCATTCCGGAATATATTGATGTCTTCTTCATTTCTTATTTCCAAAAAGAGCTTCATGTCGTCGGCATAAATAAGCAATTTAAGTTTTTTGAGAATGTAAGATATGTCGTTTACGTATAGAATAAAAAGGAGAGGTCCCAAATGAGAGCCTTGGGGGACGCCTGAAGTGACTTGAATTGGGCTTGATTTCTTTCCGTTGAATTTAATTATTTGTTGGCGGTTAGTTAAATATGATTCAAGCCATTTCAGGAGCCCTGACTTAATTCCAATTTTTTGCAGTTTAAAGAGTAACATTGGTATGTCAATGCGGTCAAATGCCTTGCTAAAGTCTGTATAGAGAGCTTCTTCGTGGTTTCCATTATCCATTGCATTCAATGAATAGTCTATAAATTCAAGTAAGTTGGTCGAGGTCGAACGACCCTTGAAAAAGCCGTGTTGCATGTCAGTAATTCTATTTTTGATTTGGAGAAATAATTTTTCGTTGATAATTGACTCGAAAAGCTTAGGAATGCAAGAGATAATGGCTATACCACGATAATTACGTACGTCAGATTTTCGACCAGATTTAAAGATAGGTACTAGAAATGAGCTTTTCCAAATTTTAGGGAAGGTTCCGGATTCCAGGGACATATTAAAAAGCCAAAACAATGGAGCAGTGAGTTCCATTGCTAGACATTTAATAAATACTGGAGGAATTCCGTCAGGTCCAGGACCTTTTGAGGCATCTAAATTTTTAAAGCCTGCAAAATGTCCTGCACTTGAAATTGATTGAGGCCAATGTCCCTTGAAAATTCTGGATAAAATGCAAAGAATCGCGGTCACGATCTTCTTCAGAAAATGTCGTATAAATTTCTTGAAAAAATTTTGCGAATAGATTACAGTTTTTTTCCGAACTATCACCGACATTTTCGTCTAGATGCATTATTGCAGCATTATTTTGCAGCTCAATATGAAAAAAAAACTAGAAGGCAATGAACAAAAAATTGAGATTTCCCATAGTAATTTACATGTAAACTTCAAATGGCTTGTGCGAAGTCTGTTCCTAGCCAAATGAGTTGTAACTTTGGGAGGCTAATCAGGACCCGATTTGAAACCATTTAAGCACTGTGGAGCGAAAAATTCAAATTTTTCATCAGTCTAATGTACACACTTATTGTCCATAATTTTAAATGACTTGGTTAGCTTACCAACTATGTAGAAAACTGTATTTTCCTAGTTAGTCAGGATCTTGTGTTAAAGCACATTGTAAATATCACAAATGCAATAGCACAGCAAACCACGAGAATTCGCAACTAGCCTGTTCTTTATGTGAAAGGCCTTGTCCACTGGAAAAAAACATTGTTGGACTATATTTTTCATGAAAGTCAGGTTCATGAGATATAAATAGCGCATAGTAAATCTCATATATACACTTACGCCGCCTAGTGACTGAACTCTGAACTTATATGTGCACTATCCGAAAGACCTTAGTCACATTAAAAGACAGTAACTTCACCGGGATCACGGAGTATTCCATTTTGGAACCAATTAAATCAAATCCCACATGCTACGTGTATTCCATTTACGCGATTCGCTCGTGTAATCGGAATAACTCTAGAACAACGCACTGCGGACACAAGACGAGGCGTCCACTGTTGTGGCGACGGTGTGGCGTAAGGCGAACCTCGACAAGCTTTTTTACCATGCTAGCAGATGCCACTCCGCCGCCATATCAGAAAATACCTTGATTAACATCATGTTTACGTTCGCCACATGCAATTTTTCAGCATAATGTTTTGACATGTCACATCGCCGCCACAGTGGTGGGGCAGTGGGTGTCTGACATTAATCGAGGTGCCCACTGATGTGCATGTTTTGTGGCGTGAGAGGAATGTTGGCATGATGTTTTGACATGCTAGCACATGCCACACCACCACAACAGTGGACGACGCCTTAACATTCCGATTAAGAAAATCCAGCCAAGAACATGGAGGGTACTAGGCATTATGTTTTATTGGAAATCCTCTGAAAAAGTTTTTAGGATTATAGTATTTCAATGGTTATACTTCTTAAGAACATATACGCAAAATTAGAAACCTGTAAATACAAAATTTCCTCCCCGTAATTCGATGTGAAAAGTTTTTGTTCACTTTATGCAACAGCTTATGACCATCCATATTCAGTGTCATTACATGTTGCTGAATATGAACCATTCGCCAGTGTTATACTGCGATACGCAGATGTATCATGAACAGAAACTAACGCACATTATCTATGCCAAATGATACACACGAATATAAAGATTCTTTCGAAGATACCGTCAGTAGTAAATCGTTTGTGTGAACGTATTTGATCATCAGTGAAGCAAGATTTATTTTTCTCTTATTCTTTATGTACCATGATTCGTCGTCTCGCCGATACAAAGAAATCAGTTTAGTTTACTGACACGTGGGGGTCCAACGTTTACGAAAATACACGTGAATTTGAGACTAGATGAGACTCACCCTAGGTGGCTCAACCAAGACTCTCGGATATCTAGCTCAGTAGCATGAGACCCCTGAGCTGTGTCACAGGGCAGGCATGCTACTTGGTAATTTGGAGGGGTACGCGGAACAAACTGTGCAGAAACTGTGGGATTTCTTATGTGATTGTGAAATTAATTGAAAGCTAAAGTGTGGGTGGAGAAAGTCTAAAAGTTTATTAAAATGGAACTATGGTGCGGATGGTTTTATTGGGCTATTATGGGGTGTGTTCTGTGGGTTTCTGCTTCCTTGGTACGTACCGGGGGTGTTTGCTGGACGATGGCGAGCGCTCGCTGGTGGTGATTATATTGGGCAGTTGTTGTTTGACCACGATGGCGGTTCGTGGCTTGATCACTCCGTCGACAATGGCGGATCGGTGCCTTAAACTGGTCTGGAAGATGGTGCCTGGTGACTGGAGCTGTGATCACTACTATGGCGGGTTTGAGGCTTGGGTTTGCGCGTTGCGATGGCAGTTTGCAACCAGGGAATATAGCAATCCCTGTGCAGCTACTGAAGTAGCCTTTTCGGTGTCAACGGCGTCTCCCTTCGTTGGCGAACATCAGCTGACCGTGACAAGGCCACCTTGGTCGAGCCGAGAAGGGTCTTCCTCCTTAACAGTTAGGATTACCGAGTCCGAGGATGCTCTCCTTTCTGGCAATTATTAAGCCGAAGAGTTGAAGGTCCTTGACATTTAGACCAAGACAGTCGAGACTGACTTGGTCGAAAAGTGCCGATCGTGAGGATCTCCGTGAAATACCAAACAAAAGGTCCTGAATGAACACCAGGAACATAAAAAGTTCGTTCTCTGCACTTTGGTTCACTTTTGCACTCCACTCACGTCTTCTAGGCACAAACGCCGAATTACTTCTGGGCAATGGTTGACCATCCCAGCTATCAAAAGCCCTCCTTTTCCCATCCAGTTTTCAATTTAGTGTAGTGGTAAGCGTGATTACCTCTCACCCCAGCAGGCCTGGGTTCAATCCCAGTCGGCGCCGCCGGGATGTTCTGAGGCATAACATCTCTGATCACGCCTTCCTTCGGAAGGGAAGTAAAGCCGTTGGTCCCCGGTTCATGAGTTGATGGGTCGATAGGTAGGGTTCAGGTGTCGTAGCTGCCTCTTTGGCGTCGGTAGCATTGCTACTCAGTACGGAAAACATGATCGGCGGAAAACAAATCAAGGAAAAAAAACTGTAACTGGTCAATTAGCTCGGCGGAAAAGACAATTTCTATAACATACCAGGATACGGAAGGAAGGCGCTTAGTAAGAACTCGTACATGACTGCAGCGCTGATTGGTTTCCTCTACGAGGCCGGCCTTTTTAGACTTACCTTACCTTTTGCAAAAGCGTACCGTCCACAGCACCACGGACGCCAGATTGAAATAAAGACCGATTCAAGGCAATGGTTGTCGCGTGCCTGTAACACGATCAAAGCAATTTTCAAAATGCTTCGAATCTCAATTTCAACGCAAATCGCTAGTTGCATCATATCTATCAAATAAGTCCCAATTGTATCCAATCACAATCATTGAGTACATTCTGGAACAGTCGGGAATCCTTCCATACATCGCCATCGCATTGCTAGCAATTTCGTGATTCACAATCACACATTTTCCACACGGCATCCGCCGGAAGGATATCCAAGACGAATCCCCACACACGTACGATCGACGGAAGCCGGTTTCCGTTTTTTGGCCGTCATCCGTCACTCGACTGTCACTTGCCAGGCAGCTCCAGATGGCTGTCACTTTTCGAAAAAAATCCATTTCCCACGTTCTTACATGTACGAACGAGCACTGAAGACACTTACCCATTCCTCAGCAATCCGCCGCTCTTGTCCTCCCCAATGTATTTGGGTAGCTTCCCTACGAACACCGGAATCCGCCCCGATCCCACATCCTGTCGTCTCCACCGGGATCATCTCAACAAGCATCCAGCATTAGTTCACGTCAGTTCCATATTCGGTGGCTGCCGTTTTCTTCTTCGTGCACTTATTCAACTCGTCGTCGCAACAAGAACATGGAATCCTCCGAGCAAACAAACATGGAAACCACCCTCTCGCCGTCTCGTGATTCTCGTTAAGGGGGGTGATTTTTGCTTACTCTTATGTTTTTTTTTCCTCTGAGCTCTCCCTACGCTTTCCGGTGTAATACATACACGACTCACATATCCCACACATGTGCTTGATTTGCTTCATACATGGATTTTCCCCCATGCGCGAGGTCGTTCTTACGGTAGTCAAATACAAACCATAGGGTGGGGTGGTTGCAGCATAGAAAAAAAAACCACACACGACAACTGGAATCAAGAGAGAAGAATAAAAATAATGATGGCACATGTAGAGGTATACGGATCCCGGCAACGACCTACACACACGATGCTTGTTTCCCTCTGCCACAGCACACATACGCCTCGGGCTCAGGGATGTAGGGAAATTCGAAAGCCATGGAATAAGAAAATTGCGGATAAATAGGCAAGACTCGGAGAGGGAAACATGTATCGAGTGGGATTTCCCTTGTAGGAGGAGGAGGACGAGGGGGTGGTGGGAAGAGATTTCCACCCTCTTTTCCTCTTCCGATGCGAACGGGAGTGGCGCGGTTAGATTCTGCTTCGTTCTGAAGTTCAGAAATGTGCTTAGAAGTAGACCTACCTACATACAAAAGCGCACACACGTTTATCAAATTCGAGTGGCTCTCGATGACGGAAACGAAATTGAAAGGTGGTTCGAGAATGGGTGCATGGATGCCAGCGAGTTTGGTAGCAGGCTGGGTCTACTGATCGGTTTGTTTGAAAATTCTTTGAAATGCTGATAATATTTGCAGTGTGCAGTGAAACGGCAATGAGTAAAATTACAGAACCTTTCAGAATTGAATGCTACGGTACTCGAAGGTTTTCTTAATTCATGCAAAATTAGGTGCCCTGAGACTGACATAAACGAGCGTCAATTTTGACTCATAAAGATTGTACTCGAAACAAAATGCAACAGTTTATTTTGTGTATAACTTTTTATTGCATGGGTAAAAATTGATGAAATTTTGAGAAAAAATAGTTTAGAGTGTAATGTTTACATGCGCAAAGTCTCGTCACAATATGTCAAGTGGTTATCGAGATGGCTTCCAAGCAAGAAGTGCTTCGACAAAAAATATGGGAGCGGTCGTGGAAAATCCAGGCCAGTCCCACAGGTGGATCGCGAAACAGTTTGGAATCGACAATTCGAAAATGTCCCGTGTGGTAAAATCGTTCAAGAAGACCCATACGACCCAGCGACGAGCTGACAGCGGAAGGAAAGTGAAGACGACCGACCTCGTGAACGCAAGAAAGGTGAGGGATTACTTTAAGCGCAATCCGAACCTTTCGATTCGGGACGTGGCCAAGAAGGTCAATTTTTTCCGTCTGGTTCGTCCAGCAGACAATGAAACGACCGGCCTTCATGTCTTCGAGGTAAGGAAGGTGCCTAACCGAACCGATAAACAGATTATGAAACAGAAATCCCGTGCCAGGAAACTGTACCGTGAGTGGTTAGTGCAGCCGAAATGCATCGTAATGGACGACGAGACGCACATTAAAGCGGACGCCAAGCAGATCCCCGGCCTGGAGTTTTTTGTCGGCAAGTCCCACCTGAATGAAGTTCCAGAAAAAGAAGTTCCGACAAATTTTCCAAGAAGTACTTAGTATGGCAGGCGATCGTGGGTGCGGCAAATTCAGCAAGCCGTACCGAACGACCGGCACCATCAACGGTCAAGTATATAAAGAAGAATGCCTCCAGAAGCCCTTGCTATCCTTCCTCCGGTCCCACGAAGGTGACACTCTGTTTTGGCCAGATCTGGCATCGTGCCATTACGCGAAACTGGAGATGGGGTGGTACGAAGCCAACGGCGTTGTTTTTATGCCGAAGGAGGCAAATCCGCTAAACTCGCCAGAACTTCGCTCAATAGATAAATTCTGGGTGATTATGAAGGACAAGCTCCGGAAAACATGGAAGGTCTTCAAAACCGACAAGGATTTGAAGAAAGAGTGGATGAAAGTGTGTAAGAAAGATGGCGCAAGTGTTGCTCAGGATTTGATGGGTAGCGTTAAGTCAAAGGTGCGGGCATTTAGCCTAGGAGAGGAGGTTGAATAAACTTTGCAAAAACATAGGTAATAGGGGAAATGACGGCTTCGGCATGACAGACTATTTTCGGCAACCCAAATTGAAACACTATTTTCACTGGATTTTCTTACGAAAACACTTCGCTGAATGCATGCAAACGATTCTTTATGCTTTCAGCTTCAATTTGACTATATTTTTACCACTGAGAAAAAGTAATCTAGCAAGGTTTTCTTGAAATGCAACACACGCACTACAAATTGTACCTGATTTCGAGTTGCCGATAATAGAACAGCAGATTTACATGCAGTTCAAATGGAACGGTTGCCGAAGAAAAACTGGTTGCCGACAATACTCGCTCTCACTAGAGAAGATTGGAGCTTTGTAAAAGCGTTTCAAAACAGTTTTTGGCAATTCTTTCGACTGAAATTGTTAGAGCAGCTGGCAGCAAAAGATTGTAAACAATCCAATACTGCATATGTGTGCGTTCCTTAGAGAAAAAGGCTATTGAAAGAAGGTCGCTGCTTAGGTTGCCGAGAATACGTAAATTCCCCTATGTGTTTTTTTAATCACTGAGAGTTAAAAAAAAAAATATCCGACTAAAAATGATTTTTTGGTGATTAGTTTTGTCTGTTGCAGGTTTTCGAGTAAAGTCTTTAAAAGATATGAAATTTAGTTCAATCAAACATAATTTCGTCGAGTAACGAACTTTTCAATATCGGGGCAATTTATTTTACATTATAATGCTTTCCAAAATATGTCATAATACCAGTATTTAGTTTTATAATCCCCACGTCTTGCGTTTTGTATATTGTATAAATGTATGAAATGAAAAAAACATATATTATTGATTCTATGGTGTCGAGGAGTCAGAGCCAACAAGTCGGAATCGTGGAGTCGGAGTCGAGGAGTCAGATTGTAAATAATGATGCTTTCAAACCTTCATTTCACTGCTAAGACCAGGGAAGTCAATTCAAACCGAGGGGGCGACACATCTAAAATGGCATGTAGATAGCAGACAAGATGAACCTCGCTTTTTAGATCAGTGTACTTTTGACAGATTTCACTTCCTACCTTTTGCTGCGTTCGCTGCATCTACTTTTTCGATGCTGCAGAAGATTTAGAAGATTAAAGCCGATTTCAAGGTAGATCGCAGAACAGTGGTTGGGATTTCTCCAGGAAAATGCATTAGAATCTGAGTACGTAGCGAAAAATGTTCGCTTTATAAAAATTTCAATGGACTTGAACGCTTAAAATTACGTGTTAGTAGCTTGGTTAGTAATGATATTATAACGGAGTAAATAACGTTTTTGTGTGAATCTAGTAGACACCAAACTGTGCCAGTGGTGATTTATTATTGACATGGTTGGATCAGCCATAAGTGATTGCTGCTTGGCGGTGACCCTTGCTGTGGCCACTTCTATTTTATGTTAACTATATACGTCAGCTGCAACACCGCAAAACAACTAGGATGTTACTCTTTAATTCAGGTAAAGTAGTTTAACTTTCCATAAATAATGCATGTTACGTGTATACTTCAGCTAATAATCGATGAAATAATTGTCAGCAATCAGCGTAATTATTTTAACTTCATTTTAGGATTCATCCCTGTACAAATAGTACACGGAATTTCTAAGGATCTGTCTCAAGTACGCAACAATAAGTAAATAACCATCAAGGTCCACCTCCACGCATCATTCGTGAAGGCACGGATGTAGGTCCAAAATTGAGAGCAAACCTGTCGAGTCGAACCATTCCATGGCTAAATTGCCGAATCAAAATACATGTTTAGTAAATCAACACAGAAAAACACATAGATACTATTTTCGTTAAGCATGCCTAGAGTGAAATATCATCCATGTTAAACTAACAAGATTTTTTCTATTTCAGAATTTCATTAGGTAATCCTTCATCAATGGTAAAACTTGACATCAGCTATTTATATTTAATTATAATAAAATCAGGCAAAACTTCTACATGACACAAATATTATGTAGTTTATTTTGCAAAAAAAAAGTTGTCCTTCTCTACTCATCACTCAAATTTTCTTATGGGTTTTACGTTAAAAGTGATAATTTATTCTCTAATAATTAGAGATTAGCGATTGTGGCCAAACTACCATTCCTTCCTTAAAAAGGTTACGTCAGCAAACGAAGACTTCAGAAAAAGGACCGAAGTGACGTTTATAAAGTGGATTTATAGTCATAAGCTTCTTCTAAAGTTTGTAGAACTTCTTCCACAAATGTTGATATGTCTCAACCATCAATTTCATGATCTCTTTAATGTTTATGAATTTTGTACATACTGTGTCTTCCACATTGTTTTCCCAATAGATTTATGAATTTGCGATTGTCATATTGTTATTAGATTTAAACATGTATTATTGTATAATGCTGTTTCATTACACATCATGGAGGTATACCGGACTATGCGCAGAAGCTTGCTGAGCGAGAAGTACCCAAAGTTACTGTCAGTTGGCGCTCCGTAAGGTACGAACGAATCCATCTCAAAAGATTTCCACCGATCCCTATAGCCCTATAGCCTATCAAGCTTAGCGATCGCAATTTCGTGGTTCAGCTTATCGAAGGCTGATGAAAGAAAGATGCCGCTGGAAAGAGAGAGCTGGAATATGCGGCGCTGTGGATCTAAATGACAAGTGATGTTCTTTTTAAGAATAATCGACGGAACACCATCGGGTCCAGCCTTAGCTGAAGTCTTAGGTTTAGATGCTGCTCTAGAAATCGTATATGTAGTGGCGTCGACAACGCTGAGCGCTTGGTTGACCAAAGGAACATTACATACCGCGGAAGTAATGAGATTAGCGGAGAGTTGCTCGTCTTCAAACACACTAGCAAATTAATAATTTATACCGGTTATGGCATCTCTCACCCGCTTGTTCATCCACGAAATTGTGGCTGTAATCAAGAAGAATGGATGAATATTTTGCTGTGAGTTGAAACAAATTCCGTACGTTTCGCTAGATTCGATAAAAAAAAGCTTGAAAAATGGAAGAAGTAGATCCCTTTGAATATGTGAGGTTATTCAAAATAAGGCCCATTTTACCTCGATAAACCTTAATCTTAAAAAAAAACCGTTGTGTTTCTTTGTGCAGTTTACTTAGATATTAACACCATTTATCATTTAAAATATTTTTAAGTCCATGGCCATCGATTTAACCCCAAAATCACCCATGTGATCTACCCCCACACTCCCTCGTATTTACAAAATTGGACTCAATTAGCAATGTTACATCAATGTTGACCTGAAAATGTAATGTGAATTTAAGGCTAGGGCAAGACAGCTTTCAATCATGAGTAATTTTTGAGACAATCTTGAGCAACTCTGAGTTACTCGCGTTGCTTAATAATAAATATCGTTTTTAAAAATGTCATCACAACAACTCAGTCAACGAGCAAAAAATGCTGATCGAATTATTTGTCACACATGTTTATTCGTAGAAAGTTCAAACCAATTTAGTAATCTGCTGATACCTTGTTGCAATTTTCCGTTGTTCTATAGTATCCGTGGATTACTTTGGTTAGGAACAAGTTGCTGGATTTTTTTCCACACTTCGCAGCCTGTCTCTTCAGTGGTACACACTAAGATTATATTACCGAAATTTGTGTAATTTTACCAAAATTTCAACAGCTGAACGTTCGGTAAACAGTTCGGTGATTTTACACAGTTTTCCTGTAATTTTTCACGAATATCTGTGAAAAATCACAGAAAATCTGTGTAAAATCACTGAACTGTTTACCGAACGTTCAACTGTTGAGTTTTCGGTAAAATTTCACAGATTTCGGTAAAATAATCCTAGTGTGTAGTGAAACATCATTTCTAATTCCATTTTGTAAATTGAAAGTATACTCCGAATGTGAATATTCTTCCAAACACGTAATGGAGAATACATATAGGGTAAATTATGGCTTCGGCACCCATTGACTGTTTTCGGCAACCGAAATTGAAACGTTAATTTCACTGTATTTTCCCATCAAAACTCTTCGCTGAAGGTATTAAGCCGATTCCTTACCTTTTCAGCTTTAATCTGATTACATTTTTACGACTGTGCAATCCTGTTCTGCCATATTTTTTTTTAAATGAAATATACACACTACAAAATACGGCTGATTTCGAGTTGCCGATAATAGAACAGCTGGTTAACACGCAGTTCAAATGGAAAGGGTGCCGAAGAAAAAGAGACTACCGACAATAGTCACACTCACCTGAGAAGTTTGGAGCGTTGTAAAAACATGTTAAACCGGTTATGATCAACTCTGTCGATTGGAATTGATAGAACAGCAAGCAGCAGATAAATGTCAACAAACAAACCTGTCATGTATATTTGTGACGCTTAGAAATCGCTAATAGAAGTTCGGACGCTGCTTAGATTGACGAGAATACGTAAATTCCCCTACCTGCATGATTTCAAAAAATAAATAAGTTGTTAAACCAAATAAAAAAAAAATATCATTAAATTCTTCATGAGGTACAAATTTTACGATAATGTCGACATGATGAACATATTCGAAAGACGAAGTGATGCGTTTATATGAATTATAAGTTATTTTCAAAATTCGTTTCAAATTCTGAGGTTGTATTGGAACTGTTTCGATAGGTGGTTATTTCATAGGGATGTGGTTCAATCGGCTTCAGGGCCTGTTGGAAGAATAGTTGCGGATGTCGCCTGAATTAGCCGAATTCATTAACGTTTATTACCGAGTAAAAGGGAGGTTATAAATTCTTTTAGCAATTCAACTTCTCTTCCACATAATACTCCGAATGCGTCTTGAGCATCCCTAGCTATGCGCAGCTTTAGCGTTCACTTGTGTAGATCTAGCAGTAGTTTGTAGTATTTATAGTATAGCACTAATTTCTCCTTAGTTTCTAGCCGTAGTTGTAACCTTATGTTGAATTTAGTATTTACGGTCAAGGTATAAACACTAGATAGATTAACTTAGGTTTTAGCACTAGATTATAGGACGAATTTAGATTTTAATAATAGACCTTCACTATATCATGTAATTAGTATCTTCTTTTGTCTGATTGGTTTGTTGTCTATCCTTGGTATCGCAGCCGATCCCTTCGCTAGCGCCAGGTGTGGCGCGCAGTGATGCGGCGTCGAGTGGGGGCACCGACGCTCTAGTTACCGACGGGCGTAGACAACAGGGCCGTAACATGAATATTGGAACAACAAACTTTGACAGGTTTCTCTCCATATTTACATGTTTGTATTGCTGCTCACGTAAAATACAATAACAGAATAGTTCTTGATGATCTGGGAAAAAGAATACAGGATCAGGGTGCAACTTAATGGCGGTATAAGCTGTAACACTACACAGTTCGAAAAAGTAGTGTAAATTTCTGTTCAATATGATGCACATAAATGGAGCGTCACATATCATATACGTTTTCATTGTATATCATGTAAAGTTCTGACACATTTCATGAAATGTAGCAAATATTGTATACAAAAGCCCATCTTTGTAAACAACATTGTTTGCAAGTTACTCGGTTGCGTGAAAAGAAATACAAGTCCACGTGAATGAATGTTCACATCATAATTAAAATGCAGAATTTTTATCTCGGTAGAGACTATTAAAAAGAAAATCAACTTACTTGAAATTGAAAAAAAAAATCTGTTCCGAATGGCTGGCGTTAGTGTGTTTGAAAATTTACAAGTTTGGAAGAAGTAAAATTCAGACTGCTTTGTTATTTTTTTTAATAAATTACGAGTATTTCATAGCTATTCAATGTAAATATATTAGCTTAGAGTACAGTTGACTTGCCCCTAGATTGAAGGTCACTAAATAAACAGACTATAGAAATGAGGATTCTTTAAAAAAATTTTTTTTAATTAATTACCAAATAAAAAAGCAGTCCGTTTAAAGCTAATTTTATCCCGAACTAACCTTAAAATTTCGAACAAAAAATCTTATTATTGCAGTCAACCTTTGGGGTCATTTAAAAAACCACATCGTTCAACATTTGTGTGAATTAAAATAAATTTGGCGAGGGTCCATTGTTAACCCCAAACTCCCTACATAGTATACCCCGTATTTACCTACAATCTCATGAACTGTTGCTTAAATCAGTGATGGCATAATCCTCACTCAAATGATTTTGTTTCGCTCTCAAGGGCTCCCAATATCACGCATGATATTGGAATAAAATATCAAGTATGATATTGTTTTTACAAGCTCCTTTGATATTGCGAGACTATTCAGAACATGTAAAATTGCAGCCACGAGTTGACTTACCACAAAAATGATTCCTTTGCACATCGTTTTGTTAGAAAGAGAAAGCATAGTTTGCTATCTTTCTTTACGCTTCACAGATGGCAGACACGAAGTTACTGCTGCCAGCAGTGATGGAAGTTTCGTTTCGTGTTCGGATGTACAGCAAAAATCTTGAAGCTCAAACTCAACACAGTTTGGTGAGAATTGTAGCCGGGGAGTTTTGTTAGCATGATATCATAGCAACCGTATCACAGCTGTTGTTTGCGTGTTGAGTTTTTGGTTTACGATACTCAAATGAGATTATGCACATTGGTGAGATTAGATCTTTTGATATTTTCACAACACTGGCTTAAATACACACTTTTCTAAAACCATGCATAAAGTGTTTATGTTTTACGAAAAAGAGTGCTGTAAAAAACATTTCCTCCAAACAAGTAGGGGAAAATGGGGTTAAATGGTCCAAAACACATACCTACAAGGTTCTGCGGTGTATGAGACCACGTGCAATCGATTTTCCAGATTTTTTCTCTTTGCAAAAGTCATTGTTCATCGCAGGAATTCCGAGGGGCGATCAACTTCATATATCAGCTGAATTGTGTATACGTTGATACTAAAATACCATAATAAAAAAAACTCAAAGATACCTCGAAAATACATTGTGCACGAAAAATACATTCCATAATGAATTGAGTACACTTTAATACAAAAATACACACAACTTAAATATACATAAATTTATACGAAAAAATACAAAATACATCTTTTCAGGTCGAGTAAGGCTTGTACTCGAAAAAAATGCACCATTTTTATCCGTGTGTAACTTTTTTATCCGTGGGTAAAAATTTATGAAAATCTTTGTATAATTAGTTTGGAGTGAATTGTTAATATGTGTAAAATTTCATAACAATCGGTTCAGTGGTTATTGAGATTTTATCGAAACAAGAAGATAATCGCCGGAGAATTTTGCGCGCCGTCATGGAAAATCCGACTGCGACCATGAGATGGATCGGAAGACAACTGGGAATCACCCATACAACTGTGTCTCGGGTGGTAAAATCGTTTAAGGAGTCCCAGACGACCGAGCGGCGGGCTGGAAGTGGAAAAAAATCGTGTTGGATTATTTCAAGCGTAATCCGAACCTTTCGATTCGCGACGCGGCTCTGAAGGCAAAGTGTTCCGCCTGGTTCGTTCAGCAAACCATGAAACGAGCTGGGCTTCGTGTATTCATGGTCCGGAAGGCACCGAACCGGCGTGATCAACAAAACACGGCGGCCAAATCCCGCGGAAGGAAGCTGTATCGAGAGTGGTTAACGAAACCGATGTGTGTGATTATGGATGACGAAACCTACATCAAGGCAGACGCAAAGCAGATACCGGGGCTGGAGTTCTACGTTGCCAAATCACGGTTTCATGTTCCGGAAGACATAAGGAAGAAGAAAGTGGACACATTCGCCAAAAAATACTTGCTCTGGCAGGCCATATGCGAATGCGGTAAACTGAGTAAACCGTACATCACAATCGGTACCATCAACAGCGAAATTTACCACACCAAGTGCCTCCAGAAGCGTCTGTTGCCCTTTCTGCGGTCCCGCGGAGGCGAGACATTATTTTGGCCGGACCTGGCATCATGCCATTACGCGCGATCGACGTTGGATTGGTACAAAGACAATAACGTTGTTTTTGTACCAAAAACCGCCAACCCCCCAAATTTACCAGAGATTCGTCCGGTGGAAAGATTTTGGGCCATAATGAAGGCCAAAGTTCGAAAATCTTCCAAGGTGTTTAAGAACGAGCTGGAGTTGAAGAAAGAATGGATGAAAGTGACCAAAAACCCGAGCAAAGTAGAATAACAACCCGATATCATCTAGATAATAAGTCTTGTTATCCCAGATATCATTTTGTTTTCAGTTGTTATCTCATAACTTATTTAGTTATCAGCCTTGATCAATTTTGTTACCAGTTGTTATCATGAAAAATTCACTATACATTTATTAACGATGCAAGGTTAGTTCAAAACATTAAATATTATTCGCATTGAAACAATAAAAAATAGTGCTTTTAATCCCTAACCATATTTCAGTTATCAGCGTAAAGCTTTGATATCAAAATGATAACATGATTTGAAATTTCATGGAATAAATTTGTATCGCTTACAGAATTTGTTATCAAGTTATTATCAATGATAACAAAATTAGTTATTTTTGTTATATCCAATGAGCAATTTTTTTATATAATTTTTGTTATGTTGGCTGTTTATTCAACCATAATGATAACATATTCAGTTATCAAAAAGTGATAACCGGGTAATAGAACTTGTTATCAATTTGATATTTTACTTTGCTCGGGAAGGTCGGCTCCACCATTGCATAAAATGTAATGAGGGGTCTTAAGGGAAAGGTGAGGGTTTTCAGCGATGGAAAGGAAATTTGAATAAAGTAATTATGCCGAAACATAATCCATATGTATTAGTTCATTCCCAGAAAGTTTTAAGAAAATCCGACTTAAAATAAATTTTTGGCGAACACTTTTGTCTGGTGCATTTTTTTTCGAGTACAGGCCTTAGATAAATCG
Organism: Ochlerotatus camptorhynchus; assembly: GCF_037179485.1. Taxonomy (NCBI): domain Eukaryota; kingdom Metazoa; phylum Arthropoda; class Insecta; order Diptera; family Culicidae; genus Ochlerotatus; species Ochlerotatus camptorhynchus. The sequence continues at coordinate 1,874,535 of NW_027040576.1, forward strand.
AAAATAATCAAGTTGACAGCCATTATTCCCAAAAACAAAAGAAGCGCTCCGACCGAATCAATTTTTATCTTCAACCGATAGGCCGAAGTGAATTCATTGGCGTTTCAATGATGTTTCAATGCGCTAGGCCAAGTTTAGAATCCGTAGGCCGAGTTTGGCGTCAAGAAGCAGTGTTAGACTTTTGACAATATCTCAACAATTGGTTTCGGTTTATCAAATCTTACGGTACGTACGGAAAGGTAAGTAAATTTAGAAGTCATCAGTGATAATAACATTCCGTTTGGTGCTAAACTGCGCTAGATTAAGATAAACTAAGTGCGGGTTGTGCTTAATAGGCCGGAAATGGGGTAGTTAACCCTATGAGTGTTCAAATAGATCTATTTTACACGTTTTTTACGTGGTTTTTCATACGGTTTTTATTTTTCATGGAAGGTTTTTTACACTATTTTTTACACGGTACATATCCCAGTGTACTTCACTTCATGCTTTTATACAACTGAAAATGCGCAAGTTTCAAAACGTTATAAAATCATACAACATGTTTTGAAAAACTTCGTAATAAACCAATCAAAGTATATGGCAAAATGTGTTCGCCAAATGAAAATAAACCAACTGACAATTAGTTTCATATTTCACCACACGTAGTTTCAAAGAGCCTGTATGAATTGTGGCACTTACGAAGATCACTTGAAGATACGATATGACGGGACATTGATACGATTTGTATAAAACACAATTCGATTCTCCCAGAAAGTTAAGATAACATATTTAAAAAAATGCGTTAATGGCGAGCCAAAACAATTTACGTTGCATCGAAATACTTCAAATCGTGTTAAATTGAAATGTTCCCACCATTCACATCCTTTGAACCATTCTGAACGGTCATCCCGTTGTGGTTATATCACAGCATTGCTAATAATGCTAATAATGTATATATCTATATATTTTCCGGTACCATGGAGTCAAGAAAGTAAAAGTGAAAGAAGAGCTACAAAATGGAGCACATGCGATACGACAATGGAGTGATGCTCGTTAAGAAAATACCCGGGGACAGTGTCTATTTTCCGCACTGGTATTACGGTTTTATAAGACGCAACTAGGAACTCAAGATCATCATAGAAAGATAATGGACGTCGAAATGTCGTAGAACACACCATAAATAACCTAGGAGACTTTCGAGTGACTGGTAGTGATGACAACAGAGAAGGACAACGAGTTCACAAATAGGCACGAAAATTGAACAGAAGGTTGAAGAAACAGCGAATTTTTAATGGATTTGGAGCGATTTAGACGGGGAGTGTGGGAATGCCAACTCCCTGTTGATAACATTTCGGGGATAAAGAGCAGGCTCTTCTCCCCATTCATTTGGAGAATCCATCCTGTTTAGGGGCTCGTCTTTTTGACCAATTGTGCGATCATGTTCCTGTTTGGGGGCTTGTCCCTAGTAGCACGCTTGTCGTAAATGGATTTTTGAAACATTTATACGAGTTATTGCAGTCATAAACAGGATACTGCATCTTGTTGTGATAAAAATGTGCTACTCGGGGTTTTTTTTTTGACCAATTGCGCGATTATGTTGCTGAAAGTAGATTCTTTACTGTCCCATAGATGCGTATGGGCGACTTTGCCTATCGATCCACCCAATCCGTTTTTGGCCCTTCATACAGCGACATGTTGAGGACAATCAAAGCTTATTTAGCTTGATCAAGACAAACAGAGAAGAGAGTCCACTGCTATCGGTCTTAGTTTCCGTGCTGGTAGACCACTATCATGCAATTGCAAAATTGTCATACTAAAGCCATTGCAGCTATGAATCAATTGATGGTACACAGCTGGTCAGTTTTAATTCGAGATTCAAATGAAGGAAATACCTTTAATTTATTCCTTGGTGATGATGTAAAGCAGTTTAAAAGCTTGCAGCAAAGATCCGACTCGCTTCTTATTTTTTCCTGGCTTCTAATATACAAGCGTTTTTCATGCTGACAACTTAGCGTTCTGTGAAGCATTTCCATAGTTTTTGATTATTAGAGTCAACCAATTAATTTGTAATTTATGTGAAAAGCACGATGACACTCTATGCCCAGGGAAGTCGAAAAAAATCCAACTCCCATGATTTTCTAGACCGAACTGGGATGCGAACCCACCTACTACGCTATCCTAGAGCCAAAGAAACAAACCGCAGCCTGCTGATTGTTTTAAATATTCCATAAAGCACAACATGATGATGACATCCCCAACAACTGGCATCCCTTCCACACCATCCATCGTATCGCCAGCAGTAAATACTTGAACGGTGTTCGCTCTCGCACAGCCAGCCGGATGACTTGTATTCGTCCTGAACGTCCGTCGTCCATCGTCGTCGTCGTCGTCGTCGCTGCATACGATCCAAGGAAGAAAAGAGGGTGCGAGGGTGGTTTCCCCGGCAGGAGCAACAGCAGCCTTATTTACGCTAGGAAAATATACGACTCTACATAGCGATTTCGACGTCGTTGTCGTCGTCGTCGTCGTCGTCGCCGTGGTTGTCGTCGTAGGATTGAGTTCGTTCTTTTTCCCGTATTTTTTGCAGTTTTTCCTCGCTTGTATGTATGCGTTTTTTTTTCGCGATTTGTCCTCACCGATGAGAGCGCGCAGCCAAGGATTCCATCGTCGGCGGCGGTGGCGGTGGAGGAAAAACTCTCGGCGGGGCGCGCGCGTTTAGAGATGGCAGTCAGCCAACCAGTCCACGGGATAGTAGAGCTTGTGAGGAATGATACCCGTCGTGTGTTCGATCCTGGAGTGTGTAGAGTATCAAGACGTGTCGCAAAAACGTCGCGACGTTCATTCGTTCACCGTACGCCCGTTTAGACAGACGCTCCTTTCTTGCTGACCCGGGGGGGTTTTCCAGCTCTGATACTGGTAAGCTTCCATTTGCTGGGCTGAAAAAGGATCCAGCTCATTTGCAAACCGAAAAGATAGTGAGGTGATTAAGGTACCATGTGAGCTAAAACACAGAGAAACTGCTGCCGGTTTGCGAAGAGTAGTGGCGCAAATCAGCTGATTTTCCCCTCCGCCGCCTGGTGGCCTCAAGGGACGGTGACGGGTGAGGCGGGGGAGGCGCTAATTACTGCTCTCGGGCTCTTTTTCCACCGTGTGGACCAGAGATGCTGTGTTGTGCGCGATATGACTTCGCTCGTCAAAGGTCCTATCGGTGCTGATGACGATGACGATGACGATGGGCGCCTGGCCTCAAAGTGGTGTGTGTTAATTTCGCTCATTTCGCTCATTACTCTCATTAAGTGCGGCGGGAGAGCTGACGACGGTGGCGTGCCAGAGCTTAGTGTTGGTGCCCCGTGTGTTTTTGTTTGGGCTGATGAGTGGAAATAAAAGTATATAATGAAGTGAAAAACGAAAGTGAGAGTGGAAAACAAATGAAAGCAACACGGCGACGTGCGGAGAAGAGGAAGAAGCAGTTTGTCCTGGTTTCAGCTGATGAGTTGAAAATTTGCTTCCACACGCGGGTGGGAACGAGACGGGACCAGGGGGTGTGGGCTGCTGTGCGAACTTTGAAGGTAGGTCGTGGAATCAATTAATAAACCAAGGTCGCTGGCGAGGCGAGCCCACGTGGGTTTGAGTTTGTGTTGAGTGTGTGTTTTTTTTTTTGGGTGTCACGTGTTTGAGATGCGCTGATTCTATATAGCAGTAGTTCATTGATTACGATGTACATCCAAGTGAACATTCCTATTTAATTGTTTCGATATGCCCAATAAGCATCCCAAGTAACATACAGGACATCTTTTCACATGAGAATTAGAAAAGGATGTTATATAATTGTATTATAAGTGATCCAGAAAACATCCCGTGTTTTAAAAGAGCTCTGTAAATGTTTTCTTTCTACTTCCCAGATTTTTTCATCCTCCAGGATGATAATGTTTGGCTTTGGCCTTTCAAAGCTATATAAATGTACAGCTTATAAACATGGAGAGATTCAAAATAAGATTTACAATTTCTTCATTATTTTTATACATTAATTCAACTGAAAAAGTGTAGGTTGTCATAAAAGAGTTGAAATATTACTTCAGATGACACTTCTAGTACTATTCAAAACATCTTCTGCGAACCAAATGGATTTGCTCTAGAATATGATTTTTCTGCCATTGACGGGAACATTATAGATAGTAAGCCTTAGTTACTCATCTTTCGGAATTAATATAGTTCGAAAGATACAAATCTATCAACTCAAGGGCCAGTGGTGGACAGTCCCTTGCTCAATAGTTTTTTTATTTGAATTCTATTGGTTATTATGGTATTTTTTTAAACATGCTAATGCTAATCTAGTTTTACAAGCTTCTCCTCCAAGGTTGCAAAGACTCATTTCAGCTAAAATAATGTTTTTCGGAATAATAAAACCAAAAGATGGTATGATGGCATGTTTTACTTGTAACTTACAAGAAGAGGTTACAAAGTATGCGTTGGAAACATAAAACCTGTAAATTTTTCTTTCTATGAGTCACAATCAGCGATTTGCTGATCGCTGAGTGAGTGAGTGAGTGAGTGAGTTTGTGAAAAATCGCTGATTGTGACTCTCATGAAGTGAAATAAACAGGTTTAATATGTCAAACACATTCTTTGCAACCTCTTCTTGTATCCTACCAATTCAAAATTTGATCATGGCATCTAATTATTTCATAATTTAGAAAAACATTGTTTTAGTTGAAATGAGTCTTTGCAACCTTGTCTCCTCTCGTTTTGTTTTCTGCCATGTGTGAGAATTTGATGGATAGAAAAGAAATGGTTTACCAATAAGCGGAGTTGGCCTACAAGAGAAGTTACAAACCAAGTACGCCGAATGCCTGATTCCGAATCCCATTCTCGGTTATGTATGATCTTTTGTTTTGGAGAATTATTATTTACCGTTTAATTTGATTGGTTATTACGATGATTTTCAATGCCTGTTACATGACCAATGCGCTTTTTCATTTGCATAAAAGTGTGAAACGTAGTATTTTCAAAGCAAATTGAACACTCATATATGTCATTAAGCAGTATTTCAAACACCTATATGACAAGTTTTGTTGTCATGGCGTTGAGTGGATCATGGAAAAAAAAATCTAGAATTCAACCAAATTATTTGTAAATTTCAAATATCATTAAAGTTAAGTAATAATTTAAGTTCAACTTCATCAAAACCAAATGAAGCTGGATTTTAGAGGCAAGAAGTTAATTAGGATCGAAAATTCCTCGAAACATATTTTTCTACAAAAAGAATGTGAAGTCAAGTATAAGTATAAAGACACTGAAGAAGTCTGCACATTGTAGGTGGAATACACGTGAAGGACAAGCAATTCAGGCAGTGGAATTAGATCACTAATATTTCTCTTCTTCTTTAGACCAAGCTCAAGAATGCAAAATATTCAACATGCTCGTAGTTTACAAAAATAGCATTAAGGCAAAGATTGTATAACAAATTAATACTACTAAAGTTGTTTTCCGTTGTTGAAAAGACGACTTCATTGAATAATACTTTCCACATTATTACGTCAGTTCTTCCTAGACCTTTTTTCAAAAATTACCAAGCAACTCTGATACTTAAAAAATGTTAAAGTGACATCAAAATTGAATTCAGCACTCGATCGATTTTATTGGAATCAGGTAATACAAATACGAGAAGGAACTGTATTCCTAAACGTAACCACATAGATTTTATATTACTGATGCTGTAAAAACCTATGCGTGTTAACTTGTATTTCTTATCACGAAAACTAACAACTTGGTAAGATAGTATGATGATATGTTTTTCTTGTAACTTACAAGAAGAGGTTACAAAGTATGCGTTTGAAACATAAAACCTGAAGATTTTGCTTTATATGAGTCACAATCAGTGATTTGCTGACCGCTGAGTGAGTGAGTGAGTGAGTAAGTGAGTGAATGTGTGAAAAATTGCTGATTGTGACTCTTATGAAGTGAAATAAACAGGTTTAATATGTCAAACACATTCCTTGCAACCTCTTCTTGTATCTTACCAATTCACAAAATGATCATAGCATCTAATTATTTCATAATTAAAAAAGAAACATTGCTTTAGCTGAAATGAGTATTCCATTCCAACCTTGCAACTTACAAGAAATACTAACTAACAAAAAATGGCAATTGTGTTCAATATTTTTAATATTTCATTAAATTTCTCATTTTTTTCCCCTGTTTGGGACATAAAACTACTGCGACCAGTAATTTGATCTTTTGCAGTATATCCCGTGCCCATAGTTTAGTACATGTTGTATTACTCCGTCACTATTGAGAAATTTTGAAGTATTCGGTCTTGGTACAGTTGTCATTCTTGCCTTCATCGCAAATAATCGATTCTAATTGAAAGGTCTATTTTTGCCTTCAAAGAGTTAGAGCACCCCCAAAGGCGTGCGGATTCCTTTGCTACAAAATCAAGCAATAACACCTATAATGACCATGCATCAGAATCCTAGTCTTAACCACTTCAAACTAGGGAACAACGAATGAAGATTAGGAATCACACAGATGAAGGCTAACGATCTAATTTTTCCTTGTTTCAAGATCATCCTCGGTTGATACAGCCGAGTCTTGTCACTATCAACAAGGACTAAGATGTGCTATTTGATAGCTGAAAAATCCTGTTCCCCTAGTTTGAAGTAGTCAGGACTAGGAATCGGTGGTCAATCCTACATCCCGTAACGTAAAAGGTATAGGTAAACTACTCACGTTACGGGGGATGTTACATGATATCAAGACCAACAATTGAAAAGGTCTCAACTCCATTTTGTAAACAAACCTTGTAAGGCCATTTTCTCGCGAACCGAAGTCCGCCAAGGGATACCAACACAATGAACAGGTAGGGGAATTTCCCCTCTACCCGATTGTGGTTTAGGTTTGCGAATGTAGGTTTCGGTTTGTGAGGAAATGGCCTTACAAGGTTTGTATACAAAATGAAGTTGAGGCCATTTCAATTGTTCGTCTTGATATGTAATATAATATTTTATGAAATATGACTCTCCATTTATGTGCATCATATTAAATAGGAATTTACACTACTTGTTTTAACTGTGAAGTGCCAAAAGCAGTCTCAGAATTATGAAATGATTTCCGTCTTATAATTTCAAAATGATTGTTTTTCCATAAAAAGTGTATCGACTATTGTTCCAAGTTTGAGATCTCAGAAATTTCTCAGCTCCAGAATGTCGAAAACAATAATGCACAGTTTTGGATATTTTCGGCAAGAAATTTTCAATTTTTTCCATTGTCTGGATCACCATAGACTGGTTCATATCTTATATATAAAGAATAATTTTCGGAATCTCACAGGTGGTCATAATGCTTTAGGAATCCTCTCCAACAGAAATCTTAATTTTACCTGCAACATCTTTCTTAAAATTTTCACCACAATTCTCTTTGATACTTCCATGGGTTTATCCTTAGACAGGAAGGGCCCTCCAGAATAACCATGAAATCATCACATATGAGAATACCCATGTATTCCCTTAAGTATTCCTCCAGAAAAATTCCACAAATTTAACTCGGAATTATTTGGTTATGTTGGTGATATCTTTTCTTAAAAACCAGTAACTTGTATAAGATCTACCACTGAACCCTAGTCCTGACAACTTCAAACTAGGGAAACATGATTTTTCAGTAATTTATTTTTATGACTGAACATCAACAGGCGTTATTTGCCCCAATGATGTAACTTAAACTAAACATGAAAAGTACTTGTTCGCTCTTCGATAAGCTGCACACGCGGCGTGAAATATGGCCACAGAAAACGGGGGAATTCGGATCACTCGGACGAACTATAAATTAAACGCGTGGACTACACAGAAACGATTCATTTTCATGTCATGTTCAGTACAAAACGACTAGAATAGCTAGGTAGAAGGTTCGATGTTTTGTGTAGAGTTTCTCTTGATGTCTTTTGTTATCTGTTCTTATCACTTGTAATCATTTGTGTTAGTGTAGAGAAGAGAGCATTTTTACAGAATGACCCGATTACAGACGAAGGTTTTCAGTCTGCCTGGGTCGGTCCTGATCCAAGTCAAAGCTGTGGTAGAATCGGACCAGAGAGTGATTCTGGAAAAGGCAATGTTTAAATTGTGCGTTATGTTAGAAATCAATCGTGCAAGTACAAGCGCACCGCATAGTTCAAGGCGTGCAGTAGTCAGTTTAGCGTTTTTGAGGGGTGCGACTCGAGACTTAGAGGTAAGCAATAGGATAGAGCTTTCGTCGTTGCTGCCCACCGAGCGAATATAGGCACATGCTCCATAACCCAAGTCGGAAGCATCACAGAAGCCGTGCAGCTCAACCAATCGTGGTGATGCATGTGGTAGTACGCAACGTGGAACCGAAATTTCGCCCATGTTGATGATTTGGTTCCGGAAAGACTCCCACGATTCAGCTTCTTCGGTGCCCAAGACTTCATCCCATTGCACTTCAAGCTGCCATAGCTTTTGTAGTCGAACTTTAGCAGCAAAGATCAGTGGGCCAAGCAAGCCCAGTGGATCGTACAGTCTTGCAGTATCCGAATAAACGGACCGTTTCGTTGGTTGCCCGTTGTGGAACTGAATCTCGTGAAGCTTGGTCAGGAACACATCGTTGCGAGGTTGCCAGGTTAACCCCAAGGTTCTAGTTGTCTTCTCGTCCTCGAAGAATGCAACTTGCTCCGTGTTGGAATTCGGCACAGACTGCAGAAGCGCCGGATGATTAGATCCCCATTTATGCAACACGAATCCATCAGCGGTCATCATTCCGATGAATTCTGTTTGCATTGCTAATGCTTCTTCGACAGTATCAGCTCCACTCAAAAGATCGTCCATATAAAAATCTTCGGTTCCTGCCTTCGACACTAAGGGGAAACGTTCATTCTCGTCTTTGCACAATTGCTCCAATCAGTGCTGAGATTTGTCATTGTCATTGACAGACTTTCGCGCTACATTGACAAAATTGTTCGTCACATAGTCACTGACAGACTTGATCCTCATAAAAACCTTCGTCAAAATCTCATTCATTTTTTCGTCAATGACAAAGATTCACCTGGTAACAAAAAGTGTAATTTCGTACATTCTGTGTCACATTATTGTTATCCAAGTAGTTCAGGAGGTAGACTCTTGTTCACATTAACGGCTTCATGTAATTGTGTTGCTCAAGTCAGTAAATTTCGTTACAAATTTAGTTAATATAAAAATCTACACATGTTCGTCACTGACAGCATTGTCATTGACAATTGACATGGTTTGCCTTGACTAAATATGACTGTTAGCTCAAATGAGTGACCAAAGAAGAATTGTCAATATCACCGTGTATTGTCGAGATTTTGCAGCACTGGCTCCAATACTCGCGTCGCCAGAAAGGGTGCACAAGCAGTGCCATAGGTTACCGTTGCCAACTGGTACACCTCTAAGAAAGCGTCTGGATGTGAACGCCAGAAAATTAGCTGGTACATGCGATCAAGTAACCTGATGAGAATCTGCCTGAACATCTGCGTAATGTCAGCAGTGAATGCGATCTTCGGTATTCGGAACCTCAGCACAGTGTCAGCTAGCTTTCTTTGGACCACGGGACCGACGTAGAGGTGATCGTTCAAGGAGGTTCCTGTTGTTGTGATGGCCGACGCATCGAACACAACTCGTGTTTTGGTTGTTGTGCTCGCCGGATTCAACACCGCGTGGTGAGGCATGAAGTAAGCGCTATCAACTGCCTGATTGATCTTGATCATGTGGCCTTGCCCATAGTAGTCTTCCATGAATGCTCGATACTGCTCGTAAACGTTCGGGTTGTGAATCAACCTCCTCTCGACCTGTACGAATCTGCGTAATGCCATCTTCTCACTGTTGCCTAGCTCTCGGATGCTCTCCTTTACCGGAAGTCCAACTTCGTACCGTTCGTCTGGAAGTCTCCGGCAAGTATCCTTGAAGCTTTGTTCGGCAGCTAGCTCTTCTTCGGTCATCTTACGTGGTTCGGGAATTGCCTCAGTTTCCCAGAACTTGCTGATCTGCTCGCTCAACGCTTCGTTTGTCACAACTCCACAATGGTTCACGGAAGACTGCTCTGCTTCTTGCTCGGTTACTGCACCACCAACTACCCATCCAAAAATGGTCTCCTTACACCAGAACGTGTGATCATCTGTCAATGAAAATGTTTGACCAGTGAATAGCTCGTTGAACACTTGGATTCCCAACAGCATATCGATTCGTCGCGATCGATTGAACGAAGGATCAGCCAGTACTACATCTGCTGGGATTCGCTCAGGATCTACCTGAAATGATCGTATTGGTAAATCGGTTGTAACCATTTTCATGACCAGGAACTCTAGGTTGAATGAGGCATCGGACATGAAGGTAGAGCGGATCGTTGCTCTGACCTTGCTCTTGATTATTTGTGGTGTCCCAGAAACACCTACAAGTCTGACGTTTGCATTTGATCTCGGTAGTTTCAACCCATTCACAATATTTGTGGTGATCAGATTGTGCATTGACCCACAATCGAGTAAAATTCTGCAGTTGATCGAGTTTCCATGGACGTCCTCGACTAACCCAACTGCAGTGTAGAGAACGTATTGACTTGCTCGGGGGTTCGACAAAGCGACAGTCCCAACCAGTGCTGCAAAATTTCGACACTAAAAACTGATAATAACAAAACAACCCTGGTCACTCATTTCAGCAGAGAGTCACCATCAGTAGCAATCAATATCAATTGTCAGTGATATTACTATCAGTGACGACGATGTGCAGTTTTTTCATTTGCTGAATTACTATCGAAATCAAATTAATTTAGCAAAACAGTTACATAAAACCATCAAAGTGAATACGAATCATCATCATTATCAGCCTGGAGAACAATAATGTGACACATAATGCGCAAATTCACAGTTTTTTCACCAAGGGAATCTTTGTCACTGACAAAGAAAAGAGTGAGATTTTGACAAAGGAAATTTTGATTTTCAGTTCTATCAGTGTTGCTGCTGAAATGAATTTTGTTCCCTATCCACTGAAGTTTTCTCAATGAAAATGACAAATCGCAGCACTGGTCCCAACTAACGAATTGATCGACGAAGTAGACGGAAAAGATGTTGATCGACTTCCCGAGCTTGGTCCATAATGTTGACGATTCTCATTTGTGGTGGACGACGAAGAATCAGATTCGTGAAGTAGTGTGTGGTGCCGACGGCCACATTTTCGACATGAACTACCTTTGCATTCATGCACGTGGTGTTTATTACTGAAGCAATTCAAGCAGAGTCCCAAACCCTTGATTTTTGCAAAACGATCGTTTGGTGCGAGATTCAAAAACTGCTCGCATCTATTTAGAAAGTGTGAGCCCTTGCAAACAAAGCAGGTCACATTTCCATAGTTGGATTTTGGAGGGTTTGATTTATCGGAATAGACTTTAACGACGTGTGATCCAGATCGTTCTGGCCTGGAACGAGTAGACTGATTGGACCCTGGTTCTTTTCCATCCTGTTCAATGCTCTCCAGACATCGGCATCGAGACTGAAGAAAATCCAGCAATTTCTCCCAAGACGGTAGCGCATTGTCGAGCAATTGAAGCTCAAAATCCTTACGAGTGCGAGCATCTAGGCGAGTACAGGTCAAGTGGATTAAAAATTGTTCCGATAATGGTTCAAGCTTCAATTCGAGATTGGCTAACGCTCGAATATGCCGAGTGACATCATTTAGCAAGCATCGCAACGCAGAACCAGACTCGCGAACAATGGGCTTCAAGTGGAACAATTGGGCAATGTGCTTGTCGACAAGGATCCTTTTATTCTCGAACTCCGAACAAAGGGCTTTCCAAAGGGACGAAAAGGAATCTTCGGTCGATTGAACATGGCGAGCGGCACCATCTTGGATGGCAGCCTTGAGGTAGAACAGCTTCTCGCTTTCCGAAAGACCTTCACGACGCTTAACAAGGGCACAAAACTGATTTTTGAAGCTAATCCAATCTTCTAGTTGACCGTTGAATCGAGGAAGAGGAATGTCTGGCAGTTTGGGATGCGATGGTTGAGAAGTAGAAGCCACAACTGGTGCCGAAACGGGCTTCGGAGGATCAATTTCTCGAAGCTTGTCCCGAATGAAACGACGCGTTTCATCAAACATGTCCTCCAACTTTTCACTCGTCATTTGCCACGATTCAACCTCATCTTCCTAGATTACCCCATAAAGCTTGACCTCTGTCTCATGAAGGTGGGAACGCATTTCTTCAACTGACTGAAGCTTGTCTTCGAGAAGAGATTTTTCTTGCTTCTCGGGATCAAAAGAACGCACAAAAATTAGCAACTTCTCAGCGAGGGACTCAATACTATCCACCATGCGAGAGTAAGAAGTAACGAGAATCCTTCTCTCGGCCGCCATTGTTGGCTAATAGTTACTCCCGGAAACAACGCACCCACTTGCACGATCTTACCTGATTTCTAACCTTACCTATTCCACCTAGGACCGACCTGAAAAGCATGAAGGGTATCAGCGATCAAACCACGAGGCGATCCAGCTGGAACTCATCAATGGCACACAACACCGCAGGCCTTAGACCTTCACAGCACGATATCCCACTATCTGTATGATTAGTGAACAATTAATTTGCCCGTAGGCCACTTTTCGATCACTTGGCTTGCACTTTGATCGGGATCAGCGTTTTCGATTTTGTTCGATTCGTATCAAATCGTTCTTTTGTTCATGCAAATCAATCGTACAGAATAGTACAATCACACAATAGGCGCACAATGTCCAGCGTTCATTTCACAATCACACAATGCACACGTCCGAACTCCACGTTTTCAGTGGTCACCGTCAGGGAAATTGTCCAATTGTCCAGTCCAGAACATCATCGGAAGGTAACATCCGGTTCGAAGGACCACTTTTATATGTTCGCTCTTCGATAAGCTGCACACGCGGCGTGGAATATGGCCACAGAAAACGGGGGAATTCGGATCACTCGGACGAACTATAAATTAAACGCGTGGACTACACAGAAACGACCGTACCCAAGCAACAATTTTTGTTTTATTTAAGTTTTATAGCAGTTGATATAACCAAATTATAAAACCTTCACTGACGACCACATTGCTTTAACAATCTCCTGAGAACCGCAATACAGCCATGTCATGGCCAATTGGCCCAGTTTTAATGCAGTCATTAAAACTTGATATGCGAACTACTTTAGGAGCATAGGATTTATGTCAGTTTTATCACACTCTAGACGTGATTGTTAAAAATGAAAACATAAAACCTCCTCCAGGTCAGAAAGTTTTAACAGCCTTCTAATGACTACCATAAAACTATATTACAACCGCATAAATCGCTCCAGAAGAAGTTGATAAAACATGATACGCAAAACATTTTGACAACTTTGAAGGTTTTAAGTTGGGGTTTTTGGATGATAGTTAATATTGAGAAATATTTTATTGTGGTTTTATTCTTTCGATGTTTGATGTGAAATCATGATCCTTGTCAGTTGGTAATAATGGCTGATATTATTGTACATTGAAAATAAGACGACTTTATTATAATTTTAAACCAATCTGTATATGCTTCACAGCATGCCGTGCAATATTTATGGTGATTATTATACCAAATAGGAGCATAAATTTAGTGCGCCATATGAATACTAAAATATAGGGATATTTTTAATTTGTCTGCATTAGCACCATGCATTAAAGAGTCATTCAAAGATTATCTATTTAGTACAAAACTGTTACTACTGGTGAGCAATAACCAGTCACATATTATTTAATTATACATAGATGTATGAAAGTGTTTTATTGCCTATCAATTAAAGCGTAATTATTCATACTGTGTGAAATTTGTTCATACGGCGACATTTTTTTTTCGTTATAACTTGCTACTCCTTAAAAATACCTCAATATAACATATTCTCCTAGATTGGAATTCTATAGCATAACATAAACCTAATGGTTATATCTTAGCATTTCGTAGTCCAAATTGAGAGCGTTAAGTTATATTTAAGCTATATAACTAGCTTGCTGGTTTTATTCGGTACAGCGAATCAAAACAAAACAAAAATCATGACCACCTGTCAAAAAGTCAACATTCCAAGCGATCCTCCTATTTTCGCTTGTAATCAAGATGTAAGAAATGCTTATTGGATCCACTAAAAGCTATTTCAATACAAGGTTTAAAGTCGTGTTGTCAATACTGGCCATCTCCAAACGGATTTAGTGAAACTGTCGGCGTTGCTTTAAGAAGGGTTCGTGGATCTTTCGGAAGTGTATCGGAAAGCCGCTTGTTCAATATTTTTAAGAGCTCCTTCACCGCACTGTGCCTTATGTAGGGATCGTATAACTGTAGTTCCTCCAGGAGTTTCATATTGTCGATCGTCTCATCTTCATCGTGTTCAGAAGCACTGAAGGGGTTTTCATTTCATATATCTGAATAGATTTGTTTTTTATAATGACAAAAAATTTCAGAGTATTTTTTGTTGTAGCAGTATATTTCTTATCTGTGAATCTTAGGCCTCTGATAAAGATGATAGTTGTAATGAAGCTTTAATGAAGCTCTAAGACTGCTTCAAGTTTTATATCGGTCATAAAAAGTGTACCATAAAACATAATTGTGTGTTTTGTTTTGGTTTTATTCTTCAGTTATAAGTAGTGATGCAGAACCACCTTACAGCTACCGTTAAAACTATGAAGTCTGAGTTTTAATTTAGTAGTCATAAAACAGTTTTATAGACGACTTGACGGCCTGATTTTATGACAAGCACACAAAACCGTAATACAACCACAGGCTGGAAGGGATGCTATGATAAAACAATGATAAAATAAGAATAAATCTTCCAAGCATTTACTTGGGCTAGCTATTCTAGTCGTTTTGTACTGAACAGTACTAAAACAAAACATCAATAAGTACATAGATAGTCATCTCGTAAAAAAAGGAACATTACTAAACAAACTAAACTGATCTAGAAAAAAAACGAACTAAACCTCCGGCAAAGCAGCTGGCGAGTCAGGTCAAAATCAAACAGTGCGGAGACCCTATTGAAGAGTCTCTGTAAACCACCGATTGCACCGAACATGCTATAATTAGTTCGCTGTATGGGCAGGCGCAGCATTGCATTATTCCGTAGGGTTCGGGGTTGAACATTGATGTCAATTTGCTCAAGTAGGACAGGGCAATTGGCAATGCCCTTGCTGTATCTCTTCGGACCGACAGGCGCTCCAGATGGATCAGTTGCAAACGACTTTCGTAGCTACGCAATCGGAAGGGATCCGTCCACGGCAGTTTACGTAGCGCATATCTCAGGAACCGTCACTGAACAGACTCAACTCTTTCGACACCGTTGTTGTAGTGAGGAGTCCAGACAACCGAGCAGTATTCCAATATGGAGCGAGACAAGGAGCAGTACAACGATTTAAGGCAGTAGATATCCGTGAAGTCTGTGGCAATCCTGAAGATAAGCCCTAGAATTCTGGAAGCTTTGACAACGGCGTGCGAGATGTGCTGCTTGAAAGAGAGTTTTGTATCCAGAATCACGCCTAGGTCCTTAATTTGGCTGACGCGCTCAATTTCAGTGCCTAACAAAACATGCTTGAACATAATAGCCTCTTTCTTGCGCAAAAAAGAGATAACCGAGCATTTGGACGGGTTAACCTCCATAGGATTCAGAATACACCAATCAGCAAAAGCATTCAGCTGACGTTGAAGGAAGCAACAGTCTTCAATTGAGTGAATTCGGAGGTAGAGTTTAAGGTCATCTGCGTAAGATAATCATGGTCCCTCAATTACCAGATTCACGTCGTTGAAATAAATCAGGAAAATCAGCGGTCCCAGGTGACTACCCTGAGGTATGCCGGATGTGGCAGCGAACGTACGGGACTGGTGATCACCAATTACAACAGTAAGATAGCGATCGGTGAGGTACGACTGAAACCATTGCAAAAGGCAGCCGTGGATACCAAGCCTGTCAAGTTTAGCGATTGATATGTGGTGATTCAATTTATCGAAGGTAGCAGATAAGTCAGCATAAATGACATCCGTCTGAGCACGATCCGACATACTGTTAGAGATGTAGGAAGTAAGGCACAGCAATTTAGTGGCAGTGGAGCGACCAGCCATGAACCCACGGCTTACAGTGAGCGGGTAACGGTTCCATAACAACGAGTTCGAACAATTTAGCAACAGCGCTAAGCGAAGTAATGCCACGGTAGTTGCCAACGTCCTGTTTGTTGCCTTTTTTATGTACTGGAAACATGTGCGCTAGCTTCCAACAGGATGGGAAAACACCGACGTCCACAGACCGTTGAAAAACGTGCAGCAGTGGAGACAACAAACTGTCCAAGTGCGTTTTGAGGAACGCCGATAGAATTCCGTCAGGACCCGGATTGTACGACGACTTGAGTTTCGAGGAAGGCCTGAAAAACATCTCGGGATTGATGTAAATTCTGCTCATGGTTTGGCCAGAGAGTGGTACGTAATCAAAGGAACAAGACCATGCTGGAGGTGTCTGGGATCAATTCCCGGTCCGGTCTAGAAAAATTTCTCAACTTCCCTGGGCATAGAAGTATGATTGGACTTGCCACACAATTATACCAATGCAAACATGGTACAGGCATCGAAAGCTCTTAATTAATAACTGTGGAAGGGAATCTAGTAGAACACTAAGTTGAGAGCTCGCAAGAAGCAAATATGCGATATGCAATAAGCTTGAAATGCAAAGAAGAAGAGAAGACGTTTTAATCCTTGTTACTTGTTATGCCTTGTTAATAGTGACAAGACTCGGAGAAGTATTTAGCCACATTGCCCGATGAATTGTGAAGTTAATTAAAATTAAATATTAAAAATGACTTGGAAAAAGGGATTGCTTCACTGGGTAAATTGCTTAGTACTTACCTACTAAGGCCTGTACTCGAAAAAAAAAAAATGCACCAGACAAAAGTGTTCGCCAAAAATTTATTTCAAGTCGGATTTTCTTGATACTTTTAGAGAATGAACTAATACATATGGATTATGTTTTGGCATAATTACTTTATTCAATTTCCTTTCCATCGCTGAAAGCCCACGCCTTTCCCTTAAGACCCCTCATTACATTTTGTGCAATGGTGGAGCCGACCTTTTTGCTCACTTTCATCCATTCTTTCTTCAACTCCAGCTCGTTCTTAAACACCTTGGACGATTTTCGAACTTTGGCCTTCATTATGGCTCTAAATCTTTCCCCCGGCGAATCTCTGGTGAATTTGGGAGGTTGGCGGTTTTTGGTACAAAAACAACGTTATTGTATCTGTACCAATCCAACGTCGATCGCGCGTAATGGCATGATTCCAGGTTCGGTCAAAATAATGTCTCGCCTCCGTGGGACCGCAGGAAGGTCAACAGACGCTTCTGGAGGCACTCGGTGCAGTAAATTTCGCTGTTGATGGTACCCATTGTGATGTACGGTTTACTCAGTTTACCGCATTGGCATATGGCCTGCCAGAGCAAGAATTTGTCCATTTTCTTCTTCCTTATGTCTTCTGGAATATCAAACCGTGATTTGGCAACGTAGAACTCCAGCCCCGGTATCTGCTTTGCGTCTGCCTTGATGTAGGTTTCGTCATCCATAACCACACACATCGGTTTCGTTAACCACTCTCGATACAGCTTCCTTGCGCGGGATTTGGCCGCCGTGTTTTGTTGATCACGCCGTTTTGGTGCCTTCCGGACCTTGAATACACGAAGCCCAGCTCGTTTCATGGTTTGCTGAACGAACCAGGCGGAACATTTTGCCTTCAGAGCCGCGTCGCGAATCGAAAGATTCGGATTACGCTTGAAATAATCCAACACCTTCCGGGCCTTCACAGGGTCAGCTGTCTTCGATTTTCTTCCACTTCCAGTCCGCCGCTTGGTCATCTGGGACTCCTTAAACGATTTTACCACCCTAAACACAGTTGTATGGGTGATTCCCAGTTGTCTTCCGATTCATCTTATGGTCGCAGTCGGATTTTCCATGACGGCGCGCAAAATTCTCCGGCGATTTTTTTCTTGTTTCGATTACATCTCAATAACCACTGAACCGATTGTTATGAAATTTCGCACATGTAAACAATTAACTCCAAACTAGTTATACCCAGATTTTCATCAATTTTTAACCACGGATAAAAAAGTTACACACGGATAAAAATGGCGCATTTTTTTTCGAGTACAAGCCTTATAGTGCAAGGTAAAAGTGGTTATTGCTGTTATTTCTTTTATTGAACTCGGCAGCAAGTTGCGGATCAAATGAATATAAATTATTCTAATCGTATTTGATGAAATGCGAAATTGTTTCCTAAATAAAGGGTGATACGGTCAAAATTTGGTCAAGGGAAAACGCGTGTAAATCGGTGAAATCGTTTATTTAAAAAATCAAATTAAATTTCTTTTTCAAGTTCAATTAGTATAAAATTCAGGAAAAATATTCAGTTAGGCTTCCGCTTTTCCAAATCCGAATTGCCGGGCCTTACGCTTGACCCCTGCCATCAGATTTTGTACAGCCACCTTGTCCACCTTCTTCGCCGCAGAAAGCCAGTTTGCCTTGAACTGCTGCTCGCCCTTAGCAGTTTTTTTGGTCTTCTTTAGGTTCCGCTTGACAATAGCCCAGTATTTCTCAATTGGGCGCAGCTCTGGCGTGTTGGGAGGGTTCTTGTCCTTGGGAACCACCTGCACGTTGTTGGTGGCGTACCACTCCATGGCCTTTTTACCGTAATGGAAAGATGCCAAATCCGGCCAAAACAGTACGGAACAACCGTGTTTCTTCAGGAAAGGCAGCAGACGTTTATTTAAACACTCTTTCACGTAAATTTCTTGGTTGACAGTCCCGGAAGCTATGAAAATGCTGCTTTTCAAGCCACAGGTACAGATGGCTTGCCAAACCAGATATTTCTTTGCGAACTTTGACAGTTTCATGTGCTTGAAAACATCTGCTACCTTTCCCCTTCCTTTAGCCGTATAAAACTCCTGTCCCGGAAGCTGCTTGTAGTCGGCTTTGACGTAGGTTTCGTCGTCCATTACCACGCAGTCAAACTTCGTCAGCATCGTCGTGTTCAGCCTCCGGGATCGCGCTTTGGCCGTCGTATTTTGTTTATCATCGCGATTTGGAGTCACTACCTTCTTGTAAGTCGATAGTCCGGCTCGTTTTTTGGCTCGATGCACGGTTGTAGACGATACACCCAGCTTATTTGCGGCATCTCGGAGAGAGAGGTTAGGGTTTCGCTTGAAACTACCGGCAA
Source organism: Ochlerotatus camptorhynchus (assembly GCF_037179485.1). Lineage (NCBI taxonomy): Eukaryota > Metazoa > Arthropoda > Insecta > Diptera > Culicidae > Ochlerotatus > Ochlerotatus camptorhynchus. Next base: position 1,893,730 of record NW_027040576.1, read on the forward strand.
CTCTCTTTGTCGTCTCAGCGGCTTCCGGTTTTCGATTTCCCCCCGATCCAGACTTCCTGGCTGTCGACAAACGTTCCCCAAACACTTTAATTACATTTGTAACGGTTGATTTGGCAACTTTTAGCGATTTTGCCAACTTTGCGTGCGAGTAGCTCGGATTTTCGCGAAGCGCGAGCAAAATTTTGATACGCTGCTCTTCTTGCTTGGACGGCATTTTGACAACTGAAGAGTGAATTCCAAAATCAAAATAGGAGCAACATTCTACACACACACACCTTCAAAATGAGGGGTGTTCAGGTTTTTTTAATGCAAAATTGAAAGAAATACGTCAAGTTGATATTGACCAAATTTTGACCGTATAACCCTTTAACACCCGAGTGCAAGAACATAGTTGAGTCTTGCTGGGGAAAATACATTACGATTTATCCCAGGCTACTGTTGTAGAAAATCGTAACTGATAGATATTGGGTGGAACGCTTGGGAATGTTTAGAAAAATTCGAGCGCACGCTTGATCCAGTTTGGGATACATAATTGACAGCTTTTGAGAATGTTATTTCATTTAAATAGCTTGTTTAACAAGGGCTTAAACAATCATCATAGCTTGTTATCATAGCCTGAAAAATGCGTTATGAGAAAATCGACACATTGAACTTGGCGTGAAATTGGAACTTAATCAAGACCTAAGTGCTTTTCCGTAGCTTCTAGTTTTTGGATATGAAAGATCGTCTGTTGCAGTGGCTTGCTTACTGAGAAGAAAAACGTGGTACCAGGTCGATTCATGTTAAATAAATTTAAAGTCAAATCGCTTGTTTATCGAGTATTTTGTGAAACTTGTCGTCATTGTCGGTACCGGGTACCGTGAATGGTTACACCAACTCGGGCAACGGTATAATGAGATATTAGGGCTCGGTGGCCTTAGAGCGACCATTTTTGCTTACTGAGCAGAACATCATGAGTCTTATATCAGGCCCATCCATATTCGAGATTCGTCAATCGCTTTATTGTTTAACATGACTACATGGTAATAACAGAATTTCGATGATTAAAAAGGAGCTTCTTTTTCCTAGAAGCTAACGTTTTTGCTTGATGCCCAGAAGACCGTGGGTTCAATCCCAAGCTCCTTCGCGTTATATGATCGTTAGGGCATCAATTCAGCTTATCGTTTACCAAAACGAAGCCTCCTGAAAACCTAATCCTCCATATAACATCCCAGTGATTCCTCGTGGAAGTGAAGAGGACCCCTCGGCTCCAATCAAAGCGAGTGTGCGGTCGGTGCTGGTATTGCCTAATTTTTGATCACCAGTTTTTGCACACTGTGGATAAATTCTAGTCCCAAGCATTTTCCATTGGTTCTCTGTGTAATTCCAGCTGATCTGGCAATAACAGAGCAGCAACCGTGGGCGGTCAATCATGCTCATGCTTACTATGGTAAGATCGCTAACTTCGCGTATGAAGGAACATAAAAACTACAAGGGACAGCCCAATGGGGTTGTACGCAATGATGACGTAGGACTACGTAGTATGATATAATAAATATTTTTGTTAACAGCAGCAGGAGCTTGTGTTTTGTGTAGGAATTTTAGCGGGGTTCTCTCTGTTTATACTCTATGACTATGATTGCCCTGAAAAGAACCTTTTGATATGAATTTTAGTTGGGACATGTTCAGAAAATTAACTCTTTTGGAAAATGTTGGTGGCCATGAAAAGGGCCGATGGTAGTACAGGTTTAAACCTTTGGAAGATGATGATGACGTGTAGGCAGCTGCGTATTCAGTGAAGGCATCACGGATCACATTTTCTCGGCACACCTTCAGCACACCTCGGGTTTCCTCATACATAGGACCGGAGATGAGCTTGACACCACCACGTCGAGCCAGACGACGAATGGCAGGCCCTGGATGTTATCACACGATGACGCTTGGCGACTCCTTAACCAAATCCTTTGCCACTCTGGTTGTTTACCGTTGAAGGGGTGAATCGCAACTAATGCGAAAGCGCAGTTAGCTACCTGTTATATTGACAACCATCTCTGCCGGTACCATATTTTCTCGCTTCCTATTGGCTATACGCAGTAAGCAATGAGAAGTGAGAAACGACAACGACAAAGTCCACAAACGATTTCTTTAGGTTGCCGTCAATTTTTTTTGGAAAGCTATGTGAATTGATTTCATGCTTTACATATGCGATATATTTTACTTTCTACTCTCTGATGACTGTGCTGGGGAAGCAGCATATGCATGCACGTAATTGGTGGATTTGTTAATTATTTCGACGCTTTTGGACAATGCTTGACATTTACCACTTTTTCAATAGTTTCTTGTTAAACATAAACAGTCAAAAGCATTGATATCAATGCGTAAGCGTAGCCCTGATCGATTGGTGATGAAATTATTGAAATTGGTTCAGAGGCAGTTGAGTTATTAACGTTCAAAATCTTTCATAATTTGGTTACATGTTCCATTTTCAGTTTTCACAAAGTGTACCCCCATATAGAAATTACAGACGTAGTCCTACGTCAAAAGCACTTTGAATGTAACAACTCAAGGCGGGATTAGCCGTCAACAATGCTGATGATGGTACAGCACGCAACAACCACCCTACTGCTCTGAGATGACCAAGTTGGTCATGACGAGAGGAGCAACACAATAGTTGGGTAAAAAAGAATTGCATTATAACAGACCATCGACTGGAAATGCTCTCGCAACGTGGGGTTTTAGGTAGTGATGAAACGTCGCTAGTACTATTCCACAGCATCAGTTAGTTTATGAGCAAAAGAAGGACGCACATGTTTTGCCTGTAGACTTAAAGACATACTTCAAGTCTCCGCGTACATCGTACGGGTTAGGCAAAAAATGTGCGTCTGACTTTAAAAACTGTCGCATTAATGGCCCTTCGCTCATTTTCAACTTCTATGCAATTTTCATACTGCCGTACTCTAACGGAACTATCCACCTTTCCTCTTCTTAAGATCATTCTCTAGCTAATAAATTATCGCACTAAAGCTTCATGTTAGCATTTCCAACCAACTGTGAAGATCGTTTATTTATATTTTCAATTAATTATATTCCCATTAGACTTCTGATGTGCTTTATTATATACTCTTAATATATGTGTGTTTCAGAATCATTAAATATTTTTCTTCACATTATTTCGTAATTATTGGTTTTCCATATCCACTGTGTCACAAAAATGTTTTATATCTCACAAGTCTCAGTACCAGCCCCCTTTGAAAAGATGAGCATTACCCAAAGAGAATACGGAATCCAAAAAACTTTGCAGGTTTGTAGAATTCAAAAAACGTTAAAGCCAATCGTTTCCAGACTTTTTTCATGATCATTGAACATTTTTGGGATCCTCCAACTAAACTAACGATGTGTTCTTCCCGTAGCGCAAATTACCTCAAAGGGAAGCGATGATCAACGAGCGCAGTACTGGCTTGTCACACCTAATTGATATCGCAAAATGACAGTGTTAAGATTTGCCTTGCAGCCTCGAAACCTGCCTCTCTCTCTCCACCGTAGCCGTCCGTAACCAGGGACTAGCTCAGTGAAATTGGTGCTCTGGGCGATTGGAGCGGTTAATCATGTCTGGCGTCTGTGCGGTTGTTGGTGCCAGTAGCCGGCGGTTCCCCTGCTGCTAGGTATAGGTTCCTAACTACAGATCAGGACGCTGTGATGTTTATTAAGACCTGTCCCCCGAGTGAGTGAACGTGACAAGGTTGGTACCACGGTAATTGATAGCTTCACCGTGATGGTGGTGGTGGTGGCTAATGGTATGAATTAGAAGACATCAAAATAATCACACCTTCCTCCGATGTTGTGGCAAGTGGCGCTGGATGTGCTGTTTGCTGTTCATTGTGTTTTTGTTGCGCTGATGGATAACGTGTAGTTAGAGTGAAGTGAAAATTAATTCAATTATTGGTCGTAAAACAATCGGATGGCAGGTGAATTGAAACAAAGTTGTATCGACGAAGAAGAGAAGACGATCAGTCATATGAAGCTTGAGCACTAGCGTGCGCAGCAGAGGTGGCAAACAACTGTCATGCTGATCCTCCCGTCAGGCTTGCTTCGACTCACTTCGCTGTAAAACATGATTTTTGAAATAATGGAATCATTGGACGCTATAATGATATTTTGTACTTGTAAACTAAAAGACGAGGTTAAAAAGTACATATTTGTTACATAATACCTGTCAATTTTCCATTCAGGGAGTCACAATCAGCAATTTTATGACTCGTGAGCGTTCACTCAGAGTGAGCGCTCACGAATAATAAAATCGCAGATTGTGACCCTCTCAAAGCAAAAATGACAGGGGTTGTATGTGTCAAACACATACTTCACAATCTCTTCTGGTAACTTACAAGTACTAATTAGCTTTATAACATCTAATGATTTCATAATTCAGAAAATCATTTTTTTTTATAGTAAGTGAGTGGAAGCAACCCACCGTCCCGTTAGTTATTTTATTCATTTGATGGCTGTTTTTGGATCTTTGGGGCACCATCTATTGGGTTTTACAAGTCTAAGAGTGATAGAGACCGAGAATGTAAGATTGCATTACAGAATTTTCAATTTCTTCCAACATAAACATATTCTGTATTGAATCCTAATGAATGTGGGCGTCTTAGTGGAATACCTGTATAATGATAGAGAGAAGGATTAGTATATTCCATTTAATTGCACTACTTTATTTGCTTATCCTTGACAGATACGCGTATTTCGTCTACAATGTGCAGACTTCTTCAGTGTCTTGTACTTATACTCGACTGTCGAGTATTAGTACAAGACACTGAAGAAGTCTGCACATTGTAGACGAAATACGCGTATCTGTCAAGGATAAGCAAATAAAGTAGTGGAATTAAATGGAAAATACTAATCCTTCTCTCTCTCTCATTATATTCTGTATTGTGGTCGCCGGAAGGTTTTTGAGTTAATTTTGTGATTTTTATGTTTGCTTATTTTTCGAACCAAGTTTGTTACTCCAAATGCATTCATGTGCAATGCGCCTAGAAAATCATCTAGTGATGGTTTTATGCAAAACCATGCATACTGCAAAAAAAAACTTACTTTTGCTTTGTGGGAAAGTTAGAAGATACTGATATTACGTATATATAAGGTTCAAAGGACAAAAAGTGCAAAGGGCAAAAAGTCCAAAGAACAAAAGGTGCTAAGGACAAAATAAAAAGATCAACAGGCAAAACACTAAGACTAAAGGTCTAAAGAGACAAAAGGTCGATTGAATATAAGGCTGAAAGAACGATCTTTTATCCTTACGCACTTATGTTCAATCTAACTTATGTCCCTTTCGACCCAAAGTGTATATATTCTGCTGCATAAAATATTCTGAAGTTGATTTTTATGACATAAATATAATTTTCAAAAGTGAAATTTGATATATACTGTTTTAAGTTCCCTAATAAAATTGTCATGGCAATTTTACTTAACGATGTGTTCGAGGTATCATCCAAACCATTTGTGGAATACAGTGCTTTCCCGATTTTGTCAGCTCCCGATTTTGTCTATTCTCGATTTGGTCCACCCCCGATTTTGCCAGCCTGCTGATTTTGTTGAACTTTTTGGTTTTTAAGCATGAATTCTCAAGTTTTGTCAAAATAGTAACGGAGGTAAACCTCAATCATGAAGCATTGCGCAATCGTATCGAGTCCTTCCTGATAACTGTAACTAGGTGACAGAAAGAGTAGCGAAGGCTGCAATACAAGTTATAAGTAGATACCCCATTCTAGAAGATGATTTCGTAATCGCCAAAATTTACGGAATCTTCATATATAGTTGTTAGGCACCCCCCAATTGGACGATACGGCAGTTCCACGAGATGCTGGATGGACTTACCGAAGAGCTGATCGGGCGAAGACCGGTAGACATCGGAGGAGACTTCAATGCTTGAGCAGTGGATTGAGGTAGCAGATGTACCAACGCAAAAGGACAGCCTGCTGGTAGCTCTAGCAATGCTGGAAGTTGGAACCAACAGCACTTTTCGCAGAGATGGTTGTGGCAATCATTAACTGGAGAGTGTTCGAAGGATATACCCATAGTGACCATCAGGCAATCTGATATGGCATTGGCCAACGGAATCCTGTGACAGTACGGTGGACGATAACTGGTGACCGAAAGTGGAAGACGAGTTGACAGAAACGTTAGTGAGAGCATGTGACACGACCATGGTGAGGAAACTGGCGTCTAGCTTAATGGTGGAATGAGGCAATTAGCACCCTCCGGGTTAGTTCTGTTGGAGCCAGAAGACGTGTTCAAAGAGCAAGAACAGAAGCAGACAGAGAGGGACGAAGAGCAGTGTTTCGAGCGGCTAGGGTAGCACTTACAGCTATGACCCGAAGAACGCGTTACCCACTGAGTTGCACCCACCGCTTTTTCTCGGCGGGATTTCAACCAGTCGGTCTGATTTTTTGCATGTGAGTAGTGCTAACGGAGAACTAGTCACTCGCAGAAAATCAGAGCGCTTGGTTGAAAACCCAACGAGACAAAGCGATGGGTAGAACTCAGTGGGTAACGCGTTCTTCGGGGGAAAGCTGTAAACGAGAGATAAAGCAGAGCAAGTCAAACTGTTCCAAGGAGCTGTGTCGAAACGTTGCTGCCAACCTCTAGGACGATGCACACCCTGTCGTGATGACGAAGATCAGCGGTCAAACGATGCCATCTGAAATGTGGTCAGAGAACCTGAAAGTCATCGTGGAAGGACTTTTTCCGAAGCACAATCCAATGACCTGGCCACCTACACCGTACGGAGACGGAGAGGGAGATAACGACGAACCCAACTAACAATTTTAGCTGCAGACTAGCTTATACAGCCAAAATTTACCTTATGCAGCTAGTGTTTGGCTGTACAAGCTGAGCTGCAGCTAAAATTGTTTGTTGGGAAGTCACCAACTAGGAACTCGTAGCAGTGCCTGCTGGATACACTCGAAAAACTCTTTTTATTTTTATTTTTATTTATTTATGTATTTAATCTTCGATATATAAAAAACATCGTACAGACAAAAATAACTTATCTACTAATTCTAAGCTTAAACACAGTTTTAGTCATACCAAAATCAAACATATTGGAAACCTCGTTGAAACGATTACAGCAGACATCCAGAGGGTTGTTCATTCCATAGTCAGTACGGTGATTCGATCGGCGGAAGAACTCCGGTTGCCGCGTCACCCGAAACGGTGTGTTAAAGCGGAGTTTCTCAAGTATGTCTGCACAGTCGATATGGTCTGTCAGGACATCAAAGATGAGCATGCGTTGAAGGAATACTCGTCTGCTTGATAGTGTTGGTAGATCAATCAACATGCAACGGCTTTCATATGATGGCAGGTTCGTTCTATCTCTCCAGTGAAGGCCTCGAAGAGCATATCGAACAAAGTTCTTTTGAATTCGTTCAATCCGATTGATGTGAACTGCATGGTACGGGGCCCAGACTTGCACCCCATATTCTAAAACACTGCGTACAAGTGAGCAATACAGCGTCTTTAGACTGTACACATCTTCAAAGAATTTCGTGTTACGCTTCAAAAATCCCAGCAGAGAATACGCTTTGGCTGTTACTGAAGCGATGTGTTCGACAAACCTTAGTTTGCTGTCAACGAGAATCCCCAAATCCTTAACGGTGCTCGTACGTTTCAAGCAACAAGTTTCCATTCTGTACTCGAAAGCAATCGGTGTACGCGAACGACTGAATGTAATCACGCAACATTTCTTGATATTGGCTTCCATTCCATTCAAACTGCACCATTCCAGAAGTCCTTCGATATCCGTTTGAAGCGCACAGCAGTCTACCAGCGACGTGATTACTCGGTAAAACTTGAGGTCGTCAGCATACAAGGATTTTGGAGATTTTATCTTCATGCAGAGGTCGTTAATGAACAAAACAAACAGCAAAGGTCCCAAGATACTGCCTTGAGGCACTCCGGAATGAACCTGGAATGGAACAGAGTAGGACTCACCGACTTTCACCGAAGAACTGCGCCCTGTGAGATAAGACAGAATCCATTGTGTCAGCCACTCAGGAAGTCCTATCCTTTTGAACTTTTCAACTGCAAGGATGTGTGGCACCTTATCAAAAGCTTTGGCAAAGTCCACGTATACAGCGTCGACTTGCTGTCGTTTTTCCATCCTATTCACAAGAGTCGATACATAGCTTAGCAGGTTCGTTGTGGTCGAGCGCTTTTTCATGAAACCGTGTTGTTCAGTAGAGATTATACATTTGGTAGACTGGTACAGCACATCATGCACCAAGCTTTCGAAGATCTTCGGCAGACAGCTGAGAATGGAGATCCCACGATAATTCTCTACATCGTTGAGCGAACCAGATTTATGAATTGGTGTGATTGAAGCAGATTTCCAAATCGTAGGAAAGCACTTCTTGTTAAGTGAACGGTTGAACAAAATGCTTGCAGGTAACGCTAGAGAATTCGCACAATGTTTAACGACAAATGGAGGCAATTGGTCAGGCCCAGCGCCTTTTGAACCGTCGATTGATTGCAACTTGAGCAGTACATCGTTTGGTGAGGATCATCCTAATCAGGATGACTAAATGCACGGAAAGTGAGCAAGGATTGTCGGAGAAGCAGTTTGGATTCCGGAAAGGGAGATCAACGGTGGATGCAAAACCAAGATGGCGTCCAAACAGAAGTGAAGAGGAGATTGTATTCAACAGCGCCAGCTGAGAGGTTATCGCCGAAACGCTGCATATAATTAGGACTACCTGTACAGGATTTTAATGAGTTACTTCCAGAACCGGGTTCTGATCTACGAGACAGACATGGAACAGAGATCGATTAGGATTACGGTGGGAATTCCAAAAGGCTCCATCCAACGTTTTGGAACGGGGTGACAACGATGTGCTAACACTGAAGCTGCCCAAACAAGTTGAGATCATTGGCTTTGTGGACGACGTCGCTTTACGGTAACAGGCAAGACGCTGAAATAGATGGAAATTTAGGCGACAAAAGCGAAGCTCTATTGGTCAGTAGCTTGAAAGCGATGCAGCGGACAGAAATCACCGTTGGGAAGTACGCCATAGCTTCAAAACGCGTGTTGAAATACCTGGGAGTGACGATCGACGACCGCCTGACTTCAATAACCCCGTCGAATACGCTTGCGAGAAGACGGCAAAGACCATCACCGCGGTAACCAGAATGATGCGGAACTATTCGGGACTAAACAGTAGCTAGACACGGCTCCTGGCTAGTGTATCTACGTTGATCCTGAGATATGGAGGTCCAACCTGTGTTGCACCGATGGAAACCAAACAGCATTTAAGGAAACTGAACAGTATGTACCGGCTCAACAAACCGTACGCAAACAGTTTTGACTTTTCGAGACGTTAGGTGTACCCTATGATGTAAGAATAGAAAAAATATCAGTAAATCCTTTAACAATAAATAAATAATGGTTAATCTTGTTTTGGAAATCCATTTGAAGCTTAAAATATTGAAGAAAAAATTCTCGATTTCGTCAGCCTAAAATTTCAGATGGGGCTGACAAAATCAGGAAATTACTGTACTTCAATTATATGGGTTATCGTTCGTTTATGGTATTTTTTATTAGGGTTCTGTTCTGTGTCAACATTTGGTTTTAAATTGTACATTATTGTAGAACATTAATTTTGGATTGGGATTGCATTTGGATTTCAACTTTTGATCATCTGTTTTTTTACGTAGGACTACGTCTGTGATTTATATATGGGGGTACACTTTGTGAAAACCGAAAATGGAACATGTAACATAATTATGAAAGATTTTGAACGTTTATAACTCAGCTACCCCTGGACCAATTTCAATAATTTTATCACCAAATTATCAGATATATTTCTACGCTTATGCTTAATTTAAGCCTTTATCATTTTTCAAAATTTAACTATTGAAAATTGCACGAATGTGCAACTGTTGCTTTGATAGTTAAAATTATCACCGATTGCCTGCAAAAAGCGATTTCCCTCACACAGATTTCAAAGTTAAGTTCCATCCTGTCTCACCAAACGGTGTTTATTCAATCACCGCGTGGTGAGTGGTGGTGTTCTCCAGTACACAATGAAAGGCTGCCTGCAAGCAGCTAACTACCAAGGCTGGTCTCAACCGCTGATCGGATTCAGTTCTAATCACCGTATTTGGTTGTGTCCGGTCGGCGCGTGGTGTTAAACATTGTTCTCCAGTACACAACGAAAGGCTGCCTGCAAGCAATGAGCTGCAGCCCACATGAGCATCCATATAAGGAGGAAGAAGCCGCACCGCTATTTATCAGAATCAGTAGCTCTTCGTGAGTCGCTGTGGGCCATCTATGCCAAGCGCGTCACCCTCATTCCAAACAACATACAGCTCATCAGCTTCATCTGTGTTTAACACCCTTATAGCTCTGCATTACTCAACCATCACGACAAAACGGTCTTTTTTAGAACCACCATAAATTTGTAAAAGAGTATATTGTGGACATTTTTTAAGGTCATCAATAGGATGTTAGTTCCAATATCAAGATAGAGCTGGAATTAGGGCGTAACAGCTTTTGCAAACAATGACTTCTTTCGATGATGTCTTGAAAGTCAAGGCTCGCCCACGCAAATCAACATCACCATCAGGAAGGGTAAGACTTTCTCTACCCGACGGTAATGTTGGTTTGCGTGGGCGTGCCTTGAATTCCTAAAATTCACCGAGAGAAGTCATTGTTTACAAAAGCTGTTACGTCTAATTCCAGATCTATCTAGATATGTTTAAATCTAATATACCATGTACCCTTGAGGCAACATTGTGGGTGTGGTTTCAAAAACCCAAGTCGGCCGCGGCATGAAAGTGGTCTGATTTTGATCCAGAGATGATGGATTTTACTTCTTAATACGCCAATCGGTAGGATTTTTTTCTACGAATCTGGTAAAATCAAGACTTTATCATTTTTCAAAATATCGCTATTGAAAATTGCACGAATGTGCAACTGTTGCTTTGTTAATTCAAATTATCACCGATTACCAGTGAAAAGCAATTTCCCTAACACAGATTTCAAAGTTTAATTTCATATAGTCTCACCAAACGGTGTATATTCAATCACCGCGTGGTGAGTGGTGGTGTACTCCAGCACACAACGAAAGGCTACCTGCAAGCAGCGAGCTGCCGCCCACATGAGCATCCTTTTTTAATCTAGTTCGTTTATTTGTAAGGTTCAATCGTGTTAGCTTTAAGGAGACGATAATTAATTGTTCTTTGTTTGTAACAAAATTCACTTTATATGAGCATCCATAGAAAGAGAAAGAAGCTGCACAGCTATTGATCGGAATCAGAAGCTCTTCGTGAGTCGCTGTGGGTCATCTTTGTCTTACTAACGAGTATAAACAGAGATAACCTCGCTCAAATTCCTTTTTCTATACAAAACACAAGCTCCTGCTAAGATTTATTATATAAGACTACGTAGTATTACGTCACCATTGCGTACAACCCCATAGGGCTGCCCCTTGTAGTTTTTTTTTCCTTTCTATGCTTTCAACCTTTTGTCTTTCGATTTTTAATTATATTCTTGAGTAAACATGAAATATGTGTCTAACTGGAAAATATTAGACCTAAGTAAATGCTTCTGCGCTAAGTACTCAGAATAAGCCATATTAAAGGTGATCCTGATAAAATATACTTCGCCTTCTTTCCAACCCTGTAATGGTGGTTATTTATGATTACGCATTTACGTAATCAGATATTTTCAGAGACTTTAAGCTTGTAAAGATGCAACAGCTTGCTAATCAAAACAATTTAGAGTTTCTGAAGACGCAACAGCTTATTAATCAAAATGATTTGAGTTTAAACAAGCGCAACAGTAGTATTCAAGTATTCATGATTTCTGAGATGAAAAAAATTATTCTGGACCTTGTACATTTAAAAATAATTTTATGAACATGTCATTGGAATGTTGAGGAAAATTTAAGAGAAATTAAGGGGATCAATCCAATGAATTTCAGAGATGAATTCTACGAGAGTCTTGACAAGAACTTCAAGGCAATTGTAGAAATAATTTTAAGGAACAATTAAGTCCAGACCAATTTCTAAGAGTGTTCTTAGTTTAATTTGAGGTAGTTCTGAGAAGCCTTCAATGATGACTGTGAGTAAGATTCAAGGTCCAATTTGAATGAGTATTCCAAATAAGTTCTGAGGCGAATTTCAATGTGATTCAAAGGAAATTACGAGACGATTGCTAAATTTAATGCACATTGGACACCGTACTGCTTATGGCTATAACAATCCACTCGACAAATATTTCAGACTGTTCGATGATGTGTGTGATGCTATTGATTTTAATACTAGTAGGCTAGTTTTTAAGAAAATAATCCAGTCCAGATAATTCAGAATGTGTGGCTTCAACATGTTGCTCGGATGAAACTCTTCGGCTTTAATCGTTCCAGTAACTTTTTGAATAGGAACCACTAAGGATTCCTTCCAAATTTGTGGCATACATACAGTCTGAAATAATTCAGTAATAAGGTCCAGCCAATGATATGAGTCTTGAATAACTCTAGCATAAACATTATCCACTCCAGCCGATTTTGCTAATAAAAATGAAATAACTCTAAGTTCATCTGGGTGAAAACATTCAAATCTACAACTACTATCAACTGGCTGCTTTATTTCGTCAGTTTCATCGAACAATTCAATGGATTGATTAATCAATGAAAAACTGTCGACAAAATAATCATTAAATTTAGATGCAATTACTTGCTCTGCCTGTTTTAATGTGCGATTAAAATTCATGGACCACGGTTTACAAAATTACTAGGTTTTAGTAAAGATTTCAAAAAAATGCCATAATTCTTTGCAGTTGTTTTGATGCTAATCAATCTTCCTCTGAAAATAGTCATAACGAGTTTTCTTTATCGGTTGTGAATATTTATTACGCACGATTGTGTACCTATTCCAATGATAATCACTATTTGATCTACAATACTTTGTGTACCAAGTTTCTCCATGATTTTCCCCGAAGTTCTATGAACGAAATTTTTTGCATTTGTACGTAGTTTTCAAACTATTCCAAGACCATGAAGCTTCAAAAAAGTGCCCTGAAATTATATAGAGGTTCCCGAACAATATTCAGTTTCCGAGAAATAAAGTAATGTTCCCTTAATTTCTACGAAGCACTCAAACTCAAATAAATTTTCCAATTCTTTCGAAACTTTCCTAGTTCTTGTTTCTACGATTTTTTCTGTAGATCTTTGAAGTTCCCAAAATTTATAATACGTTTCATCAATTTCTACGATGTTCCCTGAACTTCTTAGAAGTCGTTGAAGTCTTACGAAGTTTCCAGAAAAATCCCTGGGCGCATTACCAATTTTTAGACCCAGTAGACGTCTTATTATGCCATCGAATAAATATCGGTGTAATATAATTTATCAAAATTACTTCTTCTAGTCCAGAACGTAAAAAAAGTAGTCATCATGAACGACTTTAAAAACAGATTAGTACAATCGAACGTGACAATCTTGACGAAATACCGGAGAAAAAAACAAACAGCAAAAGTTCTGGGGGAGGGGGGCTAGATAATTCTGGAGGGGGCCTGGACTCCTTGGCACCCACACTATCTACGCCAATGCTAGGTGGAGTGCTGAGGTTTGAAATTGTCATTGACAGACTTTTGCGCGATACAATTTAAAACACTCTCGCATAATCCTGGGATAACTGAATAAATTCTCATCGATCACAATGCATCACAATTTGTCACCTTTTAACAATCACACATCAACACAGTGAATTTATTTATAATAATAAAATATACACAAAAACAACGAATTGAATAATTATGAAAACAGTTTGCTCATGATGAAATCCGATGACTTAACTCAAAGACTTTGATAAGTGTAATGGCAACACGAACCAGCATTTTTCTGGTGAATGTATATAAATATCGATAAATCTGTCTTCGACAGTCTCTTAACAAAATGCAAATGCAATAAATACAAGCTCACTTTAAATAAATAATGAAAGTCATCATTCATACACTCTAATTCAACATTGGAATAATTAAATAATTTTTCCACAAGTAATCCACCTTCTGCAACAAATTCCTCATTCCGAAGAGCACCTCTAATCACCATCAGTTCACCTTCATTACTAAAACATCCGCCACTGCCCTGGTAACCTACAATCGGAAGAGGCAAGCGACATCGGAGATCTCACAAAAAAAAATAAACAGAATCGTGCCTAATCACCATCAGATGTTCAACGCATCCCAAGTACACACACGCACGCGGAAACACAACTACCTTCCTAGCTACCTACCGGCCGAGAACAGGAAGCAAATTCACATTAAAATAATAATAAATTTAATTTACATAAACTGCTTCAACCCGTCCCTCGGGTTGCCGGTTCGGTTTTGCATTGTATTATATATTTTTCAATCCACTCCTGTCTCCCCGTCGCCGTCGTGACTGTAGGACCAGGTTCGTCCTTCATACCTGCGGAAGACCGATCCCATCTGTGCCCTAGCTGCCGTTGTTCGGATGTCGCTCCGATTGTTCCGCTCTTTTCGTTTTTATTCAACTGATTGCGCGCAATGTTCTGGCAATCAGGAGACAACGCGAAGGGAAAAAAGAGTCTTTATCCTTTCACTATCTTCTTCAGCTGCAGCTATCCTATGGGTACCTTTATGCAGCAGCATTAGAGGAAGAAAGCCAACTGCCGACAATCGATCTTGTTCCAGAGTACCTGCATCATTGGGCACTACTAGGGGTGGTCAAGTTAGAGGAACACGACCACCGGATCCAATTAAACCGAACCAACTTGATCAACCCTAGTTCTAGTGTTTAAGAAAATCAACCGGTAAAACGGCTCACTGCGGGAAAGCCACGTGTGGTGACTCCCGTGTGTAAACGCGCGCACTCTCATCCTCTGCTCGGCTGCTCGCAACCGACCGAGGAGGGAAGATCCACCGGGAAAAAAGGGGTTAAAATAATAATAAATTACACATGCATAAATTATGTTTGCTCTATTCATTCAAGCGTTATTATTTCAGTTTTTCAACACACAGACTAAGGGGGCTTTCGGTGCATGACGACATGACGACGACGAGATGAATCCTCTTGCATCTATCTACGGGCAAGGAGGAAGATGTGCGCGAAACCGTTGCACCTTGGGATGATGAGCACTACAAGAGACCGTGACGACCTTTCGACGTTTGCTTTCGAACGGGGAGGGGGCTTTTGTTCTCAATCGGTGGGATTTTGGTCGGGATTAGAATATGATTGATAATGAGGTTATTTGGCGGGAAAGGTTCTCTTCCCAATTGTTATGCGTTTAGGCAAAACTATGATCAATACTCAATAGTACTGACAAGCATATTGATGCAAATATTGACGACGAAAATATTGATAAACATATTGTCGCAACAAAAAACTATGATTTCATGTTTCAATGCTCCTGCTCTTTTTCCCCTTCTGTTTGACTGGGGCCTGTTCCTCGGCAACTTTTATCAAGGTTGTTGTGATTTGACTCGACTGTGAAATATTGACTTGAAAATATTGATGGAAATGGGGTGCACTTTAAATCAAGCTCGATTTCTCTAAAAACCAAAAGCAAACTCATTGAACAACTGCGTAAGGTGACAGTGGCGAGAATGTCAGCTGTTATGCCAGCCGCGACAGCCCAAAAACAAATTTCCTTTTAGGTTTTTTTTTTTGCTTTCTCAAGGAGCAGGAAGAAGGTTGTCAACCTACACAACAACTAACCAACCACACAAGAGCGACAATAAACTACACGACAGAGAAATTCAATTCGTATTCAAATGGGACTGCTTATTGAATTGAAATCTACATAACTTTCTTTCATTCGCCATTTCTCCGGGTTCCTACCCTACTTGTGGTGGAACGGAAAGGAGTTCGTTCTTCTTTCATTCATGGGGACAGTTGCGACGTTGCTTTTCTTGCTCAACTGCTTTTCCAGAGAGAAACAGTGGAGCAGATGGCCGACAATTGTGCATATTTCGATCAACTCAATGATGATTGTTTTTATTTTAGAGGTGGTTGGAGTACGGAAACAGTTCGTTGATAATATTAAGAAGTGATGAATTTTGCACAAGCTGAAGTAATTTTGCATACACCCCCATGACATATGCTTTTAGCTAGTGTTTCCTACCTGTGAAATCCCGGGAAATTTACCGAAAAAAAATACATCTCCCGATTACCGGGAATCTGTTCTAATTTCCCGGGAAATAATTTGAGAAGGATTTTTGGGTAAAAGTTACAAGAAGTTTTCCAAAGGAGTCAAACAAATCTTCTGAGGAGAAAATTTGAATAAGGAAATAGGGGAAATCGGAAAAGTCTCGCGTAATACGAGAAAGGGCCTATCATTGTTGGCGAATAACTCGACTACAAATGAGATTTCCATTGAGTGTGTTGTTTCAGGCGCAAGGTAACATCGACAGTGAGCATGCATAGGGACGTATACGCGATGATCGATTCTCTTCATTGATTTTCTTTTTGCATTGCTACAGCTTAGCGAAACAATATTCTAAAATTTGTTCAATGCAGAGTTGTAACAGGTTGTATTGGCTATCAAAAGCAACAGCAAATGCGCCTAGAAACGTTAATTCTAGCTAGTTATTAGCAAAAGAGAAAATCGACGAAGAGAATCCATCATCGCATTTACGCCCTTATGCATGCCGACTATCGACATCATCTTCTGTTAAACGACGCTGCGAGCTTAGCGAGAAATTCGTTTATGTAGCCGTGGTAAACCAAAAAGAAAGTCGATGAAGAGAATCGATCAACGAGGATAGGGCCTTTTCAAATGTTACTATTAAGATTAGTCAGGAATCCTTATTGCCGGATTCCTTATTGCCGGATTCCTTATTGCCGGTATCCCTTATTGCCGGTATCCCTTATTGCCGGGCTATCCGTGAATAAGGATACCCACAGCTTACGGGATTTTCACTAATAGGGGCTGTGGTGGATTATCTCATTTGTTTCAATATATAGAGCTACACCAACCGGTGGAAACTAACGATTAAAAATTGGCTCACTACTTGACTAACCTATTGGTCCCAAGCAAATCGGTTAACGTACCCCATTTCAGTCGAAATTCTAGTGCTACGCTATGAAAGTTTGACATATAAAATGAGGGGTTCGTGGATTTTCCTATGTTTCGAGGGGTGCATCGATTAGCTTGGGACCGAAAATAGTACCAGAGCTGAGCCAAAAAGTTGAGTACTTTTCTTCGGGACCTTCTAGTCTTAGAGCTACCTCTATGGCTATACTGTCTTCGACAAAGTTGTTGTACATGTAAATAGATTTTATCGGCTTTCAGTCGAAGATTGTAAAAATCAAACAAAATAATTGTAATATGGCGGTGGCTCAAATTTTGGTTGTGAAAAAGTTGTTTTGCTTGAATGAGATCCCTAACAAATTCATAAGGTTTTGAAATGGCTTTGATGCAGAAAACTTCCTGACTGAATTGTATTTATATAAAGCCATTTTGCTTAATCTTAACCCGTTCAGATTTATGGCAGCATTTATGGAGGCAAAGTTACCTCCAAAAAGTTAAACGTCAAAGTTTGTTTATCTTTCGATAGTTGCGTTGTTCGATCACAACAGGTTTACTGCAGCTTTCTTCCAGGCGATTTTCTCACGCTGGATTGGAAGCAGTTACTAAGGAAGTGTGCGGAACTGTTTTGAAGCATTTCGTAATATTTCGCATATATAATGGAACAGCTGGAAGCTCAACCGTTTCCGTAAAAGATCCCCTTCTTCCGGATGAATGAATGAAATTTCGAACCTTTCGCTGAATAAAATTACTGCTATGAATCGGAAACCATCCAATCTCCACTTACTGACAGTTTCAGTGGTTTGCTGTAAGTACAAATGCAAATTATTCTGTTCGTCCGATCTGGAGAATGCTGGTCTGTTTTTAGACTATTTCATAAAGAACCAACACCGGTTGGAATGTGATGCAAACGCCAGCAGCTCAGTCATTACTGAAATTGACTTCGCTTGAATTTTTCATCCTACTTCGTTTACTCTTCGAGATTTCCGTGTAATAAATTTTGCTTTTATTCACTATAAAAATCAAACTTTTAAGGGGGTATTCCCAATCTTTTGCCTTTTTTCGGCCTGTTTTTCAATTAATTTTTTTTCAAGGAAAATGAATAGTAATGCGCCTAACTCTTTGGGATTCTTGTTTATTGAACATTAAAGTTTACAAATAAGTTTTTTTCGACGTAAAAAAAGACATTATTGACGTCACAAAATGGCGGCAAACAGACCCCTGTTCGCCGCAAACGCCTGGACGGGCGAAGACTTTTCTCTGGAACGGCTTCATCTAAAACAGATTTCGTGATGAAATTAATAATCTGATAAGATTCTCTGGAGCTTCTCCCGTTGGCAGCAAAAAATCTTGAAAATTAACAAAATGGCGGCCATATGAAAAAACAGGCGATTTTTAGCCCGCTTTTTTGCAGCTTTAAGGTGCTTCAAACAATGTTAAATGTTAATATTTTTGGCTGAAAGTGGGAGAAGCTCCAAAGAATTTAATAAGGAACAAAATGCGCAAAGATTCAAGTCAATATCTCTTATAGTTTCTGAGAAAAATCTTCGCCCGATAAAAAAAATGTGGTTTCGAGAAAAACGCGTTTAAAGTTTTGACTTTAGTTAAAACCATTTGGGGGTTCTTACCATTAGTCAGCTATGCCTGGACACCGAATTCGCTGATCGGAAAACGGCTTGGGGGGATGAAAGTATATAGTCTAAAGAACAAAAAAACGTGAAAAAAAAAATTTGATTTTTTGAAAAAAAAGATCGGGAATACCCCCTTAAGTTAAATTTGGAAACAGAGTAATTAGGGATTTTATGATAGACTTGAACAAGTCTTAACATCAACAATATATGCTTTTTGCTCTCATTTAAAATCGAATGGTTTTATGGTTGCTTTTATAATGATAGAACAGCTTTATAGAGAATTTTGTCGAGGCATGCTAATGAAGTTTATTATTGATTTACAGAACAGTTTTATGGAGAGATTGAGAGCTGCTTTAAATTTATTTTTCGAACAAGAAAGATTTTGACCTTCTCGACAGACTTTAAAAGGTTTTCAAAACAGCAATAAGCTGAATTTTAAACCAGGAATGTTTTACACGTTGAAATGCTGTATTTAAACTAAATGGATTATTCATTTCCTTTATAAAACCATCATAAATCAGAGTGGATGCCAAGTAGCTGGTGAATTGTTACTTGGGTTGGTTTGTGGGCTTTCGGAAGACCATATATCCTGGGGCATTGGGACGAATGTGAGTGGAGCTGGTACGAGGTGCTGTCATCGATGAGTCCAAAAAGCTGCAGTCTGTCAACGATGTTGTTGTTTTCCTTTTGATATCCATCGGTTCAGTCCCGTTTGACCATTTTGTAGGTGTTGGTGTCCGATAGCAGCTCAAGCATCTTGTCGTTGTAGTCCTTCTCGTACATAACGACGGTTTGTTTACCTTTGTTGGACTCGGTGATGATTATGTCCACGTTCTCCTTGATGAATCGTCTTTTTGTTATGCTCGCATGAGCCAGGAACGAAGCAAGAGGATCTTGCATCTTATTGGTGTTGAAACTGTGCATGAAATTTTGTGTGATGTTGGCAACTGCGCATCGGTTCCGGTCCCGAGATGACCTATCCGGAGAGGAATGCAGAACATTCTCCAGATCAGCGATCATAAGGTAAAACGGTACCTGGTTCAAAGACGTGAAAGGCAGTGCAAACTTCGGGCCGAGGCAGAGCATAATTTCAGTTTCCTGCGGCAAGGTGACGGTAGTGGCATTGTGGATGGCTTTGGCGCACGCTATGTCTGAAGGCACTTTTTTTGCAACATTCATGTACCTCAGTTTTTTCTTCACAGGATGTTTGTATTGATCCTAACAAACAAATCTGTGCTGGTTTTAAAATATTCCATCTTGGGTTTGTTGAGAAAGACTGTTTTGAAGTTTACAATGCTGATTATGAAAGCGTATATTGGCTATTGCTGATACCAAACTATTACGAATTGAACAAATGCAGTCAGGCAAGGTTCAAAAGATGATTTAATTAATCCAAATGGCGTTAAAGAGCTCTCTTTGACTCGCAAGTAAGATCCGTATTGGTTATGACGAGTTTGCACAAAATCAATTAATATTTGTTGCTTGAACAACTTCTTGTTTAATTTCTCTTCCCTCATAAGAGTAAAAGAAAGAAAAAACGAGCAGGACAATCCAAGACAACCACGTTATCATAGTAGGCATTGATTCTACCTATTTGCCATGATTTGACATGCCACAAGATACTTTTGCCTGAGATATTACTATGTCCTACAGTCAGGCATGGAAAATCATTTACATTCATTTCATGCATTCATTTACATTCATTTGCCCCTAACTTTATTCATCAACAGAATTCCACAAAATGATGTATGGAGCTTTTGTAGGTTTTGTTATTAGCTAAAATTTTTGCCAGTAGCTCAAATCTGTATCTCTTATGCATCACGAAGTAGAGCGGGCAGAACTCGTTACTGTTTTTCAGTGAATGTAAAATACATTCACTGGAAAACAGTAGTGGATTCTGTCTGCTCTGGATCGTCATGCATAAGAGATACGGATTTGAGTTTTTACAAAAGTTGTAGCTAATAACAAAACACTAACACTAAATGAAGGCAAATGATTTTCCATGCCTGCCTACAGTACCGATTTTCGTGACTCCCGGAACCAATAATATCGTATCTACCTAATCATAGTAGGCATTGATTTTCGTCCTGTGTCGAGTGTTTTTTTTTTAGATTTATCGTGTAGAAAATCTGGAAAAATTAAAAAGAGCTCACGAAGAAAATAGAGAATTCGCTTTTTGTACTTCGGAAAAGTGACTCCGTCAAAAAAAATTCATGCCGCTTAGTAACGATCGTCGAAAGATTTTCATCGGAGCTCAATAAAGGAGATAGTAAGTATCCGAAATTTGTGTGTCCCGTATTCAGCAGGTGGCAAAGGCTGCGTTTGCAATTCAGACGGGTGGAAAATTTGCTCAGTTTTTTTTTTTAAATAAATAGAGGTGTTTGACTCAACGGCGAGATCGAAAATAAATTCTGGTAACCATGACAAATTTGTTTGAAAATCGTTTAACAGATAATGCCCATAATATAGGAATGAAACCCACACAAGGTAAGCTACTCTTGCTCAGTATGTTTAAGTAGCCCTCATCTTGAATTACTACAGAATTTTTAGAGCTTCTTGCAGTTCCCTTATTTTGTCTAAGGAAACTTTCAGGAAGGTTCAGTAACTTTCTAGGAAACTCTGCGAACTATAGGGAACTGTAGTGAATTTAAGGAAAGTTCTGCAAACTTTAAAGACGCTCCTCCAAAAAATCAGAGCAATTTTCAGAGAATCTCATTGAGCTTCAGGGAAGTTCTACAAACTTCAGGAAAATTATTCAAACTTTCAAGATGTGCTTCGATCTTCAGAGAAGTTCTATGAACTTCAGGAAAATTCTGCGAAATTCAGGGACGTTTTGTAAGCTTCAGGTGAGTTTTTTGTACTCCTGGAAAGTTCTACAAATACCCCGTAACGTGGGTGGATCACCTTTTCGTGGTACGTTACGAGATGTAAGATCTACCACTGATTCCTAGTCCTGACTACTTTAAACTAGGGGAACAGGACTTTTCAGTAATCAAAGGAACACATCTTAGTCCTTGTTACTTTTTATGCCTTGTTGATAGTGACCGAGGATGATATTGAAACAAGGAAAAAATGAGTTAGTTTGTCTTCAACTATGTGATTCCTAATCTTCAATTCGTTGTTCCCTAGTTTGAAGTGGTTAAGACTAGGGTTCTGATGCATGGTCATTATCAGTGTTATTCCTTAATCTTATTGCTAAGGAATCCGATTTTGACTGACAAAGGGGCGCGCCTTTGGAGGGTGTTCCAACACTCCGAAGGGTATAAATAGCGGGACCTTTCAATTAGAGTCGGATCCTTGCGATAGATCCAAGAATAACAACTGTAAAACAAAAATCGAATACTTCATCATTTCTCAATAGTGATGGAGTAATACGTAAGTTGTAGCAACATTATCTGAATGTTAATGATGCTCTGCAAAAAGTTCTTTATACGCCAGGAAATTTTTGCAAACTTTAGGATGGTCTGTGAACCACAGGGAGAATTTACTAACATTAGGGAATACTGTGAACTTTAAGAAATATCTGAGAAATCCAGGGAAAAAAATGACAAACTCACACAACACACAAATTCTAAGATCATCAGGAAAGTTTGAAGAATTTCTTCGAAGTTCTTCGAATTCAAGGATAACTTCTGACTAGGGATTTGAATTTGAATGTAGCTTCTATAAACTGACTCATCGGGAACAATTTCCACTCAATGTCTTTGAAAACAGGTATAATAGACAGAATTTGTTGCGATATATATCTTTCTCTTTTACGCTTCCCTTATGAAATGTGATCAACGGCATGAGCAGGGTGGAAGGGTGTAAAAAAAGAGAGTTCGCCACCTAAAAAAATATCTTCATTACGGCTGACGCATGTTACATTGCCGTTTACCTGTATAAACAATAAGTATATGAAAATTGAGGTTCACAAATATCGAGAAGAAAGAAGTTAACGAAGTTCAAACTATTTTAACTGCCGAGGTGTGTAAAAATTTGCAAATCATGTCTGACGCAGGTTTCTCCTAAGAAACGTAAAGTATGTAGTGAAAACCGGAAGCTTCAGAATATCTCCGAATTGGCTGGCGAAATTAAGGATAACTTTGCATTATAGCAGCGTTTCTCAAACTATGGGTAGCGACCCATCAGTGGGTCGCAAGCTACCCTCAGGTGGGTTGCAGAAATTCAGATTGTTGATCATAGGTTTTTAACAAGCATGTAGAATAATTCTGATTTTAAAATTATGCAGGGGTAATCAATATAAAAGCCATTTTGGCATAATACAGCCAGTTTGGAAAGTCTAGGCCATTTTGACTTATTTGGACCATTTTTGGGTATTTTAACGTGTCATAAATTTGGTACCGACATTTTCAGGCTGTTGATAAGATTTGTAGACCAATTAAGCGTTTATGATGCAATTATAGGTAGTTTTGATCTTGTTTAGCGATTGTGAGGCCTTGTTGGTGTTCTAACGTTTCTAAGTCATGTTAGCGTTTTGAGGCCTTTTTCGCGATTTAAGCCTTTATTTTGGCTTTTTTTTTTAAATAATCTGTTTGAAGTTAAAAGTAGGTCTTGACTCTGTTTTTTAACATCGCTATGAGGTGGTTTTCTTAATACGTTGAACCTTCTACAGCTCGAAATTCAAGGGATCATCGAGTTATAGAATTATCGAGTTATAGAATAACAATGCCATACAAAATCGCTATTACAGTATTACAGCCATGAAACTAATGTTTACTATGGTTCTAAAACTCAATATCGAGTTCGTGGACATCGAGTTGTGGAGAGTTGACTGTAGTTTTATACTTGTTATATGTTATATGTTGTATGTTATATGTTACTCATGCGTTTAGATAGCTCTTTCAGAGTCTTCAGATGTTTGGATGGTTTTACCGATTTACCACAAATTTGTCGATTTTAGTCATTTTATCTCTTGGGGTATCATGGATTTTAAACATCATTTTGGCCTAATAACATCTCCATCTAATATTGGTGGGTCACAAGCTTATACAATTTATAAAAGTGGGTCGCAATCGAAAAAAGCTTGAGAACCACTGCAGTTATCAGGCAAAAAAACAAGCCGAGGCTAGTTTTTCAAACGTTGCAGGAAGACCAGTGGGTTTAAATTTGAAACAGTCAGATTTTTGTTTTAGATTTCTCACGAAGAATTACTCAGCTATACTTAAGATATTAATCTGAGTGTTAATAAGGTCAGCATTTAATAACTATCCAGCCAGGCCTCAAATCAGCTATGAGGATAGACAACGCGGCCAAAAATGATCCCAATAACGCTTCAAATTGGGTGGCTGCCACAAATGCAACTCGGCATGCGCAATTTGGATTCGCTGGTTGCCATTGTAGGTACTTGATAAACGCCATTGCTTGATAAATGTGTAGTTTTGGAAGCATGCAATTTTGATAATCAGCTAAAGGTTTTGGACAATATGGATGCTATTATGAGACATTGTTTCGGAGATAAACTCATGGATGAGTGCATAGGTTTTTTTTTGTGCAAGTTGATCTATCGAAACCTCCGGTAGCCCCGAAATTCCATATTGTTAAATATGAAATCATAGATTTTTGCAAGAGTTTAATTATTTTATTAATTTAAACATGAGATCATAACAAGTCTACGATATCTTATGGTACCGAAAAAGGAATCTTACTATACCGTTGAAACATAGTATTTCGACTACTTTAATCTCTTTTGAATCATTTTTAGCTGAATTTGTTTCGATCCGTAACAGTTTTGTATAGTCAATAATCCATATACGCCTTAATAAACGGCTAAGTGTACTTCAAAACACTTTTCTCAAAAAACCCAAGATGAAATATTTTAAAACCTTCACAGATTTGATTGTTATGATCAATACTAAATTCCTGTGAAGAAAAAACTGAGGTACATAAAAATTGCAAAAAAAGTGCTTTCAGACATAGCGTGTGGCGTTCGGTTCGATGTGGGCAGTTCAGTGTTGCAATGGGCTGCAGTGTTGGCAACAATACGTCCATATTTCCATTTGATACCGTTCGTCTGCCTTGCTAGGTGCGATTCATAGAAGCTTTCCTGCGAAGATAAGAAATGTTGAGCAACGTCCATTGGTAGTGAACGTATTAACGTATTCTTTAACGTATTGAGCTTTGACTGTAATGATTCAATGTCCCGATAGGTCTGTTTTATTTCGATGTTAAGAATTGACTTTTTTAATCGATCGACACTCCTTTGAAGCTCCCTTATGAAGGGGCTGTTGCGCTCGAGTAGTGAGTGGATGCATTTGAAGCTGTTGGTGATGTAATTTGGGGTTATACCGGTGTGTTTGCATCTGACGAGGAAGTTCTTCCTACACATCATGTTGCCAAGTTTCCGATTGTTCTTGGCATACGACTTCAAAACATCTCTAATTTCGTCACCAAATTCGTTTCCAATTCTTTGGTAGAAATTGATGCGGTCAGTATGCGCCATCTTATACAATTATAGTAATGCTATCGACTTGTGGACTGTTTGTAAATAAATTTTATCGGCTTTCAGTCTTTTAGCGAGCAAAACGATGTTTTTCCTCTACTCCCTACGTTTCAATGGTATATTCCATCTTTTTCAAGGGATCTACAAGGAATTGTTACATAGCTTAAGATGTTTCAAAATTTACAAGTTTGGTGACATTTAAAAGAGAAAACTGCTCTCTTGCATCATTCGGCCGATTACCAACACCGCTTCGCACTAGAAAGGACAGAGATTCTAGACTGCCACCAACGACGATCGGCGCTTCCCGTTCTGGAGGTTTGCCACATCATCTACACATACAAAGCGGTAAACAAGCGAAGCGATTGTGACAGTTTGAGCAGCGTTGCCAGATGGTTTCCAAGCTTATCGGTATCAAATGTTTAAAAAAAATCGGTATTTATCGGTATTCACCATTTTAATTAATTTTATATTTTTGCCTTTTGTAGGCGAATATTAAAACTTTTGGACTAAGAACGAAGTTGTACGTCGGAAGAAATTTCCGGGAATATTTGAATAAGTCTTTTATTGATATTGACAAAACTTCCAGAGAAAGAATAAAGAAGATCTTGTGGTGGAAGTTTGCAGGAAATTCTAAGAAATGTCGGAAAAATATCCGATGAGGATCATCCAAGACAAATATAGAGAAAACTTTAGAAACTTTCGGAAAAAAATCAGATAACACACCCAGAAAAAATCAGAAGAGATTTGGAAATTGGAAGGCAATTCCAGGGGAAGTCATAAGAAGCTCGGAAAAACCTTCCAACAGAAGTAGGAAAAAATCTACCGAGAATAACTTATGGAGATGAAAGAAACTTCTGAGACAACTTCCTGTAAAAGATGGAAGAAACTTTTTGGAGGCGCTGGGAGAAACTTCCTACGGTAG
Source organism: Ochlerotatus camptorhynchus (assembly GCF_037179485.1). Lineage (NCBI taxonomy): Eukaryota > Metazoa > Arthropoda > Insecta > Diptera > Culicidae > Ochlerotatus > Ochlerotatus camptorhynchus. The sequence goes on from NW_027040576.1 coordinate 1,919,744, forward strand.
ATTGGAAGAAACTTCTGGAAAAGGCGAAACCCAGAGAGCGCAAGATACTTCAAGGAGAAGCGAGGAAAAAATCTGGAAGAAATAGATTTCAGGGCGATGTTAGCAACATTCCCTGAAGTTCCTTACATGCTCAAATGATCCAGCAGTATTTCAGATATTTATAAAACATCCCTGAAACCCCACAATTTCTCTGATACTTTCAGAACATTCCTGAAATGCACTTCGGAATATCCCTTTATTCCTTGGAACTCCTTGAAAGTTCTTGCAATTTTCCAGAAGTTAATGGGGCTGTTTTGAAGTTTACAAAGTTTTCATGAACCTCTCGGATCTTTGCTGAAGTTTTTGGAAATTCCCTGAGTTCCTCGAAACTCCTTTAAAGGTTCAGAAATTTTCATTAATTGATGTATCCTGATGTTCTCAGAGCATTCCTTAAGTTATCTCAAATCTCCTGAAACAAATGGAAGTGTTATGAAAACTATTTAATTTCCGTGAAGTTTTTTGGACTTGTGAAGTTTCTAAAATATTTCAGATGTTTCCTTTAGTTCATTGGAGTTCTCTGGACTTTCCTGAAATTTCCAGGTTCTCGAATTTTAACAGCTGTTACTGAAACTGCCTTTAATTTATCGGAGCTTACCACTCTTACATATCTTTAAACTTACCCAAAAGTCCGAACTATCGAACCCTTGGAACTATGATAAATCTCTGGAAGCATTTCTGAAGTTCCTGGGAAGTTGAAAAAACTGACGGGATAAGACGAAGTAGAAGGCGACTTGCGGACTCTTTGAGACTACGAGGCCATGCTCGATCCATGTAGAGTAGAGACGACTTCTTCGGACAGCAGAGGACAACAAGGCGTTAGCCTGATTGGTAAGGTAAAGGAGAAGACGAAAGAACTTTTCAAGGGCAGCCAGAAGAAGCTTCCAAGGGAAGTCGAAATAGATTCCCGGAAGGAATTGTAAAATAATTTACAGGGTAAGGTGGACGAAAATTCCTAGGGAAAGTTGGAAGAAACTTCGAATAGAATACAAGAGAAATTTCAGGAAGTTGAAAAATTAACATTTTGATGGATTTATTTGTTCACTGAACAAAAGTATTTCCCGATTTACAAGAAATACCGGGATACGCCATCAGCTATTTCTCGACCCCTTGGTAGCCAAAAAAGGTGAGGAAAAAGAAGCATTAGTCGAAAGAGTATCAAGCATAAGAAGTTTTTAGAGAAGATTTTTTTTAAAGCTGGCTCAAAAAATTTAATGTTCAAAAAGATAAAAGCCTCTCACAATAGATTCAGCGCGGGCGTGCAGTAATCATTTTGATTATTTATTAAAAATAATCGGAATAAATCGGTATTAAAACTTAAAAATCGGTATTCTGAGAAACCTTATCTGTACATCGGCATCAAGTTTGAAAATCGGTATAAATACCGATAAATCGATATATCTGGCAACGCTGAGTTTGAGTATAACTTACGCAGGGATATTACACACACTAAGGAAAACGAAAACAAACCAAACAAATAGATTGACGAATACCAACCAACATACACCCAACAGACAATTAGACCCACAAATGTTACCCACTTGACTAGAACGATACAAAATGACGGTTTAAAACCAAAGTGACTAGCGCAAAGAAAGTAGTGTCCGATAGCTTTTCCGTTTTTTTTTTTGTTTTTCCTGTTTGATAGTAATTATGACTGTAGAATGTGTATTTGGACTCCGACAACTAATTGACGATTAATTATAGGTAAATTGATGCAAGATTTCGATCAAGTGACGATAATCACTGTTAATCACAGACCACCTGACAAAAAACGTTATTTTCTGTAAGTCACCAAACTTGTAAAATTTGAAACATCTTAAGCTATGTAACAATTCTTTGTAGATCCCTTGAAAATGATGGAATATACCATTGAAACGTTGGGAAAAACATCGTTTTACTCGCTAAAAGACTGAAAGCCGATAAAATTTATTTACAAACAGTTCACAAGTCGATAGCATTACATAATTGTTGTACATGGAAAGACAAATAAGCCTGTTTCATAGGATTCAGCTTTAATTGGAAACTACGGCGCTAGAGATGCTTCACTTTTATGTTACTTAACACGGGCGCTATAATATATGGATCATAGGTCCAACATAGAATTATTCGTGATCCTGGCCATATAGAAAGTTACTGTCTTGAGCAAAGTTGTTCAAGTGAGAAAGTCCTTTCGGATGATGGCCATTTTAGTTCAGAAATCTTCCACTACGCAGCGCTAGTGTGCATATGAGCTTGCTACATAAGCTGTATCTCAAAATCCTGTCCATATAAATAGAAGGTTACTGTCTTCAGCAAAGTTGTTCAGGTGATCATGTCCTTTTGTATGGAGTTCTTATTAGTTCAGAACTCTCTCACTACGCAGCGCTAGTATGCCTGTGAACTTTCTATATAAACTGTACCTCGAGAACCTGGCCATATAGAACGTTGCTGTCTTCAGCAAAGTCCTTTCGGATGGTGGTCATACTATTTTAAAAACTCTCACACATGAACTTCCTTAATATGTTATGTCTAGGAAGCTTGTCCACATAAGATGTTGCTGTACAGTGTGGTATCGATTTCTGGCCTCTACACATCGTTACCTTTCCCATATTTTACAGTATTTGACAGTTTTTCTCGAACCGATTGTTACCATCTTGGATTACAAAATGACGTCTGGCATCTATTTCTGGGTTCTACACGTCGTCGCCTTTCGGGAAATATCCATATCCCCTCACCAGCCCTCTCCAAAGGGGGAGTTTGGTAAAGAGAGATGATAAAACCAATTTGTATCTTCCTAAAAGTTGTCCTAGCTCGCTTTCTACTCTCTACATGCAATTTTCACACTGCCGTACTCTAATAGGAACTATCAATTCTATCCTGATGAATGTGGGCGTCTTAGTGGAATACCTGTATAATGAGAGAGAGAAGGATTAGTATTTTCCATTTAATTCCACTACTTTATTTGCTTATCCTTGACAGATACGCGTATTTCGTCTACAATGTGCAGACTTCTTCAGTGTCTTGTCGTCGAGTATTAGTATTGTAGACGAAATACGCGTATCTGTCAAGGATAAGCAAAAAAGTAATGGAATTAAATGGAAAATACTAATCCTTCTCTCTCTCATTATATACATTCTATACTTTCATATCCTCCTCATCTATCGTATAAAAATTACCACTTTAGTCTGTTATTTGAAATTAGCATCTTCAACGATGTTAATCGCTGACTTCACGCAAAAGTAATGCTAAACATATAGTCAAAGTACAACATTGTTTATGAAAATTTGGGCCCAGAACTTAAAAAAATACTCTAAAGAACTGCTCATGATTAAAGAAAGGCAGTATTTTTTTTTTAAATTGCTGTGACGCACACAGAACTAATTTTTATCAATTTTTTTCCAATGAACTGCTCCTAATATAAAGAAGGAAATATATATGAGAGTTAGCCACCCATTTTATCCTTCAACAATTTGAGAAGTTTATTCATTTCGACTGTTTGTCCATCCGAACTTCTATCTATTTCTACCTTTTGTGATCTTTTGTCGATTTGACCTTTTGTCTATATCGACCTTTCGTCCATTTCAAACTTTTGGCTGAACAGCCTCTCAAATACTCAAACTCAAATACGAGACCCCCAAGTGTTATGCTAGATAGTGCTTTTGCATTTCGAGTATACTACAGCGATGTAATCTCCAAAGCGAATAGGCAGCTTGGATTCATAAAGCTATGTACATTTAGAATCCGGAATAATAAAATCATCTGTATCTCGGTAACGGATTGACGTACAAATAAGGTTAATACATCAAAACAAAGGTAATTCACTATACTTTTAGGAAAACATATCAATACAAATCATGTCTCTTCGTTTCTAATGAAAATTCGCACTTTCTTCTTTATTCCTACTATCAAACGCTGCACACCTCCGGGGTCAACTTCCTTGGCACATTTGTTCCACATTTTGGTCATCTGAATCGCGTCCCGAGCCGTTTCTCCACTTTTGCGGGCAGTTGGGTGGATTTATGTTTTAATCGATGAGATCTACGTTATTATCGCGGTACCACTGGATGACTTCCCGGCTGTAGTGGTAACTCGCCAAATCTGGCCAAAACTTCACGGGACCTTTATGGGCTTTAATGAAAGGTAGTACGTGGTTTTTGAGGCATTCTTCCTTGTACAGTTTCGAGTCCATCGTCTTATTCGTCACGAACACTTTGGTCTTTGCTCCGCAGCTACATATCCCTTGCCAAACCATCAGTTTTTTGGCAAATTTGTCCATAAAAGCAAACTTAAACTTCGTAGGAACATCTCCTTGTGCCGTCGCCATGTAGAATTTTTGGCCAGGAAGCTGTCCAAAATCCATTTTGACGTAGGTTTCATCGTCGATGAGCAGGCATTCTTGGTACTTAGTCAAAACCTGCTGGTAAAATTTCCGAGCTCGAGTTTTGGTGACGAAACTTTGCTTCAACGTTCTGTTTGGTTGCTTGCTGGCTCGATAAGAACGATAACCTGCTCGCAAACGAATTCTTCCAATGGTACTGCGAGCAGCAGCGTATTTTTGTGCGATTTCATTATCTGATAGTCCAGGTTTTGCTCTGACGGTTCTCAACACCTTCTGGTTCAGCTTGCGGTCATATGTTCCACTACGACGCTTACCTTAAGGCACTCGATCCACGCTCTTTTGGTCATTGAAACGTTTGAGCACATCATACACGGTTGATTTGGCGATTTTCAACGTTTTTGTAATTTTTTTAACGTGGGTGTGCAGAATTTTTTCTCTCTTCTCGGCTTTCATCTGGAATACTTTTTGACTCACTGCACGAAACACCGTGAAATTTATACCACAGAAAGTGGGCGCCTAGGTAAACAAACCGCTGTAAAATAATTCTTGCAGCGGTCACTTTCCGTGCCGCTGTAACACAATATGTGATTCCGGATTCTAACTGGACAGAACTTTATTCAAATGTCTTTTGAGCTCTGGGATTCACTCTGCCTAAGATCCCTGAATTGCTCGCTGGTACGATCAATTTTGGAGTCAAGTGAGGTTGCCTGGTGGCCGTATCATTCCAGTTGGATTGCTAGGATCAAATCAGTGCAGAAAAATTCATTAGATACGCACTTGGCACTCTCCCCGTGAAATGAACCTTCCAACTTACCACCCTATGAGGAACGTTACCATCTTCTCGGACTAGAACGACGACGCTCCATAGCTCAAGCGGTTTTTGTGGCGAAAATTCTGAAAGGAGAAATTGATGCCCCGAATATTCTGATCGAAATAAATTTGTACGCACCAGAGAGGAAACTACGCCAGCGGGATTTTCTTCATCTTGGTTCGCGATATGTTCAATATGGACAACATGACCCCATTAGATTTATGTGTAGTGCTTCTAACGAGGTTTTTGAATTGTTTGACTTCAACTTGACCATAAGAACCTTTCAACAACGTGTCTCTTTTAGGCGATAGCTTTGTGTAATACTCTAGTTTAGAAAGTTTTTTTTTACGTAGGACTACGTTTGTGCTTTCTAAATGGGGGTCACTTTGTGAAAACCGGAAATGGAACATGTAACAAAATTATGAAAGATTTTGATCGTTAATAACTCAGCTAACCCTGGGCCAATTTCAATAATCAGATATATTTCTAAGCATCTGTTAAAATAAGACTCATTTTTCAAAATGTCGCTATTGAAAATTGTACGAATGTGCAACTGTTGCTTTGACAATTAAAATTGTCATCGATTGCATGCGAAAAGCAATTTCCCTAACACAGATTTCAAAGTTGAATTCGATTCGGACTCACCAAACGGTGTTTATTCAATCACCGCGTGGTGAGTGGTGGTGTTCTCCAGTACACAACGAAAAGCTCCCCACAAGCAGCTAGCTACCAAAGAAGACCTCAACCGCTGATCGGTTTCAGTTCTAATCACCGTGTGTGGTCGTCGGCATCAGCAGCAGCAGTGTAGTGCTTTCGGCACGTGGCGTATGTGGTGAATGATAGGTAAATAAACAATAAACATGTGTTTTATCCACTTAGATCTTTTGCACCATTCGACCTGTTGATCATTTTGACCTTTTTCCCATGTTTCATAACACCTTCTAGCACTATGTTAAAAAGAAGATAGGACATACCATTGCCTTGTCGAAGTCCGCGTGTTTCAAACGAGTCCGATATCTCCACACAGCCCTGTAAACCATCTATTGTAGCCTTGATCAGTCTGCACGGCCATTGAGAATAACCCAGAGTGCCACTTCTATTCCGTTGCATGAGAAATTGCTTCATACTTCTGAGTAGAAGTGACTCTCTCTCTCTCTTTCTCTCTCTCTTTTCTCTGGGTTATTCTCAATGGCCGTGTGGTCAGTTTCGTGGGAAAACCATTCTCGTCCATAATCTTCCAAGGCTCTTCACGATCAATAGTATCGTAAGAAGCCTTGAAATCGATGAATCGGTGGTACGTAGAGACTTGATATTCGCAACACTTTTGAAGGATCTGCCCCAACGCAAAGACAATCAGAATGCACGAATATACAAAGTTTTAACTGTGATAAAAAAAAAATTGCATTCGATACGGTTTAAGCTTAACATAATGCGATCTATGTCATTTGTATATGCGGAGTATACTTAAACTGTCCGATACTGTAAGTATAATGCATTGTTATTCGACTTCTGGATTGTCTGGGTGATGTATTGCTAGCCCCGAGTTTCTGCGTTTCTCTCTGAGTACATTCACAGTAGGTACATTCGTTTCAAAGTTCGGTTGTGGGCTTGTTGCTATCTTTTTCGTTAATGGGGTGTTTACTCTTAGGCTAGTTCACTAGCGGTAATGAGCTCGCTGCTAGCAAAAACGCTCACCAGCATGATGTAAACAGTTTCTAGCACCTAATTTCCACTCGCGCATCAATTTCAGGCGCTTCTGAAATTGCATGCTGGTGATAAGAAGCTAGTACCCGACAGTAGTGAACAAATATCAGAAGAGCAACCTGTTTTCGTGTCGCTCCTACAAACGGGACCAGCAAATGGTTGCTCTGATCCGTGTTTACAAGCAACATCCATATTTCCGGAGTGATTTGAGATTTGGGCGTAATTGCATTTGTAAACAAACACGTCAATCATCGATTTCTCGCGAATAAAAGCTCAATCTCGAAAAGTAATAACACTATGAGGTAGATAAATGATTCCTCTATCATTTGGTATAGTTTGTTTGTGATATTGAGCTTTTATTCAAGAGAAATCAGTAATTGGCGTGTTTGTTTTCAAAAGCAATTACGCCCAAATCTCAAATCACTCCGGATTTGTGGAGCTTTTCCAAACCACTCCGGTGGCAGAAACGACATCCACCAACATTTTGCTTGAAGCCAAAGTTGTTGGTTCTTTGGCTCGATTATTTGTCAATTTAAGACAGCTGATGCAAACATTGCTCCGTCCACGTAGATGTATGATTTGTTGCGTGGCTAAATAATCGCGATAAATGTTCAGCAAGCGCAAACATGTAGGAATTAAATATGTATTATATTAATTTTTAAATTAAGCAAGCTAATCATGAAAAATTAAAGTTTCGTTATGATTATTCACATAAGATTTTTTAACGCATACGTGTTGTCAATGCAAACATGAACAAAGCATAAAAACTGTAGGACACAGTGCTGACATCACCAATGGTGGTGACTTCAGCAACCCTCCTTCTTGGCAGAGTTCCAATCCCGACTACAAAATAGAACATCCGAGGACTAACCCACGTTATACAAGGCCTTACCCATACTGACCGAACAGTTTGCTTCCATTTTCTGGATTGTGTATTCGTAGAATTGCAAATTTCTTCATCTAACAAGTAGCACGCAACATCGTACGCACAATGCACAGTGGTCCAGAATGCAGATTTAGGTGGAATGATATGTTTTGAGCCTGAAATTGAAACTTTAGACTAAAAGTCTCTTCTACAAAGTTGTTCCTTATAGTTAGGCCCTCATTTTTATGACAATGAATTCTAGGGTGGTTCCTATTATCATTAAAATCAAAAATCTAACTTTTTTGTTTGAATAAATTAAGGTATACATTCTTCGGCAAAGTTATAGCTGATCTAATTTCAAGCAACTTTGTACAAAACAACTTTTTTGTATCTCTTAAATTGGCCAATTTAGAGCTATTTTCTTGAATTGATTTAGGGTGGCTCTTAAAAAAACAGTTTTTTTGCTCTAGTTTTCTTATTTAGATTTTCTCAGCAAAGGTGTCTGTAGATAACTTTTAGATCCTAAGAAGGCGCAAATTTTTGCTGCACAAAGATTGTCGAAATCTTTCGCCGATCAAGAGTTATTGGCGTTTTTATACTAAAAATATGCACTTTTCAAATGTTAATATCTCTGGTTGGGGCAAACAAAAAATAAGTTTTCTTACGGCATTTTAAAAAGCGTATGTTGTTCTCAATAACATGACAAAATTGGAGGTATGTTATTTTTTAAACTCGTATAAAATCAATTTGAATTTATTCATATTTTTTACTATATTTGGGTACATCTTTTTTATTACAAGAGATACAGGCAACTAATTAAGCTATAAAACATTCGTCTTAAAGAGTTTTAAAAGTCTCTAGGAGATGACTTTCATGATAAATTGCAAATAAAAAAGTTATTGACAAAAGATGGATTTCATAGGACCACTCTAATGACAAATTTATATAAAATGTGCTAGTACATTTGTTTAAATATTTGGAAATTAAGTGTCTTCGAAAAAGTTTTTGTTCTTAAAAATTCCCTTCTTTTGGTGTTTGCAAACGTCAGGGTGGTCCTCAAATTAGGGAATTTTTAAAACTAACTTTTTTGTTTTACAAAATAAAAACATGTGTTGTTTGAAAAAGTTGTAGTTAATATAATTGCAAGCAACTTTGTCGAAGAAAATTTTTTTCTATCTCTTAACGTTCTCATTTTAGAGTAATTTTTCGGAGTTGACTTAGAGTGTTCCTGGAAAAAATAGTTTTTTAGCAATAACTTTTTTATTTGAAATTTCTCATGAAAGTTATCTTCTATAGAATTTTAAAACTCTTTAGGACGAATGTTTTATAGCTGAATTTGTTGCCTGTATCTCTTCTAATAAAAAAGATATACCCAAATATATTAAAAAATATGAATAAATTCAAATTGATTTCATACGAGTTTAAAAAATAACATACCTCCAATTTTGTCATATTATTGAGAATAACATACGCCCTTTCAAATGCCGTAAGAAAACTTTTTTTTTGTTTGCCCCAACCAGAGATATAAACATTTGAAAAGTGCATATTTTTAGTATAAAAACGTCAATAACTCTTGATCGGCGAAAGATTTCGACAATCTTTGTGCAGCAAAAATTTGCGCCTTCTTAGGATCTAAAAGTTATCTACAGACACCTTTGCTGAGAAATTCTAAATAAGAAAACTAGAGCAAAAAAACTGTTTTTTTAAGAGCCACCCTAACTCAATTCAAGAAAATAGCTCTGAATCGGCAAATTTAAGAGATACAAAAAAGTTGTTTTGTACAAAGTTGCTTGAAATTAGATCAGCTATAACTTTGCGCAAGAATGTATACCTTAATTTATTCAAACAAAAAAGTTAGATTTTTGATTTTAATGATAATAGGAACCACCCTAGAATTCATTGTCATAAAAATGAGGGCCTAACTATAAGGAACAACTTTGTAGAAGAGACTTTTAGTCTAAAGTTTCAATTTCAGGCTCAAAACATATCATTCCACCTAAATCTGCATTCTGGACCACTGTGCAATGATGTATTACACTGGAGTCGCTTTTTACGTGGTTTTTTTTTACACGGTTTTTTTACGCGGATTTCGGAATTTACATGGTTTTTTTTTTACGTGGATTTCGGAATTTACGCGGTTTTTTTTACGAGGATTTTGGTTTTTTTTTACGCAGATTTCAGAATTAACGCGGTATACTGTTATACAATAGAGTTGCTTTTTACGCGGTTTTTTTACATGGTTTTTTACGCGGATTTTGGAATTTACGCGGTTTTTTTTACGTGGGTTCCGGAATTTACGCGGTGTTTTTTACGCGGTTTTTTTTACGCGGGACGTATCACCCGCGTAAAAAGCGGCTCCAGTGTATTTCAGCATTTTTTTTAATTGTGCAACTAACCGGTCACGAGACGAACTGATAAACAGCAAATCCTCTTTTAACATCGTTTGCAAAATGAAAATTTGTTGACGATGGACGTCGTGCCGCACTAGAAGGACTTTCTTCGCTATTCCTATCTCCAACAACATTCTCAGCACCCGCTCATCAGCGTATTAGCATAATGTCAACACTTCTTATGATGCTGGTGAGCGCTATTGCTGGCAGCGAGCTCCTTAGCGCTAGTGAACTAGTCTAAGTGTAAACACCCCATAAGCAACTCCCACCAAGTACTTCGATTCCACTTCTCTGATCGTGGAGTGGCACTGGTTCCGTTTGGCACGATCATCAATTGAGGCATCCGGTCAATTATTTGTCCATTACTAGACTGTCTAACTCCATCCTCCTTGCCTTTTCCATGACTTATTCTGCCATAACATGTTTTTGTTTTACCTAGTTCGTTTATTTAGAAGGCTCAATCGTGTTAGCTTTACGGAGCCGATCAATCATTGTTCATTGTTTGTAAAAAAAATCACTCAATTGTATGTCTAGTAGTAGTTGGGCGGAATACTCGCGGCTTACTCGAGGTTAGAGGGGTACATTGTCGAAGTATAGTATCAGGGGAGGAGCCTTGGGGGTGGCCTGTTAGTGTCTCACCAGAGCGTTGTCGTGCCATCACAAATTCTTCCCTATTTTTTTGTACCTGTAGAGTTCGAATATTCAAACATGTGTCAAGTTGTTGATTTATGTACTTGTTGATTAACAGATTGATGTTTCGGGAAAAAGAACAAGAAACTAAAAACAGAACCCATTGGACTAAAATTGGAACCAGTCTTCATATTTCCTACAAAAAAAAACTGTGATTGAGAACAGCCAATAATGGCTTCTTCCAATGATTCAATGAATAGCGTTTGGCGTTCAGTACCAATACTCAAAAAAAAAAGAACACAAAGCATAAAATATGATTCCATCGTACGCAAATCCCGATGCAAATGGCTCTTGAACATGAATGCAAATCCGCGAACCGTAAATAGGGAAGGCAAAAGAGGGTGAACCGGCCGACATCAAGCAACACGGAAGAGGGCGTTTACTCCAGCAGCAACAACAACAACAACAGCGACAGTAGAATGAAAGCGAAATTTTGACACCGGAAAAAAAAACTTGAAAGGATTTATCAACTTTGCTTCCCTTTATTTCATTGAAAAATAAAAGGATAGAAGACAGCCAGCGCAAGATTTGCTTTCTTTTGACGCGTATTTACTTCGGATGACAGCTGTCTTGGAAGAAATTGATTCCCTGCGGGGCATCAGTCGAAAGTGACTGGTGCTGATTGCAAAAAAAAGAAGGAAATTGCAAATGGATCCAACAAACAAGATTTTTATGCTGAGATTCGATCACTTACGCGAATCGAACCCAGGCAAAACGTGGCATGTTGAATTATTCACGTACAAATTACCGCTTAATTGTTTCACTCGCAGATCGTGGCAACTGGTTCTCGCGCCTGCCGGTGCATGTATAAAACTGAACTATTTTGCATTTTAATTGATATTTTGTTTAGAGCCGACAACCCAGCCGCAGCAGCAGCAGGAGGCCACCATCAGCACTCGGTCGGAGACCAAGGCAAGTATAGGTAATTATTCACTTCCAATCGAGAGTTCTCACCCGATCTCGCAGTTGATAATTAAAGGAGAAACATGTTATTTGCATGTCGCCAGCAGCCCCCTTAGAGCCACCCACTCGCAGAAGCCAACAGCTGAGCTGCTGGGTAGGTTTTCGAGGTGCAGTGATCAGTGGCAGCTTTTTTTTGTGTTCCCGTGCCAAGTTAACCCACCAGCGAGGTATAGAGTTCCTATGTGTGCGGTTTCGATAGTCCATAGGAACTTCATACCGTGCTCTTGGATTGCTTTTCGATCATCATTTGTCAACGAGGTAGGTTCAACTAGTGAAAACAAAGCTCATTGTACACAAAAATATGTGTAGTTTGTTTTTTTTATAAAGCTGCTGTAGAGGATTTTGATCAATCTCGTTCGATCGATCAATATGGTTTGATCGCTTGCTTTTGATTTGTATAAGGTTTTATTGGTATTTGAATTATTAAACAATATTTTTAAAATAAGATATTTTAAAGAATATCATTTTGCTCCATGCGACGCCGGTTGTGTAGTGGTAAGCGTGATTGCCTCTCACCCCAGCAGGCCTGGGTTCAATCCCAGTCTGAAGCATAACATCTCTGATCAAGGAAAGTCGTTGGTCCCCGGTTCATGAGTTGATGGGTCGATGGGTAGGGTCAGTGGCGTGCGCAAGGGGGGCCAGGGGAGGCCATGCCCCCTCCAAATGATTTGTGTTTCTATACCCCATGCGACCTCCTGATTCTCCTCATGCTAGACCTTTACTATTAACGCCCTCCTGTTGTTTCATACACATTAGAAAAAAAATTAAAATTCCATAAACATAACACACACCTTTCTTGTTATGTATCAGCAAGTTGAATAAAAAAAATCTAAGTTCTCTGAGACAGCCGTCATGGGAAGTCATGAAGTGTTTGACAAAATTTAAATTCTAAGTTTAAATTCCTTCACACAAAACAATCTCTATAAACTTGATTTATTTTCTAATTTTAATGCAAAATCAAATTCAACGCAGGAATTTTTTTTATATAATTACTTTATTTGTACAGGCTCAATCGAATAAACTTTACAGAGCCGAGTTATTCTTTGCGTTAAACATTATTACTGTCTTAAATTTAAAGTTAAAGGAACTGGACCGAGTACTCGCGGTTGTCTCGAGGTTAGTGGAAATTTACAATTTTTTGGATGGGAAAAGGGAAGAAGGAGGTTTGAAATGTGGTTTACAATACAACTATTTAATTAATCCTTAAGCATGAAATTATTTCTATTCATCTTGAAAACAAACATTGAAAAAAAAACCCCACACGTACAAAATACAAACTAAACACAAGGTTATTCAAACTTACAATCTAAGGTTAATATCCTTAAAGTAAACATATATGAGTTTCATAAACTCCAGATGGGGGAGGAATTAAAAATGATGATTTTATTTTTAAATAACAACAAGCTACAGGGGGCGCTAGGAATCTTAATTTGATTTTTTTTTCATACTTGGATACTAATGCAATTGGAAAACTTTTGAATGACGAAATTGTAATTGTTGGATGTAATGTCACTGAAGCAACAGAGCTAGGGGTCTTTAATTGAATTTAATTTTTTGTTTTTATTTTGCTAATTAGCATGCTCGTGGAGGGCGTTTGAAAAATGGGGAAATTGGATGTGTGATTTCAAATATTTCTGCTGCAACAAGGGGCGCTAGAGGTCTTTAATTGAATTTGATATTTTGTAAACTTTGGTGATATTAATGAAACTGAGAAGTGTTTGTAATGTATTATAAAATTGGAAATGTTGGTTATAATGTCCCTGAAGTAACAGGGGGCGCAAGTGATATTTAATTGAATTTGATTTTATTTTTTTTACTTTTGGTTTCCTGAAATTGTAATTATTGGTTTGTGACAGGGTGCGCTAGGAGACTCTATTAAAATTCTGTTTCGTATCTTGATGATACTTCTGTAACTGAAAGACGCTTGTTGTCTTATAAAATTGGAAATGCTGGTTTTAATGTCACTGAAGCAATAGGTACGCTAAAGGGTCTTTAATGGAATTTGATATTTTTACTTTAATGATATGCATGCTTCTGCAGGGCTTTACGATTGTTTACAGAATTCAGCATTGTTGGTTCGCAACAGGGGGTGCTAGAACTCTTTGTTTGAGTTTTATTTCATAATTTGATGATGCTTATGCAATTGAAAAGCGTTTGTAATGTTTGATGAAATTGTAATTATTGGATTCAATGTCACTGAAGCAATTGAATTTGAATTGAATTTGATTGTTTCTTGTTTACTTTGATTATATGCATGTTTCTTAAGGGCGTTTGAAAAATGAGAAAATTGGATGTGTAGTTTTAAATATCTCTGACTATAGGGGTACTACACAACAAAAAGTTAATTTTAATATCACATCAAAGTGGATACACTTTAATCGTGTCGAAAATATGGTGTAAAAGGACACAAACATCATCATTATTAAAATTTATGTTTTATTGTGTAGGGTAGACTGTTTCAAAATAGGTCAAATCTGGGATTTCAAACGCTACCCTCTGGAATGGTAGTTTTGGGGGTCAGAAACACCCTGCCAAAATTTGAAGTCATTTGGTTCACGGGAACCCCTCGCTCAAACGGCTTGAAGTTTGTATGGGGAAAATCGACAAAATTTATGGGGGAGCAAGCCACTTTCACATTCGCGGCTCAAGGTGGCGCTGTAGTGGGTCGATTTTCTTCGTGTACAAAATGTAGCACTTTTGAAGTATTGCGAACATGTTGGCTGAAGACCGGATGTGAATCCGAGTTACCTCCGAAAAGTTATTAGCGTTTCAAACGAACACCACCTGCTTCACTTCTGGGGAGGGCCTAACGCGCTTGTGCAGTTTTTATTTTTACGAACAGGTATACGAATAGCAATGTTTGCATAGGTATAACTTTTTTGTTTAACCATGAAATTGGTTGAAATTTTCACAGTGAGTAGAAAAAGGTTCGAAATTTTGGTCTACTTAAAATTGGAACAGATTGGCCAAGTGGTTCCGGTTTTATTCCGGGTTTCCGAGAGGCCATCGGGGGAAGAAAAGGTACCAGTCGTCTACATCAAGGTGGTGCTGAAAATCCACAGCAACAGGCATCTATGGGTAGTGCTGATTAATATTTTAACAAAATCAACCCATAACCTGGTTCTAAATACTGAGCGTTCACCGGAAGGGCTTCCGATGACCTGGATCAACCTTAATCTGGATTATTATGTATTTTTGATCAAAGTAGGCCTTGATTATTCTCTGCAACTATATGAAATGTAGTAAATTAATGATTTTAGATATATAAGCGTTTCAATGGCTCCAAGTGGTCACCAGATGATCCGCCGGAAGATCCGAAACATCCGTAAAATTTAGTGCTACATAAATTCGATCAAAGTAGGCCTTGATTTTTCTCTGCAACAATGAGAAATGTTGTAAAATGGTGATTTTTGATATGTTAGCTGTTCAATGGCTCCGAGTTATCACCAGATGGTCCGCTGGTAGATACGGAACATCCGTAAAATTGATTGCTGTGTAAATTTGATCAAAGTAGGCCTTGATTTTCCTCCGCAATTATATGGAATACAGTAAAATGGTGATTTCTGAAATATTAGCTGGTCATTGGCTCCAAATGGTCACCAGATGACCCACCGAAAGATCTGGAACATCCGTAAAATTGGTTGCTAAGTAAATTTCATCAAAGTATGCCTTGATTTTTCATTGCAACTGTATATAATGTAGTAAAATTATAATTTTTTATATATTAGCTGTTCACTGGCTCCAAGTGGCTCGCAGAAAGATCCGGAACATCCGTAAAATGTATTGCTGCGTAAATTTTATTAAAGTAGGCCTTGATTTTGCTCTGCAACTACGTGAAATGTAGTAAAATGGTGATTTTTGTTATATTAGCGGTTCAATTGTTCCGAGTGGTCACAACATAACCCGCTGGTAGATCCGGAAAATCTGATAAATTTATTGCTGTGTAAATTTGATCAAAGTAAGCCTTGATTTTACTCTGCAACTATTTCTTCCGGGGACTTTATTTTATGTATACTATCTGGGAGTTGGCTAATATTGTGGTTGAAGGGACTATTTCATGCAAAAGCATGTTTCAAGTAGACCTGTAAACCGGTCATGTCATCGGCAGCGGTGGCGCAGATGTACCTGAAAAATCGAGAAAAATTAAAGGAGTACCCGAGAGGATACCCCAAAAACGAACTTTTTCAAAGGAGCAGTAAACCTAAAGGGTGTCCTACAATAAAATTGCATCACGGAAAAAAACGCTGTAGAAAATTACCTAGTTGACCGATTGTTTCAAACTTTCAGACAATAAAATTTAACCTATTAGTAAGCTTTTGGCATATTTATTTCATTCAACTTCAAAACCATAACCGTACGCTCGCACCTTACGCTTAACTCCACTCATCAGGCTCTGTACAACATCTGGCTACAGCTTCTTCTGTACGGAAACCCACTTTTTGTTCACGTCTTCCTCAGATTTGACCTCCTTGGGATGTTTCCGTAGTGCCTGCTTGATAATAGCCCAATATGTTTCGATAGGCCGTTGGGGGGGCTCATATCCTTGGGTACGAAAGTGACCCCGATGGCTTCGTACCACTCCAGGACAACATTTGAATAGTGACACAAAGCTAGATCCGACCAGAAGATCGTAGGACCCTCGTGTTGCTTGATCAGAAGAAGCAGACGCTTCTGTAGACACTTCATGAGGTAGATCTCCCCGTTTACAGCCCCGGTAGTCACTCCGTTTGTCAATTGAGCAGATCGCTTGCCAAACCATTTATTGTTTGGCAAACTTTGAAAGTTTCTGCTTCCTTACTTCCTCCGGAACATCAAACTTGTGCTGGACGGTGAAGAACAGTAGCCCCGAAAGCTGCCGGAAGTCCGCCATGACGTAAGTCTCATCATCCATGATGAGACAATGAGGCGTATGCAGTCCCTCCCGGTTCTTGGCTCTCACACGACTTACCGTTGACTGCACGATTCCACACGACACCCTTTATAAGTTATGTTTCATTTCTGAGTCTCAGTATTAAATTTGTGTAGGCACTGCTGGTGCAAATCGTTCCAATGCTTCATCCAAAACCGCTGGTCAGAATTAATCCATCAATGATCCGAGTCGACCACTCACCACTCCTTCCTCAATTTCAGCCGTTACGCACTTTTTCTCTTCCATAAATAAATTTCAATGAGGTTGCTTGGAAAATCAATATAAATACTTGTACTACACAGATAAAAATTCTGAATTTTAATAGTGATGTAAACATTCATTCACGTAAACTTGCATTTCATTTCACGGAACCGAGCAACTTGTAAACAATGTTTTCTACATTGCATGAAATGCAGAACTTTACATGATATATAATGTAAACTTATATGATATGTGACGCTCCATTTATGTGCATACTGAACAGAAATTTTACTTTTTCGAACTGTGCACCATTGATCTAATAGTAAAATTCTAATGTGATTTGAGGTGTCGCATGATGAGTTTTTGATAAATCAATCTTTTGCGAATTCCCCAATGGAATCTGGAATTATTATTTTTGTTCATATATTCGGAACCATAATTTCGATCGTGAAAAAAATCAATAGCAATCTATGGGGATCTCAAACACATCTTCTGGTACTTGTTCCACTCAAATTGGTCCAGCCATCTCTGCGAAAATTGAGTGAGTTACACTCATACAAACTTACATACATACATACATACAGCCATTCCATAGCAAAAAGATCTAGTGGTTCTCAGAATTTCGTAACAATTGGTAGTTTTGTTCCTTATCGAAAAATATTAGACCTGTATTTTTTTTTCTTATTAGGGTGACCATTCCCATGTTAGGGTGGTCCAAAAATCAATTTTCTTCTAATTTTTTTTTTTCCAAAAATGACATTTTTTTTTAAATCATAACTTTTGAACCATTGAACCGATTTGAATGACCAAAATATCAAATAAAAGTTTATTAAAAACACTTTCCAGAAAAAAAAAATATAAAAAGTTAAAAAAAAAATGGAGTTTTAAATAGATGAAATTTGTTTTTTTTTTTTTTTTTTTTTTTTCCTTTGGTTTGTCTTTTCTGTCGATCTTGTTTTCCGTGCTGAGCACCAATGCTACCGACGTGCCAGGAAGGCAGCTCCCACACCTGGACCCTACCTATCGACCCATCAACTCATGAACCGGGGACCAACGGCTTTACTTCCCATCCGAAGGAAGGCGTGATCAGAGATGTTATGCCTCAGAACATCCCGGCGGCGCCGACTGGGATTGAACCCAGGCCTGCTGGGGTGAGAAGTAATCACGCTTACCACTACACCACCGGCGCCGTTTAGATGAACTTTGATTGTATTTGTTTTTTTTTATGGTTTTCATGGTTTGTAGACAATAGACGTAACACGTTTTTATATTTTTCTTTGGAAACTTAGGCGTTTCTATACAAAGTATAAAAAAATCAGCAATGTATTTTTTCTTCGTTTTTGAGTTACAATTTTTGAAATTATCATCAAATAGGGGAAATTTTCCTCTGCCTGCTAGTGGCGTTTGGTAGGCGTGTGCGAGCTGCCGGTTGCGCCGGATCGACGATCGGATGCATTGTTTGCAGGAGCTGGTGCGTCCCTTTGAAAAAGTAATCGAAACCATATTAGTCATGACAGAGTAACAGAACGAGTCTAAAACAGATGGGAAAGGACAATAGACACATGTTGACACAATACACAAGACAAGTGGGGGTTAATTCACAAGACAAAATGACAAAATAATTGACGACAAAAGACAAGACTCGGACAAAAATCAACCTTTAAAAAAAAACAAGAATGAGCAATTATATTTTCAAAACTATTTGGATCAACACAAAAACAACAGTGACCAAACGGGCACCATAGCATAGGGACATCTGTGTGTTGATTTAAAATAGAGGCTCATAGAAGCAACATTTATCAATAAAAGGGGTCCAGTGTAGAGTTTAAGCAAGTGTATGCTGCCACTGTGATCACTACAAAAAAAAAGAATGAATATCTCCATAGTACTTACTAGAATCATGATGCTGTCTTCAGTAAGGTTGTTTCTTATATATTAAGCTACATGTGCTGAAATTCTGAGCTTAAAAGAGTTTGCTGAACCAGTTTTATTCAAGAAAAAGTGAAGGGATGGAAGAATACATACATTTTGGCCAAACTCCCCATAAAAACTTCAAGCCAAAAGCGCCAGCTCGTGTTACATTTGAATGAGCAGAAATTTTCAGAGTGATTTGCTCACCTAATGCCACAAATTTGGGGGTTGGCCCGTTGAAAAAAATGATAAAAAAATCTCATATAAATGTGGGCCAGTCTATTCTAGAAGTATACTAATTTCATATGTACGTCGAGATGTTGCTCATATTTGAAAAAAAAATCCTGTAAAAGCTTTTGAAGTTTTACTCAGTCTATGATTTAACTACGTTATTTATTTTTATTTTTTATACCTTTTAATAACTGACCCGTGCGTTAGCCCCTCGTTAGCATTTTCAAGTAACAAATTTATGTTTTTTTTTATCACCCGACGCGAGTGCAATGAAGTGCGGTATCGTGAATTGCGTGCAAAATGACAATCGTTTCCTATGGCGCTGCCATGGTGCCTGCAATCGGACTTTCCGTGCAGCTTGCGTAGGCGCACAGCGGAATCAAGAATAAATTGTGCGGACCTTCATGCCGCCTCTTTGCCAAGACTGTCAGGAAAACTTCACCGCTGAACTTAACATGAAGGAACTGTCCAAGTCTTTCCAAAATATCACGGAAAACATCGGACATACATTGGCAGCAAACCACAGACAGAATTTCAAAAGCCTAAGCGCTGTAGCATGAGAACAAACCCATAGCTAATTTACATACATGTCCCACAGGCAGCAAATTATAATTACGCTTAAAGAAGCACACCTTCTGTGTCTCTACTTCAGTCTCTCTACTCGTTACCACTTTTTACCTCGTACAGCGAAACCCGTACCGGCCGCAGTGCTTTATGTTTATTAGGCGAAAAAACCCAATTTTTTAAAACTGCAAAGGATGCATTTATTGATGTCGCCCCAGCTGTCTCATAGGAAAACTGTATTCGATAACCCCTATAAATAAGAAACGCTGAAATATACGAGGAGAATTATTCGTTCTGAGCTCGACCCAACCGGAGGTTCTCCGATCTTGGCCAATCGACTACTCTGAACAAAGTAATAAGTATTTCTTACTCCTACGGGTTAAGACCTGTAGGTTGGCAAAGAAAGCCCAGGCATGAAGTCTACACGATTCTTTTGAAACTACAACGAAGCGTAGCTTAGCGCCACTCATGACGAAACGCTCGACCACATTGAGGAAATGCTTGTCGACGTAAAGCAAACCATTTCCAACCTCGCCAGCAGTAGCAAGACTAGTTCCACTGAAATAAAAAGTAAACTGTAAGCACTTTTGGACACACCTCCAGCAGACGCCTGTATCGCTGTAGAAAAGGCGGTCAACTCGGCAGCAACAGCAGCAGTAGAAACCATCACATCAACAACAACAGCAACAGTGCACTCAATTGACCAAATTCCACAATTAATTATGGAAATTAAGAACGACTTAGTGGACTCAAATGCTATTCTAGCTTCCGATGTAAAAGCACATATGGAAGAAATGACAAAAACCTTTTCTGCAGCAGTACATACTGGCAATCCAATTGCATGTAACAACATAGAAATTGAACTGCAGAACGTCGGTGACGAACCAGCTCCCAGCTGGCGAATACTAGGAAATAAAAAAAATATGGAAACGTGACTGTTCTGCATTTGACACCAAACAGCATTCCCGTCGCCTTCAAGAAAAAGAAAAGGAAAAAGCCACACGTAGGCGAAAGCATCAAAAGGAGCATCACCAGGAAAATTCATATGAGAACAACAACAAGAACAACAACAACAACAACAACAACAACAACAACAACAACAACAACAACAACAACAACAACAACAACAACAACAACAACAACAACAACAACAACAACAACAACAACAACAACAACAACAACAACAACAACAACAACAACAACAACAACAACAACAACAACAACAACAACAACAACAACAACAACAACAACAACAACAACAACAACAACAACAACAACAACAACAACAACAACAACAACAACAACAACAACAACAACAACAACAACAACAACAACAACAACAACAACAACAACAACAACAACAACAACAACAACAACAACAACAACAACAACAACAACAACAACAACAACAACAACAACAACAACAACAACAACAACAACAACAACAACAACAACAACAACAACAACAACAACAACAACAACAACAACAACAACAACAACAACAACAACAACAACAACAACAACAACAACAACAACAACAACAACAACAACAACAACAACAACAACAACAACAACAACAACAACAACAACAACAACAACAACAACAACAACAACAACAACAACAACAACAACAACAACAACAACAACAACAACAACAACAACAACAACAACAACAACAACAACAACAACAACAACAACAACAACAACAACAACAACAACAACAACAACAACAACAACAACAACAACAACAACAACAACAACAACAACAACAACAACAACAACAACAACAACAACAACAACAACAACAACAACAACAACAACAACAACAACAACAACAACAACAACAACAACAACAACAACAACAACAACAACAACAACAACAACAACAACAACAACAACAACAACAACAACAACAACAACAACAACAACAACAACAACAACAACAACAACAACAACAACAACAACATCGTGCCGAAAAGCCAACCGGACATGAACACCCTCCAATCCTGGACCCAATGCGTTCGCCTATAGTCAGACTTACGGAACAGTCTGCAATTGGCCACCGACGCTTTTTGAAGGCACGGCTGCGGGACCCCAAAATTATGGACATTGTGTGGACTTATCTTGAATACTTGCACGACCAGCCACCTTCAGTATGCATTCGCCGAATCACTAAAACTAGTACAACTTTAATGCTGGCAGCAGAAGGACTACCAACGGAAACAGCCCTTTTGCGCGAAATTTTCCTGGACGTTCACGAAGAACTCGGAATTCCACGCACCGACGCTTTGGCAGACCTGAATTCACACCGCGCGTTCCTACTTAGTGAACGCACACAACGACTGCAGCAAACTAGGGAGGCCGCACGCAAATTTTACAGTCCTCCAAATTTTCAACGGCACTGACGCACTCTACTAAAGGAAGTAACGACGACTATTCCCATGCAAGGCAATTATTATTATCGAATGACGACACTCTACATGAGGTAGACCCTGCTAATGTAAGTAATACTGACCCTCCAAAAATCTCTTCACTTCTTCAACAGAATGCGACTGAAATTTTGGTGTATTGCCAAAATTTCAATCGCATGAAAAGCCCAGCTAAAATGACCAGACCACCAGAACATTCTATCTTCTTCTTTTCAAATAATTCTTGGAACTGAAACAAGCTGGGACGAAAGCGTCAGAAGCGAAGAAATTTTAATGTATTCCGGCACGACAGGAATTTTCAACTTTGTAATAAAAAAGTCTGGTGGTGGAGTGCTCATTACCATCAATGCTGACTTTACTTCTGAAGAAATCATAACAAATAAGCACAAGGAATTCGAAAATGTCTGGGTCAAAGCACTTATTGCCGGTGAAATACACATTTTTTCTTCGGCGTATTTTCCACCTGAACATGCCCACAAGCAGTCTTTTGAACTATTTGTTTCAAATTGTTGAAACTATAATGTCAAATATGGAACCAGAAGTAAAACTGCATATTTATGGCGACTTCAAACAACGAAACGCAGACTTTATTACGGACATTGAAAATGAATCATTTTTACTCCCATTACAATTATTATTCGACAAAATATCTAATTTTGGTCTTAATCAAATAAACCATGTAAAAAATCAACAAAACTCATATTTAGACCTTTTATTTATAAATTGTACTCAAGACTTCTGTGTGTATACATCATTAGCACCTTTAAAGAAAAATGAAGTGTTTCACACAGCAATTGAATACTCAATCTTCGTACAAAATTCTTCTTCCTCCAGCGTCTGGGAATACGAGAAAGTGCCGGAATACCATACAGCAAATTACGAAGAAGCCAAACGTAGACTATGTACAATAAATTGGCAAAATTTAATAAGTATTGAAGGAAATGTCGATACTGAAGTAGAAAAATTTCACTCAACTCTTCAAAGCCTAATTTTAGAAACTGTATCATCAAAAAACAGAAGACGAACACAAAACAATAAACTACCCGCATGTTTCAATCCACAACTGAAAATTTGAAGAATAAAAAACAGAAAGCTCATAAACTATACAAAAAAGAAAAAAACTGAAACCAATTTGCGAAACTATCACAACTTATGCAACCAATTAAATACAGCCATCAACTCTGCATATGAGGACTATAACCGCAAAGTCGAAATAACGTCAAATCATGTCCTAAGAACTTTTTTAATTATGTAAACGAATGAATTTGGATGCAAATGTAGGTGAGAGTTCTTCTGAAATTTGCAATCTCTTTGCAAATTTCTTCCAAGAAGTATACACCACATTTTCCGAAGAAGATCGTGACCGCGATTTCTTTGCATTCATTCCTGAAATTTCTAAAAACATCTCTGTCAACCAAATTTCTCAACATGAAGTCCTCAATGCACTAAAAAACTTAAACACGTCGAAAGGGTCTGGACCCTTTCTGAAGAACTCGCATTTCCTCTAGAGCGTCTTTTCAACATGTCTCTGAAAAATGGAAAATTCCCTGAAATTTGGAGATCATCTTATTTGGTACCTATTTTCAAATCAGGTGCAAAATCAAACATTCGAAATTATCGTGGAATTGCTATTATTTCTTGCATTCCAAAACTTTTTGAATCAATCGTTAACGGCTTTTTTTTCAGCAGGTGAAAAATCTAATTACAAGTAAACACCACGACTTTTTTTTTTTCCTTTGGTTTGTTTTTTCCGTCGATCTTGTTTTCCGTGCTGAGCACCAATGCTACCGACGTGCCAGGAAGGCAGCTCCCACACCTGGACCCTACCTATTGACCCATCAACTCATGAACCGGGGACCAACGGCTTTACTTCCCATCCGAAGGAAGGCGTGATCAGAGATGCTATGCCTTAGAAAATCCCGGCGGCGCCGACTGGGATTGAACCCAGGCCTGCTGGTGTGAGAGGTTATCACGCTTACCACTACACCGGCACCGTTTAGCACGGCTTTTTCGAAAGTCGCTCAACTACCTCTAATCTTCTAGAATATGTATCTTTCATTCTTAAAGCGTTGGACAGTGGCAAGCACGTTGAAGCACGTCAAATTGCAGAAAATAGGAATGGAGCCTGGACTTCTGAATTGGCTACAATCATACCTAACACATCGTAAACAAATAGTCCGCTTTCAAAATAAACTCATTTAGGCCCTTTTTATTTTGTACATAAACGACATTTCCTACATACTTAAAAAAATAAAATTGCTTGTATATGTTGACGACATGAAGCTCTTTATGGAAATAAGTAATTCTAGCGATGCAGAAGAATTCCAGAAAGAAATTAATATATTCCACACCTCGTGTAGTAAAAGTCTACTTCAATTGAACGTAGAAAAATGTACTGCAATAGCATTTAGCAGAAAAATTGAAACACCGCACCAAATAGTAGAAAAAATCAAAATTGTTAGAGATCTAGGTGTAATCCTAGACTCCTTCTTCTTCTTCTTATTCGCATTTCAAGCTTATTGCATATCGCATATAAGCTTATTGCGTGCTCTCAACTTAGTGTTCTAGATGCACTTCCACAGTTATTAATTGAGAGCTTTCGGTGCCTGTACCATTTTTGCATTGATATAATTGTGTGGCAAGT
The DNA here is from genome assembly GCF_037179485.1 of Ochlerotatus camptorhynchus. Lineage (NCBI taxonomy): Eukaryota > Metazoa > Arthropoda > Insecta > Diptera > Culicidae > Ochlerotatus > Ochlerotatus camptorhynchus. Next base: position 1,944,413 of record NW_027040576.1, read on the forward strand.
CCAATCATACTTCTATGCCCAAGGAAGTCGAGAAATTTTCCAACCCGAAAAATTCCTAGACCGGACCGGGAATTTAACCCAGCCACCTCCAGCATGGTCTTGCTTTGTAGCTGCGCCTTTACCGACTGAGCTAAGGGAGGTCCCAAGTAATCCTAGACTCCAACCTAACTTTTATAGAACATTCTAATACTATCATTAGTAAAGCAAACAGAATGCTAGGCTTCATTAAAAGGTTCAGTCATAATTTCGAAGACCTATACACATTAAGCTATTATATACCACATATGTAAGGCCAATTCTGGAATACTGCCACCTACACAGCAAAGAAAAATGTAATATCGATCAACGTAAATCAAGCTGATCTATGAAATAATGATATAATATCAAAAAGCAGATACAATATAACATCAATGGATGTAATTTTGTTCGCAAAATCGATGTACATCGTACAACGTAATATTACATAACCGGCGGAATGATCTCTGTGCAGCTGTTTGGATGTAATAGTCAACAACTTTTTTTCTGTGTAGTATGGAATCCATACATTTCCATACACGAAGAACGCATAGAATCTGTCCAAAAACAATTCTTTTATATGCTTTACGTAAATTGAATTGAACTGCATTTCCATTACACAGCAAAAAAATAATTTTGATATCACGTCAAAGTGGATGCACTACAATCATGTCGAAAATATGGTGTAATATTACTTGCTAAAAAGAACAAAATTATTATTAATACAATGCATGAACAGACATTACGCTGCTTTTACTGCATTTGTTTATTTATGTGGTCATAAAAATTACATGAAATTTTCGACATGATTGTAGTGCATCCACTTTGATGTGATATCAAAATTATTTTTTTGCTGTGTACCATCTTATGAAGCGCGCTGCATGTTCATCAATATACAAACACTTAAGGAGCGCCGCCAATTTGCAATGCTTTTCTTCATCAACGACATTATTTCAATGCGCATAGATTCGGCAGAAATTCTCGCACAATTAAATTTTTACACACCTTGATATCTTAGAACACGGAATTTATTTTCAGAAACATCGTACAGAACAAACTATGCAAAAAATAGCCCAATCAATCGAATGATGCGCCTATATAATTTGCATTGCGGAACTATTGACATCACTATGTCCAAGCAGCAAATACAAACTAAGCTAAAACAGAATAGAATTAATGCATAGTATGTAAGTAAACATTATAATAATCATTTTATGTAGTCTACACTGGCTTGACGGAATGAAATAAATATCAATAATATGAGTGAACTAATCTCAACGTTGAGTCGACCATATTTGTCGAGTAATCGTTATTTATCTTTTTATTAATTGCTTTTAACGTATACGGCGTAAATGGATGCATTCCCAACTCCAATAAGATTCACTTCGTTAAGAGCAGGTATTTTTTGCTTGGACATAACTTTTACCGACATTTCAAATTTTGCATCGATTTCGTGCAGAAAAGTAGAAGAGTCTGTGCCTAGGGGCAAAAATATGATGTGCATTCCTAATAGAAACTATGTGAAAACTTTTTCCAGTGTGTATTATCTGCGAAAGCTATTAAACTGTATGTTAGATTTCTCTTTCAACTTCTAACACTACCAAAATCTCATGCTCATGTTCTAGAAGCTAGATATTTCATAAAAGGGTAAATCAATGAGTTATTACCATTCGATGGTCGACATAAATCAACCACACGGCAAACAAAACAATCTCCAGAACACACAAAACAGTCAAATCACTTGGCAATAATGGTACCCTGTGTCATAAAAAAACGAGTATCATCTCCAGAATGCAAAATAAAATCAGATAAACATATGTTAAACCACTTATCATTTTCCATTATTATTTGCATCGTGCAAGCCGTCCAAATGACTACCCATCATACTTCGTGCAAAACCCGTTCCGCTACACATTCGAATGCTCTCGTCCTAATAAATTAAATCCTTTCCATTAGTCGTTGCTTTCATGCATAATATATTTTACAATGATCCAACCCTTTCCCGTCGGCCCTCTCCTGACAGGCAGCCTCACGCGAGAGGTAACCGTTGGAATTATTGGATTTGTTTTTTTGCTAGAATAAATGTGGAAATCGGGAATAAAAATTGCAATAAAATGGAAACCATGAAATGAAGTGGGGTTCGAAAAGACAAACACCGCGCGTTCGGCGCCGATTAGGTGTCTCTAGTCGTGAAATTTGGCGCATTTTATCCTCTTTCCGAGCATTCGTTTCGGTAAATAGGTGAATTCAATGCGGTGTGCTTTTTGGTTGCTGGGAAAGAGGAAAATTTGATGCTACATTTTCTAGAGGATTGAACAGCCTCTGTTTTCATAGGATGGATTTCCCATCTGAATATGACGTTGTAAACAATAACTGCAATTCAAAATAGTCCAAAATTTGGCCCGGCACGCTGCAACGACTAACGCAAGCATTGAACCTCTGAGTTCCTAGTTATTTGCTAATTGAAATTGCAACGATTCGTTCCTCTAATCCATCGAAATTTATGCAAATCTCCCGTTAACAAGCCCGCAGAACCAGCTGACGTGCGACGACCATTTGTGGAGAGAGAGGCAAAAAATTTGCATAACATTGAATACCTTTCCTTCATCATTAGCATCGCAGCAGTTAGTTTGCTTAATTTTTTCACTCTTTCGATCCTTGTCAGACGGCGCTAATCCTTTCAAACTAGCATTCTAGCACAAATTGCAAACACTATCACCCGTCCTAGTCGTCGTCGTTCGTTGACTTGAATGCGTAGATCTCGTGCCATGCAAGCGAGAGAGGGATAAAAGTGAAATCAGCTGCCATTTTCACTTTTACTCTCGATCGCTCTAGACCCCTATGGTATTCGAGAGTCTGGTTGCAAAATTAAAGACCTGAGGAGCTGATTTGCATATTTTTAGGACGTGTCGTTCCTTTTTTTTTTCGCGAACCATTTGCGACGGGAGGAAAATTTGAATAACAATGGGTTGACAGGGATTTTTTTTTTTTCAATTCGTTGGAAGCACATTGCTTTCGGTCGCGTCTAACAGTTGTTCGATGATTTGTTTGTCATGCTTGACTTGGGTTTTGAGATGGTTGTTTTGCTGTTTTTTTTTTATGTGCATTTGCTTTTATTTTTTTACTGTTTTTAAGGGGGTTCAGCATCGTTTGGTCGAACACTGATTCGATAGTGAATTAAAGTAATAATTATGTCTATACAAATAAAAAAATAGTAAGTCACGACAACTATAATCTAAAAAAACACTCACTTGTACATAACCTCAACTTAGTACTTTTTTTAATTTCTTCCACAGTATTAACAGATTTTTTTTTGTCTTCAAAAGGCCATCATGCCACCGCTTGACGACCGGGCGCACGGTCGCGGTGACACGGTGTGTGGGATTCTTACCGCACTAAAACCTCCTTGGACGCCTTGCCCTTGTGTGAGTGTGTGTATGTGTATGTGTAAAGCAAGGTGGAAAGCTTTAAGAAGCCTGGCCTGTATTGTAGTTGGCACGGTGTGGTATCCACTAGCTGCCTAGTGCAGCTCCACTAAAAACCAGTCCTTACTCTCTCCTCTGCCTGGATCACCCCCACCCCACCCCGGGACCACTATGAAGCGACTACTTCGGAGGGTGGCTGTGCTCATGCACTTCTGACACTCTCAGCGTTAGCTGGCGTTGCTGGATCGTTGATCTTCTCTTCATTTACGCTGCAGCTCCAACATAATCTGAGTGAGTGCTCTGTTAACGGCATTTCAAGTACCCTCCTCTCGACACATTTCATCCACGACATTCTCCACGTTAAGGACGGGCATCTCCCTTCGCACTGTCTCGAACCTTGGACAGTCGAAGACCACATGCTCCGGCGTTTCATCGACGTTGCCCCACTCCGGACAAAGGGGTGCACTGCGTGTCCGAACCGATGCAGGTATTTCCTGAAGCAGCCGTGGTCAGACAGGAACTGCGTTAGGTGGAAGTTGACTTCTCCGGTCGAAAGAATCGGTATTAGTCGATGTGTCCATCTACCGTTCTCCGCCGTGTTCCACTCCTGTTGCCTCTAAGCCAACGATTCCGCTCTCACAACTTTCCGTACTCTTCCGGCTTCTCTCCGCCTGTAGCACTCGCTGTCCTCCGCCAGGGTGATACCGATAGAAATCATACTGGCTATAACGCATACTACTTCCGACGAGATGATTCTGTACGTACTCACGACTCGCATGGCCATGAGCTGGAACGTACTGCTCAGTTTCCTTCGGTTCTGCTTTGTTTCCAGCGAACTCAGGCTGAACCTCCATACCTTAGTATCGACGACGACACACTGGCCAGAAGACGCCTCTTGCTACTGTTAGGAACAGCGTTGTTCGGCATGATTCTAGCTATTGCCTTGATGGCCTTCGAAGCCTTCTCACAGGCATATTCAACGTTGCTGTTGAAGTTTAGCCGGTCATCGATCATAACTCCCAGGCAGGGCTGGAAAGCGCCTCAGAGCGTTAGCAAAGCAATTTTGTGCATGCATCTCACAACACAGGCTATGTCTGAAAGCACTTTTTTTGCAATTTTTATGTACCTCAGTTTTTTCTTCACAGGAATTTAGTATTGATCATAACAATCAAATCTGTGAAGGTTTTAATATATTTTATCTTGGGTTTTTTGAGAAAAGTGTTTTGAAGTACACTTAGCCGTTTATTAAGGCGTATATGGATTATTGACTATACAAAACTGTTACGGATCGAAACAAATTCAGCTAAAAATGATTCAAAAGAGATTAAAGTAGTCGAAATACTATGTTTCAACGGTATAGTAAGATTCCTTTTTCGGTACCATAAGATATCGTAGACTTGTTATGATCTCATGTTTAAATTAATAAAATAATTAAACTCTTGCAAAAATCTATGATTTCATATTTAACAATATGGAATTTCGGGGCTACCGGAGGTTTCGATAGATCAACTTGCACAAAAAAAAACCTATGCACTCATCCATGAGTTTATCTCCGAAACAATGTCTCATAATAGCATCCATATTGTCCAAAACCTTTAGCTGATTATCAAAATTGCATGCTTCCAAAACTACACATTTATCAAGCAATGGCGTTTATCAAGTACCTACAATGGCAACCAGCGAATCCAAATTGCGCATGCCGAGTTGCATTTGTGGCAGCCACCCAATTTGAAGCGTTATTGGGATCATTTTTGGCCGCGTTGTCTATCCTCATAGCTGATTTGAGGCCTGGCTGGATAGTTATTAAATGCTGACCTTATTAACACTCAGATTAATATCTTAAGTATAGCTGAGTAATTCTTCGTGAGAAATCTAAAACAAAAATCTGACTGTTACAAATTTAAACCCACTGGTCTTCCTGCAACGTTTGAAAAACTAGCCTCGGCTTGTTTTTTTGCCTGATAACTGCAGTGGTTCTCAAGCTTTTTTCGATTGCGACCCACTTTTATAAATTGTATAAGCTTGTGACCCACCAATATTAGATGGAGATGTTATTAGGCCAAAATGATGTTTAAAATCCATGATACCCCAAGAGATAAAATGACTAAAATCGACAAATTTGTGGTAAATCGGTAAAACCATCCAAACATCTGAAGACTCTGAAAGAGCTATCTAAACGCATGAGTAACATATAACATACAACATATAACATATAACAAGTATAAAACTACAGTCAACTCTCCACAACTCGATGTCCACGAACTCGATATTGAGTTTTAGAACCATAGTAAACATTAGTTTCATGGCTGTAATACTGTAATAGCGATTTTGTATGGCATTGTTATTCTATAACTCGATAATTCTATAACTCGATGATCCCTTGAATTTCGAGCTGTAGAAGGTTCAACGTATTAAGAAAACCACCTCATAGCGATGTTAAAAAACAGAGTCAAGACCTACTTTTAACTTCAAACAGATTATTTAAAAAAAAAGCCAAAATAAAGGCTTAAATCGCGAAAAAGGCCTCAAAACGCTAACATGACTTAGAAACGTTAGAACACCAACAAGGCCTCACAATCGCTAAACAAGATCAAAACTACCTATAATTGCATCATAAACGCTTAATTGGTCTACAAATCTTATCAACAGCCTGAAAATGTCGGTACCAAATTTATGACACGTTAAAATACCCAAAAATGGTCCAAATAAGTCAAAATGGCCTAGACTTTCCAAACTGGCTGTATTATGCCAAAATGGCTTTTAAATTGATTACCCCTGCATAATTTTAAAATCAGAATTATTCTACATGCTTGTTAAAAACCTATGATCAACAATCTGAATTTCTGCAACCCACCTGAGGGTAGCTTGCGACCCACTGATGGGTCGCTACCCATAGTTTGAGAAACGCTGCTATAATGCAAAGTTATCCTTAATTTCGCCAGCCAATTCGGAGATATTCTGAAGCTTCCGGTTTTCACTACATACTTTACGTTTCTTAGGAGAAACCTGCGTCAGACATGATTTGCAAATTTTTACACACCTCGGCAGTTAAAATAGTTTGAACTTCGTTAACTTCTTTCTTCTCGATATTTGTGAACCTCAATTTTCATATACTTATTGTTTATACAGGTAAACGGCAATGTAACATGCGTCAGCCGTAATGAAGATATTTTTTTAGGTGGCGAACTCTCTTTTTTTACACCCTTCCACCCTGCTCATGCCGTTGATCACATTTCATAAGGGAAGCGTAAAAGAGAAAGATATATATCGCAACAAATTCTGTCTATTATACCTGTTTTCAAAGACATTGAGTGGAAATTGTTCCCGATGAGTCAGTTTATAGAAGCTACATTCAAATTCAAATCCCTAGTCAGAAGTTATCCTTGAATTTGAAGAACTTCGAAGAAATTCTTCAAACTTTCCTGATGATCTTAGAACTTGTGTGTTGTGTGAGTTTGTCATTTTTTTCCCTGGATTTCTCAGATATTTCTTAAAGTTCACAGTTTTCCCTAATGTTAGTAAATTCTCCCTGTAGTTCACAGACCATCCTAAAGTTTGCAAAAATTTCCTGGCGTATAAAGAACTTTTTGCAGAGCATCATTAAAATTCAGATAATGTTGCTACAACTTACGTATTACTCCATCACTATTGAGAAATGATGAAGTATTCGATTTTCGTTTTACAGTTTTTATTCTTGTTATAGTTGGATCTATCGCAAGGATCCGACTCTAATTGAAAGGTCCCGCTATATATACCCTTCGGAGTGTTGGAACACCCTCCAAAGGCGCGCCCCTTTGTCAGTCAAAATCGGATTCCTTAGCAATAAGATTAAGGAATAACACTGATAATGACCATGCATCAGAACCCTAGTCTTAACCACTTCAAACTAGGGAACAACGAATTGAAGATTAGGAATCACATAGGTGAAGACAAACTAACTCATTTTTTCCTTGTTTCAATATCATCCTCGGTCACTATCAACAAGGCATAAAAAGTAACAAGGACTAAGATGTGTTCCTTTGATTACTGAAAAGTCCTGTTCCCCTAGTTTAAAGTAGTCAGGACTAGGAATCAGTGGTAGATCTTACATCTCGTAACGTACCACGAAAAGGTGATCCACCCACGTTACGGGGTATTTGTAGAACTTACCAGGAGTACAAAAAACTCACCTGAAGCTCACAAAACGTCCCTGAATTTCGCAGAATTTTCCTGAAGTTCATAGAACTTCTCTGAAGATCGAAGCACATCTTGAAAGTTTGAATAATTTTCCTGAAGTTTGTAGAACTTCCCTGAAGCTCAATGAGATTCTCTGAAAATTGCTCTGATTTTTTGGAGGAGCGTCTCTAAAGCTTGCAGAACTTTCCTTAAATTCACTACTGTTCCCTATAGTTCGCGGAGTTTCCTAGAAAGTTACTGAACCTTCCTGAAAGTTTCCTTAGACAAAATAAGGGAACTGCAAGAAGCTCTAAAAATTCTGTAGTAATTCAAGATGAGGGCTACTTAAACATACTGAGCAAGAGTAGCTTACCTTGTGTGGGTTTCATTCCTATATTATGGGCATTATCTGTTAAACGATTTTCAAACAAATTTGTCATGGTTACCAGAATTTATTTTCGATCTCGCCGTTGAGTCAAACACCTCTATTTATTTAAAAAAAAACTGAGCAAATTTTCCACCCGTCTGAATTGCAAACGCAGCCTTTGCCACCTACTGAATACGGGACACACAAATTTCGGATACTTACTATCTCCTTTATTGAGCTCCGATAAAAATCTTTCGACGATCGTTACTAAGCGGCATGAATTTTTTTTGACGGAGTCATTTTTCCGAAGTACAAAAAGCGAATTCTCTATTTTCTTCGTGAGCTCTTTTTAATTTTTCCAGATTTTCTACACGATAAATCTAAAAAAAAAAAACACTCGACACAGGACGAAAATCAATGCCTACTATGATTAGGTAGATACGATATTATTGGTTCCGGGAGTCACGGAAATCGGTACTGTAGGCAGGCATGGAAAATCATTTGCCTTCATTTAGTGTTAGTGTTTTGTTATTAGCTACAACTTTTGTAAAAACTCAAATCCGTATCTCTTATGCATGACGATCCAGAGCAGACAGAATCCACTACTGTTTTTCAGTGAATGTATTTTACATTCACTGAAAAACAGTAACGAGTTCTGCCCGCTCTACTTCGTGATGCATAAGAGATACAGATTTGAGCTACTGGCAAAAAATTGAGCTAAAAAACAAAACCTACAAAAGCTTCATACATCATTTTGTGGAATTCTGTTGATGAATAAAGTTAGGGGCAAATGAATGTAAATGAATGCATGAAATGAATGTAAATGATTTTCCATGCCTGACTGTAGGACATAGTAATATCTCAGGCAAAAGTATCTTGTGGCATGTCAAATCATGGCAAATAGGTAGAATCAATGCCTACTATGATAACGTGGTTGTCTTGGATTGTCCTGCTCGTTTTTTCTTTCTTTTACTCTTATGAGGGAAGAGAAATTAAACAAGAAGTTGTTCAAGCAACAAATATTAATTGATTTTGTGCAAACTCGTCATAACCAATACGGATCTTACTTGCGAGTCAAAGAGAGCTCTTTAACGCCATTTGGATTAATTAAATCATCTTTTGAACCTTGCCTGACTGCATTTATTCAATTCGTAATAGTTTGGTATCGGCAATAGTCAATATACGCTTTCATAATCAGCATTGTAAACTTCAAAACAGTCTTTCTCAACAAACCCAAGATGGAATATTTTAAAACCAGCACAGATTTGTTTGTTAGGATCAATACAAACATCCTGTGAAGAAAAAACTGAGGTACATGAATGTTGCAAAAAAAGTGCCTTCAGACATAGCGTGCAACACTCGGCAAAGAGTGTGTGGTTCTCCCATTTACTTCGCACACTCTTTTCCACTTAATATGCGAGAAATCTATCTACACAATGAGCGGTACACTCCGTGCGGCGCAGGGAGCGAATATAATACAACAAGCGCTAATGTCTTCTTTGAGATCATTGCAGACTTAGCTTATCACGACTGAATGCATAGGAGATGAAGAAGAGCATAACGAAGAAGAATTCTCGATTACTTTTTCGAAGGGACGTATCAGCTTTTGTAAACAATGCATTTGACCGTCGATTTGACGTAACTGGTAGCTTGCCCACGCATTTCAACACTACCCTGAGATAGGGAAATTTCCCCCTTACCTGATAGTGTCTGTCTTTTTGCTGGGTTTCCCATTTGCAACTCTACACTTGCGTCGGAGCCGTCGGAGCGATGCATGGCAACACATTGAGCTTTCGTTATTTCCTAAGAGAAGAGATGACAATACGGGGGCGAAAATGAACCACTTTTCTGTCAAACGTGAACCAGCTCCTGATTGGCCGATTTCATGTGCGTAAGATAGAGATGGAGATAGTTAAAGATAGAGATAGAGATAGAAATAAAAGAGGAAGAAGCCAATTGTCACCTCTTCCTCTTAGGTTATTTCTGGGTGTGTGTCTGTCTCTCTTCTCCGCTGCTTTAAGGTGTATTCAGATCTAAGCGTACATTAGCGGAGCGGAGCAAAATTTGCATAGGAATGAGAAAGACAACTAGTACTTTCCTCCCTCTCGTACCTTCGCAAAATCTCTCTCCGCGCGTGAAATATCGCTCAGATCTGAATACAGCATCCATTGTGCGTATTGACTGATCAGATGACAGCCCTTCTCCCAGGTAGTTTAACACCCGCTTCGAGGCTATGGCGTGCTCCCCGACGGTGATTTCTGCCCGCTGTACCGCTTTACAGTTACTGACCAGTAACACTTTCGTTTTGTGGTGGGCTATCTGCAGCTTCGCTCCTTGCATTGAGTTACCAATCATGTCGATCGCTTCGGTTGACAACACTTCCACCTCTTCCAGCGTCTCGTCTGTTACCGTCAAGACGATGTCGTCCGCAAAGCCAACGATCTCAACTCCTTCGGGCAGCTTCAGCGTCAGCACACCGTTGTACACCCCGTTCCAGAGCGTGGAACTCCTGAGCCTTGTGATCCTAATCAATCTCTGTTCCATGTCTGTCTAGTAGACCAGAACCCGGTTCTGGAAAAAAAAACTCCTCAGGATCCTGCACAGGGAATCGGGGACTCTCATTCCATGCAGCGCTTCGACGATGGCCTCCCAACTGACGCTTTTGAACGCATTCTTGACGTCGATCGTTATCACGGCGCAACATCGATCTCCTCTCCGCTTCTGTTTGGACGCCTTCTCGGCTCTCTCGACCACTCACAGTGGGGCCGTTCTGAAAAAAGACGGTCAAAAGTCTTTTCTCACCATTTTTGACGTTTTTGAGGGTAGGTTTCTTCGGAGAAGTTGCTGAGAATGGCAATCCGCTCCTATTGAAACAAACACCGGGTTTAATATTAAGGGGGTATTACACTAAGAAAAACTAACTTTTTATACAAACGAGACATCTTGAGCAAAGTTGTAGATCAAATCATTTCATGAAACTTTGTTCTATACATCAAATTTCTATATCTTCAAACTAATGAGATATAATGATTTTTCTTTCAGGAGTACCTTAAAAGTGGTTTTTTAAGTTAAATCATATTTTAATCAAGTTTGACCGGTTTCTGTATTCGAGAAAGTTTTAGATATCATCAAAATACATAACTTTTCTGAAGACGTCAACAACATTTATTGACTCTTGTTTGCTGTACTGTGATTTTGAAGGAAAAAATCATCAATTTCAGAAAAAAAATTAAAAAAAAAATGTGAATGTTTGTGAAATGACACTAAGCGTCATTGAGTTTGTTATAACTTTGAGCATACGTGTAGAAAAAATTACCTTCGGGAACCCTCGGGAACAAAATATATATTCTACATTATTCTCATATAGTTCTTTGTGTAAATAGATCCAATCATACATACATGCACCGTAGGGTATTAAGTTTGTGTTGAGGTTGTCCTATTAACACTACGTTCAATGATACGTGATAAACAGAATTTTAATATCTTATATTAAAGGCCACTGTCCGAATTGCATCCACCGTCAATCTCCCCTTCCGAAATCCGAACTGCCTCTCGGACAATCCGTGCTCACTCTCCGTGTATTTCGTCAGCCTGTTTAGGATGATCCTCTCCAAAAGTTCTCCAAGTGTATCCAGCAGGCATATAGGCCTATACGATGCTGGATCCTCCGGTCGTTTTCCAGGTTTCCGGGTTCAACACTAGCTGCTGTATCTTCCACCTGTCATGGAAGTGACCCTCGTCCAGCCATTTCTGCAGCACCATCCTGAACATGTCCGGGTCGCCTGGATCACCACTTTCAACGCTACCTTGGGGATTCCATCCGGACCGGGAGCTTTCTTCACCTTCAATCCTTTCGCCACTGCTACGAGTTCCTCGTTGATGACTTCCGTGTTTTTACCCTTCTTACAAAGAAGGGTATAGATATCACTTGAAAAACCGACTATCGATCCGAGGCCCGGAGGACCGAGTTTCATATACCATTCGACTCAGCTCGACGAGATCGGAACATGTCTGTGTGTGTGTGTGTACGTGTGTATGTGTGTATGTGTGTATGTGTGTGTGTATGTAACGAAATGAATGCGCTCACGTTTCTCAGCAACCGCTCAACCGATTTGGACAAACTCGGCGCCAAATGATAGGTCTTGGGGTCCCATTAAACGCTATTGAACGGTTTTGGAATCGGTGAACCGGTTCCGGAGATATGGCCGGAATAAGATCCGGTGAATATGGGCCTTCACGCTGGATTTAACGGAAAACGTATTAAAACCATCATGCGACACATCACATTACTACAAAATTCAAAAATAAGATCAATGCAAGTCGTGTTAAGTGTTCCAGACCACATTGGACACACTTGGACATGTTCCGGGTACCGGGTTCCGGGCTTGAATATGAATTGAATTAAAACCCATTAAATCACATTAAAATACGATGATAAGGTGATTGGTAGCCTCACCAAATAGACTACACCCGGATATATTCCGGGTACCCTCAGGCAGTGGCGTAGCGTCACTGGATGACACGGGAGTGGGGGGCTTGGTCGCTGCTAATGACAATAAAATAAAAAAAACTTGAATAAGTAAGAAGGGTCTGATCACACCATAGGTGGATAAATTCGGGTTTTTTTTCGTGTTGGGTATTTTGATCACTGCGACCAGTACTTAGATCTATAGTGATATATTCCCCGTTTTAATATTGCCTTATCAGCATGTCGTATCACCATGTTATGAAGCGACCGACAAAGACTGACCGAAAGCATTTTCCCAGTCAGGTATTACATTTCGAATGAATTGCACTACTTGACAGAGAGCTGTCGACACATGTCCTCTTCAAGTTTTCCTATTAGCTTCAAGTGATATTTACATGGACAGGGTCCTGTTATTGAACCGGTGTAAATACTGAGATCTTTCTTTGATAGTTCAAGAATTTTGCTAGTCATTGAAATGCTCGGATTAATGAACCGTTTCGAGTGCCTAGCAATGAGAGTGTTGTTCTAATTGATCTCCACTTTCATTTGTTCCCATTTCTTGAACTTCATTCTAAGAGAGCAAGCAGAAACTCCACAGAATGATTCTGATCCTTTACATTGTTGAGATGATCCAAGCCTAGCTAGTGTGTCGGCTTTCTCATTCCCTTGAATTCCGCTGGAACCCAAAATAGGTTGACTTGGTTTTGGCAGGCCAATTTTTGGAGTGACATTGCACATTCGCATACAAGTTTATAATTACATGTTGCTGATTTTAAAGCATTGCTGCTTGGCTATCAGACATAAGGCAGATATTCGAATGTCTAAAATTTCTACGCAAGCAAATTTTAGAACATTCAAGAATTGTTTGGACTTCTGCTTGGAATACGGTCTAGGTGGCCGGGTCGTTGCGTTCCTCGATGCCTTTCAGCTTATTCTTATGCTTATGCTTTATCTCTCGTTTAAGGGCGACCCTAGCCGCTCTTCGTTCATCTCTGTCTGCTTCTGTTCTTCCTCTCTGAACACGTCTTCTGGCTCTGAGACAACATGCGCGGAGGGTGCTATGAAGATTCCGTTATTTTTGGCGATCACGAAACCTTCTTTTTAGCTCGCAACCACTTCCTGAATAGGGTAGCTGCCCATAACTTGTATAGCCGCCAACCTTCAACAAGACCATCATGTCACCGCTTGACGACCGGGCGCACGGTCGCGGTGACACGGTGTATGGGATTCTTACCGCACTAAAACCTCCTTGGACGCCTTGCCCTTTTCCTCCCGGAACCACTTGTCGTATTACTTCGGAGGGGGCTGTGCATCACGCACCTCACTTTACCTCAGCTAACTGGCGCTTCCACTTCGCTGATCGTCTCTCCAATTTGTGAGCCATTTAGCTACCAGCGTCACGTTCTACTAGACTAAACCCCGGTGGCGGATTCAGCCTACTCTGACGGAGAGTTCTCCCGGCTTCGGCTTTCACTTCGCACTTGTGTGAGCACATTACTACTTTCTAGCTGGTCTTCTCGCCATTTTCGCTGCAGCGCTGACATGGTCTGCGTTACTGCTCTGCTGACGGCGCACACTGAGGCAGATCAGTGATTTTCTCGGAAAAAATAATAGCTTTTGAACGAAGCATCCAATCAGAATACTGTTTGCAATAAAGTTGTTTGTATTAGTTAAGTGCTTCTTTTGAATAACTTTATTAGTTTGCAACTTGGTCGTAAAGATGGCGCGCAAATCTAACTTTTGAATAAAGCATCCTAGACGTATGGGATTTTCAACAAAGTTTTTTATCTATTAAAATGAAGGATAGTTGCAGAGAACATGAAACTTCCATAACCTTTAGTTTTGAAGATTTAGGGTCTATTAAAAAATATGAAGCCAAAATTCTTATTTGTTAACTTTTTTATATATTTTCATATGTTTGCTCTGGTTTTTTGCATTTATGCCAACGGAAACAAACTAGGTGCGAATTTTCATTGAACTATTTGTGGAATTTATAGTGACTTTAGTGAAATGTTCTCGAAAAACATGATATTTTGCATGTATTTTAGGTGGGTGGGATTCTCATAAGGGCAGCTAAGGGCAGCTGGACTTTGTATCATTTGTTAGCTCATGACATCCTTTAACATATACCAGGAAACTGAAGGCATGATATTCGATGATTTTTTTTTAATTTCATTTTATATATACCGATAAAAACATCTTTTACATTGAAATGACCTGTTTCACAAAATGGATAACATTATATAAATTTTTGACATGTCACCATTTTTAAATGCTGTGCTGAATTTTGAGATTGTTTACTTATCATGAGCTGCCAACGAACCAGGGGCCTGGCTGGCGGCCATGTTTTTGATGCTATCATCTGCTTTCGTCTCTCTGCTTACAACACGATTATCCGTCCCTTTCCACCATGTATACGTCAGCTCAATCAGCTGCATTACCCAGGTAAAGTTGTATGTGTGACATCATCGTACAAGCTGTGTGCTGCCGTGCCAAGGTGATCGTGTACAACGTACAATTTTCGATTACTATTTCGAAGAGACGTATCAGCTGTTGTAAATAATGCATTTGATCATCGGTTTGGCGTAACTGGTAGCTCGTCCACCCATACTAACACCACTATCATGTAGTATACGTGAGCGAGCTACCTGTTACGCCAAACCGACGATCAAATGCATTGTTTACAAAAGCTAATACGTCTCTTCGAAAAAGTAATCGAGCATTATTTATGTGCGTCAATGTTTCAGTAGTTGGTATCCATAAGCATTACTACAACCACCGGAGCTATTTGACGATAGTGACAATTAAGAATATGATTCAACCTATTTCTGAATGCTTTAACTTAAGAGATAATTTAATCTTTAAACCATTACTGTTTCTGTAATTTAAAAAGTTTAACGAATGAAAATTATACAAACTGGCAGGTTTCCTTAATAGTAGAGATACTTGTAACGGTTTACGAAAAGTGAAATTAAAAAAAAAAATCATCGAATATCATGCCTTCAGTTTTCTGGTATATGTTAAAGGATGACATGAGCTAACAGCTTGAGCTTGATTGACCGCCCACGGTTGCTACTCTGTTACTACCAGATCAGCTGTAATTACACAGAGAACCAAAAGACGATGCTTGGGACTAGCAATCATCCTCAATGTGTAAAAACTGGTGATCTTAAATTAGGCAATACCAGCGCCGGCCGCGCCCGAACACAGGTCAAGAAAGGAATGGGAAGGATTGTGTTGACATGACACTCGCTTTGATGGAAGCCGAGAACACCTCTGCACTTCCACGAGAAATCACTGGGATGTTGGATAAGAGGGTTGGGTTTGCAGCAGGGTTCGTTGTGGTAAACGATAAGCTGAATTGATGTCCTAACGATCATATAACGCGAAGGAGCTTGGGACTAAACCCACGGTCTTCTGCTCAGTAAGCAAAAACGTTTGCCACTAGGCAGACGAGCACCTTTTTAATCACCGAGTTGCTGTTATTACCATGTAGTCATATTAACAAATAAAACGATTGACGAATCTTGAATGTGGATGGGCCTGAGATTAGACTCATGATGTTCTGCTCAGTAAGCAAAAACGGTTGCTCTAAGGCCACCGAGCCCCTCATATCACATAATACCGTTGCTCAAATTTTTGTATCCATTCGAACCCGGAACCAACGACAACAACGAGTTTCGCAAAATACACGATACACAAACGATTTTACTATAAATCTGCGTAATAAAACCGCGTTTTTCTGCTCAGTAAGCAGGCCACTGTAACCGACGATCTTTCAAATCCAAAAACTAAAAACTACGAAAAAGTACTTAGGCCTTCATTTAGTTCCACTTTCACGCGACGTTCAATGACAGGGTCCTATCCAGGATTACATCTGAAAAATCCAAATCTGGCCAACGCCCACCCTAAACCTAAACCTGTTGTAATCCACCTGAAATGACTAACGAATGGAAGACTTTTACTACCCAGCCATGCAATAGTCTCATTCCGTGCCTTATGGCAACTTGATGATTCTATTGCGCTCATCTTTTGGCACCACCCAGGGGAGACTTGGTCCTGTACCCAATGCTTAACTTATCACCATTCCACTCAGCTACTCGCAATTTCTTGTGATATAGTGGGCGGAATATTATTATATGAGACAATTCAATGCAGACGTCTTTCCAAATTTGGCAGATCGACAGGTAATCGGTGAGTTACCACGATAGTTGCTATTCAACAACTCGACAACGACCCATCGTCAACGCCTGCTATGAGAATTTCCCATTGCAGACGCCAACGAAATGACGTCATCGAGCTATCGATCAACTACCCTGGTTATTGCCTGGTACCTTATAGCACGATGCTAGGAGGCGAACCGGAAGAATCGAGGAGCTACCTCTCCCCCTTAAAGGATGACATGAGCTAGCAAATGTTACAAAGTCCAGCTGCCCTTATGAGAATCCCACTCACCAAAAATACATGCAAAATATCATGTTTTTCGAGAATATTTCACTAAAGTCACTATAAATTCCACAAAGAGTTCAATGAAAATTCGCACCTAGTTTGTTTCCGTTGGCATAAATGCAGAAACCAGAGCAAACATATGAAAATATATAAAAAAGTTAACAAATAAGAATTTAGTGTTTATTGATTTATTTGATAAGGCTCAAACGAACTGGTAACTATACAATACATCTTAAAACTATAGTCAAAAGGTACAACACAATAAATATTTTATCTTCCGCTATCCAATAAGCCTCCTCTACCAGAAAGAGAGCCGCTTCCAGTGGTTTCATTGTATGGCAAATTGTTGTACGCCAACGAGGATCAGAGCGCGTCCATTGCAGCAATGGACGCAAAACGTGGTCAGCACTCACACTTTCATCACGAAACGGTTGCTTTGCAAAGTTGACGACGCATCGACTGAAAGAACTGCTGATGAAGAACAATGAGGAGGACCACACAATGGTTGCTGCCGAGTAAACAGACGATCGCGTGACACACATTGAGAGTAGTCTGTTTCTGTCGACAGCCGAGTGAACACTGAAATAAGAATTTTGACTTCATATTTTTTAATACACCCTAAATCTTCTATACTTAAGGTTATGGAGGTTTCATGTCTTGTGCAACTATCCTTCATTTTAATAGATAAAAAACTTTGTTGAAAATCCCATACGTCTAGGATGCTTTATTCAAAAGTTAGATTTGCGCGCCATCTTTACGACCAAGTTACGGACTAATTAAGTTATTCAAAAGAAGCGCTTAACTAATACAAACAACTTTATTGGAAACAGTATTCTGATTGGATGCTTCGTTCAAAAGTTATTATTTTTTTTCCGAGAAAATCACTGATCTGCCCCAGTGTGCGGCGTTAAAGGTGCCCTCCTCTCGACACATTTTATCGACGACATTCTCCGCGCTAAGGGTACGCATCTCCTCTCGCACAGCATCAAATCTAGGACATTCAAAGACCACTTGCACTCGTGTTGAAGTATTGAGAATTTCTATTCAGATTTTAAAATTTTAAAATATTTTGATCTATAAATCCAATTTGTAACTTAGATTTGTTTCTCTTACATGAAACTCAAATGACTCTAAAACTTTCGCAAGAATCTGATATATTGAAATATTTTCAGAGTTCTTATAATTAGCTTATTTTTCAACAATCTGGCACTTTAAAGATTGACAATGTTGGCTAGAATTCTAAATAGCTCGAGAGATATTTTCAATTGGTTCTTAATAATAATTAGGGAATTTTAAGGAGAACCCTTGCAACATGCTAAGAAGAATTTTAACAAAGTTGTGAGGAAATTTTCAGGAATGTTCTGAAGAAATATTCATGAATATTATTAGCATACTTCAATAGCAGGTCGTAGGTGAATTTCAAAAGGTTTCTGAAAAATGCTTAAATGTAAATCTGAATAAATTCCCAAGGAACTGTAATGAATATAACAAGAGTATCATAAACAAAGAATAAACTGAAGTGAGAGGTTTCATGAGAATATCAACAATACAGTAGAGTGAATTTCAAAAAAAAAGTAGTAGATGATGAAAGTTTAAAGATAATTTCAATTAGAAACTAAATTGGACGAAGATCGAAGTAGGTCGCGCTGGAAAGTTTACACGTTTTTAATTTTGCTGCTGATTTTCATTTGGTGATTCTAACCATTTTAATCATGTTAACAAACTTCCGATTGTTCAATTGTTCAAAATCTCATGAACGGGATCGAAATAGATTAGACCATGGCGGATGATAAGTGAAAAAGGAAGATCCAGGAGCGGTGTTTGTTGGGAGCTGTCTTAGCTGATGGGCAACAAAGATCCCAAGATGATCACGATCGTGTGAATCCAGAAGGCTTATAGTGATACCGAGAGATTGATGCATCTCTTTCCGAGGGCCGGCAACGAGTAGCGGTTTTCCAAAATCAAGATCCAAGAAACTTTTCTGAACTTTATTCGGGAGCTTCAAGAATTATTCGAGTGAGATCCTTCCTTTTTATTTATTTAGCTTGTAACATTATGTTCCATATAAATTTCACTAATACAGTACTAAGAAAACAAATTGAGGAACTCGGCTAGCTTAGCTGCTGCTGGGTTTGCTTACTGTGCATAAGGGCTAAGACAAGAGCTAGTGCTCATGTTCCAACCACTCGAGAAAAATGGAGCATCATTTAACTTTTTTATATTAGATGCTCCCAACGACCAATCATTTATAACAACGGAACGTACAGTACGAGATGTCCACGTTTCATCCATTTATTGGATTCTGAAGCATCGTGTTTAAATCTTTGATTTAAACAGGCCCGATGTTTCTGAATCATCTTGCCCCTTAAATGCTGCCCAGTAGGCCTGGCCGTTTTGATATATTTTGCGCATCTCTGATGTACCTGATGTATGTAAAATATACCAAATAGATAAGAAAAAGGATGGAGGTATATTTATCATTTTCCAGGATGCTTTCATGAACTGGCTGTGTTTGTGTTAGATAAGATAAGATTAGATTAAATTAGATTGTCAGAAATTTTACTTGTGAATTTATATTTTAAAATCATCACAATTGGGTGGAAAACACAATAAAATTGTCGATTTTTGCGACTTTTTTACTTACTTACTTAAGTGTCCTGAGCGCCATCCCTGGCGCAAAGGGCCAACGTGAAAGATCTCCATCCTGGGCGATTGTTTGCTTTCGCCTTGACCTGGGCCCAGGTCAAATTCCGGTCGACTTGCTTAATCTCCTTGTTTAGGCTTCGCCGCCATGAGCCCCTGGGTCTGCCTCTGCTGCGATGTCCGGCTGGATTCCAATCCAGCGCTTGTTTGCAGATTTCATTTCCGCTCTTCCGTAGAGTGTGGCCAACCCACCTCCACTTACGTTCCCGAATTTCTGTCGATATCGGCTTCTGGTGACACCGTCGATGGAGCTCGGCATTCGAAATCCAGTTGTGAGGCCACCAAGCACGAATTATATACCGCAGGCATCGGTTGATGAACACCTGCAGCTTCTGTGTGATCTCCGCTGATACGCACCATGTTTCGCTAGCGTACAGCAGTACAGATTTCACGTTAGAGTTGAAAATTCGGATCTTCGTGCGGAGACTAATCTGATTTGACTTCCAGATGTTTCGTAAACTCGCAAAAGCAGCCCTTGCCTTCTTGATCCGTGCACCTATGTCACTCTTGGTTCCGCCGTCCGACGCTATCTGGCTGCCAAGATATTGGAAACTTTCAACCTTCTCCACTTCCTGACCAGCTACCGTAAAATTGGATGGATTTCCCGTGTTGATATCCAACGATTTAGTCTTGCTGACGTTGATGTTGAGACCTGCCGCTGAGGAGCGTTCGGCGAGATCGTCGAGCTTACTCTGCATGTCAGAACGCCGTTGTGATACTAAAGCAACGTCATCCGCCAAATCTAGGTCGTTTAGATGCTCCATTGTAATAGGCTGCCAGAGCAACCCACGGTTCGGCACACGGTCGATCGCACCAACCATTATCTCGTCGATTACGATGAGGAACAGTAGCGGTGATAGAATACATCCTTGCCTCACTCCAGCGACTACCCGAATAGGGTCAGATAGGGCTCCGTTGTGCAGCACCCTGCACGTGAAAGCCTCATACTGAGCTTCGATGAGGTTGACGATTTTATCCGGAACTCCCTTGCGCCTTAGGGCGCCCCACAGGTTTTCGTGGTTGAGTCGGTCGAAAGCTTTTTCGTAGTCAATGAAAACCAAGTAAAGGGACTCTTGGAATTCGTTGACCTGCTCCAAGATTATGCGGAGCGAGACAATATGGTCCACACAGGATCTTCCAGCACGGAATCCCGCCTGCTGCCGTCGGAGAGTCGCGTCGATCTTCTCCTGTATCCGGTTGAGGATAACTTTGCATAGAACTTTGAGAACACAACACAGTAACATAATGCCACGCCAGTTATCGCATACAGTTGGGTCCCCCTTCTTTGGGACCTTCACTAAGACGCCCTGCATCCAGTCAGCCGGAAAAGTCGCGGTGTCCCAGATATTGCAGAATAGTTGATGCAACATTTGTGCAGATAGCATGGGGTCAGCTTTGAGCATCTCTGCTGATATGCGATCGACCCCGGGAGCCTTGTTGGATTTCATGGTTCGGATAGCAGCTTCGATCTCCGGTAGGGATGGCGCCTCAGAATTGACGCGAGTGATGCGTCGCACTCTTGGCGGTTCATGCCGAGATGTTGATGGCTGGTTGACCGACGAAACTTGTAGAAGCTGTTCGAAGTGTTCAAACCAGCGTTTCAGCTGATCAGTGGGGTCGGTGAGCAACTGACCAGTCGCGTCCTTCACTGGCATCCTAGGATTCATCCTTGCTCCACTCAGGCGTCGTGAGATATCGTAGAGGAGACGGATATCGCCTGTTGCTGCGGCTTTCTCACCTTCATCGGCTAGGGAGTCCACCCACGCTCGCTTATCCCGCCTACACGAGCGCTTCACTTCCTTCTCGAGAGCCGAATACAGTTGGCGGGCCTGGTTCTTCGCTCCTCTGGTTCTCGCCCGCTCTATCGCGGCTTTTGCATTTCTCCGCTCCTCTATCTTCCTCCAGGTGTCATCCGTGATCCACTCCTTTCTCTGAGCGCGCAGCTCGCCCAGGTTGTTTTCACTCGTTTCAGTAAAGGCATCCTTGATCGCCGTCCATTGCTCTTCTACGCTGCCACCATCAGGAATATCCGCAGCTCTGGTCTCCAGTTCCTCGACGAATGACCTTTTTACTGCTGGATCTTCCAATCGGCGTGTGTTGAATCGCCGTCCGAGCCGCTCCTCCCGCCGCTGGACCCGCGCGATACGAAGGCGGATCTCTCCAACGAGGAGATGGTGGTCAGACGCGATGTCGGCACTGCGTTTGTTCCGAACGTCAAGAAGGCTCCTTCTCCATTTTCGGCTGATGCAGATGTGGTCGATTTGATTTTCGGTATGTCCATCACGGGAAACCCACGTGACTTTGTGCACTGGTCGATGGGGGAAGAGCGAACCCCCGATCACCATGTCGTTATTGCCACAAAACTCTGCCAACAGCTCACCGTTTTCGCTCATTTCGCCAAGACCATGGCGCCCCATGACACGCTCATAATCCGTGTTGTCGGAGCCGATCTTCGCATTGAAGTCGCCGATGTAGATCTTGATGTCACCTCTCGGAATTTTATCCACGACTGCATTCAGTTGACTGTAAAAGTTCTCTTTGTCCTGTAACTCGGCAGCATCGGTTGGCGCATAACATTGGATTATGGTTAGGTTACGAACCCGCGTTCTGAATCTGGCAACGATTATCCTCTCATTGATAGGTTCCCACTTGATGAGCGCCGCATTTGCTTGGGCGCTAAGCAGGAAACCAACTCCACGGTGGCGGGGAGCGTTTTCACCTCGAATACCAGAATAGAGTAGTACCTGTCCCGACGGCAGCTTGTGTTCTCCAAAGTTTGGCCAACGGACTTCGCTTAGTCCCAGGATTTCGAGCTTCATGCGTCGAGCCTCGCTGGCGAGTTGTGCCAGCTTCCCCTGTTGGGCTAGCGTTAGTACATTCCATGTTCCAATTCTTGTCCGTTGTTTTGCGCTAAAAGTCGTTGCCGTAATATCAGTCCGTGATCTTTCTCTATTGGTTTCTGTAACAGTTGTAAAGTTTCGGGGACAGTAGGTAGTTAGCCTAAGGTCTCCTATCCGCCGTGATGGGGCTGCCATCTTGGGTATAGCTTTCGGGGATAAGCATTTCTTGTTTCAGCCGCTGGATGCCAGGCAGACGCTGTTTGAGCCGCACCTCCATGGTGGACAGACGCTCAGTTATTGTGTAGATGGGGCTGCCATCTTAGATTTAGCTGACACAATTTTTGCGACTTTGGTGAACTTTATTCCAGGATGGTCTTAAAATAATCAAAAGTGCTAATTTTTCGATCTTATCCTAACCCATACTTTTAGAAAAAAACTAAAATAAAATGTTTCCAACAAATGTTCAAGTTAATGATGATTATTGAAAAATTGTTATCGAATAAAATGGTAGATCTCTGCCAAGACTAAGTTTTCAAACATAATTTTGTATGTTGTTAAAGATAAAGAGATGAGAGGAGATGATGAATTGGGAATGTCTACCATAGAATAAGAAATCTTTAAGTATTGAACGTTCACCAAATTTTAGAATATTAAAATCCTTTTCATGCAACATCTTTATAATTATACGTAAATTGAGAGTTTTAATAAATTAGGAATATTAAAGATGTTTTATCATTTTGCTTTGCTCAATTGTCGGAGTCACAAAATACTGTAAAATTTTCTATATTCTAATAGCTTAGAGTTGGTTATATGGACAACAGTAAAAGGACTATTATTGCAAGGATATGATCCTTTTATAAGTCTTGGTTTAAACAAAATGCTAAACATTTACTGAAGCAAGAAAAATTTAAATTTATATATGACTCCAAATTTAAAAATCTGTCACTGTCTGGGGAAAAAAATCATGTATCGAGCAAAACATGAGTTCGTAACCTTTTAAAATCTATTCATTAGATCTTAATTTCTTGCAAGCTTTAGATTCCTTAAACAATTCTTAAAACCAATTTATTGCTTTTCCACCCTGGTTAATTATTAATTCTGGTATTCTTCCTAATATCATTGAGCATGATTTCCGTCATCTTTATAAATAATTTGTATGAGATAACTTAAAACTTCTTACTTAAAAAATTCCTGGAAAAATAATTAATAATATGTTTTTAGGGATTTAGAGGGAAATTTAAAAGAACCGGGAGAGGAAAATTAGGGAAATGTAATACTTAAAGCTTACCTAATTTTAATACGACCTGAAAATACTTGAAACTTAAAGGCAATCCCTAGAGATTCTGGCACTCTGAATACATTATTTAAAAACATGCTGTATTTTTATACAAATTCATAAAATACCGCTGACATGCCAAAGTATGACTAAAAATTCAGTTTCGGTTAAACGACGATCGACGTAGTAATCCATACGGTATAAAAGCGTTCGATATAATGGTGTTCAGCTAATCAACGTCTAACCTAATTCCCAAAAAAAAAAAAAATAAAAAAAAGCCCTTCCCTCTCTAATTCGAATCCTGGCTACGCCCTTGCCAAGAATGCTACCCTGAGAAACTCCTGCACTAGCCGGTAATTGATCAGATTTGGAATTTTGATAATTTACCTCCAGAGTTCTGGCAGTTAAATAACGTTGTATTAGTTTCATTATTTATTTATTTATTATTTTATTTAAGAGGTTTTAAATTTCAACAAATTCATTCGCCTCTAATGGATAGGAAATATAAAAAGTACTACGTTCAGTTCGAGGTTGAATATTGTCAATCACAAAGTAATCATATTTCCTCAACTAAATAGTTGACTTTCTCTCAGGAATAACAACAATTTTTCTTCAGCGTTGGGATCATTGCAAAGGATTTCTCGTATGGTAAGTCGAAGGTTTTCCGACAGTTTTCGTAGACTGAGCAGAAAACGAGCAGATGGACCACTGTTAGGCAACACTAACATACTTTGCATTGAGGGGGGGTTGCGGGTACTTCCTATATGTGATGAGCGTGCGTGAGTTTGGTATGTCCAACACTCAATCGGGATAAGATCCTTTGTTCTTTCCGCTTTTTTCTTTTCCATTTCTCTATGTTTCCTTTCACTTTTCTCAAAAAATAGGGGAAATGGCTCTAATGTTGGCGTATGGATCTAAGATTGGGCCCATCGCTAAAAAATTGCTATTTATCAATTTTGTCTAGATGAACACGTCATTGGCATAGTACTAATGGATATTTTTAGTCCCTATTGAAAATTTAGTCGATTGCTGAATTTAAGTATGGGCCCATATTAGGGACATTTAGGCCGACATTACATACATTTCCCCTAGTTCGGTTTCGTTTTGCCACGAAGTGTTCCAGGCATATTTTGTAGATGACACTATGTGTTTTAGAATATCGCCGCCGGAAGCTTTAGTTCTTTGTCGCTGCCTGGTTCTACCGGAAGCTGCAAGTCTATCGGCTTCTTCGTTTCCAGTGATTCCCTTGTGTCCAGGAGTCCAGCAGAATGTTACGTTTGGGTTATTATGCATATCTATAGACGGTATCCAAGGGTGTCACGATTTTCCACTTTCAATATATTTCAGAGCACTAGCGGAATCGGTTAAAACCACTGCGGCGGTATAGAACGGGGATATTGTTTCTAGAGCTATCTTCAATGCGGCTGTTTCTGCAGAGAAAACAGAACATCGGTTGGGTAGTTGGAGTGATATGCTTATATCTGGACCCTGTAGGCCAAAATCCACTCTGTTTCCGGCTTTTGAGCCATCTGTATATTTTAATGTGGGATCCGTAGTTTCTCGCAACAAGTGATTTAAATTCTGCTTGTATTTTCGTTGGGGGCTCAGCCGCTGTAAGGAAGTGCATAAGTCGCCAATCAATTCGGGGGATGGGGTCAATCCATTTGCTATCACTTACTCGCATCAATGGTAAAACTGTTGCGAGTTGATTTCCAGTAATAGTGTGGTACAGATTTTTAGCTACCGTAATTAAGAGGTTTTTAGAAGGTTTGGAATTTCGCTCATTGTAGAATATTGAGCATTTACTAATAACGAGTGCAACCAGATAATCGAATGACAGGACTCCTGCCCCTCGGCGCACGCTGATTTTGATGGTGATGGAGACCAGAGACTACACGAACCATTTTGTTGTAAAATGGTGCAAGCGACTTAATCAATTGGGTGGAATTCCGGCACGTGATTTCTACACCATAGAAGATTAAGCTGCTTCCCACGTTCATGATTGTGTTTCGATTACTGGTGGACTGGCATCTACCAGAATTAATTTCATACTAAAGGGTGGAAAATTAAACTGTTTCCAGCCTTCAGATTTATCTGAACGAATGAAATTGGTAACTCTTAAAAGTTGATGAGAAGTTGAATGCCCATGGCGAAATCTAAACTGCTCTTCTAAAAAAACCGAGTCATGTGAAGTATCATTCTATTCAAAACTATCTTTTTAAAAACATTACTTATTGAAGAAATCAAACTAGACGGTAGCTAGAAGCTTCAGCTGTATTTTAATCAGGCTTCAAACTTGGAACAACTTTTACATGCCCAAATGGAAACATTTGCTCAATAGTTTTACCAAGAAAGCAAGGTACTCTCTGGGAGCTATTTGATAAGAATATAGAAAATTCCATCATTACCTGGCGCTTTCATATTATGAAACTCTTAAGTTATAGATCTTACTTCGTCCAAATCAGTCCCAGATTGGAACTCGGGTCTAATTTCGAAACATTATTTTCAAAAGTGTTGTTCCTCAGGGCAGAGAATCGCTTTTTAACTTGTGAAGTCTTGCATTAATATTCACAATAATCCAAATATCTAATACGAGTTCACAAATCTACATTGCTTGTTATCATATTTTCAACTGTGGTCCATACTATTGATCAACTGCAGGTCAAAATGAAAGCCTTCGAAGAGCTTACTGAATTTCTTCGAACGCCCACCCAGCATGCCATTATCCTCTATTGCAACAACTGCACATCCCAATCCAATCCCATCATGTGTGATGGCGGCTTTCAAATTGTTACTTTTCACAGCAAAATCCAACCGTAGGGCCACGGAAAAGAAAGAAAAAAAATAATATAAGAAGCAAATAAGAATAATCCCAAAAAATAAAGGGGGATGATTTTCGCCACCCTCTCAATAATGGCAGGGCAACGGCACCACGCATGCAGGGCAGTGCTGTGACATCAAAATGTCGCAAATCGAAATTGAATATCACATGCGTGTATACTCGCACGCGCACACACACACACACACACACACACACACACACACACACACACACACACACACACACACACACACACACACACACTTCGAGCCCCGTTACAATTCGACGAACGAACGCAATCGTGACTTTGTCATGCACGGAGAAAGGGAAGGTAATCTTTCAAATCGAAAAATACGGCCCAAGTTGCTCCTTCGTTCGATAATAAATTGAACACCGCGGTCGTCGGAGGCATAAAACCTACTCGCATGCATGCAAAACCGATGAACAAAAAAAAAAATGCCGAGCAAAAGGGGTGCGGCGGCAAATCCTTCCTTTATTGCGTTTCACCCGTGCCGTCGGGCCGGAAGGATGAGGGCGGTGCGCAGCGATAAAAAAAAGTCGTCCGAAATTACCTTCCAACCATACGTGGGTGTGTGTGTGTGTGGGTGTTTGAGAGCAATCGTACAGGAAAGGGGTGAGTTTTTTTTCTACTTTCGGTGGAATGTTGGTAATTTTACGACCCCGAACAAATGATAGCGAAAGCGCCAAAAATCAAGCAAAAATCAGTTATTGGTAGCTCGTAAATGCGGGTGTGCAGGAACACTTACGTAGGCGTCTTCGAATTTGTTGAGGTTATCTTCTTTTTTATGCCTACGGAGCAAAAGCCATAAAAATCGTTACGCGTCATACGATAAGAATTAGGGTGTGTTTGAAGGAGTTGAGGATATTTATTGGTGGGTGGTTTCAAGTGACTTTGAAAAGGTTACTGTATCTCGTGACATTCTTTGGAGTAAGACCCAATTTTTGATGGTACGGTAATAATGACCCGATTTTGTTAGCCCGCTTTTTGAACATCATTTCAAATGTTCTGCCAAACTAATGCGGATTTTCAGTGGTTTTATTGCACTAAAATATACCTCAAACATCCATCTTGAAGATGAATGAGAAAGATTAGAAGTTACGGTTATGTGAAATTATTGAAAGATAAAAGTCTGATGGATAGAAATAGAATTCATTAAACATGTAATTAAAAAAAGATATATTATTCTTAAACGTCAAAAGATGCGGCGCCGGTGGTTGAGTGGTAAGCGTGACTGCTGGTTCACCCGGTGTGTCTGGGTCCAATTTCAACCGTAGTCGTAGAAATTTTTCTGAGGTAAAGAAATCGCTGGTCACGTCATCCTTCGGAAGGTAAGTAGAGCCGATGGTCCTGGCCCATGAGTTGATGGGTTCGAAAGGTTTAAGTTGTGGAAGTTGCCTCTCTAGCTATCGATTTTCATCAGTGATTTGATACCAATTGGTAACTCTAATGGTGAATGGCGTTGATTGGTACTCGATTGCGGAAAAAGAAAAGGTTTTTCAATGTATATTTTAAGTACTTACTCAAATCCTTTCTGGGGCAAAATCGGACATATTAGACTGATGCAAAATTTCACATTGTTGCTTCACTGTGCTCAAACGGTTCCTTATTGGGTCCTGAAAAGCCTTCAAAAAATTTTCCTCATTTAGTAAGAAACTGACTTTGCACAAACCATTTAAAATTTATGGAAATTACTATAGGAAAACCAAATTTCTTGTTCATATCTAAAAGCTGACTAAAAGTCAATTGGTACGCACAAAAAGACCTATAATTTGACTTTCAATCAGTTTAAAAAGTTGATAAAAATTCTTTAAAATACTTTTTATTAAAACTTCAAAGTAACAGCATTAGATAGTTACATTTCTCCAGTTCGAACGAAATCTCAAACCTTCGTCTTGTTGGAGCCCATCAGCACCCGCACAGTCGAAATGGACACGGAATCAGCGCATTTTTTTCCATTTTGCCCGCATTTGCTGGATGTTCATGACTGCCCCGTCGCTTCGTCAAAGTCGTTGCTTTGAAATTGCCCAGGGTTTTTTTTTCGATTGGTCGAAATTCTAAGCAATTCGGAGGATTCATTAGCTTGGGGACAAAATCGATCTTGTTGGCAGCATACGACTCCAGAACCACCATGGAGATGACTTTGCCCCTATGCTTGCGGATATGGATGTCATCGTCGAGGATGTGACGAATTGTTCCATTTTCAGGCCACAACTACAAATCGCTTGTCAAATCCTGGCGTTTTTTGCGAACTTGTCGGTAAACACGAATTTGAATTTTCCCGGCACATCCCCACGTCCAGTCAGTCACGATGTAAAACTTTTGACAGGGAAGCTGCTTAAAATCGAGTTTGACGTATGTTTCGTCATCAATCAAAATGCAAGCCTTGTGTTTCGTCAAAAGACGGTCGTACAAGAGCCTTGCATGCTTTTGGCCACGGAATTCTGCTTCATGTGCCGGTTTCGGATGTTTACTGGCTTTGTACGACTTGTATCCTTTCCTGGTAAGGATGTTCCACATCGTTTGAAAGTTGTCGTTGTACCTTCTGGCCACATCTCGGATCGAAAGACCGGGGTTGGCTTTAACGCACCTCAACACCTTGCTGCGCAGCTGACGATCCCTGGTTCCAGTTTTTTCGTAGGTCCGCTGATTAATTTCCACACTCAGGGTTTCCTTGTAGGTTTTGAGCATTCGACTAACTGTTGTTATCGGTATCTTCAGCACTTTAGCCAGCTTGGAACCGGACCACTCCGGATTTTCCAGGTGTTTGTGCACAATATTGTTTCTTCTTTAGAGTTTCATTTGACGTTATTTCTTAACACGATCGACTACT
Source organism: Ochlerotatus camptorhynchus (assembly GCF_037179485.1). Classification (NCBI taxonomy): domain Eukaryota; kingdom Metazoa; phylum Arthropoda; class Insecta; order Diptera; family Culicidae; genus Ochlerotatus; species Ochlerotatus camptorhynchus. The sequence goes on from NW_027040576.1 coordinate 1,973,784, forward strand.
TTGATCAAACTTGCACCAGTTGTTATCTATAGAAGTGTAAGCAAACCACTGTCAAATATTTTTGATTCCCAACACTAGAGGCGTGATAGCGACGCGCGAGGGGCGTACCAATTTACTTTTACTGCTTCTAAAAATGATACCTGTGCTTTTAGAAATTTTTCTCAGCTATAACCTTGTTTAAGCCCACTTTTCGATCAAATGGAAGAAACAAAAGATATTAATGACTCAACTCACTGATATATTATGATTATGCTCAAACACTGTACAGCAGTCAACATTGGTATTTCTGGCGCGTAGAATAGATCACACAAATCAAGGCTACTATGTCACACTGCAGAAAACAGTGTTGCCTAAAAAACAGCTACTTGATCATGTCAAAAGATTATCAATCTCTTAAACAATTAATAACTATTTAAATTCACGTTTGGCTGATAAATGTTATCCCACAAAGTTGTAATAGTAATTTTCTTCGATTTAATTTTTATTGTGACTCAATACTTCCACCATATTGAACCTAAAAGAAACAGTCAAGCTCGATTGGCTCCCACAAGTGACAGGCGAAACTGGCTCCCATCATTGTCTCCGTCATACTATGAATATAGTGTTTATATGCTGAATTGGGTAAAGAGGCGCCATCTCCTCCATTTGACAGCTCCCTTAGCTCAGTCGATAAAGGCGCAGCTACAAAGTAAGACCATGTTGGAGGTGGCTGGGGTTGATTCCCTGTCCGGTCGAGGAATTTTTCGGGTTGGAAAATGTCTCAACTTCCCTGGACAATACTTGCCACACAATTGTACTAATGCAAAAATGGTACAGACATCGAAAGCTCTCAATTAATAACTGTGGAAGTGCATCTAGAACACTGAATTGAGAGCACGCAATAAGCTAATATGCGATATGCAATAAGCTTGAAAATCGAAGAAGAAGAAGAAGAAGAAGAAGAAGAAGAAGAAGAAGAAGAAGAATAAGTAGAAGAAGAAGAAGAAGATATTTAAGTTGAACAATTAATAAACAAAAAAAATAAACATATTTTTTTAAGTGTTATTTTTGGAAATACTGCCTACAGTGTTTTTCCTTGATTTGTGTTCCGTCATGACTATGACTATGACTATGCATCAGAACCCTAGTCTTAATCACTTCAAACTAAGGAACAACGAAAAGAAGATTAGGAATCACATAGATGAAGACTAACTAACTCATTTTTTCCTTGTTGCAAGATCATCCTTGGTGGACAAAGACGAGTCTTTTCACTATCAACAAGACATAAACAGTAACAAGGACTTAGATGTGTTCCTTTGATTACTGAAAAATCCTTTTCCCCTAGTTTGAAGTAGTCAGGACTAGGAATCGGTACCACGAAAAGGTGATCTACCCACGTTACGGGGTGTCCGGGAGGGATTCATCGCTTCGGAATCCAGTTACAGCTGCTGAGACATTATCTTCTAGATTATACCTTATAGAGAAATAACTAATTTACACGTGACGGAATCCATCTTTGACATAAAAGATGAGACGTAAACAAACATGTCATGTAAAATTAAGTGCTCCGAGACTGAAAAGTTCGTTTGATTGAGCTGAATGTACCAGTAACTTCCATATTTTAATGGTTTCATACTTACAAAAAACATTTTTTTATAGCAAGTGAGTGGAAGTAACCCTGGTCCTGGTGGTAGTAACTTGAAAATCCATGTGTGGCCGTTTCCTTGATCCCTGTGGAGTAAAGTTGAATTCCGTTGTTTGTTGATTTCGAGGCTCTCTGCAACATCCAACATCCATTCAACACCCGATGAATTCCAGAAGGATGATAATGGGGATCGTCCATTGATTGCTGGCTTCGGTGACAACAATGAAAGAGCCTTAATTTTTGGAACTTATAAAAACTTGCGACGTCTTGGACAGGTAAAGTATTGGGTTACAGATGGTACGTTTCCCACAGTTCTTTGTTTGTTTCGGCAACTCGTCACTGTTCATGTAAGTATCGCTCCCTCACATCAGCAGACGGTTCCGCTAGTTTTCATTCTGATGATAACAAAAACAGAATCTTTGTATCGAAAAGTATGGCAGGAAATCCTGGAAGCAGCAGGTATGTTTTTTTGTTATTGAATGAAAAACCACAGAATTCACCATTCTTCATTTCATGAGCTGTTCTTTGAGGAAAACCTTTTCTTCTTTGACAGTTGCAATATGTGTGTAAGAATATATTACAATCTACTAGCTACTAATCTTGGATCTAAGTAAATATGTAGCTACGTCACTTATGATATGATAAATAATGGATTCCAAACTGTGCTTATTAAATAAACTATGCTTGCTTAACTTGTATCATTTTTTATTCAACGCTTAGCTTAATTTAAGCATTGTTTACTATGCTCGAAACAGGTTTCTAGAGTTGCACAGCAGCAAGGTATATTATGCCTAACGTCCATTATGCCTAATGACTTTATGCCTAACGTCCATTATGCCTAACGTCCGTATGCCTAACGTCTGTATGCCTAATGTATTTATGCCTAATGGGGTACACTCGTCTTGCTGTTTTGAAGATGTACTGTAATTCCTTGCCCTTTCCTGTATTGCTGAGTGGAAGAGTCTACATCCGGTGAATCATGTGATGGTAGACGGCCATTTGCTGCAGGAACGAATTGTTGGAAGTATAGGGGATAACTCTTTTGGTGCTTGTTGGTTTCCTGTAAATTTCGATTTCAAGTGAAGCAGGTGATGACGATTTCCTGATGACTAGAAGATCGGGGAATGCGAGTTTCCCGTCTTTTTCTCCCTCGTGAGTGAATTTGATATCCTTGTGAATTCTGTTGATCTCTTCTAGAATTTGTGGAAGGGCTTCCCGTTTAACTATGCTGAAGATATCGTCAACAAACCTCCACCAACGCCCAAGTAAAATTGCAAGTTTTATCGAGGTTTTAAAGCATTCTTCAAGTCTTAATCATGATCTGCAGAACCCTTATAAAACCAAAATTGTTACTTGGGTGGTTTTGTAATAGTCCTTTCTCCTTCAGGATTGTCTCCAAGTTGGTCATGAAAAGTTCACACAGGAAGGGGGATAGGGGGTTTCCCATTGGGGCTCCTTTCGTGTGCTTGTAGAAGTTACCTCGGAAAGAGAAGTAGTGCCCTTCCATACAAAGGCGGGTCAGCTTAAAGTATGTCCGAACCTTGTTTCTCCATGCTGCATCCCTTCGTTGTGTTAATAGCCAGTCCTCCAAATGGTTGATCGCTTCCTTGACCGGTATGCCGGGAAAAAGAGCTGTGACGTCGAAAGATACCATAATCTCGTCCTCGTTGATGTCTCTTGAAGTTTGAAATTGCTGGGCGAACTCCTGGGTGTTACTAACTGCTTTACTCTGGAACTGATTCGGCATACTCTGGAACTGATTCGGCATACTCTGGAACGCTGTGACTGCCCACCTTGGTAGTTTGTGGGTAGGGGAACCAACTGAAGACACGATCTCTCACATTTCATTCCCTGGTTTGTGGACTTTGATCATGGGTAGAATGGGATTGGATTCCCGTAATCGACCTGATCCATTTCCTAATATTGATTTGCACTCCTTCAGTGTTTGGGGCTACTCAAAGCTGACTACACTGTCCGTTGTTAATCTTCGTTGTCATCTGACTGTCGTAATCGTCCTTGTCCATTATAACGACCGCGTTGCACCTGTCTGCTTTCACAAAATAGACTGCTTTAGTGCTCAGCTCCTTTACAAACCAAATTTGCTTTTCGTTTCTGCGACTTTGTTCCTGTCCTTTCTTGATTATGTTCGATGTGGTAGTACTGAACGTATTCTGTGATGATGTTGGAAGTGTCTTGGTAATCGCTGTCTCCACGTCAATGATGATTTGCTCCACGTCTGGTTTGGTTGTAGCCGGGTATCCTATCCCCTTGTTGAGGTGTATCAATTGTTTTTCCGTGAATGTCGTCGACCGGTTGACAACCAAACCATCAATGGAGCGAACCCTCGGCGTCGTTATGATGGTGGTTGGGATCTGCTAACCCGTTCAGTGTGTCGTGCAGTTTCCGTTTCCTATCCGATTCGCACTCCTCTGCTACCTTGGTCCTAGACAGAAACTTCTGGAATTTAATAGGATACTCTTTGGCCAATTTGAAATTCAGAGAATAACATTCCAAAGCTTTCGTGTCCAGTTTGCTATATAGTCGTTTGATGCTATCATTGACTGCGTTGGGTGGGGTGGGTGTTTTTATCTTAATCCTATGGCTTATAGGGATAATCTTATATTTTTGGCATTTATTCAGAAATGCTACGTCCTTTTGAAGCGATGCGATGGTTTTCTTCAATCCGATGAATTTGTTTGACTGATTGTTACAACACACGATTTTTTAAAATTTTATATCTTTCCGTAAATTTTATTTATTGCAAACATGTGAAAACAATTAGAAAACACTGAATTTGAAATTTTCGCAAACGGTTCCAATTAATAATAAATTTACTTGGCACAAACCATTTTAAGTTTATATGGAAATTGGTATCGGAAAGCCATTTTTTGGTTCATATCTTTCGAACATGTCATCATTTCGCTTTGATTTGAAAAATGATAGCTGGCCATGTAGAAAATGTTCTCTGTTAAAACTTTGTAGAAGATTATCTTTCGATAATGGCATGTGGAATGGAGCACAAAAATCATGACTATTTTTTTTTCATACTGAAAAATACAATGTTGCCCAAAAAACAACTGCATGATCATGCCATAAGACTAGCAATCTCTTAAACAATTAATAACTATTTAAATTGACGTTTGGCTGACAAACGATCTTGCACAAAGTTGTAGCTGAGAAAATGTTCCATAAGAATAGCTTTAGAACTCTATAATAGTGCAATTCGGATAAAGGCAAGAAGACCATGTACAAAAAGTTTGGATCTCCTAAAGTTATTTCCATATGCACTTAAAATAATTTGTGCCAATTCGATTTCTTACCAAATAATTTCAAATTTTGGGAGACTAATGTTCATATAGCATTGCACTGAATTCAGTATTAAGGCACTTCATCATTTGCCTTAGTTTGTAATTCGAGCAACATTGAGCAGGAGAATAGCAATTGCTCCAACCCTGGTCTCCAGGAAACCCTTTTCCAACCCAAATCCTTCAACATCTCCTCGGTGCTTGAATTCCTTGCGAAGCATAAAACGCTTCCGATTTTCCACTTTCTCCATTTTTCGTTGCTGTTGATATTGTTGGCTCAATTTGGCATCTTGCCGCACCCGCACTGGCAGAGGACACCAAAAGAGCCAGAAAACGCTCTCTTCCTTAACATTTTGAGCCTTTCTCGGCCTCAACCGTAACAGAAAATGGCATAAGCCGCTCTGAAAAATATATTACCTACATATTATTACCGTATCACTGGAAAAGTATAATAAAATTTTTGAAGCCTCACCGTTGTCGTCGTCGTCGTCGTCGTCATCATTGCATTCGGCGCATGGATGAATTCTGGTGTCGTCTTTGGTGAAAGTGTTCACCGAAAGTTTCCCCCGAGCCAAACAGGGAATCTCGTTAGATGAACGAACAGCGCGATAAGGCAGAATATTGCACAACACTTCAACACACAGCAGAGGATGGTGCACACGGGCGAAGGCGCGGGCTAAGGAGGGACGGAAATTCTGGTGAATTTCCTGAGTGGCGTCCTGATAAGGGTCCTATGCTGCTGCGAATAGGATTTGGTTCCGACACCGAAGCAGCCTGAAGCTGAATGGATGATGATGATGATGATGATGGTGAACGGTCGCAGCAGCTTGAGGAAAGTTTGAAAATTGACGGGGGAAATGCGTTCTTCTCGATGCTGCCTGCCTAAGCGAAGGATTGGCGTTTAGTGATAATAATATCGATTTTGAATTATGGCTTGTTTTGGTTGGATCAAGTATTGTGAATGGCTACTCAACGTAAGAATATTTCAAACAAACCAGTTCAAAGTTCCAACAAAACGACAGACCATATCTGACAGCTGTCTACTACAGGCGCGGTAATCTATCATTCCGGAATGGCTGACATTCGCAAAGAAACAAAGTTTCGCGATGTTTGCACTGCGTATGCTCTTTTTTTTTTTGGCGCCACTTGTACATGGCCAAGACTTCTGCTGTATGTTGTACATAGTTCCTTTCGGGACGTCCCAGACGGCGGCGGTGGTCTGAAGCTGATTGCTGTCAGCAAACAGCAGCCATCAGTCATTTTTCACGTAATCTCCTCGATGATGGTTTTGTTTGCTATCATTGTTGAATTCCCGACATCGCCACGAAAATAAAGTAAACAGACAGATACAACCACCTACACGGAAGGGGTGAATGGGGGCAGAAAATGGATCATAATTCAGTATCAACCTCCACCCCCCGGTCGCAAAAACAACAACAACAAAAAGCATTAACATAGTCGTCGTCGTTTCAGAAGTAATCATTTTCCATTCCGTGATCGATTATGATTGGGGTAAACTGGTGAGAGCAGCCTATAAATCATTTTTTATGCGAGCGAAACAATTTTCCTGGCATCCATCCGTGGTGGGTTCTGCGGGGTGAATGATTGGAACAAAAGAAAAGCTGAATACAAGGATGAGCAGCAGTAACTCGTTCAATCGAACTTTGTTAATCAAATTGTATTTTTCATGTCTAATCTTCCTAAATGGATTTCGAATAGAGCTATTCTTGCTTTCTGGTTTTCTAGATTTTGAATTTTGGCAATGTAAATTGGATAGAAATGTTGATCCTAGTCAGATCAAGAGTCCATCTGAGTAATCGATTTCTTTTTTTCGTTTTATTTGATGTTTTTTATATTAATCTCCCTAGTGTATTGGGTTCATTGTTGGCCTGAAAACCCTGTGTAGATTTGTCGTATTGCATTAATAAATCCTGATTTTAGGAATGTCGGAACAAAAACGTTTGTAAACAAGCCAATCGCCCCTTCAGATCGAATCATAACCCCACAAATCGCACAAATGCCCAGCTGATGGGCGATGGATGGTTCTCCCAGCAGCTGGTGCAATTATTGGTTAATTTCGCCTCCTCCACGATCCGTCATCCACACAACACCTTCCGATCGAAAACACCACGAGCATGCGGTGGCGAATTTCATTCGATCGGAGCGTCCCCCGGAGTCCAAAGTAGGTACGATTCCCTGCCATAATGCGTCTTTGAATTTCTCTGCTGGTATCATTTTCGGCGGTCACCAGTGAGCCCACATACACGAACTCGTCAACCGCCTCGATTTTGTCACCGTCAATCTGAACTCGGGGTGGGAGGCTAACGTTGCCTTTTGGCTAGAACCTCTTCCTCTCATGTATTTCGGCTTCGGTGCGTTGATGGCCAGTCCAATCCAAACTTCAGCCTTCAGTCTGAGGTACGTTTCCGTCATCGTCTCAAAGTTCCGTGCCATGATGTCGATGTCATCGGCGAAGTCAAGAAGCTGGATTGACTTCCTGAAGATCGTTCCACTCGTGTCTATCCCATCTCTTCTTATCCACACCGTTTTACGCGATGTTCAATAGCAGCCACGAAAGTCCATCACCTTGCAGCAACCTCGAAAGTGTCCCCGATACTCGAACAATGCACATCACTCGATCCATCGTCGCTTTGACCAATCGTGAAAGTTTATCCGGAAATCCTTACTCGTGCATCGATGAGAAAGCATAGTGATCAAATACACCCCGCTGATCAATTTAACTTCGTTTTACGGTACTTGGAACTAGGTGATCGCACACTATTTCTATGCGCTCTGTACATTCCACCTGATCGAGTCCGCGACAATGAACTCATCGATACTCACTGTCGGTCAGTTTTCACAGTTGTCGAAAGTTCCACTCCAGTTGATGAGATATTCATTTTTGGTGACTTCAATCTGCCAGGCGTTTCGTGGAGTCCGTCTCATAGCGGATTCCTGTATCCAGATCCTGATAGCTCTACATTTCACGCAGGAGCTATTAGCCTTCTCGACAACTACAGCGCAGCGACGCTTTCTCAAATTGACCATGTAGTTAATGAAAATGATCGTAGTTTGGACCTCTGCTTCGTGAGCACACAGGACAGGGCTCCATCAATTTCCTCGGCTCCTTGTGCACTAACTAAGCTAGTTCCACATCACCCTCCTCTAATAGTCACTGTTGAGGAAAAACTCGTGCGTGATTTCGGCGACTATACTGTTACGGTTTCTTATGACTTCCGTAAAGCTGACCACCGTAGCATCATAGATGTATTGTCTAGCATGGTATGGGAGAAAATCCTTGATCCAGATGACGTTGAGGCTGCAGCGCAAACCTTTTCACATGTCTTGGCATATGTCATTGACAGACACGTCCCGAAAAGAACTCACCACAAAGTGTCTCACCCTCCCTGGCAGACGAGAGAGCTACGTAGGTTGAAGTCAATCAAGAGAGCAGCATTGAGAAGATTTACGAAGTATCGCACGCTTCCTCTGAAACTACATTATGTGAGGCTGAATCACATGTACCAGCGAGTCAGTCGTGAATGCTTTTCAAGTTTCCAACGAGGCATCCAGCGCAAACTTAAGCTACACCCGAAATCCTTTTGGAACTACGTGAACGAGCAACGCAGGGAATCCGGCCTCCCATCGTCTATGGAATTCAACGGAGAAGTTGCTGCCACTGTTCAGGATATATGCCACCTTTTTCCGAAAAGTTTTCCAGTGTATTCACTAATGAGACACTAACTGACGACCATATTAACCTGGCTGCCAGGAACGTTCCAGTAACGATCAAACGCTGGGTGCAATTGATGTTAATGCAGAAATGATTTCTAAGGCCGCGACTCTGCTCAAGTCATCCTTCAATCCTGGACCTGATGGAGTTCCATCTGTATTTTTGAAGAGACATATTGCTAGTTTGTTAATTCCGCTTCTTCGCCTGTTCCGAATGTCTCTCTCAGGTGGCATATTTCCATCTTGTTGGAAATTTGCGCACATGTTTCCCGTCCACAAAAAAGGAAGGAAACGAGCTGTGGATAAGTATCGAGGAATTACATCGTTAAGTGCCGTTTCGAAGCTATTCGAGCTAGTGATTATGGAACCGTTGCTGTCCCATTGCAAGCAGTATTTGAGTGCTGATCAACATGGGTTTACTGTCGGCCGCTCTACAACTACCAATCTGCTGTGTCTCACATCGTATATAACCGAAAGCATGTCGGAACGGGTTCAAACGGACGTTATTTATTCAGACCTATCCGCAGCATTCGACAAGTTGAACCATGCTATTGCGATTGCTAAACTCGGCAGGCTCGGTGTATGCGGTAATCTTCTGAGTTGGTTTCGATCATATCTTACAGGTCGGCAACTAAAAGTTACCATAGGAGATTGCAGATCAGCTAGCTTCTTCGCCACATCAGGTATACCTCAGGGAAGCCACATGGGACCGTTAATTTTTATACTGTACTTCAACGGCGTGCATCTGGTCATCGAAGCTCCTCGGTTATCATATGCAGATGACCTCAAAATCTTCCTACGAATCTGCTCCATTGCTGACTGTCACTTTCTTCAACGTCAACTGAATGTATTCGCCAGTTGGTGCAGGTTAAACAGAATGGTAGTGAACCCAGCCAAATGCTCCGCTATTACGTTCTCACGAAAACAACAACCGATAATATTTAGCTATGACCTGCTTGGCTCGACAATCGAACGCGTGAATCAGGTGAAAGACTTGGGTGTGATTTTGGATTCGCAGCTTTCATTCAAGCAACACATTTCATATGTTGTTGATAAGGCGTCAAGAACTTTAGGGTTCATTTTTAGGATAGCTAAAAACTTCACTGATATCTACTGTCTAAAATCTCTCTATTGTTCGCTTGTTCGATCGACGCTTGAGTATTGTTCAGCGGTTTGGAACCCAAACTACAACAACGGTGCCGAGAGAATTGAATCTGTTCAACGTCGCTTTCTTCGTTTTGCGTTGCGTAGATTGCCTTGGAACGATCCGTTTCGATTACCAAGTTACGAAAGCCGTTGTCAACTTATCGACCTAGAACTTCTCCGGACTAGAAGAGACACAAACAGAGCCCTAACCGTGGCCGATATCCTACAAGGAAGGACAGATTGTGAGGCTATCCTGAGGCAAATTGACCAGAATGTTCAACCCCGACCGCATCGTAATAACCTTATGCTAAGACTGCCTCTATGTCGCACAAATTATGGAGCGTATGGTGCAATTTGCGGACTGCAGAGAACATTCAACAGAGTTGCATCTGTTTTCGACTTTCATCTCTCCCGTGATGCGCTTCGTCGAAAGTTTTCTTCTGTTTTTCGCCGGCAGGAGTTAAGATATTGACTATAAGATATACGTTTTTTAATGTTTTTTTTATGTTATGACCATGCTTGAATGTATTTTTACCATAGTTGATAACGTTAAAATCATTGGGGCTTCATCCAGCCTGTTGATGTAAAACAACAATAAAACAATAAAACAATAGAGTGGCAGTGGATTTAAAACAAACTACAGTGGCAACCGATGCCCAGGTGGCTTCTAGCAACACTGCCAATACAATCATGATAGGAGCTGTTAGATTGACACTGGCTTTGACAGTTCGTTTGGCTCAAAACCAGCCAATCCGCTTTTCTCTCATCTTAGACCCTCTCCGCTTGAAACTTACACACTCACACATTATTGTCGTGTTCGATAATTTTGTACTGAAATTTCAACAGCTGAACGTTCGGTGAAACTATGAACACCATTTTAAAGCCTATTTTCACTTTCTACCTTGATCAAATGGTCAAATCTTACCAGAACAGTAATGTTTTCGTATTATTGTAGCTTCAATACAATTAAATTGACCTACGTAAATATTACAGAACAGTTCAACCACAGACAAACAGACATGAAGACTGGTGTCACGGCCAGTACGCTCAACAGTTTAAACGTCAAAGTCAAAGAATTGTTTATGAGCACCACAGGCGCACACTGGGGCTGATCAGTGATTTTCTCGGATAAAAAAATAAACTTTTGCGCGAAGCATCCAATTAGATGGCTGTCTTGTGTAAAGATGCTTGCATTAGCTAAGCGCTTCTTCTGAATAACTTAATTAGTTCGCAACATGGCCGTAGAGATGGCATGCGAATCTAACTTTTTAATAAAGCGTCCTAGACGTATGATGTTATCAACAGAGTTGTTTATCTATTCAAATGAAGCAAAGCTGCACGAGCCATGAAACTTCTATAGCCTTTAGTTTCAGAGATATAGGGTACATTAAAAAATATGAACTTCTCCTAAAAAACCTGCCGGTAGACCAGTGAAAAGTTTTCAGGAAGGCTCTGAAAAAGCCAAACAGCTCAAAACCTAGGAGCTGAGATCCACCCACTCTTCACAAGAATTAACATTTGCAGCTCAGATGAGCTTGCGCGCCGAAGCATCTACTTGTGCTGCCAAAATAATATCTCCGAAACTAAAGGTTAAGGAAGGTTCATGTCTTCTGCAATTCTACTTCATAATAATACATAAACAACTTTGTTGAAAACACCATACGCCTAGGACGCTTTATTCAAAAGTTAGATTCGCGCGCCATCTCTACGGCCATTTTGCGAACTATTTAAGTTATCAAAAAAAAAGCGCTTAACTAATACAAGAAACTTTACTGAAGACAGTAATCTGATTGGATGCTTCGTTCAAAATTTATTATTTTTTTCAGGGAAATTCACTGATCTGCCCCAGTGTGAGGCGGCAGCACTACCAACTATGAAAAATTTAAATTAAGTGTTAAATGCGTGTTCATTTAAAAACATGCAAGAGTTATGTCTGTTTGTCTATGGTTCAGCTGTTCAGATTTCGGTAAAAATGACTAAAGTCAACGATAATTTCTAAGTGTGTATCTGAATATCATGAAACTACTAAAAAAAATCTCTACACTTTTGTCTCCCATGCTAAAGAGTTCAAATCTCATTCCCGGTCAAGTTTCCAATGACCGACAAATTGTTAAAGTGATTATAATAATAAAACCATTTGAACTGCCCTTAAGTCAACTCCTATCCCTTCCTCCCCGCGGCGCCGGCTGGGGTACGAGTAACCTTAGGGAAAATCGGGTAACCAACCCCGGTGGGAACTTCGGTCGTATGCTGACAGGGAAGGGGGAGCTGCATCCTTTTCGGAGGATGTGGCTTACAAAACCCGAGCGTCTGTTCTCCATGTTAGGGGCGGCTCAAACAGCGTCGGACTGGCATCCAGCGGCTGAATTGGAACATGGAAAGTACTGACGCTAGCCCAACAGGGTAAACTGGCACAACTCGCCAGTGAGGCCCGCCGTATGAAGCTAGAAATCCTGGGACTCAGTGAAGTCCGCTGGCCGAACTTTCGAGAACACAAGCTGCCTTCGGGACAGGTACTTTTATATTCTGGTATGCGAGGTGAAAACGCTCTGCTTAGCGCCCAAGCACACGCTGCGCTCATCAAGTGGGAACCTATCAAAGAGAGAATAATCGTTGCCAGATTCAGAACACGGGTCCGAAACCTTACCATAATCCAATGTTGCAACCGATGCTGCCGAATTGCAGGACAAAGAGAACTTTTACAGTCAACTGAATGCTGTCGTGGATAAGACTCCAAGAGGTGATATCAAGATCTACACAGGCGACTTCAATGCGAAGATCAGCTCCGACAACTCGGACTATGAGCGCATTATGGGACGCCATGGTCTCGGCGAAATGAGCGAGAACGGTGAGCTGTTTGCAGAATTTTGTGGCAATAGCGACATGGTGATCGGGGGCTCGCTCGTCCCCCATCGGCCAGTACATAAAGTCACGTGGGTTTCCCGTGATGGGCATACCGAAAATCAGATTGACCACATCTGCATCAGCCGAAAATGGAGACGGAGCCTTCTTGATGTTAGGAATAAACGCAGCGCTGACTTCGCGTCTGACCATCATCTCCTGGTCGGTGAGATCCGCCTACGCATTGCGCGCGTTCAACGGCGGGAGGAGAGACTCGGGCGGCGATTCAACACACGCCCACTGGAAGACCCAGCAGTGAAGAGATCGTTCGTCGAAGAACTCGAGGCTCACGCAGCTAATATTCCGGAAGGTGGCAGCGTAGAAGAACAGTGGACGAGTAACAAGAATGCCTTTATTGGAACAAGCGAGAACAACCTGGGTGAGCTGCGCACTCAGAGGAAGGAGTGGATCACCGATGAAACCTGGAGGAAGATCGAGGAGGGGAGAGAAGCAATATCCGCGATAGAGCGAGCAAGGACCCTAGGAGCCAAGAACGAGGCCCGTCAGCGGTATTCGGCTCTAGAGAGGGAAGTTAAGCGTTCCTGTATACGGGACAAGCGAGCGTGGGTGGACTCCCTGGCTGATAAAGGGGAGACAGCCGCAGCAACTGGCGATATCCGCCTCCTCTAAGATGTTTCACGACGCCTGAGCGGGGCAAGGATTGACCCAAGGATGCCTGTGAAAGACGCGACTAGACAGCTGCTCACCGACCCCACTGACCAGTTGAAACGTTGGTTTGAGCACTTTGAACAGTTTCTCGAAGTTTCAACGGTCAACCAACCATCAACATCTCGGCATGACCCGCCAAGGGCGAGGCGCGTTACTCGCGTCAACACTGAAGCTCCATCATTGCAGGAGATAGAATCAGCAGAGATGCTCAAAGCTGACCCCATGCTATCCTCACAAATGTTGCATCAACTATTCGTCAATATCTGGGACACCGCGACTTTTCCGGCCGACTGGATGCAGGGCGTCTTGGTAAAAGTCCCCAAGAAGCGGAATCCAACTGTATGCGACAACTGGCGAGGCATCATGTTACTGTGTATTGTTCTCAAAGTTATGTGTAAAGTTATCCTCAATCGGATACAGGAGAAGATACGACGGAGCGGAAACGAAATCTGCAAGCAAGCACTGGTCTGGAATACAGCAGGACATCGCAGCAGAGACAAACCCAGAGGCTCGTGGCAGCGGAGCCTAAACAGTGAAATTAAGAACGTTGAAATTTGACTTGGACACAGGTCAAGGCCAAAGCTAGTAATCGTCCAGGATGGAAATCTTTCGTCGGTTGCAGTGGCTTGCTTACTGAGCAGAAAAACGCAGTCCCAGGTCCTTTCATATTAAAAATGTATGGTAAGATCGCTTGTTTATCGTGTATTTTGCTAAACCTTTCGTTGTCGTCGGATCCGGGTTTGAATAGGTATAACAACTTGAGTAACGGTATGATGTGATATGAGGGGCTCGGTGGCCTTAGAGCAACCGTTTTTGCATACTGAGCAGAACATCCTGAGTCTAATCTCAAGCCCATCCACATCAAGATTCGTCAATCGTTTTATTTGTTAATATGACTATATGGTAATAACAGCAACTCGATGATTAAAAAGGAGCTCGTTTGCCTAGCAGCAAACGTTTTTGCTTACTGAGCAGAAGACCGTGGGTTCAATCCCAAGCTCATTTGCGTTATACGATCGTTAGGACATCAATTCAGCTTATCGTTTACCAAAACGAACCCTGCTGCAAACCCAACCCTCTTACCCAATATCCCTGTGATTCCTCGTGAAAGTGCAGAGGACTCCTCGGCTTCCACCAAAGCCAGTGTCACGTCAACACATTCCTACCCATCCCTTTCTTGACCTGTGTTCAGGCGTGGCTGGCGCTGGTATTGCCTAATTCGAGATCACCAGTTTTTACACATTGAGGATGATTGCTAGTCCCAAGCATCGTCTATTGGTTCTCTGTGTAATTACAGCTGGTCTGGCAATAACAGAGTAGCAACCGTGGGCGATCAATCATGCTCATGCTCATGCTCATAAAATTCCCGAATCTTCTTCCCGTTAGAACTATTCTGAATTTATCGGAGCTTGCGCTTACATATAATTAAACTTTCCTGTATGCCTGGACTTTTCTGCGGCTATCGGAACTTTCTTGAAGTTATTGGAACTGTCCTTATAATCTCTGACATTTAACCTTCCTAATACATTATGAAAAATTTGCAATTTGTCCTGGCCAAAAATAACCCCAAATGTACTAGGTTTTGTATTTTCACTTTGCGGCAGGACAGGACTACCAGAAGCAGATCGAACGACTGGGGTGATTTAGGATTATAGCGGATAAACAAACCAAACTGATCGATCTTTTATACCTCTTGCCACTTTTCAAATAGACCAATGTAACATATCCGCCATTTTGAAAAAAAAACGAAGTTGAAGTTCAAAAGATTATAATTTTAATTGTTTAGAAAAAATACATATTCAAAAACTATTTTTCTATAATCAGTGAATATTAACGTTGAAAATTGAGTAGAAATGGTCAAATCACAATTTCACTTTGAATGTCATGCTACAATATAGAAAAAGCACATTTGACTTGTCAAGTTGTACATCGAACATGTTATATTGTAGGATTTTTCTCAATGACATAATCAATAAGTGTTACATTGGATGTTTTGTTCTACATACATGATACTATATTCCCTTTCACAGCTTTCATAATAGAGTACCTAACCTTAGATTGGTTTTCCGTGCCTAGCCTTTAGAAAATCAGCACGAACATGATTCCAAATGTCCAGATGTCCGAAGTAACAATGTACAATGATACAATGATTGAAGAGCATTTTATTTATTTATTTTTTGAGTTTATTAGAGAGATTTTTAGCAATAGAGCAACAGTTTGTATCGAGTAACTCGATTTGTTTACATTTGTTACTTAGGACCTGTTGAAAAGTGACACGAGATTTCTCTGATCGCTGGTAAGCAGTGTTAACCGAAAACATTGCACGAAGAAGAACGATGTTTACCATCCACGCATACACATAGAGAGCACACGTCAAAGGTGAATACTACATTAGGAAGGTTAAGATCTTTAGACCTTGCCTCTCTGAAATACTTGGCACTTTTTTAAAGCTTCCACATTTTTTTCAAAAGTTCTCAGCAGAGCACTAAACCAATATAACTATAGCTACCACTTTAAAAATGTTAGAAGAACTCAAGAAGTATGAAAGCTACCCACAACGTCATGGACAACTTGAAGCTGTTTGCGGAATCAATGAAACGGAGTATGGGATCGATAAGTGTTGAACAGTCAATCTCCGTCGAGGCCAAATAGTGAACACCGACAGTTTGCACACCAACTAGCTAACAGGTGTTAAATAAAAAATAAGATTTTTTTTCAGTCATATAGCTAGTAAAAAAAAAAAATTTTACAGCACTGATGCTAGCTATCCTACAACACTACAGTTATAGAGACACTGTCGGAGAAACAAAGAGAGAGAGAAAGAGACTTAACACAGTTGAAGCGGCAGCTCTCCAACACAAGAAGAATGAAATGTGCTGCACGATTTAAAATGCTCTTTCACGTCTCTTTGGAAATGAAAGTGCAGTCTCACAACAGCGTGTGTTTTACTCGCAAAAAATTGAGTAGCACCCGATCCCTGGTCGTGATGCTCTCACAAAAGCGCTGGACGGCACTGAAATCATTCTCATTTTTTATTGAACACCCGTTAGAGGAGATCCAGATTATGCTTGAAGGCAAAACCTACAGGTATCCTGGGTTCCTGCAACTGAAGGGAGCTCGCCATATAAGCAAACCGTTGAATGAGATCCACAGAGCCTAACCCTCTTAGCATAAATACAGCCAGTAATACAGTGGTAAGTAAAAATTATCCGCAAATTTGCTGAGAAGTTCCAAAACTCTATTGTTAATAATAATCGGGAACTCTGAACGGTAATCAAAGTGACGGATTTGATTTCCGGTCCGGTGTAGGAAATCTTTTGGGTAGTGAATTTTCAAGACTTTCCTGTGAATAGGCTATCATTGTGCTTAACGCTCCATATACATATGGAGCATCATGCATTCGTAGGCATAAACAGTTCTTATTTGCAAGCTCCGGAAGTGCTTTGAAGAACACTAAGTTGAGAGCAGGCACAAGCGTCAAAGCCAGAATGATAAAATTGCCCTATGAAGATTTTCACAATCATATAGATTTCAAATCGACTTCCCCAATTACGATACAAACCAAATTAACTTGTCAATCATTAATCAGGCTCTGTCAATCAGATTGGACAATAAAACCGTCTTCCCCATAAAGTTACACTGCTCATGCTTCCTGCAAACTATTACCGATCCGAAATCCGTCGAATTGAACAATCCCCCTCAAGACTCAACTAAAGCGGGGGAAAAATGCAAAGCAAAAGAAAATCACATAGTCATGCCCCAAAACGATATCGTTCCATATCGGTTTCCCATACAAATTCTTAATCACGAAAGCAAACAGACGAAATATAAAAAAAAAAAACGGAAGAAAGCAATAACATGTTTGCCTTCCGTCTTCCATTCGTCGGCAAAAGGTTTAACCATAATCGCCGAATAGAATACAGCATAGAATGTGTATGAGTTCTCCCTTCTACTGACCAAGCCTGGCAAATTCTATAGGGCGTAGGAAGTACGGCAGAAACCAATCAATTTCGAATTTTTCGATGATTATCCAAAAGAAAGAAAGCGGGCAGTCCTCCACTACTGGTTTGGCATTTTTTTTTTCTTTTTTTTTTCTCTCTCCAATCGGGTGGGAGGGATTTCGTGGCTAAGGAAAAGGGATTGAACATACCATACCATTAAGGATGTGTGTGCCCATGTGATTAGTGCCGCACGTGGGTTGTCCTTTGCTCACTCGGAATGGGGGGCTTTTCAATAGGAAGTGAGCGGAGGGGGGTTGGACAGTCAGTGCAAGTTGGTAGGGGAAAATCCCTTGTCCTGTTTGAGGGATTACACGACGTGATCAACGGTGGAATGTTTATTGGATATTCAGGGCTTTACGATTTTATCAGCATGTTTTTGGTGACAAGGTCTAATACGAATTTTATTAACAACCATGACTTGACGATTGTTGCTGTCCCTCGAGGCTGTAAGCGTCAACTGGTGTTAGAAGTCCGTGTCAATTTGGATTACCTAATTGATGTGAGTCATTTGATGGAAGCAAATTTTTTTGGTAAAAGCATTAAATTTGAACCTTCGGCTGGCTTCTATGTGAAAGCTGTATTTTCAGCATACATCATTTCACTAACAAACTCTCAACCTGAATAGCAGTTTATAAGTTATCTCAAGTACACATTCCCATCTACCAACATTAACTGCAATAGACTGGGTCGATGAAGTAGAGGTTCACATTTTCAGCGGACCAACAACCCAGGTTGAAAACCATTCTCTGATAGTTTCTGCTCATGTGGTTGTTCATTTATATGAGATTTTAGGTTGGTTAGGCTTTTTCCCACACAGACGCTTCAAATTTCAGGAAAATCGGGGAATATTTTACTCAGTCTACGAGTATACTAGTAAGCTGAGCAAAATATTTATCGATTTTCCTAAAATTCCAGCCGGTTTTTTTAGGAAAATTAAGGAAAATTTTACTCATCTACTGAATAACCCCACTTTTTGCAATTTTAAGGGTGAAAAAAAAATCGATTTGTTAGACCACCCTAACATGGAAATAGTCACCCTAATCACACAAAAATAAGGATCTAATATTTTGCGATAAGGAACAAAACCAATAATTTCTACGAAATTCTTAGAACCACTATATCGTTTTGCTATGGAATGGCTGTATACTAATGCAAAAATGGTACACTCATCGAAAGCTCTCAATTAATAACTGTAGAAGTGCATCTAGAACACTAAGCTCAGAGCACACAATAAGCTAATATGCGATAAGCAATAAGTTTGAAAAACATGGAATAAGAAGAAGTTGAAATTTAAATATATCGAACTGATTAGAAGTTCTCAGAACAGCGCCAAAGTTTGCAATGATTCAGCTTAACTTGGCAGAATCATTAAAAAATCGAAGTAAGTTAGGTTAAATTCTATGATTTTTGATAGAAGTATTCTCCCTAAATTTCTGGATTGTTATAAAGGAATGGAGTCCCAGAGAAATTCTGAAATGTTGCTAAGAGGAATTCAGAAAAAAAACTCTGTGATAGGAAATGATTTCAAATAAAATTATATTTATTAAAAGTTCTATGTGAAATTCAAACTTATACTTTTTTTCTGTCTTTGTCATGACTTATGTAACTTAGTGATCCATTCTGCTAAATCGAGGCGATCAGACAATTTCAGACGAATCTTTCAAGCAAGTTCTTTTCATCTCTTTGTAATCGATCGTGTGGCTTCCAACGAAATCCAGCCAACAATATATACCATTTCCACGGGAATAAAACATCTCCGAATGTCTCCAATTATATATATATATAGGTACATGTATGTTTGTCTCATCGCCTATTGTTGTGTGTTCCAATTTGTCCTTCCTTGAAAATAATAATGTGATGTGCTCGCTCGGTATTGGTATCAGTTTTATTTCATTCTTTAGAATTTACAACGAACATGAAATGAGAAAAGCTTCATCCATCCTCTTCCGTAGCGTACGTATGTGCCTTTCTACGGTACCTACAGTCACAATCGGCTTCACAAATTGAATAGATGTCCCTCCACTGCCGTTCACGAGGTTCCACGTATCCACCATAATGACGCCTTCAATGAATGCCATCGGGAGAGAGGAGCACAGTTCAAGCCTTTCATTTGCCATTCGTGGAACTCTTTGCAAGAAAGGGATTCCCGGAGTAGGAAAACTTATTGAGGCAATTGTATTAGATTGACATTGTTCGTAGTGTAGTGCATTATTGGTTATTTATTTGTGAAGGAGGATGAAAAATCGGAGAAGAAAACTTCCTTCTCTATTCATGCATGGGGAGGGGGGTCTGAGTCTCTAAAGAAGAAGGTGGAGACACTGTGAGTATTCTCCATGCATGAGCAATAGAGTGGTTCAAAATATTGACTTTGCTACTCCACCCTCAATCGATTTCAAATCAGGTCTTGGTAATTCTCCCAAAATGTGAGCTCAGTTTAACCCTTCGCTGTAACGATCTACGGAAAAGTTTGCTATCTGTAATCTGAATCTGGTTTTCGATTTTTGTAATAAAAATAAAAGTTAATTAGGTTGAGTGGAAGCAATACAAATTCCGTCCGATTGTGCCGTGAAAAGTAGTCGGTCAATTGGTCGGCTACGAAACCAAACTCATTTGAACAATACCGAACTAATTTCCGCGGCACAATCACGCGGAATGTATATTGCTGCAACTCGATCTAATTAACTTACAATTTTTGAACTGAATTTGACTGTTTCAGGTACTACGATCGAATTGTCCCGGAACTCCAACCCGATGGTAAATCCGAACGTCTTAGTTTGATTCCTTCTTCTTGGCATAAACCATTCTGACGCCAAAAACCTCCGAGAGCTTCTTCACCCGGAATCATCACCTTCAGCAGTTCCTCTTCTAGATTGAGCAGTAGGGTGTCATTTCCGTCGGATTGACCAGCGTTCGGACGACATTGGAGTAGTTGGACTTGTAACGCTCACCCAGAGCACAGATGATACATCCAAAGTGCAGATAGTTCTTGTCGCTGAATGCACTGAACTTCAAGCTGTAATTGCCACCCGACTGGATAAGCGCCGAGGAGCACATGTCCAACTAGTTGGTATCCACACCGGAGACATACCTTTTATCCGTCAGAGCCTGCTCGACACCCTCCGACAGTTTGGCATGTTTTACTCTCTTATCAGCATCCATAATCTCCATGACGTGATCCTTGAGGTACTTCCCGAATAGAAATTTACATTAGCCCAACGTTTGATTTTGATGTCTACATCAGCATCGAAATCAAATGTATGCCTGATGTCAAACATTAGAAAACATTATGATTTAGTTGTATTTAAGCAACGTAACATGGTGTATACATCAGAAATTTTGGAACAAAATTTTGCCATTCTAATGTCGGTCTGACGTCAAAAATTTCAATCTATTGACATTAGAACCAAACGTTTTAAGGATGTTTTCAGATGTAAAAAACGTTAGAACTAAACGTTGTTCGGATGTTTTTATATGTAAACGTTTTTTGATGTTTTCTAATGTAGAGATTTCCTGATGTTAGAATCAAACGTTTTTCGGTTGTTTTCGGATGTAAAAAACGTTAGAACTAAACGTTGTTCGGATGTTTTTATATGTAAATGTATTCTGATGTTTTCTAACGTAGATGCCTCCCGATGCTGGAACCAAACTTTTTTTGGATGTTTTCGGATGTACACAACGTTAGAACTAAACGTTGTTCGGATGTTTTCAATTGTACTTCGTGTTTGATGTTCTCTGATGTTTTCAGATGTACAAAACGTTTAAAGTAAACGTTGTTTGAATGTTTTCAAATGTAGATGTTTACTAATGTTTTTAGATATACAAAACACTAGAATCTTACTTTTCAAATGCTTTCAATTATTTTTACAACACATTAGAATTAGAAACATGATCGTGTAAGCACTACACACCATTGTTGTTAGATTACATCATAAAAATGCGTACATAACAGTCAATGCTGAAGCTCCCGTTTCCCACCAGTCAGTTAACTGACCTTAGCTAACCTAATATCATTGTGGCAACTCTCTATGCGGCAGGGGAACTATGCCATTAGCGCGCTAAGAGTTGTTAGACCACTGACATAGACGCCTATTCGTGGGTGACGAGGCACTTGGTGACATTACAGCGAGCTTGGCGATTGTTATAGCATTTTTGTGTGATCTACCAGACAATCATGACAATATGATCGCTGCGCCTCCAGATTTCCCTTTAAATCGACCCACTGTGCCAATTTGTCAATAATGCATGACACTTTGGACGGGGTTGCTGGCTTGTTTGGTCCACTGTTCGGATATACAAGTGGCAAGCCTTCCCCTTCACGGATCGCTCCAAAAATTGCTGCAAACGAACTGCAAATATATAATAAACAAAATTATTGTGCATGAAAAATATGACAATGGACAATGCTCGAGGAGCACTGGGAGTTTTCGAACGACGCGTGCTTAGGACCATCTTTGGCAGAGGGTATATGAAAATGGTGAATGGAGTAGAAGAATCTAGATAGAGCTGGAATTAGGGCGTAACAGCCTTTGTAAACAATGACTTCTCTTGTTGATTTCTCGGAATTCAAGACACGCCTACAAAAACCAACATATCCATCGGGTAGTAGAAGTCTTTCTCTAATCGATGGTGATGTCGATTCGCCTTGGAGAGCCATGACTTCGGCGAAATCATCGAGAGAAGTCATTGATTACAAAAGCTGTTACGCCCTAGTTCCAGCTCTATTTAGGAATGAACCACGAACTGGCGTAACTTTATGGTGAACCCAATATCCAGAAAGTCGCTAAAATTGGAAGGGTACAATGGACGGGACACGTTGTAAGAATGCCGGACAACAATCCCGCAAAAATGGTGTTTTCCTCAAATCAGGCCGGTACAAGACGCAGAAAAGCAAGCGTGCTATGTGGTTAGACAAAGTGGAGTAAGATGTAGGAAGTGTGGGACGCTCGAGAAATTGGAGACAAGCAGCCAGGGACCGAGCTAGTTGGCGCAACTTGTTATACAGGTTAGGTTCCGAGGGACGTCGGATCAGCAAAAGTAAAGTAAATATACAGACAAACAGACATAAAACTCGCAAGATGTTCATCGAACAAGCATTTATCGGTCAATTTAAAAGTATCTTAGTTGGTAGTACCGCCACCTGTGGCACGCATAGTCAATTCTCTTGCGTTTGACGTTTCCACACTACCGCCATCTGTTCAGCGTACTACCCACCACAGTGTACTCAACAGAGGGCGGTTATGTTTTAACGACGATGTTTTACAGTGAGAAATATTCAATGTGTTATGTCTGTTTGTCTGTGGTAAGTATCTTATACGTTGGCTAAATTGTTATCCAAACTGCCTAAAAGTTCGAAGAATAGTTATTAGATAGTACAGAATTCTAAATTGGCATTATTTATGAAAAATTTACATTAGAATTCTTAAATCTCAGTCTTTCCCTGATTGCGAACCACACTTTAAATTTTATATAAACTTGCGACCCATCTTGTGTACCATCATAAGGCTTGATGAAAATTATTCCGCCCTGAAACATGTTTTTTTCGGAATTATGAAGTCATTATAGGGTTAACTACCCCATTTTCGGCCTATTAAGCACAACCCGCACTTAGTCCTTCTTTATCTAGCGTAGTTTAGCACCAAACGGAATGTTATTATTACTGATGGCTTCCAAATTTATTTATCTTTCCGTATGTACCGTAAGATTTGATAAAGAGAAACCAATCGTTGAGATATTGTCAAAAGTCTAACACTGCTTCTTGACACCAAACTCGGCCTACGGATTCTAAACTCGTCCTAGCGCATTGAAACGCCATTGAAACGCCAATGAATTCACTTCGGCCTATCGGATGAAGATTAAACATTGTAATAATCATTGTATGTAGTCTACACTGGCTTGACAAAATGGAAATAAAGAATAAAGAATGAAGATAAAAATTGATTCGGTCGGTGCGCTTCTTTTGTTTTTGGGAATAATGGGTGCAAACCTTCATATCACGTGTTCTCATTGACTTCGTTCCGTAGCTTATTAACTAAAGTATCGTACCAAATGCATAATTGAATTGACGAACTCTGAAATAATGGATTTCTATTGAAGTTTTCTGCTCGATAGGCCCAAAACGGGCGATTAGGCCGAAGTAGTTCTCTACCCTACGTTATTATGACATTTTGTATTTTTAAGTTACAAGTGGACGTTGCAAAGGATGAGTTTGACGTATGAAACCTGTGCATTTAGTTTTCAGAGAGTCGCAATCAGCGAATTATTCATTAAATCACTTATGGCTGTAAGCTCCAATCGGTATTATCCTCGGATTAAATCCCGATCAAGAATGTCCGGCTGCTTTGATGTCG
The DNA here is from genome assembly GCF_037179485.1 of Ochlerotatus camptorhynchus. NCBI lineage: Eukaryota > Metazoa > Arthropoda > Insecta > Diptera > Culicidae > Ochlerotatus > Ochlerotatus camptorhynchus. The sequence continues at coordinate 1,997,509 of NW_027040576.1, forward strand.
ACATCAGAGTTATTCAACATCCAAACAGGGACGGTATTAAAAGTTAATCCGAGTTGGAGCTTACCGCCATTATTGCGGCTCTCTGAATCCAATATTAATAGGTTGAAAAAATGGTTTAAAAATGGAACCTAAATCCAAAATTTCATAAATTTTGGTTCACATGAACTATGATAAATCAGTGTTATTACATTTGCAAACATCACCATTTTAGCGGCCCTCGCCATAGAGCGAACTGTCATTCAAAAGGATATTAATGTCATCTAATGCAATTTATCGACAATTTAAATCTTGGTTTACAAATCGAGATGAATGTCTATGGGAACGATAAAAATATATTTGTGCTCAGAAAACGAAGCTCGTTCAGATGATGTATAAATTTTTTTTTGTTTTTCGAAATTATACAACCCAATTCCAGGTTTTCCACACGAAACGATAACTAATGGATACGTATTCGGTTTCCCCATAGGGATACGTATTCGGTTTCCCCATCAGGATACGTATTCGGTTTCCCCATCAGGATCCGTATTCGGTTTCCCCAGCGGGATCCGTATTCGGTTTCCCCATTGGGACCCGTATTCGGTTTTCCCATCGAGATCCGTATTCGGTTTCCCCATTGGGATCCGTCTACGGAATCCCCATCGGGATCCGTATTCGGTTTCCTCATTGGGACCCGTATTCGGTTTTCCCATTGGGATCCGTATTCGGTTTCCCCATCGGGATCCGTCTACGGAATCCCCATCGGGCTCCGTTTACGGAACCCGTCATCGGGCTTGTAGCTTTTAGTAAATACACTGACTAACCTGCAAAGAGATCTGGCTGCAAACTCCCCGCCCGGGATCCAGCTTCGGATTCCCTACCGTGATTTGGCTGGGACTGGTACCGGCACACTTTCCTAAAAAAAAACATAATTACTTTACATTAAATTAATAAATTCACATTTACTTACCAGAAAAACATTGCATCGCCACCAAAACTCGCGACGGACACATTATTGGCACTTTCCCGGGCTAATTCGTAAACAAATCAAACTTTTCCCACTGCGAAAAAAAAACTGTACACGGCCAATGAGATCAACGCAAATTTGAGTACAGTGTACTCAATATCGAAAAAGTGCAGGATGAGTAAATTTGCCGCATGTTTTCCTGTGGAAAACCTCAAAAATCTGCCCTAAAATAAGGAAAATTTACGAGAATCCAGAGAATCCAATCTTTGCTTTTCTCATATTCGGAACATGAGGGAAATTAATTCAAAACTGAGTTCCTGCACTTTTTGCGATTTATGAGTGAACTAACCTCAAATTTGGGTCGTTCTCATTCGCCGTGTAGTGCTGACTCTGGACAAAACAAACTTTGCATGCGGCGAGAGACCGAGGGACAACAATTTACATCGTGATGAACTTTGATTCTAATGTAACGTTTGGTTCTGTTGTCATTGGATGTATTCTGATGTTTTATGCGTGCAACAAATTACATCGTGATGAAGTTTGATTCTAATGTAACGTTAGGTTCTGTTGTCATTGGATGTATTCTGATGTCAAATTTTACATCGTCAAGACATTTGATTCTGATGTAACGTTTGAGGCTAATGTATTTTTATGTACTTGGACGTCACACTGAAGTCTGAATACATCAAGGTTACAGCAATACACGTTAAAATTTAATGTATTGAAGATGTCTGCTGATGTTTCCTACATTACAATTTCTATTCGGGTTGTTGAATACATCTACCGTCTGATGGTGATAACCTCGGAGTCCTTCTTGGAGGGCATGATGCACGCGATTGGTTCGCTGATGTCCACCGTGTTGAAACTCTTGTCCTTGATGAACGCTTGCCACCCGGAATGTTTTCCTTGGAGAAGACGCCCAACGTTTTGCCATCCTTGGATCCCGCCTCCAGCAGCTTTTCAAAATTGGCCTTGTCTTTGTCGTTCTTTTGCCGAACCAACAGCTTCACCGGCGGAATGCCCTCCTCACCGTCCTTCTCGATGTGCTTCAGGAAATTGGCCTTCTTCTTGCTGGTTAGGAAAAGGTTGACTTTCGCACAGCACCGTAATCGTATCGATCAGCTCGTATTCCAGTAGCCAGGTCTTCAACGAGGTTGATTTGCTGTAGATGGTTTCCTCGTCTACGCCGACCGCCGTCAGAATGCAATCCACCTTCTGCAGCGAATCATCATGGGAAAACTCTGGTTCCTTCCAGCTGGTGTAGAGGTGTTTTATTCGTTGGTAAAAGAAATCCTTATCGAACACGATATTCAACATTTTTGGGGCCGTTGCGATTGCAAACCTAAACATTCAAGCTGTCAGAAATACTGGGTTGCCAAATATACCATACTATTTATTGAAAAATCACAGCTTGCTCTATGCCCAGCACTGCCGGCACAATCGGCAAACCAGCGATACACTTGAGGCACACTGAGAAAAATGTTGACCCAAGATTGGTGTGCGGAGTGACCTACCCCTTGAATGGGAGTTGGAGAGAACGAGAGTGAGAAAGATCGTTAGTGAACGGGAGAGCGCTGTGAGAGTAAAAACGGGAGTGAGAGAGAACGGGAGTTAGAGATAACGTGAGTGAGAGAGAACGCGAGTGAGAGAGAACGGGAGTGAGAAAGAACGGGAGTGTGAGAGATAGAGAGCAAAAGTTTGTAGAGAACGAGAGCTGGAGAAAACGTCCCAAACGTCCAGTATAATAGGTCGCTGCTGCTTGACTGCATCTGAAATAAACTACACATAAGTTACCATAATTTTTCAGTGGCAAATTTGCTGCTAAGGGATATTTGAAGAGAAGAATATTTGTAGAGATCGAGAGTTGGACAGAATTAGAGTTGGAGGGAACACGAGTGAGAGAGTATGACGGTTGAAAAGAACGAGAGTTGGAATGAGCCAGAGTTCCTGAGAACAAGAGTTGGAGAGAACGAGAGTTTAACCCGTAAAAGCCCGGGACAAACTTTTTATTTTCAAAAATTTGTATCTCAGAGATGCCATGGCCGATTAAAATGACTTTTTTTTAACATCATTCCAGTGAGTGGTTCTTACATTTGTTGGGTGGTACTCCCCCCCAGCACCCTCCCTCTTTTCTATATATTCAAGAATGTGTTGGCACGGAGGTGTTTTTTTCAATCCTTATCATATATCTTACATATCATCGCGACAACATATTGATTTTTTTTTCGTGGAACTCCCGGAAATGATAAAGAACATTCATAAGAGCACATTCCTACCATGGAATCGGTTCCGGATGTTCCGGATTATGGTTCTATATGGTCAAATTTGTTGTCTGTCATAACAATATCATGCAACATATATAATCACATCTACTTGACGAAATATTACCAATGGCACTCAGAATGACGTCCACAGAGCCATATGGCCACCGTAAAACTGGTTCAGATCTTCCGGATTATGGCTCCACATGGTCAAATTTTAAATCTCACTTAATTATATCAAGCGGCATATCAAATCACATCTACTCAACGAAATATGACAAATGGCACTCAAAACGATGTCAACAGAGCCCTAAGGCCACCGTAAAACCAGTTCCGGATATTCCGGATTATGGTTCTGTATGGTCAAATTTGATATCGCTCATAACCATACCAAGCGACATATCAAATCACATCTACTCGACGAAATATGACCAATGGCACTCAAAACAACAACTATAAAGCCATATGGCTACCATAGAACCGGTTCCATATATTCCGGAGTATGGTTCTGTACGGTCAAATTTGATATCGCTTAAAACCATACCAAGCAACATATCAAATCACATCAACTCAACGAAATATGATGAATGGCACTCAAACCGATTATCACAGAGCCATATGGCTACCGTAAACCGTTTTCGGGTATTCCGGATTATGGTTCTGTATGGTCAAATTTGATATCGCTCATAACCATACCAAACAACATATCAAATCACATCTACTCAACGAAATATGATGAATGGCACTCAAACCGACTATCACAGAGCCATATGGCAACCCAAAACCGGTTCCGGATATTCCGGATTATGGTTCTGTATGGTCAAATTTGATATAGCTCATAGCCATACCAAATTAGATATCGCTCATAGCCATAATAAGCTTTTACGGGTTAAGAGAACAAGAGTTTAAGATAACGAGAGTTTGAGAGAACGAAAGTTGGAGAGAAAGAGTGTTGGAAAGAACGAGAGTTTAAGAGAACGAGAGTTGGAGAGGACGAAAGTTGGAAAGAAAGAGTGTTCGAAAGAACGACAGTTTAAGAGAACGAGAGTTGGAAATCATGAGATATGAGAGAGAACGGGAGTGAGAGAGAACGGGAGTGAGAGGGAACGGGAGCGAGAGATAATTGGAGTGAGAGAGAACGGAAATGAGAGAGAACAGCATCATAATCCATTTTTTTTTAATATTTCAGCAAGGTAAAAACCAAAATCTTATTAGGTTTAAAAAATCTTACACAGTAGATATCCTCCGTGTAAAAAAAAAGGCCAAGTGTACTTTCTTATCTACCTGCAGCCTTGAAAGAATATTTAAGAGACGTAATTTGTATTTGTTTAACATTTAGATCTTTAGAATTTGGTCAACCTGAAGTCTTGGAAAAATATCCGGAGATCTTTGCTAATATATGTACATGTACATATATGTGTATATCGAGATCTTTTGAATATTTCATGTTGCTCAGGGAGGATGCATTGAATATCTGGAAAGGTCCTTCAAAATTCCATCGTTTTCGACGGGGATTAGATTCCACCTGATTTAGACGGAGTTAGCTGACGTTCTCGAAGGAGGAGGTTCCAGATGATTTCGATGAATATTCCAGATTCTGCCAATGACAGCTTCAGACGATTTCGATAGATTCCAGAGGATTTTGACGGAGCAGGCTGACGCTCCCAACGGACCAGTTTTCAGAAAATTTCAGATGTAGCCAATGAAGATTCCAGACGATTCCGACGGAACAGACGATTTTAACAGAGATTTCATTCGATTCAGACGGAGCTTTCGGAGGATTCTGACGAACGTGGTTTCAGACGATTCCGGTGGAGATAACAGACGATTTCGACAGAGATTTTAGAAGATTTCCACAAACATTTGAAACGATTCATACGGAGTTTGCTGAAGTTCCCAACGGATGAAGTTCCTGTCGGTTTAGGTGGAAATACTGGACGATTACGACGAAGATAGTGAAGCGATCGATGCCTGCGTCGGTGGGTTTTCTAATCGTTATATAATGGTGTTGGTCATCAGATGTACTCCAAACACTGTATGGACTGCGCATTCTTCAGTGAATCCTGCAGTTTACTTCCAATACAGTAACACAGGTGAAAGAGTGGTGAATGGTATCAATGCCTCGGTGTGAAAAGAAAACGCGTGCTGAAGAGTAGTGGCAAGGATGATGCATGAAACAGCTTCGAAAACATAGAAAGACAGGCTTATAGTAGATAATTTTGGTGAGATCTTTATTTTTGTATTTATTTAATTGTATTTACATTTTCACATAATCTTTACTTAATATTCATGAATAGAGATTCCTAAATATATTTCATTTCATATTAACACAAATGTTCCCTCCCGTGGCTTCTATGAAGGTAGTATGGGTTCCCCGCACCTTCTTAAGTAGATGTTGAACTAATTTCCCTGCGATTGTAAGGATGTGGCCAGGTGCATAATGCGATGCTTAATTTGCAGATTTTGATGTGTGGGAAAAACCACTAGTCCCAAGTGTTTTCTTCGCGGCAAAATGTATTGGTTGACCATTATATAGCCCCCCCAAGATTTGTGCAATCGCTTATGCTATGCTAAATACTGGACGATTACGACGATGTTTTCTGACGTCGAAATTGGAGGAGGATCCAGACAAGCTCGATGGAACGAAGGCTACTGACGTTTCCAATGATTTCGGTGCAGATTTCAGATGCTGCCAATGAAGGTTGCCAGTGGCGCGTAATATTGGAACAAACTATCATGCTTTATACTGATTTTACAAGGTCCTTTGATATTGCAAGACGATTCCCAACATGTTCAAATGAACCTGAGAGTTCACCCGACACAAAAATGATTCCGTTGTCCATCGTTTTCTTAGAAAGAGAAACTATAGCGAAGTTTGATTTTTCCCGAATGCAGTATGGCAATGCCATAGAACGTCAAACACTCAAACAAGAAAACTAATCCGCTTACTATTCCCCCTATGCAAAGAATCCACCACAAGGAAATCAAATCCTCGAACCTCAATGTGTCATGATCAAGCTGCAATGATCTAGAAGGATTGCTTTGCGAGTCCCTAACCCAAAAATTCCATAATCCAGCTTTAAAGATCCAACCTTCGACTAGCTTGTACTTCATGAAAAAAGGACTCTTTGGCAAAAAGATCGTCGCTCGTAAAACCGGATGAATATGATCGTTCAGTGCGTAAAATTTCATCATTTTAGATACCGTATCTTGGTTCCATTGCATCGCAATTGTCTCATGGGCAGTATCACAGAGGATTGGATGCGAAAACTTTGGATCGAATGGAAAATTTTCTGTACGATTCTTGGGACCAAAAACAAGGCGATCCTCCGAAAAATACTGACGAACTATGCTGTGCATCGGCAGGTTGTCCAATATATAGATTGGTGTCGACGAACGATTGAACTCGTCCAGTGACCGAAAGTGTGGTTCCTGTTTGACTGTCAACATGAAAGATATCATTTTAACAAGGTAAGCTTCGCATAGAACGAACTCCAGCAATGATACCGCTAAAACTATCATTTGCTTCATGACTTCCAACCATCGCTGAGGGACGATCGCTTTGAGCCGTGCAGACAACTTAAAAATGTATCTGTTCAAAAATCCAATAGCCAGCATAGCAACGATTATAATCCACAGCGCTGAGTCAAACGGCTTGTGAAGATAGAAGATGTACGGTCCAATGTATTGCTCCGGTATAAGGAGACAAAAGCCTCCAAATCGATGTTCTGGAACTACATTCAAAACATTTACTTCATTCATTATAGGCCGTTTCAATAACAGGTCGAATCTGTTTCTGATATACCCGTTGATTGTTTTTCCACGCAATTTTGTCCAATTCCAGTCCAATGTGGCGTTCACGTAACTTGCAAAGGCAACCATCTGGTTATAATATGATTCCCAATGCCATCTCACATTCCTTATGTCTTTACTATTAATTTGTGAAAAATCACTGCGGAGCAAATATCCCTGAACATTCCCCACAATATCAACTTCAAGCAAATCTGTCATCTTTCTGCCTCGAACGTCCTCAAACTGATCCTTTATAAAGTTGTACTGACACATGCTTTCACTGTCTGACAAATCTTCGATCAACATCGATTTCACCAGTCCGAACCGATGCAGCATTGATCGATACGCGGCAATGCTGAAACTTCGGCTATCGTTAGTTCCGATAAAGACAACTGGCGAAAATCGAACAACACTTTTCGATCGCACCATTCGACTCAATATTTCAGTGGTGTTCCGCACGTTTTCCCTAGCTAGTGGGACCAAAGTGAGCGTGCAAATTCTAGAAAGCGAAACGATGGATTCAGACGAAATGACCACCTGAGGGCAGCTCGATTTGGTGAGGATATTGTCCAGTGCATCGTACCAAAGGGGACTGGAACCGAGTGGGTTTATAACGCACAGCTCCGTTGAGATGCGAATGGATGGACCGATACAGCCAAAGCTTTCGATAAGTTGTAGCAGAATCGCCCAGTGCATGGCTGCAAAACTTAGGATGATGCACTGTGGTGTTCGCTGTGCAGGTTGATGCATATATATGAACAATATTGGACTAGGGAAAATTCGCACCTGCCACAAGCTACATATAAATACATGTTATTGGCTGGTGGTTCGTAATTTGACTTAAGTTGTTTACCAGTTTTGTGATTCTATCCCAAGGACGATATACAATGTATTGATTGTACAAAATACAGTAATGCTTCAAATTAAATTTATTTTGAATATTTGATAATTGTTGATGACGAATCGGTTTTATTTTTTCCTCTTCGAGTTCCATAAAAAATCGCATAATTAACCAATTTTTCAAGCTTCTGCATTCATCATTGATCGGCATTGGCGTAATTAATGGGGGTGGTGTTTGTTTTTGACTCACCGGTATTTTGTCAAGCTTGCTAAGTTCAATGCTGCTATTTAACAGTGATTAATAAAATTGGACCACCAACAAAGAATTTTTAAAGTCCATAATGTTGATTACTTTTGTTATATTCTGGACTAGAAGAAACAATTTTGAGAAATTATATTATATCAAATCGATGGCAATAAGACGTCTTCAGGCTCTACAAATTGGCCATGAGCCCAGGATTTTTTCTTTAACTTGTGGAAACTTCATAAAGGATCGTAGAAATTAAGTAAACTTGGTAGAAATTCTGGGAAATTTATAGACCTTCAGAAAAATTCGTAGAAAAAACGAACTTGGAAAAGTTCTGAAAACTGCGTAAAAGTAGAGAATTCATTTAAATTTGAGGACCTTCGTAGAAGTTAAAGGAACATTATTCTATTTTAGGGAAGCTCATTATTGATTGGGAACCTCTACAAAATTTCAGTTTTTTTAGCCTCATGGACTTGGAATTGTAGAAGATTTTCGAATTTCGTTGCATTTTGAGGAGCTGCGTAAAAGTTCATATAAGTGTAAGGAATTTTAAAAAAGTTTAGGGAATTCTTTAAGAGATCTAGAAATAGTTCAAGAAACTTCTAAGAACTTCAGGGATCTTCACTTCAGTTTAGGGAACTTCGTTGCAGTTTTTCAGAGATCTTACTCAAAAAAAAACTTCCATGAACTTCTTGAAGGTTTTGGGAACTTTGCTAAATTCAAGGAACTTTCTAGGTGTTCAAGAATATTTGTAGATGTCTTAGGTGTCTTTTCAGAAGTGCAAAGATGTTCAGAGATCTTTGAAGAATTTAAAGAAATGGAAAAAAAAATATGGAATTTGGAATAAATTCAGGGAACTTCGAAGAAGTTGAGGAAATTTTGTAAAACCTAAGTTTTGTAGATGTTCAGGAAACGTTGCATAAGTTACAGGAAATTCTTTCAAACATCCTTCCTAGACATCAGGAAATATTCGAAAGATCTCCATATAGTCCAAGGTATTAGTAAAGTTCACTGGATATTTGGTAGGTTGTAGGTTGATCAGGAAGTATTCAAAAGTTTTCCAGCTAATGGAATCAGATGGAATCTTGAATCTTGATTTTATGGCCAAATTTGTACATTCTCTTTAAGGAAGACCCGTGTCTTGGTGTTTTAGCTATATTGTCACAAATTTGCACTCCAGCAGCTAAATTCCGGGCAGAAATTTCAATTTCTGCATATACCTAATATGTATAAATTTCTTTCTTTTCTATGTATTGTATGCCTAGAATTCAGCTGCAAGATAGTTTTCATAGATCAGCACATTAAAATTCCGTGCTTTTTGTGTGTATTTTTTGATTAAATTACCTAAAAAAGCTCTTTCCTGTATAATGTACGTGAAAATAATAAATTGATACCAAATGGGGTTTTTTCCCTCTGTTCGGGACCTAACACTACTGAGACCAGTAAATTGATCTATTGTAGTATATCCCGTGTCCTTAGTTTAGTGCATGTCGTATTACTCCATCACTATTGAGAAATGATGAAGTATTCGATTTTTTTTACAGTTGCCACGTGACTCTAATTGAATGGTCCCGCTTTTTATAAACTTCGAAGTGTTGAAACACCCTCCAAAGGCGCGCCCCTTTGTCAATCAAAATTGGATTGATAAAGATGGCTCTATTATTGTTGAGTGTGCAACAGGAGCTAATCTAAATGATGTAAAAACTGGTATTGAAAGCAATCTGGGTGAAAAATATAGTTGTTGGGGCAACCGAAACAGAAGCGCTGGGAACACTGCCTGTGCCATAACGTTCCATCGCTTTCCTGCTGGGCTCATCGTTGACAGCTGTGCTGTCATACGATAGACGTCATCGCCAGTATAACCCGATACCGTCCTAAATTTAGGTTGTCCTTTTGTTTGTCTAGTTAACCTTTTACAACGATAGTCGCGTATTTTAATAAATGTAGTTTTTATCGTTTACGTACGCGTTAATGTTATTTTACAGTGATCAACTATCACGGCCACCTCTGAACAACGCGTCGTAACAGTGGCGACTCGGGAGTGCGGTTTTTAGTGTTTGTTTTCGCGCAGTGAAAGCGAATCAACAAAAATCGCTCCCCCCACGCGGAAAAAGCGCAAGCTGCCTATTCCAACGGACGACAATCAGGAGATGCCAGGCCCCGGTCAAAATAATCAGCCGCCAAATCCGGCACAAATTCCGACCGATGCGCTCATCCTCCAGATCCTGCAGCAACTTCAGCAACAACAGCTCGTGACGAATCAGCTCATCCAAAGCCAGCAGCAAGCCAACGAGCAGCAGCGCGCGTTCATCCAGCAGCAAGAAAATACCCTCCGGAACATCCAAGTGCAGCTACCGTCGAATCCCGAAGCGATTCTCGACTCACTGGCGAGCAACGTCAAAGAATTCAGGTATGACGCCGAGAACAGTATTACTTTTTCTTCGTGGTTCTCGCGCTATGAAGAACTGTTCGCAAAGGATGCTTCCCGGCTGGATGACCAAGCAAAAGTGAGGTTATTGATGCGGAAACTTGGCATCGCGGAGCACGAGCGCTATTGCAGCTTCATGCTGCCGAAGACATCCAAAGATTTCACCTTCGAAGAGACCGTAGGTAAGCTCAAAGGCCTATTTGGAGCAGCGGAATCGATCATCAGCAAACGCTATCGATGCCTCCAAGTAGCGAAAGGACCGACCGAGGATTTCGTTACCTACACCTGCCGAATCAACAAAACATGCGTTGAGTTCGAGCTGGGAAATCTCTCGGAAGAGCAATTTAAGGCTTTGATTTTCGTCTGCGGTTTGAAGTCGGAGTCCGATGCAGAGATCCAAACCCGATTGTTGGCGCGCATCGAGGAGAAGACGGATATCACTCTCGAGCAAGTGTCTTCCGAATGCCAACGCCTCTTGAATCTTCGGCATGACACTGTGATGATCGAGGGATCCAGCAGCGTAGTGAACGCCATCAAGCAGCGGTTCCGGAAGCAGCAACGATCGCAGTACGAGAATTTTGGTGCATCATCTTCGTCGCGTAGTGCAGTGTGTGAAAAAAAAGTGCCACCAAGTCCCTGTTGGAAGTGCGGAGCTATGCACCACAGACCACAAGTGCGCGAAGTGTACCCAATACGGACACAAAGAAGGGTACTGCGAAAGTGAAACAAAGTCCCCACGGAAGCGGGTGAAGAGACGAACGAGAACAGTGACTGTGGACACGAAGACTGTACAAGTCGCTGTGAACAATGTGTTCCTGTGTTTTTGAATGGGGTTTCGGTCCGACTACAGTTTGACTCTGCTTCGGACATCACCGTAGTATCAACTGAGACCTGGAAGCAGTTAGGAAAACCACCAACCAGACCACCGTCAGTGAACGCGAAAACCGCATCGGGCGATCCTCTGAAACTACTTTCGGAGTTCGATTGCTCGATCACCGTCAATGCAATCACCGCAAGTGGGATCGATCTACGTTGTCGCGCAAGATCTGCACATCCTGGGTTTGGATTTGGTGGAAGCATTCCAACTCGACTCCGTTCCGATGAACGTCTTCTGTCGACAGGTAAACAACTCCTCTTCCTCCATCGTCGAGCGGCTCAAGGCCGCCTATCCGCAAGTATTCAGCACCAGTCTCGGACGGTGCACCAAAGCAACAGTGAAGCTTGACCTCAAGCCAGGACAAAGACCAGCGTTTTGTCCAAAACGTCCCGTGGCGTACGCCATGCACCAGATTGTCGATGATGAACTGGACCGTCTCGAGCGCTTGCAGATCATCACACCAATCGACTACTCAGAATGGGCTGCTCCGATTGTAGTCGTTCGGAAGTCGAACGGCAGTATCCGAATTTGCGGTGATTACTCGACGGGCTTGAACGACGCTCTCCAACCACACAAATACCCGTTGCCATTGCCGCAAGACATCTTCGTCAAACTTGCCAACTGCAAGGTATTCAGCATCATCGACATGTCGGAATCGTACCTGCAACTTGAAGTCGACGAACCAACGAGTAAGCTCCTCGCCATCAACACCCACCGTGGCATCTACAAAGTCAACCGACTGGCACCCGGAGTAAAAGCTGTGCCGGGAGCGTTCCAACAACTCGTTGACACCATGTTGGCGGGTCTAAAGCACACTTGCGGTTACATCGATGACATCGTAGTGGGCGGAGAAGATGAGGAACAGCATTGGCGGAACCTGAACGCACTTTTCCAGCGTCTGCAAGAGTTCGGGTTTACAGTCCGGTTCGAGAAGTGCTCCTTTGGACGTCAGCAGATTAAATATCTTGGACACTTACTCGAACACCATGGAGTTCGTCCCGATCCAGCCAAGATCGAAGCCATAAAGCTCATGCCAGCACCCACGGACGTGTCGGGAGTTCGGTCGTTTCTCGGAGCCGTAAACTTCTAGGGGAAATTCGTACCGAATATGCGAGCTCTGCGCTATCCACTGGACGAACTGCTGAAGACGGGAGTCAAATTCGTTTGGACGGTGGAGTGTCAGAAGACGTTCGATAGATTCAAAACAATTTTATCGTCGGACTTGCTCTTGACCCACTACAATCTCAAGCAGGAGATCATCGTTTCGGCCGATGCGTCATCAATCGGCCTGGGAGCGACCATCAGTCACCGTTTTCCCGATGGTACAATCAAAGTCATCCAGCATGCTTCGAGAGCCTTGGCACCGGCCGAGCGCAACTACAGCCAAACGGACCGTGAAGGATTGGCCATCATTTATGCGGTAACCAAGTTCCACCGCATGATATTCGGACGCAAGTTCCTCCTCCAAACCGACCATCAACCACTACTACGCATTTTCGGGAGCAAGAAGGGCATCCCGGTGTATACTGCCAACCGTCTGCAACGCTGGGCTCTGAAGCTGTTGATTTACGACTTCGTCATGGAGTACGTGGCCACGGACAAATTCGGTCACGCTGACATTCTCTCTCGTCTCATCAACCACCATGCGAAACCCGACGAAGATTTCGTGATTGCTTCCGTCTCTTTGGAGAGTGACATGAGTTTTAACACAGTACAACAAAGCACCAAGAAGGATCCGGTGCTCAAGAAGGTCCACCGATACGTCCAGGAAGGCTGGCCAAATTCCCTGGCCAGTGACGCTGATCGAGAACTTCTTCGCTTTCACCTTCGTCGTGAATCACTCACCACGGTACAGGGTTGCATTCTCTTCGGCGAAAGGCTTGCTATTCCGTCTCCTCTACGCAAGCGATGCCGCGAAGAACTCCACCGGGGGCACCCCGGAATCCAGCGGATGAAGACACTATCCCGCAGCTACGTTTATTGGCCATCGCTCGACTGCGAGATCGCCGATTACGTGAAGGCGTGTTCACCATGCGCCTTGACAGCAAAGTCACCAGCAGCAGCGACCCCTGTGCCCTGGCCCAAGCTTACAAATCCTTGGCAACGTGTTCATGTGGACTACGCCGGTCCTATCGACGGCGACTACTATCTTCTCGCCGTGGATTCATTTTCGAAATGGCCGTAAGTCATCCGTACACGTCGCATCACGGCGTCTGCAACGATCAGCATCCTTCGCAGTATCTTCGCGCGCCTGGGGATGCCGGAAACGTTGGTGTCAGATAATGGCACCCAATTCACAAGCTCGGAATTCGCTCAGTTCTGCAAGACGAATGGAATCGACCACGTAAAAACTGCACCGTTTCACCCACAATCAAACGGCCAAGCAGAGCGATTTGTCGACACGTTCAAGCGAGCGATCAAGAAGCTTGAAGAGGGGAGAAGTTCGACCGATGAAGCCTTGGATACGTTCTTGCTGGCATACCGAAGCACACCTAACCGGTCAGCGCCAGAAGGTCTATCCCCGTCGGAGATCATGTTCGGACGACGTTTACGCACCTGTCTCGAACTGCTACGTCCATCACCAGAACGTCCACCGCCGGAATCGTCACCGGCCGACCAGAAGAAGTCCAGTATGAGGTCCTTCAGTCCAAGTGATCTCGTCTACGCCAAGATCTACACCAAGAACACCTGGAACTGGGTTCCTGGAATGGTTATCGAAAGAGTAGGACGAGTGATGTACAACGTGTTGACCGATAGTCGTCGCTTAGTCCAATCGCACCTGAACCAGCTGAGGAGTAGAACGTCAGTCTGCTCGAATCAAGGTCCAAGCATAAGCAACTTCCGCTGCAAGCTCTATTCGATACGTGGAATCCAGCAATTACGACTGCAAGCGACATTATTCGAACGCCAACGTTGTCTCCACCTACTAGTCCGGCTACCAGCACGGACATGTCGTCATCGTCCTCGTCCTCGGATACCACATCTTCCAGCTTCGAATCGGCTGCTGCAAGCACACCAACGGTGCAGCCAAAAGTACAGCTACCAAGGCGTTCTTCGAGACTTAGAAGACCGCCCCAGAGTTTCAACCTGTATCATCGGTTCTAGAGGGGAGATGTTGGGGCAACCGAAACAGAAGCGCTGGGAACACTGCCTGTGCCATAACGTTCCATCGCTTTCCTGCTGGGCTCATCGTTGACAGCTGTGCTGTCATACGATAGACGTCATCACCAGCATAACCGGATACCGTCCTAAATTTAGGTTGTCCTTTTGTTAGTCTAGTTAACCTTTTACCACGATAGTCGCGTATTTTAATAAATGTAGTTTTTATCGTTTACGTGCGCGTTAATGTTATTTTACAGTGATCAACTATCACGGCCACCTCTGAACAACGCGTCGTAACAATAGTGCTGTTGTTCCCACTTCGGTGCCAAGATTGAAAATAGTGGGCATGAGCGATCAGTTTTCCTCCGATGTCTTCATTGAATACTTAAAAAGTCAAAATGAAGACATCGCTATAGGGGAATTTACGTATTCTCGGCAACCTAAGCAGCGACCTTCTTTCTATAGCCTTTTTCTCTAAGGAACACACACATATGCAGTATTGGTTTGTTTACAATCTTTTGCTGCCAGCTGCTCTAACAATTTCAGTCGAAAGAATTGTCAAAAACTGTTTTGAAACGCTTTTACAAAGCTCCAATTTTCTCTAGTGAGAGCGAGTATTGTCGGCAACCAGTTTTTCTTCGGCAACCGTTCCATTTGAACTGCATGTAAATCTGCTGTTCTATTATCGGCAACTCGAAATCAGCTACAATTTGTAGTGCGTGTGTTGCATTTCAAGAAAACCTTGCTAGATTGCTTTTTCTCCGTCGTAAAAATATAGTCAAATTGAAGCTGAAAGCATAAAGAATCGTTTGCATGCATTCAGCGATGTGTTTTCATAAGAAAATCCAGTGAAAATAGTGTTTCAATTTGGGTTGCCGAAAATAGTCTGTCATGCCGAAGCCGTCATTTCCCCTAAATGATGTAAAAGTAGTGAACATGTTTGAAAATCCACGCTTCACTTATAACAAGTTTAGTGTTGTAATTGAAGTCGATGTCGATACGTATAAATGTTTGTTATGTGCGAAAAAAGTAAATGTAGGGTTTGATCGGTGCTCGATAGTTCCCGCGATTAATGTGTTGAGATGCTTCAAATGTGGAGAATTTGGGCACAAGAGCATGGATTGCAAAAATTGTGAAAGATGCTCTAGGTGCAGCCAACAACACAAAACGTCGGAGTGTACGTCAACTGTATTGAAATGTATTAATTGTTTGAAAATGAATAAAGAACGAAAAATGAACGCATTTAGCTCGGAATGTTTGCTCTATAAAAGAATTTTTGATCAGAAGAAAAGCAGCTTGCGTTTCAATAAATAGCAGCCAAGTTCCAGGAATGTGAATCAATTCGATTTTTTTATATTTGAATATTGCGGGGTTGTCAACAAACTACGTAGCATTACGTCAGATTGTGTAGGATAAACGTCCTCTTTTAGTTTTCTTATCTGAAACTCATATTGTAGAAACTGAAGCTTTTGATCAGTATAGTATTCCGGGATATATTGTTGCTGCTTGTTTATCACATTCTAGACACACTGGCGGTGTTGCTATTTATGTCAAAGAATCAGTTCAATTCAACCTTCGTACCAACGAAGTTATTGATGGCAACTGGTTCTTGGGCATTACAGTTGTACGTGGCATGAAGATGGGTAATTATGGTGTTTTGTATCATTCTCCCAGTTCTAGTGACCAGCGTTTTGTTGAAGTTTTAGAGAACTGGCTCGAGACATTCCTTGATTCTAGTAAATTAAATATATTGGCTGGTGATTTTAATATTAATTGGCGTGATAACCATAATTCGAATCATTTGAAGCGTTTAGCTGAGTTTTTTTTTAATTTAAAGCAAACGGTAAATGAGTATACGCGTATTTCCAGGCACAGTAGAACTTTAATTGACCACGTTTATTCCAATTTTGATTCCATTTGTTCAGTTCCGGATACTGATTTGAAAATAACCGATCATGAGACCTTAGTGATCAATGTTTTAGACCATGTTGACGATAACGACAATTTTGTAAAATTACTGCAAGCTGTTTCGAATCTTGTTGAGAGAAGCGTAGATTTTCCATTCGCAGCCGGTAACTTAGATGAATCTACAGCTGTTCTTAATAACTGCTATGTCGTCTGAGAGCTGCCCGCTTCACAGTATTAAGATGCTTGAGGTCAGCATTTGACCAGGCTGGCTTAGCCGGCTCGTGTCTAGACTTCACGGGAACGAACTGATCAATGGCATACCACAGGATACCAGATATGGTCGACGCAGCGAGGTTGGCATCACAATTTTGAAGCACCTCGTCCCAATGGACATGTGCGAGGAACTCGTTCATGCTGTTGAAGTCAGCCTTTCTGAAATCATAGGCGATGCTTTCAGAGGTATCTTGGGAGCGTTGCTGTGGACGTATCTTGAATTCCATCAGTACAGGAGGATGATGCCTGCAGATTTTAACGAGCGGTGATGGAGCTTGCATAACTGTGCTGTGCTCGCAAAGTTCCTCACTGACGAAGCATAGATCAAGCGTACGATTGTTTTCAGTTGCAAATCCACTCATTTGTCTGAGTCCAGCGGTGCTATACGCATCAAGCAGCTCCCGTGATGTCAGGCTAATCGAGGATCGTGATGTAATCGGGTACAGGGAACCATGTGGACTACGCTGCCTAGAGATCGAGCTCAAGTTGAAATCACCTAGGATGATAACGTTGTCTCTTGGTCCTAACTGCGAAACCACCCAGTTAAGCGAATCGATATGCTTTTCGATCAAAGATTCATCGTTTACTCGATCAGGAAGAATATACACAACGCATAGGTAGAGTGTTGCATCGACAGTGGCAATTGCGATCCATATTTGCTCAACCGCCGAGCCATCAGGAGGGTCGAGCGTACGGGATTTAAAACTCGAGCGAACAGCCAGCAAAACACCACCTCCAGTGCTTTTGTTGGTATTCGAAGGCGACCGGTCTTGTCGATAAACGGAATATGATTCGCCAAACAACTGATTCGTTGAGGTATGTCCATTGAGCCAGGTTTCGGAAAGTGTGTAAACATCATAGGAACCGTCGCTGAAGGCCAATTGGTACTCGGCGAGAGAGCTGTTGATCCCACCAACATTTTGGTAGTACATCAGGACATTCGAAGAAGCAGGTGCAGCATTACTTGCTAGAGGCGCAGTCCTAGGGATTGAAGATTCGTCAGAGCGGGGATTGCCGTTACTAATAGGATACTTGCCATGATAGGCAGCTTGGAAGACCCCATCGCCAGCGCTAGACTCAGGGCCGGGACGACTTGGATGGCAGGAACGAGAGAACTGCGACAGGTTTTCGATGATGGCTGGAGGCGCGACTGAGCTAGGCGGGTCAGGGGCTTCCGTACTGCTTTGTGTCAGGCGTCCCGGGTTCGATGGCGGTGATCTTGGCTGCGTTGGAGAATGGTGTGAAGACGAAGCGTAGAAAAGTGGTGGAGGAATAAGTGTCGGTGTATTGTAGCCAATAGTTTCCTCGACGAGACACACGCTGTAAATGGAATGTCGATCAGGTAGTGAAAGCATATGATATTGAACGTACTTGCCTGGAAGAGCAGGCTGGAGGACCTCAACTGCAGACTCGACAACAGGACCGCGACGACTAAGATGATCGCTGGCAGCAAGAGACGGGACTGTGTCGGGCTGAGAATAGGCCTCCAAAGTGCTATCTAACATGCGTCGCGGGGTCCTTAGTCCATCATGGCTTGCTCCGTTAGTCAATCGTCGTGTTTCGTTGTCAGTTGTTCAACCAATTTCAATGGAGCAAGAGATTCCAAGATAACATCTTGGCTAGGGAAGAGCGCTACATCGTTGTAATCGCCCATTTCCGTTCTATCGCGCACACGGGAAAAAATCCGATTCCATTTTCATGAATAAAAAATCATGAAATGAAAAAACTTGCCATCCCATGAAATCGTAACAATGATTCATGATTTCGTCATGGAAATTCATGATTTCATAATGCAGTGGAATCAAGACCGCTACAAGCGTTACACGTACTTGGCAAACCGTCTTCATAAACCGCACTACATAGGTATCTCTTATACGCCTTTTGTCTTCCAACTTATACAAGTACTGATAGTCTAGTGGTGAAAGTATGGGTTTAGTGATCTCAAGGTTCTTAGTTCGAATCCAGTCTGATGCTTTATTTTATTCTTTTTGCATTTTTTGGTTAAAAGTTAAACCCATGAATTTAGCTCATGATTTCAACTCGGATGATTCATGATTTTGGGAATATTTGCTGCGTTACGCAAAAGTTATGTATTATTCATGGTGTATTTTCATAACATGAAAATACGCTGTGTTCATGAAATCATGAGTCATTTTTCTCATTTTGGAGATCGGATTTTTTCCCGTGCAGAAATCATCAATAATATCAATGATTTCACCATACCCAAAGCAATGATACGTGTGTTCCTTTCCGTTAGTTCATAAGCCACAACATGAAGCCTATTACAGCGCATTCATACAAGTTACACTCATTGTTCTCAAAACAAAAGAAGCGCTCCTAGCGAATCCATTTTTTATACCATCATCCGTAGGACGAAGAAAATCTAATGGCGTTTCAATGCGTTAGGACGGAATTGAAACTCGTAGGACGAATTTAGAATCAAGAAGCATTTAAAAGTGTTAAATTTTTAACAATATCTCAACATTGTTTGACTCTTTTTCAAATCCAACGGTACGTATGGAAAGGTGAATAAATTTAGAAGATATCTTTCATGAAAACATTCCATGTTTTGTTCAAACCCTTTCAAAAAAGAGAGGTAAAGTGTGGGATGTGCTGAGTGGGACGGAAATTAGATCAAAAACCCTACCAGCTTTTTCAATTTTTTTTATTGTACTCAGCTAAAGTTGTGATATCCATTTCCCATTTTAGGATAAGACGTTAATCTTTATGACTCCAACTCATATAGTTTGACTCTACAAAATTGACTAATCTTGATGAAGTGTGGTTCAGAAGTTCTTGCAATTCAATTTCACAATGTACTTCTGAAGAATTGAAATATTGGTTCGAAGGATAACACTTTTCTTCAGCGGTTGAGTCATACGATGGATAGATGTTTTTCAATGGTTCTCTCGCGATAATATAGCTACGCTTTAATAGCTTTGCATCGACAAAAATAGCTAACGCTTGGTCATCATACAAGTTTTGTGAAATGATACCAGTTTTCAGATAGTTTGCAATGTCTCTCTGACCCTCAAACCGTAAAACAACATCCGTAGCAAACCGCAACTCACATAGGGTGGAGCGCTACTTCGTCGTAATTGCCCATTTCCGTTCTATCGATTAGAAAAGATCAATGATATCAATGATTTCACCGTGTGCAAATCAAAAATATATTCGTTCCGATGCGTTAGTTCATTAGCTACAACATAAGTCCTATTAAAGCGCATTGTATGAATATTTACGCTCATTGTTCTCAAAACAAAAGAAGCGCTCCTAGCGAATCCCCTTTTTCTTTATCAAATCCAACAGTACGTATGGAAAGGTGAATAAATTTAGAAGATATCTTTGAAAGAAATATTAAATTTTTAGTTCAAACCCGTTCTTAAAAGAGAAGTAAAGGGGGGGTTGTGCTTAGTAGGACGCAACTTAGATCAAAAACCCTATGAAAAGTATAAAATAGATTTCTTTTAATATTATTATAATGATGATGGAGTAAAATGAACATCCTAGAACTACATGTTCGCCGCAAATTTTCAGTTTTGCGGTGCTTGACTCGGTTGCGTTTATCGTCGAACTCCTTGAAGGACGACCACATTTGTTTTTACCTTCTTCCGATGTTGATGAGCTAGGTCCAGAAAGCACAAGAAAATCTTCGAGCCATTCAGCGTTTACTTTTAAGAAGCGTTGAGACTTTAGTAATTCATGTCTTAGACCATTGTAACGATAACGATAATTTTGTAAAATTGAAGTGCTGGAGGAAATATTCGAAGCAAGCTGTTTCGAATCTTGCGTGGATTTTCCATTCGCGGCCGGTAACTTAGATGAATCTACAGCTGTTCTTAATAACGCTTTGAAAACGTGTACCAATCAACTAGTTGAGCAAAAGTTTGTTTCTTTGAAGAACTCGAACAGCTGGTACAATTTGGATCTTTTGCGTCTTAAACGGAAAAGGGACAAATGGTACAAAAAGTTTTGTAGATCAAATAATGACAATCATTGGAATAGGTACACAATCGCGCATAATAAGTATTCACAATCGATAAAGAAAACTTGTTGTGAATATGTTCAAAGGAATATTGATCAGCATCAAAACAACAGCAAAGAGTTATGGAAAATTTTGAAATCTTTATTAAAACCTAGGAATTGCAATCCGCGGTCCATAACTTTTAATGGCACATTAGAACAGTCAGAACAAGTAATTTCAGCTAAGTTTATTGATTATTTTGTAGACAGTGTTTCATTGATTAATCAATCCATTGAATTGGTCGATGAACCTGACGAAATAAAACAGCCAGTTAATAGTAGTTGTAGATTTGAAGTTTTTCACCCAATTACATTAGATGAACTTAGAGTTATTTGTTTTTCATCAGGAAAATCGGCTGGAGTAGATAATGTTAATGTTAGAGCTATTCAAGATTGCTTTCATGTCATTGGCCACATCTTGCTGGACCTTATTAATGAATCATTGCAAACTGGACACGTGCCATAAATTTGGAAGGAATCCTTAGTGGTTCCTATTCAAAAAGTTGCTGGAACGATTAAAGCCGAAGAGTTTCGTCGCATCAACATGTTGCACACATTAGAGAAAATTTTAGAACTTGTTGTTAAAGGCCAGCTGTTGGAGTATGTAAATAGTAATAGTTTGTTGATACCAGAACAATCGGGATATCGGGAAGGTCATTCTTGTGAAACTGCGTTGAATTTGGTATTAGCGAAGTGGAAAATAACTTGGAGTGTAGAGATACGATTTTTGCTGTGGTTTTGGATCTGAAACGCGCTTTAGAACCTTATTGTTAATATCAATCAAGCGCTTTCGAATTACGAGTACTGCATATATATGGTTTGAAAGCTATTTGTCTGACAGAACTCAACGGACTGTTTTTAATGATTCTGTTTCCAGTCCCGTGGGGAATAACCTTGGAGTGCCCCAGGGAAGTGTATTAGGGCTCCTGTTATTTTTTATGTATATTAATGACTTGCGATGTGTTTTTTTTTCGATTTTGCGACATTAATCTTTTTGCAGATGATACTGTGTTATTCATTGCAGCTAAGGATTTAGATGATGCCGTTTTACACTTGAATGAAGATTTGCGTTCTCTAAGTAGATGGTTGAAGTATAAGCAGTTACAATTGAATACAAGTAAAACTAAATTTATGGTAATTTCGCGGAATCGAGTAAATGAGAACGTTTCTGTTGTAATTGATGATGAGACTATTGATCGCGTTCGGGAGATTAAATATCTTGGCGTGATTATTGATGACACACTTAAGTTCAACTCTCACATTGACAATTTTATCAAGAAAATTGCCAAGGAGTATGGAATTCTATGTCGACTGAATAACGATTTAACTATTGCCAGTAAAATACAGCTATACAAATCAATCATTTCTCCTCATCTTGACTTTTTCCCTTCCATTTTATTTCTGGCCAATGCAACACAAATATCGAGATTACAGCGCTTGCAGAATAAAATAATGCGTTTGATTTTGAGATGTAATAAATTCACTTCCTCAACTTTGATGTTAGACGCCTTACAATGGTTGTCGGTGAGGCAAAGAATTGTATATTTGACAATGGTGTTCATTTTTAAAGTAGTTAACGGTTTGCTGCCTCGATATTTGTGTGATCGAATTGAAAGAGGAAGTGACTTTCATAGATACAATACTAGAAACGCGGTTGAAATAAGAACACCCCATTTCTTGACTTGTGCTTCACAAAATTCATTATTCAAACGTTCAGCAACACTTACAGAATTTAAAAGACACTGCCTTTCACACGTTAAAACTGTCTTTTGAACAGTTATCCAGTGATTTTTTTATGAATTGACAAATTATGTATCTTGATCTTGACAAAGTTATCTCTAACGGATTATTTTGTATGGATAGCTGTCATAACGACTTTTTCAATAATTATTGTAGCACTGCAAAAACTATTTCTGTTCGCTACGATGGTGATAATGGATTTTTAGTATTTGATTTAATAGTAGATTAATTTAAAAAAATGAAGTCTACAAAGGTTTGAGCCTCGCGCGCGTATTACGGATATAAAGGACTGAATTTAACATTTGATAACAAATATGCGATTTTGAAGCTTATTTAGAATATACCTTGAGTTAATAGTAAGTTTTCTGGCAAATGTTGGGGGTTCGTGAGACTAGCTGACATTGCTGAAAATTATGATAGCATCAGATTGCGGGGTTACTAGTATAATAGGATGCTTTGTTGATTGTTTATGAATATTTTAGGTGAACAAAAGGGCGAACTAAGGGGTGGAAGCCTGAGCTTTTCCACATTTATATCGCTGTGAAGCAACTGTAAACTCTAAAGGGAATTTATATCTGTAACTGAAACCAGTTCGATTTTGTTTGCTAACCTGGTTAAAATGTCACATTTAATTATCTTTAAGATAAATCATCCAGCTCAAAACTTTGTAGAGGTAAGAGTCATCATAAATGCAAGAATGGCAACTGTAAAAAAATCGAATACTTCATCATTTCTCAATAGTGATGAAGTAAAACAACATGCACTAAACTAAGAACACGGGATATACTACAAAAGATCAATTTACTGGCCGCAGTAGTGTTAGGTCCCGAACAGAGGAAAGGGAAAAAGCATTCAAGACATTAAAAATATCATTATTTTTGGTCTAATTTTATTAATTGCGGCTAAAAAGTAACCTAGAACCTGCTTGAAAAAATACCGATGTGTAAAAAACACTCAAAATAATTCTGGAGGGGGCCAGGCCTCCTTGGCACCCCCATTAGCTACGCCAATCCAAAATTGTAACTTAGGTACTTCTACATCACACACACTTGTATTTTAAACATATCATTTTGATATCGGCTGTGACAAAAATTGGTCACCCTCATTGTCCTCGATTTTGCAACATCAGAGTTCAACAAATCCAGGAAGAAAACACCCTTGACAGGTAATAAAACATATAAGGGCAAACTGTTTTTCTCTTACCTGCAGGGGTCTAAAATTGCCACTCTCAAGCAATGCAAAGACCCTACGGAAGAGGTCACCGGTCCCAAAGTGATAATTTATTGCCTTTCCGACCTCTGTCTCTTTCTTGGGTTCGACTTGGATGGGTGCAAAGAGATGAGATATTGATTTCCATATTCGATTTGCTGCCAGTGTTGGAATATGGAAAAGGGTTAGAATGGTGCAGTTGTAACCGATTTTCTCACCGATTAGAAGGTCGCAACCTGGTCGATGGTCTTACACGCTGACGATCGCGAATCAATCACTCGCGCGATCATGTTTCGAGATGTATTGAAGTCAAGGATGTGCTTAAGGTGTGCAACATTGTAATGAGGAAAAAATTCTACATCCAGCTCACATTGCAAATTGTATTTTACGACTTTTACATCGGAAGAAAACAACATTGAATTCATATTCAGTGATGGCACGAATCCGAAAGAATGAACCAACAGCTTCTGTGCGATGGAAAAGCATTACGTAGCGATTGTTTTCGGCTTATGCCGAGATATTACTTTGAATTTATGCATACATTGATGTTCATCGTTGCAGATAAAAGCGTTGAAACAAGGGTGAAATCTATGCTAGAAGACTTTTTGTTTGTGTTATTAAAGGGTGGTTACAACTTGGGATGAAATTTTGGTTCTATGAAAATAGATTTCCCAATGCTCTTTGTTAATCGTTCGATGAAGCGTAAAATTATTGAATGCATATTATGTTACAAGGTTCACAGACCTTTTCGATACCAGTCTTGTGCAAGTGATTGGCTCTTGCGAGCTTACGATGATTAAACAAAATCCATTAAATTGGCCACACTCAATCTATGCTAGTTTAACGTTTTCATGTCTTAGAAACAATTCTTTTGTGAATTTCGAATTCTCTGCTAAATATTACACCAATTATGAAAAGGCATGCTCGGGGTGAGAACTCAATCTGAACAGTTTCGAATATTAACATTGACTTGTAGTCAAGACCGTCATCAATATTAGTGGGCACCCGAAGCATTGTTCTACTCCCCAAATTAAGATAACACTAAAAAGCTGCCAAAAAGTGTTTACAATCGTACAAACAGTTAAAGACAACCATGCGGAATCCAATTTCCGTGCAGTTTCCGCTAATTCTTCCCAATTACGACCCACTTCTTGTATTCAAATTGCCCCCTTCGGTGAATGGACCAACCGAACTGCTGTTTTCCAATGAATCCATCATGTCATTTGGTATCATCCGAGACCCATCATTACGAGGGTCCGTTTTGCACCGTTCCTGTAGGGGCGCAATCGCGATGCCAAGTGTGCAAACATCATTGGATCTGGGCAACAATGTTGTCACTAATTGATAGTTTCGCAGGGGTACCCTGAAAACAAAAACAGCCCATTTTGCGCTGGTGCTGACGGAACCCCTTGTTTTAAATCTGCATATGATGGATGAGCCAAGGATTTTCGATGACGATTGGAGGTTTCGCAAGTCAGAAAGATGCGAGCACCGTTAACATCATACCGGAACACACCTTCGTTCACCTAATGAGTTTTCCCGCTCCGTACGCACGCGAGAATTCCATTTCCAGTTTAGCTGCACATAATGATAGAGTCCCACGAGGGCCTCAAGACAAATGTTTGTTTGTACCAGTCAGTGCAAGGTGCCAAGCCCACGTTTCGTCAAATGTGAATTTAATTGAAAGTGAGCGCAACATTGTAAGCGAGGTGATTCGTGACCCATGCGGAATACATTCCTTCAGTTGATTAGCGCATTTACTGTCTGGGTGAGCTGGTTGATTGATGTCAACCTGCGAGGTTTTTCGGGGCTTGGGTGTCCCCCGAAGGGCGATTACGACACACGAAGGACATCAAAGGGTTCCGTTGCACACTGCAGGGCACTCCGTCCGGAACGATTAGAGTCGATCACCGTGACCGAAGGAAAGACGATCAGCTACCCTTTTGAAACGGGTTCGTCGTGTCGCTTTTGTGGTGCGGTGTCAACAAGTTTTGAGGCATGGATCAGAAGTGGAACTGCCAAGCGACCAGTAGCCGAGCGAGCGTGACGACAGTCATTTTCCGGCAATCACTTTCGCTACAGTTAAGTGTTTCGGGATGGTTTCAGCATAGTCTCAGCTGCTCTACCACTTTGCGTCTGATTGTTCTGAAAGTTTGAAAATTCAGCACAATGCTTGATTCTCTACAGCTAATACTGAGTAACTTTTTCAATGCGACAGACTTTGTTATGTGCCCAAGTTCAAATTTCGAAAATGTTGGTATTTTTTATGGAATATTTTTTCATTTTTTGACGCAGGACTACGTCTTTCGGGAAGTGTGACAATACAGGGAATGTAACGAAAATTGGTCAGACTTTAAATGCTAATAACTTGGCCAATAATCAATAGATTTTGATGATTTGTATGTCGATCGATTCAGAAGTTTTATTTAATTTGTGTGGTAGGGGAAATGGCTCTAATGTTGACCTATGGATCTAAGATTGGGTCCATCGCTAAAAATCTGCTATTTATCAATTTTGTCTAGTTGAACGCGTCATTGGGACGGTACTAATGGATATTATTGGTCGCTATTGAAAATTTAGTCGATTGCTGAATTTATGTATAGGCCCAAATTAGGGGCATATCGGCTGACATTACTTCCATTTCCCCTATGTCACACATTATAAATGGTAAATATTTAAATAGCTAAAAATTAAGAAATATGGAAACATTCAAATTTCTCATACATTTTCTTCGTCCGCAAGATGCTCACCCCTAACACAGCCATCAGAAAGTTGGTCCCTAACTACACAAGCAGAAGCCGTATAATCATTCAGCGTTGCACGTTGGACGGGTCGACCTCGAACTTATTCGCTGCAGCGTGGACATCGTAGCATTTTTTTTTATTCATTCACCTAAATACAGCTAAATACAGAAAAAAGGAGGGTCATAGAATGATAATGCAAATGCTTGAGTAAGCGAAACGAAGAAAGTTTGACTGCATCTCAACAAACGATACTAAATACGATCAGCACTCGGTGTGGTCGAACGCAAGTATTCTTTACTCCCGTGTTTTCGCAAGTTTTTTCTCGTGCGTTGTCGAACGTTTTTTCGTTCAAGCCAAGCATGGGTAAACCGGGCCCAAGCGGTAGTCAGAAGCAAGGCGGCAAGCGGCCGGTGGATGTCGATGCCAGACATATTTACGAAGCGGGTGCTAGCCCTCAACCAGTTCTCGCTGCTCCAAGAGGATTATGACGTGAAAGCGTTGAGAAAAAGGAGAAGTTGCCTCCTTTCTATGTCAAGGGACAGCCACGTGAGCTGCTTGACAATATGAATGTGCTAGTCCGTAAAGAGCTACGGGCCGAATTCCGTCTCTGCGCTGTAGGCGTGAAAATCATCGTTCCCTTGGCGGAACATTATAAATCAGTGACGGAGACACTGCTACTCTGGAAGGTGGAATATTTCACATACGACGAGCCGTCGACGAAGCCCTTCAAGGTCATTCTACGCGGGCTGCATGAGCTGGATGTTTCGGTTGTAGAAGAAGAGCTGAAACGCAACAAACTTCAACCCGTTGAGGTTTTCGTGATCAAACGCCACAACGAGACGGTCAAGTATCGCAACCAACTGTACCTAGTGCATTTGGTTGGTGGATCCATAAACATGAGGCAGCTTCAAAGCATCCGAACGCTGCTCAGTGCCGTCGTCGAGTGGGAGCGGTACAAGCCGGTCCGCCGTGAAGTGACGCAATGTACCAGCTGCTTGAATTTCGGACATGGCGCGCGCAACTGTCATATGAAATCGCGTTGCCCCAAATGCGGCCAACTACATGTCACTGCCCAATGCATCGTGGACATGAAGGACAAGCAGCCAACCTGTGTCAACTGCAAGAATGCTCACACTTCGACTAGTCGATCGTGTCCCAAGCGGGCCGAATTCGCGCATCAAACCTTTATCCGCTTCCGCTGCCCAAAAGGCAGTATAGGAGTTCGACGCAAGCCGAATCAAGCAGCACTCCTCCAGGATTCTGGAGAACCCAGCCTGTCGATTTTTTTGACAGGTAATCGATTAGCTCGATTAATCAAAAAAGTAATCGGACATCAGTAAAGTATAGGGTCAGAAAAATGAGTAGGTGGTATGAATTTTAATTTTGAGAATATTTCCTGTTCGGTATATATATACATAACATTTGCCTTGACTTAGTTTCGTTCAAATCTTTTTCAATTAAGGCAAAAATTACCAGCCGCATGCAGTTTCCACGGTTAGTCCCATAATATTTCCTAGTTCACCTAGCATGTGGCCCCAGGCATGAAAGTCGAGAGGATTCAAATCGGGTGAAGAGGCAGGTCACTATTTAGACAAAATAAAATCCTGAAAATTGATCTCACTCCAAGCCTGTGCAGCATTTGCCTGGTGGGACGGTGCAGAGCCTTGCTGGAAGCAGCATGGTGCATTCTTGTCGTGATTCTTGACCTAGGGAAGCAAATGGTTTTTTCAAAACATTATCGATGTAATAGTTACTGTTGATTTCAACACCAGGTTCAATAAACTGCAATGGAACCTTCAAAGTTTTGGAGAAACAACCCCAAACCATCACCCTGGAAACATTACGGAACCTTTGAACGGCCAGTTTGTCACGAGGAATATCAGAAAGATCACATACAAAGGCAGCTGGAAGACACATCCAAAGGCAGTTGGAAGACACTTTCAAAGGAAGTTGGAAGACACTTTCAGAAGTAGTTGGAAGATACGTCCAACGGAAGTTGGAAGACACTTCCAAAGGCAGCTGGAAGACACTTCCGAAGACAGTTGGAATAAACATCAAAGGCAGCTGGAAGACACTTCCAAAGGCAATTGGAAGACATTTTCAAAGGCAGTTGGAAGACAATTCCAAAGGCAGTTGGTGGCCACTTCTAAAAACAGGTGGAGGACACTTCCACAGGCAGCTGCAAGACACTTCCACAGGCAGTTGGAAGACACTTCCAAGGGGCGTTGGAATACACATCCAAAGGCAGCTGAAAGACACTTCCAAAGACACTTCCAAAGGAAGTTGGAAGACATTTTCAAAGGCAGATGGAAGACACTTTCAAAAACAGTTTGAAGACACTTCCACAGGTAGCTGTAAGACACTTCCAAAGACAGTTGGAAGACACTTCCAAAGGCAGTTGGAAGACACTTCCAAAGGCAGTTGGAAGACACTTCCAAAGGCAGTTGGAAGACACTTCAAAATGCAGTTGTAAGACAGTTTTAAGACAGTTGGAGTACACATCCAAAGGCAGTTGGAAGACACTTCCAAAGGTAGTTGGAAGACATTTTCAAAGGCAGCTGGTAGACACTTCCAAATGCAGTTGGAAGACACTTCTAAGGGCAGTTGGAGGACACTTTCAAAGGCAGTTGGAAAACACTTCTAATGGCAGTTGGAAGACACTTCCACTGGCGCCTGGAAGACACATCAAAGGCAGCTGGTAGACACTTCCAAAGGCAGTTGGAAGACACTTTCAAAGGCAGTTGGGAGACCCTTCCAAAGGCAGTTGGAAGACACTTCAAAATGCAGTTGGAAGACACTTCCAAAGGCAGTTGGAATACACATCCAAAGGCAGCTGAAAGACACTACCAAAGACACTTCCAAAGGAAGTTGGAAGACATTTTCAAAGGCAGATGGAAGACACTTTCAAAAACAGTTTGAAGACACTTCCACAGGTAGCTGTAAGACACTTCCAAAGGCAGTTGGAAGACACTTCCAAAGGCAGTTGGAAGACATTTCCAAAGGCAGTTGGAAGACACTTCCAAAGGCAGTTGGAAGACACTTCAAAATGCAGTTGTAAGACACTTTTAAGACAGTTGGAGTACACATCCAAAGGCAGCTGGAAGACACTTCCAAAGGCAGTTGGAAGACACTTCCAAAGGTAGTTGGAAGACATTTTCAAAGGCAGCTGGTAGACACTTCCAAATGCAGTTGGAAGACACTTCTAAGGGCAGTTGGAGGACACTTTCAAAGGCAGTTGGAAGACACTTCTAATGGCAGTTGGAAGACACTTCCACTGGCGCCTGGAAGACACATCAAAGGCAGCTGGTAGACACTTCCAAAGGCAGTTGGAAGACACTTTCAAAGGCAGTTGGGAGACCCTTCCAAAGGCAGTTGGAAGACACTTCAAAATGCAGTTGGAAGACACTTCCAAAGGCAGTTGGAATACACATCCAAAGGCAGCTGAAAGACACTACAAAAGACACTTCCAAAGGAAGTTGGAAGACATTTTCAAGGGCAGATGGAAGACACTTTCAAAAACAGTTTGAAGACACTTCCACAGGTAGCTGTAAGACACTTCCAAAAGCAGTTGGAAGACACTTCCAAAGGCAGTTGGAAGACACTTCCAAAGGCAGTTAGAAGACACTTCAAAATGCAGTTGGAAGACACTTCTAAAGACAGTTGGAGTACACATCCAAAGGCAGCTGGAAGACACTTCCAAAGGCAGTTGGAAGACACTTCCAAAGGTAGTTGGAAGACATTTTCAAAGGCAGCTGGTAGACACTACCAAATGCAGTTGGAAGACACTTCTAAAGGCAGTTGGAGGACACTTTCAAAGGCAGTTGGAAGACACTTCTAAAGGCATTTGGAAGACACTTCCACTGGCGCCTGGAAGACACATCAAAGGCAGCTGGTAGACACTTCCAAAGGCAGTTGGAAGACACTTTCAAAGGCAGTTGGGAGACCCTTCCAAAGGCAGTTGGAAGACACTTCAAAATGCAGTTGGAAGACACTTTCACAGGCAGTTAGAAGACACTTCCACGAACAGTTGGAAGACACTTCCAAAGGCAGTTGGAAGACATTTCCAAAGGAAGTTGAAAGACACATCCACAAGTAGTTGGAAAATACGTCCAACGGCAGTTGGAAGACACTTCCAAACGGAAATGGAAGACACTTTCAAAAGCAGTTGGAAGACACTTCCAAAGGCAGTTGGAAGACACTTCCAAGGGCAGTTGGAATACACATCCAAAGGCAGCTGGAAGACACTTGCACAGGCAGTTGAAAGACACTGGTCCCTCCAACCGATGGTCTGACGCAGCTAATTAGTCATCTGACAACGCTTGTCAGTGAAATGCTAAAAATGATGGTGCAAATGATGCACTTCATGACGAACTTTCACGTTCACCATCAACGCCCGAGAATCAATCAACGAGAAAACAGCCGGAAATAGTAGAATTCTCGCGCGAACATAACATTGATGTCGCGTTTCTAACCGAGACGTATCTCAAGCCGGATGTCAATTTTAGCCTGCCAAATCACACAATTGCTAGACTGGACCGAGTTCGAGCACAGAGGGGCGATGTCGTTGCCATTGCCATCAGGAGAGGACTGCAGAACACGATGGCTGGCATCACCATCATTGCCATCTACTGTAAGGAGTCGAATGGAACAATCGATCGTCTCAAGAATGACATCCAGAAGTTGACTCGTCAGAAGAGTAAGTTTATCCTCGCCGGTGATCTCAACGCACGCCACTCGCTGTGGGGCAATGCAAGAAGTAACAAGAACGGAGCAGTGCTGGCCACGGACCTGCAGGCGGGACAATACGTGGTCCTCCATCCGGACTCGCCTACCATCTACTCACCAGCCGGTGTCGGATCCACCCTCGACATCGTTCTCACCAACATGGCGGACCAGTTCAACCTGATGGTTGAGGGCAATTTCTCCGTTAGCTCTTGAAGCAGAGCCACGTTACATAGATACTCGTCGAGACCTGAAGCGGTAATAGCGGCGCAGACGTTCTGAACTGCCACTGCGAAATCTATCAGCGTATGGAGCTTCTCTGCCATTGGTGCCGGCATCTCCCGAATCTAGTGGACCAGTCAGTGAAAGATGATTTCTGGCCTTCCAAACAGGGGTTTCAGCGTCTAGATTTCACCTAGCAAATTCGTAGGATGTAGCAACCGGCAGCGCACTGCTTCCAAAGCCCTTCCCTTCAGGCTCCTTTGAAGACGCAAAAGATTTTCTTCGTCTATTCTAGTCATATTCTAGTCGAACTTTCGTAGCTTGCTATAAAGAGTGGAAATTCCTCCGGATGCCCGGAAAAGTTTGTTGACCGCTTGACGTGCTGCAACGTGGGTTTGGTTAAGCGAAGGGACACCGAAGAGATTAAAACGGTTTGGTTGGAACGCTGTCGCCTTCCTAATGCTGCTTTTCCAACCTGCTTGTACTAGGTCGTCTCCTTTCTGATTCACAGGGAATTGTGGAAGTGGATTTCCCGTTGAACTCGCCGTTGGCCCACAGCCGAACATCATCTGTGAAGATTGTTTGCCAGTCGAACTCGCCCTTGAATTATCACCGCTCAAATCTGCTTGTCACTGTTGTTGGATTTGACTTAGCGTAGGGAGATCGAAGATACTGTTTAGCTGGAACGCTGGTTTGTGGAAGAAAGAGTTATAAAATCTCTTCAGGGAGAAAATACACAGTTAGATTGCGACACGCTTATTAACGTCTATCAATAGGGACATTTAGGTAGCTTCAATAAATGCATGCTACTACTCACGTTTAGTATCATCTACTGTTAATTTGCCCGTACCAGTGTTGCAAAATTTCGACAGCTCACGGCGATATTAAAAATTCGGCTTTAATCACTCAACTGGGCTAACAGTCATCGGCAAGGCAAATCATGTCAATTATCAGTGACAATGATGTTAGTGGCGAACATGTGCAGATTTTTGTATTAGCTAAATTTGAAACGAAATTAAATGACTTTTGCAAAACTATTACATGGAGCGGTTAAAGTGCAGAAGCATCTACGTTCTGAACTGCTTGAATAACAATAATGTGACTCAGAATGCACGAAATTACACTTCTGTCAATGACGAAAAAAATGTATAAGATTTTGACAAAGGTTTTTTTGATAACCAAGTCTATCAGTGACTATGAGATGAACAATTTTGACAATATCGCGCGAAAGTCTGTCAATGACAATGAAAAATCTCAGCACTGGTCCGTACTAGTAACATCGAGCCATACTAACTGCCCGATTGCTAGCGCAACAGGCTGACACTTTGAATATTTTGTGGCACAAATCTCGGAACTTATAGCGACTTTGTGTATGAAATTGCCTCTCACTGTTTGCCGCACTGCATCATTTGTGGGAAAGAGATTTAAGAGCTGTATGTAGTGTGAGAGCTGATTATTGTGCTCTTCAGGATCCGAAATTTATGTAAGAAATATGACTTCCATTTCGTTTCACCTTATCCTTTCACCTTAGTGACTCATTTATGCATCACAAGACATACTGCAAAGAAAGAGGTACTTTAGCAGAGTTTATCGAAAAAAAAAGTAAAATTCGGTAAAATGCCATAATTTATTGATGATTTCGCAATTTTATTTATTTTTGGAAACAATGACCTATATAACTGTGTATAAGAATGCTCTGCTCTTTGTAAGCTTGATTAGTTGTCACTCAGGTTTCACACAATCTGCATCATTCAACAATTTTGCGAAATGCACATTCCTCGGTCGTTCCTGTTTTCACTGGTCATCGGAATTGTTCTGCTCTCGGTCCGCTGCAATAAGATATACCTCAACTCCCAATCTACCGCCAATTCGTGGGGTACTCCCGGAGGAAATATGTGCTACAGCAACAGCGTACGAACGTATGCCAAGTCACAGACTTTGATCATCACGACTGCGGTGAGTTTAAAGCAAAGTGCAAGCATTTTTTATGAATTGTATTTTCCATAAGATCTTTTATATATTTGCAGATCAATATCAACTACATTCGATGCTGGAGTGGATCTTCCCTCTTCCCAACAAGTGCCAGTCTGATCAGCGGAGGAATTGGCACCACTTCTGCTTCCATCCAGTTGAGTTCCGCTCACAAGAAGATCTTCGGTGCTTGCGAAGCCTTTTGCATGGACCCTATGCAAACCATAACTGTCGCATATGATGAATGATGGGACAATTATGCTTTTATGGGCAGTAATTTGACCGTTTATGGTCCCGGTAATTTGACCGTTTATGGCCCCGGTAATTTGACCGTTTTTAATCTGAACACTTTCGACGTAGACTACGTCTTACGGGAAGGTACTGGGGGTAAATCGAAAACTTAAAATTGCGACCGTCACGAAAAGGTGTAATTTTTTGAACGCTTATAACTTTGTCATTTATGGAGGAAATTAAAATCCAAATACACCAATCGATAGAAAATAACTCTCGTAAGCTTTTTCAATTTTTCATAAAACTGTTTTAAAAATGTACAAATAAAAAGTGATAAGTTTATCACTGTTTTCATGAAATAAACGTCCTCCCCAAACACAGTCCTCATAATCAAGTACAATTTGGTTGCACATCGTGCTGCTTGAATCAGAAAAGTTATAAAACAGCGCTGCTAATGTGCCTCAACTTTCCACAGTGTGCTATCATCGCCATCATTCTTTGCTCGGCTGTTGAGTTGTTCAGTCCGTATTTTTCGCTCGAGATCTCGTTTCGATTTTGTTTCGTTTTGTGCTGTCGCGTTGCGTCGTGGAAGTGTCGCCACCTTCTCGCGTTCTGGCAAGTTTACTTGAACTTGCAAACACGAAACAAATGGTGCGTAAACGTGTCAATGAGCCAGCAGCGGGCCCTTCAAAGAAGGTGCTAATCAAGCCCAGCGCGTCGCAGCATGACGCCGGAAAACGAGTACTGCAAGCCAACCAGTATGCAGTACTCCCGGAAGAAAATGGCGATGATGACGCCGTTCCCATTGCAAGACGAGAGCGAATTCCCCCGCTTTTCACGCCGTTGAAGGATGTTGCCAAGCAAGGTGCCGAACTGGCAAAACACAAGCTGCTGCCACGCTTCAAGTTTTGCAACATCGGTACCAAAATCATCTGCTCCAGCCTACAAACAAATAGGATGTTTCCTGAAGGAAAACAACGTGGACTTCTTCACGCATGATCTGCCATCGAGCAAGCCACTGAAGGTGGTTTTGCGAGGATTACCGTCGTTCGAGGCGGCTGCGGTGAAGTCCGAGCTGGAGCGGCTTGGGCTCCAACCTTAGGCCGTGTTCCAGATGAACCGCCGTTTCATCAACAATACCAGCTTCCGTGACCAGTTGTTCCTAGATCCACCAGTCTTGCGGCTCTGAGATCCAAAATCCGGGACCTGTTTCAGGTCATCATCACTTGGGAGCATTACAAACCCCAACATCGTGATGTTACGCAGTGTATGAACTGCCTCTCCTATGGCCATGGCACCAAAAACTGCCATATGAAGACAAACTGCGGCAAGTGTGCTGGAACTCACTCAACTGCGTCCTGTGAGCAAGTTGATGACATTGAGCCAACGTGTGTCAACTGCGGTGGAAACCATCAAGCCTCCAATCGCGGATGTCCCAAGCGCGTGGAGTTCATTAATATCCACCGGAAGGCTACAATCAATAACCAGGTCGGTCGCCTCCGTAATCATCGTTCGCTTTCTGTACTCACGGAAGTCCAGTACCCAGCTCTCCAGCCCCACCGACATGTTCCGAACCTAACCCCGCTTCCGCTCAACAACCAACAAGCCAACCATGCGAGTATCCAAATGGTTCCCAACAGTCGGACAGTTCAGCATCATCTCGGTGCTGCTGCGGCCCAGCCAATTCCAGGTTCATCCACCGCCCCTGGTTTATCATACGCTGCTGCTGTCTCAGGTGAACCTGTCGACGATTCTCCGTTCACCTCGGAGAAACTTGTAACGCTCGTGGCCGAGGTCATCATCATCATGCGCACCTGCAAAACTCGATCTGAACAGCTTCATGCTGCCCTGTCCCTTGTCACTAAGTATGAACCGTGAAGCCATCAAGATCGTAAATTGGAATGCTTGCTCCTTGAAGAGCACAAACATCGAGTTTGTTGACTTTCTCAACGAACGGCACATCGACATAGCCGTCATCACCGAGACTCACTTGAAGCCCGAGCTGAACGTCTTCCTTCCCGACTTTCGGCTCGTAAGGCTTGACCGCACCAGCTCCGGGGGAGGGGGAGTGGCCATCGCTGCGAGGCGGAACATCAGTTGCCGGCTACTACCAAGCTTCCAGCTGAAAATTATCGAAGCCATCGGAGTTGAGGTGAGCACATCGCTTGGTCCAATCACCATCATCGCGGTCTACTGCCCCAGCAAACCAACATTAGGGACGGCTCGGCCGCAGACCTCCGAAGAGACATCATCAAGCTAACACGACGGCGGCAAAATTTCGTCATCTCTGGCGACCTGAACGCCAAGCATCAAGCCTGGGGAAATAGTCGGCGAAATCAGAACGGCACAATATTATGCAACGATCTGCAGCAAGCCCACTACAACATTCTGTGTCTGGACACTCCCACCCGGTTGAGTCGATCCGGAGCTCATGTAATTTCGAGCATAGCGCAGGACAGATGAAACCCCATATGCACAATACTTATTGATGAGCAGCAATTGATGCAAAACGAAATTATCTCATACCGTAGGGATGATAACCCGAATAGGTGGTAAGGCACTTCTTATGGTGGGATACAAAGAGACTTTAAGGAAATCTTGTTATTTGCACGCAGTTTTGAACTGATTCCACTATTGAAACAAGCCATGCAACATCGTTTACTGAAAACCAGCATTCACTCCATTCAATTTACTAAGTTGTTATGAACCTATAAGAAGCATATGCAAAAAAAAAAACAACATTCTCTGATCCCTTGGACCGTTCAGGTGCACAGCGCAAATTAGCGCAGTCGATCGACAATAATTTAACTCGATCGCAATCACTTGCACGAGCGATTATTATCGCTCGGTGTTAATCAAGTACCGATAAATTCCCGACAACACCTCGAATTAAGCGATAAGTCTTGCTCGCCATTGATCTCCGGCTCCTGGCAGCGAATTTATTGATTCCACTGATGAAAATTGCAGCGAAAAACAAAACCCCGTTCGAGTTGGCCTACATGGCAGGTAGCGAGTGCACACACACATACACACACTGACTACATTACAGGCCATTTCCAGCCCGATCTGATAATAACACGGACGGCACTCGCCGCACATCTCCCAAGCGGATGCGCGTTAATTTGTTCCATTAGAAGCCTAATGCTGTCAGAGTCGATTTCGGCCCATAGGAGGAGGATGATGCGTGCCTGCATGTTGTTAAACCGACCGTCGTGCAGTCCTCTCGTAGCGGACGATGTACATGCGCGCAAATTAAAGTGAAGCCTTCCTGTGTCGAGTCGGGATCATCTGGCGGAGCGAGGCGGGAGGGCGAAAATTGGCTCACTTTGCCTTGGCCTGTAACGCGATGTTATTTTAGGTCGTAAAACATGACCAAGTCGACTTGAGAGGTCCGGCGACGCTGATGGCGGGAACAGCAATTTTCCAACAAGTGAAGGTGCCAAAGGATTAGGTGCTAAAATTGTGGTGCAATTATTGAAATGTGCCGGCCCTCGTGTCGCGCTTAAATCAGGCGCAAACGTTCACAAAAAAAACGTGAAAAGTTGCCCACTATCTTCGGATCGGTGACGACGTGTGTGTGGATGTAATTCGGTGCAGGTGGTTGTGGGCAATTGCCCCTTTCGGACGAATCCTCTCGCAATTGGGCCTCCGCTTCAATTAGCCGCTTTGCTCGACTGACAGATGGACAGTAATGACGGTCATTACACGAGATCTTCCACGAGTAATCAGCTTAGTTATCCGACCTGGCCGGAACTGTGGCTTGTATTGAGTGCATCAGGGGAGATTATACATTTTATTCAAATGGACGCAAAAGGCTTCGCATGCACCGACGATCTTCTTGTAATAGGAACTTAACTGGATCGTAGCAGAAGTGCTGTCTCTTCCTCGGTCGATCAAATTGGCGCCTATTGGGAAGAGGGATGACCTACTCCAGCATCGCAGATGCAGTTGATGTTGGTCTGCAATATGTGATCGATCTTATGAAGAATACGCGCATGCACTAAGCTTGAAACTCACCGCAGTCGAGATGGTTAATGTCTACCAAGGAGCAAATGTTTGTACGCTGTTGAAGTTACACATCTTGCCACCGGGAGCACCCCACGTTGATTGTTTTATGATTGAGTTGAGGTACAGCTTATTACTGCGAACCGAGAGCAGAGCAATACCGATGAGCAGTGAAAACAGGAACTATCGAGGAAAGGATATTTCGCGGTACATTTGGTTGGTATGGATTGCGTGACATCATTCAATGACTAATCGAGATTCCTTTTGACTTTAAATGATATTTATTTCGTGAATATGTGTGGTTAACATGTATGAATTTTAAGAAGCGATAGATAGAAAATTGACCAACAGACATAGATCTATGACTGTTCTAAAAGCGTTCACATTAATGGTAGATTTTTGTTCAAGATTTCATCCGAGTTGGGAAGTAGGGAAGATAATATATATATAACAGTATTGGCTCCAGCTATGTTGTATGGAACTAAGGTAGCAGTTCTTACAAAGAAAAGTAGGGTTGCTCTAGATAATTATGAAAAGATCATACTAAGAAACAATTATAATAACTGTAAAAACCAGGTTCTTTGAAGTTTATCGCAAGTAAATTGCTAGAAGGAAAGACAATCAATAGAAGAGTAAGAGTAGGCAGGTTAAGGTATTACGGACACATACGAAGGAGAGTTAAAGGTCATCCATTGCAATAAGCTTATAGTTTAAAATTCAGCAAGAAAAAAGAAAGTAGACCTAGCTTTACTTGAAAAAAAAATCTTTAGCTCAGGATTTTGCTAAATTTGATGAAGAAAATATGAAGGAATGTCAAGAAGTAAAACTGAACAAAGTAAAATTGAAAAGGAAATTTGATGAAATTTACAAAAATGGGAAAGTGAAATTTCAGATGATGTGGTGACAGATGAAGAGAGCCCAGGGAAAGGAATTTATAAGCAATGGAAGAAAAAGTAGTTTGAGTAAGAGTATCTAACAGATAGGACGCGACAATGTTTAAATCAAGAGTACATTATAAGAAAAAGGAAGGCTTACATCATAGTTCATTGCTTAAAGGTGCGTAATAAGTTTTCATATCCTAAGCGTCTTCACAGTATCATATTAACACTAAATGCAAATCGATCGGGGGCGACCCCGGCGTAGTGGTTAGCATTCATACCTCTCACGCCAAGTCACGAGTTCAAATCTCACCCCCGGACAAGTCACGAATGACCCAAGAGCGTTAAAGTGGCTATAATAAAAAAAAAAAAATAAAAAAAAAAAACGCAAATCGATCACGGACAAGTAGACATAAAACGTCTCCCAAAATCGCATTTTTTTTAGTCGTAGGCTAGTTCATAACGGTCAATTTAAATGTTTCATGTTTCTTAATTGGTGTTATCATCAATTCCCTTACAGTTGACGTTTCCACACTACACCCATCTGTTGAGTGTATTGTCCTTCAAATGGTAAACGACAGATGGCAGTAGTATATTAATGACGATGTTTTACAATGAGAAATGTGCAATATGTTGGGTCTGTTTGTCTGTGATGTACTATTGAGACCCAAGTAACCATATAGCCGCAATATAGCTCGAATATACTAATTTGCTTGAGTATGGTTAGTTAGGGAATCCGATGAAAATATCACTTCTTGAAGCTAATCTCTTTCGTATTTATTTATTTCTTTCATTCTCTTTTCGCACTTGCATATAACACCATCACACACTAATCTCAACATTGATTCAATAGTGTGGATATAAGACTGAATTCACCAATCAGCGAAAAAGGAGTCAACGTCAAATCAGGAACGGAAATTAACCACCTCGGAAAGCAAGAAAAACCCAAAAAAGCCGGAAAAGGCGAAATCATGTCAGAATCGACCAAGGACGGTCTACGGAAGGAAATTGCCGGTTAAGCTCAGAATGCAATACGAAGCAGTAGAGAAAAAGTGCAAGATATTTCAAAAGAAGCAACCAACGGCGGCAGGCATCCATTAGGGCATCATCATACACGGGGAAAAATCCGATCTCCGAAATGAAAAAAATGACTCAGGATTTCATGAACACAGCGTATTTTCATGTTATGAAAATACACCATGAATAATATTCATGATATCATGAGCAACTTTTCCGTAACGCAGCAAACATACCCAAAATCATGAATCATCCGAGTTGAAATCATGAGCTAAATTCATGGGTTTAACTTTTAACCAAAAAATGTCAAGAAGGTTTCATCCTTCTTTACTCAGGGAGCAGAATAGCACGACTATCAGCCCTGTAGCGTGGTATCCAATCCATTGTGCCGTGTCGTGTCCATAGTTCCATGCCGTGTCCAGTATGCCGTAATAAAGATCTTCTGGCGTCGATCCTAATGTGCCGGTTTGCACTCCTGCGGGTTGACGAAGCATTTCCTCTATCGCCGTGCTATGGTTACCGCGCCAGAGTTCGCGTCGCACCCCCTCACTTTGCTATTGTCGGAAGGACCACATTGCCCAGGCTACACCACGGGGAGGTGTGAGGTAGTAACTTGTGAGGACCAGAGCTAGATTGTCAACTCACCATTTGTAGCACTGTGTGTGTATGTGTGTTTGTTTTTTTAGTATATTTGTTTCTGTAAGAATTTCATAATTACAAAGCTAATATAACGTTGATAGGATATTGTAATTTTTTTTAGAAAAAGTGAAAATGTTTAATCATAAATCATATTCTAAATCTCCTTTTCCCTCTCTCTATCCATACAATTGTCATCCACTAACCTCGAGAAGACCGTGAGTAATCGGTTCAAATCCGTTAATTTTAGATTTAAGTCATCAATAGTGTATAACGCAAATGATAGCTTGGCTCTGTAAAGTTTATTCGATTGAGCCTGTGCAAATAAAGTAATTAACAAAAAAAAAAACAAATAATGTTGATACAACAGCGGTACGAAGCGTGAAACGTAAAGCCCGACAGTTCGCATTTGGAAAATCGGAAGCCTAATCAAATAATTTTCCTGTCATTGAACTTCAAAAAGAAATAAAACTTGGTCATTTATACCATAACATAATCAGCGTGCACTTAATCATGACTGACCAATTTATGACCGGCCACCCTTTATAAATGCTTGTATATCACAGACACAACATTGAATATAATACTGCGATTTCGGCTCGTTGAATAATGAACTGTCCACTATCAATTGGCAACAGATTCTGGATGGTGTTTCTGTCAACGCTATTGCTGACCAATTCTACGACAATCTGTATGAAACACTCTATGCGCGAGTTCCTCTTCGGAGGCGTGTTACGAGGTTAACCTCAGTGCAACCCTGGTGGAGCCCTGAGCTACGTAATTTGCGGAACGTATTGCGTAAGTCACGCAAATGCTATTTCAGTACCAGATCCAACGAGAGCAAAAATAGTCTCCGATCAATCGAAACGAGATACAAGTTGAAGTCTAACTAAGGGGAGTACGTCCAGCGAACGCAAGCGAATCTGAAGCAGCACCCATCGGCGTTTTGGAAGTTCGTGAAATCACAACGGTCTGGTAATCGTATTCCGGACATAGTTGAGTTTAACGGGATCGCTGCTAGCTCCCCTGTCGATGTTGCTAACTTGTTTGCGAGCTTCTTCCAATCAGTTTACAACACAAATTCACCACCTCTAAATCCTTCAAGTTTCGATCGCATCCACGAGTACAACCTGAATATCCCAACGTTGCGCTTCTCACCGGACGACGTTATGAAAGCCTTGAATGGCCTCGATGTTTCTAAAGGCCCTGGGGTAGATGGTATTCCCCCATCTCTGCTCAAATATTGCGCACGCTTCAATTGTGCTAATCCATAAAGCGGGTAATCGAAACCGAGCTGAAAACTACCGTGGAATATCAATTCTCTGTTGCATTAGCAAGGTCTTTGAAACCTTAGTGCACAATGCTCTGTACAATGTGGTTCATCTTATAATATCGGAGTTCCAGCATGGGTTTGTCCAGCACTGCTCTACTACTACAAATTTGCTGTGCTACACTAATACCATAGAGGTAACTCTAAGACAAGTAGGTCCCGAAGAAACGTGCTCAACTTTTTGGCTCACCTCTGGTACTATCTTCGGTCCCAAGCTTGTCGAATCACCCCTCGAAACATAGGAAAAACCAATAACCCCTCATTTTATCTGTCAAACTTTCATAGCGAATCAAAACAAACATTGCGTAGTACTAGAATTTCGACTAGAATAGGGTACGTTAATCGTTTGCTTGGGACAATAGGCTACTAAAGTGGTGAGCCAATTTAAAATCGTTAGTTTCGTATTGATTGTTGCTAATACTCTGTTTCGAGAGGTTGAAGCCCGGCGACAGGTGGACTCCATTTACATCGACTTTGACACAGTGCCACACGTGTACGCTACCGAAAAATTAAGAGCTATTGGATTCCCTACTTGGTTAGTTGAGTGGATTCTCTCTTACTTGACCGACCGCCATTCCTTCGTTTCGATCAATTCTGCACGCTCGAAGGCCTTTGCAATTATTTCGGGAGTACCGCAAGGAAGTGTGCTCGGCCCAATGCTGTTTGTCCTTTTCGTCAACGATCTGTGCCTTCAGATTTCTTCATTTAAGCAAATGTTCGCCGGCGACCTGAAGATGTTCAGAGTCATCGCGACCGTACTCGACTGCCTCGCCCTGCAAAATGACATAAATGGGCTACTCCTATGGTGCCAAGAAAATGGTATGAGTGTCAACATAGGAAAATGCAAGGTGATATCGTTTTCCCGTCGAAGCACCACCGTCAACCACCAATACATAATTGGATCATAAGAGCGTGATCGCGCACGGATAGGACCCGATTTGTACGTTGTGTGATAATTAATTTAAACGAGAACTATTATTTGACCGTCCTGCCATGGTGGAGGTATGAGAACTATAAACGTTTATTTATTGTAACATATTATGCATTGCACGAATTTTTAGACTTCTGTGAGAAGATTTCAGTGACAGTTATGCTTGCGCACTCACTAATACTACTTAATCCTTATGTCAGACAGTGTTAAATATGCAAACATTTTATTTGTATTTATCTCGTTCTCAAAGATTTATCTGACAGTTACAAACAAATGTATGTTTCTTGCAACTATTTATTGAATTTTACACTATTTATTAATTGTTCCCTTTTATCACCAGGATGGCAGATATCCTTCAGGAAATTACCAAGTGCCGTGCATCGGATAATACCGTTTACCATTCAAAACAGCAGCAGCAAACCATCAAAACCAAAACAAAACAAAATAAAATTTCTCACGATCTGTCAAATCACAAACCAACTAGGCTATCCAAGACAAGGAGAGGAGGTCTGTCAATGTGCAGCTTGTTGTTTTTTTCTTCGCTCGCATTCGAATGGAACAGTGAGTTTGACGTCACACTTGTTGTTAAATGGTAACAGTAGGGGAATGAAAGAGACTATAAAATTAGCATTGCCCGATTTTTCTCTTTGACATAGCTAGGCTACGTTTGTGTGAGTAAGAGATAGGTGTACGCTGGGTGTGCGAAAATATTCACTGTGCAGAAATTTTCTGCACAGTTGTCTAAGAAGGTGCAAAATGCGCAATAACAAGGAAACTACAAAAGCAATGACCATGATACGGGGACAAGTGGTGACATCTATGAGTAGGTACAGTAGTTACTTTATGTT
Organism: Ochlerotatus camptorhynchus; assembly: GCF_037179485.1. Classification (NCBI taxonomy): domain Eukaryota; kingdom Metazoa; phylum Arthropoda; class Insecta; order Diptera; family Culicidae; genus Ochlerotatus; species Ochlerotatus camptorhynchus. The sequence goes on from NW_027040576.1 coordinate 2,040,687, forward strand.
AAGGGTAGAGGCAGAAGGAGTCGCCTGCACGAACAGAGCGTGTTACCTCAATTTGTGATCTTGGTGTTACTTGGTGTATTGATTCAACGAACATGTTGCACTTGTCACGGCTAAAGCTTCTACCGTTCTTGGATGCATTCGACGCTATACGTGGCAGTTTACAGACATTTTTGCACAAAAACATTGTTCTGTACTTTGGAACGTAGCATCCTGGAATACGCGGCCTCTGTCTGGACACCTTATCACGCATCGCTGATCATCAGAGTCGAAAGAATTCGACCCGCTAAATCTGCCTGACTACACTGCACACTGTATGCTGATTGATTTGGAAACCTTACGTGCTAGGCGCACAAACAATCAGCAACTAGTTATTTTCGACTTACTGCGTGGCAACATTGATTGTCCTCAACTACTACAGGATGTCCCTCTATAAGTTCCACCCCGACAGTTGAGGAGCTCACAACTTGTCGCTGTGCCGGCTCACCGGACTGGTTACGGTTTCAACAATCCATTCGACGCTTGCCTGCGAGCTTTTAACGATACTAACGAGGATTTCGATTTTGTGATAAGCAAAAGTACTTTTAAAAATAGGATTAAGAATATTAGGTAAAGTAGTCTGTTTTTTATCGAAGATGAAACAACAAATAAATAAATAAATAAACAAATATACGTGCATTCTGGTTGTCGGGGAAAGAATCAGTTGGTCCTGACGGATTGGAGAATCCTTTTGCTGGCTCCTGGGCCCAAGCATTCCGAAGTTTGAACTTCACCCAAAGCTTAATATCAGGTTCGGGGACGGTTTTAGTAGTTAGCCGTCCAGATCAACCCGTAGCCGCAAGATGGTCACAATTCCCCCTGATCAGGCACGTAGCCATGGGGGGGGGGGCTATGGGGCTGAAGCCCCCCCCCCCAAATTATTATAATCATGTGAAAAAAAAATCTGACCTAATATACAGGTACAGGTAATAGATATCCATTACCTGGGTAAGGTTTTTTTTATTTTTCATATTATATTAAAATAATTTATGGACGAGGCTTTAGGCCTATAGCCCCCTCTAAAATGAGACTCGGGCTGTACCTATATAGTGTGCATGAACAATTTATGTTTGCAGCGATTCTGTTAAAGATCATGGGACCATCGAGTTTTTATGAAAGATCAGCCTCGTTTCACTTCCGTAGGAACTAGGGTGTAGACCCAATTTGTAGCCTTCTAAACACAATCCGCACTGTACCCCTCTTTTTCAAGCAGGATTTCATACAAAATAGAATGTTTCTACAACAAATGACTTCTTAATTTATTTACCTTTCCATATGTACCATTGGATTTAATAAAGAGTCACACATTGTTTCTATTTAGATTTTCACTCTTTAATTGTTCAAAATTCAAAATAAATTACTTTTCGTTTTAACCCAGGTGCTCAAACCACCTAGTAACTTATCTGCTGTAATTTTTATGATATAAATTTAAGTGATTTTCCATTGTTTCTGCCTTAGAAATTCAGTATTTTAAACAGGTCTTCTAAACCTGCATGTCCGTATAAAAATTCACATCAAAACTAAAAACTAAAACTATATCTTATCGATGTATAAAGGTAATTAATCGTTGCAATTGAAGATTGCAACGATTTTTCCCTAAAATTATTAATTATTTTGTTGGACATTTCTAGATAGAGCTGGAATTAGGGCATAACAGCTTTTGTAAACAATGGCTTCACAGATAAAAATTCTGAATTTTAATTGTGATGTAAACATTCGTTCACGTAAACTTAAATTTAATTTCACGCAACCGAGCAACTTGTAAACAATGTTGTTTACAAAGATGGGCTTTTGTATACAATATTTGCTACATTGCATGAAATGTGCCAGAACTTTACATGATATATAATGTAAACTAATATGATATATGACGCTCCATTTATGTGCATCATATTAAACAGAAATTTACATTACTTTTCGAACTATGTTCTCTCGATGATTTTTCGAAAGACATGGCTCTTCCTGGCAAATCAACATTACCATCGAATAGGGGAAGACTTCCCCTACCCGATGGATAAGTTGATTTGGGTAGGGGTGCCTTGAGTTGCTAGAAATCGACGAGAGAATTCGTTGTTTACAAAAGCTGTTACGCCCTAATTCCAGCTCTATCTAGATTTGTTCTAAAGTTACAACATTCAAAATTCTATGTACTTCGGTAGTACTGTACCAGGGAGGCAATTTCAAAATCATCTTCAGAACTTTATTCTTAATCCTTTGAAGTTCTTTTTTCCTGGTAAAGGGTGTCCACGATGAAATTGCCACACACAAAATTGATTCGCAAAATTCGAGTTTTCATCCGATTGCCATCAAATTTTCAGGGATTGAGAAATAACTATTAAACTTCATTTTACCATTTTACTCGTATTTTATTTACAGTCCATACGCAAATGCCCGCACCTTGGCCTTAACCCCGGCCATAAGATTCTGCACAACCTGTGAATCAACCGGTTTTTGCATGTAAACCCATACTTTCTTCAGTTCCTCGACTGTCTTCACAACCTTAGGTCGTTTAAGAAGGTGCTGCTTCATAATCGCCCAGTACTTCTCGATGGGGCGGAGCTCCGGAGTGTTGGGAGGGTTGAACATTTTCGGCACGAAATTGACCTTATTGTCCGCATACCACTTCAGCACGTCCTTGGAATAGTGGCATGAGGCCAAATCCGGCCAGAAGATTGTTGGGACGTTGTGGGCCTTTAGGAGAGGAAGCAGCCGCTTCTGGAGGCACTCTTTTATGTACACCTGTCTGTTCATCGTGTCCTGGGTCACGAAAGGTGCACTCCGCTTCCCGCACGTGCAGATGGCTTGCCAAACCAGGAATTTCTTCGCAAATTTGGACATCTTCTGAGTGCGGACATGCTCCGGAACGCTGAACTTATCCTTGGCCGTGAAAAACAGGTTGCCGGGGATCTGTTTGAAGTCGGCCTTCACATATGTTTCGTCGTCCTTGATGCAGCATTCAACTTTCGTCAGCATGTTGAGGTACAACTTCCTGGCACGGGTTTTGGCGGACTTGTTCTGCTTCTCGTCGCGATTAGGGGCCTTTTGTACCTTGAACGTTCGAAGCCCAGCCTTAGTTTTGGCCTTCTGGACAAAACTTCGGCTTAGGTGCAGCTTCTTAGCCACATCCCTAACGGAGGCGTTCGGATTTCGGTTGAAGGCCCCAACTACGCGGTTGTGATTTTTGGTGTTGTACGGAATACTTTTTCCTTGACTTCTGGGCTTCCGATCGGTGGTCAACCGTTCCTCGAACCGCTTAATCACTCGCGGCACTGTGGAATTCGCGATTCCCAACGTTTTAGCGATGGAACGATGCAAGAGATCCTTGTTCTCGTGATGAATGCGCAAGATTTTATCACGCACGAGCTGTTCTTTCGACTCCATTTCCGCGAGTTTTGATCACAGGACTTTAAAACTTGCAGGATGTAAATAATGCACTATGAACTAAATCCACCCAAATTTTCATTAAATTCTACCCAACGGTTAAAAAGTTAGAGCAATTTCATAGTGTGGCAATTTCATCGTGGACACCCTTTAGTGCAAGATCTAGACCATATTGGCACAGTATAAATCAGGACCGGTCTAAAAACTTATTTAAATATAAGAAGTTTATTCTTCAGGCAAAGTATGCATTTTCTGTTTATAAAAGGATACAAACATCTTATATATTTATTACATCAATGTGATCTTTCAACACAACCACTTTCAATAGGATTACAATCTAAATATGTGGACCTCATATCGGCTCTTAATCATGCGAACAGTATAATACAGGTTTTTAAGGAGAGACGAGCTGACGCTGAAGCAAAATTTGCTGAAATTTTTAATGCAACCTCAAAGCTGCATATGTCTGTTTACGAATGCGCAGTTACGACTACATCCACGTGCATCAATACGTGCAAATCAATCAGTAGAAACACCAGAGGAATACTATCGAAGAGAGTTTTCATTCCATGACTCGATGGATTGATCCAAAACATGATGGGACGTTTCACAAAAAATGATGACATCCTTCCGGTGTTCCAAATATTGTTGCCTGGTTTTACAGATATTGGAGAGTCATTCCAACTTGACAAACTTAACTGTTATCTCTGTGATTTCACCAGCGTGGTTGCCAGAGTTGCGACCTATCACAATCACGATCGCCAAACAGTTGATGGTAGTAACGCTTTATACATTCCTATAAATGTGCTCGTCGAAGCTGACCATCCATCAAGTTGACGAAAGAAGTAAAAAGCAACTTGTGAATGTCGTCTTCTGTTGTGATCCATCACCAATCTGGTCATTCCCGACAATCACGACACTCATCTGTGCTCGTTTTGAAGCAGTTGCTGCTTTGCTTGCTTATGTGAGTGTGTTGGTGAGTGAGCCCAACAGCTTCCGTTTCATGTTGCCTGCTTTGTTTGTAACTCACACAGTCGCACCTGCCGAGACGAACTTGGAATGCGTAGGCATTGTTTTCATTTTCTTCTGTCGCTTCGCTTTTTCTCATCATCGTACTGCAGAATTCTTCACTGTTTTCGTTGTGCTTTTCATGATCAGCAGCGAGTGTAACGTTTTGCTTGTGAGCAGCGACCATTACTGGTGATTGTTGTTTGCCATAGCTCTAACTCTCAGAGCGTGACAAAACGATCTGTCAGCGATAGTCGGTTGATGCGAAGACGAGTGTCACGTGAGTGTCATGATATTTTGCATCACTGGCTGGTTGCAGGTAAAGGTGGAATACGAGCTCTGGTGCCGGACATCCATATATATTAACAAGAATTTTGAGGCATTTGGGCTGCTTGATAAATGTGACTCGACGTATTTTCCAACAATGAATGTTTTGTTGAAGATTTTGTTGACACTACCGGTCACTACAGCCAGTGTGTAAAGATCTTTCTCCACACTGAAACGAATTAAAACTAATGGGAAACCAGCGACTTTCGGCCTTGGCTATAATATCAATTAACTGCTTAGAGTAAAGCTAGAAGATTACTTTTGTAATAACCAGGTATAATGTCCAGGATATGGCTCTACGTTGTGTTTAATTTGTTGCTCAGATTTTTGGACAGCAGTTTGGAGATCGGCAACTGATTCAAATGAAATAAAAGAATACATTTCTCATTCATTATTTATTACCTCTTTCAGGCAGCACCCTGATCGGAAGTCAAATTCAAACTTAATCTAATTGCATTAAATATTTGCACTAATATAGCTAACTGGAACAATACAAAATATCACAGAATAACGATCAATTCAAAAACAAAACAAAAATACAGTGATGCTAAAACAAAAACTTAAAAACATACAGAATGATGAAGGCCACATTATTCGCTGTTCGTGTTTCGTGTGGATCACATTGCTACCACTGCATCGAGTGATGTTTGTTATTTACCGCCTTCATAAATTTAAATTAATTAGGATCCGGTGCCGGTGATTTTACGATTCAACACCATTAAAATCTTAAAATAATTATGTTTTAAAAATATGTAACAAATTTTTGTCTTTCTTAACAGAATGCAAATCTTGATCATCATTACCAACAGAAAACAATTAAAACTACAAATATTTTCTTGAATTTCATACATTTGTTTAACTTTTCTCATAACTGCGTATTAAAGAGTTTGAAAAATTATTATTTTACATTCTGATGGTTCATTAAAAATTCCGATCAAAGATTAAAACGAATTAACAAAAAAAAATGATGACACATGATTTTGAACGATTTTGGATAAGGTTAAAAAAAACAGTGTATCAATCGATGTTCAGTTAGGCGCACATTTTATAAATCATTGAAGTTTTTATGTCATAAAATTAGCTCCCGTCGAAACCAAATGCTGGCTACGGGCCTGCCTGATGTCGTAGGGCCCGGGGATCCATTGGAAGGTAGTGTTCAACGGAGCTTCCATTTGGATCCCTTGGATTCAAGAATGTCTGGATGTCTAGGATTCCAAAGCTGTTAGCAAATGTGCAGAGTCCGAAAAAATACAAAGCGGCTTGCTGGCGTGCATGGTAATTTTTTAAACGAAAAAGTACCCTTATAGCAACATGCGCATCATGTTACTAGCATCAAACCTACTGTCATCTATGAGCTTAATGCAACATATGATGCCAGAACAATTAGTTGCATACAATTTTATAACTACGTTTTAGAAACCAAAATAAATAGCGAAGACAACATATCAAGAAGACTGGCAACTCTTCCATTTTCTCAATCGACCGGTATAAGACAGGCACAATCGCGTCATCTGCCGCTCAAAGGTAAATTCTCCGAACGAATTGGATATCAAAAGTTCCATCCTCAGAAGAAAGGTTTGTGTATTTGCTCATTTTTTTATGCGTTGCTTCCATCTTCGTTCGAGCACAGCGCTACTGTGTCTGTCGCTCGGATTCAGGCAAAGTTGCCAGTCTTCTTGATATGTTGTCTTCGTAAATAGGCTCCACCTCTTGCGCTTTTCTCGTTGCAATTCAGTATAGTCACTGACAAACCAAATTTCCATCACATTTTAGCTCAAAGCACATCAATCTTCGTGTTTGCGGAAAACGTTTATCTAAGTCACAATCACGTGTGCAAAATTTATGAGTTGGTTCGAGTATGATCTATTCTGGACACCTTATTTTATCTAGCTAAAAAAATCTATGGATTTGACCGATCAATTGTTGCACATTTTATTCAGCCGTTAGATATTTTTGAACAAAAGTTAAGTTCAAGTTTCATGTCGGTTTTTCGGTGTTGTAAATTAAAACAAACCTTATCTTGTTCCAATGGAGTCAATTTTGCTTTATTGAAACAAGTTGTGTTGCTTTTTCCGGAGTTATTATTTTCGTATTGAACCTTCTCGAGATGATTTTTTAGTCGCAGTGTATTTGGACAGGCAAACAATGGGCCGCATGAATAAAAAGAGTTTACTTTACTTCCCCGTGCTTTTCTTAAGGGAAAAGTAAAGTAAACGCTTTTATTCATATAATCTAATGTTCGAAAATTTAGCTGTCATATAAATTAGATTTTTTTTGATAAAAACCTTCCGACGTTACACAGAATCTTTTCATGCGGTGAAACATGCATTTTATGCAAATCTGTAAATGAATCTTACATCTCCCTATTAGATGCAGGTTATCAGTCCCTCAAACGGTAATCCCCGCGAAACGACAACCTATTCCGTTGCATGCGACCAAAGCACCGCCGTCGTCCATCGAAAACAACCACTCCGTAAAATGACCTTCCACCATCACCGACCGACCGACCGACCGATCGACTGGAGAGAGCGAGTAAGTGGTACACTTTCCAGATGCTGGGGCTTCGTTCGGTATCTGTCTGGCCACGGTATCAGCAGTAGCTCGGACTATCACGCCATATCGGTGTAATTTTCAGCGCCATTCGAGTGCTGCCGGTCCTGAAAGTGGAGCCAATATTAATTAAAATTCATCCCCCTCCCTGTAAGTGAACCAGACGTCGAACGCTGGCTGCTGCTGCACCTTGATTTGGTTTTAAGTGGCCGTCGCCTTAGAAGTGCGAACGTGACGAAAACGGACGGATCGATTTCGACCGATGCGAGTACTTCAAGCGGTAATTGCAAGTTTGCGTTTTCTGTCAGCGAAATTAGTGCTGGGCGTTCTCGTCGTGATAAGAGTCGACCGGTCTCCAGGCCAAGACAGGTTTAGACATCAGCTAACCTTAAAAGGTGGCTGCCTCGAAACACCAATCTTCAATCACAGTCACATTTCCCAACGAATGGACCCGAGTCGATGATTAATTATAATCCTATTTGAGGTAAACAAACAGTACATCAAAATTGCCAACTAATTTCGCTTCATTATCTCGCACTGGGAGGGATCGTAAAAATCGATTCTCTCCGTTTGTTCTCCATCCTGACCTGGGCGCAATCTGCTGCAAGTTGAGGATCGATGGAGGAAAAGCGATTAAAAAGGTTCAGGTGCGAGTTCGGTTCAGAGAATCATCATTAATCATTCCGGGCGAATATTTGTCTTCGGCAGCGCGGAAACATTTACAATTGCGCAACACCTTTTCTCGAGTTCAGCTTGCCTTTGACACCGCACTGACGACAACCAACGAACGGAGAGTAGGATGAGACTGCAGTAATGGCAAACATTGGCAAGCATTCACAATTCCTATACCCGGTAGTGACTAATTACTTGTGTGCTTTGGGGAAACATTCCACACCAGCAGCAGTGGTACCTAGTGGGTCAACACGTTGAATGAGCCAGCAAATTGCATTCGATTCGGATGTGGACCCAGCTTCTTGTCGAACCGAGCGAGCGCTGATCCTTTAGCTCTGATTGGTGATTGATTTTCTCCATTTAGGAAGGCGAGAAACACCGTTTTCGCTGCATCACAGGGTCTCAATTAATTACTTACATGTATGCTCTTTCTTATCGTTCCATTTGCTGGAATACTCATCTGAAGGAGAGACGACATATCGGTTGGATCATGAATGACCTGACAACGAGCTTTGCCATTTTCAGATATAGAGGTGTCTCAATTCGCACTCCGGAATGTTAATGTGGCATGGGAGGTTCAAGTCAAACTGCAAATCATGGATGTCAATCACTGTGTCCAAATTGATCTGCTTTCATTGTCAAATAGGATGCTGTTGGAAGGAATTTGGAATATTTGGATAATAGGTCTCCCTGGAGGCAGGCTTAGAGCTCTGAACCCTTTGTTTGAGTCATTAAGGATATTTAGAAAACAATCTACATACTATCCGGTAGTTCTAATTATTTCTTCTTCTTTGTTTAACCGCTTCTTTTGCGGGCAATTGCCGGCACTCAACGTAGCGTTATTTGAGAACATTATATGCCCACCAATTTGTATATTGTGTGGCAAGTACAGTGATGCTCCATTTCCAGGGAAATCAAGAAAATTTCCAACCCGAGTGGGCTTGGTAATACCGTGCCTTGACTGACTATTCTATCTGAGAAAAAACTGACTCTCTGTTCACAGCAAAGCAGTTGGTGCCCGTATGCACCCAGCTTATCACTCGTTTGCGCAGCTACAACCAGATTAACAAGCTAGGCCTTTTCGTCATTGAATATAGCCTATGAAGTGTTATAGATAGTTAACTGCAATGCTTGCTTACTCAACGAACGAAACATTGACATTTTAGTCATAACCGAAGGCCACCTGAAGTCCGAGATAAATGTCTTTTTACCTGATTTCCGAAACGTGAAGCTTCATCGGACTAGACCCAGGAGAGAGAGAGATAGAGAGAGAGAGAGAGAGAGAGATAGTGGCCATCTATGTAAAGAGCTTCCATGAAATCCATCGAAGGGGTGAAAGTCTTCACTTTTGTCGGCTCTATTTCTATCATTGCAACCTATTGTCCATCGAGACATCAACACTCGACGGCAAGAAAATTATATAACCACTGGTGACTTGAACGTTAAACACCAAGCATGGGGGACAACAGTCGTCGAACCCAAAATAGTAGGTACCATCCAGAAAACGACATGCAAAAAGCACACTTACAATATCTTGAGTTTGGACTCTCCCAGTCTGGTTCAGTCGGTCCAGACTCTGTGTTCATGAGCGAGGGATTCGTGATCGCCAGGGTTAATGGAGTATATCTAAGTAGCTGTTATGCTCCGCCCAGGTGGTCTATAGAGCAGTTCTCGCAGATGGTGGACAGACTCACGGCGGTACTTGTCGGCCTAAGACCGGTATTCATTACGGGTGACTTTAACGCATGGGCGGTGGAATGGGGCAGGATAATGCTATTAGTCAAACGATGGCGATCACTCCTAATAATAGTGATACGGCATCTTGATATAGCTAAAGAAAAAAAAATGGGGAATATATCACAATAGATCAAAAAAATGGTCGCAGTGATGAAAATATCCGACAAGGAAAAAAATATGGGACAGTAGACTGATGCAAAATTTGAAAATTTTGCTCCACAGTGCTCAAACGGTTCCAAATTGGGTCCTGCTTAGCCTCCCGAAATTTGAACTAGTTTGGTAAGAAACTGACTTGGCACAAACCATTTTAAGTTTATATCGGAATTACTATGGGAAAACTTATGTTTTTGTTTATATCTATCTAACAATTCACCACATCACTGTGCTTTTAAAAATGATAACAGTGATTGTAGAAAATTTTCTCAGCTACAACTTTGTTGAAAATTACTTTTCAATCAAATGTGAGAAACAAAAGTTATTAATTATTCAAGTCACTGATGTCTTATGATTATGCTCATTCAACTGTTCAGCATGTAACATTGGTGTTTCGGATGCGAAGAATAGAGCAAAAATATCATGGCTACTATGTCACGCTGCAGAATACAGTGTTGCTAATAGAACAGCTGCTTGATCATGCCATAAGATTATCAATCTCTTAAACAATTAATAACTATTTAATTTGACATTTGGCTGAAAATCGATATTGCGCAAAGTTGTAGCTTAGAAAAATTCCCGTAAGAATAGTTATAGAACTTTTCGAAAAAGCAGTATGTAAAATGGGTAGAAGACAATGAACAAAAAGTTTGGTTTTCCCATAGTTATTTTCATATAAACGTCGAATGATTTGTGCCAAGTCACTTTCTTACCAAATGAGTTTAAATTTTGGGAGGCTAATCAGGACCTGATTTGAAGCCGTTTGAGCACTTTGGAGCGAAAATTTCAAATTTTGCATCTGTCTAATGGGGCAGCCACCACACCAACCAGAGAGCATGCATCCTACTGGAGGCAATGGCCAAACTGAACGTTGTACCAGCCAACACCGGCTCGGACAGTACCTACAGAAGAAATGGTGCAGAATCCGTCATTGATGTGACGTACTGCAGCCCGTGTTTGGTTGGCAACCTACACTGGAGGGTCGATGAGGGTTACACCCATGTTAGGCGATTCGCTACAGTGTGGGGCCAGGTGAGAGGCGAGTGGCAGGAGGGAATCCTTCCTGCGCTCGAGGCTGGCGGATGTCGTTCTTTGATGAAGAGGTCTTCCGCGAAGCACTGAGGCGGGAGCGAATAATCCTTGATCTGACGGGGGAAGAACTGATAGCATCGCTAACAAGGGCGTGCGATACAACCATGCCTAGGAGAGCCTATCCCAGACATGGCCATAGACCGGTGTACTGGTGGAGCGAGTCGATTGCTATCCTCACGGCGTCTTGCCTCCATGCAAGAAGGAGGATGCAACGAGCTCGTACGGACGAATCTCGAGAGGAAAGCCGCGTCGCTCTTCGAGCGGCTAAGGCGGCCCTCAACAAAGAGATAGCCAGACGCAAGTGTGCGTGCTTTGACAGTTTATTCCAAAGCGCTAACACGAACCCCTGGGAGGATGCCTACTAAGTGGTCATGGCCAAGACCCGTGGCGTGGCGGCACCCCCGGAGAGATCGCCGGCGATGCTGGCGTCGATCGTTTGGTTCTTGTTTCCACGTAGGGACATAGGCTCCTGGCCGTGGATCCCAGGGAGAAGTGTCTAGAGTGACAAACAGAGAACTGAGCGATATTGCCAAGTCGCTGGTTGTGGCTCTGAGGGTAGCCGTTGCGGAAAATTCAGACATGTTCCGTTTTGTTTTTCAGACCTGTCTGGACGTAGGCATCTTCCCAGATGCGTGGAAGTGGCAGAGGCTGGTGCTGCTCCCGAAGTCAGGAAAACCCCCCTGGGGACCCGTCACCATACAAACCCATTTATTTGCTGGACCCCACTGGTAAACTGCTTGAGAGGGTCATCCTCAACAGGTTGTCGGCTTACACCGAAGGTGTAGACGGCCTGTCAAACAGCCAGTACGGGTTCCGTAAAGGCAGATCTACGGTGGAAGCCATCCGCGACGTTATCCAGACGGCAGAGGTGGTCCACCGGAAACGAAGGGGTATTCGTTACTGCGCGGTGGTAACTCTAGGCGTGAAGAATGCGTTCAACGGCACGTGCTGGGGAGCGATAGCCCGCTCACTACACCAACTCCGAATTCCCGGAGGGCTGCACAAAATTCTGGAAAACTACTTCCAGAATCGTTTGTTGAAATACGATACAGAAGTGGCGAAAAATGCGTTAGAGTCACCGCAGGAGTGTCACAAGGCTCCATCCTGGGCCCAGTGTTATGGAACGTCATGTACGACGGAGTGTTGAGGATAAGATTCCCAGTAAGCGTGAAAATTGTAGGTTTTGCCGACGATGTCACGCTGGTAGTCGCTGGTAGTAGGGGAATCCCTCGAGGAGGTAGAGCAGACAGCAGCTCACTCTGTCAAGCTTGTGGAGAAATGGATGAGATCCAGGAAACTGGAGCTTGCCCAGCACAAGACGGAAGTGGTCGTAGTCAACAATCGCATGTCGGTACAGCATGCGACGTTGACAGTCGGAGAGAGCACAATTAGGTCTGTGCGCTCTCTGAAACTCTTGGGGGTTATGCTCGATGATAAGCTCAGCTTCGGCTGCCACGTCTAGTACGCCTGCAAGAAAGCGTCTACAGCTGTGGGGGCATTATCCCGCATGTTGTCAAACAGCTCGGCAGTGCGTGCCAGTAAGCGCAGGCTCCTCGCTGGGGTCGTAGTATCTATCCTTAAATACGGCGGCCCTGCGTGGGCTGCGGTACTGGATATTGACTGTCACAGGCGGAAATTAGAGAGTACACACAGGCTAATGTGCTCGAGGGTGGCCAGTGCATACCGCACCATCTCGAGGGAGGCCGTCTGTGTCATAGCAGGGACGACCACGAGACCGTGACTATGCTTGGTCATAGAGTATGATTGTACTTGCCACCAAGGGGTGGTCACTCTACACCAGGGCTCTACAATTTCGAAGCTCTAAAATGAACTCGTGTTTTGTTTCTCTCATACATACGTGTTCGACGCTTCATTTCTATAACGCCTAGCTAGACTATCAGCAAGAAACGAAAATAAAAAAGAAGGACGCTTAGAAGGAAAGGCTGGCTGTGGAACTTCTCGTCGTTGCTTTGCTCATCGCTTTCAATGTAACTAACGTCGATTTTCTAGTTAAACGAACTTCATTATGGCTTTCAATCCCCTTTCACGAACACTCTATCACCGCTCTTTCAATTTGTTTAAAATGCGTTATGTCCCGTTTTTGATCATTTTTTTTCGATAAATATATGGATGAAAGATAAATTAGAAATATGACGTGTAATCTTCAAGTGTTTTGACGTGAGAAATGCTTTAAATGTGTTATTTCATTTTCCGTCATATACGTCATGAAACCTCTGTTGATGTGTTTCATGAAAGAGAAAACTATCAAAGTCGAGCGCTCTTTCGCTCATCCGTTTCGACGAAGCTTGAAAGGAAGACCAATGGAGCGACGGGAGAAAGAGAGACAAGCGATTGAACATTTGTTTGTGCACGCCGACTGAGGTTCTAGAATGCTGCGAAGCTGTTCGACTTTAACAGAAAAAGAAAGCCAGCAGTCTCTTCGTCGCATCGATTTGGTCGATTGAAGCTGATATTGTGACGCCCTGCTCTACACACTTATTTACGCCAACATTTTTCTCAGCGTGCCTCAAGTGTGCTGCGCTGTACCAAGAGTGCCTGTCATCGGACTGATTTCTGTGTGTGAATAATGGTATGTTTGGCAACCCGGTATTTTTACAATTCAAATGTTTTTTTTTTTATATCAAACCGTACGAGCTGTCGAAGACAATGGTCACGTTAACGCCAGATCAACAGAATGGCAGCCTATCAAGAATACTGATGCTGCGCAGCACTCTGAGCGGCCCAGTTCCGTCTCCCGTATGTCACAGTGCGATGAAGATTTGATCCACGGAGAGTACAGCAAACATTACACGCTGGTGAGAAACATTGGGAATGCACTCATTGAACATTCTGCACCGGGACATCAAAGATGAGGACGTTATCTTCGATCACCATTTCCATATCAAGCTGATTGACTTCGGATCGGTGACGTTCGTACAGGAAAGACAACTTTTTCTACCTTCTACGGTACGGCAGAGTACTGCAGTCTGGAAGTGTTGGTAGGCAACCGCTACTCCTGCCCTGAACTGGAAATGTAGGCTCTCTGTGTGACTCTGTACGTGTTGTTGTTCTTCGAGAACCCATTCGTGGACGTTGATGAAATTCGTTGACAAGCATCCCAAAACTTGGATCACCATCCAGGAACTACTGGAGGCGGAATGGATGACGCAGGAAATCAATTCGACACAGTTCAATTTTCCCAAAATCGTCCCCTGCTAACCGTACGAAATCAATACGTAGAAGTGCTACGTAGATGCAAATATCTGCTCTAGCCAGACGGGACTGTTCACGTTACCGCGCAGCCTTTCGATATTGGATGACGTCGATAGTGAAGATAAAAATGAGCATGTCCAATATCGAATAAGTCAGTAAACCTATGAAAAAAAATGGTTCCCTGTTATCTGATTAATATATTTTTGGATTCATTTTTAATGATTTTTATTCGGGGACTGAGGTTAAAATGTTTAGTGGCAGAGTAGCAGTGATTTTATTTTAATCAATCCTGAACTAGTCCAGGTTGAGCGTTAAATGCTTCCTGGTGATTCGGCCGGTTGGTGGTTTTGTTGTTGTGCCGGATAGCGTATCTATGTCTGGAGCTCTACAATGTTTTGCTTCAATATCCGTGAAACATCTGGAAGTCAATACAGATGTGCATAAACTTCCCAATTCCGTTGCAGTTTCTGTACTCCTGCGTTGGCTTTCAAAGATTAAATCCACCCAGTCGTCTTCGAGGTGTCGGCATCTTCCGTTACTCCGGCTGTGAATCATAGCAGTAAGGGTGAGTTGGAGGCTCTGGCGAAATTATTTGTTGCGGATACCGAAAATTGTTTGAGTCAACAAATAAATTTTGACACATCCTCACTGCGCATGCGCAGAAATAAAGCAGTGATGCCAGTTACTTTAGAGATCACAAAAAAAATATGTACCATGGGTGCCAAATGAGTGAACCATGGTGTGCCCTAATGTGTTTTTGGCACACTGTGCTGAGTGACCTACCCCTTGACTTGCCACACAATATACAAATTCATGCATTGGTATTGGCATCGAAAGCTCTCATATAGGAATGTTTGAGCGACATATTTGTGTATCGTGAACATTACTAATAAGATATCTAACCGTGAAGTAACAAAGTGTACACATTAATCGGATAAATGAACGGTCAAAAAATAACGTTTCAGAAGAATTACTTCGACTTTTCATTCATGCATAGCGTTTCTAAAATTAGTTTTGAGTGTTCGAACAGTATTTCAATGGATTATCAAATCTTCATGAATATGTCCAGCGTGTTCAAACTTAGAATGAAGATTGATTTACACCTAAATCTTGTGTTTATCACCAGTGCTGATAAAAATCATTTCTTCTACACTCAAATAAACTGAAAATGGAGGTAGCCTTTAAAGATAAACCAACTGCCTGCACCTGCATGAATTGGAATTTTGACATGATAACATGCTCTTGATCAAGGCAACCGCTGAGTTTCGAAAACAAAATTTGTTTGTGTTCATTCAAAGATGCGTATTCATTATCGCCTGCTCTGTTGTCATATCAATATTCATAATAATCTTGGTGGGGATGATTTTCAGTATCAAATCAGGCGTAACATTTGATAACGGCTCAAAAGCTTTTGTAAACGTGAACCAAAGTACGTCCACGTAAACCAATACCACTTTCGGAAAGGTGAGAGAGACCCCTACCCGATGATGTTGTGGGTTTGTGTGGGCGTACTTCGGTTCGCGTGTAAAGGCCCTTACAAAGTTTGTTCACAAATCCTTTTGTGCCGTTATCAAATGTTACACTTGAAATGCGAAATGATTATTTTCGTTTCACACAAATATACCGTCGTGGAACGTGTTATGTTGCTTTTTTCACTCAGATCTATGGAAGATTATTGCTTTTTGCAGAATTGATGGTAATATCGAGGTTTTATGCTCTGCGATTGATAATATTCAAAATAATCATTTATGGCAAAATGAAATTGATTGTTTTGCTTTTGAGGATCGTTTCCGATTTTGACAATTTTGGGTTGGAAACTCAAGCATTGAAGAATATCAACATACGCGTATTCGTCGATGGATAATGAACTCATTTGATCATTTCACTCGTTCCTTGACATCGAAGATTTGCAAGTTCCAAATATGGCAATGATTTTTATAAATTCAAATTATCAATTCACTGGCCAACTGTAATTCTCTTAATTCATTGCGAATATGTTCAAAGATTTACAAATCGATTAACACTAATGGTATAGAATAGAGAATGTACATAATTACAGGGTGATCCTATTATCCATTATGGTTTTATGTCCGTAACTAGGAAGTGGGGTATGGTTTCCCCATAGAAAATCAATACCCCAATTCATTAATTTCTCTAGTGAGTTTGTTTGGAATGAGTGCACAGATAACCACGAATTTGGGCTCAACTTAATCGTAACTTCTCAGTTTAGGGAATTTACTAGATAGAATGAGAATCAAGGTTTCAGCTTTTTGTCTCCGGTGATCTCTCAAACTCAATTATAACGTAACTAATTCATAAAGATGAAGAGCCAGGTTAAATCACATGCCATGTAAGAACAAGTATAACCGATACTATATACTGAATTTATACATGAGCAACAGACGTAGATATTGGAATAAGTAGATCATTTGAAACAACTATTGTCCATATCACAATTTAATTAAAATGGCAAAGAACCGTTTAGTATTGATTGACCCAGGTGCAGGGAGAAATATAACGTACATTTCGAATGCAACTTCAGCTCCCATTCCACTTGAGGCAGTCACAAAAAAGTATAACACTTTCCAGCCACAGGCTTTCCGGCATGGACAGATAACCGCAAACGACGAACCGGATTATCATAAAAATTTAATTAACTTTTGAAACGCCTATCACACGCATTAGTTTTTCTATTTTCGCACTCAAACCACGTTCCGTGGAACAAGTTGTTCCAAGTATTTTGCACTTAATTAAATTTGCTCAATAAACACCACACCAATCTCGCATTGCACCTTATTGCACTTCCATCCTTCCTTTCCTTTCCCATACAATGCATAGCTAGACAGATGTGCGTGCGTCGTTCGAAGTTCCATATACGTGAAGGTTATTAGACACTTTTAGCACTAATTAAATTTAATTTAAATCACTTTGAGAGTCGACTCAAGCGCTGCAGCTGGTCGGCATTCCTCCGTGATGCAAGCGAGGTTCGTCACTTGGCAGGCCCATCGTCAGTAGAAGTCACCCACTTCCACCGTTCCAAGCCGCAAACAGTAGCAAATCGGATCGGAAAGAGTTGAGAAGAGCAGTGATCGATCCCGAATGTACCTCACCGAACGGCAATTAATTGTCAAATGAGGAAGGTCGAGTGTCACACCGTGCTCCGGCAGTGCATCCCATCGCAAACACAAGGAAGAATGGGTTGGTGCGAGGACTGGAAATAGGGAAGAATCTGGGATTAGGGGAGGGGTTCTGAAACATTTAATTCATAGAGATAGAGCGAGATGGAGAATGGAATTAATTTGCTGCTTTTGAAATAATTTTAACGGTCTATTATAGACGAGGGTGACTGGGTTTGAGGAAAGTGGTCCTAATGATGGGAATGGGAAGGGAGAACAACAGACGGGGGTTATCCCAGAAATGAATTTATAGGAGAAGGAAGCTTTCCCATGCTGGTTTGAGTCTAGGGCGAAGCTCAACCGGTTTTGGTCCTTTCCATCAGGATAATGTGCGATGAGGTTTGAGCTATTTGGCGGTAGGTGACATTCATAGGTACGTATCAATGCAATTCAGCAAAGCTGTTTTATTACTAAATCTTTCATGCACTTGATGCATCCATAAACCGACAGACACCCACCTCATCGTAGCACTTCCTTCAGTCTCTGGCAAATTGAGCCATTCACAAAGAGCTGAAATCATCAATCATCGTTCGGCATTACCTGTTCAAGCCAGTGCTTGACTCGAAGCATTCGTAAAAAAATCCTTTCACCCACTGCAATCCCCTTCTGACGAAAAAAAAACACCGACCGCAGCTGCACTGCGAACATGCGATGTCAAAGCAAGTTCACGATCGATCGATCGATCGCGGTAATAAGCCATTATTAAGATGCGGAATGGTGCTGGTGGGCAAGCAATTCCACCCAACCAACGAGACGTGTGGTCTTCGTCGTCGTCGTCGGTCGTCGTTTGGGGCACTTTGAAAGACAATAACAACAATAAACCCCCATACGAGTGCATTCCAACCGAATGAATGCTGAGCACCGATCACGCTCTGCGGTTGCCTCCAACAGACCTGCATCATTAATCTTTACCGAGCATTGCGCAGTTTCCTACCCCATTCAACCAGTCGTTTTCGCGATCAGCTGTTGCCCGGTTGCCTGAGGATTAACCATCAACGAAAACAAATGCACTCTCCCACGCGCGGACGCTCACCGGGCAGATTTAAAGCTGCACTTCATTACAACGACGACGACGGCTTGGAGAGTCAAGAGTGCGCCCACAACGACATCGCTCGCTGATGCAGCGGTTCTGACCTTCACGGAGTGTTCCCTCGATTGGCCAGATTGAGCAATAATCGGTCAGTTTTTAAAGCGTGAAGTTGCAGTTCGTATGGCAAGCTTAAGTATATGGATGGCGCGTTGCAAATCGAACTTGTTCCGGATCGGTAACAACAACAACGGATCAACGTCAATGTCTCGATGTTTGTGAGTGCATTTGGGATTTGCTTTGCACTTGAATGCATTTTTTATGGTGATCACAAAACCATTGCATATATGAGGACGATGAGGTATGAAATAAAACTGTCCGGAGGGTACTTTGGCCACATGAGTATTCTCTCAATGAAACTTTAATTTGGTGTGCCTTCCCTAGGCATTGATGACTGTAGAAAGGAGTTGCTGCTAGGTATTGTAAAAAAAAATACGAATATTTAGTAAGCAATACGCCAGGTGAAACAGACTCACTCCAAATTAAATAATAAAACTAATGGATTTAAATTGGCGATTCATCCTCATTATCGCTTCACAAATTTTTGAATGCAAATCTCAACTCCAACGAAATATTTTATGGATTTCTCCTTTCTCTTCGTCTTCGAAATTTTTTTCGATCCTGCATTTCATTTATTGCTAAATGCAGGTTGATATTTCACTATATCATTCATTAGAGTTTTTTGACGTGAAACCCGAAAATGGAACAAGTAACATAATTATGAAAGATTTTGAACGTTAATAACTCAGCTGCCCCTGGACCAATTTCAATGGTATTACCACCAATCGATCTGTTAAATTTAAGACTTTGTCATTTTTCAAAATGTCACTTTTTAAAATTGCACGACTGTGCAACTGTTGCTTTGATGATTAAAATTATCACCGATTGCCTGCTAAAAGCGATTTCCCTAACACAGATTTCAAAGTTGAAATCGATTCGGACTCACCAAACGGTGTTTATTCAATCACCGCATGGTGAGTGGTGGTGTTCTCCAGTACACAATGAAAAGCCAGCTAGCTACCAAGGCTGGCCTCAACCGCTGATCGGATTCAGTTGTAATCACCGTGTGTGATGGTGTCTGGTCGTCGGCATCAGCAGCAGTAGTGCTTTCGGTGCGTGGCGTTGAACATTGTTCTCCAGTACACAACGAAAGGCTGCCTGCAAGCAGTGAGCTGTAGCCCACATGAGCATCCATGGAAGGAGGAAGAAGCTGCACCGCTATTGATTGGAATCAGTAGCTCTTCGTGAGTCGCTATGGGCCATCTATGCCAAGCGCGTCACTCTCATTCCAAGCAACATACAGCTCACCAGCCTCATCTGTGTCAAGGACCCAAATCTGTAGCCATCTTTACCGCCCGTTCTGCTATATCGTTTACTACATGTAAAGCTGCTACCCGTTTCTGCGCGCTTAAATATTCCTCAGATTTGTACCATTCAGCAGGATCGCTCTTTAGAAAATCTCGTCCAATTTCCAAAATATCGAAAAAAGCGTGTGTTCCCTCCGTCACAAAGTCACTCAATAATGATCTTTTCAATATAGTAGTAGGTTTTCTTGAAGGCTTGAATGGTAGAATTTCGACATTGCGTTTCTTGGTGCTCGAAAATGGCTGGTCCTAAGCAATTCTCGGATTGTGCAGTGCTTTGATCATTTTTCTTTTCCCTTCAACTTTCACTCCATTATCGAAAAACGATAATGCTATTGTCGTTTCCGTTAAGTACCACAAGGGATTTGAAATCACACGAATTGCAACTTGAGCGTACTTTCCGTTATGAAACCGGTAAAGATCTTGGATGAACTCTGGGAGCAATAGCAGCATTACATAATATTGTGCAATAAAAATACACAATTGTTTTGTAATGCCGCATGAGAGCGGAGATTTCACCGAGAAACATGACCAGCTCCAAAAGTTCTTCATAATCGCCTCGAGGTTGCTGCTCGGTTAATTTTTCTACACAGAATTCAACGATTGAATTTTTCCAAGGAGCGGCAAGACGCTTCAACGCAGGACATTTTTCAATTGTTCTGTATTTGTCAGTTTCAATCAGGCTATCGTTTTCGGAATTCCTTGAAATCGTCGAAATGACTGGAATTTGAGTTATCCCCGTGAACTTCAAATATATGCTTAAGAACAATTTCGACCACATGGTGTCGACAGGCCAATGCCAGCATGTTTTTGCTTAGTAGCTCGGGTAGCTGGTTTATCACACCTACGTTGTGTCACTGGTTTTCTTTATCCTTTTCGTTTATTTGGAATGCTCAATCACGTTAGCTTTACGGGCCGATAATTAATTGTTCACTGTTTGTAACAAAATTCACTTAATTCTATGTCTAGTAGAAGTTGGGCCGATTACTCGCGGCTTACTCGAGGTCAGAAGGGTACATTGTCCTAGGATAGGATCAGGGGAGGAGCTTAGGGGTGGGTTATCGTTGTCTTATCAGAGCTTTGTCGCCAGTATGAATGGTAGTTCGATTCTAGATTCATCTGGAGTTCGACCGGCTATGGTGGTTGACCAGTGGGCGACGATGAGACTCATCGAGACGGTGGGACAAGACAAAAAAAACTAATAAAGAGAGACAAAGACAAAGTAATTAAATGCTTATATTAGACATTTGAAGAAATACATGAACCGACTGCATATAGCAGATGTGTCCCGACTTTACCGCAGTGGTATCGAAGCACATAGCTGAAACTCGCTCAAATATACTTCGATAACGTCTTTTATAGCCGTTGCCTCGATAATCGCTGTCCCTTTCGAAAGGGCTGGGACGGCCAAAAACTTGGACACGATTTCACCAGTTACCAATATTGGTAGGCGATGTACTTTCTTCCCGTTTATGTCCAGCAGAAGCTTACCATCCCAATGAATGGTAAGTGGAACTTTCGGTTTGAAATGGGCTCGAATCTGACATGTCAATGATAAATGATAATTAGTATAATAACGTGCATATAGAATCATATCAGAAGTTAACCTACATCTTCGGTCAGCTTCTCACTGTGTTTCATACGATGGCGTGTGATCGAGCTGTAGTTTGCTGCATAATTGTTTTTGGAAGAGTCGATAAGTTTATCCTTTATAAGCGCATCCAAAAGCATTCCTGCGTTTCTATCCGTCACGGTAGACGCCAATAGTTTGGTTTTTTACGAAAGCTGCCTTCATTGCCATGTGATTAACCCGATTCCGATGTAAAATTATGGAACATTATATCTTCCGTTTTACCGCTGATGCATCATCAACGTCCTAAAGTTACACACTTAGAAATTTTTACAGAAATCTGTAAAATTATATCTCTTTTATATTGTGCAAAGGCCTCAAAATCCAATATCAATCTGAGTAAGAAATTAACCAGTAATAGATCCCCATACGGTAGTAGAAAATACGCAACTTAACAGCAGCAGTGACAATGTCACACATTTCCAGGGTCAGTTGTTTATAAACAGTTGCTACCGCGACGTCAGCGATGCGCGCTGGCTTAACTAGGTGCTTCGCGAAAGGTCAAAGTAAACATTGATGAGTAAGCATCCTACATAGCCGTTCCTACCGCGAGGAGCATTAATTCTTGTTAAAAAAACAGACACCGACTTTCCAAGAGAAAAACTATCTGTCTCGCTTTATATGTACACACTAAGATTTTTTTACAGGAGTCAGTATTTTTTTACTGGGTTTTTGAATTGCTGAAAAAGTCGGTAAAAATTCAAATGACCGTTATCTGTAAGGAATCAATGAAATCGACCAATTTTATTTTCTATCATTAAATGGGGTTAACATTACTAAGTATAAACAAGTTCAGAACAAATTTTCTAATTAATAAATTTTCCACAGATTTTTAAACTTTTACCGAACAGTTCCGCAATTCAAAAACTCAGTAAAACCGTACTGACTCGATTAGTGTGTACATACTGGAGAAAAACTATTGTGTAGAGTTTAAGTAACAAATTCATGTATAAAAGGTTTCGAATAATAAAGAATCGGGGCAGTTGTTCTGATGAGTTATTATCCGAGGTTTGCTAGGTGTGGACGAGCACAGTTCCAACCTCAGGATAACTGATTCGTCAAAGAGCTTTTTCCATACAGTAGAAATGGAATTACACTGTCTTTCATTTTACGGAGAAAGAAAGACCACGCGAGTTGTTGCTCTACGTTGGGCACTTCAACACGGGAGTGAAACATGGATGCGCAACGGAGTATGGGGGCTTCATCTGGTGACAGCGGAAACTAAACCGCTATTTTCAAGTGTTGGAACGCCAAAATTTCGACTGGCTAAAATCAGTAAGTGTTAAAAAACCAAAAAAGTAACTTTGATTAAATTACAAAAAAAGAAAAAAGTGAACTAGTGATTAATAAAGAGTACAGCACATTGGTGCACATCTGATCAACTATAAAGACATGGGGACTTCATCTGGGAACTTCATCGCAGACTCAAGAAGGAATAACCCTGATCCTGCTCCTGATAGGGTGAGTACACAGTTAAAAAAATAAATAAAAAAAAAATGTGTAAAGTTCTGATACATTATCGTATTATAAATATTTTACGCGTACAATATTATAAATAGTATACAATTCATCTTTGTAAGCAACATTTCTTGCAAGATGATTAATGCTTAATCAACCACTTTAAGGGAACGTTAAATTAATTTAAACAAATTTAAAAGGCCAACAGGCAAATTTGATTAACAAAGCACAAAACATGAAAAAATAAATAAAATTTGTCTTGAATTTACGCTGAAAGCGTTTTTGATCCAATTAAATTCGCGAAAAGGCAAGATAATAGCAATATCCATAATTTAATAAGAGACTGAGAAACAGTCGCATTTTTTCTCGTTTGCTTCGAAAAACAAACAAAAAATGGCAGAGTTCCCAACTGAAAGAGCTATTCAATGCATTCCAGAGTTCAGAGGCGCGGCCTCAGAATTACGATCGTTTTTATACCAGTGCGATTTCTTCGCTAAGAAATTGCCAGTAGAAGAATCGCATGAACCTTTAATTCAGGTAATTTTGATGAAATTGAAAGATCCGGCATCAGGGTATTTCAAACGCATTTATGCGGAAACATGGCCCGAAGTGAGAACCAATCTCGAAAGAGAATTTGGGACAAATGTTAAGCTGGAAGAAATTTTTCAGAAAATCGAAACTTTGGAACAAGGACCAAACGAATCCTTTCAAGATTACAAAGATAGGGCATTAACATTAAAAGAACACGTGGATGAATATGAAGAAAATAATGCCAAAGGCAGAGAGTCATATGCACTACGGAATTTGAGGATACATTTTTTGGGAGGTTTGAAAAATAGGAACTTGAAAAATATGGCAAAATCACAGAAAAATAACACCTTCAATGAACTAGTCAAATGTTTACAGGAAGAGTGTATCTACGAAAAACAAATTGAGGATATCGAAAAAAGACTTCAGTGTATTCACATCGCTGAAAAATCAAAATCACAAAGGAACCGAAATAATTGGGATAATCATGTTAATCAACCCAAATATTTTAACCGGTATCAACGAAAACATCAACAAAACAATTCGTTCGATAGAAAATTCAGACCTCATAGAGATTTTCCGAATAATTTCGTAAGGTCTAATCAAAGGCCGTTCAATGGAAATCAAAATGGTTACAGGGGCACGAGTTACGAATACCAAGAAAATAATAATTTTAAAAGAAATATGAACAACAATAATTCACCGAATACGTCAGACAATTACAACAGGAATGATAACGGAAACTACAACAGAAATTACCAAGGTGAATACAGCAATAGATACAATGACGAAAGCCGCAGAGAGAATTTCAGTATTAGAGATAATTTCAACACAAGACATAAAAATCTATTCCGGAATCCTGGAAAGACACATGTTACAGATTCCCAATGTTTTCACGCTGGGATAAAATTTGACCCAATCATTACAACAAATCATAAATATCCAATGTTCGGTGGAAATAACGGAGATTTCTACTGGTATATGTCAACAGCAGAAAACCCGGAGTTCTTTTGCAGATACTATTTTAACACAAGTAAAACCGAAAATTTTATGCATAAAAGTATAGCATTGAAAGTGGGAGCAAAACTGATAAACCCACTTAGTGTGGCATATACAGAGATAGATGGAGAAGAAGAAGAATCATTTGGAGACATTTGGGTCGATTTAAAAATAGGCAGAAGTAACATACCAATAAAATTTAACTTAGTTCATAATTTAGCTGTACCAGCCACAATAGGCACAGCATTCGCAAGAGATCATATCGAAAGTATAGGTGGGAGCTTCAGATTTGCAATCTTCAAAAGCTTCTCTCATCCTATAAATAAAGAATATATTGATTATATACATAGAGAAAGTAGTGTGAAAGACATTAAGCGATATGTGGAAATTGAACCATACGTTTTTAAAAAGGACATGGTAGGAATTACAGCGGACGAAAATATAATTGAGAGAAATAAGGAGCTTTCAAGTAAAAATAGTCATGAAATAGAATTTAATTTTCATGCAATAATGGGGAAACAAAATAAAAATAAGCAATATAATAACAGCGAATCACCCCTTTATAATATAATATCAAATAAAATAGCACTTAAAAAAATCTATTCTAGAGATAACTTATTTTTTGTCGAGATACCTACATCTAATAGCCCCGCATATAGGCTGAGATGTTTACTCGATACAGGTTCATCAGTAAATCTGCTCAGATATGAAGCAGTCAAATCACTAAGAATAGACCAAGTAAATACAAATGATACTATAACAATAGCGGGAATTGGTGGAAATACAAAAACAATGGGATCAGTTAATATAGGTTTAATCATAGGAAACATAGTATTCCCAGCAAAATTTCATTTAATGACACATTTATTGGTACCATGTATACTCGGAGGAGAGTTCCTTCAAAAACATGTAGCACAAATTGGAAGAAATTTTGAATATGTTATTTTCGAGCTTGACACTTGCAAGAAAAACTATAAAGAAGACGAGTGTAAAGATTTTACACAAGTCCATACATTCAATGGAATGGAAATAGATGACCTGTTGGAAAATGATTTTTATCATGAAGAATATAATGAAGAAGGAAGTGAATATGATGACAGAGAAATGTTGGACTTAAATGCTGACATAGATTACGATATTGTCAAATACAAAAATATTAAAATGCTTCAAGGACACGAACGATATAATAAAATCTTCGAACAGATCAAACTTGATCATTTATCACGAAGCGCTTTAGAATCAATTGAATCAATTTTAAGTAATTTCAGTGATGTGTTTTTTCTTGAGGGTGATAAACTGACCCACACAGATGCGGCAGTGCACGAAATAGAAACTTCAACGAACGTACCCATTAATAAACGGCAATACAGATTCCCAGAAGCAACAAAAAAGCAAATTAATGAAGAAATCGAAGAAATGTATAGGCAAGGTATCATCAGACCAAGTAAAAGCCCGTGGAATGCACCAGTCTTGTGTATACCAAAAAGGGACTTGGATGCAGCTGGAAATAAGAAATATCGAATTGTAGTGGACTTTAGGGCTTTAAATTTGATAACTAAGCCTTTTGTATATCCAATTCCACTCATCAATGAAATCATGGATAATCTTGGAGATAGTGTATATTTTTCAACATTGGATTTAAAGTCGGGATTTTATCAAATCCCAATCGATCCAAAAGATGCCGCTAAAACAGCCTTCTCAACCCCAAAAGGACACTTTGAATTTACAAGAATGCCTATGGGATTAAGGAATAGTCCATCAACTTTTCAAAAATTAATGAATACGGTACTATACGAAATCGGAGATGTTCGAGCCGTTGTTTATCTGGATGATGTCATCATTTCAGGAAGAACAATCGAAGAACATAATGAAAACTTATATAAAGTGTTGCAAGGACTACGCAGACATAATTTAAAATTGGAGCCTGTAAAATGCAAAGTTTTGAAAACAGAAATCAAATATCTTGGTCATATAATAAATCAATATGGTATTAAACCAACCAAAGAAAATTTAGAAAGTATACAATTGATGAAAATTCCATCTACAGTGAAAGATGTTCGGTCATTTTTAGGTACAATTAATTTTTATGGAAAATTCATTCCAAACATTGCAAAGTACAGGAAACCTTTGAACGATTTATTGAAGAAGAATGTAAAATTTGTATGGACACGTGAATGTGAGGAAGCTTTCGAAATGCTTAAAACTTATTTATGGATATCGTTGTTTTACCCGAATCGGAATGGGGTAATAAATACGGATTAGTCGTTCAAGATGACTTAACCAGATATTTAATTGTCGCATGTATGGAAAATCAGGAAGCACAAACAGTAGCAAGAACTTTTGTTGAAAATGTGATCTGTAAATTCGGGTGTCCAAAAGAAATAGTGACAGATCAAGGTGCGAACTTCATGAGTAACCTCATGAAAAACATATGTAAAATTTTGAAAATTAAAAAAATCAACACAAGTGCATACCATCCACAGGCTAATTTAGTGGAACGTTCAAACAGAGAGCTGAAAACCTATTTACGACAATTTATTGGAGGGAATCAAAGAACATGGGACCAATTGATACCATACTTCAACTTTGAATACAATACAACGATTAACTCTTCAACAAATTACACCCCATTTGAGTTATTATATGGACGAAAGGCAAAAATTCCCACATCCATTTATAAAAAAGGTAATTCCACAATGGACTATCATGATTACGTTGATGAAATGAAGAGTATTTTGAGCAACATTCATTATAACGCAAGAGAAAACTTGAAAATATCAAAAGAAAAGCGGAAGGTTCAATATGACAAAAATTCAAATCAATGGCAACCAATGTGGGGAGATTTAGTTTTAGTGCAATCAAACCCTATGGGGGTAGGACAAAAACTACAGAGTATGTGGCGTGGCCCATACACAGTAATGGAAATTCCTAGTGAACAAACCGTGGTAATACAGAATGGGAAGAAATTAGAAAAAATCCACGTCAATCGTATAAAGCGATACAACGATTAATCAATGAACAATGAAAAGTACGCGGAACAAATTCGTCAGTACCGATAAATAATTATTTATTTATCGATTATTATGTGCATAATATTTATATTATAATTAAGAATAGAGAGACACACATATTAAAATAACAATTAAAATTTGGAGGAACATGGGAGATGGCTATGAAAATGGAAAGAATAGTGCGAGCAAATAATAAAAATATTAGTGAAGTGAAAAAAAAAAAAAAAAGGTTATAAACTGTAGCTAATGAATAAGAGAGATACATGGAATGTTTGTGAGAGCGTGCGTTAGACAAGGGAAGACGTTCCCAGAACGAATGATGTATATGGTGATGATTAAATTGAATAGTAATATAAATAAATAATAAGAATAAAAATCGAATGGATATTATTGACTAAATTATAATGACCCCGGGGTATGTAGATATAAAATTAAGTATTGTTATTTGAAAATGAATATATGGAATTACCAGAATGATAAGAGATAATTGAAAATTTTAAAGAAAAAGTATATATTAAATTTCAATTGGGATTAATAAGGGATTGAACAAAATTTTCAAAACATGCATATATGGAGATGGAAACATAAAAGCGAAGCTTCAGATAAAGTTTCAAGAAAATGAAAACAAAGGTAAAAACATATATAGTTAATAATAGTAAACAGTATTTTCTAATATAATTAGTGATGAAAACATTTCAAAGAGATACAAAAAATTTCGACCTATATGTAATGCATGCAGTAATTGAATGATTCAGCTAATAAAACAAATGTATTTATCAAAAAAGAGCAAAATATTTTGCAGTACGATTTTGAATGGATCGAAGAGCAAACGATTGACATTACAGCACACAATATGGGTTAAATTACTGAAAAACAGTTTCAGATTCATACAATAATTTCATAAAAAAAATTAACACAATTGAAAAATAATACTAATGACAATGATGAAAACACAAGAATGGTGACAAACAATATCAAAGTGGACAAGAAGATTGTACCTACAAAGCGGTTTGGACTAACTGTCCACTAGAATCTCACAGCGAGATTGAATACATAACAATTTTGAACGGAAAATACCGTCAAAACACAGAATTAATATACTGTAAATGATCCCAGAGTCGTGAATGATGTTATGGTTGACAATTTATTAAAGGCCGTTTTATTTTTTACAGACCGTTACAGATGTGGAGATGAACAATTGGACAATGGCATTTGGAATCAAGAATGCCCGAGAATTTATGAATGAGTCTAACTGAAATTTAAGTTTACTTACAGATACCCACCGTTTCCACTCAATTAGGGAAGACGAGCACTTGCAGCAATTTGGCCACTTTCAAAACTGACTAAATAAAAAGTTAAACGTATTGCCAGAGGAATCTGCAACCGAGCATAGATGAATCGAATTAATACGTGCCGTTTAAAACCTCATTAGGAGAAAGAGAGTACTTGCTGCAATTTCATGACGTAGCCATTCAGATGCTTTGATTAATTGGTGAGTTACAACTACAGACAAAAAGAGTTAAACGAAGTAACAGAAAAAGTAGGGTAATAAAATAAAAATACTAGCAAAACATGATGAAAGATATCAGAATAAGAAGTATGACACAAAGGAACAAAGTTAAGATTAAAACAAGAAGTGTAATATCGACAATCAGATAAAAATGTTCAGTTAAAGTAATTAATTCTGAATTTGTTTGCAGAAAATAGATAGCATACTGATTATTTATTGTGTGGATGAAAATATGAAATTGAAAAAAAATAAGAGTTGCAAGCAACTAACGAAGAATATTATTAATCATATCATGTCAATGATATCAAAGTATGTAAACCAAGTTAAAAAAAAAAAATATTATAGTTGATTCAAAAGATGAGTAGAAAATAATTTGAATATACCAAAGTTATAGTTTAATGAATGTTTTAGAGTGAAATTGATAAAAAAAATATCCAAAAGAAAATTATTGGTGATACAGTGAGAAAGGGAAAATCGATTTTGGATATCCTTGGATGTACCAGGTGGCGAATCTAAGAGACGGTCAACAGCGAAGGAAGAGTCACAATCACAATGGCTAGATGACAATCGAAAGACAAATCATGCGGAAGATTGAAGATTGACGGTGTTGGGTAGGATCATCGGAAAAAGTATAAGGAACAGGAGGATGGAATCGAGTGGTTTATTAAGGATAACAAAATTTATCAACACGTTATACTGTATAAATGAGCAATTTTTGGCATAAGCTCATTACACAGCATCTAAAAAGACAAACTACTTCAGCAACGGTTTCGCAAACATCATCATAAAACTACAGAACATACAACGTAACGTTGATATGACATAATTAAACATCAAACTCAAAAATGGCAATGAAGCACAATCAAGTACACAACTAACGCATGGTATGGCACAAACAATAAATTGACTAGCTGCATATATAAACACAGATAGAAAACAGTCGTGGATAAAATCCAAAACAAGTTTACATCTTATAACGAAAATCATCGAAGATGTGGAATCATACTACACCATAGAGAAAGTTGAAGTTCTAAATAGCACTAAAAAGTTTCCAACAGAAACATACATAATGACGAGATGCGATCAGTACAAGACATAGATATGAAAGACGATGAAGAGTAACCTGAATGCGGCAAACAACGAATCATAGATGGCGGGTAATGGCAGATACACCCACACCTGATATTTGATATCAACCAAATGACGAGTCAGGAACAGCTATCAATCGCATGGATGAACGAGCAGAAACGAAGGAGCTTTTACGAAAGATACAATTGAGGATCACCCTAAGGTTAGGAGAAAAATGGCAACAAGAAAGCACGAAATTTTTAAAATCGAAGATTACCAACTCAAGCTTATTGATATTATTTTTTGCAAAAAGATTCTCAAGCTCAGTAAGTAAGGGGGGATGCAACAACCCCAAATTCTAACATCAATCCTTATAGTGAATTATTCGTAATAATTCTATAGAATGTTAACATTTAATATCAATTGCAACAAGAATGGTATAACTCAACTAAACGCATAATTAACGTAAGTCAGTTAGGCAAATTTTCATATCAACAAAACGCGTTTTTTTCGAATCAAACAAACGTTGCATAAGGTGTCCTTAGAGGCTAACATGATAAAACTTGTAGACACAGATGATTTGTCAAATGACAAAATTTAGTTAAAGTATGCACGACTGAATAAGTTTATTAATAGTACAAAGTAGTGTCTTAAGAAAGGCACAATAGGAGTAAGAACCATAATAAGAAGATCCAGTTAAAAATTTAGCAAATATAGAATAGTTACCAGCGCATATCCTTGAGAAGAATCTCTTCGATATTATTCTCAAGCTGGTTAAGTAAGAGGGGATGCAAAGGCCTCAAAATCCAATATCAATCTGAGTAAGAAATTAACCAGTAATAGATCCCCATACGGTAGTAGAAAATACGCAACTTAACAGCAGCAGTGACAATGTCACACATTTCCAGGGTCAGTTGTTTATAAACAGTTGCTACCGCGACGTCAGCGATGCGCGCTGGCTTAACTAGGTGCTTCGCGAAAGGTCAAAGTAAACATTGATGAGTAAGCATCCTACATAGCCGTTCCTACCGCGAGGAGCATTAATTCTTGTTAAAAAAACAGACACCGACTTTCCAAGAGAAAAACTATCTGTCTCGCTTTATATGTACATACTGGAGAAAAACTATTGTGTAGAGTTTAAGTAACAAATTCATGTATAAAAGGTTTCGAATAATAAAGAATCGGGGCAGTTGTTCTGATGAGTTATTATCCGAGGTTTGCTAGGTGTGGACGAGCACAGTTCCAACCTCAGGATAACTGATTCGTCAAAGAGCTTTTTCCATACAGTAGAAATGGAATTACACTGTCTTTCATTTTACGGAGAAAGAAAGACCACGCGAGTTGTTGCTCTACGTTGGGCACTTCAACACGGGAGTGAAACATGGATGCGCAACGGAGTATGGGCGCTTCACCACTCACCAAAGGTATGACATGCGCCAGAGCGTTAATTTTAGATGTATCATTGGATTTTCCATTATGTATCATTGTTGGAAAAAATCATGATATTTCTCGAAGTTCACCGAGGGAAAAGTTCGCGAGTCATAGTGATTTTTCCAACACTGATCATACAAAACAATGATGGAATAAACACTTTCTTAAATATGCTTTCCAAAAAAGCGGATAAAATTACACCGGAAGGGTGCTTTTAGGATTTTTATTTACTTATTTGTGATAGTTCATAGCTGTGAAACTACCACTGCAGAGCAGTTCCATTACATACTTGGATTACCCATCAGTATTATATTTATATTAAGCCTGAATTCAGTAGAAATACAAAGGGGGCGTTTTGCCTAAGGGCATTTTGCCAGGGGGCGTTTTATACCATCTTATCGTATATTATTAATTTTTTGTACTCGCAATGGGTCCTTTTTTTTGTTTATAAATTTTTATGATAAGGCTCAACAATGGGGAGGAACACACAATGGTTGCTACCGAGTAAACAGACGATCGCGTGACACACATTGAGAGTGGTCTGCTTCTGTCGACAGCCGAGTGAACACTGCACTGGGTACTCCCATGTAGAAAACAAAGACGAAGTCTTACGTTCCAATATTCACTTTAATTTAGTTGTTCGAACTTTGTCTCCCACGGGTACTTAATCGCGTTTACTAAAATCAAATATATCATATTAACAATATGATCCATTTATGTCTTTTCCAAATGTTGCAATGGCGACCCGCAAAATATTGCTTCACGCACCATCTAGTGTTGAGAAAGGTCAGCAACAATCATTCAATCGAGGGGTGCGAATATAGCACTTATTACAAAAGTAAGAGTCAAATTATTTTCATTAATTACATTGTGTATATAACTTTAAAATTTGTCTGATATGTCACTGTTGTCATCAAATAAAATAAAATGCTGAAATACATTCATTTGAAATATTAAACACATTTTCATTTGGTTTGCCCCTCGAGACCATTAACAAATACATTGGTAGCCTTTTTGGCCACAGAGGTGCTTCCATCGCTAAAAATTCGGTTCGCCACCTAAGCGAAAGAGTGGATCATATTGTTAATATAATATATTTGCTAAAATGCTTCGTAAATTAATTATTGATTTTTTTCCGAGAAAATCTTTTATTGGCTCAAGTGTGTAGCGGGTTAACCTCAATCGCACGTAATGTATCGCTCGGTTGGGTTGTCGCAATCGCGATCGAACTTGGAACTTGACCAATTAGATTTTGATGTGTATTCGTGAGCGTACGCGTCCTCAGTAACACGATCATGGAGGCCGTTGTGGAAAACGGACGGTAGGTTCAGGTTTTTTTAGACCAGCAGCTCACTTAACTGCTTTTAAGGCATAACAGTGTGAATCCAGCGAATTATGAAGAAAAAAAAAGTTTTAAAACACAATAGAGTTCGGTTGAAAAGGCTTAAGATGTGCAATATGTGTGCCGTAATGCTCGATTCTTATCGATAATCATGATTGAGCCTTCCGAGGGACAGCTAGTGATATAGTAGCTAGTAAAATATGACGTATGCCTGGTGTGGGACATTATTACAATTGCATAGCTTCATGTCACTGGGCATTAAGAATCATCGTTGGTAATGTAATATAATATAAATGACTCGGTGTTCTAGTTCAAAGATTTTTGCTTACTGAGCAGAAGATTGTGGGTTTATCCCAAGCCCCTTTACATTACTGAGTTGCTTGAGTCATTCCAAATATAATCCCCTTAACAATATGATCCATTTGGCTTTTTTCCGTACATAGACATGGAGATCTCTTGAAACTGATAGCAGCACCATCTCGTGTTGAAAAATGCCATTAAAAGCATTTTTGTACAAGTATTTTAAAGTGTACATTTGCTCTCCGAGATGTGACGTTTCAGTCAGCTGATGTTTGTTGTCATCGGAGACAGCCAGTTTTTTTTTTTCTTTGTTGTGTCCTGTCCTGTCGACTGAGACCGCTGAAGATTCGGACGCCTGAAATCATTATCCGGCAGCGGCATTAAAGCTTAGGAGGAATGAATGAAGGTAAGAATGATTAAAATACCATCTCTGCTTGAGGAATCAATATACAGTAAAATTGTTCCGATAATTTACAAATGAATTGCTGTCGCCGGTGGATGCCTTTCTCATTATTCCTTTTTTATTTGATTGTAGATCTGCAAATAAATGATTTATTATATAATATATTTTACAATCCTGTTGAATGTGGGCGTCTTAGTGGAATACCTGTACAATGAGAGAGAGAGAAGGATTAGTATTTTCCATTTAATTCCACTACTTTATTTGCTTATCCTTGACAGATACGCGTATTTCGTCTACAATGTGCAGACTTCTTCAGTGTCTTGTACTAATACTCGACTCGACTCGACTCGAGTCGAGTATTAGTACAAGACACTGAAGAAGTCTGCACATTGTAGACGAAATACGCGTATCTGTCAAGGATAAGCAAACAAAGTAGTGGAATTAAATGGAAAATACTGATCCTTCTCTCTCTCATTATATTTCACAATACTTATATGCAACTACATACACGGCCAGGCCACAAAAAGTCGATTAATCTCCTTTTTAATTACATCACTTCGCTTTATGCACTAGCGGTTATGCACTAGCAGGTTTCCGACTTTTTTGGTCGTTGCTGTGAGACTTTCTTTAATGGAAATCTTGTCAACAAATCGGGAAAACAAAAACGCCTGCAATGTCTCTCTATTGGTCGGAATCTTCTGCAAAACAAAGTCTCCTTTTTTATCGGACCCACGAGGAACACATTCAAGTTAGAAAGCAATATCTTTTCTGTACCCATGATGCGGCTTCTTACGTGATTGACATATTGAAAACAAATGCATTTTACTCACTAGAGATTATTTCCTCATACCAGTGTTGGCAGATAAATTAATAAATCATGAGTGGAAAAGTTCAAGACCAACAATTGAAAAGGCCTCAACTCCATTTTGTAAACAAACCTTCTAAGGCAATTTTCTCGCGAACCGAAACATAGATACGCAAACCTACCACACAATCAGGTAGAGGAGAATTTTCACTACCTGTTCATTAGACTGATGCAAATTTTGACTTTTTCGCTCCACAGTGCTTAAATGGTTTCAAATCGGGTCCTGATTAGCCTCCCAAAGTTACAACTCATTTGGTTAGAAACAGACTTCGCACAAGCCATTTGAAGTTTACATGTAAATTACTATGGGAAATCTCAACTTTTTGTTCATTGCCTTCTAGTCTTTTTCCATATTAAGCTGCGAAACAGTTCGATAGCCATTCTTATAGAAAATTTTCTCAGCTACAACTTTGCTCAAAATTGTTTCTATGTAAAACGAGACAGGAAAAAGTTATTAATTATTTAAGAGATTGGTAAACTTATGACAAGATCAAGCAGCTGCTCTGTAGGCAACACTGTATTTTGCAGTGTGACATAGTAGCCATGATTTGTGTGTCCTATTCAACACCCCAGAAATACCAATGTTGCCTGCTGAGCAGTTGATTGAGCATGATCATAAGACATCAGCGCATTGAACCATTGATAACTTTCGATCCTTGCATTTAATCAAAAAGTTGTCTTGAGCAAAGTTGTAGCTGGGAAAATTTTCAACAAGTACAGTTGAACGTTTTCGAAGCAGACCGATATGGTGAATTAGTAGATAGACATGAACAAAAATCTTGGTTTTACCATAGTAATTCCCATACAAACTTCAAATGGTTTGTGCCATCTTAGTTTCTCACCAAATGGGTTAAAATTTTGAGAGGTTAGTCAGGATCCGATTTGGAATCGTTTAAGTATTGTGGAGCGAAAATTTCAAATTTTGCATCACTCTACTGTTCATGTGGTCTTGAGTTATGTCTTTAAGTTTCATTGAATAACATTTTTTCTATAAGTCCTACAAAATTTGGGTCGTCTACAAAGTTGTAGCTGAGATCAATATGTCCTCAAACTGCCATGCTGGTGTTTAGAATAATACCAATGAAAAACTTGATTTTCCCATAGTAATTCCCATATGGATTTCAAACGGTTTGTGCGAAGTCAGGTTGTAACCAAATAGGCTCAAATCTTGGCAAGATGATTACCCAAGCAACAA
This sequence comes from Ochlerotatus camptorhynchus, assembly GCF_037179485.1. Lineage (NCBI taxonomy): Eukaryota > Metazoa > Arthropoda > Insecta > Diptera > Culicidae > Ochlerotatus > Ochlerotatus camptorhynchus. The sequence goes on from NW_027040576.1 coordinate 2,076,223, forward strand.
TTTTTGTTTTATTTAAGTTTTATAGCAGTTGATATATCCAAATTATAAAACCTTCACTGACGACCACCTTGCTTTAACAATCTCCTGAGAACCGCAATACAGCCATGTCATGGCCAATTGGCCCAGTTTTAATGCAGTCATTAAAACTTGATATGCGAACTACTTTAGGAGCATAGGATTTATGTCAGTTTTATCACACTCTAGACGTGATTGTTAAAAATGAAAACATAAAACCTCCTCCAGGTCAGAAAGTTTTAACAGCCTTCTAATGACTACCATAAAACTATATTACAACCGCATAAATCGCTCCTGAAGAAGTTGATAAAACATGATACGCAAAACATTTTGACAACTTTGAAGGTTTTAAGTTGGGGTTTTTGGATGATAGTTAATATTGAGAAATATTTTATTGTGGTTTTATTCTTTCGATGTTTGATGTGAAATCATGATCCTTGTCAGTTGGTAATAATGGCTGATATTATTGTACATTGAAAATAAGACGACTTTATTATAATTTTAAACCAATCTGTATATGCTTCACAGCATGCCGTGCAATATTTATGGTTATTATTATACCAAATAGGAGCATAAATTTAGTGCGCCATATGAATACTAAAATATAGGGATATTTTTAATTTGTCTGCATTAGCACCATGCATTAAAGAGTCATTCAAAGATTATCTATTTAGTACAAAACTGTTACTACTGTTGAGCAATAACCAGTCACATATTATTTAATTATACATAGATGTATGAAAGTGTTTTATTGCCTATCAATTAAAGCGTAATTATTCATACTGTGTTAAATTTGTTCATACGGTGACATTTATTTCGTTATAACTTGCTACTCCTTAAAAATACCTCAATATAACATATTCTCCTAGATTGGAATTCTATAGCATAACATAAACCTAATGGTTGTATCTTTGCATTTCGTAGTCCGAATTGAGAACGTTAAGTTATATTTAAGCTATATAACTAGCTTGCTGGTTTTATTCGGTACAGCAAATCAAAACAAAACAAAAACCATGACCACCTGTCAAAAAGTCAACATTCCAAGCGATCCTCCTATTTTCGCTTGTAATCAAGATGTAAGAAATGCTTATTGGATCCACTAAAAGCTTTTTCAATACAAGGTTTAAAGCCGTGATGTCAAAACTGGCCATCTCCAAACGGATTTAGTGAAACTGTCGGCGTTGCTTTAAGAAGGGTTCGTGGATCTTTCGGAAGTGTATCGGAAAGCCGCTTGTTCAATATTTTTAAGAGCTCCTTCACCGCACTGTGCCTTATGTAGGGATCGTATAACTGTAGTTCCTTAAGGAGTTTCATATTGTCGATCGTCTCATCTTCATTGTGTTCAGAAGCACTGAAGGGGTTTTCATTTCATATATCTGAATAGATTTGTTTTTTATAATGACAAAAAATTTCTGAGTATTTTTTGTTGAAATATACTGCTATTTCTTATCTGTGAATCTTAGGCCTCTGATAATGATGATAGTTGTAATGAAGCTTTAATGAAGGTCTAAGACTGCTTCAAGTTTTATATCGGTCATAAAAAGTGTACCATAAAACATAATTGTATGTTTTGTTTTGGTTTTATTCTTCAGTTATAAGTAGTGATGCAGAACCACCTTACAGCTACCGTTAAAACTATGAAGTCTGAGTTTTAACTTAGTAGTCATAAAACAGTTTTATAGACGACTTGACGACCTGATTTTATGACAAGCACACAAAACCGTAATACAACCACAGGCTGGAAGGGATGCTATGATAAAACAATGATAAAATAAGAATAAATCTTCCAAGCATTTAGATTGTTACTTGGGTAGGACCCAATATGGAATCGTTTAAGACTTGTGGAGCGAAAACTTCAAAATTTGCACCATTAGTCATTTTATACGATAGATGAGGAGATAGTTCCGCTGGAGTACGGCAATGTGAACATTTAATATAGAGACTAGAAAGCGATCCACGGTCAATTTTGAGGAAGGCACGAATCGGGTTGAGTTTGGTAAAGGAGATGATCAACCCAATTCGTGCCTTCCTCAAAATTGACCTTGTCTCGTTTTCTACTCTCTATCCACAATTTTCACGCTGCCGTACTCCAACGGAACTATCAACTCTATAAATACTTTCATATACCCTATCGTATGAAATGACCACTTTAAGTCTGATTAAAGTGACGCTAAGCATCTCATTATCTCATCTATGATTCATTAGAGGTCTGAAATGGATAGAAAGATAGGAATAAACAACTATCCGGAAAGTCAAATCTGTTTATACAAGGGTTGATAACCGTCAATTAACCATTACCAGGGTAGGTATGTGATACAATAGTTGTGACTTTAGTGACTAAAATTTCAAAAATAGTGACTCTAAAATAATAATAAAGTGACCAATAATGACAATTATTGATTAAACAGATATGGTTCCAAACTTTCGTTGATTGCAACCTACTTTGAGAACTTTTATAAATTAACTACTTGTGATACACCGAATATTCGAACACCATAGCCTTCGGACAAACAGAATATAAAGCTTTATAGTTTAAAATTTTTATCGACCACATTTTAGGAGAGAAATGGCCAAAAATCAGTTAGTATTTTGGTATAAATGCCAAATATCTGACTGAATAGCACAACAAATGGTTTAAGGATCCCATGAATTTGTTCTCGATCAAATAAGCAATAGCATGGTCCAATTCTAACTTCCATGTCTTCACTCTTCAGTCATTTTTTCTTAATCGATTTTTCTGAAAACAAACAATTTACTAATTCGGAGATGCTTAACGTCAAATATCAGACATACAGTGGAAATTTTATGCGATAGATGAGGACATGAACATAAAGAGTTGATAGTTCCGTTATAGTACGGCAGAGTGAAAAATGTACATAGAAAATAGAAAGCGAGCAAAGGTCAATTTTTAGGAAAGTACGAATCGGGTTGAGCATCCCCTTTACCAAACTCATCCGTTAATGAGGGATGTTTCTACCCGGCCCACAGTGGGGCAGCGAAGCCATTCGCGTGGCCAAAACCTCTAGCGCCGTTGATTTGCATTCTACAGCAATACAATGTTCTACAAAGTTGCTCAATATTAAAAGCGCCATCTTTTGAAAGTTTCATATTAGTTCATTTTTACGCCACATAGGTGGCGCTCGAGTCTATCTTTTGAACGGAACATCCTAGCCGAATGGTTTTTACCGCAAAGTTGTGTAATTTGAAATGTTGAGAAATGTTGTCCAAGACATTGAAACTCTATGACTTACATTAAGCGAAATATCGGGCAATTAGAAAAACTAACCTCTGAAATAACCTTTTTTTTTTTTCACCTATTTACGTCAAATGTATAAGTTTTTTACTCTGATAATTATTAAAATGGTTTGACTCATCCAATAAATACCCATTATTTTATGTATCATGCTTTATTATAAAGTTATTAACATAAATGTCTCAAAAAAGTTATGCATAAAAATATCAATTACTTTAAATGTAGCAAAAAGTAGCAGCCAATTTTTTTACAGTGATTAGTGTAGACCTTGCTGGGTAAAATAACAAACACAGTTCAACAGGCAACTGCAGGCATTTTCATATGACATCATTTGAATAATGCATATCGTAAATCCATTCAAATTTGTTGAAATTTTGCTTTGTGTGTTGATCTGAATAGATTACTAGGAGACTTAAAACTGCTGGCTTAACATGTCCATCCTTCGACGTCCTCCATAGTGTCCTTTCAACTTGTTTTGCGACTGTATCGTTCCCGAAATTTTCTGAAGTCTTTTATTCTGGCTTCCTGAGCCTCCTCGCTTAACATACAAATTGGAAGCAATGCAATTTGGATTGCTTGCGATCCGTGGATTTAAACCTTATGGACAGAGGCTGGCATTGAATACCATTTATAAAGGCTAACATAAAGACGAGCAGTTTCTTCAGCAAAATTTCGAAATGCTGTTATGTTGATCGAAAATCCGGAAGACAACGTACGAAGAATTGTATCGCATCGGTCAATTAATTCTTCATTAATAACAGTTATTGCACTTATTTGGGTTGCGTTAGTGAAGAATCTGCGTGCTTCTGTGCTTGTGTTTCTTCAGATCAATAGCATTTTATCACAAAAAAGCAACATTTCAACAAACTTGATAGAATTTACCATACACACTTAGAAATAATTAATTTTACACGTGATGGAATCAATCTTTGACATAAAGTATGAGAAGTAAACACAAATGTCATGTAAAATTAAGGCCTCCGAGACTTAAAAGTTCGATGCTCGACAAAAACTACGTTTGATTGAATTGAATTTCGTGTCTGTTATGTCTCAATTTTATGTCAAATTTGACGCTCGTATATGTCAGTCTCAGAGCATCTAAATTTACGTCAATTTTTCTAAGTGTGTATGCAATATTCAAATAATGTTATATGAAAATGCCTGCAGTTGCCTGTAGAACTGTGGTCGTTATTTTACCCAGCAAGGTCTACACTAATCACTGTAAAAAAAACATTTTTATGCATAACTTTTTGAGACATTTATGTTAATAACTTTATAATAAAGCATGATAAATAAAATAATGGGTATTTATTGGATGAGTCAAACCATTTTGATGATCATCAGAGTATAAAACGTATACATTTGACGTATAAAGGTGAAAAAAAGGAAAAACGCGATTTTAGAGGTTAGTTTTTCTAATTGTCCGATATCTCGCTTAATGTGAGTCATAGAGTTTCGATGCCTTCGACAACATTTCTCAACATTTCAAATTACACAACTTGAATAATGCCGTTCCTGAGCTGCCTAGGCTGCTTTGACAGCCTATCACTATCAACCACATTCGAGCAGACTTCGTTTTTGCTGATGATAATGCGCTATTAGCACAACGGTACTCTGATATGAAAAGCTCAACGACCCAGGCGAGTCTCACCATCAACGGCAAGACCAAATCGTTGGATATCAACACGGACAACCCTTCCAGTTTTACGGTAGCAGGGCCAGCAGTGGAGTTAGTCGAATTTTTCCAATAACTTAGCAGCCAGATAGCGTAAGACGGTGGGATCAAGAGTGACATGTGAACGAATCAAGAAGGCTATGGATGCTTGTGCGAGTTTACGAAAAGTAGGTTTGGAGATCTAACCAGATCAGTCAACGCATCAAAATACGAATTTTAACTGGAGCTCCATCGTCGTTGTCCCGTCTGTTGTGTTGTTCTGTTGTTCGCAAAAACCATTCGGCTAGGATGCTCCGTTCGAAAGATAAACTCGAGCGGAACCATGTACTTACGCGAATAACATATTCAGTTTCTTTCTTTTTCCAAATGCTCACGACACATACACCTAAATATCAGCAACACTGCCAGCAGGCAGTGAAATCACACAAACTGTTATGTTATTCGCGTATAGCTCAAAAATAATACATGGTGTATTATTTTTGAGCTTTAATTTATTGCAGCGAATGTTCAATATATTAAGTTTTCTATAAAAACAAGAAAATATGTAACAGCGTAAACTTGTCATACTCAAATAGGAGGAGGGGAGGGTGAAGTTGAATCTGCATAGCGTTTTGGTACTTGGGCTTCAAGAAGGCTAGATAATGTTGTGTTCCCATTGCCACATTCTCCCATATAAACAAAAAAATAAAGCTAAATAAAGATAGAATAAGCTATAACTTTGCAATGCATTATTGTAGAGACTAACGGTCTTCTACAAATACATGCGTTTTTACTGTTTTAAGATTATTTAGAACATTATATACTTCAAATATTAAAGATTAAAAAAATATGTATAAAAACCTAAAAAAGAAAGTGAAAAATATATGAAAAACCATAAATAATAAGGTTATTGTACTCAAATTTGGGAAGGGAGCGACAAATGAAACCTTCTCAACTTTATAGTACTTGAGCTAAGCTTCAAGAAAAAAAAGTTGGTTTTGTGTCCTCACTTGCCCCATTCTCTCCTAAAAGCTTATGAAGTAATGGAAAAATGAAGATAAAAGTTGTTATAACTTTACAAGGAGTAATTGTAATGATTCATGATCTTGAGCAAAAACGTGTGTTTTGATTGTTTGAATAATTGTCTAGAACATTGTATACTTGAAAAATGAAATTTAAAGAAGTTAAGTATGAAAAACTAAATTTAAGGGAACTTCCATAGAAAAAGCTCCATAACTCTGAAAATACAGGATTTAGAATTTTGACGTATTGAATGAAGTTGCTTGTTTTTACATTGTCTACAACTTTGCCCAAGACATCGTTCCCCTATATCCTCAAAGAAAAAAGTTATTGTTTTTATTTTTTGCATAGTAAGACATGACTAATTTTTGACAGTTTTATATTATGTAAGATATTTATACAAACATTTTTTCCGAAGACACTATATGGCTAAAATGTAAAGGCTAGGCTCTAGGAATAAAGTTCCACTTTTTGCCGTTTTGGACCACAGTGCAGCGGTACATTTGCGGCACACTGAGAAAAATGTAGAAAAATGTTGACCCAAGATTGGTGTGCGGAGTGGCCTACCCCTTGGTCAATTTAAGGATAAACAATTTTAAAGATTTCGGATATAGAAGCTTCTGTAAAACTTAACAAATTTTCTGCTACAACTTTGTTCAAGACCACATGTTAATGGAGTGACCGGTTAGTTAGTTATTAATTTATAATAAAGCTGGTGTGTTTCTGACACGTTCCTCAAACTGCTCAGCAAGAAACCAGGCTACTATGTCATAGTGCAAGATGCAGTGTTGTCCTAAAAGAATTTGATGAACCATTTGAGATAGTTATCGTCTTAGAAATCAATTAATAACTCATTTTCGGGACGTTTAATCAAAAAGTGGCTCTCAGCAAAGTTGCAGCTGAGAAAAAATTACATTAGCATTGATACACAGGAGTGGAACATCGAATCAGAAAGTGGCTCCACTTGTCATTTGCGAACACTAGCGCACCTAGCGGTAGAAGGCATCTTCGGCCTGCAGTTAAGATAGGCAGCATGCTATGATAGTGTGAGTGCACATAGAAAGCCCGTGTGGAACGCTACCACAACACATCGCTCGTTGAGCAGAAAAACGAGCACTTTTTGATTCACCGATTTGTTTGCACTTCCCCTTCTGTTCTGTGATTGATAGCAAGCTCACTTATAACACACATTATAGATAAAGCAAGGGGTTGGTCACTCTACACAGTGTGCCAAAATCAAACTTGGGCACACCCGGGTGCAGTCATTGTCGTTGTTTGGCACCCATGGTTACAATGTTTATGATCTTTAAAGTTACTGGCAACACTGAAATTTTTCTGCGCCTGCGCAGTATGCATGTGTCAAAATGTTATTGATGTTGCCACTCCTAGTCAAATTATTTTCAAAACAACCGTGAATCTCCACCAAGTCACGCCATGGATTCTCAAAATCGTTACACCCGTGACGGCAGTCCTTCCAGACGAAGAACAGTTAACAGCGGTATCTTGACCTGATCGAGGTTTCCGGGCATTGGCTACACGAACTAGCGATGCAGCTCCCACGGCTGCAGCTGCTTCCAATGCTGCTGCTGGCCCGTCTTTTTTTTTACGAATTTAAAAGGAAACGGACCAGCAGAAGGAACAGCAGCAGCAGCATTGGAAGCAACCGCAGAAGTGGGAGTTGCATCGCTAATTCGTGTAGCCGTGGCCGACGCTGGAAATCTTGGGCCGGTCACGACGGGCGGTGCTTGAGTTTTAGTCGGAAAGTCAACAACCAAACAAAAACTATACCATCCGACCATTCGAACTGCTCGAATACATCCATGGGGGTGGCTGCTACACTAACCATTCCATCGTCCAACATATAACGGTGGAGGACCGTATTGGCAAAAACTCAAATAGTTCAACAAATTATTTTTACTCCTGCCTTTTTGCACTTCCAACTAACAGCTTCATAATGAACGGGAGTTTTGTGCATTCGTGATCGATCGTGCTGTGGTTGCACTTCATGGTGGCGTTCACTGCCAGGGCTACGCTCGGGAACTCGACCAATCCGGAGGAGGAACTTTCCGATTTCAGCCGGAACATTCGCACTTGCGACGGGTGGCAGTCCTTGGTGGTGAATGCAGTCAGCAGCAGATCCTCGGAAGGCATACGGGTGGGGTATTGAAGAAGTGGAGAATGCGATTTTTGCTGGCCTGGGAAGCGATTGTTTTGGAAGCGCTGTAGACCTTGAAACTGCTCGAATTGTCCGGCAAGGTGTACGGATTGGTGGACTCTGACAAGTGGTTCTGCTTGGAAAATTGGCTCGTCCGTTTCGGGTCAGCGGTGCGTCTTTCATCAGTCCGACGTGTGTTCCGGCCGGTGTTGGTTTCCAGTTTTCCGACGAATGATGCTCGGGTGGTGAAAAATTCGGTGCAAATCCGTTTCCTTCACCGGCTTGGTTGACTTATGATTGACGTTCGTTGTGCGGGGTCGGCCTTCCGCCGAAGATGGAAGGATCGTGTGGCCAGGCATCCTTGGAGACGGCTGCATCCAGTGTGTAGTCCCAACTGGAGTCCGTGTCGTTTTTGAAAACATTGATAAACAAAACAAAAACAAGAGCTGTTAAAATACCGGGTTGCCAAACAAGGCATTATTCACAAGCAATCAAAAGTCAGTTCAATGACTTCTTGGCATTGCCGGTACAGCTCTCGGTACAGCTGCGGCACACTGAGGTACACCGAGAAAAAAGTTGGCGCAAAACAAGTGGGTAGAGTGACCACCCCTTGAGATAAAGGCTAAAACAATGAGGTCAAAAAGTTCACTTTTCCCCTAGTAATCACCATATAAACTTCAATGAGCCAGTGCAGTACAAGATTGCATCCAAATGAGCTCAAACCTTGGAATTTGGTTTGGAATTGATGGTTTGAAATTTCAATAATGTAATCAATCAAAGTAACCGTGGAAAACTTTCCCTCAAATACTTTTTTTCATTTCCTGCCAAGTCACACTAAATACAACGACGCCACCAGCAATGGAACCCGAGACGGAATTCGTTGGAACGATTGAAACTGGCGATGGAAGCTATTGCAAAATTTCCAGTGAAGACCTCAGCAATTTTATCCTCGGAACAACCACCACCGCTTCGCTGTTGCGCCTTTCGCACGAATCCGAACCATACGGCCATGGTGCGATAGCGTTCCTGATGGCAAAATATTTCCTAAAGTCCCTGGAGACGAACTGCTGTGAAGCACCGCTAACTTTGGTCCGGCTCAACGAAGCCACCCGCAAGCTGGCCAAGTTCATTCCGTGGACCTTGCTCAATACGGAGCTGTATCGTCAGAGTGGACTGCTGGACGGGTGGAATGAAGCTAACTATGGATTCCTTTTGGCAGCTTCCGTGCCAACGGCCTTGGCAGCTACGGAAATGAAGGAGAAATACTTCAATGGCATGGTGAGATTGGTCAACGGAGCAAACCTACTGGCATTGGGATACCTGGCGTCGAAGCAGCAAAACATGTGGGGACTTGGAATGACCATGGTGTGTGCACTGGATAGTTTCGGTCTAGGCAAGGTGGCCCGATGTTTACGCATGTCGGAACCGAACACCCGCAACGTACTGAGGAGCTTTTGCGCGGCAATGCTACCGTTATATTTGAAATCCCTATAGTGGATCGGAAGTGTTTCATATTCTGCGGATAAATATATTTTGATTTTTTTTTTTAAACATTCTCATCAAGTGTTCATATTGACAAAGAAGAACCAGCAGAAAGAATCTTCGCATTGTCATCATAAAGGTCAGCTTGGTCGATTTGGTTTAACCCGCCTCGGATCAAGGCTACTATGTCATAGTAGCAAAATGTCCGAGATATCACGGGGATAGAACTGGGTTTAATTAAAATAATAAAAACCCAAATTGATCCACCGGGCAGGTGAATAGGACCTTTGTTACCCAGTATAATCTCGTTTTTGATATTATCCATAGATATATGTACGAGCCCTAATGGATATTTTTTATTGGTCTCAGTTTCTGCACTGCTCAATTGCTGCAAACAAAACAGCAATTGCTAGTTTGAATTGGAGTCCAAAACATAAATCATAGCCTAATGACTTTTTACTTAATCTGCTTTATTGTGCTCTACTTACTTTAAGCACAATCTTATTATATACAATCTTATTATATTACAACAATATTTGACGAGCCAATAGTTAAATAATCAATCAGCCCGATTCTCTTCATTGCTTTTCTCTTTCGCGAATAACCCGACTGCAAATGAATTTCCCATTCAGTGTGTTGATTCTGGCGTAAGCTAACTATAGTCGCTATATTTATAGTCTGGCGGATAGAATTTCGATCTATCAAAGAGCGGAACCATTTCAATATATTGTAGACCAACAATTGAAATGGTACTATCAAGTTGTATAAACAAAACTTTGATTATGCTTTTATCATCGGATAGGGGACATTTGAGTTAGTTTGCGTAGGCGAGGCTTAAGTCACGAGAAAACGGCTTCCGGAAGTTTTGTTCGTAATAGCTGATGTGCCTTTTTCTGTTGTTGGTCGTGAATTGACAGCTTAATTGGTTCCCGAAATTCTCTCCGCCAGGCTATGAATATAGCGACTATACAGCTAACATCATCTTATGTTGAACTGTCCTGTGAGCCTAGCGAGAAATTCGTTTATGTTGCCGTGGTAAATCAAAGAAAGAGAGAGAGACCGAGGATAGGCCCTTTTCAAATGTTCCGCAAAAATACAGAATAAAATTCGAAAAACTTGTTGCACCTTAGCCTGCGGTCAGAGTTTCCAATTTTGTTTCACGATGTAGCAGTTCCAATAGCGATTTTTAAAAATGAGTGTGATGTATAGACTAAGGTTTAAAGCTCCAGTTACCCCCCGGAAAAACTCGTTGCACACGACCAACGAGATCAACCCAAATTTGATTTTACTTTACTCATAAATCACAAAAAGTTTTTTCCAGAATACCAGAAAATGAAAACACTAAAGATTGGATTTTCTCGGTCTATTGGTACTACTACTAGACAGTGTAAAATTTTCGTAAATTTTCCTCATTTTCCAGCAGATTATTGAGGTTTTTATTTAGGTTGATCTCATCGGTCGTGCACAAATTTGAAGGGACACTTACTTTTTTTTTTACTTAAATGATCTATATTTCTTGAATTTGTGTGGTTTACATGTATAACTTATCAAGTGACACAGATGCGTCTTTTCAACTTTAGTTCCTGTGAAATTTCAATTACAGTCATACCTCGATATAAAGCAACCTCGATATAACGTAACTCGATATAACGTAACTTCCACCTCGATATAACGTAACTTTTTTTTAAGTTTAAAAATTGAAAAATATCAACTCACAATCGATTATTAACGTTTCAAATCCATTTTAAATTATTTTATATATAGTATTATTAAATTTTTCATATAACGCTGGGTTGAATAAACATTTTTTTTTTGCTTTATTATAGAGACTTTCAACCTGTAACTGGTTCGTCTCTTTGAAGGATTGGGGCTCCTGAGTGGGTCCCGAAGAGAGAAAATAAATAAATTACATAGTGTTTGTTACAGAGTTTAAGTATCTCAGAGTTCTGTGTCGATTGTTTTAACAGTAAGGAAGGTGAACGAAGTTGTGGTTAATTTCCGAGAGAGAGAGAGAGAGAGTCAATGTCCGTAGCCTGCGGGGTTATCATCGTTGTTCTTCCGTTTGACATGTCATTTAGAGAGCTGGTGTTGTCCAAGTGCCGTCGTTCGTCCGTTGTCGTGTCATTGTTCGTTGCGGGGTTCTACGTATATTGATAATAGCCTGTGTCTTTAAGGAAGTCGAGAAGTGATCTTTCCCTGTCTGGGTCATTGGATAATGCGTCTCTGATGCTGAGACCGATACCGCATTGGTCTCGGAGGTTTTGATGTGCAGGGCAATTTATTATGAGATGCTCAACTGACATTTTGGTTGAGCACCCCATACATTGTTTGTGGAATCCATCACGGGATCCGAGATCGTGTAAGAATCTGGTGTAGCCACAGCGTAATCTGGACAGCACTCTCTGGTCCTTCCAGTTTTTGGTGTCGGACCAGCATTTCGTATCTCCTTTTATTTTGCGTAAGAAAGGGTCTCGGGTATTAGCCCATTCCTTGTCCCATGCCAAAGCGATGATCGTTTTGATCCAGATTTTTAAATCCGCTGCAAAGACTTCCGGTTCCACTGGAGTTTTCGATCTGCCGATCGCTTCCAGCTTGTCCGCAGCCTCGTTTCCACTGATATTGCAATGGCTGGGAACCCAGACATATACGGTGTTACTGTTCGAAGCCATTCTGATTGCTTGCACCAACGAGTGTCGGTTCTTTGGACTCTCAAGGGCCTTCAGCACACTGGCCGAATCGGTAATGATGGCCTTCCAGGAAAAACTGAACTCCGTAACGGCTGAGAAGATGGCAGCTGCCTCAGCTGAGAAGATCGGTGTAGGCTTAGGAAGGCCTCTGCTGGTATATAGGTTGGGCCCGAATACGCCATAGCCGACTTCTTGAATAAACATCATTTTTATCCTAGAGAGAGAAGCCAGCTGTTTTCTTTGTCTTCTTTTTTTCTCCCCTACCCAATCGTGTTGTTGGTTTGCGAAGGCAAGCCTGGGCCCGCACGAAAAAAGTTGTTTGCAAAAGGATGATAGCCCCATTTCTAATGTTCGGCCTAGTTTGCAGTGACAGTTCATGACTGGATCTCGATGACGTTTGCGTGATCGATAGTAAAGCTGTGTCCTCTCTCTCAGATTTTTATTATTTCAGGCATGGGAGGCATGTAACGAAAAGTTTATAAATGGAGAAATAAACCAATACATACTGGGAAATATTTCATTCGACGGAGAAATCATCCAGCAATTTTGACGTAGGACTACGTCTGTGATCTCTATATGGGTGTACACTTTGTGAAAACCCAAAATGGAACATGTAACAAAATTATGAAAGATTTTGAACAGTTATAACTCTGTCCATATCTGATGGATTTTAATTCTAAACAAGCCAATCAATTGGAAAGTCATCTACAAATCTGTTGAACACTTTATCAATTGTCAATAGGTCACTATTGAAAATTGCACTTATGTGGAACTGTTGCTATCATAATTTAAATTATCACCGATTGCCTCCGAAAAGCGCTTTTCCTAACACAGATTTAAAAATTGATTTCACTCCGGTCTTGCCCAACGGTGTTTATTCAATCACTGCGTGTGGTGACTGGGCGTTTTGAAACAAAAAATCGATGTTGTCGAATCGATTCTAAAACTGACTATACAATCGATCCTCTAAAATATCGAAAGAAAAAAAATCGATTCGAGTTAAATCGATTTTTTTAAATATTTGAATTATGCTTTATAATCTTCTATTAGACGAAATATTCCTCTTCCTGTTGTTTTAGTGTATGAGTGTGAGCATTTATTTGTATAAAATCAATTCACAAAAGCAATTGCACTCTATTTAAATATTGAAACCGAATTATTAAGAAATATTGCGAATATTTAGCTTCACAGTTAGAAATACCTAATTTTACATGTGACGGAATCCATCTTTGACATAAAAGATGAGACGTAAACAAACATGTAATGTAAAATTAAATGCTCCGAGACAGAAAAGTTCGTTACTCGACGAAAAATACGTTTTATTGAGTTGAATTTCACGTCTATTATGACACAATTTTATGTCAAAATTGACGCTCGTATATGTCAGGCTCAGAGCACCTAAATTTACATGATTTTTTCTAAGTGTGTTATTTAACTTCAACTCTATATCTGAGCTTTCAAAATCTTCTGTACACACTAGAAATTTTTTAAAGAAATCTGTAAATTTTTACCGAAATCTCAACAGCTGAACGTTCGGTTAACAGTTTCGCAGATTTCCTGTAATGTTTCACAATTATCTGCGAATTTTTCACAGATATCTGTAAATAATTACAGGCAAACTATAAAATTGTTTACCGAACGTTCAGCTGTTGAGATTTCGGTAAAATTTTACAGAAATATGTTAAATAATCTTAGTGTGTAGGTATTAAAACTCACCTTTCCAAAGTTTTTTTGCTTCAAGGAGTGCGTGTTTTTTTTGCAAGCAAAATCAGCTGGATGAATTAGAAAGAATGGGTCCAAAGTACACACAACATAAAAAGTAACAAATAAATAAAGCCCAAGATTGAAAGGGTGCTTAGCAAAATTTGAGGACGATGAAATTAAAATCGCTTGATTTTTAATAAAAATATATTTTTGGGATAGTGAAATACCATTTTGTTTATCATTTTTTTTCAAGAATTCAATGATAACATTTGATTCAACATAATCACAAGGTGGCCAGCAAACCGGGAAAACCGGGAATACCGGGAAATATCCGGGAATTTGAAAAGTAGCCGGGAAAACCGGGAAAAACCCGGGAATTCAGTTAGAGAACCGGGAAAAATTAATTAACCATAATACCATAAGAACAAATTTTTACACCAGAATTTCAGAATAAACCATTAAAGCAGAGTGATCCATTAACAAATGAATGTCTTGCTCTATTTGTTGTATAATTTTCTTCAGTGGCTCTCTTATTGTTTTTAGAATTTAATCACTCAGCAATATTGGAAATTGATTTTTGTCGTCTCAATTTCAGCTGTAAAGTGCATGGTCGTTAATAGAAAATTTTGAAGATGCTGGACTTTGGTAACAAATATTTGTTATAACCGAACTGAATTAATCTTTTTCGGGGTTTTAATTTTTCGTTGTTCAAAATTCTCATGATATCAATTCTAGAATTAACTTGGAATTCTGCTCTGAATTATCCTGAAATTGTTCGGAAATAACCAAAAAACACTCCGCGTAATAATTACCGTTTAATTCTTTTTGGAATTTCCTTGCAACCCCTTCTAAGAATATAATTAGAATCCTTCTTAGAATTTCCTTGAGCCTATCTGGAGGCTTTTATTTCTTTGAAAATCTTTACAAAAAATTATTTTAACTCTATTTAAAACAGCAGAAATCTTTCGAGTATTTTACAGAATTTCTTTCTAATTATCAGAAAAATTTTTGCAATAAATTTTGTTGGAGTTCTGTGATGAATCTTTCGCACTAGGGTTGAAATTATTGCCAGAACACTCTTAGAACTCTGTTTCTTGTTGAATTATGATCATAATTTTCTTGAAATTCTTCTTAAAATCATACATCATACAAATCTCCTCAGAATCACGTAGGGATTTTCCACAAAGTTTTGTTTTTCACAACTCCTTTTTAAATCTTCTAAAATTACCTAACCATTCAATTCAGAACTTACATTCTTCTCCACAGAAATCCTTCGAAATTCATCTAACAATTTCTAAGGATTTCATGTCAGAATAATTCTGGAAATCTGCTCAGAACTTCTCCATCGAAAACTGTGTGGGAGTCCTTCTCAATATTTGTTTGAAATCAACACTTTGAATTCTTTTAAATATTACTATAAATTCCAGGGTTTTCCCGCTAGATTCTATAGATTGTTATGTAATATTTTATAACCCTTAAAATGCTTTCAAGTCTCAGAGCGTGACAATTATGACTCCACGACTCATATTTTTTTTTAAAATCTGTGATCTTGATTTTTTTCAAAATCTCACATTTTAATTATTTTCACTCCAAATCTTGCATAACGAAGATTGTTATTAATCACAAATTTCTAGTGCTAGTTTCAGACTTTACACAAATTTTAAAGCTCCAGAATCTTGTGAATCTTCTTAAATCACTTTTTTATGTTTTCAGTAAATTCCTTTCAGCACGTTCTTAATTTTTTTTTTTGTTGAAAATGGTTGGTTGGTTGGTTATCTTTATTAAGGAGATTTTCAGCCAGACGCTGGTTCATCTCCGCGTTGTTGAATATTAACAACCGGGAAAACCGGGAAAAAACCGGGAATTTCAAAATGAAAATTCACTGGCCACCCTGTAATCAACAACAACATAAAAAGAGTTCGGCGATTTTATTTTCTCCTTTGGTAATTTAGGCGTTTTGTTTTTTTAAATGCTTTATAAACAAGTTTAAATGAGTAAAAAATCGATATCAACTTTGAAAAATCGATTCTGTCAAACATCGAACAGAAAAAGGTCGGATGAAAAAAATCGATTTTTCGAGGCGAAAAAATCGGTTCTGTAAAAATCGCATCGACATCGCCCATTCCTAGTGGTGAGTGGTGGTGTTCGGTCGTCATCAGCAGCAGCAGCAGTGCTTTCGGCGCTTGGCGTTCTCCAGTACATAATGAAAGCCTGCCGGCATGCAGCTAGATGCATGCTCTCGATTCAGCCTTCAATTCTACGAAGAAAGAGGACGAAGTCGCACCGCTACTGATCGGATTCAGTTGTGCGTCGTGCGCCACAGTGGGCCATCTATTCCAAGTGCATCGCCCTCGTTCCAAACAACATACAGCTCGCCAGCTTTATCTGTATTGAACACCCTAATAGTAGCTCAGCATTACTCAACTATTACGACAAAACGTTCCTTTTCAGAACCACCATAAATAGTTTTTTTTTCTGGACATTTCACAAGGACATTAATCGGATATCAGTTCACATAAGTTTCAATCTAACATACCATGTATTTCTAAGACAACCCACAATTACAAAAACCAAAGTTGGTCGCGGCATGAAAGTGGTTTGATTTTGATCCAGAGATGATGGATTTTAATTCGTAAACGCCAATCGATTGGAAAGTTTTCTACAAATGAGAATAAGACTATCAATTTACAAAAGGTCACTATTGAAAATTGAACGAATGTGCAACTGTTGCGATGGTGATCAAAATTATCACCGATTGCCTGCAAAAAGCGCATTCCTTAGCACAGATTTAAAAATCGAATTCCCTTCTGTCTCGCCGAACGGTGTTTACTCAATCACCGTGCGTGGTGAATGGTGGTGTCCGATCGTCATTAGCAGCAGCAGTGCTTTCGGCGCGTGGCGTTTACCAGTACATAATGAAAGGCTGCCCGCAAGCAGATAACTATCAAGGCTGCCCACAAGATCCCTGGATTCACCGAAGAAAGAGGAAGAAGCCGCACTGCTACTGATCGGATTCAGTTGCGCGTCGTGAGCCACTGTAAACCATTTATGCCAAGTGCGTCAACTTCGTTCCAAACAACATACAGCTCGTCAGCTTCATCAGTGTTGAACACCCTAATAGTAGCTCAGCATTAGGTTCCTAGATTCGCCTCAATGCATTATCAATGCATGAATTTGTATATTGTGTGGCAAGCACAATGATACTCTATGCCCAGGGAAGTCGAGAAAATTTTCAACCCGAAAGATTCCCTCGACCGGACCGGGAATCGAACCCACCGTCTCTGGCTTGGTAATACCGTGCCTTTACTGACTAGGCTATGAGACCCCGGTAGAAAACTCATCGGTAATATTAAAACAATGCAGCGGTTGTACTAAAAAGTTGATTTACTTTTTTTCCTTCATTTGTTTTCCGTCGATCTTGTTTTCCGTACTGAATACCAGTGCTACCGACGCCAGGGAGCCAGCTCCCACACCTGGACCCTATCATATTTACCCATCAACTCATGGACCGGGGACCATCCGAAGGAAGGCATGATCAGAGATTTTATGCCTCAGAAATACCCCACAGGCACCAACTGGGATTGAAGCCAGGGCCTTTTGGGATGAGAGGCAATCACGTTTACCACTAAACCACCGGTGCCGCAGTTCATTTACTGTTGGCATCGATTCCATGTTCACACAACGGTACCATTGGAAATATTTAAAGAGTTTTAAGGATATAGATTTTAAACAACGAAAAGAACTAAGCACAAAAACAAGTGAACGCGGTCGCGGTCCTACATCAACCTTCCGTTCGTGCCCCTAGGCACAGACTCTAGGACTTTTGTTTTCATTTTCATATCTTTCATGTAAGCTTTGGGAACTTATCTAATAAAATTGGGGAAAGCTATATAAGAAAAGTTTTGTAAACCTGTTAGATGACAAGAAAAAAATTGGGTCATCTTTGGGTTACGATAAACAATTTTCGATTAAAAAAAAAAAAATTTGTTTGCTTCGATATAACGTAACTCGATATAACGTAACGTTGCTTTATATCGAGGTACAACTGTATTATTAATTACAGTTCCTAGTCCTATCAGGCCTGTTTTAGCGAATGACCACCTTGGTGGGATTGGTTTGTTTGAAAATTTGAAAAAGGAGACTACTTATAACTACTATTTACAACTACAACTAACCTACAACTACAACTAACCTACAACTACTATGTACACCTATCCTACTATATACAAATTGCTTATCAAAGCATGTTCTGATAAATTACATTTTTGTGCAAATTTAGTCTTAATTTCGTTAATTTTGGAATCTATTTTGGCAATGCCTGCCTCTTCATGTAAATTTGTTATTCTAGTGTCGAAAGGACGATCAAAAACCATCCTCAGCACTCTATTCTGAGCGACCTGGATTTTGTTCCTGTGAGTCTGTGCACATGATTCCCACACCGGAGCTGCGTAGAGGATCGCAGGTGCTATGATTTGTTTGTAGACGACCAGTTTCTTCACCCTTGAGAGGCGGGATCTGCGGCAAATCAGCGGATACAGACACCTAACCAAGGCAGAACACTTGACTACTGTTTTCTCTACATGCGAACGGAAGAGGAGCTTTTCATCGAACAACATCCCGAGATAGGTAACTTCGGTAAACCACTCAACCCTTGTGCCATCCATGATTACAGTACAAGATGGAGCCGGTTTCAGTTTGGGCGATTGCCGATGGAGGAACATGATCGCTTGTGTTTTGGTGGCATTGATTTTGATTTTCCACGTGGTGGCATAATCAGCAAAGGCGTTAAGGCATCGTTGAAGTTTGTTCGTTATTTCGTGAGGCATCCTTCCTTTGACGGCTATTGCGGTATCATCTGCGAACAGGAAAAACACGCAACCGTCTCCGAGGGGGTAATGTCGGAAGTGTAAATGCTGTAAAGCAAGGAGCCCAGCAGACTACCTTGCGGGACTCCTGCTGGGATCGAAAACGTGTCTGAGAGACAACCATTCAACGATACCTTAAACGACCTTTGCTGGAGGTAGTTACGGGTGATTTTAATAAGATGTAAAGGAAAGTTGAAGTTACAAAGCTTGTACACAAGTCCATCATGCCAAACATTGTCAAACGCCTTTTCAACGTCTAACAAGGCCATGGCTGTGGACTAGGATACAGCTTTGTTACAATTTGAAGGGACAACATCTGACTGGTCTTATAGAGCTTCTCGACGTCTAATCGGCGGGCACTACTGTACAATTTAAATCCAACGAGTGCGCGCAAGAGGGAAACATATTAGTGGGAAAATACACCGCCGATTCATACATGTGTGATAGATAGAGAAAGACGATTAAGCATCGAAAAGGTCTATTGGAATATTGGATGGTTCTCAACGCACCCCTGGCGTGAAATGGCCCTGCGCTGTTTTTCATAGCTTTCCGATTGTCAATTCGTGAATTTAAAAATCAGCATTGCTAGTTCAGCGCTTGAGCTAACATTCTGGCACATGATATTTCCAGAATTAGTAATGGATAAGCAACGAAAAACTGCACGGAGCCATTTTAACCCAGGGGTGCATTATGGGCTATTCTCCCCTACATTCCACTATTTTGCGTCCGATTTCTTCTTCTGATCATAACTCCCAAGCTAAACATAAAGCCTTCTTCTGACTGACAGGGGTCAACCGACATGCACGTATCAACCATATTGATCGAATAAGCCATCTCGAAAAAATCTTGCCTTGATTAAATTGGGAATCGATTGGGCTTTATAGATTGGGAATGTTTTATACAGGTGAGATAGCTTGTGTGGATGGCTATCGGGCGCAGACGGCAGGACGTGTGAAAATCGATTCTAATACCTATGTTACGCTAGTAACAAAGGTAATACGGCGGAATCTCGAACACCAAACGTCAGATCGGTATGAAATTTTTTCTGCAGGTAGATATGAATGAGGTCTTTCCACTGCTGCAAATTTCACGTTGATGGGATGTACCGTTGATTTGTAAAAAATCGATAACTAAAATCATTCTATCCTGTAAATCTCCGGAACCGGAAGTCAGATCGGTATGAATTTTTTCCCCAAGTACATATGGATAAGGTCTTTCTACTGTTAAAGAAATCATGTTGATTAAGTGTACCGTTGATTTTTAAAAAATCGTTCACTAAAGTCATTCTGGCCTATATATCTCCGAAACCGGAAGTCAGATCGAGAAAAAATTCAATAGCGATCAATGGCGCAATGGGGCCTATCAAACGAGATATCAACCATATTGATCGCATGAGCCATCTCGAAAAAAGCTTGCCTAGATGAAACGCGTCCACAGACGCGCATACAGAAATCAGCAAATTTCACCTTGCCGGGTCGATTTTTTAAGGTTTAATTTGATTTTACGATATCGTAATCAAACTGTCGAGCCAGATCGCGCCGAGTTCTATCGATTGGGAATGTTTTATACAGGTGAGATAGCTTGTGTGGATGGCTATCGGGCGCAGACGGCAGGACGTGTGAAAATCGATTCTAATACCTATGTTACGCTAGTAACAAAGGTAATAAAGTCGCTATTAAATGTCAAGTCCGAGTTTTACAAGATATGTGAATCATCATCCCCATGAAAAAATTCAAGAGACAAATCAATTACCATTCAATTCTAGATAGCGGCTATCTTTTATTACCCTTCCCCTATATGAAGTCATGGGTCCGCGACATCGTCGTCCCCATCGTCGTCGTGCTTCATTAAGATTGCACTTCTCGTGTCCTCCGCAGGAAGCAATCTGTTTCCGCCAGTGGAAAATTAACAGATTAGCGTGAATTTGTTTTGAGCCTTAATGATGCCGTTGTAGCGTAACAAATTGCTATCTAGCTCCTTCGCCTTCGCCACTGCTGGCTGCTTTGCGACGGCGACTTTGGCTCAGCGGGTGATTTTCGATATCGGTCTAATGATAATTTATTTGCACGCGGTTAATTTGCCATCTCGCAGCCGGTGGAATCACAGTTATTTTGTTTATTGCGTTTTTAGACCCGACCAATTGGGCTTGATTGCAATTAGTCGTTTGATACGTGTTTCGAGTAGGCAATTTTGGTTCATCTAGCTGGGAGTTTCATTGAGATTCCCAATAACTCACACCCACCCACACGAGCATTGGGAGTCACCTTCGCCGTCGTCGTCGTCGTCGTCGTGATCCAAAACACTTCCCATGCATCGGAAATCTGGAGAGCCCTCCTCCGCAAAAGCCGGAGGGATAATTACCACTTGGTGCAGCTTCGAAAAACGCTACTCGATCGTTGTTGCACGGTAAACTGATTTACATCCACCCATAAAGCAGTCAACTGCGAGCGTGCGGTGCTGTGTATATTGACAGCGGTACAAGGCCAAACCACTCTATAGCTGGTGGTGCCGATCGCCCACGCCAATCGCCCCCGGAATAATCACCATCAGTCAGTCAGATGGTCGATCGGTTTGCGCGGCACAACACCACTTTCCAGAGAGAGAGAGAGAGAAGGCGAGCGAGGGTGCCACCGTTGCAGTTGTTGTTGCTGCTACAAACAGGGATAACATAAACTACTGGAACGGCTCGGAAAGCTCGCAGCTAATCTCTCCTGCAGAGTGTGCGCGTGGCGATCACCCAGGGAACCGGTTGTCGATCTGAATGCATCTCAATTAAGCATTAATGAGCTTGAATCACACCAACTACTGGAGTTTAGCACGCTCGTTTGCTTGCTTGCTTGCTGCCCTGCTGATGAGATGCAAGATCGGTGATCCACGATAATCGCCGAGGCTGTATCGGACGTCTTGGTTGTATTTTAAAGCGCATGTTCGCACCTTTCCCAGAGAGCCTTTGGGTTTGTTTGGTACATCAAGGGCACATCAAGCGTTGGTGACAAGATCGACGCATAAATCTTTGTGGACGCCTACGGTTGGGGTCCGATAAGTGTGTGGGTATGAATGTGAAAATTTTATCACGGATATTTAGGCCGTTCGCAATGCTGTTGTATTTTACATGGACTGTTTCAATCTGAACAGAAACGCACCCCTCGCAATGCTGAGTTGCAGTTTCATTATTTGAGCACTAGTTAGCACCAGATTTGCAACTGCCCGAATAATCTGTTTTATTTCTGAGCGTGAATGGAACTCTGTTTCAAATTTCTATGGATGTATTTGTAGAGCTTCTAATCTGACGGATGGGAGATGGCCAGGGGAAAAAGAGGTGACGAAACGAAATGTCATTCTGTTATTGTTCGGAGTCGACAAATTTGAAGAGCAAATAAATTTGCTTTATTTCGTAAACATCTCTCAGGATACCAGATGACTAGTATTTTTTCCAAAGATCTTCAGGTGTTCAGAGATCTCCGAAAACTTGGTGGAAGTGAGGCAATACGTTCTAACGTGTACGATATAGCTGCTAGTTCAGCAACGTATACCGAACACGGCTTTTGAAGCTTGTATGAGGCGCTATGAAGATCGTGGAATGCTCCAAAACCAGTGGACGCATTTATCACCGACCCATTTGTGAAAAATCTCTTCTCGGTGGGGACGTGGCGGTATTTGTTCGCAAAAATAGTTGGGACCATCAGGGAACGGTGAGGCTCTGGAATTCCTAGAATCTCCTGCCTCTTTGTGAGATCGAATCTCACGGAAGAACAACTGAAATGATGGGAGACAGCGCGATTGGGGTTGAACGAGGAGGGGCCGATGTCCAGAGTCATGTACTCGTAGTACAAGCTCATGCATCGTGTTTGAGGATTCCGCTCTAGCAGCTTCTCAAAGTTTTCGATCACCAGCGGGTTCATGACTTCACAGCGGATGAGGAACCAGAACGATAAATCCGCAAAACGATTTGTTACGGGGAGGACGCCCGCAAGAACTTCAAGACTCATGGTATGCGTCGACTGCATACAACCTAGCGCGATTCGAATGCAACGATATTGAATTCTTTGGAGCTTCAATATGTGCGTCCCCGCCGCCGATTGAAAGCAAAAGCTACCGTACTCCAAAATCGAGAGAATGGTGGTCTTGTAAAGTCTTTCCAGATCTTCCGGATGGGCTCCCCATGAAGTGCCGGTAATAGAACGAAGGAAATTGCTTCGCTGTTGGCATCTCTGCCTCACATACGCTATGTGTTTTCCCCAAGTGCACTTGGAATCGAACCAGACACCTAAATACTTAAACGACATGCTGTGAGTGATTGTTCTACCCATGAGTTGAAGCTGAAACTGTGCTGGATAAAGCTTCGTAGAAAAAAAACAACCATCTCTGTTTTCTCTGGAGGGAATTCGATACCCAGATTCATTGCCCAAGTAGACAAATTATTCAAGGTGTCTCGCAATGGTCCTTCCAGGTCCGGTGCTGTTGGTCCAACCACGGAAACCACGCCGTCATCTGCAAGCTGTCTTAGCGTGCAATTTTCGGCCAGACAATCATCAATGTATTTGACATAGAAGTTGTACAGGAGGGGACTTAAACATGAGCCTTGTGGAAGACCCATGTAGCTGATTCGTGAAATTTCCGAGTTGCCATGAGAGAAGCTCATTCGTTTCTCGGACAACATATTAAACAGCAACGCAAGGCAGTCGTTCGTCCCTTTCCCCCTACAGAATCCAAATTGCGTATCTGAGAGTAAGCCATCCGCCTCGACCCACTTGTCCAGACGAAGAAGAATCATTTTTTCTAACAGCTTCCGAATACACGACAGCATCGCGATGGGACGGTACGAATTATGATCCGACGCGGGTTTACCGGGCTTCTGGATGGCGATAACTCTCACTTGTATCCAATCATCCGGAACAACGTTGAGCTCCAGGAATCGATTGAACAAGTTCAACAATCGCCTCTATGTGACGTCTGGGACGTTGAGCAGGTTGAAATTGATTCGATCCATTCCCGGAGCCGAGCTATAGCATGAAAGAAGAGCAATTGAGAATTCTACCATCGAAAACGGGGATTCCATGTCATCCTTTTCCAGCGGTGGATCGAACCGGAACCGAATCGGGACAAACCTTACGCGCGAAGTCGAAAATCCACTTGTCCTCATTGACCGACGATGCCGCGTTACGCATTCTCCTGCCGACATTCCAGAGCGTTTGCATGGAAGTCTCACGCGATAGTCCTTCGACGAACCGACGCCAGTAACCGCGTTTTTTGGCTCTGACCAAGCTCTTAAACTTTTCCTCTAGCTCCGTGTACCGCTCAAATTATTCGCGAGAACCGTATTTACGAAATTGTTTAAACGCGGTAGACATCTCGTTATTCACGTTGGTGCATTCCTGGTCCCACCACACAGTGGGAGGACGTTTGCGAATGGTAGTGCCAGGAACAGGCTTCGTTTGGCTTTGTTGATTATGATGAGTACGAATTACATACCTTTTGTAAAGAAGCTTGTTGCAATTGGTTGTCATTTGGAGCGTGAGCCTTAAGGTTTCTAGACAAAGCGTTATTTTGGGCCACCCTAATTGGAGTATTGAGGTAATATTCGTAATCTGCATGTCAATATACCAAACCAATCAGGCTAAGGCCTTGTTGACCTCTGCTGTCGGAAGAAGTCGTCTATACTCTACTCGACCCATTGCCACACGTCGCCAGCCTCGTAGTCTGCGAAGGGTCCGCATGTCGTCTTCTACTTGATCGATCCACCTTGCCCGCTGCGTGCCTCATCTTCTTGTTCCTGTGGGGTCACTTTCGAGAATCATTTTCACTGGGTCGTTGCCCGGCATTCTTACGACGTGCCCAGCCCACCGTAGTCGCCCAGTTTTTGCAATGTAGACGATGAATGGTTCTCCCAGCAGCTGGTGTAATTCGTGGTTCATTCGCCTTGTCCACGTTCCGTCATCCATCTGCACTCCTCCTTAGATGGCACGCAACACCTTCCGTTCGAAAACACCTCCACGATCACCGGTCTAATCACTTCGTGCGGCGGCGAATGTTATTCCACCGGCGTCCTCCGGAGTCCAAAGTAGGTACGATTCCTTGCCATAATGCATCTTTGAATTTCTCTTCTGGTATCATGTTCCGCGGTCACCAGTGAGCCCAAATACACGAACTCATCTATCACCTCGATTTCGTCACCGTCAATCTGAACTCGGGGTGGGAGACTAACATTGGCTTCCCTAGAACCTCTTCCTTTCATGTATTTTGTCTTTGATGCGTTGATGGCAAGTCCAATCCGTCTAGCTTCAGTCTTCAGTCTGATGTACGTTTCCGCCATCATCTCAAAATTCCGAGCCATGATGTCGATGTCATCGGTGAAACCAAGATGCTGGATGGACTTCCTGAAGATCGTTTTTTTTTTCAAAATTAAAGAACCCAATGCGTTTACTTCAATACCCTTACAGAGTATAATTGTGTAGGTTCACAGGTCAGTAAAGGGCGAAGAGGGCGACACATCTAAATCTCAATTCTAGATGCTCGAAAAATCTCAATCTAGCGAATGAGTCTTCAAGAAATCTTCTATCATTTTTCGCATCTACTTAAATCACGCATCATCTTATTGCAGGAAATCCTCAGAATCGTTATCAATCTTCTTTTAATCTACTCAGCGTGTGAGCAAACACAAAACAAAGCGTTAATCTAAAAAGAAAAAAAGATAAAATATTGCCAATGTAGGGAAAAATTAGCATTTGGAATCAGATTATCAGCGGTACTAGCATGCTGCGATTGGCAGTTGCGTTCTTATGTTTTCCCTGAAATGGCAATACAAACATTGGAAACTGCCAAGGGGCAAGACAGCTCCTAATCATGAGCAATTTCAGAGTTGCTTTTTAGGCACCTCGAGTAACTCTCAATGCTCAGTGAGCAAGATCGCTGTCATTTGCTTTCTCACATTTCACATCACAGCAACATTTGAAGATGCACCTTCATGCGAAGCTGAAAAGCTGCTGTCAAATAAAAAAACAATAAAAGCGGAACTCGGAGACATTTAAATCATCTCAGTTTAATAGCCTTCGTTCGATCCTTACCAACCGTGAAGGTGTAACGGCGCCGGTGGTGTAGTGGTAAGCGTGATTACCTCTCACTCCAGCAGGCCTGGGTTCAATACCAGTCAGCGCCGCCGGGATGTTCTGAGGCATAACATCTCTGATCACGCCTTCCTTCGGATGGGTAGTAAAGCCGTTGGTCCCCGGTTCATGAGTTGATGGGTCGATAGGTAGGGTCCAGGTGTGGGAGCTGCCTTCCTGGCACGTCGGTAGCATTGGTGCTCAGCACGGAAAACAAGATCGACGGAAAAAACAAACCAAAGGAAAAAAAAACAAAAACCGTGAAGGTGAAAGGAACCTGTTGCAACCATACACTTACGACGGTCGAATGCTGAACTGGTTGATAAAATACTCAAAATCGATACTCGTCGAAGCAATTCCGTCCCATCGCTTGACAAACCGCCGTTGGATGGAACTGCGAACAGAGCTCTGAATTACCACGGCGCCTTTCTGCTGACGGGGGACATCCATCCACGCTTTTGCTGGGCCTTCCGGATGGTCGTGATTTGGTCCCGTTTTTTGCTATACACCACCGAGATTTTTCTGCGGCCGTCGACCGAAGTCTCCAGGAGAAAGTCCACGAAGAGAATCTGTCGGCTTGATCTGTGCTTCGTCTTCCTGACGGGTTTTCACTTCGGTTTCGTCCGGTAGATCGTTAAAGGGTTTGAAGTTCAAACGATGATCGCACTCACCGGAAACAGCAGCTACTTCATCGTCATCCTTCTCTTCGGCTTCGGCAGTGGCAGCGGCTGCACTGATGCTCTGGCTGAACATTCCACGGGGTAATGGTTTGTAGTGTTAACTTCGGAGCTGGAATTGGGTGTTAATCGGTTGTTGCCCCACCGGGGAGATATTTTCTATACCGGAAACTGTGGCGGCGGGTGCCGTTGGAGGGGTCATGGTTGAAATATTACTAACTACTCTATATTTGCCATGGTGCCAACGGGAAAGTCGGGCAAGTGTTAGTCGAAAGGGGATCGGAGATAGTTATTACCACATTGACTGGTGATGCCTTTTCCAATGGGACTGCGGTTACGACTGGAGAAATCGAAGATGCTGGGATCGCTGCATTATAGGTGGAATTTCAGATGTTTAGGAGAATTTTGGAGAGCTTTTTTGATCGGAGATGATCCTTTCGGAGTGACGACTGCGACTGGCTGCTGAGAAGGAAGAACAACCCTTAAAGCTGGTTGGAAGTGTAGGTTGTTATTGGTAGTAAGCAGGCACCAGCACAGGTTCTTCCATAATATTCCAGTTATTCGAAAGGCTCAGAATACACTTGGGATTACTTTATTTAAAAACAAACTTACCTTACCAATCAGGCTAAGGCCTTGTTGTCCTCTGCTGTCCGAAGAAGTCGTCTCCACTCTACTCGATCCATGGCCACACTTCGCCAGCCTCGTAGTCTGCGAAGGGTCCGCAGGTCGCCTTCTACTTGGTCGATCCACCTTGCCCGCTGCGCGCCTCTTCATCTTGTTCCTGTTGGGTCGCTTTCTAGAACCATTTTCACTGGGTCGTCGTGCGGCATTCTTACGACGTGCCCAGCCCACCGTAGTCGCCCAATTTTTGCAATGTGGACGATGGATGGTTCTCCCAGCAGCTGGTGCAATTCGTGGTTCATTCGCCTCCTCCACGTTCCGTCTTCCATCTGCACTCCACCGTAGATGGTAGGCAACACCTTCCATTCGAAAACACCACGAGCATAGTCCAGGTCTCGTGGCCGTAGAGGACCACCGGTCTAATCAGCGTCTTGTAGGCAGTCAACTTCGTGCGGCGAATTTTATTCGACCGGAGCGTCCTCCGGAGTCCAAAGTAGGCACGATACCCTGCCATAATGCGCCTTTGAATTTCTCTGCTGGTATCATTTTCAGTGGTCACCAGTGAGCTCAAATACACGAACTCATCAACCACCTCAATTTCGTCACCGTCAATCTGAACTCGGGGTGGGAGACTAACATTGTCTTCCCTAGAACCTCTTGCTTTCATGTATTTTTTCGTTGATGCGTTAATGGCAAGTCCAATCAGCCTAGCTTCAGTCTGATGTACGTTTCCGCCATCGTCTCAAAGTTTCTTGCCATGATGTCGATGTCATCGACGAGGTCAAGAAGCTGGATGGACTTCCTGAATATCGTGCCACTCGTGTCTATCCCAGCTTTTCTGGTCACACCTTCTAACGCGATGTTGAATAGCAGACACGAAAGTCCATCACCTTGCCGTAACCCCCTTCGAGATTCAAAGGGACTCGAGAGTATTCCCGATACTCGAACAACGCACATCACTCGATCCATCGTCGCCTTGACCAATCGCGTCAGTTTATCCGGAAATCCGTACTCCTGCATAATCTGCCAGAGCTAATCTCATGATTTAAAAACAAAACTGACGTCTAATATGAGACGTATATGCTTAAAAAGAGCGAACGGAGTAGGCAGAGTAAATATTGAGTTACATTGAATTACTCACGAGTTACTCGCTGCCAAAAGGCAACTCAGAGTGTGATGTGCATCCCTACATCTTCAACCCATAAATAAGTACAAGTCAAAAACCTCCATGTAAGCACAGCAAGTCATTCCACTTGAACCAAAACTCACAGGTCATATTACGCATAGCCAAACGCGACCAAATGTGCCGGTTGCGCCACGGCGTTAGAACACAATTATTTACACTCTCTCTCTCTCTTCTCGTGTTCGACCGTTCGACCCATGCCAATGCAGTCTCGATACCGATAGGTGTCATATTGCACAACTGGGTAGGACCACCGGGCACCGAAATTACCGACCTAGCGAAGATGCATTTTCCAGGCACGCTACTCCAGTTGTCTCACTCTGACTAATAGGTTAATTACGTTAAGCCAAGAACTGTAAAGAATTGTAAACCCTATATAAACAAAACCGAAACCCAAAAATAAAGATTCATAACCAATCACTTGAAGACTCTTGACTGTAGTCCTTACTGGTGATAGCTTTTCAGCTCACCATAGTTTGGATACTACTAAGAAAGAAAGTCCTTCTCCATTGGAATGATAGAACCTGTCACAAGAGCAAGGGGCAAGACAGCTCCTAATCATGAGCAATTTCAGAGTTGCTTTTGAGGTTCCTCGAGTAACTCACATTGCTCAGCGACCCAGATCACTGTAATTTGCTTTCTCACTTTTCGCACCACAGCAACATATGGAGGTGCGATGCCGTAAATCTGCTGTCAAGCAAAACAACAACAAAAATCGGGGACTACCGGCCTACAACTCCAGGCGAAAAAAAAAAACTCCAGGCGAGTATGGTTGCGATTCTGAACTTTCGATCCTAAATTTCCTTCGGTTTCCAGCTCCCGGGATCTTGGTGAGGAATAAAATCGACTCGTTTTTCTTAGCTGTTGGATTTGATCGTAATGACGTGACTGGATGACCGGATCTATGCATCGCAACCTCGGATCACTTTATGCCGTCTTCAAGTGACCGATCGCGCGGTGATGGCGTTCTGGCTGCTGTCTCAACTAGACTAACCAGCTACCTAAGTACCTCGCCCATTTCCAGTCTGCTGGAACAACTCTGGATTGTCGTGGAACTTCCACAAAACATTCTCAGTATTGGCGCTGTCTACCTGCCGACTGCACGATCATCCGTGAGCATCATCGTTAGGTCTTGATTGAGCCCCGCTCTCCCGCACTACAATTTGGCGACTACAACCAAGCTGGTTTACAGTGGCGCTTTACCAACAGCGGCACACCATTTATTGACCCACTGCTATCGCATATGCCGGTGGCTTGCTGTACTCTTTTGTACGGATTTAACTTACACGGGTTTAGTCAAGTAAACACTTTTCCCAACCGAAACGGACGTTTGCTAGATCTTATCCTGGCAAATGATTTCGGATTACCGGCCACTGATCAGTCTAGATGCTGACGCTCTCGTCGTGTCATTAAGGTTACCTATTCCGATTTCAAATAGACCAATCTACATTCTCTCAATTCTCAATTCTCTTCATCGACTCCCTCTTTCGTAAACAACTCGGCTACAAAAACATTTCCTGTCGTCTTTGTCGTATTAGATGCTAGACTGTTGCGTCTTCCATCGATCTGGGTGTCCAAAATATCCGGAAATATCTTAACACGGCCGTGACAATCCAAAAAGAAAGTCGATGAAGAGAATCGATCAATGCAGAAAAGGCCTATCGAAAAGTGACGCGAGAATTTTATTATGTTTACAAACAAGACTGACGCCTAATATATGAAGGCGATAAGCGGAGTAAGCCGAGGAGTAAACAGACAGTAAATCGATGAACTTCGATTTAATTTTGATGTACATTGAATTATTCGCAGCAAAAACAGAACTCAGGGTAAAGCTGTCTCACCCCTTGACTAAGAGTAAACGTGGAAACTGTGGAAGAAGTTTTTTGCTTTTTCTGTGGTACAATTCGTGTTTGTTAAATCATTCGAAGGAGGCCGTGAAAAATGCAACCCGAAAGTAGATATTGACAACCGAAATTTTGCTGCTCCCGTCAATTCCAACCAGGTCAAACACAATGAATAGGAAATTGTCAAAGGTATGATATTTTCATTAATATAAATAAAATCTCACAGCTCACAGCCTATTCGATTTCCATCAACAGAAGAAAAAAGCGCCGAAAATCTCACGCGAAGAACAGTTGTAAGTTAAATTATCTGGAAGTTACCTCATAAATTAGCTAGTGTCAATAACGGCTTCGGTAATGCCTTAACATATTATTTAGCATATTATTATCACAGACAAACAGACATAACTCTTAAATGATTTTTTTTTTCTTCAAAAATATCGTCAAGCGTATTTTGCATGCACACTAGCACCCTTTATCATGCACATTCCCAAGCATTGTTTTGCAACCGGAGCATCCCTCGTTCATGCAACCTTTTCACTAGTTGCTTTTCCCTCGTTATGTCAACGCATCAGCTGTGTTGAATAAAAACAAAACAGATGGAGGTCAGTGATGTCGGTTCTACGAAATTTTCCGTAGAATTGCGAATCCGTAGGATAAATTCACAGAAGGTCAGTCTTTTTTGTGGATTTTTTTTTTGATTGTTAAGTGTGATTTTGCTTTTGCTTGAAACAAGCTTTTAAACATGATAATGCATCACTAATGAGTGCCCTTTCGACCAACTGACATCACTTTAATGTGTACATAGCAAACACCATTTACTAAAAGGAGATACAATACATATTACACTCTTTAAAATGATTTGTTCACAAATTCTGTGTACATCGTCCAATCAACTGTTTGGATGTTATATTCAAAAACTTTTGTTTTCTGTATTTGTCGGATTAGTATGTGGTATGTATATGTCTCCAGTGGGATGCTTTGGCCCCCTTATCATTCTCAAGAGCTGACATCTACTAAATTGAGCTGAATAAGA
The DNA here is from genome assembly GCF_037179485.1 of Ochlerotatus camptorhynchus. NCBI lineage: Eukaryota > Metazoa > Arthropoda > Insecta > Diptera > Culicidae > Ochlerotatus > Ochlerotatus camptorhynchus. The sequence goes on from NW_027040576.1 coordinate 2,107,519, forward strand.
ACTAGCATCACTGATAAGTTCGAAATGTAGTGGCTTGCTTAACGCTTCAGTGGCCTCACCATGGCACATGGGAGCACATTCCCAACTAAAACCTTATTTGCGAAGAATGTGATTGTGAGAATTATGTCTGTTTGTCTGTGGTAAAACGTCGACACAAAAATACAACCAACAATCAATACGAAACTAACGATTTTTAATTGGCTCACTACTTGACTAGCCTATTGGTCCCAAGTAAATCGATTAACGTATCCCATTCTAGTATAAATTCCAGTACTGCACTATGTTTGTTTTGATTCCTTATGAAAGTTTGACAGATAAAATGAGGAACTCATGGATATTCCTATGTTTCGAGGGGTGCATCGATTAGCTTGGAACCGAAAAAAGTACCAGAGCTGACCCAAAAAGTTGAGCACGTTTCTTCGGGAACTTCTGGTCTTAGAGTTACCTCTATGATACTACCGTCATCTATTGAGTGCACTATCATGGATAGCACGCTCAACAGATGACGATAGTGTTTAAACGTCAAACGTAATGTAAATTACTCTGGTACGCACAAACGGCAGTACAACCTTCTACGAAAAATTTAAATTGTTCGTTAAATGCGTGTAAGATGAAAAACTTTCACGTAATATCACATTTAAACTGCTTACGAGAAACGAAAAAAAGAACAACCAGGTACTGTCGTTACAAGAGAGTCATGCACAGCTCGTGTACTGATTTGCTTTGCAACCTGACACCGAGGGGTGGCAACCGAGGGGTGGCAACCGAAGGGTGACTACGATGTTTCTTCATCAGACCTAGTGTTACGGGACGGACGTTCGGAAGTCTTTTCCAGACAATCTCGTTTTTATCGGAGTAAGCTTCAAGCTACAAAGGTTTTTATTTAGTAATAAGTAATTATTAGTTTTTAGGTTAGCTTACAGTTTTAGTTTTCTTTGTCTGTTTTCCGTCGATTGTAACAAAGATTCTTCAGTGTTTTGTGTTGTGCTGTAGAATGTAGGTTTTAATTTACAATAGATTTCATTTTAATTCATTTTACTTACGATTTTAATGTATTTAATATAATAAAATCTAAACTTAGCATAAGCAATTCAACTTTCAACGTGTTTGTTTTGTCACTGTGTATTGTTTTGTGTGAGCCAGATAGCGTATAGATATGGTGGGAGTTTTTTCTGCCTCTGACATTCTCTCGAGTTTATGTCGTTCGAGTACCTATACGGGTGGTACTGAACTCACTGGGCTCCGTCGCGTACACCAACGCCCGTATTGCTGCCATTTCTTCCAGCTATACCAGAATCTTCAGTGAAGTTCAGTACAGCTAACTTAGACACTGGCCGTTGTTGTATTCCCACCGCCGTTTGCACGTCAACTCGTCTGATTCGTCCATCTCTGCCTGGATACGCTCGCAGTATTCGCCCTCGCGTCAAGCTATTTCTCTCCTTCTCGCTAGCTATCATTACCAGATCACCGACCTGGACAGCGCGTACTTCCCCGAACCACTTGGATTGAGGAGACATCACCGGAAGATATTCTTTGATCCATCGTGCCCAGAAACGATTTAGCATATCCTGAATAGCTTTCCAATTGGAGCGGAGTGCTCCACGTTCATCTACCGGTTTGACAGCTGGTTGAACTACTCCTGTAGAGCTGAGAAGCAGAAAATGATTGGGCGTTAAAGCTTCGTGTTCCTCGCTTTCAAGAGGCAGGTAGGTCAATGGGCGTGAATTGACCATCGATTCCGCTTCCACCAGTACAGTGACCAATGTTTCGTCGTCTGGATTTCTGTCCATCAGTAGACATCGAAGAGCACTTTTTACGGAGCGTACGAGCCGTTCCCATACGCCTCCCATGTGAGGCGCATACGGAGGGTTGAACTTCCACTGCGTTCTATGGTTGGTAATCGTCGCAGCAAGCGTTTCGTTGATCGCCCGGATCTGCTGGGATAGGTCGTTGGCTACTGCTTGGAAATTCTACAGGATTCCGCTGATAGTGAAGCTGCAACCTCCAAATGTACCGCCCTGGTTGTCATGCATGTGAAGAGTGCTATCCACCGCTTGACACTTGCTCGACCAACGCGGACAGTCAATGGTCCAAAATAATTCAGTCCTACAAACGTAAACGCTCGTACGTAGGGTGTGAGCCGAGCTACTGGAAGTTGACCCATTTTTTGAATTTGTGGCACTGCTCTGTATACCGAACACCAGGTACATCGTTTAGCGGTCTTCCGTACGACGACTCTAAGCTCCGGAACGTGATATATCTGACGAATTTCGTTGACAATGGTTTCTCCGTTGGCATGACCGAACTTACGGTGATACCAATCAACCAGAAGATGTGTTACATAATGATCTTTAGGAACTATCACAGGAAACTTCGTATCATACGGAACGTAAAGGGCCGCACCAATACGACTATCTTTCCGTAGTATCTCCTCCGTTCCTAGGAATGGTGACAATCTGTAGATACGGCTGTTCTTTTCAACGGTTTTCCTCTGGTTGGGTGGATTGTGTTGATTCCTTCGAAGTAGCGTAATCTCATCTGGAAAGGCCTCCTCTTGAACTAACTTCCACACTGTATTCTCCGCTTGTTTCAGTTCCTCGCAGCTGATGGTTCCCAAGTCTAACACAGAACCACCTCTTTTGCGTTGACAATTGTTGTAGAAGCGGCGGACATACGCGGCTGTTCTGACAAGCCTCTCCCATTTCGAAAATCGTTTGAAATCCACGACGTGGATTGAAATGCCGATGGACGTGGATGATTCTCAACTCCTCTGTTGTAGGGTCGTCCGTCGTAATGTCTTCCTTCGGCCATTTATCCTCATCTTCATATAGGAATTCAGGGCCGTTGAACCACCTGCAGCTCTCGTAGAAGTTACGGCCATTGCCCCATTTGGTAGCCTCGTCTGCCACATTCCATTTCGAAGGCACCCATCTCCAATCTGTCACTGCTGTCTCCTCCAAGATCTCCGTAACTCGGAACGCCACGAACTGGCGGTACCTCCTCTGATCAGAACGTAGCCAAGCGAGCACAGTTTTTGAGTCACTCCACAGAATTGTACGTTTGATTTGAACCGTGTGGTCAGCGATTATAGCCTTCATCAAACGTGTCCCGATCGTAGCTGCCTGTAGCTCTAACCGAGGTATAGAAAGAAGTTTCACCGGAGCCACTTTGGTTTTTGCACGAACTAAGCAACAACGAACCTCCCCGTTGTCGACGACTCTGAAGTATGCAGCGGTCGCGTAAGCGCTTTCACTAGCGTCCACGAAGATGTGGAGTTCAAGTGATTCGTACGCTTTCTCACCGTATCCCGGAAAGTAACATCGAGGAATTTTCACTTGATCCAGTGTCCGTAGTACACCCAACCATTGATGCCATCGTGGTAGCAGTTCAGCTGGAATATTATCATCCCAGCCAACGGATTTCCTCCATATCTCTTGTAGGATGACCTTGCCTTCGATAACAAAAGATGCGACCAGTCCTAGTGGGTCGAAGACGCTCATTACCAAACTAAGCACTTGGCGTTTGATAGGTATGACAGAACTATCGAAGAGGCGCTCCAGATCACTCCGGAAAGTCGTTGTGTATGAGAACATGTCCTCCTGAGGTAACCAAACCATTCCCAAAATGCGCTCCTGGTTGCTGCCCTTATCCATGACAAATTGCTTCACCGATTGAGTATTTTGTTCGCCGATTGTTCTCAAAACCTCAGGAGAGTTTGACATCCAATGGCGAATTACGAACCCTGCTCGTTCATGTACCACTTTCACGTCTAATGCCAGCTGAATCGCTTCGCCTACAGTGTCAACGCTGTCTAAATAGTCGTCGACGTAGTGGTTTTCTTGTATCGCCTTCGCTGCCCTCGGAAACTCTGCCGAATACTCCTCGGCGTTGATGTTCTTTACGAACTGCGCGGAACAGGGAGAACAGGATGTTCCAAATATAGCTACGTCCATCACGAATACTTGGATTGGATCTCCGGGGTTATTCCGGAAAAGAAATCTCAGCACTTGCCGGTCCTCAGGTCTGATCAACATTTGATGGAACATTTCCATAACATCAGCATTGACTGCTATTTGCTTTTGCCGATAACGACTAAGTACAGCTAGAAGCGGTGTCAATAAGTCCGGTCCTTTCAGTAAAACTGAGTTGAGCGAAATTCCTTTTACAACGGCTGCTGCATCCCATACCACACGTAACTTATTAGGTTTCTTCGGATTCACGACTAAATACTCCCAACGGTAAATACCACGTGCGTTTTGGGTCCGATTCTGCTAATTCCTGCTCGGTTGCTAGGTGAGCATAGCCCTTTCCTAGATATTCCGCTATCTGTTGTCTCAGCTTGTCGTATAGCTCTGGTGATTTCAACAGACGGCGCTCTAGGCAATTGAGCCTCCGTTCTGCCATCGGCCTACTGTTTGGAAGGTTAATTTCGTCATACTTCCACAATAATCCTGTTTGAAACCTCCCGGAAGACGTGCGAACCGTTGTGGCTTCAAGTATTTCTCGTGCTCGTCGATCATCTGCTGACTCCATAGGATTGGATGCTGAAACTCCTACACTTTCTATCGAAAAGAACTGCTTAACTGCTCATGGAGATCATCGTCGTGGTGACTTGTGCATACATGGAGAATCCGATGAGTTGACCCTTGATTCGTAACTCCTGCCTGCCCGTATAAAACCCATCCGAGCCTTGTTTTAGCGGCGACTGGCTCATTGGCCTTACCCTCACGTATCTTTAGCGTATTCTTCATTTTTGTATTATCCAATCCTATTAGAATACCGGGCACAGCGTCACTGTAACTCATAAGCTGGAAAAGCTGCTCTCCAACTCCTTGAACTGTACCGACTGCCGAGGTAATCCTAAACTTTCCACGGTTTGGACCCCTCTCAACTGGAACTGTTTGAATTGCCCTGCTCCAGAAATATTGAACTGCACTCGCTGAGAATCTTCTTCCGTTCTTTTTACTCCATTCGTCCACTGCATACACAATGGTGAGGCTGGTCCCTGTACTCCAAGTTGCTCGATTAACGACTTCTCCACCAGCGTTGAGTCCGATCCGCCATCGAGGAAGGCGAAGGTTTGAACGGATTTCCCGTTGGCGTGTAAAACAACTGGAATAATTCTGAACAGCACCTTGTGATGAGAATGCTGATGAACAGTAACTACTCCTGTCACAGCGCTCGAAGATGAACTGGTTTCACGTTCTTGGCTTGGGTTTCCAGGATGCAGGAGTTTATGGTGACGTTGTTGACAGCCATCGGCGCCACATAGCGATGCCTTGCAAGGCCATTTTCCATGCGGATAGAGACATCTCTTGCAAAGATTCAGCTCCTGCGCAGTTCTCCAACGACACAATAGTGATTTGGATTTAAACGAAGCACAATCCTTTGGTTTGTGTCCGCTTGCTTTACAGACAATACATGGGCGGTCACTAAACGCGACAGCTGACTTGACACTCTCTGCGTTGACAGTCGTAAATTCCTTTTCCGTGTGACTCTTCCCAGCATAGCTTCCCGACGAGTGGGCATTTACGGTAGCTTTTCCCTTAGGTTTTTCGTGTTTTTCCATTACTGGCGCCACCCTACTCGCTGCGTCGACGATTACATTCATGTAACTGGAAAAAGTCTGCAAATCGACATGCTCCACTCTTTGCGTGTACAATGCCCAGTCTAATTTAATATTAGCAGGAAGCTTCTCTACCAACTCGTGGAGTAGCATTGGATTGGCGAAGTGCAGCACTTGTCCAGTAGATAATAGGTGGGCGCAGAGATTCCGTACCACTAGTCCGAAATTGATAACGCTCTCCAGTTTCTCTGATCTTGGAGCCGGAGTTGATCGTACTTCAGCTAGCAACGTTCCAATGATAGCTTCTGGTCGTCCGTATAAGATGCCCAAGGTACGGATTATTTCCGGAACATTCGACGGATGGAGCAGGAAACAGTTGACTGCTTTCCTGGCCTCACCTTTTAGGCAGCGCTGAAGGCGCATAAGGTTCTCCGCTCCACTGTACCCACAGATTCGTGTTGACGTTTCGTAACTGCTCCAGAATAGCGGCCATTCCGAAGGGTTTCCCGAGAAGTATGGAAGATCTTTAGGAACGACGTGCCGTGCTGCAAGTTGCTGAGCGGTTGGTTGGTTGGCTGCCTGATTTTCCACAGGATAATGATAGACTGGTTCCGAACCGAACGATGCAGGAATTTGTGATGAACTGTATTGAGGTGCCACTCTGGAATTAATCTCTGGAACAGGAACGTTGTTGAAACTGTTGCCTGCCATGGGAGGAAGGTACACTGCTCGTCCACCAGAACTCATTCCGAAATCCACTGGTACCAGATCGATCGATGCAGGAATTTGTGATGAACTGTATTGAGGTTCAACTCTGGAGTTAATCTCTGGAACAGGAACGTTGTTGAAACTGTTGCCCGCCATGGGAGGAAGATACGCTGCTGGTCCACCAGAACTGGTACCGGAATCCACTGGTACCGAATAAGAAACACCACAGTTGTTTGTTACAGTAGACCACTCCGGAACACTAGTAGCATGAACAGGTATCGCGTGTCTCCGATCTTGAAGTATCGTATGATTTATGGTATGTTGCGTATTCGACGCGAGTGGTAAAGGAGGAGCTGAGGAACCCGCTATTGGGAACGAGAATATTGGGCCCTGATAGCTCGACACACTCAGCACTGGAGGACGACAGTGTGATGGTGCCACTGGGATGTTGGGATGGGGAGCTGAGGTGACAGAAATATAATTGTTTCCACTCCTAAACTGATTTGAGACTGCCTGCCCTCTGCTTGGATAGGTCTTAGGTACATACAAGGAGCTAATTGAGTTTATTTGTGTCTCTGGGTTGGGATGTGAGTATGAAAGAGGTAAATTTTGCACACTCCTACCTAGGTTCCCATAAGCCTCAACCCTACTTAAGCTACTTGCTGTACTTACCGGAGCCGAACCCGAACTTATATACATACTTGGTTCGACCTCCAATACGTTGTTTGAGCTGGTGCGGCCAGCCTGGTGCGATGGTGGACCATTTTCTTGATGATCCTCAGGAATCATATCGATGCTGATGGGTAGACTTCTTGGCTGTTTTGCACCACCTGTTGACCAACTGATTGGAGTCGATTGGCTCGTTGGAAATGATACCGCGATACTCACTGCTGGAGCCTGCTGGCTCGCGGAAATGGGTGAAATCAAAGCCATGATGTTACCTGGCGATTGATCTGATGAGACGCTGGACTGGACGAGTGGTACGTTTGCACTACTTGCCGGTGCTCTACTGGGGCTTGGTGGTTCGCTTGTAGTCCGGTGTTGTGTTACTGGCGCTTGCTCCTGGGATGTTGAACCATCTTCCTGTGACGTGAGTCCTGTGGGGTTGAGTTTCCCAGATTTGGCACTCAGGGTTAGCCATCCAGATGCGCACCTTATCAACGCTTTTGTGGCTACTTCGTAGACTCTTCACGCTTGCACCATCGTCGCTTTCCAATTGAGCACGAAGTAAATCATATTTACGGGCTATATATACCTTTTCCAACTGAATCTTGTTGGAGATGGCCTTGTCACTCCTTTCCTTCTCCATTTGCAGCGCTTTTTCCTGTAACTCCTTGTCCTTCTTCTCCTGTTCCGCCAGCAACATCTCCTGAAGCCTTTTTTCCTCAGCCAGCAGTTGTATATCTAGCTGCAGTTTCGCTTCGCGTGCACTAGCCGAGGTAGTAGCGCATGAGGCTATGGACAAAGCAGCTGACGGATGCCTATGGGCACACAACTGGCAGTAATATGGGCTATTTTCTCCCAGCGTGTTTTCACGATCACCAGCACAAGAATGATGGGCAAAACGACTACACCTGTTACATCTGAGCATCGAATCGACTTGATCTGCATGCTCGCAAAAGGTACAAATCGGATCCATTGGTGCTTTATTGACATCCGTCTGTGCGCCGCGAGTCTTCTCCAGGATTCAATCTATTGATTAAATTAAAACTCTTGAAGATTTGTTACGGGACGGACGTTCGGAAGTCTCTTCCAGACAAACTCGTTTTTATCGGAGTAAGCTTCAAGCTACAAAGGTTTTTATTTAGTAATAAGTAATTATTAGTTTTTAGGTTAGCTTACAGTTTTAGTTTCCTTTGTCTGTTTTCCGTCGATTGTAACAAAGATTCTTCAGTGTTTTGTGTTGTGCTGTAGAATGTAGGTTTTAATTTACAATAGATTTCATTTTAATTCATTTTACTTACGATTTTAATGTATTTAATATAATAAAATCTAAACTTAGCATAAGCAATTCAACTTTCAACGTGTTTGTTTTGTCACTGTGTATTGTTTTGTGTGATCCAGATAGCGTATAGATATGGTGGGAGTTTTTTCTGCCTCTGACATTCTCTCGAGTTTATGTCATTCGAGTACCTATACGGGTGGTACTGAACTCACTGGGCTCCGTCGCGTACACCTAGCTCTAAACTAATTTTCCTAATTTTCCTAATTTTCCAAGGCAAATACTTAAACAAGAAACAATAACGAAGTGGAATGCTGAACAAGTGGCATTGCTGGAGAAAACCCATACAAACCTCAAAGAGTATAATCAAAGGCGAGTTGGGCTGATAGATACCAACAAATTCTTCAGAAGTAACTATAGCTTTGCAATTCATTGTTGTGCGAATGTTCACGATCGATTATTTTTGTAGGACTTGAGAAATCCGCAGCCGAAACGAATCGACGGCTTGCGAAGGATCAGGCATGGCAGCACTATCGTACCTGTAAGAAGCTTCCCAATCCGGCTTGTCCAGCTGAGCTACGAGATTTCCTCTACCAATGGAGCTACGAGCAGGAAGAACGCTTCAAACAATCCACCAGCTGGACACTGGACGTGAACGAACGATGTCTACTAACGCAAGATGAAACTATTGGTCGGAATATGTGGAAGGACCAATTTGCCAAGAATAAAAACATTGAGCAATTATATCTTCCGGGAATCAGAAATGCGCTCAAAATTCTCTTTCTTATAGAAAATTCGGCCCGAAAAAGCTTTTCCCAAAGGGACGTTGATAAAGTGAGGGATGAAATACGAGCAAAAATAACCCAGCAGTTGGATGAACTAACCTTGCGGGTTGGAGGGAATATATGGCGCGATATGACGTGAGTACAACGTTCATCACTGGAGAAGTCTAAATTAATAGTGATACATTTGATTGTAGTCCACTGGATCCTATTTCGGCCGAGTATATGTATTCATCGGACATAATTGACTTCTGTTTGTGGAGTTTCCAAAACGTTCCATTGCCACCGGAATAGTGAGTTCTTCTTTGCATATTCGATTAGATTTTACCTCAATATATCTTATATCAATCTTTCATCCTCCAAGCAATTACCTGGTAAAGTCAATTGAAATGAAAACCTTGCAAGTGAAGTTCTTCAAGCCACCGTCATTCGATTTGAAGGATTGCTCCCTGCGAGGAATGTGGGCGCAATTTGATCACTATTCCGATTTGGATTCATCGTTCCGTTGTTCCGTTCTGGAATCCGTTCCGGATCTAAATGCTTCGCAGGAAATCGAGTGGGCCGATCGGAATCGACTGAAGATGCAAAAATTGCAGGAATTGAAGTCGGACAGGGAGAAGTATGATACGAATGAGAAGAAGAAGGAACTGGAAAAACTGGAAGCTGTGAAAGGTAAATTTTGATTGATTTCCTTCCTCTAGAATGTCAGCACAAACTTTTCAACCAAATTCAAATTAAATTCAACTCAGACTTAAGCGATGGCCAGACCGAGTAGTTATAACAAATTATAACTATCTTTTAATTTTGTCAAACCTCTTAACGGAAGAGCTTTTTGAGTGTGTTGATTTATTTCCTTTTAATTCCTTTATAATTACTTATCCTTTGCCAGATACGCGTATTTCGTCTACTACTTGCAGACTTCAACTATTGATTAGTATATAAGTCGTAGATAAAAGATGGATTCTTCTGTGGTGTTGAGTACTTGGTACTGATGAAGTTTGCAAGTAGAAGACGACGGAATTAAAAGGAAATAAATCAACACACTCAAAAAGCTCTTCATGTTACAATGGTTGTCAAATAATTGCAAAACAGAAACCACCATCAAGATAGCGCTATAACATGTTATAACTCTGTAGTCTGAACATACTATTACACTAGTTTACAAAACAACATAAAAAGTGTGAACTTTAGTGGTTGACCAACGTTTCTAATGCAAAAATCTACGCTGAATTCAATGCCGTGGTCAGAAAAAATTAAAGTAGAGCCATTTTTGAGATATACAAAAATTTTGATTTTTTGAATTTTGGACAGAAGTACGATTACTAAAATGTCAATATATTTGGAACTAGTGCACCAATTTTAAATCTTTTTTTTATGAAAGTGAAGCTAAATAAATTTGCTATCGTTCACCAGAATATTATGTCTTAATTAAAAATTTAATTTTGAAGTCATTTAAAAATTTACAGCATTTTTTTTCCTGTGAATTTTCCATAAAAATCTTGTTTTAATCAACATTTTTATGGGATAAAAAGATTCAAAAAATCATTCCATAATTTATTCTTAAAGTCTATTAAAAACTGGAGAAAATGAGCCTTTAATGGATGAAATCGGTTGGAAATTGTCGAAGTTATGAATTTTTTTGTAAAATCATGGTAATTGAATGTTCCAAGATTGGCCGTTGTCCCGCTCCTAGGTTCATGCACCACTTCCAGTAAGCCTTTCTGCGGACGTGTACGCATACGGTGCATTTCACTAACACTACCAGCTGTCACGCAAAATTAAATGGGATATTTTCAACAATATAATTTACGCTAGTGTTTGTGAGACCGCTCGGCGAGAACCTAACGCAACCAACTCAATTTGACAGCTTTCTTTCTTTAACATTGCTTAACGATGTATACGACAAAACGTGAATTCAAGTGTAAAAATGATCCTCAAAAGTTTTGTTACGCGTGTGGCAACTATATATTTACAAAATTGGTCAATTTCACTGCTTCGTTGCAAACTGCATACAGGCTTTATTTTAAAATTGATCCTGGAGACTTTGACGAACCGTGGATTCCAAAAGTATTATGTAGTTCGTGCAAAACGTGCTTGGCTAGGTGGATGTCAGGCGCAAGGTAAATTGATTTTTTGAATAACTTTCATATAAACAATTTATGTACAGCATGGTAGTGCTTTGTTCTTTCCTGATCGACATTATCTTACTTCATCTATTTTTGATAAGTGTTAAAGTCTTACTTACTAACTCACTTATTTGTTATCTGTCAGTCGCTATTTGTCCTTTGGCATGCCCACCATATGGCGTCGACCGTTTTGTCATGCAACGGATTGTTATTTCTGCTTGACAAAAGTTAAGCAACAAGGACGTCACAAAACAGTTGAGTATCCACAAGTGGCTTCTATGACAAAACCTGTTCCACATTCAAGTTCGGTCCCGTATCCTGTTTATCCAAAGCGGAAACGAGCGCCCTCTGTTGAATCGACCGTTACAAAAAGTGAGGAGGAATTCAAGGAGGAATGCGAGGAAGACTTCGAGGTGGAATTGGAAAGAAACCCAAAACTGTTTACACAATCCGAATTTAATGATTTGGTGCGCGATCTCGACTTATCGAAGGAGAAATCCGAATTGCTGGCATCACGCTTGAAAGAACACAACATGCTGAGCAAGGAGGTCAAAATTTCTTGTCACAGGAATCGTCACAAGAAATTTGACAAATATTATTCTACAAAGGACAAGGCATGTTTTTGCCATGACGTAAACGGCTTGTTTGAAGAGTTTGGTGAGCCATATGATCCAGCTGAATGGCGTTTATTCATCGATAGCAGCAAGTTGAGCTTGAAAGCCGTTTTACTGCATCAAGGGAATGAGAAACCTTCTATTCCATTAGCTCATGCCGTTAATATGAAGGAAACGTATGAATCAATGGCTCTATTGCTCAATTTGATAAATTACAATCAACACAATTGGAAAATTTGTTCCGATCTTAAAGTGGTTGCCATGTTGACTGGATTGCAACAGGGATACACAAAATATATGTGTTTTTTGTGTAAATGGGACAGTCGAGCTCGTAAGGAACACTACGTCCGAAAAGATTGGCCAAAACGGGATAATTTCACAATTGGTAAAGACAACGTTAAAAATGATCCTCTTGTGGTAAAAGAACGCATAATACTTCCACCACTACATATAAAACTTGGGCTATTCAAAAATTTCGTCAAAGCGTTGCAAAAAGAAGGGCCGGCATTCCAGTACTTGAAATCAGTATTTCCAAATTTATCTGACGCAAAGATAAAGGAAGGTGTATTTGTTGGCCCACAGATCAAAAAACTGCTCAATGATTCCGCATTCAATACAGTTTTGACACCAGATGAGGAAGAAGCGTGGAAATCGTTCCAGCGTGTTGTCACAACCTTTTTAGGAAATTTCAGAATCCCAGATTATGAGGAAGCCGTCAATGAATTGCTCAAAAATTATGAGAAAATAGGTATAAATCAAAAATATTGTGTTTGTTACCTATAATTAATTTCAAATCCTTTTATTTCACTGAACACAGGTGTGAATATGTCTTTGAAGATACATTTCCTACATTCTCACATGGATTTTTTCCCGGAAAATCTTGGTGACGAGAGTGATGAGCACGGCGAACGTTTTCACCAACAAATGAAGATGATGGAACGTCGTTACCAAGGGTTTTGGGATGAAGCAATGATGGGTGACTATTGTTGGTTTCTGATTCGAGAAACAAGTTCAAAACATCGAAGACAAAGTCATTCGATTCTCAATCATTTTTAATAAAACCTAAATAAATTTCTTTTGTATCAACTCGGTTTTAAATCCTGATATGCCTTAATCAAATTGATATGTAGAGAAAAGAAACTCCCATGAAAACTTTACATGCGATTTGGATGCTTACAACGACACCTAGAAAAGGAACTCTAAAGCTGTTGTATTTCAGCAACATTTTTAAGTGTTTTACAAAAATGCTCATAACTTCGACAATTTCCAACCGATTTCATCCATTAAAGGCTCATTTTCTTCGGTTTTAAATGGACTTTAAGAATAAATCATGGAATGATTTTTTGAATCTTTTTATCCCATTAAAAATGTTGATTAAAACAAATTTTTAAATGACTTCAAAATAAAATTTTAATTAAGACATAATATTCTAGTGAACGATAGCAAATTTATTTAGCTTCATTTTCATAAAAAAAGATTTAAAATTGGTGCACTAGTTCCAAAGATATTGACATTTTAGTAATCGTACTTTTGTCCAAAATTCAAAAAATCGAAATTTTTGTATATCTCAAAAATGGATCTACTTTAATTTTTTCTGACCACGGCATTGAATTCAGCGTAGGATTTTGCATTGGAAATGATCATCACCTTACCGAGTTCAAAAATGCTGTAAACTAGTGTTATCCTACAGCTGCAGGTTCGTCGAAAGTAACTAAAACCCCTGAACCAAGAAAGAAACCTACCAAGAAGAAGAAAGCCAAGAAAGTTGACGAGCCGTTGGAAGCTCCACCTCCGGTTGTAACTGATGCCACAGTCGTTGATATAGACCAACAGTATATTCTACAAGAGCAACAACTTTACGAACAGAGAATGGAACAAATCGGTCCCCGTTCCTTCAACTTGAGCGAAGATACTGTAAATCTGCGACAACACACTCTGACTGGTGGAATTCTCTCGTTAAACTGCTTCAACAAGCTACCGCAATCGTCGCAGTTGCGATGTGATTTCATCTATACTACTCTGCCGACGGATCTTAAGCTGGAGGAAAAGCAGTTCACCAGTGATGTCGATTCAGAACTGATAAAACTCGAAATCAAACTTCCGGAGAACTGCTTTTGGTGGCACGAACCAGTGGTCTGCCGATGGGAAGCTTGGGAAGAAAGCATCGAATTTCAGTCTCTAGACAAACAAGTACAAGACTTCCATCGGAACTACGAAACGATCATGGATGAAAAATCCAAACAACTTTTCAGCGCTCCAAAACGCCCAAGGAATTCACTGCGGCCAATGATAATTCGGGATTTTAATGTAAACGAAATTCCAAACGACGTGAAACTTCACTTTCTTATTGTGGACCATGTCCTACCGAGACTACCGCACAGGTACAAGACATATGCCGAGCTCCATAAATTGTTTGTGCAAATCAACAAGCAATTCATTCAAAACGAAAAATTAAAACTGGAAGAAATGCTTAACCAGCTACTATTCCCGAAGTTTCTTGTACTGCAAGCAGCTAACAATGGCGATTCTGAGGAAATGTTTCGACTTCCAAGTCTTGCGGATATTCCTGTCGGCAAGGAGAGTATGACCAGTTTAGAAGGCTCATTGATGAACTTAGAAATTCGTACGCCCATCGAATCAATGCTCCAGGAGATAGCTTCAAAGCAACAAGCGCCGACCAATATATTTCCACCGTGCAAAAATATCCCTCTGCTCGTCATCACCGAAGACTTGGAGCCGCTGGACCTAGAACTTGACGATATGATCCAGAAAATTCAAGAAAGTGTTATTGCTGACGACGAGTTCAGTGCCGATTCGGTGTACAAGATGTTTTCAACTTTTCTAAAGCTTCTGGACAGGTTAAGAGAACGAGAGCAGCCACAGTTCCCGGAAGTGATCGAACCGGAAGAACCTGAACCGGAACCCGAAGTTACTCGGCGAAGAACGGTCTTAAAAGACCCTACCCATCGTCATCAGTGGAATGAGAAATTCATCAGTCGAATGTCGAAAAGAGTATCATCATTCATGATGATAGGAAAGCAGAAACCACCCTCTCGAGGTTCCGCAATGTTTGGGCAAAGGAAACGGAGGCGCAGAAAGTCAACGGTTCAAAGTACTGCTTCCGATGTGTCGACGGACGAGGCTCATAAACCCCCAGAGCCAGAACCAACGGAATTTAGTCTCTTACCACACGAACCGGGACGATGGACTACCAAAGTGGTGCGTAGGCAGGAGTTTGATGCGACTGCAAGGGTCGTTACCGTGTGGATTGAGAAACTCGGCATCTTTGGTTTTTCTATGGAAAAATATCACAACTTGCCCTTTAAAGGGTGGGATATGAGAAGGACTGGGAAAATGTGAGTTAATCTTTTACCAAAACTATCATTTTACAACTTGATCATCGATTTCCATTATTCAGTTCCGATTTCACAACCACCCTGAAGCTGGATTGCGTAGGCTTACGTTTGCTCATAAACATTACCGAATCCGGCTATAGAATAGAATTCCAAGAATCTCCGCAACGCATCAAACCTCCACCGAACGAAATGTCCCTCGAAGAATTGGGGAAATATTTAACCAAAATAAACCTCATCATCTTTCCGGAGCCGGATGCCCCCTTCTACATCACAAACATGACCACACCGAAGCACGAGTCGATGGAAATTCACAACCTCAAATGCATGGCAGCGTTTTGCCTGACACACAACTTCAGTCATTGCTTCTGGAATAAGTACGCACCCTTTAGGGAAGCTCTGTTTCTAACTCGTCAAATGATTGAAGATTTTCCAGAGCAACCGTTTGCTACGGTTATGATGAGTCCGCTGAAAGCTGCCACAGTAACTGTGGAAGAACTTTGTTCTCCGCTGGAGGAGGTCAATCTTGCGTATCACCCAGTGCCTGAAAATCAACCGGTTAGTATCTGAACCGTGTTAATCCAGTTGAGTATTATAATCAATACGTTTATTTATCCTCAGTATAATCCGGACGTGTACAGCCTCTTGAAGGATAAATTGCTAGAACCGTCGCGCAAGTTGTTCCTAATCACACCGACTATGCTCCAATGGAATGTTAGCCAGCTGCTGTTGAAGCTACGTTTGTTCAGTTTCAGCTGAATACGGGACATGTTACATGTATTTAAACGCAGGAAATTCAGTTTATTGAGCAACCTCAGAATAACAAATCGTTTAGTGGAAATATACGTATATTAGTGATTTGACGTAGGACTACGTCTTTGATTTCTATATGGGGGTACACTTTGTGAAAACCGAAAATGGAACATGTAACAAATTAAGAAAGATTTTGAACGTTAATAACTCAGCTGCCCCTGGTCCAATTTCAATAATTATATCACCAATTGATCATAAATATGGCTATGCATCGATAACAATGCTTCCGAATGTTGATTTTCAACAAGAAACTATTGAAAAACTGGTAAATATCCAGCATTGTCCAAAGGCGTCGAATTAACTAACAAATCACCCAATTACCTACATGTATATGCTGCTTCCTCCGGCACAGTCGTCAGAGAGTAGTATGTAGACGAAACAAGTCGAAGTGGCATTCGCCTCTGATCCTCGGGCGCGTGCGAATAGGGAGGATGGAATTGCGTAATATTTTGCACACTCATCGCCATATTCAGAGCCAAACGCAAGCTCTTCGAGATAACTACCATCCGTCGTCTGGCTCGCCGTGGCGGTTTACGAGGTGTGCTGAAGGTGTTCCTGAAAAATGAGATCCGTGATGCTGTCACCTAAAACACGCCAAGCGTAAGCGGCCATGGATGTCATCTACGTTTTGAAGTGCCAGAGACGCACTCTGTTTGGTTTTGGAGGTTGAATCATCACCAACTTTGGCAACAAAACTGCTCTTTTCAGGGCCACCAAGCTTATTTCAGTAAATAGTAGGAATAGAATTCATCTGCCTGTTTGTCCATGTTGAGAACCAACGATCACACAAAATGCTCATGTAATCAAACTGGAAGCAGGGATACAAATTATTTTGATCAACCTTGAACAACTTTGACAATCTAGCATCTAATTCGACGAAGACGGCAGGAAACATTTGTGAAGTCGAGTTATTTACGAAAGAGAGTGTTGATGAAGAGAATCGATCAATGTAGATAGGACCTATTGAAAAGTGACGCCAAATTTGTTTTCCGTGCTGAGCTCCCACACCTGGACCCTACCAATCGACCCATCAACTCAACCGGGGACCAACGGCTTTACTTCTCTAAGGAAGCCGTGATCAGAGATGTTATGCCTTAGAACATGCCGGTGGCGCCGACTAAGATTGGACCCAGGCCTGCTGGGGTGAGAAGTAATCACGCTAACCACCGGCGCCGATATCTTTCAAGATGATATCACGGCGAATGAGAACGACCCAAATTTGAGTTTAGTTATATCAGAAATAAGAAATAAAGTGCAGGAACTCAGCGATGAGTAAATTTGCCTCATGTTTTCCCAGGTTTTCCCAGGATTTTCCAGGGAAAAATTCTCGAATTTGAGAAAAGTAAAGATTTGGTTCACTCAGTCTATTGGTACTACTCCAAGACTGAATAAAATTTTCGTCAATTTCCTCATTTTCTGGCAGATTTTTTTAGGTTTTCCACAGGAAACCAAGAGACAAATTTACTCATCGTTGAGTTCCTGCAGTTTTGGTGATTATGAGTGAACTAACTCAAATTTGGGTCGTTCTCATTCGCCGTGTACGCAAAAGGAAAAGAGTCAGTGTCGCTACTTGATAGCAAACTACTCATAATGGGAGGAGTCTTTGTAGCTTTTATACCACTTGGTTGCGCATCATTCTGCTTTAACCTGAAAATATATAGAAGAGCGCTGCTGTATGGCATTAGCTCATTTTTGCTTCGGACGGCTTGGTGAATAGCAAAAGCAGCAGTAGGAAGGTGGTGGCTAGTCCACTCCTTCACACCTAACAAGCAACAATTGACTGGTCGTGGCAAATGAGGAAAAGGTCTGGTAAAGGAGGCGCCAAGCGTCATCGCAAAGTTCTTCGAGATAACCGCCATCGGTCGTCTGGCTCGCCGTGGTGGTGTCTACAAGGTGTTCTGAAGGTGTTCCTGGAAAATGAGGTCCGTGATGCTGTCACCTACACTAAACACGCCGAGCGTAAGTGGCCATGGATGACCTCTCAATAAAACGGCCCTTTTCAGGGCCATCAAGCTTACATCAGTAAAAAGTTGAAATAGAATTTATCTGGTGCTTGTTTGCCCATATTCAGAACCACAAGCCCCCAACGACCACACAAAATGCTCTCCAGAGTTGTAATCTTGTAACCAAACTTGGAAGCAGGATTGCAAGTGATTTTGATTGATTCTCTTAATCAACTTTCTCTTTGAAAAAAAATTACTACAAATTTGGTACGCCTACAATTCAAAAATGGAAAGAGTTGAGATAATAGATAATTGATCAATTAAAAGAACTAAATGCTCTTCACATTTATTCCGTCCACTAGCGGTCCTACGTCAAGCTTCCGTTCATGCCCCTAGACACAAACCCTTCTACTTTTTCAGTGTTGTTTTTTGTCAAATTTTTATTGATGTAAAAATCTTCCGAAAATGACTAGAATATGTTTCTTGAATCCCTGAAGTAACGTGGAGCTAACACTAACCAGTTGTTTTTGGGGTACTCCGAAATAGGAACCAACTTAAAATTCACTTCATGGAATCGGATTTACACAGTAGTAAAGAAAGAAGTCTTACTCTTCCAGATGCACAATTTATTCTACACTCAAAGATAAATTAAATAAAAAAAAAGCTTAAAAAGTATGCAGATTCCCGCTTCACCTTATTGAGTCCGAAGCAGTCTTGTAAGCGGTCACGGTAGTCGACACATTTTCTGTGATAATCAACTGCTTTTGCCTCCAACACTTGGAAAAAAAAAGCTATCATAGTACAGTACCAAACACAAATGTCATACGACAGGCTCTGTCATATGACACTGTCGCCGAAGACCGTCACGAATGTATGTATTTTAGTTTTTCTCATAATAATGTTGCTGATGTTGTGCTTGTGTGAATTCTGAAAATAGCAAGCAATGATGTCCTAGGAATAACATTTCTGATCAGAAATTGTTTAATTTACACCAAATTGAGGAATTAGACCGAAATTACCCATGTCATGTGATAGTTATTTGATAATTTTCTTTTCTCTCGAATGTTATTCTACCGGTTGTGTTGTGTTAGAGAGATGACGGTAGAGCATGAGTGTAGGAATAAAAACAGACTGTCGTGCACGACAACGAAGCGAGTGTAGTAAAAAACGTCAACAGTTTCAACCCCTGGTCCGAAGCATGATTACTTTGGCAGTAGTCATTCTTGATTAAATTCGAAATAATCTTTCCAGTATTAAACATTATTCTTTTTCAAAACTGATATATTATCAAAAAAGATTAAAATTCAATCAAAAATTATTAAAATAGAATCAAAAATGATTAAAATTAATTCAAAAAAGATAATCTACAATGATTAAACTGGGATTAATATCAGATGCTTAGTTTTTAGAAAGAGAGTATTATTTTTTTATCTTTCTATATGATTAAACTGAGTTTAATGTCAAATTGATTAAATTTCAAGCAAAATGGGAATAGTTTAATTTATCAGTGTATCCAAGCTTACACTGTAAAAAGTTTTCACATCTAATCCAAATGCTCTTTCACTTGACTCAGTCTGTCATACGGCACTACGAATCGAAGTGATTTATCATTGATTTTCATTTATCATTGCGTTTTGAAACAAAGTGATTTGTCGTTTAAAAAAATTGCCGGAGTAGGCTCTGCCTTTTAACAAGTTTGACGTGAATTTTCTGCGCTGTTATTTTTTTCGGAGAAATGATTTCAAATCAAATGAAATGAAACAGTATAAAAAACCAATATGATAGTGATTTCTAAAGTTATTCAAGTTTGGGGCTGTCTTTCCATGACTCTCAACAAAACCCGTGTCATGAAGTTTTTTCAGAGCTTCAGAGGGCAGCAGCTCCGAAAACAAACTCCTCCAGTGAAGCCCCGACGTTATTTAGTTTGCGACGACGGCACGGAGAAGCGAACCACAAGGGCTGATCCTGGGGACTCTTTTAGTAATATTTCATATTAGCTGAACCTGATCTGGATGATCAAAATGTGAAAATTACAAAAAGATAAGAGATACAGGATTACAGGAAATTCTCCCTGAAGAAAAGGAATCACCAGGCATCAAAATGTATTCAAGGAGAGGCAACGTGTTAATTCGTTGAATAGTACCAGGTGGATATCATTCTGATTCAAGCAAGTAAGGTGGACCATGAAAGTACCAGTAGCGCCATGCATTTTCATTCTGTTGACATTGCTCATGGATTCATTTGGTGAGTTCGTTCCTACTTATTAACACTTGTGATTATGATGGTCAACAGTGTTGAATGGTCACAAACAACTGCAAAATCTGTTGAGAGCTTCCCATTTATTTAATTTAAATATTTTTACAGTAGTCGTTTGATTTAGGCACGGTTCGATTTTAGCAACAAAATCACAAAACTTTTCATTTTTTGGCACGGGGTTTAATTTTGGCAACGTGCCAAGATTGAACGGAATATGAAAATATTGTGTTTTTGCTCCTTGTGATTACAACTTTTAATAAAGTCCGCAGTCAATTAAATCATAGATTGAATTTCAAAATAAGCCCGTTCGATAAAGGCAACACTAAATTTTCGGGCTTGCTGCCAAACTTGAACGGGTAAAATTCAGCTGCAAAGGAATAGGTGGATTAAAAGTTTGTTAATAAACGTTTTCTAATCTTGTTCGCGAAAACCCAACCCTCTTACCCAACATCCCAGTGATTCCTCGTGGAAGTGCAGAGCATTTCTTGGCTTCCATCAAAGCGAGTGTCACGTCAACACATTTCTACCTATTCCTTTCTTGGCCTACGTTAGGGCACGGCCGGTGCTGGTATTGCCTAGTTTAAGATTACCAGTTTTTACACATTGAGGATGATTGCTAGTCCCAAGCATTAGGATTTTCCAGTAATCAAAGGTCACATTTTAGCCCTTGTTACTTTTATGACTTGATAATAGTGACGAGACTCGGGTAGTGATCACCGCGCTCTTCATTTCTATATTGTATATTTCAAATCAAAAATATTGTTTATGTTCATAGATTTCACATAATCCTTTTCCCTTTGTCCTTCTCCTTTTCCTTCCCCTCTTCTCTTTTCAGAAAGCGAGTAATGGCGCTATAGCCATAAGTCATAAAAGGCTAGGACAAGAGTTAGTGCTCATGCCCCAACCGTCAGAAGAAAATGGAGCATCACTTAACCTTTCTAGCTTTGATGCTTCCAACGACCAACAAATCATATAATTACCAAAAACGGAACGTACGGTACGAGATGTCCACGTTTCATCCATTTATTGGATTCTGAAGCATCGTGCTTAAATCTTCGATTTAAACAGGCCCGATGCTTCTGAATCATCTTGACCCTTAAATGCTGCACTGTAGGCCTGGCCGTTTTGATATTTGTGACGCATCGTCGATGTGAAACATGTATCAAATAGACAAGAAAAATTATGGAGGTATATCCATTATTTTCCAGGATGCTTTCAAGAACTGGCTGTGTTGGTGTTAGATTAGATTAGAAAGTGATTTGTCGTTGAAAAATATGTACTGTATAATAGCTTTAAATCAAAATGATTATCATTTGAATTGGCACCACTCTTTTCATCCATTGAACTTGATTAGTTTTGCTTTTGGAAACGCACATGCCAAACATTACACGCGAAGATGGCAAGTCAACAACAAATTAATTAGGAGCAAAAAAGCAATAATTCTCCATTTTCACCCGGAATCAATTGCATTCTAGAGTGTGAGTATTAAGAAATTGTTGCTGAATTCAATAACAGTGTATTATTCACATAAGTTCTTTTACAAAACATTGTCTTTTTTTTCCTTTGGTTTGTTTTTTTCGTCGATCTTGTTTTCCGTGCTGAGCACCAATGCTAGCGACGTGCCAGGAAGGCAGCTCCCACACCTGGACCCTACCTATCGACCCATCAACTCATGAACCGGGGACCAACGGCTTTACTTCCCATCCGAAGGAAGGCGTGATCAGAGATGTTATGCCTCAGAACATCCCGGCGGCGCCGACTGGGAGTGAACCCAGGCCTGCTGGGGTGAGAGCTAATCACGCTTACCACTACACCACCGGCGCCGTTACAAAACATTGTCAAACTTATCAAATTGATTGCTCAATGTTACTACTACTACAAGCCTTGACATGTTGTTCAATATCACTTGGAAACATGTGATCTGGGTAGTAATATTTTGTCTGTGGTAATATGATATGGTCATATTCAGTAAACATGAATTCCAAGGATAAATTAGTTAAATTTGAAGTGATAGATTTTTAATACCAGTATGCTTTACATTTCGATTTCAAAGCACGGCACATCAACAATGATGTGCAATACAATCTAAAATGAAGTGATTTGCTGTTGATTTCATCGTGCTTCAATATGATCTCTTCCAAGGGATTTGTACATCGATTTGCAATGTTTGCCAAGTAGTGCAAACTAAACAGCAAATCACTTCACATGAACATGATGTTTTTTCACCATGTAGATATCTAAAGTCGTAGCGTCGTAGTCTACTACTAACTCACTGTTATTGATAGCACATTTCCCTTTTTCTAGGATGTATGATAGGGCCTTATTTCCACTCCGGTGGCAGAAACGTCATCCACCAACATTTTGCTTGTTGGTTCTTTGGCTCGATTATCTGTCAATCTAAGACAGCTGATGCAAACATTGATAAATTCTTGGGGCAGGACAGCGTTTGATCATGAGTAATATATGAGTTAATTTTGAGTAACTCGCGTTGCTCAAAACTCATAGCAACCAATACTGTCAAGCAATGCAAATTTACGTATTTCAACAACTTTCGCCAATGGAAGGGCAATTGCACTTTCGTATTGTACGTGTACGACTGGAACTACAAGCTGCCCCTCAATATCGATGGAAGATTTTTATTGTGACCTTACTGAACAGTCAGAGATGTTTGCCTTTACTGCCATGTCGACGTCGTTCGTGTACTGCAAACATTAGCAACCGCATAGTACGGATTCTGATGGACAATCCCAGTGCAGCTTCCCAACAATATTAAAGGGAACTTCGGACAATCCAAAGAGGGAAGATGGACTATCCCAAGAGAGATTTCAGACAATCCCAGGGAGGATTTCACTCAATATTGAGGGGGATTCATGACAGTCCAGGGGGGATTCCAAACAATCCAGTTAATTCAAAAGAAAATTCTGGACAGTCCCAGTATGAAAAAATTAGATGTGGTGGTTCCTGCATCCCATCGGCAATCGCTCATTGACAAACTTCATATAAGTTTAGGAATATAATCAACTATGAAGTTGGTGAAATGGGAAAGAATTTCCACTTGCAGCGGCAGCCAGTAGGACTTTTAAAGGTAATCTGAGGATACTGTTGGAACGGACAGTTGATGAAGCTTCTGTTGAACGATGGAAGAAATTTGCGGGAGAGGGTGGAAGATTCTTCGAGGGCAAGTTTAAAAAAACTTCCGGGACATGTTGGAAGAAACTTCCATACAAAGTCGGACGAAACCTCCTAGAACCCTTCCAAAGATGCTAGTCGAAATTTTCAAGGGGAAACTTCCAGAAAATTTCGAAAAAATCTTCCGAAGGGAATTCTGGCGACATTCAAATTTAAATAAATAACTACCGTAAATTATAACTGGTCCACTTGCTAAAGATATTTCCCAATTCCCGGGAATTTCCGGGAAGAGTCTTCAGTTATTTTCAGATTCCCGAGTATCTAGAAATGGCTGGGATATTCAAACACAAACATAACCACACCACCAAAAACTTCAAAGACTTTACCCATGGATTTATAGAAAGCAAAAGATACCTAAGCATCCGCTGGCCTGGACAAGATCCATCTTACTTGGATCTTTTAATGAATGAAAACTAAATCTTGAAATCAAAACATTCTGTCAGTCGGCGATTGTTTGAACATCGTTTGATGAAAAATGGCTACTTTGTTTATTTTTGAGTAAATATGAGTAGCTCTAAATGTCTCACTGCTAATATATTAACTCTGAGTGCAGTTGTCTTGCCCCTTGGATAAATTATGCTCCATCCACATAGATGTTTGATTTGTTTCTTAAATTAAGCAAGCTTATCATGAAAAATTCATGTGTCATTAATGATTATTCACATAAGATTTTGTATCGCATACACGTCGTCAATGCGCATATAAACATAGCATAAAAACTACAGTTCTGACACCACCAATGGTAGTGGCTTCAGCAACCCTCCTTCTTGGCAGAGGATTGCTTATTACGGGTGCCACTTCACGGTGAAAACGAAGTGAAGTGACCAGTTGTCACTCACGGTGAAGTAATTGCCGTGGAAATCAAATGGGAATCACTACACCGTGGGTGATAAGTTGTCCCTTCACCGTGAAGTGACATCAGTAATAAGGGCCAGAATGTTCGCATTGTCATCATAATGGTCAGCTTGACGATTTTGTTTGACCCACCGTGGATCAAGGTCCACACTGACAAAATGTCCGGGATGGCACGGGTTAGAACTGGATTTAATTAAAATAATAAGTAAAGTCGGAGTGTTACAAGATATGTGAATCATCATCCCCATCAAACAATTTAAGAGACAAATCAATTACCATTCAATTCTATCAATTATTGATCGAGTCTTCGATGCGCTCCTGAATCGTCTTGTACCCTGCGGTGCGATGCAGTTCGCTTATCCTCGTGTCGAACGGGGCACCTCAGCAGCCGGTTTTTCCATACCTTTTGTCCCGTCCAGCAAAGTTCCTGCAGTGCTACGACTTCGAAGTCGCGTGGTTGAAGTTCGTCATAGATTACCCTATCGCAGCCAGTGAAGCCGAGCGATTTGCAGTTCCATGTTCCGAGTTTCCAATCGTAGTCCTTATTTCGTCGCGTAGGTCTGTGCCGATTGTACCGATCCGTATTTCTCTCTTCGGTATCTGCAACTTTATATTTTTTGCAGGGCGGCTTGTTGGGCCGGCCCCAACCCACTGTCTCGCCGGGGGTCCATCGTACACAGCTATGTTTAGAGAACAGACGTCTATCTGAGCCGTACCTCCATGATGAGCAAACGCTCTGGTTTGGTGAAGCATTTCCTCTATCACCATACTTTGGTAACCATGCCAGTGCACAATGGTCCCATAGCCGTATTTAGGACGACAAAAATAAAACAGCAAAAAAAGGTTATCTTCCATTTAATTCCACTTAATTAATTTTGGTATCCATGACAGAAACGTTTTTCGACTACAATGTGCAGTCTTCATCAGTGTCATTCCCACTAAAGAACTTATCAAAATCTAACCCCCTTAAGTACTGATCCCCTAGGTAAAAAAGTCAAGATCATAGGTATAAAAATGAAACTACAATGTGTTGAATCGGAACCTACCTAACTAATAAAAACCAAAGATTTAAGTAAACTAAAGGAGAAAAATCTATACAACTCTCTAATAAGGAAAATCCCCAAAGGCTTCCCAACTAACATTTTCAGCTTTGTAAGCCAACTTTTCCAGCGTTGTGCTGTAAGGTAGCTGAAAAAAAGCTGCAGATACAGCTACAAGCAAAAGCTAGCAAAATAGTTTTGGAGAGCGTTTACTCAACTTTCTCACAACCATTATTCAATTTGTCACTCGCACTGAATAACATCAGCCAATAAACGCTAGTGTCACTTCTATACACACACTACCCAACTTTCAACTTGTAGCTGCAAAACAAAGCTAACAAAGTGAATATATTACTCATATGATGGCTTCTATACAACCAGCCACTCTTGCTGAATAACATAAACATCAAAAGTGCTTTTTCAACAACTAAACAACCTGTACTCAGCTTATAAACTGTGTTAGAGCAACTTCACAGTCAACTAGGTTTATTTTTAGACGTGTGCAGTTTTACAGCTTTTACTCTGCTCTTTTATAACTAGTCGAGAAAAGTGATTCATGTGCACTATTATAAAGCCTCTACTCAGCGATTTTGTTGTAGAAGGGAATGTTGATTTGTTTACATAAGTTCAAAGTGTTGGCGTAGCACAGTTGGTAGTGTCAAGGTTTGCCAATGAGGTCGTCTCGAGTTCGATTCCAGGTTCCGGTGCAGGGTAAATTATTTGGTGATGATTTGTAACTTATTTCGATTAATTTGATTCACAGCAAAATAAACTCAATAAATTCCTTCATAAAAAAAAGCGTAAACAGTATTCCAGAGAAAGCTGTGTAGTGATTATTGGATAACCGGGAAAAGGTTGAATAAGCGCCTTACAAGTTCACACACACAACTAAACAGCAGGATAACAGCTGTATAGAAGCGTTAATGGATATGCAATAAGAGCTTCTCCCGACCGTTCCAACAGCCAGAAGTAGCTGGCTAAGTTCGCCAGATTTGCTTGTATAGAGGTTGAGTAAAGGTTTCCTCATATCGTATAACGTTTGAATACAGCTTGAGACTGTATAAATGAAATGAGTAAAGCGTTTACATTGTGAAAATTGTTAGTTGGGTTGGTAACCATCATAATGAAATAATGAAGATTTTTCTCCTTTAGTTTACTTAAATCTTTGGTTTTTTTTAGTTAGGCAGCTTCCGATTCAAGACATGGTAGTTTCATTTTTATACCTATGATCTTGACTTTTTTATTTAGGGGATGAGTACTTAGATTTTGATAAGTTCTTTAGTGGGAATGACACTGATGAAGACTGCACATTGTAGTCGAAATACGTATCTGTCATGGATATCAAAATTAATTAAGTGAAATTAAATGGACAATAAATTAACGGCGCAGGTGGTGTAGTGGTAAGCGTGATTACCTCTCACCCCAGCAGGCCTGGGTTCAATCCCAGTCGGCGCCGCCGGGATGTTCTGAGGCATAACATCTCTGATCACGCCTTCCTTCGGATGGGAAGTAAAGCCGTTGGTCCCCGGTTCATGAGTTGATGGGTCGATAGGTAGGGTCCAGGTGTGGGAGCTGCCTTCCTTGGCACGTCGATAGCTTTGGTGCTCAGCACGGAAAACAAGATCGATGGAAAAAAACAAACCAAAGGAAAAAAAATGGACGATAACCTTTTTTGCTGTTTTATTTAAGCATTCCGGTAACAACCCAATTTCATTATTTCAAGACAAAAATGTTTGCGCTAAAACAGTTGGTTTTAGGCATATGGTGTCTTCAGAAAAGTTTCTTCATATTTTTTGGCCGATCTTTTCATGTTAATGAAATTAGGGTAGTCCATGAAATTGGTGAATTGGAAATGCGAACTTTTTTGTTGTTTGAGATAGACCAATGCAGTGTTCTGAAAAGTTACGGAACAATCAATTTTGTACATTTATGGTGGGCAAACTGTGTTCGGGAGCAGCGTGAATACCACCCACCCAAGGATACAACCCTGGGTAGATAAACTCTCTACTCTCTGCGACGGACACCAAGAGAAGATACACATCATCGATCGGTTTGGAGAGATCGGTGGCGTCATGGATTCATGATTACGGGTGATCGGGTAGATGTAGGAAATTCTGAAAAGTAGTTGCAATCTGCCTGGTATGGTAAACGGATTCTAGGGCCCTACTAGGGCGCCAATATCAAATGTTTTATGTATAAATGTAAATACGTTGTGCGTTAAATAAAGTAGTTTTATTGTGAAGTGTCCGTGTAATGTAAAACCCGTGTTTTTTGTAACCAACGATGGCCGAAACATTCCCGTAAGAGACCATGAAGGACAGGATATTGGACCCCATTTTCACCGGGCAAATATATGTCAACCAGAGGCTTTTATCCCCTTTCGATGTTGTGGGTTGGATGGAAAAGGCCCCAACAAACTGCGAGAGCGATTTTTGTTTAAAGCATTTAATTTAATTTTTTTAAATTCATATTTATATTAAAAAAAACTGCCATAACTCTTCAAACAAAAACGATAGTATCTTAATTACTTCGGCAAAAATGTGCGCCATCAAAAGTTCTAAAAGTGTTTAGGACAAATTTTTTGCGAGAAATCAATGTATGAAAAAATAATTGTGAAAAAGTGATTATAGGTGAGGTTTTGACAGATTATTCCAAAGCATACCACAGTATATTTGAATCTTAGCGTCCATATGAAGTAGTGATAAAATCAAGCGATGGTACCCTCTCAACAATCAAAATTATTCAACAGTCAGAATCAAAATCAACAGTCGGATATTTCTGATAGATTGATGATTAAATTATTGAAATTGGTCCAGGGGCAGCTGAACGTTCAAAACCTTTCAAAATTTCGTTACATGTTCCACTTTTGGTTTTCACAAAGTGTACCCCCATATAGAAATCACAGACGTAGTCCTACGTCAAACAAGTAACGAAATTGAAAGAGCAGGTGAAAATGCCGGTTAAAAGGGATTGAAAGCCATAATGAGGCTTCGTTTCAACACGAAAACCGACGATACTTTCATTGAAAGGGGTGAGCAAAGCAACGACGAGAAAATCCACAGCTCGCCTTTCGTTCTAAGCGTTCTCCTTTTTTCATTTTCGTTTCGTGCTTTCGTCTATGAAAGAAACAAAACTCGAGTTCATTTTAGAACGTCCAAAATGTAGAGCCCTGGCTATGGCTAACACTAGTAAGTTTCCGAAAGATGGGTGAAAATGTTTGAAATCTAATTATAAATCATAAAGGAACTGATTTTTTAATTTCAAAAATTAAATGTTAATTTAAGGATTTATTCAATAACCGCCCAATTTCAACAATTTCTAAAATTAATTGTTCATTTTGTAGTTAACAATCCAAACCATTTATTTTGTTATTAATATATTATTGAACGGAGCAGCAAAAAGTAATCTCGTAGTTCTACGTCAACAATGGAGGTGATGCTTTGGAGAGCTTTGTTTTAGCTGGCTAACGCAGCATTTTGGTAGTATTCTAAAGCACCCAACCGCTGACCAGATACGTCCATATCATTGAGGTAGTAAACCGCCGTAAACTGGAAGCGAAGGAGGGGGTGGATAGAGGTAATTTACTGTCTGCAGCACGTTCTCGGTGGGAAGCCTTTTTCCCATGCGCCCACGTTTCCCTTTGTGGGATACTTACTTAGACTGGGACCGACCGAACTATGCAGCAACTCTGCGATGCAGATGGATAGTGACAGTCACACACGTGCTGCCCGTAGTTCCAATCGGAATCGGGTTTTCAAGTCCCGCTGCTGTCTGATCGGGGGCAAATTATCAACCGCAGATATGAGCATGTTGCAAGAAATATGACTGCGTATGCGAAAAAACAACTGTTCAATTTGTGGTTTTGCATATTTATACATAATTTGTTGCTTGCCGGTCGATTTGCCGGCTAAGTCTGCGAGCCAGAGTGATTGTACATGCAGAGGAGAATGCAAGGCAAGGCGGGTGGACCCATTCATCGCTAGCGATAAATCTCCGGTCTTCAGGTGTGGAGGCCCGAAGGCAAGCGATATCAATAAATGTGTTAATTTGTTATGAATAAAAATGTTGAAGTAATGAGAAAGCCAAAGTCTTGGGACGTTCAGATGTACGCGGGTGGTTTGGAGATAAATTGGTATGCTACGAGCGGGTCACCGCTGAACGGGTCTCACGTGGTGCGGATTGACTGTGTGGCTGTGTGAGCTGTAGGTGTTGGAAGGATTTATACGTGGGAAATGCGTTGGAGGAATGGCAAGTATTTAAGGAATTTGGCTGAAAACAACAGGTGGGTGATTTCCCATACGGAGTCGGAGTTACCCGTGTCAAAGTCGTCTCGAATGAACTAAATTCTGCTCTTGTAGGGGAACAGTTTAAAGAGACGTTAATAGACGTATCCGTGTCAAAGTGTACATCCTGTGGAGAAAGTCGTACTGTATCACTTATAAATCAAACATCTAAACCATCATCAAACAAAGAAAGGTGGGGCGAAAGTTCATTTTGAGTACACTTTTCAGATAAATCGTTCTATCTACCAATTAACTGTAGATACATCAAAGATCTGCAGGAAAAAGTTGTAAACCTTGAATCATGGCTCTGGTGTATCAGTCCGCATCGTGCTCTCTTGCCGTGCGGATCTATTTGCTTTTTGCTGAAGGAAGTGTTACTACTACCTAAAGCTACAACAAATTTAAACAGCACTTTTCAGTGCTCAACCTGTAAAAATTTTCTACCTTGTTCAACTCTTATTCCTCTTCGATCCTTGTTTGGACCCTACCCGAGGTAATCCTTCTTGGATATCGATTTGGAAAATTCCTCTTCGATCCTTCAGATTCTTATAGTAATCTGCTTGGAAGTCGATTTGGATAAAAATTTACTGCCGCCATGGCGCCTAAACGCAAAAGAAAGGGGCAAACTCTTGACCCCCCTTCTGATGAAATTAATTTGAGTAATCAAATTGATTTGCTCACGGATGATGAGAATGATCCATCATCCAAGAAAAATTCTAGTAAACTTTCCCGGCTTAATGCCAAGAAGGAAAAGATTCCCCCTATTGTGATAACCACTACCGATTTCCATGCTCTTCGCATGGAACTTTTGAATTTCGTGAAAGTTAAGTTTTCACTACAAATTGGACGTCGGGGTGAATGCCGTGTATTGGCTGAAACCTTGGACGGATTTAAATGTCTTCTCAAGTATCTTACTGAGAAGAAGCACAAATTTTTTACTTACGACACCAAAACTGAACGTGTGTTCAAGGTTGTCATGAAAGGACTGCCCAGTGGTGAATCCCTAGATCAGATCAAAGATGAACTGGCAAAATTACTTGGAGTTGTGCCACTCCAAGTAATCAAAATGAAAATGAAATCCCGTCCTGGCGATTCGCGCAACGGGATTTCTAATGATTTTTATTTAGTTCACTTCAAGTCTAGTGAACTAAACAACCTTAAGGCCTTAGAAAAAGCTAGCCTTATGCTCCATGTCCGAGTGAAGTGGGAACACTTCAGGAAGACTGGAGGAAATTTCCAAAACCTCACCCAGTGCCGTAAGTGCCAGGGATGGGGTCACGGAACTAAAAATTGCTACATGCCAGCTAAATGCATGAATTGTGGTGATTCCTCTCACGCAAAGGACGACTGTCCTGTGAAGGAAGATCCTAAGAAATTTAAATGTTAAAATTGTGGTGAAAACCACAAATCCAATTTGTGGGAATGTAAGACTCGCAAAGCGATCCTACAATCTCGTTCTAAGCGACAGGTAGGAAACGCTCCACGTTTCCGACCAGGTACAAATTCCTCTGCTGTTAACAACGGTCAGCGAGGAACAAATTCTACATTCGTACCCGTAGGTACAAATATCACCCCTGCTTCAAATTTTTCATCTGTACCTACTCCCCTCGCTGCTAACAATGTTCAGCGAGTTAATGGAGCTACCTATGCTGCTATTGCAGCGGGTAGAAATCAAAATACTAACCAACGTTCTAACGGAAATTTTGACAATTTTGACTTAGGAAGCATTACTGCTCCTAAAATGGAATTTTTACAGAATTCATTAATTGACATGATTTCTGATATGCTTAAATCTAACTCCATGTTTGATGCTATTCAAACTGGAGTAAAATTTGCAAATAATATTGTCATGACTTTAAAATTCAGTAATGGATTTTAAAGCATTCAATATTTTAAATTGGAATGCTCGATCTCTTAAAGATAATGAAGACGAGCTATTTAACTTTTTGAAAGCTCATAACGTGCATATTGCCGTTATAACTGAAACGTTCCTTAAACCTGCCCATAAGGTTAAGAAGGACGCAAATTACTTGATTTATAGAAATGATCGTCTTGATGGGCTCTGTGGTGGCGTTGCCATCATTATTCATAGACGAATCAAACATAAAATTCTTTCTTCATTTGAAACCAAAGTTTTTGAAACTTTAGGGGTTTCTGTTGAAACAAAATTTGCACAACTTACGTTTATAGCTGCCTATTTGCCATTCCAATGCGTAGGCCAGCAAAAGAATTTTCTCAAGGGTGACCTCCAGAAACTTACCCGTCATAGGTCTAAATTCTTCATTATTGGTGATTTTAATGCAAAACACCGCTCATGGAATAATGCTCAAAGCAATTCCAATGGTAATATTCTGTTTGGTGATTGTTCTGCAGGTTATTACACTATTCAATATCCAAACAGCCCAACATGCTTTTCTTCTGCAAGAAATCCCTCCACTATTGATTTGGTCTTAACTGATTCATGTCAACTTTGTAGCCAATTGGTTACCCATGCTGACTTCGGTTCTGATCACCTTCCAGTAACTTTTGAAATATCCCAAGAAATAATTTCTAATCCCAACAGCTCTACTTTCAATTAGAGCTGATTGGGAGCAATATCAAACATTTATGGAATATAACTACGATCCAATCATTCCGTTGCAAACCAAAGATGAAATTAATTATGCTCTTGAATCTCTGACTACTTCTATAGTTGAAGCAAGAGCTGCCTCAGTACCAAAATGCGAGGTTAAATTCGATTCAATTATAATAGACGACGATCTTCAGCTCTTGATCCGTCTTAAAAATGTCCGTAGGAGACAATATCAAAGAACACGCGATCCTGCCATGAAAGTTATCTGGCGGGATTTACAAAAACAAATTAAAAAACCATTCTCTATCCTGAGGAACAAAACTTTTGAAAATAATGTTTCTAAATTAAACCCGAGTTCCAAACCCTTTTGGAAACTCACAAAAATTTTGAAAAAACCCCTAAAGCCTATTCCAGCGCATAAAAAAGGTGGTAAAATTTTGATCACAAATTTGGAAAAAGCTCAGAAACTTGCTAAGCAATTCGAGAGTTCCCATAATTTCAGTTTGGGTCTTACTAGTCCTATTGAGAATCAGGTTGCTCGGGATTTTCTGAATATTTTCTCTCGGGAAAATATTTTTGATGATTCCTAATATGAAAGCTCCAGGTGATGATGGAATTTTCTATATCCTCATCAAAAAACTCCCTACCTTGTCTTTCTTGGTAAAATTATTTAACAGATGTTTCCATTTGGCATACTTTCCTGATAAATGGAAAAATGCAAAAGTTGTTCCAATTTTGAAGCCGGATAAAAATCCAGCTGAAGCTTCTAGCTACCGTCCAATAAGTTTGCTTTCTTCAATAAGTAAACTTTTTGAAAAGATAATTTTAAATAGAATGATGCTTCACATCAATACCAACTCAATTTTTGCAGATGAGCAGTTTGGATTTCGCCATGGGCATTCAACTACTCATCAACTCTTAAGAGTTAACAATTTAATTCGTTCAAACAAATCTGAAGGCCACTCAACTGGAGTTGCTCTTCTAGACATAGAAAAAGCATTCGACAGTGTTTGGCATGAAGGTTTGATTGCTAAATTGAAAACGTTTAATTTTCCACTTTATATTATGAAATTAGTTCAAAATTATTTAACTGACAGAACTCTTCAAGTAAATTATCAAAATTCCAAATCTAATCGACTACCTGTTAGGGCAGGAGTTCCTCAGGGTAGCATTCTTGGGCCTGTATTGTATAACATTTTCACTTCGGACCTCCCTGATTTGCCTCAGGGTTGCCACAAATCTTTGTTCGCTGATGACACAGGCATTTCCGCTAAAGGAAGAAGTCTTCGTGTTATTTGCAGCAGACTTCAGAAAAGTTTAGATATTTTCTCTTCTTATTTACAAAAATGGAAGATTTCTCCCAACGCTTCCAAAACTCAACTTATAATATTTCCACATAAGCCTAGAGCTTCGTTTTTGAAACCTAGTAGTAGTCACATAGTCACTATGAACGGAGTTCCAATTTCCTGGTCAAACCAAGTAAAATATCTTGGATTAATACTTGACCAAAAATTAACTTTTAAAGATCACATTGAGGGCATTCAAGCCAAATGTAACAAATATATAAAATATTTGTATCCTCTTATAAACAGGAAATCCAAACTTTGCCTGACGAATAAACTTCTAATATTTAAACAAGTTTTTAGACCAGCCATGCTTTACGCTGTGCCAATATGGTCTAGTTGTTGCACTACCAGGAAAAAAGCATTTCAAAGGATTCAGAACAAAATTCTGAAGATGATTTTGAAGTTGCCTCCCTGGTACAGTACTACCGAAGTACATAGAATTTCGAATGTTGAGACTTTAGCACAAATGTCCAACAAAATAATTAATAATTTCAGGCAAAAATCGTTGCAATCCTCAATTGCAACGATTAATTCCCTTTATACTTAGATAAGATTTAGTTTTAGTTTTTAGTTTTAAGATATCAATTGTTATACTGACATGCAGGTTAAAAAACCTGTTTAAAATACTGAATTGCCAAGACATGAACAATGTAAAAACACTTAGATGTATATCATAACAATTAAGGCTGGTACGTTACTGCAGTTACTGGAGCACCTAGGTTAAAATGAAATGTAATTTATTTTGAATTTAGAACAAATAAAAAATTAAAAAAAAAAAAAAAAAAAAAAAAAAAAAAAAAAAAAAAAAAAAAAAAATGGCTCTGGTGTATGGAACCAGCTCCAAATTCTCCAAAAAGCTTTGATTTGAATCTTTCAGCTAAGGGTGAAATTTTGCTCCACCTTACTGCATACGTAATAATTATCATTTGAATAAAAAAAAACTATTTGCTTCAAGTACAAATCTAACATTAAATCAATTTTCCACAATCGAGGTAACAATCATGGGATAATGTCATGCTTACGTCTTTACCTAACTAGTTCATGACCCTTGAAATACATTTTGATATCTCAGAATGCCTCATATCAAATATTGCATCGCATTGATTTTCCGCACCATTCAAACCCCCGAACAATAATTCCGCAACCTCAGCTATGTTAACGGTAAAAAAAAAGCAATTTCACGGACCCATATGTGATCGGTATGAGTAGCCTGTCATAAGCGAGTTGAGTTGCAAGCCATCAAACTATCGTTTGTCCGCGGTACCACCAGGTGCATTCGGATTGCTGCACTTGAACTGCTCATACAAAACACACTCGGTTCGGTTAACAAATGACCACTTTGACAGGCAGACAGAGAAATATGTAGGTTGGACAAAGCTGGTCAGCCGACCAGCATATGTTTGTCCATTACCAAAGCGCGACCGACGGGGACAGGAATTCAAAGTATGTTAAGAATTGTTCGGTGGCAGCCACCGGTTATCAGCAGCAGCAGCGGGCTCCCTCGAGGTTAGTTTACTTTTTTTTTTTATTTAGAAATGCAGCTCAGTGACATGCCGACAAGCTCAATGAGGAGATAATTTGTAACCCCCGGGCCGTGGTCGTCGCAGGAATGCAGGTTGTCAACCGTGCATAGGAATCGAAAGGAAAAGTGCAGCAAGTTTGTTTCGACATCCGCTAAAATTCTGGTTAGTTAGCAGTACAACCAGCGACCCATTTTTTCCGACGTCGTTAGCATTAGGACCCACATTCGGGAAGACAGCTCACAATTTATGACCCAATAAGTGTCAGACCGTCGTGACTATGCAATCCCACCGAATTCGAAGGGACAACAAACGGTGGTTGCTTTGCAAGTAGTGGTGTTCCTAATTAGAAGAAGTTTGCCGCCATCGCGGGCAATAAAAACAAAATCAACCGAAGCGTGGCCTTTTTAGCAACCGATTTCCCCACCTCGAGATGCAAAACGGACCATATTCGGATGGGAACGCTCGCTGCTCGACGTCTCACAGCGGCGCGCGGCCAGAACCGATGTTTTGCAATTCCCCGCGCGCAATAAAATGTCATCCAAATTGATTTCTTTTATTTGTCACGATCCGAGCTCAGGGCTTCCAGTGTTCGAATCTAGCTATAGTGTGGTAGCTACATAACCTTTCACGGCGCACGCCCGACCCTTTTCCCGCCGCCGTCCTCGATGGATGGCGGCTTGCAGGGGGTGATCGGTAGTAATGTTTGCATTCGAAAAAAAAAAAAATACAGAAAGCTCTTAAATTGAATACCAATTGCGTCCCGGGGGTATTCGGGGGGTAAAGTTTACTCCACTAATTGATGCAAATAAAGTAATAAAGATTCATTGGATGCTGTTAGCCGATTGTCTCTGGCATTTTGTTTCAGTTTAACTTGGTATTCTGTTAGGTGGAGCAATGTAAAGGAAATTTTGGTAAGATCAACAACACTAATAAGGGAAATGAGGAATACAACCAAATGTACACAATAACTCAAACACTTTGATTTTTCATTTCCAAAAAAATGCGATCAAAAATCATAATTCCATCGTTTGTTAACCGATGTTGGATTACGATTTTTGAAGAAGCAGACGAGCCGAATACTCTTAAAATTATAATTTAAGTCTGGAACGCGCAAAAATTGGCCAACTTCAAATTAACGAATTTCTGTTAAAAATGCATAAAAAAAACCTGAAATGCTGCATTTGGAAGTTGAGTGTGACGTCCAAGCAAGAGAAGCAGCGTGTCAAAATTTTGCTCACGCAGCAAGAAAATCAGACGTTCTCACACGCCAAGTTGGCCAAATTGCTGGATGTGCAGCTTCCGGGACAGGAGTTTTATACCGCATCAGGAAAAGGGAAGGTGGCTGAAATTTTCAAAAACATCAAACTATCGAAGTTACCGAAAAAATATCGAGTGGTACGATGCGAACAGCGTGGTTGTGGTACCCAAAGACTCAACCCTCCCAACAGCCCAGAACTCCGCCCTATCGAACGGTATTGGACCTTGGTCAAATGGAATCTAAAAAAAAAACTAATAAATCCATGGAAAACGAGCAGCTGTTTAAATCTAACTGGCGTTCGGCGGCGAATAAGGTCGATTAGACCACTGTGCAAAATTTAATGGAAGGAGTTAAGCGGAAGGCACGGCAGTTCGGATTTGGCAAACCAAAAGAATAAGCGGAATTTTTTTCCTTTAAATGTATGAATTGAACTACCAAAAGCAAAATAAGAAGATTTTTGTGACATGAACTTTGACTGAAAGAAACGATTTTTTGTCGACCAGTTTTTGCGCGTTCCAGTCTTTAGTGTTGGAAAAATTAAAAAGCTAACCTTGTGAAGTAAAGATTTTTAAACCTACCAGAAATTTTGTTAAGGTCCTGAAATTAATGTTTTTCTAGGCTTTTTAGGCTTTTTAGGCTTTCCGGCTCTCAACTTAGTGTACTAGATCACAGTTCCACAATTACTAATTGAGAGCTTCTAAGGATTTTTTTTCCGTCGACTTTGTTTTCCGTGCTGAGCACCAATGCTACCGACGCCAGGGAGGCAGCTCTCACACCTGGACCCTACCTATCGACCCATCAACTCATGAACCGGAGACCAACGGCTTTACTTCCCGAAGGAAAGCGTGATTAGAGATGTTATGCCTCAGAACAGCCCGGCGGCGCCGACTGGGATTGTACCCAGGCCTGCTGGGGATATTTTTTTTTTGTATATACCGGTGGGAATCTGCTCACAGACACCTGAGAAGGAACTCAGGGTGTGGGGATGTGAGAATTTCACTCCCGACCCACTGAACCTTACCCTGTGTGCTTGGCCCTTGATCTCCCCGGAACCGCCCGAAGGCATTACTTCGTGGGAGGGGCCGCTATAGCGCTATGGCGCTTCTCTAGCAATACTCTAGCGATCTAGTCGGGCAGTAGGCAACTGCTGCTCGGCACGCCACTGTCGTTGAAGTTCCGAAACTATGTGGGTGACCGTAGTCAGCACCGCGCTCCAGTTCTCGGTGGTATCACACATCCTAGGGACGATGTTATCCGGACTGATATCCGCTCCGCATATCGGTAGCATAGCGCTCGATACTGGCTCGAAGCGTGGACAGGCGAACACTACGTGTTCGGTGGTCTCCTCGACGCCAGCACACGTGGGGCAGATGGGAGTACTTGCATGTCCGAACCTATACAAGTAGCTCCTAAAGCAGCCATGGCCTGATAGGAACTGTGTCAGGTTGAAGTTTACTTCCTCGTGGTGCCTGTTGACCCAGCTTAATACGGAAGGTATCAAGCGGTAAGTCCACCTCCCCTTTGTGGAGTTTTCCCACTCCAACTGCCATCTCGCGGTTGACACAGCTCGCGCGTTGTTGCGCACCCCTCGAACGGTCCTCGCGTCATAGCACACCACGTCCTCCTTAATGATGAGGCTGATTGGCATCATCCCTGCTATTGACACAGACGGCCTCCCTCGAGATAGTGCGGTATGCACTGGCCACCCTCAAGCACATTAGCCTGTGTGTACTCTCTAATTTCCGCCTGTGACAGTCAATATCCAGTACCGCAGCCCACGCAGGGCCACTGTATCTGAGGATAGATACTACGACCCTAGCGAGGAGCCTGCGCTTACTGGCATTCACTGTCGAGCTGTTTGACATCATGCGGGATAATGCCCCCACAGCCGTAGACGCTCTCTTGTAGGCGTACTCGACGAGGCAGCCGATGCTGAGCTTATCATCGAGCATAACCCCCAAGAGTTTCAGAGAGCGCACAGACCAAATTGTGCTTCCGCCGACTGTCAACGTCGCCTGCTGCACCGACATGCGATTGTTGACTACGACCACTTCCGTCTTGTGATGGGCAAGCTCCAGTTTCCTGGATCTCATCCATTCCTCCACAAGTTTGACGCAGTGAGCCGCTGTCAGCTCTACCTCCTCGAGAGATTCCCCATAGACTACCAGCGTGACATCGTCGGTAAAACCTACAATTTTCACGCCTACCGGGAATCTTATCCTCAACAATCCTTCGTACATGACGTTCCATAGCACCGGGCCCAGGATGGAGCCTTGTGGCACTCCTGCGGTGACTCTTACGCAGTTTTTGCCATCTTCTGTGTCGTACGTCAACGCACGATTCTGGAAGCAGCTTTCCAGAATCTTGGACAGCCCTCCGGGAATTTGGAGCTGGTGTAGCGAGCGGGCTATCACCCCCCAGCACACGCTGTTGAACGCGCTCTTCACATCTAAGACTACCACCGCGCTGTAACGAATGCCCCTTCGTTTCCGGTGGACCACCTCTGCCGTCTGGATGACGTCGCGGATGACATCCACCGTGGATCTGCCCTTATGGAACCCGTACTGGCCGCACCATCTGCACAGCTTACTTCTGTCGGTGTTCTTGCAGTCCAGGGCCACATGGCCCTGACCGAAGCACCTAAAGCAAGCTGTAACCGGTCGGGGAATACTCACGGGGCGAACCGACCAGCCCACTCGCACCCTGACGGTAGCCACGTGGGTGGAAAACAGTTCCTTCCTCAAGGTAATCGCTGTTTGTGGTACCTCGACTTGGCACTGCTCCCTGAGCGCCGTGACTATCTCGGTCGCCTCCGTCACTTCGTCCAGGTCCTTGACCTGGATGGTGATCGTCGAGCCTAGCGACTTCACCTGCACCCCATTACCAACGACCTCCTTTGCCAGTTTCTGGTAGGTCGATCCCTGGTCTTTAACGCCACGCTTGAGCACCAGGAGCATCTCGCCAGTACGAGTGCGCCTGATGCACCTCACGTTGCTGCCCATCTCCGCAAGACGCTCGTCCGTTCTCTTCTTCTTCAAGACTTCCGCATATTTTGACGCTTCCGTCTTAAAGATGAGAGCCTCGCCCTTCGTCTTGTTCCTGTTCCGGGCAGTGCTGCTCTTGGGGGAAGTTTTGTCCGGGGGTTTCGGGGGTTTCGGGGTAGTGCCCTTCTTACCGCCCTGCTTACCACCCTGCTTACCACCCTGCTTACCGCCCTGCTTGGAGCCACCATTTTTCTCAACTAATTTTCCATTCACTATTTCAGCCCTCTTCTGCGGATCGTCCACTGTTGCCGTGGACTGATGGGCCACCGCCACGCACTCCACTTGGGCAGAGACTTTCCATCTCTTAGGGCGTGCCGCGCCCTTTACTGGCGAGGGTGAGGGCCGATCGCGCTTCTGTCCCTGCGTAACGGCAAAGTGGAGGGCCTCGCTGGCCATCGTGTTGTTGCCCGCGAAGTTGAAGGCGTCCGTCTGGGTAGACTTCGGCTCCTTCTGTTCCGCCCTCTCGGCGACCTCTAGTCACTTCCTAAGCCGCTGGTGGTCGTTCTGGGTCTCGTTCACGGTTGCGCGGAGCTATCACAAGGCCTGCTTTAGGTCCTTCGCGATGTTGTTCCGCGTGCTCGTGAACTCAATGATGGCGTCGAGCTGTCCCGCGATTGCCAGCAACCTATGGATGGGCCCAAAGCTATTCATGGCTCTGATTAGCCCGGGCCCGTCCATCGGTTGTTCCTCCGGCTGTCCACCGATCACGTCCATTGTCTCTGCGTCTCGTGGAGATTTCGGCCGCTTGTTCGGATCACTATGTGTGGGAGATCTGGTTAGACCACCCTTCGCGAATGGATTCGCGGTCGCCTCCTTGGCGACTTGTTCTCTGAGGGTTTGGGTTTTTGAGCTATTTTGATGATGTTCAATCATCCCGACTATTGGGTCTCCCTTAGTCCGCTATCCTAACCGTGCAACTGGAATAGTCGCTGATTGATCCCCATGGGTGCCTATGCAAGCAGTGAGGTCCATGACAAGGGTTGACATAGGCCTTCATGGGGCGTTATGTTCAGAGCCGGATCGCGTAAGACGGGAATAACTCAACCGAACCTATTCCCACCGCAGTCTCCCAACTGGGTGGCACGGAAGGAACGTATTCTAAGGCCTGCCAGGGTTTTATGGGACGGAGACGGACAAGGCATTAGCTCAAACGTCGTTTCGGTCGGTTCCACCCGACTGTACTAAGAGGATGAAATACCTTG
The DNA here is from genome assembly GCF_037179485.1 of Ochlerotatus camptorhynchus. Classification (NCBI taxonomy): domain Eukaryota; kingdom Metazoa; phylum Arthropoda; class Insecta; order Diptera; family Culicidae; genus Ochlerotatus; species Ochlerotatus camptorhynchus. The sequence continues at coordinate 2,147,934 of NW_027040576.1, forward strand.
GCCGCCAGCACGTAGCGTGGTTTGTGTGAAGTTTCCGCTCGGTTTCCTACATACGGTCAGTGTGTCAGTAAACATACTTGCGATCTTACTGACATTGATCGCAAGGCGCCGTCCCCTCGTTTGTTGTTCGATTAGGCGACTGGATCAGTACCGCAGCACTGGTGGTCCATCGTTTCCAGGGTGCACCACGGGGAGGCGAACAACTTCAAACCCCCTGCTATACCACCGGCACCGCTGCTTCTATGGATGAGTTTGTATATTGTGTGGCAAGCACAATTATACTCTATGCCCAGAGAAGTCGAGAAAATGTCCAACCCGAAAGATTTCCTCACTCGGATCAGGAATCAAACCCGCCACCTCTGGCTTGATAATACCATAGAGGTAACTCTAAGACCACTGGGTCCCGAAGAAAATCATTATTATTTTTGGCTCACTCAGTACCAGAACAACGGTCCCAAGCAGTCCCAAGCTATTTCACTCACCCCTGCATGTTCTGCATGAATCCACACACCCCTGATGTTATCTGTCAAACTTTCATAGCGAATCAAAACAAACATAGTGTAGTAATAGAATTTCAACTAGAATAGGGTACGTTAATCGTTTGCTTGGGACCAATAGGCTACTAAAGTGGTGAGCCAATTTAAAATCGTTAGTTTCGTATGGATTGTTGGTACAACCAACAATCAATACGAAACTAACGATTTTAAATTGGCTCACTACTTGACTAGCCTATTGGTCCCAAGCAAATCGATCAACGTACCCCATTCTAGTCGAAATTCTAGTTTTTTTTGATTCGCTATGAAAGTATGACAGATGAAATGAGGGTTTAGTGGATTTTCCTATGGTTCGAGGGGTGAATCGACTAGCTTGGGACCGAAGAGTGTACCAGAGCTGAGCCAAAAAGTTGAGCACGTTGCTTCGGGACCTTCTGGTCTTAGAGTTACATATATAGTACAACTATAGAGGTAACTCTAGGACTAGAAGGTTCCGAAGAAACGTGCTCAACTTTTTGGCTCAGCTCTGGTACTCTCTTCGGTCCCAAACTAATCGATTTACCACTCGAAAAATAGGAAAATCCACTAACCTTTCATTTTATCTGTCAAACTTTCATAGCGAATCAAAACAAACATTGTGTAGTCCTAGAATTTCGACTAGAATGGGGTACGTTAATCGTTTGCTTGGGACTAATAGGCTACTAAAGTGGTGAGCCAATTTAAAATCGTTAGTTTCGTATTGATTGTTGATAATACCATAGAGGTAACTCTAAGACTAGAAGGTCTCGAAATAACGTGCTCAACTTTTTGGCTCAGCTCTGGTACTCTCTTCGGTCCCAAGCTAATCGATTCACCCCTCGAAACATAGGAAAAAACAATAACCCCTCATTTTATCTGTCAAACTTTCATAGCGAATCAAAACAAACATTGCGTAGTACTAGAATTTTGACTAGAATGGGGTACGTTAATCGTTTGCTTGGGACCAATAGGCTAGTCAAGTAGTGAGCCAATTTCAAATCGTTAGTTTCGTATTGATTGTTGATAATACCGTGCCTTTACTATCTGAGGTCCCAATTCCCGGACTTCCCGGTAGTCCTGGAACTTCCCTGCATTTTTTAAACTTCTCTGTGTAGTGTTTTATAGAATGATAATTCTTGAACTTCGAATCAGTTGAAGTCAATTACGAGATTCAGTTCAGTGTAGAGTATACTCACCACATTGCATTTTTTTCATAATAAAGGGGGGTGACACATCTAGATTATCTTCTTTTCATCATTAATCACACCGAACATCACACATATCTTTATTTATTTATTTACCGTACGCTATCTGTTTATAACTGCGTCATCTACTTTCATCTACTCTCGAATCTTGCATATTTCATCCTATCACTCGCATCGTCATCGAATCAATCACAGAGACCACCGAACGAAAAAAAAAACAGCAAACGAGATTCACTTGAAGACAAAAGGGATTTTCTGGGATTCCCGGATATACCGTTGATCGAGGAAGATGTGAAACATCCTAGTAAGAAGCTCGCGCAAACAAGGAGTCCGATCATTACTCGATCTAAAGCAGCATTATCTATGTACGAAAGTTCGGATGAATTTTAAAAAGTAATTTAATCGTGCATGATGTGCATTTGTTGAAACATTGCATAGTGTTGTTATCAGAAGAATTCAAATGTTTGTAATTAAGTTGATATCGAATTCAATTGAAATTATTGAGATGTTGCAAGATGTTGCTATCTGAAGAGTTTATACCGATTTATTAATTCAGGAATGAATTGTCTTTAAGGAGGCAGAATTGTAGCGTTTTATAAAATGATAATTCTTTAACTTCGAATCAGTTGAAATCAATTACGAGCTTCAGTTCAGTGTAGAGTATACTCACCACATTGTACCTTCTATCATCGAAATAAAATAAAGAAGAGTCATTCCAATCTGAGTCGTTCTCTCGGGTGGAGGCAACGTTTATACATTGTTATTTATTCCAATACGTGAAATAGAAAGTACGTGAATATATAGATCACCCTTAAATCCTTCTTAACATTCTGAATATTTTGGTTTTCCCCAAAGTTCTTGGTACATCCCAGATCGATATTTCTGCACCCTGTTAGTGTTGATAGCAAAAAAAAAATGTTTTCAGAGCTGGTACTATGAGCCATAGACTGATTCAGAATTTGAAATTTTCGCTCCCCAGTGCTCAAACGGTTGCAAATTGGATCCTGATTAGGCTCCCAAAATTGGAACTTATTTAGTAAGAAACTGATTTGGCACAAACCATTTGAAGTTTAAATATAAATTACTATGGGAAAACCCAAATTTTTGATCATATCTATCTCAAAATTCACCAGTTCACTCTGCTTAAGAAAATGATAGCTGCGCTTGATGAAAATTTTCTCAGCTACAACTTTGTTCAAGACCACTTTTCGATTAAATGTAAGAAACATAAGTTAATAATGATTCCAGTCACTGATTTCTTATTATTATGCTCAATCAACTGTTCAGCAGGCAACATTGGTGTTTCTGGGACGTAGAATAGGTCACAAAAATCATGGCTACTATGTCACACTGCAGAATACAGTGTTGCCCACAATACTGCTGCTTAGTCATGCCATAAGATTATCAATCTCTTAATCAATTAATACATATTTAGTTTGACGCTTGGCTTAAAAACGATCTTCTGCAAAGTTGTCGCTAAGAAAATTTTCCATAAGAATAGCGATAGGATTTGTTAACAGCGCAATATGGAAAAGGCTAGAAGACAGTGAACAAAACGTTTGGGTTTTCCATAGTAATTTCCATATAAACTTCAAATGGTTTGTTCCAAGTCAGTTTAAATTTTGGAAGGCTAATCAGGACCCGATTTGGTACCGTTGGAACACTGCAGAGCGAACATTTCAAATTTTGCATCCGTCTAATGAGTAACCACCATGACTGACCTGATCCGTTACCATTCACGAAAACGAGTGGGAATATGCGAATGCTAAAGAGAATCTTGCTAAACTTCAACTATGGGGTACAATTTAATGACAGGTGGATCTGAAATCACCATATAGATCAACTGCATAGCTTTGATGCAGAGCTTGCGAGTACCTCAACTACTTCGCACGGTGATGTGACCAGTTGTCAAATTTTCCATGACAGCCCTATAGTAGTAACTTGAAGAACCTATTGAAGATGTCTCCGCTGACTTTATCTTTCTTTTACGGGCATTTTTCCGTCTACCTTGGCTGGATTGGCTGCCAATGGAAAATCTTTGGGTGTTGGGGCATGCCTGCGGACCATTCAATGCAGACGATCAAACCTCCACAGAGGCTCAACCTTTAGCCGGCTTCAAACATTTGGCAAGATGTTAGAGATTTTTTTTTAATATTGAGTTTGTGACAGTTCATTCACAGTTATAGGTGTAATGAAACAGTTGATTAATTTAGTTGAGAAACCGCATAAGTCCATTTGATACAATTGCTTTAAATCAGCAAAAACTCGAAACGAGATCCTATGGTGATATAGAAATTAATATTTTGGATGTTTTTAGAACGGTTTCTCGCATCCAATTTTTTTGATATAAGTATGAGGGGTGTGTTATCTCAGTGGATCCAAAAACTGCTAAAACGTCGTTTTCGATAAAAATATGACTTATGCGGTTTCTCAAATCAATCAATCGCTACGTTGTTGAAATTACGATTTCTTATTTCGATTCAATGAATTGCTCCTCCTACGTTCCAACATCATCATCCAATCAGCAGAGGCAATGCAGCCGCAGCACACGTTCGTGTTGTGTTCAGTTCAGGCATCATCAGCGCAGTCACCCAAGTACGAAATCAAAAGGCACAAGACAACCCTTGCCAGCGCCATGAGCTGAAACCCGGGAGAATCAGCAAATCGTGAACGGATCCTTCGTTCAGTTGATGAAATCAAAACCTGTCGAAGTGAGACCTATCGACCGGAGGGTTGACGTACGATGTGCTTCCTCAGGTGTGTGAGACACGGATTGATGGCAATGATGATGATGATGATGATGAGATACTGCCTCCTATTTGGATCGACTTAATTAAGCCAACGACGACGTGCATGATGATTGTGATGGAAAAAATTGAAATCGAACACGATTCGATTGTTCGCTGAGCGAAAAGATTACGAGACTCTGGTTTGAAAATTTTACACCAATCAAGTTTACCTGTTCCGCACCTTGTTCCAACCGACGACGCGACGGCTCTAATGTTAATTTTCAGTCACCAATGAAGCCCGTCCAAGTCGTAAAATCGTCACATTATTCCAGCAGTCAGTGATGTGGGTTCCCATGCCCCTGCTAAAGATCGACCCCCTGCCAGCAGTGACACCTATTTAGCAAACGATGCCCCCTAGATCTTGGCAACCTGATCCGCCCGCTGAGGGTCAACCTGCTGCTCACCACCGGTTGTCGCCATTCGTGGCTAGTTCGTAAAGACCGGTACATTATGAGCATTACCACCTAATGCTAAATGTCTTATTTTAATTAAAATATTAACGTATTAAAAGCGCCAACTGCCGGCCGAGCAGGCAAGAATTCCTCATTAGCATATCCCGCGAGGGAGTGGGAGGACGAGATGAAAAATAACAACGATGCTCACACGTAGATCAACGAGCAATTGCTCCGCGTTCGTTCGCCATAATAATGCAACTTATAAATGTGTGCTCGATGGCGATTATTGGCGATGTAATGTGCATATAAATTATCGACTGCCAATTTATGGAAGTCATTCGCGAGATGGCTATGGGAATTTGATCGCATCGGTCGGCAAGCGCTAGCGCGTGGTAAACGAGTGGGTGTGAAGATGACAGGTTCTACCGGGTGCAAGAGTGTGGGAGAGAGAGATCATGTGAAGGAATGCATTCGAGTTAGGGATTCTTGTTGGATCTAGCTGAGACAGGAATTTGTGTGGAATTAAATTTAATTTGATTACACAGTAATCCACTGTCAAAATTATAAATTCTACTGTTGGCTTTCCACTCAGCTTGCTTGCAATGCGCTTCATGTTTCGAACCAATTATCAAGGGCATTTTAAGGTGCATTGTCGTCTAAGTTCGTAAATAAGGCTAAAATTCGTTAATGTCCATAAATAAGGAACAATTCCAGGCCAAATCAAATATTTTGGAAATAAGTTGTTAAATTTATTTAATACTTCAGGGAATTAAGATGTACAGAAGATCATAATTGATTTTCCTTCGGCTAAAATCATCCCCTGAAGAACTTGTTAAAATTAATTAAATTCTAAAATTTTGAATTTCAAAATCTCCATGATTTAAAAGAACACTTTTTTTCTGTATTTTGATAATTCTACACAAAATTTTCATCGGGGATCTGTACATATCATAGACACCATAGGATTAGTGGTCCATAATTCACTAAAATCGATTCCCATTCTGTGCACATGAAAAAGTCTAAAAGTTGACCATCATTTTGTATAAAAAGACAATTTTATATTTACCTGGCCGGTTCATGAGTTGATGGGTCGATAGGTAGAGTCCAGGTGTGGGAGCTGCCTTCCTGGCGTCGGTAGCATTGGTGCTCAGCACGGAAAACAAGATCGACGGAAAATAATTCAAGGATATATTTACCTCAATACTCTGAAGGGGTAGTGGTTTGAACACTACCCCTCTCCACGAAGCGCCAGTTTAACTGCCTAAAATAATTGAACTTCTCTGAATTTCCCATGACTTCCCTGAACATCTCAGAACAATGCTGAAGTTTTCGGAGATTTCCTTGAAGTTAATTTAACTGCCCTGAGATGCGCTGTCTTCCTTGCCAAAGGAACATTTTCAATTTTATTATAAACCTCTTTAAAACCACGATAAAACCATTTTCCTGAAATCTATGAAACTGGTCTGTAGTTATCGGAACTATCTGAATGATCTTAAAATCCGGAATTCAGGACGTTGTTGAAGTTTTCGGACTTATCCACAAGTTTCCGGAACTTCCTTTCCATTCTTAGAAATTCCATGTAATTCTGAAAACTTCATGAAGATTCTCGCATTTTTCCTGAAATTCTAGGAGCTTCTATAAAATTCCTGAAATTTTCCTGACGTTCATGGGACTCCCTACTTCTTTGAAGTTTCTGGGCTTTGTTCTTGGAAACTCTTTTAAATTGAACGGCCCATAAGTTCTCAAACTCCTCAAACACTGAATTCCCATGAAATTTCCGAAATGTATGTTAAGTTCTCTAAACTTCCCTAATGTTCTTAGTAATTTTTGAAACTCCCAGGTTCCTGTTGTTTCTTGAATTCAATGCAACTGCCCTAAGGAACATCCCTGAAGCTCTCGCAACTGCTCAAAGCTACGTTAATTCCCTTAAGATCATTAAACTCAACTGAAGTTTTGACAACTTCTGTTAAATGTCTGTAATTTTCCTGATTCCAATATTTCTCAAATTTCTTTATATTTCTTAGTTCATTGAACTTCTCTGAAGTTCTTCGATCTTCACTGAATTTCTCATAATTTTCCTGAAATCTATGGAACTGCTCTGAAGTTATCGGAACTATCTGAATGATCTTAAAACTTCTCCGGAATTCAGGATGTTATTGAATTTTTTGGATCCACCCTCAAATTTCCGGGACGTTTTTTACATCCTTAGAAATTTCATTAAATTCTGAAAACTTCTTGAAGATTCTCTACTTCTTTGAAGTTTCTGGGCTTTGTTCTTGGAAAATCTTTTAAATTGAACGGCCCATAAGTTCTCAAACTCCTGATGTTTTCTGAACTTCCATGAAGTTTCCGATATGTTTGTTATGTTCTCTAAACTTCCCTAATGTTCTTAGTAATTTTTGAAACTTCTAGTTTCCTGCTATTTCTTGAATTCAATGGAATTGGCCTAAGGTTTTCAAAATTTACCTGGAGTTCTCGGAACATCTCTGAATCATAGTAATCATAGAACTGCTCGAAGCTACGTAAATTCCCTTAAGATCTTTAAACACAACAGAAGTTTTGACAACTTCTGTTATTTAAATGTCTGTGATTTTCCTGAAATTCATTGAACTTCTCTGAAGCTCTTTGATCTTCACTGTATTTCTCATCATTTTCCTGAAATCTATGGAACTGCTCCGAAGTTTTCGGAACTGTCCGAATGATCTTAAAACTTCTCCGGAATTCAGGAAGTTGTTGAAGTTTTCGGATCTACTGTCAAGTTTCTCGAACTGCCTTTAAATTCTTAGAAATTCTATGAAATTCTCAAAAATTCTTGAAAATGCTCGGTTGTTTTCTGGTGTTAATGGAACAAACATTAGGAATTCAAAATTTTTCTGAAATTCTAGGAAATTCATTAAAATTCCTGAAATTTTCCTGACGTTAATGGGACTCCCTACTTCTTTGAAGTTTCTGGACATTTTTCTAGAAAAATATTTAAAGTTCCTGCATTTTTTTTTTGAAGTTGATTGAACTTCACTTCACTTCAAGAGTGCCTTGTGTAAATTGGCAATACTTATTTCCTCAATGCAATTGGAATTGTAGATACCTTTCTTAACAAGAACACATAAGCATTCATAACATAATTTTAAGAAAATTTGCGAGGAAAGCTACTTATGAAATCTGAGGAGTAAATGGGAAATTTCCTGAACTACTGCAAAGTTCACTGAGCTTTTTGGCTGGTCTTCAACGAAGTTCCTTGAACTTAAAAAAAAATTTCAGCACCTCTGTGAAGTTTTATGAAGTTCCTTGAATTACTACGTGATTTACTTGCCTTCTACAACGGTGTTGATGTTTGCTGCTCTCTTGAACTTTTTAGAATTTCGTTAATTTTTTGTGGTAAGTTCCCTGAAATTGAACAATGTATCCTGAATTTGTTCGGAATATCCTGAACTGTTTTAGATCTTAAGAAGTTAAGAAGTCTTAAGAAGCTTAGAAATCTTAAAAAGTTTAGAAATCCTAATAAGTTAAGAAGTCGTAAGAAGTTAAGGAGTCTTAAGAAGTCATAAAAAGTTAACAAGTCTTAAGAAGTTAAGAAGTCTTAAGAAGTTAAGAAGTCTTAAGAAGACTTAGAAAGTTAAGAAGTCTTAAGAAATTATGAAGTCTTAATGAGTCTTAAAATTTTAAGAATTCTTAAGAAGTTTAGAAATCTTAAGAAGTCAGAAGTCTTAAGAAGTTCTCAAGGTAATTCTGAGGGCCAACTTATTGCTGGTAAAACTTATAAATACTGTAGGGAGTTCAGCAAAATTTTCCAGCAACAGGATTTTGAGAAATTTTCGAGGAGAGCTACATATGAAATCAAAAATATCCTGAACTACTACGAAGTACACTGAGCTTTTTGGCTGGTCTCCAACGAAGTTCCTTGAACTTAAAAAAAAATCTCAGCACCTCTGAGATGTTTTATGAAGTTTTTCGAATTGCAAATTAATTCATTTGACTTCTTAAAAGTTTTCGGAATTCCTATGAAGCTTGCTGCTCGCCTACAAAGTTCCCCGACCTTTTTAAAATTTAGTTGAATTTTTGCAAAGTTCCCTGAAGTTGAAAAAGGTTTCCTGAATTTCTACGTAATTTCCTTATCTAATTTAAGTCTCGAGAAGCTAAGAAGTCTTAAGAAGTTAAGAAGTCATAAGAAGTAAGAAATCATAAGAAGTTGAGAAGTCTTAAGAAGTTAATAAGTTAAGAAGATAAGAAGGTATGAATATAAGAAGTAAAGAAGTTTTAAGAAGTTAAGGTGTCTCAACAAGTTAAGAAGTCTCAAGAAGTTAAGAAGTCTCAAGAAGTTAAGAAGTCTCAAGAAGTTAAGAAGTCTCAAGAAGTTAAGAAGTCTCAAGAAGTTAAGAAGTCTCAAGAAGTTAAGAAGTCTCAAGAAGTTAAGAAGTATTAAGAAGTTAAGAAGATAAGAAGTCTTAAGATGTTAAGAAGTCTTTAGAAGTTAAGAAGTCTTAAAAAGATAAGAACATTAAACGTGAAAACCTTTAGAAGTAAAGCAGTTATTTTAAGTTTAAACGAAATTTCCCAAACTTGTATAAGGTTCCCAATTCTTTCCTAGAAATTCCGTTGATTTTTTTTTGCGAAGTTCCTTGAAGTTGAACAAGGTATCCTGAATTTCTACGAAATTTCTTGATCTATTTTAAGTCTTAAGAAGCTTAGCAGTTTTAATAGGCCATAAGAAGTTAAGGAGTCTTAAGAAGCCATAATAAGTAAAGAAGTCTTAAGAAATAAAGAAGTTAAGAAGTCTTACGAAGTTAAGAAGTCTTAAGAAGTTAAGAAGTCTTAAGAAGTTAAGAAGTCTCAAGAAGTTAAGAATTCTAAAGAAATTAAGAAGCCTAAAGAAATTAAGAAGTCTTGAGAAGTTCCGAAGTCTTACGAAGTTATGAAATCTTAAGAAGTTAAGAAGTTAAGAAATCTTTAGAAGTTAAGAATTCTTAAGAAGTTAAGAATTCTTAAGAAGATAAGAAGTCTTAAGAAGTTAAGAAGTTCGGAAGATAAGAAGATAATAAGTCTTAAGATGTTAAGAAGTCTTAAGAAGTCTTAAAAAGTTAAGAAGTCCTAAGAAGTTAAGAAGCCTTAAGAAGATAAGAAGTCTTAAAAAGTTAGGAAGTCTTAAGAAGTCTTGAAAAGTTAAGAAATCTTATGAAGTAAGAAGTCTTAAAAAGTTAAGAAGTCTCAAGAAGCTAAGAAGCCTTGAGAAGTTAAGAAATCTTAAGAAGCTAAGAAGTCTTTAGAAGCAAAGAAGTTATTTTAGGTTCAAACGAAATTTCTCTAATTTGTATAAGGTTCCCAATTCTACATAGTTTTCTCGAAGTTTTACAAAGCACCTTCAAATTCTTCAAAATTCTCTAATGAGTCTTAAGAAGTTATGAAGTCTGAAGAAGTAAAGAAGTATTAAGAAGTCTTATGAAGTTAAGAAGTCACAAGAAGTTAAGAAGTCTTAAGAAGTTAAGAAGTCTTAAGAAGTTAAGAAGTCTTAAGAAGTTAAGAAGTTTTAAGAAGTTAAAAATTCTTAAGAAGTTAATAGGTCTTAAAAAGTTAGAAGAAGCATTAAGAAGTTAAGAAGTCTTAAGTCATATGAAGTTAAGAAGTCTCAAGAAGTTAAGAAGTCTTAAGAAGTTAAGAAGTCTTAAGAAGTTAAGAAGTCTTAAGAAGTTAAAAAGTCTTAAAAATTAGGAAGAAGCATTAAGAAGTTAAGAAGATAAGAATGTATGAAGATAAGAAATTAAGAAGTTAAGAAGTCAAAAGAAGTTAAGAAGTCTTAAGAAAATAAGAAGTTAAGAAGTTAAGAAGTCTTAAGAAGTTATGAAGTCTTAAGAAGATAAGAAGTCTTAAGAAGTTAATAAGTTAAGAAGATAAGAAGGTGTGAAGATAAGAAGTTAAGAAGTTTTAAGAAGTTAAAGAGTCTCAAGAAGTTAAGAAGCCTCAAGAAGTTAAGAAGTCTCAAGAAGTTAAGAAGTCTAAAGAAGTTAAGAAGTCTCAAGAAGTTAAGAAGTATTAAGAAGTTAATAAGTCTTAAGCGGTTAAGAAGTAAAGAAGCCTTAAGAAGTTAAGAAGATAAGAAGTCTTAAGATGTTAAGAAGTCTTAAGAAGTTAAAAAGTCTTAAAAAAGTTAAGAACATTAAACGTGAAAACCTTTAGAAGTAAAGCAGTTCTTTAAGTTTAAACGAAATTTCCCAAACTTGTATAAGGTTCCCAATTCCTTCCTAGAAATTTCGTTGATTTTTTTTTTTGCGAAGTTCCTTGAAGTGGAACAAGATATTTTGAATATTCCGTAGAAATCCTGATATATTTTAAGTCTTAAGAAGCTAAGCAGTTTTAATAGGCCATAAGAAGTTAAGAAGTAATAAGAAGCCATAAGAAGTTAAGCAGTCTTAAGAAGCCATAATAAGTTAAGAAGTCTTAAGAAGTTAAGAAGTTAAAAAGTCTTAAGAAGTTAAGAAGCCTTACGAAGTAAAGAAGTCTTAAGAAGTTAAGAAGTCTCAAGAAGTTAAGAATTCTAAAGAAATTAAGAAGCCTAAAGAAGTTAAGAAGTCTTGAAAAGTTCCGAAGTCTTACGAAGTTATGAAATCTTAAGAAGTTAAGAAATCTTTAGAAGTTAAGAATTCTTAAGAAATTAAGAAGTCTTAAGAAGATAAGAAGTTTAAAGAAGTTAAGAAGTTAGGAAGATAAGAAGATAAGAAGTCTTAAGATGTTAAGAAGTCTTAAGAAGTCTTAAAAAGTTAAGAAGTCCTAAGAAGTTAAGAAGCCTTAAGAAGATAAGAATTCTTAAAAAGTTAGGAATTCTTAAGAAGTCTTGAAAAGTTAAGAAATCTTAAGAAGTAATAAGTCTTCAAAAGTTAAGAAGTCTTAAGAAGCTAAGAAGCCTTAAGAAGTTAAGAAATCTTAAGAAGTTATTTTAAGTTCAAACGAAATTTTCCTAACTTGTATATAGTTTTCTAGAAGTTTTACAAAGCACCTTAAATTTCTTCAAAATTCGCTGAAGCTCATCGATGTTCCGTGAATTTAGAATTTTTTGTAAATATCTCTGATGTCCTCCGCATATCTTTAAAGTCCGCCCTGACATCTAAATTAAAAAAAAAACGTGAACTTCAACTCAATTTCTAGAATGTATTCAGAAGTAAAGAAATTATTTTAAGTTCAAACGAAATTTCAAAAACTTGTATAAGGTTCCCAATTTCACATAGTTTTCCCAAAATTTAACAGAGCACCCTAAATTTCTTCAAAATTCTCTGAAGCTCTACGAAGCTCCGTGAATTTATGTTAAATTCCCTAAACTTATTTGATGTCCTCTGAATATTTAAAAAGTCCCCCCTGACATTTTGAAAATCTAAAAAAAAACCCTGAACGTCAACTAAATTTCCCGAAAGTCTGTGAAATTCACTGAATTTCTTTTAAAGTTTGTTTATTTTCACCATTTTCTGAAGAAGTTCTACAAAGTTCTCTGAACTTAAACAAAACTGAAGTTCTACGAAAGTCTCTGAAATTCTTTGAAGTTCACTGAGTTTCAACATAGTTTGCTTACACAAAATTCACTGAACTTCGCTACAATTTGTTTCTCTTATAGAAAGTTTTCCTAACTTCTACACAGTTCAATGAATGCCTACGAAGTTTTCCAAACTTCTACAATTTTTCTTGAAGATCTATGAAGTTCCTTGAAATTCTACAAGGTTCCTTTTACTTTCTAAAAAAATCTCCGAGCTTTTGCATAGTTCTCAGAAATGATTTATAAACCTGAAGCATTAAACATGAAAATCTTCCCCCACCCGAGAATTTAAAAAGATTCGGTCACGACATGTAAAGACATCTCGTCGATATCGTTGAAGATTTTTTCAAAATGCACCTGAATTCTTAACTTCCAGTTTATGTCAGAGGAAATAGGTACAATTGTGAAAATTCGTTGTGATACCTTTTCCTCTTTAAGACTACCCTTATGGAATGTGATGAGGGCATCATAAAAGTGGAAGAACCGAGGGACGCAAAACTGTGGAAGAACCGAGGGTTTGCCACCTAAACAAAAATTCTGAGTACGGCTCTGCACGCTGTGTCCGAAATGGCGGATTAGTCAACTTCCATGTACAACAGGTTTTTCTTCGCCAAAAGATAGTTTGGGTCCTAATATTCCTAAACCGGTTCATTTTAAAATATTATGTGGTGGAAAATTTGAATTATTCAATGTTATCTTAATTTTCTGAACACATAATAGGTTATGGCTCTAATCAGATTGTTAATAGATCCAAAGAAATTCCAAGGTGAATTACACGAAAATTCATGGAGCATTCCAAAAGAATTCTGAGGAGAAATTTAACGGGAAATCAAAGCAAGAATCCACGTAAATTTTAACATAATTCAGTTCTATAGAGAATTGCAAGGAGAGATTTCTTGAAGTATTTCAGAAAGACAAAACTTAAAGTTAATTCTAAGAAGAATTCAAAGGTGGTTGTGAGTATTTGAACTTTGAAAAGAATTCTTATAATCTCTGAGGATAGTTTGAAATAAAAACCAAATAGTACTCCAAAGGAATTTTGGGTCAAATTTCAGTGCAGTAGAGGAAATTGAATCAATCAATCATTTGGTCGAGCAGTATAAGAATGACCAGAGATTTTTAGAAAATAAGGCACATCCATCAAATCGCAGATTTTAAGGCATTTGTTGCGTAAGTAAAACCGAAGACATCATATCAAGAAGACTGGCAACTTTGCCAGAATCCAAGCGACAGAAACAGTAGCGCTACAGATGATGCGATTGTTCCTGTCTCATAGCGTTCGGTAGATAAAATGGAAGAGTTGCCAGTCTTCTTGATTTGTTGTCTTCGGTAAAACCCTCTTCCCTTGGAGTTCTAGAGTGGTAGAGTTCGAGTAGTAGAAATCGACATTTTAAAAATCTTAAATAATGTGATTAATTTTGTGGGGTATTTCAATGCAAGGATAATTTCAAAAGAACTTAAAATATTTCATGGGAAAAGTTCAAAGAAGAATAATTCCTATGAAGTTTTGAGAGAACTCTAATTTCTTTTTCCTTATGCAATAGAATTTAATCACTACTTCCTGTGATGTAAGCTTCCCGATGCGGCTTTGGGGGTCGAAATCTAAAAAAATGCGTACATCTCCTCAAACAAGGCCTAAATATCTAATTTTCAGGTGTTTTCGGGAACGACATATTTAAATGCCTTTATCAAGGTCCAAATCGCTGGATGCTCCAATAATACGGTCAACTGTACCAAGATCATACAGATTGGACCAAGCAACTGATCCATTGCACATGTCCCAGGTATATCGATGCAAATTCCAAAGCAGCAGTTCCGTCGGCCGGTGGTCGGCTACCGATTACCCCGAAAGTGCTTTGCTCTGCACCACACACTTGAAACCGTTCTGTATATAAAGACTTGTATTGTCTATTCGGGAAAACAGTTCAATACATTCAACTCGCCAAATCGCTGCAGCCCGGCTGCTGCAGAGAGAACCTTGAGTCGCGAGTTTGTTGCATTCTTTTGATGGTCAAGAACATGAAGGAATCGGTCAAAAAATGACAAACCGTGTATGCGCTTTCCAAGATTCGAAAACGAAGAAAGCACTGGTGCTGTTTGTTTACCAATTTGTGCCGAGCACCGGCACGCGATTTCCGAGAAGTGTTGTTTGAGCAAAGTCGGTGGTGCTGGGAGTGAATTTAATAATGCAAAAGAAGCTTCCGCCCGAGCTGGGGAAGGAAGCGAAAGAGGAAACGAATGCAATGACAAGAAAATAGCTTCTGGAGTTGAATTTGGGCACTGTTGTTGAAGAACGAGTGACCAGGAACGGTGCTGAACGTGATTGTGATTGTGTACAACGTTCGTGTGTGCAAGCAATTAGCAAACAAGTGGGTGCCTTTTTGCTATCGGGACAAGGAAGGGAATACAGTGTTGCAGCATCTTCTGAATCAGGTAAGTTCCTACATACAAAGCGACACCATTATTCCGATACATTTGCTCTGACACCTAGCCTTCATCTGAAAATGGTTGCAACTGTGCACCTTGCACTCGGGAAAAAAAACCTGCAACCAAAATAAAAACGACATGCCTTTGACCCCAAAAGGTGTGAAACCTGCCATGGCAGGCCATGCATTGCGCACCGTAGGCTACAGGGATAGGAACCTACCGAGGCAACAACAGTTCTGTTTAATTCATATCTTGACGGGCTGCCATGTCCATAAAAGGAAGATTAGTGCCTTGTGCGCGCGAGTGGTTTGACACAAAAGCCAACTTCATTTGGGCGGTCGTCGTGTCGGCCGTCGTGGTGGAGCGAAGGTGTAAGTGCATGTGCAATGTGCAAAAGTGCAAGTGCAAGTGGAATGAGATACAAAGGGGGACAAGATAAAATTGTGTCACATTGGCGACAACGAGCAGTCAGCAGAGAGGTGGTAGGTCGCTGCAGACGCCGCCGCCATGGTGCATGGATCGAGGACTCGACGCGGCAGTCAGCAGTGGCTGGCGGGTGTGAGATTATGTTTTACTACATGGGCAAAACAGGTGTAATGTTTGATATTGAACATGTTTTTATTTTCCACAATCTGCTCGCATTGAAGGTGTCGAGGGTGGGGGTTGTTTGTTGCAAAATACGTTCGGAACGGGGTGTTGCTATTAAATTGCTTTTATGTTGGACACAATTTGAAAGTGGTCAATCTGGGGATTGTGCAAATCATGCAGTTGATTGTATTTGATAAATAAGCAGCATTGATAAATTTTACAAACAAACTGGCAAGTTCCACACGTTCTGTTGGTAATGGTACTAGTCCAGTGCAATCAATTTACAATTGATTTCAGTGCCTCTGGTTGTCGAAATGGTTAGTTTTGGATGTAAGTCCGATCATCAGAAATGTCAATGCAAGTTAGAAACTATGATTTTTGTTTATGAGTCCAACTTTAAAATTTCTCAGGAGATATCAATTTTTATAAGTTTTTAATGGAAAATGTTCAAAAAATCAAAAAAAAAAAAAATAGTGAACGCTGTTTTGGATTTGAATCCCAAAATTGCTTGACATTTTTAACGTGAATATTTTTCCAGAGGAGCAATCATTGTTTCCTACAACTTTGCCTCAGTCGTCATTCTGATTTAAAGCTATGTTTTCGAGTCGAAAAAGCCATTTTGCATGATTTTGCCATATTAAAAATGGCAGAATGTTACCTCAAATGTGAACGATTCACCATAACAAACAATTATGCAAATATTCATGAAAATCAGGAGAGGTGGCGTCAGATCGATTCGTCATTTGACGTGAAACTGCTCCAAAGTGTTCGTCGATTGTTTCAGAAGAAATCTACAACTGCATTATGTAGCATTAAGATCCTCACCGCTTTCCCACAAATTTGGCTTAATATGCGGTTTTTTTTTTAACTTTATTTACAAGGTTTTAAGTCAGGGGCTGGTCCACCCTTTTAGATGCGGTAAAAATCGTCAATCAAACCAATTCTCAACCCACTACTTTGTATGACCTTTCGTTTCTCTAACTCTACAAAAATGCGTCATGCTGTCGTCACAAATCCATATTATATTCTTCGACATGGGACTTTGACGGGACGGAAGCGTTCAGCGTTTAACACGACACGCTTTATTTTATTTGAGCAACTCCAGGAAAAATAACAAAAAAATTAAAAATTTTAGAATCGACCTACTCCAACTTCCATGAAAATATGCGTAATTGTTTGTTATGGGCAATGATTAACATTCATGCTACAATTCGGCCATTTTGGATCAATTTTTTTTTAAATGGCATCCTAGACGTCTGACGTCTGACGTCTGAGAAAAATAAACAAAAAACATAATTTTATTTATTTTAAATACAAATTTAAAACCCAAATATCTCAAAATGTTCATGCCCGATTGCAAAAAAAAATCGAAAAAAGCTTAAAAATCTCCCTAATAAATTAAAAATATACATGGTAAGGGAGCAGTTCCCGCCAAATTATCAATTGGTAAAACTCGATCATCTCCAATTTGTATGAAGCTTTGCATAATTGTTTGATATGGGCAACTACTAACATTTTTCAAATCTTCAAATCGAAATTTTTCAAATCTTTAGGACGGAAACGGCAGTTCTGATCGCAATGGCGTCTGAGATAGAGTTGTAGAGAAAATAATGATTTTATGGTAAAAAGTAAAATTCCCCAAAAATGTCAAAAACCTAAATATCTTAAAATGTTCTTGCCCGATTTTTTTTATTTTTCTTAAAATAAAGTTAAATAAACATGCAAACTTAAAGATTTTTTTTAAATATGAACGCTTGAAAACTGACAAAAACCGAAGAACAAGAACTTTCGGTAATTTTTTTTTTTTTTTTTTTTGTTATTAGGTTCTTTTGTGTATTTGTTTACATAAAATGATTTAAAATAACTCAAGCATTGTTTCTGAGCATAAACTACACCAAAAAATAAAAACAAAGAGTTAAAAAAGTTTTGTACGATTTATGTTAATTTTTAAACATTCCAAAAATTTGCATTTTTCATGAGCTTTATTTGCAAGAAAAAAAAATCAAAAACCAGGCAGGGACAATTAATTTATTTATTTATTTTTAAACTGGTGTAGAGTAAAGTGAATCCTTTTAAAATACCACAAACATATTCTAATTTATTTCCATAGATAATAATTGAAAAGGAAAAACAGCTTATATAATTTAATACTAATATACACCAATGATTCAAAAGTTTAGATCTAGCGTTCAGTTATAATCATAAGTGTCTAACTGCAATGATCGATTTTCTCTTCCCATTACTACAGTTGAGTGATCCAATTTTCCGAAATTTTTTCAATACAGTAAATAAAAAGGATTTATTAGCTAGCAGAAGCAACATCAAACGCACCGATAAATGTTAATCCAGTCGAGTTATTAACAAAAGAGACAATCGATGAAGATAATCGATCAATGCAGTTAGGCCCTTAAGATTCTGAACACTAGAGATGATTTCCCCTGTTGAACACAATCTCGCCGAAATCCACTGAATAGATGATTGGTTTTAATATCCGTAGGAAGTAAGTTAAAAAATAATTAATGGTTGATCACGAACAAATCCGGGCAGGAAAATCTTGTTGGGTTTTATTGTTCATAGTTCAATGTAAGAGCTATACATTAGTAGGTATTATGCTTATTGTAAGACTCTCTTCCTGCTTACCATAAGCCATTGCCCGAATTTTTCTTCGTGCACGGCCCATCATCTTATGCACGAGCTCTTTTCCCACTTGTTTGCCTGCCAAATTTCATTTCCGCTTGAAATCCTTCTGGTCAATCGCAATTCCACAGTTTTTCTTCAGTATGTGCTTCACGATTGACCAGTATTCCTCAATTGACCTTAGTTCCGGAGTATTGGCCGAATTCATCTCCTTGGGAACCACTGTGACGCCATTTTCGCTGTACCACTTTTTTGAGGAATTTGAGTAGTGACAGCTTGCCAAGTCCTGCCAGAATAGGCAATCGTGCTGCTCCAGAAAAGGCAGTAATCTCTTCCGTAGGCACTCTTCCTGGTAAATTTGCTATATATATATAGTGCCTATAGTGTTGAGAATCGATTTTTTTTTTTTTTTTACAGTGGTTTGTTTGCACTTCTATAGAGAACAACTGATGCAAGTTTCATCAAAGTAGTCGATCGCGCTCAGAAATAACGTCAGATGGAACTCGAAAGAAGAAAAAATATGGTGCACAAACACCTGGAAAATCCGGAGAGGTCCGGTTCCAAGCTGGCTAAAGTGCTGAAGATGCCGAAAACAACAGCTAGTCGAGTGCTCAAAACCTACAAGGAAACCCTGAGTGTGGAAAGGAATTAGCGGGCCTACGAAAAAAATAAGAGGTTGACACGACCATAGATTTGACGTAGGATTACGTGCACGGTATCAATATTCGGTGACTAGGGAAACCACTTTCTCCCATCACGGAAACGCCTCGTTCTCTGATGACAAAATTACGCATTTTCGTGCGTCTCATCTCTGGATCAAAATCAGACCAGTTTCATACCCGACCGACTCTGTTTTTTTTTTAATTGCACCCCAATGATGTCTTAAAAATACATGGTATGTTGATACTTAACTTATGGGAACTGACACCCCATTAATGACATTGATAAATGTCCAGAAATACACTTGGTGGTCTTGAAAGAACCGTTTTGTCGTGATGGTTTAGTAATGCTGAGCTATAAGGGTGTTCAACACAGATAAGGCTGACGAGCTGGTTGTTGTTTGGAATGAGTGTGACGTACTTGGCATAAATGGCCCACAGCGAGTCATGAAGAGCTACTGAATCCGATCTGTAGCGGTGCGCCTTCTTCTTCCTTCTTTGGTGAATGGACGCTCATGTGGGCTGGATGCTTGCGGGCATCGTTTTGTTGTGTACTGGAGAACACTGCTGCTGCTGGTGCTGCTGCTGGTGATGACCGACCGGAAACCACCACAGACGGTGATTGAATAAGCACCGTTCGGCGAGACAGAATGGAATTCTATTTTGAAATCTGTGTTAGGGAAAGCGCTTTTTGCAGGAAATCGGTGATAGTTTTAATCACCATTGCAACAGTTGAACGTTTGTGAAATTTTTAATAGTGACATACTGAAAATTTATTCTTTTTAGCAGAATTGTAGAAAAAATTCCAATCGATTGGCTTGTTTAGAATTAAAATCCATACGCTATTGACAGAGTTATAAGTGGTCAAAACCTGACCACTTTTCTTAACGCGGTCAATTGTGGTTATTTTTTTAATTGCAATCCCATTATGTTACCAAAATACGTAATCCTACGTAAAAACTATAACCAGGGATCGTCAGCTGCGCAGCAAGGTGTTGCGGTGCATTGAAGCCAACCCCGGTTTTTCGATCCGAGATGTGGCCAGAAAGTACAAAACCAACTTTCAAACGGTGCGGAACATCCTTGCCAGGGAAGGATACAAGTTGTACGAGCCAGTAAACATCCAAACCGGCACATCAAGCAGAATTCCGTGGCAAAAAAGCGTGCAAGGTTCTTGTATGACCGTGTTTTGACAAAACACAAGGGCTGCCCTTTGATGGATGACGAAACTTACGTCAAACTCGATTTTAAGCAGCTTCCTGGTCAAAAGTTTCATCTTTTGGCCCAATTTGAGCAGCTGCCACTACTCCAAGGTGGTTCTGGAGTGCACAAAGAAAAGAAGAAGAAGAAGAAGAAGAAGAAGAAGAAGAAAAGTGATGTGATGTGATTAGAAGCCACCACCAGTGCAGGACTTGCCATAACGTACGGTTCCTCTTAATGGCAAGATCAGACTATGCAACCCTGCAATCTTTACTGCTCCGTTGCGTGAAGGGCCAAAAACTGAGGTGTGGACCTGTAAGCTGATGCACTTACACGATATCCACTGTAGGGATAGAGAATCTCCTTCCAACGGAACGCTCTTATTACAGGACATACATAGAATGCAATACACATTAAGATTTCCGTCTGGTGGTTTGTTCGAAATAGGGTGCATCAGACTCACTGTAGACTGTTAGAAGATAACTATACCCTCGATAATATCGATCCAAGGATTTCCATCAAAGAAGGCATAACTATTTCCCGTGATTTGGGCCTGGCAACCACGACTCTCTCCTCCAGCCTACAATTTGTCTGATACTCTTTATCCCCCCTTCCCCATTTTAATTGAATATAGTGCCATCAAAGATTATAATGTGAAATTGATATTATATGTTAATACCACAAGTCATATAAAAGTTTATGTTATTCACAGTATTTTTTTTAATATAAACTTTTGACCAATATTTGTGTGATAAATGAATTACTCACGCCAACTCCTTTAAACCTCTGCTTGGGCTGATTTGACCAACTACACACCTCTTGTCACTACGGTTCTTTTGAAAAAAAAACATCGCCAACATGCAAAAACCCTTTATCCCCACCTGAAACTCTGTCCCCTTTTCATAGTTTTTCTTTCTTTATTATTATTTTTTTGCCATTTTTAATACTGTTATTATTAAATTAAATTAAAATCTTAGTCCTTACTAATAAATTTGCACGAAAATTGTATCGTTTATTGTTATTTTTTCAATAATTAGATGAACGTGTTAATGTGGCTGTGCCAATGCATATTTTTGGTTTGCTAATGTAAATTTGACCTACTACTCATTTTATGTATGGGTCCCACTTAGGAACCTTTAGGCCAACATTAGCGCCTTCTCCCCTGTGTTTCATTATTTATTATTTTTATTATTATTCATCAGGATCATAAATGATTATTATCTTTTTAAGTTGTTATTAAATATGTATTAGTTCATACTTATTATTAATTAATTCTCTAAACTCAAGGCACTTTTTATCATAGTTATATCATTATTAACTAAATTTATATTATTATTACCATAATTTGTTTTTAATTATTTATAACTGAATGTTAATGTTCATTATTATAATTATTATTGTTATCCTATTCCGCTGTTGTTCACCTAACACCCACACACTGATGCTGTAACATCTTCATCTGTTATTCTCAAACTAATTATTTATTCATCTTCTTCCCCATCTGAAGTCTCGCTTTCATCCTGCTTATATATCTCCTCTACCTTCTGTTTTAATTTGACTTTGTCTTCAGCTAGCCTCTTCCAATCCACTTTGTTCATATTATTGTATATTCCTAAGTCCTGTGGCCAGAAGGACTTAATGAATCCTTCCATGTAAAACTAGGTCTACCTTCTTTTTTCTTATTAAATTTCAACTTATATACGATTTTGAAGGGATGATCTTTTTGTCGTCTTAATATATGACCCTACATAATCTGTCTTTCTGGGCAAGAAGTTTAGGGACCGAGTTTTCACCGCAAAAAAACTGAATTGGTAGTGTTTACAAGGAAGCGGTTTCCAGCCCAACTGCGTCTAAATCTTTTGGGCAGAGACATTACCCAATCTCTAACCTTCAAATACCTTGGAGTCTGGTTTGATTCAAAATGCACTTGGGGTACCCACGCTAAGTAAAGGGCGAACACGAAATTATTGCAACACATTCAACAAGGCATAACTTTTTACCATTGGGTAAAAATCAACCCAATTTTGCACACTTTCTCATTGATGTGTATTGTGTACATGCTGTCAAACTCGAAGTCGTGTTTTTCGATTCAACGAAAATGGAGGTGAACCAACGCGAGTTGAGAGAACAAATTCTTTCCAAACACCTGGAATTTCCTGACCTGTCGCACCGGCAGTTGGGAAAAATGTTGAACATTCACCATTCAACCGTCTCCAGAGTGTTGAAGCGGTTCCAGGAGCGGTTGACGTTGGACCACGGCAAAGGAGCTGGAAGAAAACCGGGACCGAAGAACAAAAAGACGGAGGGAAAGGTGAAGCGGATGATTAAAGCAAATCCCAACGTCTCAAGCCGTGATTTGGCTAAAAAGATCGGCATGTCACAGAGCTACGTCCAGAATGCAAAGAAGAGAGCTGGACTACATACATACAAGGTACAGAACTTCCCAAACCGCGATGAGCGGCAACAATCGACGGCTAAAACTCGGGCACGGAAGCTCTACGAGAAGATGCTGACAAAATATGGCTGCTGTGCGATGGACGACGAAACGTATATAAAAGCCGATTTTAAGCAAATTCCGGGGTTGGAGTTTTTCACCGGCAAGAGCAAGTTCGATGTGGACGACAAATTTAAGAAGAAGAAAATGTCGAAGTTCGCTTCCAAATATCTCATTTGGCAGGCCATCTGCTCTTGCGGACTGAGGAGTGAGCCGTTCGTGACAAGGGGCACAGTAAATGGCGAGATCTACAAATCTGAGTGCCTCGAGAAGCGCCTTTTGCCGTTCTTGCAGGAGCACGACGAAGCTCCGCTATTTTGGCCAGATTTGGCATCATGCCACTATTCTAAAAGGGTGCTGGAGTGGTATGAGGCCAATTCTGTCCATTTTGTTCCAAAGGACATGAATCCGCCAAACTGTCCGGAGCTGCGCCCGGTGGAGCAGTACTGGGCAATAATGAAGCGGGAACTTCGGAAGAGCAAGAAGACAGTCAAAGGACATGTTAAGAAAATGGAAAAAAAACTGAGAAACTGGTACCGGATGACACTGTAAAGACTTTGATGGAGGCATCAAGCGAAAATGCGTTCAATTTTACACTCAAGGCTCCATCGATTAACTTTTCTTTTGATTTTTGAAGTAAATATATGTATAAAACTACCCTAAAATTTTGGTTTGATTCTAAACATTATAAGAAAGTTGGCATGACATTTTCGGTGTCGCAATAATTTCGGGTTCGCCCTTTATTTGAAACAAAAGTGTCAACAAAGGATCAACTTTCTACGATCAATTTCCGGGACATGGTGGGGTGCTCACCCGGAAGACCTAATTAAACTGTATAAAATGGAGTTGGTTGGAAATGCTAACATGAAGCTTTAGTGTGATAATTTATTAGCTAGAGAATGATCTTTAGAAGAGAGTAGGTGGATAGTTCCGTTAGAGTACGGCAGTATGAAAATTGAATAGAAGTTGAAATGAGCGCAGGGCCATTAATGCGACAGTTTTTGAAGTTAGACGCACATCTTTTGCCTAACCCGTACGATGTACGCGGAACTAACGGAATTATATACCTACTCTCTTCTAAAGATCATTCTCTAGCTAATAAATTATCACACTAAAGCTTCATGTTAGCATTTCCAACCAACTCTGAAAACGCTAGCTTCGCGTATGAACTAACTTAAAAACACTTTGAATGTAACAACTCAAGGCGGGAGTAGCCGTCAACAATGCTGATGATGGTACAGCACGCAACAACCACCCTACTGCTATCTCTCTGAGATGACCACGTTGGTCATGACGAGAGGAGCAACACAATAGTTGGGTAAAGAAGAATTGCATTATAACACACCATCGACTGGAAATGCTCTCGCAACGTTGGGCTTTAGGTAGTGATGAAAACGTCGCTAGAACTATTCCACAGCCGCAGTCAGTTTATGAGCAAAAGAAGGACGCACATTTTTTGCCTGTAGACTTAAAGACATACTTCAAGTCTCCGCGTACATCGTACGGGATAGGCGAAAGATGTGCGTCTGACTTTAAAAACTGTCGCATTAATGGCCCTTCGCTCATTTTCAACTTCTATTCAATTTTCATACTGCCGTTCTCGAACGGAACTATCCACCTTTCCTCTTCTTGAGATCATTATCTAGCTAATAAATTATCACACTAAAGCTTCATGTTAGCATTTCCAACCAACTCTGAAAACGCTAGCTTCGCGTATGAAGTAACATAAAAACACTTTGAATGTGTATAAAATGACTATTCTTTCAGTTCTATGGCTCTTTTTGCTTCCTCTTAGCAAGAAATTAAATTGGAACGCATTCAATATCGTTGTTTACGTATTGCCCTTGGCTGTACCACGCATTCAACACACAATATGAGCCTAGAGGTTCTAGCGGGAGTAAAACCTCTGCAGAACCGTTTCTGGGAGCTCTCATTAAGAATATTGATTAAATGTAGTGTCAGTAAGAACCTTGTGATTGAAAACTTCGAAGAAATGCTCGAATTGAGCATCCAGTCTAGATTCGTTCGAATTTATCTTAATTATATGTCATCGGATATAAGCCTTCCGTGCTATAACCCCCCCTCGTGTATGCTTTACTAACTACAGTTCCCCCATTGAATATTATCTCTCCATGAAAGAGGCTATTCAAGGAGTTCCAGATCAACTTCGACCTATCTCAATTCCCCGCATTTTGATGGATCCACTGGCTTTGGCGTCTTCAATGAATACTAAACCGCCTTTCGGAAACATCAGGAACCATGTTCCGTTTATGTTGCTGAGCTAGCAGAAATAAACTTCACATTGGGGATTATTTCCGACATGTCCATAGACCATTACTTCATCTTCTCGGATAGTCTCAGTTCGATCGAGGCTATTCGGTCGATGAAACAAGGTAGGTACTCATCTTATTTCCTTTCAAAGGTAAGGGAGCAGATGAGTTTGCTGGTCGAAAGATCATATATGATTACCTTTGTATGGGTCCCCTCACATTGCTCAATCCCAGGCAATGAGAAGGCAGACTCTCTCGCAAAGGTGGGCGCACAACAAGAATTTCACATGATGAATTTTTCCCATTAGTACGCCAGAGTTCTCTTTTACGTTGGCAGAACGATTGGACAAGTAATTCTCTTGGGCGGTGGTTACATTCCATTATTCCAAATGTTTCTTCGAGAGCGTGGTTCAAAGGTCTGGACGTAAGCCGGGGATTCATTCGAGTGAGGTCAAGACTTATGCCCAACCACTATTTGCTAGACGCACATCTCTACAGAATAAACGGTTATGATGACATCGATCACGCAGTTTTTGGTATTGCCCGGGTAATGACGCCTCCAGAGCACGACTGTTGAAAACCCTTGTGACCCGAGGTAGACAACCCTTCCGTGAAGTAAGAGATGTATTGGGAGCCCGTGATTTTCCCTACATGCAGGCGATCTACGAATTCCTTTGTTTGTCTGATGTTAGAGTTTGATGTGACCATCCCCTCCTTTCCAAACAATTTCCAGCCATTGTGTCTTATTATCCTTCTGTTTCTGTGCTACTTGCCCCTGCCCAGCCAGGATTTGTTCAACCGTCCGAGAGTTCTGAAGGAGGCTTCATAAACCAGTTTCCTACCTAGCTCCTTCCAATCAAAATTGTTACCCATTAAACTCGAGCCCGCCACGAGTAATTGGTATCCAATACTAACCTAGAACTACTGCTGTTTAAAATGTAAATTCAAGCATTACTGATATTTGGCTCCGGAAAGTGTCACACACGACTGAGCCTAGTAAATAAATGAACTAGTAAAAAAAAATCAAATGCATGCAGGTAGCTGGTCCATTTGTTGAGGTTGTCTTCATTTTCAGCTAATTTGATTCTAGAAGAAATTATTTTCTTCAGCACTGGTTGAGACCCCCTTCATAATTTCTGGAATGCACAAAAAAGGGCTTATATTGTAGATCAAAATGTATAAACCAATCTGGAGTTTGGGCCGAAAACTGGTTTTTCAAATTAAAATTTCATCGATTCTTTTAATGCATTTTCAGATTAAATTGGACATCTATCTAAATACTATAATTGAGGTGCGCGCCATTTATTTTGGGCAGCATTGGGAATTTATGCATAATTGTATCATTAAGATATGTACATACTTCAATACAGGTTTTCACCAACCTTGTTCTACCATTTTTGGATTATTTAATATTTTCAATTAACCAAAACTTCCGTCAATCGAACTCATCCTCCGAAAGAACAGCGATCGAATCGTCAAAGCTATTGCTTCAGGCACCGACACACACACACACACACGTCCCGCCAAACAAGAGTGTAATGAACCGGCAGCAAGCTCTTAACTTTTACGACCAGCACCGACTGCCAAAGTTATATTTCTTCATTTTTTTTTCACAGAATGATGGGCAGGCAGCAAAAAGTTTAATATGCAAGTGACAGTGTTATCATTATATTTTACTACCTCACCTTAACCGGTCAAGTGAACCGGGCAGCCGCTGGCGAATCCGAAATGGGGCTCCCATCCAAGACACACAATGAAGCTCTGAAGATCACAACGAACTCGGCGACGAGGAAGCCGGGAAGAGTGCATTGGCTCTTTCTCGAGCCCGAGTTGCTCAACAGGTGTTTTGTTTCCTTCCTGTGCTGGGTGCTGGGTGCCGTGAGCACGTAGCAGTAGCAGTTCTGACAAGATAGTAAACTCGGGTGACGAATTGCACCGTTGCGAAAGTGCATGGTGGCAATAAAACGAGATGTCCAATGGTCGAGTGGGGTTCGGTTTTATGGTTGAATTCCTTTTTATAGGAACAACACGGGTATAAAAGTGCAACGTTGTGGGTTTTGAGATGGCTGTAAAAGTAGTCTTAATGAGCAAGTTGATCCGGGCTATTTGGGAAGCGAATTTTTGCGTAGGTTTGAAGCTTTTTCTTTCTCTCTGCAGAGCAGGACATTTGAGGTCTTTTTACAAACTTGAGTGCAGGATGTTGCGCTTAATAAGATGTTTCTGATCATTAGTGTGGAAAATTCCCAAGATCCCATCTGAACGAGTGTCAAAGCTGTGGACTGGAACGAACGTAATAATTTCACGTCAATTAAAGGTACGCCAAGCGAGTGACCCACTCCTTGGTTGACGGGTTAGAAAAAATATGTTCAATTAATTAGCTTCCAACTAAACTCGAGAGACCTTCAGACCGGAGAATCTAGCAGCGCGATCATTTATCCGATTCAAAGATCTCTATCAAATAATGACTAAATAATTTCAACGTCGTCGTCGTCGTCGTATTCCTCTTTGGCAGTCAGTCTCGTGCAACATGACAAAGAGACATCTCACTCGGTCCTACGACAGGGGTTTTCAAATTGTGCTTGGTCGTTATTTTTGTCCTGGATTTCTATTCCAAAAACAAAGTGTTCTTCGATGGGAACAGTTTGAAAATCGCTGGCCTATGGGACAAGAGTATTGTTTCGTGAATTAAAACAGACAAAAAAAAAACAGCCGACCGTCTCCAAAAGCGATATCAAACCTATCAAAAACATATCAATTCTAATTATGTTTCCTGCTGACGAACTTATCTGATTCCACTTCCTGACGTGTCGTCGTCGTCGTCATAGTCTCTCGTTTTTCTTTCTGTGTTTATGGCCCAAGACCCGACGATGACCAAGAAGACAAAGTCTGTGCTATTTTATCTCAATCTACCGTATCATAAAATTTATCTCGTTCTCATCGCTCATCCCCCGGAGAAACGTGGATGGATAGCGAACAAATTATCTAAAACGACACCGGGCTTAGACCTGGATTCGGGAAAACCGAGGAAGTTTCACGCACCTTGCACCTCATGTTTTTTTGTTTTCTTTGTTGCATCGGACCTTATAATAACAACGACCGACGCCGATGGGTGATGATGAGCAAAGAGGAGGAGTCGGTCAACATGTCACTTAATGAAACATTAAATGCTGCCTGAATGCAGCTTTGTGTCGATGCAGTTTGGGTTTTTTTTTCTCGACCCTTTCGAGTCAAGTGTGAAAAACGAACAAATGGGATTGGGAAACGGGGCACACCTCGAACGATGACGACGATTATGACCCGCGGTTGTTTTCTGTTACTTTATGATATTTCATGCCCGGAACCCAAACCGAAACAAAGAACGCTTGCATCGGTGGTGTATACTTAAACGAAGTTTGTTGTTTTTGCGCGGCTTTTGATGGACTTATAATTTTTAACATTGAATTAATAGGATTATTATGATAAGTGTACACATGTTGTGTGTCATTTCGAGAAAGCGATGGACAGCAAATTGGGGGTTTATTCGAAGATAGTAGTTCGTTGGCTGCATGGACCTGTTGAGCTTGAGTAGTGAGATGGCTGGCAGCTTGAAATCGTCCTCAAAGAAAAGCAAATCGGAAACTTTAAAAAATTCATTTCTAAAATGCCAGAATAGCAGATTTAAGAAAATGAGCATGAACTTCAGAGTGGCCAGATTATTTTTTTCATTATCGGTAGCTTCTCAAAACTTTTATCGGTAGTTATCGGTAGGTTCACGGAGAACAAATTATAGCAGACACAATTATTTTTCCGGTCAAAATAACTATATTGTTAAATTGTTTTAGAGATAACCCGAAACTATAGTTGATTTGACTATATATAGAGGGAAACAACTATAGTCCATAGTTGGCTCCTCGGTTGGCTCAACTATATTTTTCAGTAGATGAACAAACGTCAAACTTCAAAATACAACTATGCTTTAGTTGATTCAAGAAAACTATTGTTAGAAAAGCAAAATTTTACAATTTTTATTAAACAAACTGCTCTTCATTATCGACATATTATGGAAGTTTGTGTTGGTTCTTTATCGATCTCAAAAACACAACTTGACTTTGCAGTCATAAAAAAGTGAACAAGAACATTCAACTTAGATTTGAACCGTGTTCATCTGCGTTAGAGCCAACTATCTTATTGCCTGCTCTACGCATCGCTAGTTAAAAGTATGTGGATTTATGATGATCACTTGAAACCAAACTATATAAATAAATTACATATGGTGGTTGTTATAATTGATCAAAGTTATAGTTGAATTGAGTATAAGATGAACAGTTGAATCTATTAGGTAGATATGATTGAGTTGACGGTCAAATTAATGTTGGAATAACTATAGGTTTCTTTCAAACAACAATATTTTTCCATGTGACAGTAACTATTAGGATTGTTATCTTAACTTAACGAATTTGCACTCCGTGTCAGCGTTGCCAGATATACCGATTTATCGGTATTTATACCGATTTCCGAACTAGATACCGATATACAGATAAGGTTCCTCAGAATACCGATTTTTAAGATTTTATACCGATTTATACCGATTTTTTTTAAATAATCAAAATTATTATTGACTGCCTCCGCTCGAATTTCGGAGAAACTTTTGTGAGAGACTTGTATATTTTTGAATACCTCATATTTTTGAACCTTCAAAATTCTAAAAAATCATCTCTAAAGATGCCACATGCTTGATATTCTTTTGACTAATGTTTGCATTTATTAGTCTTGAATCGCTAGGGTTTGAAATTATTGGGTTTGCGGATGATATAGTGATAATAGTCCGCGGAAAATTTGATGAAATCATATCAAGCAGAATGCAGACGGCATTAAATGTAGCTACACTGTGGTGCAAGAATGAAGGATTGAAAATAAATCCTTCAAAAACAACGATTGTACCCTTTACAAAAAGACGAAAAGTCTTATTTTCAAAACTTTCTTTGGAAGGAACAGAATTAAAATATTCTTCGGAAGTAAAATATTTAGGAGTAACTTTAGATAGCAAGCTCTATTGGAATGTACATTTAGAACAAGTAATAAAAAAGCAACCAATGCTCTTTGGATTAGTAAAAGGACGTTTGGTAAGAAATGGGGACTCAAACCTAAAATGTTACATTGGATTTATTCGGCTATAGTAAAACCAAGAATAATTTATGCATCACTAGTTTGGTGGCCAAAAACAGTGCAAAAAACAGCTCAACAAAGACTCGAAAAACTGCAGAGGTTGACCACTACCTCCATAACTGGAGCAATGCGAAGTACTTCATCTAAAGCCTTGGAATCGCTTAATCTTTTTCCTTTACATCAATTCATTCAACTGGATACAATGAAGAATGCTCTCAGACTCATACGAACAAAAGAGCTCTTGGAAGGAGATCTTAAAAGTCATATGAGCATCTTGAAAGAGATTCAATTAAGTCCACTAATTTTAAAGAATGAAGATTTTATGGCAAAAACTCATGAATTCAACCATCTATTTAATGTGTTTAATACAACACGCAATGATTGGGAGACTGGAGGGCCGTTGATTCGTCCTGGGTCTATAACATTCTACACGGATGGCTCAAAACAGGATAACAGGGTAGGGGCAGGAATAACAGGTCCCGGAATTAACTGTTCTGTAGCAATGGGTAAATGGCCAACAGTATTCCAAGCAGAAATATTTGCGATTCTAGAATGTGTAGAAATATGTTTAAAAAGAAATTATAGGAATGCAAACATATGCATTTTTTCGGACAGTCAAGCAGCATTGAATGCCCTTAAATCAATGATCTACACTTCAAAGTTAGTGTGGGAATGCTATAATCAACTTCAGAAATTGTCCTGTCGTAACAAGGTAAATCTATATTGGGTTCCTGGTCATTGCGGCATTGAAGGAAATGAAAAAGCTGATCAATTAGCAAAGCTTGGCTCATCCCAGAAATGTATTGGTCCCGAACCATTTATTGGTCTATCGCCTTCTAATCTGAAAATGGAATTAAAGAACTGGAAAAAAAGCAAGGTACAATCCAATTGGAATAAGACCTCAACAGCCCGGCAATCTAAACAATTCATTAAGCCCAACGTTTTGAGTACGCAAAGGTTACTCAATCTTTCCAAAAAAGATTTAAGCACCTACACTGGATTAATAACAGGACATTGTCCTAGTAAATATCATTTTAAAAAAATTGGAAAGCTAAGCGACGATAGATGTCGCTTTTGTTATTTGGAGAGCGAAAGCTCTGAACATTTATTGTGTGATTGTACTGCTTTATTTAATAAACGATGCAGATTTCTTGATAAAGGACTCACCGTACCTGAAGAAATTTGGACCAGTATACCCAATAAAGTTGTAAACTTCATTCGAAGTGCAATTCCATATTGGAATAATGCCGATGATCAATGATGAAGATCACTCTACATAGTGGTTGATCATCAAAACACACGGCAAATAGTAAAAAGAGGATACACCACAATAGATCAAAACACTGGTCGCAGTGGTAAATGTCCACGACACGGAAAAAAAAAAATGTTTGCATTTCATCCTTTTGATTGGCTACCCATCAATCGAAAATAGTCGATGGCTCTTTCCGGTAATTCCTTTGGAATCGAGAAATACTTTTTAAACATTATTTAACTTCCGGAAGCTTTTATTCATTTTTAAACTTCCTGAAGTTTCATCCAACTTTCCCTGGAATTTTCTTCCACCTTACCTTGGAAGCTTCTTCAGCCATCGCTCGAATGATTCTTTCATCTTCTCCCACCATTTTTTTTTTCAACTTTTCCGGAACTTCAAGGATACTATCAGATTTTTATTGGAAATCCACACTAGCTGCAGGAACTTTTAAGAAGTTCTGAAACTTCAGAAAAGTCCAGACTTTTGTATAAGTTTCGATAAATTTAAAACAGTTTCAAAAACTTCTGTTACAATTCGAAAACCCGGAAATTTTAGAATAGTCCAGCGAACTCCAGTGAACTTAAGGAAACATCATAAATATTTGAAAACTTCACAAGTCCAAAGAACTTCAGGGAAATTTAATGGTTTTCAGGAACTTTAGTTAAGCTCAGAGAACATCAGGACAGATGAATTAATTTCAATGAAATCGCTGAAATTATAAAGGAGTTCCGAGAAACGCAGGCAATTTCCAAAAACTTCAGCAATGTCCTGTTGGGCTCATGCAAATTTAGGAAACGTAAGAGAAGTTACATGAACATTAGAACATTGCGAGAACATGTTATGGAAAGTTCTATGCTTTTTTGATGGAAGTGTCGATAACATTTAAAAATTAAAAACAAATCGGGAAGATCAACTTCAATGCTGAGATCAGATCAGAGAACTTCAATGCTGATTTTACAATAAATTCAAGAAATTTGTCAGAACACTTAAGAGATTTCGTAATCTTCAAGAACGTCCAGAGACCTTCAAAGATGATTAGAGATATTCCGGTAGTCACAGTCCCTAATTTCAGGAAAATTACAAGAACTTTTAAGGAATTTTGAGGAATTATGGAATATTCCGAGGGGGACGACTCTATCTACGATGCAGAA
The DNA here is from genome assembly GCF_037179485.1 of Ochlerotatus camptorhynchus. Classification (NCBI taxonomy): domain Eukaryota; kingdom Metazoa; phylum Arthropoda; class Insecta; order Diptera; family Culicidae; genus Ochlerotatus; species Ochlerotatus camptorhynchus. The sequence goes on from NW_027040576.1 coordinate 2,180,171, forward strand.
AAGATTGTGTTTAGTTGTGGCTAGCTGCACGCACGCTGAGTATATAGAATGAAGATTTATGTCGATTTTGAAGATTTCCTGCAAAAAGATGAAGCGCGATGCAAGTAGATGCGAGAAATGAAAGATGATTTTTCGAAGATGGATTCGCTAGTGTGAGATTTTTTGAGCATCTAGAATTGATATTTAGATTTGTCACCCCCCTCGAAATATTCCTAAGTGCATTTCAGGAATGTTCCGAAAACTTGAGGCAAATTGCAGAGTTTTCAGGGATGTTTTATGAATTATGTACTTGTTTCTTTCGACTGTTCCGTAAGCGCTCTGGCTTCTGGCTTTCTGCAGATGTTTCTTCCAATCTACCTTAAGAAGTTTCGGCCAGCGTCTCTAGGAAGTTTCTTTCGTCTTCTCCAAAAAAATTCAATTAATTCTCCCAGAAATTTCTTTCGTCTTCTTCTGGAAGTTTGACCATAAGGCGAAGGTTTTTTTTTGTTCGACTTCTATTGGAAGGTTTTTTCGAGCTTCTTCTGGCTTTTCCTGGAAATGGCTACTTCTGAAAATTTACTTCCGATTTCCGAAACTTTTCTGGCTTCCTTTGGATGTGACATCCGATAGTTTATTTAAATTTTCACCACAAGTTTCTCAATTCGTGTCTTGGAAGTTTCCCGGATGTTTTTATAACTTTTCTTAGAACTTTACTCAAACTTCATCCAGAAGAGCTTCTTTCGTCTTTCTATGGATGTTTTTTCAGCTTCGTTCAGAAGCTAATTCAAACATTCCCCGGAGTTTTCTTCCGGAATTTTTTGATCATAGTTCAAAAGCAAAATTGTTGCTTTGATTAACGGCTTTCTCAGTCTTAAAATACTGATCTGCTCGACATTTCGGCCATGGGTTGTGGCCTTTTTCAAGGGAAAATATTGTTTATCGTTATTGTCAATTGTTTAGTCGTTGTTGTGGCTGATTTTCCATATTTTGGTTTCATTTAATGATATTTAGTTGAAAAAACTACTTGGTCACAATTTCGATCACCATTTGAGGACAACGATAATTTTAAAAATTAAATTAACAAATTAATGAGTGGTTTGAGAGAGACAAAGCCGTTAAACAAAGCAATTCCTCTCGAGTCTCAGTCGTCACCATTGTTAAACATTTTGCTTTCAAAAACGGCAAAAATATAAAATTAATTAAATAACAAATACCGATAAATACCGATTTTTTAATACCTTTGATACCGATAAGCTTTAAAAAAATCTGGCAACGCTGCTCCGTGTTGACTTAAGAAGGTTTTCCCGATACTTGAAACTTTTGTGAGCGGGTTTTGTGTGCTCCAGAACAATACACTGTCCTTCAGATCTTCTGTTTTAAACGTGTCGAAATCAATTTTTCTATTTATAGTATAAAAATCTGTGATTCTCGGTAGGAAAAGTGAAAAATCGGTAGTTTTGAACCTTTCGTATGTGAATCGGTAGGCACCCCGAAAATCGGTAGGTCTGGCCACCCTGATGAACTTTGATAAGCTACTAAGCGCAGCGTTGCCAGATATACCGATGTATCGGTATTTATACCGATGTATCGGTATTTATACCGATTTCCGAACTAGATACCGATATACAGATAACATTCCTCAGAATATCGATATTTGAAATTGTATACCGATTTATACCGATGTTTTTTAAATGATCAAAATTACTTTTGCCTAACCATACTCGAACTTTGGAGAAAATTACTGTGAGAGACTTGTGTCTTTTTAAATAACTCAAATTTTTGAGCCCTCAAAATTCATAAAAAAAAATATCTATGAAAATGTCATATGCTTGATACTCTTTTGACTAATGTTTGCATTTCTTCACCGTTTTTGGCTTCCCATGAATCGAGAAACAGCCGATGGCTCTTTCCGGTTATTCCTAGAGAATCTCAAAATACTTTTTAAACATTTTTTTTAACTTCCTAAAGTTTTTGTTCATTTCTAACTTCCTGAATTTTCTTGCAACTTTCGCCTAGAATTTTCTTCCACCTTACACCATAACTTATTCCTCAATTCCTCCAGAAAACTTATTTCAACTTCCCTTGGAAGCTTCATCAGCCTTCGCTCGAATGGTTCTTCCGTCTTCTCCCGCCAGTTTTTTGACGTAGGACTACGTCTGTGATTTCTATATGGGGGTACACTTTGTGAAAACCACAAATGGAACATGTAACAAAATTATGAAAGATTTTGAACGTTTATAACTCAGCTGCCCCTGGACCAATTTCAATAATTTTATCACCAATCGATCAGAAATATTTCTGCGCATCGCATGTAAGATTTAAGACTTTATCGTTTTTCAAAATGTCACTATTGAAAACTGCACGAATGTGCAGCAGTTGCTATGACAATTAAAATTATCACTCACTGCGAAAAGCGATTTCCCAAACACAGATTTCAATGTAGTATTTCATCCGGTCTCACCAAACGTTGTTTATTCAATCACCGCGTGGTGAGTGGTGGTGTTCTCCAGTACACAACGAAAGGCTGCCTGCAAGCAGCTAGTTATCAAGGCTGGCCTCAACCGCTGATCGGATTCAGTTCCAATCACCATGTGTGGTGGTGTCTGGTCATCGGCAGCAGCAGTGCTTTCGGCGCGTGGCGTTGAACATTGTTCTCCAGTACACAACGAAAGTTGCAGCCCACATGAGCATCAGGAGGAAGAAGCCGCACCGCTATTGATCGGAATCAGTAGCTCTTCGCTGTGGGCCATCTATGCCAAGCGTGTTACCCTCATTTTAAGCAACATACAGCTCATCAGCCTCATCTATGTTTAACACCCTTATAGCCCAGCATTGCTCAACGATCACAACAAAATGGTCCTTTTCAGGACCACCATCAATATATAAAATAACATTTTTGGACATTTGTCAAGATCATCAATCGGATGTCAGTTCTCATATCAAGATAGAGCTGGAATTTGGGCGTAACAGCTTTTGATAACAATGACTTCTTTCGATGATGTCTTGAAAGTGAAGGCTCGCCCACGCAAATCAACATCACCATCAGGTAGGGCAAGACTTCCTCTACCCGACGGTAATATTGGTTTGCGTGGGCGTGCATTGACTTCCTAAAAATCATCGAGAGAAGTCATTGTTTATAAAAACTGTTATGTCTAATTCCAGTTCTATTAAGATATGTTTAAATCTAACATACCATGTACTTTAAGGGAACATTGGGGGTGCAATTACAAAAACCAAAGTCAAGCATGCATAAGGGTGTAAGCGTGATGATCGATTTTCTCTTTGGTTAATAACTCGCTAAATTTAACGTTCCTCGGTGCATTTGCTGTTGCTATTGATAGCCAATACAACCTGTTACAACTCTGCATTTAACAAATTCTAGAAAATTGTTTTGTTTAGCTGTTGCAATGCAAAGAGAAAATCGATGAAGAGAATCGATCATCGCGTATACGCCCTTTATGCATGCTCAGTGTCGATTTATTTTATAAGACTACGTAGTCCTACACTCAAAAAATTCTACACGTTAATGCTACGTGAAAACATATGTGGATTTTTTCCATCGCACTTTTCACGTAATACTTACGTGACTTCCATGTAGTGAAGAAAGCTTCCATTTTAAATTTTAACATTGGAGTTTCACGTACGAGCTACGTGAAATTTCAGTATTAACAACGACATATTTCATTAGATTTTAAATGGAATCATGGTATAATTTAAATTAAAACCAAATGAAGAATAAATATATATATTTTTTTTTGCTTTATTAGAGAGATTTTCAGCCTTGGGCTGGTTAATCTCTTATGAAGAATATATTATTTTTGGATGAATTGTACTTACTTTTCTATAGAATTTCATTGATTTATGTAAAGTAAATACGTCAATACTTGCGTTAATTATTTCATTATTATTTATTGCATTCATTAAACTAACACATTTACTGGTGTTGCAATAGCGATGAACCTTTTTTTTCACCTTAGATAACATTATTTTGTGATTCTGCATTCTGTCTATTTCTGGCCGCTTCGGAAGATGGAACAGTTCCATGAACATGAACAGCAAGTCGCCCGGATCCTTGAGGGAGATTTTCAAACGCAGGATGATCACGGCGAAGGCGGTGAAACGCTGATGCTGGGGCAGGTGATGCCGGTGGAGTTTCAACTTAATTGTTGTGGTTGTGGAATTGCTTTGGGGACAGCTGATGGAGTGGAAGGTTTCACCGGAAATTTCATTGCTGGAATAATCTATATGTTTGGAGTAAGTTCTCGTGGACTCGCGGGAACACTGTTTTCCTTCTGTTTATGTTACTGGCTGAGGTGGCGTGTGTTCGTCTGGAGTAAATTAACTCAGAGTATAGAGTACTTCCAAATTGTTTTAGTTGGAAGATTGGAAGAATTTGGAATTTGGTCCGTAGTTATGTCCTGTAACTCGAAAAATTCAATTCCACACTCTGTAAAACAAATAATACAAATTATACCACATTATTTATACAATAAAATAACTTTTACCGTTCAAAATCTGTAAATCAGCTAACACCTCTTGCAGTGTGTACTGCAGAGTGGTCATGTTTCTTATTTTTTCATACATGTAAAACACGTAGCATGTACGTGAAGGTCAAGCTGTCAAAAGAGTGCCTTCAACATATGTGATTTTCACGTAAATGTTATGGGATAAAAAAGTGGATATGAAATGTGTTCCTTATGAACATCAAATACTGATAACTAAATTCTACTTGCGTCAGGTAAACTCACAAAAAAATATACGTATTGAGATCTACGTGATTTTTCACGTAGCATTAACGTGTAGAATTTTTTGAGTGTACGTCACCATTGCATACAACCCCATAGGGCTGTCCCTTGTACTTTTTTTTTTTTTCAAATTCCCCTGAACTTCAGGGATGTTTCCAGATATTTATTGCGGATTCACACTAGCTGTAAGAACTTTTAAGAAGTTCCGAAACTTCAGAAAAGTCTAGACTTTTGAGGAAGCTCCGATAAATTTAAGATAGTTTCATTAATTTCTGTTCAAATTCCAAAACCCAAAAATTTCAGGAAAGTCCAGTGAACTCCAATGAACTTACGAAAACATCAGAAATATTAAGGAAACTTCACAAGTTCAAAGAACTTCAGAGAAATTTAATGGTTTTCAGGAAAGTTTCATTTGTTTCAGAGAATTAATAGAACTTTAGGAAAGCTCCGTGAACATCAGGACAGATCAATTAAATTCAAGGAAATGCTGATATTTCAAAGGATTTCCGTGAAACTCAGGCAATATTCCACAAATTTAGGAAACGTAAGGGAAGTTACATGACCATTAGAACATTGTGAGAACATTTTATGGGAAATTCCGTGCTTTTTAATGGCAGTGCCAAGAACTAAAATTTAAAAAATTGGGAAGATCAGAGATCTTCAATGCTAATGATACAATAAATTCAGGAAAATTGTGAGAGCACTTAAGAAACTTCGTAATCTTCAAGAAAGTCCAGATACCTTCAAAGATGATTATAGATATTCAGGTAGCCTCATTGTAATCAGGTAAGATCCGAGTACTTGGATGATGATCAGAGAACTCTACAACAGCCCCATTAACTTCAAGAAAAATTTTTTAAGGAATTCTGTGAAATTATGGAATATTCCTAAGTGCATTTCAGAAATGTTCTGAAAACTTCACGGGCATTGCGGGGTCTTCAGAGATGTTTTATGAATATCAGAAAAATTTGCTGGATCATAAGAACATCCCCCAGAAATATCTTTCTTCCGAAATTATGGCCTTGTTTCTTTCGACTGTTCCGTAGGCGCTCTGGCTTCCGAATTTCTCCAGAAGTTTCTTGCAATCTACCTTAGGAAGCGTCTGCTAGCGTCTTCAGGACGTTTCTTCCGTCTTCTTCTGGAAGTGTGTCCATAAGCCATAGATTTTCAACTTTTATTGAAAGGTTTTTCCGAGCTCCTTCTGGCTTCCCCTAGAACTGGCTACTTCTGGAATTTACTTCCATTTTCCGAAACTGTTATGACTTCCTTTGAATGTCCTTTGGATTTTTTTTTGTGTTTTCTTTGAATAGAGAGACTAGACGTTTCTCAATTCTTGTCTTGGTAGTTTCCGGATGTTTCTCCAAATTTTCTTAGAAGTTTCCTCAAATTTCTTCCAGAAGAGCTTCTTTCTTCTTTATTTAGATGTTCCTTCAGAAGCTAATTCGAAGTTTTCTTTCAGAATGTTCCGATCATAGTCCAAAAGTTAAAATTTTCGCTTTCAAAAACAGCTTAAATATAATATAATTTAAAATACTAAATACCGATAAATACCGATTTTTTTTTAACTTTGATACCGAGAAACTTTAAAACAATCTGGCAACGCTGACTAAGCGACTGATAAAAATACAGTGAAAGTTGCACAATATTCCAATTGAATCGGGCTTGAGATTAGCAATCCATATTCATATGTGCAAACTTTGGTGAATCAGTACTTTCAAGATCAATAAAGGGCACCTGCCACGACCTTACGGTCATCGGAGAGGACAAGGATTGTTCGTTTAATATCCGTTATTACTCGAGGCCGAGTATAACTACCCAAGCAACACAGAAAACATGGGGAAGCAGTTTTGTTATTATACACCCAACCGAGGGATGTAAGATTCGCTTACAAGTATGTTTTTTTTTTTTTCCTTTGGTTTGTTTTTTCCGTCGATCTTGTTTTCCGTGCTGAGCACCAATGCTACCGACGTGCCAGGAAGGCAGCTCCCACACCTGGACCCTACCTATCGACCCATCAACTCATGAACCGGGGACCAACGGCTTTACTTCCCATCCGAAGGAAGGCGTGATCAGAGATGTTATGCCTCAGAACATCCCGGCGGCGCCGACTGGGATTGAACCCAGGCCTGCTGGGGTGAGAGGTAATCACGCTTACCACTACACCACCGGCGCCGTTGCTTACAAGTATGTGGGATTCATCATCATAGGATGTTAGTGGAGACCGCGTGAACCAATGCAAGAAAATTGAAGACCGAAAAATGTGGAGCGTATAAGTTAGTGAAATTAATTATGTCGAAAAAAAATAGAATGGTCTGTGTCTAGGGGCACGAACGGAAGCTTGACGTAGGACCGCTAGTGGACGGAACAAATATGTTGATCATTTAGTTCTTAACTCTTTCCGTTTTTGAATTGGTGGCCCTGAAAAGGGTCGGTTGTTTTGACGTAGGACTACGTTTGTGATTTCTATATGGGGGTACACTTTGTGAAAACCGAAAATGGAACATGAAACAAAATTGTGAAAGATTTTGAACGTTAATATCTCAGCTGCCCCTGGTCCAATTTCAAAATTTTTATCACCAATCGATCAGCAATATTTCTACGCATCGATAACATGATTTTCAACAAAAAACTATTGATAAACTACAAGGGACAGCCCAACGGGGTTGTACCCAATAATGACGTAGGGCTACGTGGTATGATATAATAAATATTTTTTTTAACTGCAGCAGGAGCTTGTATTTTGTGTAGGAATAGGAATTTTAGCGGGTTTCTCTCTGTTTATACTCTTTAGTATGAGTATGTTTTTAATGTTTTATGAGTTTATGAGTAATTTTAGTTGGGACATGTTCAGAAAATTAACTCTTTTGGAAAATGTTGGTGACCCTGAAAAGGGCCGATGGTAGTACAGGTTTAAATCTTTGGAAGGATGACGTGTAGGCAGCTGCGTATTCAGTGACGGCATCACGGATCACATTTTCTCGGCACACCTTCAGCACACCTCGGGTTTCCTCGTACATCAGACCGGAGATGAGCTTGACACCACCACGTCGAGCCAGACAACGAATGGCAGGCCCTGGATGTTATCACATGATGACACCGACACCGATGTTTACCGTTGAACCGTAGAATCGCAACTAATGCGAAGGCGCAGTTAGCTACCTGTTATATAGACAACCAGCTCTGCCGGTACCATATTTTCTCGCGACATGAACGCTCAGGTAGGACGGGATACAATGTATAGACCGGCAATCGGGCCAAACAGCCTGCATGCCGTATCGAACGACAACGGCCAACGATGCGTGAACTTTGCAGCCTCTCGAGGTATGGTAGTTCGAAGTGCCTTTTCCCCCCGCAAGGATATCCAGAAAGCCACCTGGAGATCACCTGACCAACACACAGAAAACCAAATCGATCACGTTCTAATCGACGGGAAATTCTTCTCCGACATTATCAACGTCCGCACGTACCGCAGTGCGAACATAGATTCGGACCACTACCTAGTTGCAGTATGCATGCGCTCAAAACTCTCGACGGTGCATAACACACGTCGAAGTCGAACGCCACGACCCAACATTGAGCAACTACGGGACACCGGAGTTGCCCAGGACTACGCGCAGCAGCTGGAAGTTGCACTACCCACGGAAGAGCAGCTTGGCGCAGCTTCTCTTGAAGATGGCTGGAGGGACATCCGTTCAGCCATAGGTAGTACTGCTGTAGCGGCACTAGGTACTGCAATCCCGGACCGAAGAAATGACTGGTTTGACGGCGAATGCAAACTGTTAGTAGAGGAGAAGAATGCAGCACGGGCGAGAATGCTGCAACACCGCACGAGATTGAATGTGGAGCGATACAGACAAGCGCGGAACAGACAAAACTCGGTTTTCCGAAGGAAGAAGCGTCAGCAGGAAGACCGAGATCGCGAGGCGATGGAAAATCTGTACCGCGTAAACGACACACGGAAGTTCTACGAGAAGCTAAATAGTTCGCGCAAAGGCTACGTGCCGCAAGCCGATATGTGCAAGGACTTGGACGGTAACCTTCTCACGAACGAGTGTGAGGTGATTGAGAGGTGGAAGCAGTACTATACGAGCACCTCAACGGTGAAGCAGCAGAAAACGAAGGTGGCACGGCAACAGACCTTGGAGCACGCGCAGAAGACGACAGGCTACCGGCCCCTGATCTTCAAGAAGTTGAGGAGGAGATCGGTCGGCTGAAGAACAACAAAGCAACTGGTGTAGATCAACTACCAAGTGAGCTATTGAAATACGGTGGTGAAGCACTGGCTAGAGCGCTGCACTGGGTAATTGCCAAGATTTGGGAGGAGGAGATATTACCGGAGGAGTGGATGGAAGGTGTCGTATGCCCAATCTACAAAAAGGGCGACAAGTTGGATTGCTGCAACTACCGCGCGATCACACTGCTGAGCGCCGCCTACAAGGTACTCTCCCAAATTCTATGCCGCCGTCTGTCACCATATGCAAGAGAGTTCGTGGGGCAATACCAGGCGGGATTCATGGGTGCCCGCGCTACCACGGACCAAATTTTCGCGATTCGGCAGGTTCTGCAGAAATGCCGCGAATACAACGTGCCCACACACATTCATCGATTTCAAATCCGCATACGACACAATCGATCGAGATCAGCTATGGCAGATTATGCACGAGTACGGATTTCCGGATAAACTGACACGATTGGTCAAGGCGACGATGGATCGAGTGACGTGCGTTGTTCGAGTATCGGGGACACTCTCGAGTCCCTTTGAATCTCGAAGGGGGTTACGGCAGGGTGATGGACTTTCGTGTCTGCTGTTCAACATCGCGTTAGAAGGTGTGATCAGAAGAGCTGGGATAGACACGAGTGGCACGATATTCAGGAAGTCCATCCAGCTCCTTGGTTTCGCCGATGACATTGACATTATGGCACGGAACTTTGAGATGATGGCGGAAACGTACATCAGACTGAAGGCTGAAGCTAGACGGATTGGACTTGCCATCAACGCATCAAAGACAAAATATATGAAAGCAAGAGGTTCTAGGGAAGACAATGTTAGCCTCCCACCCCGAGTTCAGATTGACGGTGACGAAATCGAGGTGGTCGATGAGTTTGTGTATTTGGGCTCACTGGTGACCGTCGAAAATGATACCAGTAGAGAAATTCAAAGACGCATTATGGCAGGGAATCGTGCCTACTTTGGACTCCGGAGGACGCTCCGGTCGAATAAAATTCGCCGCCGCACGAAGTTGACTGTCTACAAGACGCTGATTAGACCGGTGGTCCTTTACGGCCACGAGACCTGGACTATGCTCGTGGAGGACCAACGCGCCCTTGGTGTTTTCGAACGGAAGGTGTTGCGTACCATCTACGGTGGAGTGCAGATGGATGACGGAACGTGGAGGAGGCGAATGAACCACGAGTTGCACCAGCTGCTGGGAGAACCATCCATCGTCCACATTGCAAAAATTGGGCGACTACGGTGGGCTGGGCACGTCGTAAGAATGCCGCACGACGACCCAGTGAAAATGGTTCTAGAAAGCGACCCAACAGGAACAAGAAGAAGAGGCGCGCAGCGGGCAAGGTGGATCGACCAAGTAGAAGGTGACCTGCGGACCCTTCGCAGACTACGAGGCTGGCGAACTGTGGCCATGGATCGAGTAGAGTGGAGACGACTTCTTCGGACAGCAGAGGACAACAAGGCCTTAGCCTGATTGGTAAGGTAAGTAAGCTGGAGATCCAGAGGCAAACTGCGGGATGCTCACTATGCCCCACCTGTTCACAATGCCCCTCCTCCCCCTAATCGAAGAAATGGAACGCGGGTAAGTTAGTTAGTTATATTTATTATGAACACGAAAAAAAATTAAATGAATGGAACTAAATTTATATATGTACAGTCAATAAAACTCTGATAAACTCTGATTTTAAAGTTATATGTAGAGATAACTTCCTAGTGTCTTCGGGGAAATTGTTAATTCGACAGTGAGCATGTATAAGGGCGAATACGCGATGATCGATTCTCTTCATCGATTTTCTCTTTGCATTGCTACAGCTAAGCGAAACAATTTTCTAGAATTTGTTCAATGCAGAGTAGTAACAGGTTGTATTGGCTATCAAAAGCAACAGCAATCGCACCGAGAAACGTTAAATCTAGCGAGTTATTAACAAAAAAGAAAATCGACGAAGAGAATCGATCATCGCGTATAGGCCCTTATGCATGCTCACTGTCGAATTTTTCTCATTTTGGTACAATGTGTCTTCCAGTGAGACACAGAATCGTCCTCTGTATGAACCGGAACATCCGTAAAAGTGGTAAATTGGGTTCTTTAAGGGTATTGAGGTAAATGCATATTCGTAAACTGCATTAAAAATGGAACCCAAACCCAAAATTTCATCAATTTTGGTACACTGGAACTATTTTAAATAAGTACGATTACATTTGCAAAAATAACCCCTCGGTGTCACTTTGTATGGGAGCGAGCTGTCAGTTTGTCAGTTTAGTGTCAAAAAGTGAAGCTATTATTTTGCTTTGAATCTTGATTTAAAAATCGAGATGAAAGTGTGTGGGTTTGAAAAAAATATCGCGGTGCTCAGTAAACGAAGTTCTTTCAGATGATATATAAAAACCGATATATTTTTCAAAATTAAAGAACCCAATTCTTGAAATTGGAGTTGTTAGACGTCTTATAAATGTTCTCTAGCCCCATGTTTAGATTTCATTGTATTGCTTTACAACATTGCTGAATAAAGGTGAATACAGTCAGCATAATAGCTCTTATACCACTTTGCATTAGACTGATGCAAAATTTGACTTTTTCGCTCCTTAAAGTGCTTAAATGGTTTCAAATCAGGTCCTGATTAGCCTCCCAAAGTTACAACTAATTTGGTTAGAAACAGACTTCGCACAAGCCATTTGAAGTTTACATGTAAATGACTATGGGAAATCTCAACTTTTTGTTCATTATCATCTAGTCTTTTTCCATATTATGCTGCGAAACAGTTTGATAGCCATTATTATAGAAAATTTTCTCAGCTACAACTTTGATGAAAATCGTTTCTATTTAAAACGAGACAGGAAAAAGTTATTAATTATTTAAGAAATTGGTAAACTTATGACATGATAAAGCAGCTGCTTTGTAGGCAACACTGTATTTTGCAGTGTTACATAGTAGCCATGATTTTTGTGTCCTATTCAACGCCCCAGAAACACTAATGTTGCCTGCTGAGCAGTTGATTGAGCATGATGATAAGACTTCAGCGCATTGAACCATTAATAACTTTCGATTCTTGAATTAATTCAAAAAGTGGTCTTGAGCAAAGTTGTAGCTGGGAAAATTTCCTACAAGTACAATTGAAAGTTTTTGAAGCAGACCTATATGGTGAATTATTAGATAGACATGAACAAAAATCTTGGTTTTACCATAGTAATTCCCATACAAACTTCAAATGGTTTGTGCCATCTCAGATTCTCACCAAATGGGTTCAAATTTTGAGAGGTTAGTCAGGATCCGATTTGGAATCGATTAAGTATTGTGGAGCGAACATTTCAAATTTTGCATCAAATTACTATGCATCCATGTTGTAATCACATTATTTGTAAACCCTAATAAACAAATACCATAAACGAACTGTATCCCGGATGGGTTAACTAACCCACAAATGGTTTGGATGATACCCCGAACACGTCGTTAAGCTCTCTTTATAGTTATTTTTATTAGGGCGTCCCTCTTATTTTCGGGTTAATTTTCCCACAGTTGAATTATCGTTTAATAAATGTATAATAATGTATAATTAAACGTTACTTCACACGAGAATCAAGCGTATGCAGAGCATCACTGTTTTAAGGAAAGCAGTGATGTCTAATAAACACTGAATAATCAAATAAGTCGAATAAAAGCTTCTCGATATACCTTATACAACACCAAGTAGTTCAATGTTGAGGTTAAATAAATTCTCCTGATTTGTGTGAACAAACCCTGAACAGAAGTTATTATTAAAAATCGTATAAGTACTATTAAGCATGCAGTTGAATAAAATGGCCAAGAAGTCGTTTCTTCAAAAGACGATTGTTTTTTGGGTGGTTTTTAGCGAACACACTTTTTGATGTGTTTTTAGAATTAATTTCACATTGTGGCCAGAATATGGACCCTGGGAATCACAGACTGGTCCTCTGAAAGATCCGGAACATCCGTAAAAGAGGTAAATTAATTAAACTGGCCTATAGCCAAATGATTTTTTGTGCATTCATTTGTGGCCAAAATATGCAGCACATTGATCTTCTTTGAGATCCCGAACATCCGTAAAAGTGGACACGCACATATAAGATTAGTTACAATACCTTGTACAAAAATGATGTTTAACATTGTTTCCTGAGTAATCCTTCAATGAAAACAACAATGAAAGCTTGTCACGCAAATAAAAGGAGCACCGTTGGACACTTTCTGAAATATTTCAATAGTATAATTCCCTTGCAAACCCAAATAAATCTATCTGCGTAAAAAATAAAAATAAAATAAGAGTGATTTGCGGCAAAACCCGCCAGTATTGCACCCAACGTCAGTGCCTAAACGTAAGCGTACTACGACGCGGCTCTCAATCAAAGGAGTAACAAGTGGGATACTATCACTGCTAGACTAGATCTTTGGTTCTCTCATGCAGTGGTTTATCAGAGAGGGGAAGCTTAGTAATCCCCATTGCCTGCCCATGGCGCCATTCTATCGCGGCATGAGCCAGTAACGCCGACCATAAACCCACCGTCTCCAACACTCCACTATAAAGCATGAAATTAAGCCCGCCCACCAACAACAAGGTGCAAAAACTAGCCAAGGGGAGGGAATAAAGGAACTGCTTTTCTTACTTCAATTATTGAATCTTAATTCTAGGATTTATTCAATAACCACCCAATTTCAAAAAAATAATAATAATGAATTGTTGATATAGGAGTTTCTGGACTATCTATTTTGTTATTAAAATTTTAGTGAATGGAGCAACAAAATTAATTTCTATATGGGGGTACACTTTGTGAAAACCGAAAATAGAACATGTAACGAATTAAGAAAGATTTTGAACGTTAATAACTCAGCTGCCCCTGGTCCAATTTCAATAATTTTATCACCAATCGATCAGATATATTTCTATGCATTGGAAGCAATTAAATCATCACCAACTTTGGCAACAAAACGGCTCTTTTCAGGGCCACCAAGCTTATTACAGGAAAGAGTAGGAATAGAATTCATCTGCCTGTTTGTCCATATTCAGAACCAACGAACACACAAAATGCTCATGTAATCAAACTGGAAGCAGGGGTACAATTTATTTTGATCAACCTTGATCAACCTTGATCAACTTTGAATCGTCACGGCCGGATATTTTCGATGGAAGAAGCAACAATCTAGCATCTAATTCGACGAAGACGGCAGGAAAGATTTGTGAAGCCGAGTTATTTACGAAAGAGAGTGTCGATGAAGAGAATCGATCAATGTAGATAGGACCTATTGAAAAGTGACGCGAGATTTGTTTTCCGTACTGAGCTCTAATGCTACCGACGCCAGGGAGGCAGCTCCCACACCTGGACCCTACCAATCGACCCATCAACTCAACCGGGGACCACCGGCTTTACTTCCCATCCGAAGGAAGGCGTAATCAGAGATTTTTTTTCCTTTGGTTTGTTTTTTCCGTCGATCTTGTTTTCCGTGCTGAGCACCAATGCTACCGACGTGCCAGGAAGGCAGCTCCCACACCTGGACCCTACCTATCGACCCATCAACTCATGAACCGGGGACCAACGGCTTTACTTCCCATCCGAAGGAAGGCGTGATCAGAGATGTTATGCCTCAGAACATCCCGGCGGCGCCGACTGGGATTGAACCCAGGCCTGCTGGGGTGAGAGGTAATCACGCTAACCACCGGCGCCGATATCTTTCCAGGTGATATCACGGCGAATGAGAACAACCCAAATTTGAGTTTAGTTATCTCAGAAATAAGAAATAATGTGCAGGAACTCAGCGATGAGTAAATTTGCCTCAGGTTTTCCTAGGTTTTTCCAGGATTTTTCAGGGAAAAATTCCAGAATTTTAGAAAAATAAAGATTGGTTTCACTCAGTCTATTGGTACTTCTTCGAGACTGAATAAAATTTTTCGTCAATTTCCTCATTTTTTGGCAGAATTTTTAGGTTTTCCACAGGAAACCATGAGACAAATTTACTCATCGCTGAGTTCCTGAACTTTTGGCGATTATGAGTGAACTAATCTCAAATTTGGGTCGTTCTCATTCACCGTGTTCGCAAAAGGAAAAGAGCCAGTGTCGCTACTTGATAGCAAACTACTCATAATGGGAGGAGTCTTTGTAGCTTTTATACCACTTGGTTGCACATCATTCTGCTTTAACCTGAAAAGATATAAAAGAGCGCTGCTGTATGGCATTAGCCCGATCATTCTCTGCTTGATCGTCAAGCAGTATAGTTCGGTCTTTGCTCGCTTTGTCGAGTTGTTCGATAAATCTATAGTTTGTTACAAACGTTTGCAGATATACTGCACGTCGCGTCGTCAGTAGTGTCGGTCGCATCGCGTGATGGGAAGACAGCGCTCTCGGAGCCGACTTCGTGAACAAGCGGAGAAGAAGAACAGTGGTGAGGGTAGCTCGGTACCTACCTCAAATAGGTACGCTACTCTGCCCACCGATGTTGGAAATACCAACCCAGTCCCTGTGAAGCGGACGAAAAAGAGGAAGAAGAACCAAGGTCAGTCCGATGGTACGAGCGGACGCGACGATGTTACCGCGACGAACGCCAGCGACATCGGTGATTTCGGCGACGCCGTCGAAACCGAGAATTCTGCCGGCCCGAGTGCGGCGAAAATCAAGCTTCCTCCACTGGTGGTGAAGGTAGTGCCACTCAAGACGCTCATTGGCGATTTCGCATCGCTGGGCATCGCAGCTGAGTACAAGATCAGCAGGATCGGCACTAAGGTGATGCTCCGGACGAAAGCGGAATACGAAATCGCAGTCAAATTCCTGAAGGATTCCAATGCGGAATACTTCACGCACGACATCCCCGGTGAAAAGCCCTTCAAGGTAGTCATCAGGGGTCTACCGGATGTTGATCCCAAGGCGATCGAAGAAGAACTCAAGGACCGGTACAAGCTGGCCCCAATCGCTGTCTTTCGGATGACGAGGCGAGACGAAAACGTGAAGACGTACCCGGATTGTCTTTTCCTGGTGCACTTCCAGAAGGGAACGGTGACGCTGAATGCGCTGCAGGCTATCCGCTCAATCTACTCCATAATCGTACGATGGGAGCCATACCGTGGAGGCCATCGCGATGTGACCCAGTGCCAACGATGTCTAAACTTTGGACACGGCACTCGCAACTGCAACATCAAGCCACGCTGTAGCAACTGCGCTCAAGAACACGCCACTTCCAACTGCCCTGCGGATGGAGCCGTGGCGTTAAAATGCGCCAACTGTGGTGGTGCTCATCAAGGTTCCGACAGACAGTGCTCCAAACGCGAGGACTTCAAACGCATCCGAAAACAGGCGGCAACTAACAACCAACCAGGACGCAAGAAGGACAAAGTCCCGGCATTTCGGACGGAGGATTTCCCGCCCCTTCGTGCTCCTCAGCAAAGGCAAGTGAATTCACGGGTGCATTCCGCTCAAGCAACTTCCGGTGATTCTGCTGGCCAAAGCTCTCCATCCCCCCCTGGATTCTGGAGACAACCAACAGCGCAAAACAACAACCCCGATCTGTTCTCAGCGGATGAACTGATGGAAATCTTCGTCAACATGTCCGGTGCTCTTCGTAAGTGCCGCAATAAGCCCGAACAGATCCAAGTGCTCGGTAAGTTCATCATCCAGTATGGCGTCTAAACCGCTAACTATCGTCACCTGGAATGCTTGCTCTGTAAGAGCAAAAAAGATTGAGCTTGCCGACTTCCTCCGCAAGCACAGCATCGACGTGGGCCTTCTAACCGAGACCCATCTAAAGTCCGGTGACAGCTTCTGGTTGCCTGACCACAACATTATCCGGCTTGATCGCACCAGCTCCAGGGGGGATGGTGTTGCGGTCGTCGTCAAGAAAGGAATAAAATACCACACTCTGTCCCATATCCGCACCACTATCATCGAGGCCCTTGGTGTGGAGGTGGAGTCGTCGACTGGATACGTCCAGTTCATCGCCGTCTACTGCCCTCGACAGTGTGCCGCCAGCAGTGGACTAGCGGCTAAATTCAAGAAGGACCTGTCCACCATCACCCGTACCGGTTCCCGCTTCGTAGTTGGAGGAGATCTGAATGCTCGCCATGAGGCCTGGCGGAACTACCAGCAGAACCAGAACGGTCGTCTCCTGTTCGACCACTCACAGCATGGGCTGTACTCCGTTTGGTTTTCGGATGAGCCAACATTTATCTCACCGGCGGGCAACCCATCGACACTAGACCTGTTCCTGACAAATATCGGCTTGTCCAAGCCGGTAGCCTTCAACGAACTCAGTTCCGACCACCAACCGGTGGTGTCTGAGCTGGGCTGCAACGTGGCTCCTGCTTCAAGCCTGCGCAAGGACTATCATCGCGTAAACTGGGCCCAGTTTGGACGCGTGGTAGACAGGCACATCATCGACAACCCGCCGCTTGACACCGTGGAGGACATCGACCGAGCGTTGGAGGGACTCCACCAAGCCATAACCGTGGCTGACGAGGCGTGCGTCCGACGAGTTCCTGTGAGGGGTAAGTTTATTGCTATTGATTCCCACACCCAACTCTTAATTCGCCTGAGAAATGTTCGTAGACGCCAGTTTCAGAGGACTGGAGATCAAGCGATGAAACGTGAAATGGCCGATCTGAACAAGGAGATTGCTTCCAGAATGGTCTCACTCCGGAACGAAAGCTTCGGGCGGCTTGTACAGAATCTGGACGACCGCTCCAGACCATTCTGGAAAGTTGCCAAGGTCTTAAAGACGCACCCTAAACCCATTCCGCTACTAAAAGATGAAAATGATGACGATCGGCTCATAATCACCCCTCAGGAGAAAGCAAATGCGATTGGTGAGCATATTGCCAAATCGCACATGCTTGGCTCCAACATCCAAAGTCCGCTCGAAGTTCAGGTTGAGCAATGCGTACTCAACTTTGATTCCTCCCCTTGTGCCATCCCTCCGGAGGATAGAATCACAGTTGAACAGATTTGCTCAGCGCTGAAATGCACCAAAAACATGAAGGCCCCCGGGTTTGACGGAATATTCAACCTAGTGTTGAAAAATCTCAGCATGAAGGTTCACTCTCTGCTGGCTGCTGTCTTCAACAGATGCTTGGAACTGCACTACTTTCCAAGCATCTGGAAGACAGCGAAAATCATACCTATCCGCAAACCCGGGAAGGACCCAACGCTAGCTTCAAGCTACAGACCAATCAGCCTCCTTTCAGCGCTGAGCAAATTGTTCGAGAAACTCATTCTCAATCGTTTGCTCAAGTTTGTCGAGGAAAATAACATTCTCCTTCCGGAACAGTTTGGGTTCAGAAAGGGGCACTCCACAAATCACCAGCTAGTGCGGGTGATGAATAACATCCGAAGTAACAAGGCTGTATCCAAGTCTACAGCCATGGCATTGTTAGACGTTGAGAAAGCGTTTGATAATGTCTGGCACAATGGGCTTGTATACAAGCTCTGTAACTTCAACTTTCCATTACATCTGGTTAAAATCACCCGTAGCTACCTCCAGCAAAGGTCGTTTAAGGTATCGTTGAATGGTTGTCTTTCAGACACGTTTTCCATCCCAGCAGGAGTCCCGCAAGGCAGTCTGCTGGGCCCCTTGCTTTACAGCATTTACACTTCCGACATTCCTCCCCTCGGTGACGGTTGCGTGTTTTTCCTGTTCGCAGATGATACCGCAATAGCCGTCAAAGGAAGGATGCCTCGCGAAATAACGAACAAACTTCAACGATGCCTTAACGCCTTTGCTGATTATGCCACCACGTGGAAAATCAAAATCAATGCTTCCAAAACACAAACAATCATGTTCCTCCATCGACAATCACCCAAACTAAAACCGGCTCCCTCTTGTACTGTAATCATGGATGGCACAAGGGTTGAGTGGTCCGCCGAAGTAACCTATCTCGGGATGTTGTTTGACGAAAAGCTTCTATTCCGCTCGCATGTGGAGAAAACCGTAGTCAAGTGTTCCGCCTTGGTTAGGTGTCTGTATCCGCTGATTTGCCGCAGATCCCGCCTCTCAAGGGTGAACAAACTGGCCGTCTACAAACAAATCATAGCACCTGCGATCCTCTACGCAGCTCCGGTGTGGGAATCATGTGCACAGACTCACAGGAACAAAATTCAGGTCGCTCAGAATAGAGTGCTGAGGATGGTTCTTGATCGTCCTTTCGACACTAGAATAACAAATTTACATGAAGAGGTAGGCATTGCCAAAATAGATTCCAAAATTAACGAAATTAAGACTAAATTTGCACAAAAATGTAATTTATCAGAACATGCTTTGATAAGCAATTTGTATATAGTAGGTTAGGTGTACATAGTAGTTGTAGGTTAGTTGTAGTTGTAAATAGTAGTTATAAGTAGTCTCCCTTTTCCAATTCAAATCAAACCAATCCCACCAAGGTGGTCATACTTTAAAATAGGCCTGATAGGACTAGGAACTGTAAATAATAATTAAAATCTCAAATGTACCAAAGTTGAAAAGACGCATCTGTGTCACTTAACAAATTCATACATGTAAACCACACAATCACAAGAAATAAAGATCATTTAAATGGCAAAAAAAATGGCATTAGCTCAATTTGGCTTCGGACAGTAGGAAGGTGGTGGCTAGTCCACTCATTCACACCTAACAAGCAACAATTGACTGGTCGTGGCAAAGGAGGAAAAGGTCTGGTAAGGCCGTGGTGGTGTCAAACGTATCTCCGGTCTGATCCACGAGGTGTCCTGAAGGTGTTCCTGGAAAATGGGGTCCGTGATGCTGTCACCTACACTAAACACGCCAAGCGTAAGTGGCCATGGATGTCCTCCTCAATAAAACGGCCCTTTTCAGGGCCATCAAGCTTACATCAGTAAAGAGTTGAAATAGAATTTATCTGTGCTTGTTTGTCCATATTCAGAACCACAAGCCCCCAACGACCACAGTTGTAATCTTGTAACCAAACTTGGATGCAGGGGTGCAAGTGATTTTGATTTATTCTCTTAATCAGCTCCTAATCAACTCTCTTTGTAAAAGATTACTACAAATTTGGTACGCCTACAATTCAAAAACGAAAAGAGTTGAGATAATAGATAATTGATCAATTAAAACAACTAAATGCTCATGCTTTTCTAGCTTCCGTTTGTGCCCCTAGGCACAGACCCTTCTTATTTATTTTTTTTTTAAATAAAGCTCATGGAAAATGCAATTTTTTTATATTGAAACCATGAATATTTGAAAATAAACAAAAATCATAAAACAAACAGTGTTTTTGTTTTAATTTTAATAAATTAGGCTTTGTTATATAATTTTTTCACAGGAAACAATATTTTAGACATTTTAAACTGTTACCCGCGTAAAAATTGTTTCTAAAAGCGTACTACAAAAAAGTTCAAACATTTTACCAAAAGTTCTTGTTCCACAATTTTGGTAAATCAGCCAAAAGTTTGCATCTTTTTGGATCTGTTACGACAGTTTTACATTTCAAAATTTGGTATGGTTCACCAAATCATAAGTGCATTCAGCAATAATTTCATCTGATTTTCTGAATATTCATTTTAGAGACCTTCGTTGGAATTTAAATATGGGATATTTGACCCTTATTTCGCTATAGCTGGATAAATTTAGCTTTTCAGAACGGAAATGAAATGACTTTACATGACAACATTTTCAAGACTCTGAAACCAACATTATCAAGGTCTGAACATTAATTACAAGATTTTTGTTTTAATAAAATAAATTAATATCTAACATTCTTGATCGACGATAAAACCTTGCAATCTTTTATAGTAGGGCTGTGTTGAACCCAAAATTTATAATCTAACGAAGCAAGGACACAAGTTGGCTTGTACTGCTTGCACATTAGAATTATTTAATTTTCCATAGCAAGAACCTATTCCCACTATAATGTTCACCCTCATTCACTTCATTCTCAAACAAGGACATTAAAAGTACCTCACTGTCTGAGTCAATGTACCCACCTTCAATTTTTTTCCATCACAATTTTAATCACTTTCTTCAAAAGTTGTTTTTTCTCACAGCTGTAAGTAAATCAACTTTTGACGAAAGTGAGTAAAATTTTAATGGGAAAAACAAAAAGTTAGCAAACTTGGCTCAGCCAGTGAGTATCATTTTACGTCCGTGAATATTTCAAATGCAAAATAGTACCAATTCCGTCCGCTATCTCGAACAGCAGCACATTACAGCTGAGAACTCGCTTTCATGGGCTATAAACTACGATCCGCAGTTTTCCTATCATCCACCAGAGCACACAAAAAATCAACCCGTTCCCATCGTTCAGTTTCATTCCTACTCCTCTGCGCATGTTGTTTCCACATTCCCCTCAAATGTAATGCTTCAAGCATAACCCCGCTCACGTCCTCCTTCCACGACATGACACGCTGCTGAACAAGCAGTCGCACATTTTTGTCACCATTGTCGTCGTTGCAATTGCAATAGCATAGCACACGACGGGGTAAAAGTGGGCGTGGTCACTCACACCGTGCACCAAAAGCCCCTTGCTCTTTGCAGAAGATTGGAAAGTGTGCACTCAGAGAAGAGGACACACGTGTGCGTGTGTAGCTATGTTCGCCCGGTGCAGTGTAGTTGTTTGTTGTGCTGTGCTTGACAGTGCGGAACACATGAGGAGCCAAGAAGACCGCCACCGCCGCTCGTTCGTGGAGTTTCAGGTTTCCAAAGCTAGTGAACGTCGTCACCGTAGTGTGGGAAGGGATGGACGGGGGTGAGAGTTTGCCAGCGCTGCCGTGATCACGCGGCTCTTTGCTCGCGGCTGTATTTGTGTGAGTGTATTCTGGTGTGCTGAGTGTGGCACGGTGGTGAGCGCGCGCGGTGTAGTGTGACTAGAAAAATAAGAACGAAGTAGCGTGTCGTGAGTGAGTGCTTGGGTCTGTTCTTTTTTTTATAGCCAGTAATCATGCTGATTCCTGGCAAGATATCGCGCGCCGGGCTTGGTGGAATGGGCATAAAGTGGAAGTGGTTGCAAGAACGACAGGGTAAAAAAAAACTTGGTTACGAAATAACATGCGCGATGCGCGGGCAGTTTCCGGGGGGTGGTGGGGAGAATCCTGCAGCAGCAAGAAGAGACAACGGAATCGGCGGTGAGGGTGGTGTCGGTGGCCGCTGCAACCGCACAGCTAGATGACAAATACAGTGCCAAAGCGGGTGCCAGTTCATCACCAGAAGTCCTTGCGAAACGAATCGTGCGGGAGCTGCCCGCCGGTACCGGGAACGCTGTAAACTGTAGTGGTGCAGGGAGTTCCGCGAGGAAGCGAACGCAAACCGCGAAGGAAGCAAAATTAGTGACAATTATGGCGGCATCTTTTTTCGCCGACTCCGCTGGCAAAAAGTGGCAAATTCCGCGAGGGCCTTGACAGTGGCGCCACTTGTGCCTACACGTCGCCGGAGAAACTGTGCCGCCATCCGGTGGAGAAAGCTGGAAGCTTCTTCGGGAAGAAGGACCGACCTAGTAAAGAACGAGAGGGACAGAGAAAGTGTCTGTTATCTGTTGCGCTGCCAGCAGAACGAGAAGGCCGCGATGTCGGGCTGCTGTGATAACGAGGAACTGTTGTGCCAAGTGAAAGCGAGTCTTTTTAATTGTTGATATGATTCATGACGCTTGTGCCGCCATACTCTCTTTCTCTCTGCCCTCGGCCTCTTCACCCGCGAGGGACGAGGACCAGAGGAAGGCACGTGTGAGTGCGGTTTTCCAGCGAAATGATAAGGGACCCGAGCAGACTGTGCGCTGAGTGGTGGTCAGCATTTGATAACAACGGAACGGTCCGTTCTGACAAGTGAATGACTTGTTGATGTGACAACATAGTGAGTGAGTACAGTTGTTCGGCTGTTGACGGTAGATCGCATTGTTGGTGGACGGCGTCGTTTGACGAGCAGATCAAATAAACATCGGCGGGGGTGCAAGGAGGAGGTGCATGACCAGGTTGGTTGAGATTTTTTTTTTTTTTTTTATGACGAAGATGGTTTTTGTTTACGGTTGAGAAGGTTCTGTTTGGCAGAGTGAGTGTTTGTCGAGCGGGGCGTCCGGATTCGGTTGGGTATCATCGGTATCATTTTTGATAAGGGCGCGAACGCGGAGCATCTCGCAAAGGTCGTTTGAGGTGTCAAGTGAATTGTGGTTTGTGATTAGCCCACTAGATGAGGAGCAATGACAAAATGGACTACACAATCAGCTGATAAGATTTGTTGTTTGATATTCAATTCAAAACAATCATGGTGTCGGTTTGTTTTGTTAAATCGTTGTTTGACAACAGTGGTTTCTAAACTACTCTTGCATTTCTAGCGTTCACAATCATAAGGGCCTAACTGCGATGGTCGATTCTCTTCATCAAAGTTCACTTTTGTTAATAATTCAGCTGGAGTAAAATTTCTAATCCGGTCACTTCACTGTATTGTAATAATTTCGGAAAATTTGTTCACTCAACTGTGGTAATGAGAAGAGAAAATCGATGCTGAGAATCGACCATCGCAGTTAGGTCTTTATGATTCTAAATGCTAGACTTGAATCTTCCTTCACCGAATTTGGTTTTAAAATTTTGAAATGTATAAAAATAAAACAAAACTAATTTCCAACGCATGGGAGCCATCATTTTTTTTTTATCGCCTAGCGAACGTTAGTTGAGCTTGGATCTAACATTGGGATCGATCGACTTGTATATTTTATTTGCTCGCCCGGGTGAACAAGTAAGCACCATGCCCGCTAACTGCCCGATAATCGCCCTTTTTGCGTTATAAAGTTATTACAGGGCTTCCAAACTTTATTTTAGCCGTTCAATCAGCCTTATGGCGATGCAAAAAGGGCGATTAGCGGGCTTGTTGGTTACTCGGATGATGATCCAAAAATTTTGTCCTAAGGCAGAAGAAAGTGTGACAAATATTTGGATTTGAGTGAACACCATCAAGTAATTCATCATACTCTTTGTCTTGTTGTTGTTGTTGTTAAGACCACGTTTCGGATGTGAATAATCAAAGATGTGTTTTCAAACAGACGAACCTGCTGCCTCCTACTTGGTAATACCGTGCCTTTACTGACTAGGCTATCTGAGACCCGTTTCTGATAATAACTAGGTCTCATTAAGGGACAATGTTTTAACGGGTTGTCAATTATGTCACGATTTAAGGGGGAGGGCGTTGTAAAATTCCGTGACAAGCAATTATTTACGGATAGGAAAATGTAGCGAACAGAGGGGGCGTTAATTTTTCCTCAATTTCGCATGACATAATAAATGCATGGCTCCTAATTTTGTCACGTGAAATTAAGGATAAATTTACCGGTACACTGGCCGTCTGAGAATTGAATGTTGGAAAAAAAATGCACACTAAATGAATATCACAAATGATCGTCAAAAAATAAAAAAATAAATCTGTGGAAAGGACATTTTTAGAATTTTAAACTTTTCTTTATTTAAAAGCTTTCTGGGAAATGCTGGATGAAGCTTTGGAGCAGTTCCCAATGATACAAAGCTTCATCCAGCTTTTCCCAGCACTCTTCCAGTTATCACCAGGCAGTGTCTGTCTTCTGATATCCTGCAAGAAGATTCTTCTATCACCTTCTAGTAGTTTCTTCCAACTGCCCCAAAACTTTTCTGGCTTATGCTGGAAGATTCGTTCGAATTTCTACGGAAGCATCCTTCAATATATTTCAGAAGGTTTCTTCCAGTGTCCGTCTTCCTCGGGAAGCTTTTTCAGTTTCCCCGGGAATTTTGTTTTGACTCCTCCCAGAAATAGTTTTCAACTTCCTCTAAAAGTAGCTCCAGACATGCCCGGAAGCGTTTTTCCGAGGTTTTTCTGGCTTCCCCTGTAAATGTCTTCCGACTTCCTGAAAAGCTGCAGCCAGATTTCCCCAAAAGTCTCTTTCCACTTCCCTTGGAAGATTTTTACAGCTTCTTTTGGGACAGTCCTCCAAAACTCCAAATTCTCTTTAAGTGGACTTTAATGGAAATTAATAACCTTTTTTCGCCATTATGAGTATTCCACTGACAACTCAATTTCATAACTTTCAAATTCAGCTGTTTCCATTTAACCGGGAAAACTTAAAGTCTTAAATCCAGTGGCCACCCTGGCAGATTATCTTGGATAGCTTATCAAAATTACCATGGAATTCTTGTCAGGGTTTTTTCCAGGAAACTACCTTGCTATGGACCACTTCATCAAGCAGTTTCTACCTTGCTACCTGAGAGGACACAAAACTGACGACACTAATTACTATTCTACTATGAAACGCACCACTTTTGGTTACTTTTCTCGTGGTTCTAGAGAAAAAATCTCAAAATATTGTTTTATGTCGAAGTTCAAGCGGCAGGAATCGTAATTTTTAACTATTCGAATGAAATGGTTGATTCAGATCAGCATTTCCAAACAAAAATCACTTAAAACTCTCATCAGGAATCCGTTGGATTTCTTTTAAAAATTCCGTCGATATTTTTTCAATATTTGTCAAAAATCTTCCTGCAATTCGATTATAAATTCCGTTGACAATATTGCTTTCCTAAGGGTTATAACGAAGACAACATATCAAGAAGACTGGCAACTCTTCCATTTTTTCAAACGATCGGTATGAGACAGGCACAATTGCGTCATCTGCCGCTCAAAGATAAATGCTCCGAACGATTTCGTACCACCGACGAACCGACGTGACAGCTCATATAAGCTACTTTCAAATTCGTGCCCAAGACGCCATATTTAAAATACGTTAAACACTACCGACATCTACTCATCCGATCGCGTCATACCATGAGCAAAGACACGATCCCACGTATAATTTATATTGCCTTGGTTTGCGTCTCACCTCGTTTGACAGATCTGATCGGCCGTTTGAAAGTTCGAATAGCTCGTTTGACAATTCGAATTGTGGACATACGAAATGCTCCTGTGGCATGTCGGTTCGTCGGTGGCGCTACTGTGTCTGTCGCTCAGATTCAGGCAAAGTTGCCAGTCTTCTTGATATGTTGTCTTCGGTAGTAATCCCAAGTAACAATGATGGTTTTATGAGGGTTCTATAGACCATGAATTAGACTTGTAGAACATTTTAAAACCTTGATAAAACTTGAAATGTTACTTGGGATGTGTCTCAAGTAACACTTTTGTTTAAATCATGCCATTTGTAGACCTGATTAAAAATACTGTGGAACTGTGAAACTTAAAATCAGGATAAAGAGACTTGCGCATTCCGCAATACTAATTTCAAGAAACTACTTTGTATTGAATAAAGAGATGGTTGACTTGCATTGTCAAAATGCAAAATAGCAACGAGCTGCTGGACGGTGCTAGTTGTTCATCGTATTCAGTGTGGTCAACTACGGATTTATCCGTAGATCTAAGGAGTTCTAGATATTCTGCAGATCTACGGACTGACCATAACATTTTACGGATTCTCTAGATTTTTAGTGAACAAGTGAACAAGAAAATCTACGGATTCTCAAAATTACTTTTATAAATCTTAACATTTTGCATGACGGTTTTTTTTTTTTGTAATATGGTCATTAGAGTTAGCAATAATTAATTAAGTAGAATCAAACTTAGCTACCTACGGATCATACTCCAAAAAAGTCTGGCCGAAACATTTTGATATTCGAATCAACTGAATCTGACAAAATTGAACCAATTTAATTTATTTAGTTTTCGTTGCAGCAAAAACGGATAAGAAGTATTGACATTTGAACGCAAATCTAATCGATTTTTTTTCATCAAGCATTTCAAAATAGTTCACAATTTCATTTCATCGATACATTTGCTATAAAGCTGCATAACTTCGCGTAGCTCCGCATTTCAATTAATCATATGATCGAGGAGTCTTTTGACGACCAGATATTTTAAGAAAAGAAGGCAATAAATTTAAGATTGTTTACCCTAATAAACAAATACCAAATACAAATACTTTGTCCTGGATAGGCAAACTATCCCACAAATAGTTTGGATGATACCCAAGAACACGTCGTTAAGCTCTCGTATTATGCTTACTTTTATTCGAGGTTAGAAATAACCTCATAATATTACGCTATGATAAAGTTCGAGTGGTAGGAAACGTCACTTTGAACTGCTCGAATGATGTGATCCATTCCAAAAATAGCGATGGGAAAAACTAAACTCATCAACTACATTCGTTACGAGAGTCACACTTCCTCCCACTCGAACCAACATCAGCGTGGGATAATATTTAGAGATATTCTATTCTAGAACCTCGAAAAAATAAGGTCTTAATAGCTCTTACGAAAATAAATGTTTTACTCATTTTCTTAAAATCTCTGCTCGACTATGAGATTAAATTGAAATCCATCGCATAACAGTGCAGTAATGGTAAATTTAGAGCAGTTATTATACACTGATTTTTACAACTAGGCTACGGGTAAACTGGACTTCCCTAAAGTAACTTCTGTAAAGATCCTGCAATTTCCTTGATCTTAACTAAACCTGCTATGAGAATAGTTGGTCTTTCTTGACGTTCTCAAAACTATACTGAATTTCCCGTCATTCTTCTTAAATTCTTGATACTGTCCTGAAATTAATTGAAATGTCCTTTAATATTTTAACCTCTCTGAAAATCTCTGGACTTCTGTTCAATTACCAACATATGTTTAAAGTTTTCTAGACTTCTCTGAAATTTCTGGAATTTCGTAAAGTTTCTCAAAATGTTTCATGAAGTTCATGGTGCTGTCCTCAATTTATCTAAACTAACCCTCGCACATCTTTAAACTTGCCCAAAAGTACTTACGTTCCTGAAGTTATTAGGACTACCCTTAAGATCTCTGAGCTTTCCTAAAGTTCTTACAACTTCTATAAAGTTCCCACAAGTTCTCTGTATTAGAAATACGTTAAAGTTACCGCAGTATCCCTGAAGCTGGTGGGACCACGTTGAAGCTGAAAAAGCTTCCCAGAAGTACCCAAATTGTTTCAGAAGTTTCCTTATTACCCCAAGGATGTTAATTCCACAAATATAATACTTGTGGAGCGCTATAATCTTTCCTGAATTTATTGCTACTCTTCTGATAATGTTCCAGGGATTGCCCTGAAATTTATAAAAGTGACGTAAACTTCCTGGTGTTTTCTACAGTTCCATGAACTTCTCGGGACATCTGTGATGCTTCTGATATTTTCCTTAAGTTCCTGATGTTCTCTAGAGTTTCTTTAGTTTTGAAAACTTCTTGAAGGATCTCGCTATTTTCCTGAAACTGCTCTGATTTCTCTTCCCTTTAGATCTTTATACTCTACTCAAGTTTTGGCCACTTCAGTAGAGTCCTGCAATTTTTCTGAAGTTAATGAAACTGCCCTGAAGCTCTTTAATCTTCACAAAAGTTCTAGAAAATTTCCTGCAATCTATGGACCTGCCCTGAAGCTATTGGAACACACGCAAAAAGATATTAAAACTTCCATTCAAGGTGTTTTTATGTTACTTCAAACGCGAAGTTAACGATTTTCAGAGTTGGTTGGAAATGCTAACATGAAGCTTTAGTGTGATGATTTATTAGCTAGAGAATGATCTTTAGAAGAGGGTAGGTGGATAGTTCCGTTAGAGTACGGCTTCTAAAGATCATTCTCTAGATATTGAATTGATATTGAATGAAATTTGACGCTCCATTTATGTGCAACACATTGAATATAGATCTACACTGCCTTAACATTTGCATAATTTCCTCTAAATTCTTATCATTTACAAGGAATTCTCAGAATTTTTTGAAAGTTCACATGGAAGAGTCTGGTTTTCGGTGATAACGATTAACAGTTAACCACCGACAAACCGACATGACACTTAATTCTGACTTATGCCCGAAAATCGTAAACGGCCGATTTAAATTTGCAGTGATCCGAACTGTCAAAACCATAGGATTTTTTGATCTAGATAAAAATAATTGGTTCAGAATGGATCAGACACGAACCATTTCATAAATTTTGCATGCGGTTCCATGGCTTAGCTAATTATTTCCCGCGAACATGGAGCCAGATGTCAGTAGTGTGCTTTGGTCAGAAATTTTATTGATTTTGCTATCGTCATTCATGTCGGTTTGTCGGTGGTTAAACCACAGACCAACACTCGGATACTTTTCATCTAATACGAAAATAAAGATCAATTGAAAGTTTTCTGCCAGTGGCGCTCATAGTCATCTGCCTTGGTGCCATTTGTCATCTATGAATCATATGTAGCATGCTCAACAGATGGCGGTAGAGTGTTAGCAACGGTGTTTTTCAGTGATAAATTTCCCATGTGTTACGTTTGTTTTTTTGTGTGGTTAAACGTTCTCTAAAACAGTAGAAAACATGGTTCCCAACATCTTTCCAACATTCGGGATTTCAAGATACGTGTACAAATTTGATCTTCCAACTCAATTTTTTGTAACCAATCTACTGCCGTTATACACAGGATTGCATAGACCATGGGACGTTATACACATAATGGCAGTGAACATCTGTCATCAACACTAACAAAATATAGACAATACACACTGAACTAAATCAACTGAAAAAGAATCAAACATTCAAACTCATAGGGTTTAAATTTAGAGCCCCTTTCTGGTGATGCAATTTTATCGAGGGCACCCTTTTAAGTGGCAGATTTTACTGTGGACCAAGAGGTAGGTCACTCCGCACACCAATTTTGGGTTACCTTTTTTGTCAGTGTGCCGCAAGTGTGCCAATTGTGCCGGGCATAGAGCAAGCTGCGATTGTTTGTAAAATACCCATCCCGGCAACCCGGTATTTCTGACACCTTCAATGTTTTCGTTTGAGATCGCAAGGATAAATCGGATTTAGGATGACGCGGGAAGTGGCGGGTGTGCAAAATGTTGGTGTTTCATGTTCAAAGGATGATAAAAGTCCTGTGTTTTAGGGTTTTATAATGCCCTCAAAGGCAGACCAGAAACCTAGCCTGCCGTGCTGTGA
Organism: Ochlerotatus camptorhynchus; assembly: GCF_037179485.1. Taxonomy (NCBI): domain Eukaryota; kingdom Metazoa; phylum Arthropoda; class Insecta; order Diptera; family Culicidae; genus Ochlerotatus; species Ochlerotatus camptorhynchus. The sequence goes on from NW_027040576.1 coordinate 2,209,977, forward strand.
AAAGCAACACTCTATCAGCGGCCGGAAAGAGATGGAACCGGTGGGGAACATTGTTGAAGACCGACTATAGAGGATGCTGAATGGGGTCTGAATAACCGCCTCTTTCTCTTGAGCCCACTCTAGAACTTACATTTCGTATTTAGATCTATAGGTGAACTGCTGGTCTGAGTTCCTCTGGTATATTCCATCAGAGGATGTTCCTGAATATACACTCAAACAGCACGTAATGTTGTGAACAACTTCAATGGCAGTTGTCCAGCAGTGCTCCCATTTTATTTACAACAATCCAATGCCTACGATATTGTGCCGAAGGTGTGCCGATGGATGTGCCCAAGCTGTGCTGAATCTAATTTTAGCACAATGTGCTGAGTGACTTACCCCTTGCTGTGGACGGTGATTTACCCTAACGATTCAGCAAAGTTGTGACCTACGGGAGCGGTAGTTGAAAGTTAGTCTCGTAGCAAAAAGGGCATTTTGACTAAAATCGCCAGTATAAACAAAGTTCTGGCTGTGTTTGCAACCCAACAGCATTATTCGACCTGGTTCTAAAACAACAAACTCAGCAAAAAATGTCGACTTTCTGCCAAGTAGGGAAAATAGTAGCTTCAACAGGCAGTGTCTGTTGTCGGTAACCTAATTAAAATCGTCAAATTTGCACATCGCTGAATGTATTCAAACCAATTCGGGCTGTGTCCAATTGCACGGGAAAAAATCCGATCTCTGAAATAAGAAAAATGACTCATGATTTCATGCACACAGCGTGTTTTCATGTTATGAAAATACACCATGAATAATATTCATGATATCATGAGCAACTTTTCCGTAACGCAGCAAACATTACCAAAATCATGAATCATCCGAGTTGAAATCATGAGCTAAATTCATGGGTTTAACTTTTAACCAAAACATGTAAAAAGAATAAAATAAAGCATCAGACTGGATTTGAACCAAGAACCTTGAGATCATTAAACCCATACTTTGACCACTAGACTATCAGTACTTGAATAAGATAGAAGACAATAGGCGTATAATAGATACCTATGTTTATGAACACGGTTTGCCAAGTATGTGTAACGCGGACGAAATCATGAATCATTTTTACGATTTCATGGGATGGCAAGTTTTTTCATTTCATGATTTTTTATTCATGAAAATAGTATCGGATTTGTTCCCGTGTGGTGAATTGTTAGAGAGGGAAAATTTGGAAATAAGCCTGCAATTCCAGTGTCCCTATAACTGATAGACAAAGAATTAATGTTGATAAACATCTTGTCGAAAATCAGTCGATCACCAACAGAGGGATTTACAAAAATTTTGGAGACATAAAATTTAAGTGAAAATTCACCAAATGAAACACACACTTGAGGTGCAAGGGGACGTCATTAATATTCATAAATTAAAAACCTTTTTTTTCGTTCAAATCAAAATTAAGTTCATGAAAATGTGTTCCTTGAATTCTACTGGCCTACCGGAACACAGTGAACACATTATCCTAAACATTAAATGAAAAAAACTGTTTTAGAATTTTCAAAAATTAATGACGTCCCTGACCCCTTAAATGATTCTTTAGTGTTCAAGCTTCAGTTTGATTCAGTTTTACGATAGACAAGAAAACGAAAAAGTAATGTTTGATGATTAATCCCAAAAGTAAATTTGACAGCTATAAACAGGCGTATTTTGCTAAATGTTGAGATCATAGCGAGGGGCCGTCGAATTTCAATAATTATTGTCAGAAATTAATAAAAAGTAGTGTGTCCTGATCAGGGCTCTACATTTTCAAAGCTCTAAAATTAACTCGACGTTTGTTTCTTTCGTACAACGTGTTCAACGAATCATTTCTATAATGCCTAGGTAGACTATCAGCAGGAAACGAAAATGGAAAAGAAGCGTTGCTTTGCTCCTCGCTTTCAATGAAAGTAACGTCTATTATCGAGTTGAAACAAAACCTCATTTCAATCCCTTTCACCGACACTTTCAATTTGTTTAATATAACGGTTCCGTTTTCGTAAAGTTTTTTTAGAGATAAATATGTTGATGGAAGTTAACTTACACATATTACGTGTGATCATCAAGCGTTTTCACGTAAGAAATGCTTTAAATATACAATTGCATTTTCCGTCATATACGTCATGAAACTTCTGTTGATATCACATCTATGACACAAACGTCATTCTTATATACTTTGTGTGAAGCCGAAAAATCCTGGTTCTCTGGTTCGATTTTACGTCAACATTTGACAGCTGCTGCAAATATTCGCAAGCAAGCTCTGTTCATGCGTGATACGTTGTTAGGAAAGTTTGTCGCGAGCAGGGGGGAAGATTTTTTTTTACTCTTGTGCCGTAGGCGCTGTTTACTGTGTTCAACAAGAATTATCGTTGCCTAAAAAAGAAGTGCATTATAATTGGATGTGATAGCAGCATTACTACATTAGTAAAAACTTTTAAAGCGATATAACCATGCGGTACACATGAATGTAGCTTAAAAACGTGTTATCAACACTAACACCACCACCATCGGTGGCAGCTTCAGCGAGTACTAGTCTTGCCAGGGATGTGGTTGATATGCTTCATGAAAGACGAAACTATCAAAGTCAAGCGCTCTTTCACTCGTCCACTTCACCGCAGCTGGAAAGAAAGACAAATTAAGCGACGGGAGAAAAAGAGACAGGCGATTGGAAATTTGTTTTTAGACGCCGACTGAGGTTCTAGAATGCTGCGAAGCTGTTCGACTTCAACAGAAAAAGAAAGCTAGCAGTCTCTTCGTTACACCATTTTTTTTTTTTTTTTTTTATTGAGGCTGATATTCGGTTTCCCGGGAAAAAGCTATTTTTTTCATAAAGGTCATGCTAAGTATAAATAATATTAAAATATGAACACATCCAATTGGATAACATTTCTGAGAAATTTGCATTATGTTTCTGGATCAAAACAGAAGAAACATTCGGGAGATTTTGCACGTTCAATTAGAACGACTTAGCGACTGAATTAAATTGACTCAGAGTATTTTCTTTCCATACGAAATTTACTCATATTTGGGAAAACCTGCAGGAACTCATAGCTAATGAGTGACTGCAGGTTTTCCCAAAAATGAGTAAATTTCGTATGGAAATAAAATTGAAAATTGATATAAGGCGCTGAGTCGTTCTGATTGGCCGTGTGAGAGTGCGGAACATATAGGAAGAGGAAATCGATAAATCGATTCCCCCTACGTGGGAAGTTGAAATAAACATCATCGGGCCTGACAAATTTAAAAAGGAAAACAGAAGATAATTCTAGCAGTAAGTGAATGCTCTTTTGGAGGAAGTTGGAAGAAATTTCTGGAAAATTTAAAAAAAAATCATAGGAAGTCAGGAGGAAATTCCGAAAACAGTCGGAAAACACTTCCAGAAAGAATTTTTGGGAAATATGGAGGACTGTCCCAGAAGAAGTTGTAGGAATCTTCCGATTGAAGTGGAAAGAGACTACTGAGAAATGTCGGCTAAATCGTCCCGGGAAGCTAGAAGAACCCTGGAAGAAGCTTTTTTTATTTTTTCCTTGATTTGTTTTCCGTCGATTTTGTTTTCCGTGCTGAGCACCTATGCTACCGACGCCAGGGAGGCAGCTTCCACACCTGGAGCCTATCTATCGACTCATCAACTCATGAACCGGGGACCAACGGCTTTACTTCCCGGCCCGACTGGGATTAAACCCAGGCCTGCTGGGGTGAGAGATAATCACGCTTACCACTACACCACCGCTGGAAGAAGCTTCTCCAGTGAAAGATGGGATCTGGAAACTTCCAGAGGAAGTCAAAAACTACTTCTAGGAGTGACTCAAAAATAAATTTCAGATGATGCTCAAAAAGCTTTCTGTCGGAAACTGGAAGTAACCTCCCGAGATATTTTGGAGGAAATTCCGGAACCGATGGTGTAGTGGTAAACGTGACTGCTTTCGCACCCCAATGGGTCTGAGTGAGCCGAGGTCGGTGGGATTTTTCTGAGGCATAACAATCTCTGGTCACGTCTTCCTTCGGTAGGGAAGTAAAGCCGTTGGTCCCGGCCCATGTGTGTTGAATGGGTGCGATATCCTACGCATGATGATTGGCACTAGGTTGCGGAACAGAGACCAACGTTAAATAAAGGAATGAAGAAGATTTTGGAGGAAACTTCTGTAGGAATCCGGAAGAGTATTCCAGCGTAAGCCAGAATTTTTTGGGAACAGTAAGAAGAAATTTTTTTTAGGAAGAGCTATAATATCTATCCGAAAAGTTGTCAGAAGACAGACGCTGTGTGGCGATACTGGAAAGAATTCTGTGAAATGTTGGAAGAAACTTCAGGGAGAAATCGTCCTGAAAAAGTGGGTTGTGAAATTGGGGGAAAGTTAAAAGAAACTACCGAGCTTACCGGGTGAAGTCAAAAAGCATTTAACGAAAGACGAAAAATATTTCTATGAGAAACCATATGGAATTATACGAGGAGTAAAATGAGCAACTGGAAAGGACATTTTTGGAAGCAATTGAAAAAAAAATCTGGAGAAGTTTCCGGAACAATAAGAGAAACTTCCAAGCGATCCGAAAAGAAACTTTCGATGGAAAAAAAAACTCCTAGAAGACGAAAGACAATTCCATGGGAAACCAGAGTTCATCATGCATCGTTTGACAGACATTCTGATACAGCTATATGATCTCAGGATACAATGATTCCAATTCCGGGGATTTCCAGGGAAAAGCCATAAGCTGTTACCCAATTTTCGGATCGCCAAAGAGGGCTAGAAAATGGAAACACAACCCAGAATGATCGGATTCCGATGTTTGTTCAAATGCTGTGTGTTCTAGTTCTAGCCGGGTATGAAGTACCCAAACGAAGAGCATCCACGTTTCACTCGAGTGGACTTTTCTTCACAGTAAATCAACAGAAAAAGTCGAAGTTTTCAGTTCGAAACTAGTTCTTTCTAGCTGATCATTTATTCTAAGGTTGGAACTGTGCTCTTCCGCACCTGGCAAACCTCGAATAAAGTTACTCATCAGAACAACAGTCCCGAATCTTTACTCTTCGAAACCTTTTATCCATGAAATGGTTACTTAAACCCCAAACGAAGTGACAGACGGAGCGGCTCGAAAACTTTGGTGACGCATCTGCTATTGCAATTTTTCAGTGTACCACATGGCAACACTACTAATGGATTGTACCACATGGCAACATTACTAATGGATTGTATCACATGGTAACACTAAATGTAGTAGAATGTTTTGGTTCTATCTCTTTCACTCTAATCAAAATTGAAATGCATAAAAAAAAATGACAAAATGATACACTCTTTGCACACTGTCAAAGATCATATTGCACACAAAATCAACTATGTTCAAATCAAAACAAAAAATACTAGCCCATCTGGTGGCTGATGGTACAAGCTTCTAAGAAAATTCTATTACAGCGAACCACATTATTTCAATTGATTTCTTCGTCAGTTAGTCGTCTGTCACTTCGTTTGTGCTTAAACTCTACACAATAGTTAGTCTCCAGAATGTATAAAGCGTGACAGATAGATTACGATAGTAAATAGGCTTCTCTCATGGAAAGTCGGAGTCTACTTCTTACAAGAATTGATGCTCCCCACGGTAGGCACAATCATGTACGATATTTTGTTTACTGAGAGCTTTCGTGAAGTACCGAATTAAGCAACTGTTTATAAACAACTAACCCTGAAATGTGAGACTTTGTCACTGCTGCTGTTAAGTTGGTCAAGAGTGTATTATATCCCACCGTATGGAGTCTATTACTGGTTAATTTCCTACTCGGATTATTGTTGGAATTTGAGGCCACACGTCTCCGAAGGCATCTGGATCTTGCTCGGAATGGTCATAACGAACAGTGTTTTCCTAGAATTTCCTCTTGCCCACCAATGATCGAGATTTTAAGTAAGATTCTCGGTAAGTTTGATGAATTAAATTGTATCGTTCCACAGATTTAGGCTTCATTCTATTATTGTCCTCCGAGAAATGTCTGGAATGGTCAGAGTTAGAGAGAAAGCTAAAATTTAACCGTTTCTTCAAACTCCATCCTAGCAGATACTTTCCGCTAAACTCTTATTTGCTCCGTGCTATTTCTCTACTTTTCCGCTGTATCAGAAGGCTCCAGTAATTGCTCCAAATTTCGATGACCCCGCAGATTCATGATTGTTTACTTCAGTAGTCTCTCCACAATTTATCTACCATATTCTGTAAGATCCATCCGACTCAACTTGCCAAAGTATGATTTTTCTGTATATTCCAAAGACCTTGGTCAGCATGACGTTCTCTTCATGCCAACCCTAATTTTATCCTCGTTAAAAAAAAACAGCACAATCTCCAAAATTCAGAACGCCTTGCGAAGCAATGTTTTTCTCCCGAATCACTGATCCTTGAAAGACACTCTTCAGGTTTATTAGTCACAAATTAGCGCACCCTTTCGCTTCGCTCCTCCCTTTCCTTTTTTCTTCTTGATTCCATTCTTCGCCCAACAATGCCTGATACAATCACAGCTGTCAAATTGGCACACCAGAGTAGAACAGAACAATAGACAGCTGAAAAAGAAAAATAAAAAGAAAGAATAAAAACATAATCAAAGTAAAACAGCAAAAGGGTTTATCTTCCATTTAATTCCACTTAATTAATTTTTGTATACATGACAGATACGTATTTCGACTACAATGTGCAGTCTTCATCAGTGTCATTCCCACTAAAGAACTTATCAAAATCTAACCCCCTTAAGTACTCATCCCCTAGGTAAAAAAGTCAAGATCATAGGTATAAAAATGAAACTACAATGTGTTGAATCGGAACCTACCTAACTAATAAAAACCAAAGATTTAAGTAAGCTAAAGGAGAAAAATCTATACAAATCTCTAATAAGGAAAATCCCCAAAGGCTTGGTAGCCATCATAATGAAGTAATGAAATTGGGTTGTTAGCGGAATGCTAAATAAAACAGCAAAAGGGTTTATCTTCCATTTAATTCCACTTAATTAATTTTTGTATACATGACAGATACGTATTTCGACTACAATGTGCAGTCTTCATCAGTGTCATTCCCACTAAAGAACTTATCAAAATCTAACCCCCTTAAGTACTCATCCCCTAGGTAAAAAAGTCAAGATCATAGGTATAAAAATGAAACTACAATGTGTTGAATCGGAACCTACCTAACTAATAAAAACCAAAGATTTAAGTAAGCTAAAGGAGAAAAATCTATACAAATCTCTAATAAGGAAAATCCCCAAAGGCTTGGTAGCCATCATAATGAAGTAATGAAATTGGGTTGTTAGCGGAATGCTAAATAAAACAGCAAAAGGGTTTATCTTCCATATCTATTTAGCATTCCGCTAACAACCCAATTTCATTACTTCATTATGATGGCTACCAAGCCTTTGGGGATTTTCCTTATTAGAGATTTGTATAGATTTTTCTCCTTTAGCTTACTTAAATCTTTGGTTTTTATTAGTTAGGTAGGTTCCGATTCAACACATTGTAGTTTCATTTTTATACCTATGATCTTGACTTTTTTACCTAGGGGATGAGTACTTAAGGGGGTTAGATTTTGATAAGTTCTTTAGTGGGAATGACACTGATGAAGACTGCACATTGTAGTCGAAATACGTATCTGTCATGTATACAAAAATTAATTAAGTGGAATTAAATGGAAGATAAACCCTTTTGCTGTTTTATTTAGCATTCCGCTAACAACCCAATTTCATTACTTCATAATCAAAGTAGCCAAAAGGTAAAAGTGTTGCAGGTCAATTCGTTGAACTCCTCGGTGTAATGAATACAAAAGATTCTCCACCCGATCGGTGGTGGTTGAACCGGGCAGTGAAGAGGAGAGTGTTTGGAACTACTTCCTCCTGCTGGTGCTGCTGCTGTGAAGTTTGATTTAGTCCAGCGCGCACGTTACAAGATAATTAAATCTTATTATGATAATGATAATACCCGATGCAAGCGGCGATGGATGGTTTCCAGTTCCAAGTTGTTGTCCGTGTCGCTCAAGTGTGCGTGTGTGTGTGTGCTGGTGAAGTTATTCACGTTTACGGGACAGAGCGAGTGAGAGCGGGAGGAAAAGTGATTTCGTTCGTCAGAAATTCTCGCCAGGAGGTTCTAAGCTTGGTAATAACGTCTATAATTATATGGGAAGCGTGTGCCCTTCTAGGAGAACAACCCGTCCGATGATGATGGACGGTCGGTTATTTTTGGTGGAGCATATGTGTTGAAGGTTTTTCAAAGGTCGATCCCGAAACCGTTGGAACTGAGTCGATCGGGGTCAAAACAAGCCTACTTTTGTGTTCTGAGGGGCCCAAAGATGGTTTTGGCTCGATAAAAGGCAGGAAAATTGATAATAAATTGCTCGCTATAATTGCAGCCAAGCAGGCAGCAGAGAGCATCAGCCTTGTCTATGATCTTTCCTCCGGGCAGACGAAAACACGACTCCGTAGCTGTCTGGGCGTAAACAGCTGAAGCGAATCGAATGCGAAGGTTAATTGAAATAAATGAACCCCGGGGAGGAACCGCGCCGGTTAGCGAAAGCCGATCGGTTTCTCGAGCGGATGGAAATTCCTCAGTGCCGTCGTCGTGGCAAGTCTGCGAGATTTACGGACGGACTCGGTGACACAACGAGTCACCATGGTCGGCCCGTGGATAGTTGGAATAGTTTTGTTTCCTTCTGGAATTCCGCTTCTGCTGAACGTGCAAAAACATTACACGAATTCCCGGTCCAAATACTCGAAAATTTCTGGGCTCTTTTTCCAACTCGTTCGCCGTGTCAACTCACCGAGCTCTCGCACAGCATCCCGCAGTCGTTTATCTCTCTCGGTTCCCGTTTCCGCAGCCGACACAGTGCCTTCCCTTGGACCCTAGTACACACACATATATTTTTTTTTTTTGAAAAATGATAATCACCATTAAAATAAAACAAGCATGAAATCAGCAGAAATAAACTGGTTTCATCAATTCTTTCCGCTCTCTCCTTCTTGCCTCTTTCTCTTTTCGTCCGCCGCGGGATTTCATCTCGAACCGATCGCTCGCGAGTGCTCAACCCCGGGTTCGGAAAGGTTATCTCCGCGGAAAAATGTTTTCGTTTTTTATTCGTCCAGTTCTAACCCAGAACTCCGTGCCGTCGACGTTGTCATCGTCCTTGAATCGGGCCCGAATTATTCATTCTCGGGAATACACACACAAAATTCAATATCTGTCAAACGCCATTTTGCTGCCCCTGTGTTCTGGTCATCACCAAAATCCATCAAAGCAGCGGCGCACTCACCGCTAGGCTAGGGCAGGAAATATATAGATCAATTTTTGGCACGTGGCAGCAGGCCATGGATTTGGGCGAAAAGGGAAATAGGCAAATTCAGCTGCGCGGCGCTAAGCTAATGCAGCTTCGGAGTTCGGGGTGTTCGAAGACCGCGCAGTTGAGGAAGAGCAGAGCGGAGAACCGGTTTGACCGGTTCGCTTGATTTGGATTCATTTTTTTTTTTGCGCCGACTACTACTATGTATAATTTGTACCTTTTTGATGGGAGAGTGGTGATTCGTCAAAATTCGGGGCCGGTGCTGCTGACGGGAACAGGCAGCTGTTGGGAATGGATTGCGGCGGCAGCGGTACGAGGCAAGGGTGTGTTATGTAACCCGGGTGGATCTATTAGGTTCGGCATCGTGACGTCACGAATTAACTGACTGAAATTTCAGTGGTACTGTTTAGGAGCGATCCATTTATTATGTTACGCTAAATTGAGGAAAAATCTTGGGAAAATTGAGAAAAGATTTTCGCTTGGTAACACCAACTGGTGGCAACTAACGATTTTAATTGGGCTCACTACTTGATCAAATTGAGCGCAAAATTTCATCTCTAACGAGGGGGTAGAAAAACCACAAAATTATCTTGCATACGGGGGATATTCATTGGATGAAAGGGACCGTGAAAGAGGACACTAAAATAGAAAGTTTTTCTTCCGACAGTTTCATCTTAGTATTATTCTTTGGTGAAAGCATAGAGGTAACTCTAAGACCAGAAGGTCCCGAAGAAACGTGCTCAACTTTTCGGCTCAGCTCTGGTACTCTCTTCGGTCCCAAGCTAATCGATGCACCCCTCGAAACAAAGGAAAATCCACGAACCCCTCATTTTATCTGCAAACTTTCATAGCGAATCAAAACAAAAATAGTGTAGTACTAGAATATCGGGGTACGTTAAACGATTTGCTTGGGACCAATAGGCTAGTCAAGTAGTGAGCCAATTTAAAATCGTTAAGGCCCAAGCGCAATGACAGCGGAAGCGGAACGGCAGCGGCAGCGGAAAAACCCGATCTGAGTAAGCCTAATTGTCAGATTGACATCGGTTAGGCATCTTGATGTCATTTGTGAAAACTGTCAAACTTTCCGTTTCCGTTCCACTTCCGCCTACATTGCGTTTAGGCCTTTAGTTTCAACCGGGTACCCTTTTGAATTCGCAAAAATGTGGCCGTAGTCTAAAATTTTATCGAGTCAAAAATAAATGTCAAGATAAGAAACTACTAAGGCTGTGTTCCATTTGATGAATTTTCAATTAAACCTGCTATTACACCAGACTTATTTCTGTCAGACAAGGAATCAATTTTGACAAACACTTTTGCGAAAATTGATTGATTGATTTATCTTTATTTAGGAGGCTTTCAGCCTGAGGCTGGTTCGCCTCCAACTTTTGCGAAAATCGGACGATCATCAACAGAGGGATTTTCGAACATAATAATTTATTTGCGAAGTGTCAAATTTAAGTGACAATTCTCCAAATAGAACACACCCTAAAGGCCCAATCGCAATGTGGGCGGAAGCGGAACGGAAACGGAAAGTTTGACGGTTGTCACAAATGACATCAAGATTTCTAACCAAAGTCGATTTGATTCTAACTAGGTTTCAATCCGACAAGTAGGCTTACTCAGATCGGGCTTTTCCGCTGCCGCTCTCATTGCGCTTGGGCATTAAAGGTTCAAGCGCAATGACAGCGGAAGCGGAGCGGCAGTGGCAGCGGAACGGCAGTGGAAGCGGAAAAGCCCGATCTGAGTAAGCCTACTTGTCGGATTGATAACAAGTTAGAACCAAATCGACATCGGTTAGGCTTCTTGATGTAATTTGTGACAACTGTCAAACTTTTCGTTTCCGTTCCGCTTCCGTCCACAATGCGTTCGGGCCTTAAGGCTGTGTTCCATGTGGTGAATTTTCACTTAAATTCGATAGATGGTTTTTTTTTGCTATTTTTGACCAGACTTATTTCTGACCGACCAGGAATAAATTGTGGGCAACACCTTCTCGAAAATCGGCGGATCAGCACAGTGGGATTTTCGAACATCTTAATTTAAGTGAAAATATACCAAAAAGAACACAGCCCAAACGCAAGGTGGGCGGAAGCGGAACGGAAACGGCAAGTTTGACAGTTGTCAAGCCCTAATAAAAAAAATCGAACTTCATGAAAAGCTTACAACACTGCCTGTCGCCCGATTCCTCGGAAAACTTCCTTCCCAAACACACCAACCCCCAGATGTGCCAGTTTTGCATGTTTGCTCGGTCCTTTTCATATATTTAATAAACGCCACTCTCGTTCTATTGCAATTAATTTGAGCTATAATTGCACCGTAATCTCGCTGTCTATGCTGCTTGGCCGATGATGATGCGAAATGTCATCAGAGTCAGTGCTCTCCTCCGTCCGTCGTCCATGTTCCATTCCAACGAAACTAGTCCATCATGTCGTCCGAAACTTTGTTGTAGCCGCAGCCGCCAGCGGCTTTAATCTTCAATTAATTACACGTCCAAAATTATACGATCGCCCGTTTCAAGCGTGCTCTTTAGCGATTTATTTGTTTGTGTATGTGTTTTGGAGCCGCTGCCGCCGCCGCCGCCGTTACTTCTGCTGCTGCTGTCACAGTGCAGCTGCGAAGATGTTGCAATTTTTACGAGAGTAATTTCGGGATGCCGTAAAGGGTTTTAGACGGTACTCGTAAACATTAATTTTGCCCAAAAGCGGCAAAGGTTCTGCGCAATGACAATGACCGCACTTGGCTTTGCAAATTAAACCATCAGCTTGCAGCATGACCAAAAATAGATTATAACAGCTTGGTTGATGGTCGCAACAGATGTCGCTAGTATGCAGAAAACCGAAAAATGTTTATTCATATGAAATTAGAGCCCTTTTCACTTCTTTTTACCGAACTGGCCTACCAAATATGTTTTTTGTGTTCGATTCTAAAATCGACATTTTTGGAAAATGTTCAATTCTCCATACATTTTTATTTAAAAATTTGTTTGCCCATAGGAAGGTGGCGCCATGCTGCCACTAGTGGTGAGGTTGAAACTGACAGCTTACTTTAATCCATTGACAAAAATCTTAAGTGGGTTCAACAACAAAGTATCTCCTTTTTCATATGACATTTACTCACGCATTGTCAGTTGCCAGTTACCATTAAGTTGGGTTTAGACAGAGCAAGTCAATTGTAAACGTGTAAACCATGCAATTCAACTAACTTGATCAACTCACTTGAATTGAAAAAAGTTGAACCAGGTTCAACTTTTCAAGAAAATTGAATTCAACTGAGTTTTTCATTTGACTTGCCTAATCTAAACCCAGCTTTACGCTCCGTCCGATGTCACGAACTATCGTACGACGCTGGTAGAATCTACAGTGCCCTGTAGCTGTAGCAGACACGAAAATTTGATTCTCCCAATTAGTCTACATATTGCATTTGCACTTTTGCAATCACGCGCATAGACGACAAAGAACAACAACTGTCACTTTGACAGGCACTCCCTCCCGCTTATGGCTAATTGATTGACGTTTGCGTGCGACATTCGCCCGTTAATTACGCTAATTTCCCGTTCCGCCTTGGTCTTGATTTTATCCTAAATTTAATTTGACCGCGACCTCGAAAAATGCGAGAACTGTTGCTCCGCGCGCGCGCTGGCAAAGGAAAAACACAATAAAATCAGACAGGTACCTGGCTGAAACAAACAACAACAACAAAAACACAGCAATTAGTCCAGTAATACAGCCTGGAGATTTTTGCGACCGCAAACACACGAAAACCGTCAAATTTCCGTCGTCTGAATGGCGGAATCGAATAGCAAGCGGCTGCGTGCGGAAATATGTCTCTGTGTGCGTGTGTATGTGTGCGTATTTGTGTTTGTCGAGGGGGCAATGAATGCTAATTAACATAATTATCATGATTCGTTTTTTTTTTGGTGTTGTTCAAGTCGGTCGGATTGGAATAAAGTTTCGCGCGCACTTTTGCCGCTGTTTTCTTTGGTGGTGTCGTAAATGCCGGTTTCGATGTCTCGGTGATAGTTTGACCCATTTTTTGGTGAATAATTAAAAAATTATAAATAATTTCGTCTGTTTGACTAGCGAGGGGTGTGTGTGATTGCGCCGAAGGAAGTTGACTCATATAGGAGTATTTTACTGTTCATAATCGAAGAAGAGGGTGATTGAGATTTGATTTCCGAAGAGTTCGGGAATTGACTTCCATCTTTTTCCTGTGGAGTGGGACAAATCTGCAGCGAGATGGTAAAGGGTGAGAACTAGGGGGTGCAATAGCGAGAGAAGGGTCATCCTGATATGTGGAAAAATCCCTCACACACGATTTCTGCCACGACGACGCGCAAATGCGGATGAAGTCATACAAGTTCTACTCTCTGAACGCCTACGGGCTTCGTTTTCTCTCTCTCGCTCTCGTTCTTCGTCTCTTGCTTTCGGTGGTTGTTCGAACATGTGCGAGCCCAACTCATACTTGAATCGTCCGACCCCTCCAACGCGTTCGCCGTGCACTCTTTTGTGTGTACGAACATGGCAACCCCACACCAAGCAAGCCAACGAGCCACCTCGGCAAAGCGCAGGCGCTCCTTCGTGTACACACGATGTGTAGTCACGTACGAACTGTCGCCTATCCGTACACGATGTGTAGCGACACAGCGACAACGGGCACACCAACGCAATCCGAACCCCACAAAAGATCGCCTTCACTTCGCGCGCTGGCAAGTGCTTCGTTCCTTCTCCCTCTTTCGCATTGCCATTCGTATCCGCGTCGACGAGTCGCGCTCACCCACCACCACCGACCGCGACTCCCTCTCTTCGTGTGTACACACTGTGCGCGCTGAGGTTAGTGTATGTGTGTGTGTGCCAGTAGAAACGAATGCGAGTGAGTTGGCGGCGACAGTCGGTGGCCGCCACCGTCGTCACAATACAGCATTTTAACTGAAATTTTCCTTTTCATTCGTTCGCAGACATTCGCGCCGTGTAGACGGTTTCTGGTTGGAGCTTGGATCGCGTGTGCTGGATCACCATATACACTTTGGCGGTTGGTGATGGGCTAGAAAGAGAGCGAGACCCCCGGACCCCTCGGCTCAAGTGTGGAGCCTTTCGTGCAGTCAACGTCGTTTTTGCTCTGGCAGTTGCTCGGTGGAGCGCAGCAAGTGTGGATCGCGGAACAGAACCACCATCAAGAACACTACACAGTGCACCCTGTCTGCACTACAGCAGCCCTACATGACACACGTAACATGTAGAACGTCATCGTCATCATCGCTCTTGCCAAGGGTTGAAAAGTGAAAAATAACGAAAATCAGTGATCGAACAATGAAGGAGACGGAGTAAACGGTTGCATCGGTTGCATTTGCTAAAGATAATCGTGAAATTTGTGAACCCCCTGTCGTTTGGCCTTCGTCAAGCAGCGGGCAAAACTCCGCGAAGCTACTCTCTGTCCAAGACAGCTGTGTGCGCGTGCAAATGACAGTCTATTGTGCGATCAAAGTGTGCCCTTCTGTGCTGTGATAAATTCGGTGTGCACCCCGCCTTCTGGGATTATCCAAAAATGGTTCCAGTCAGTTTGCAACTCAAATCGCCTTCGAGAATATAGTTTCTCAGCAGAGACCTTCCTCCACGGTAAGAAAATGTTCCCCAAAACCGATAAACATTAACTGCAGCCGTACCAAGGCAGGTGACTGCATTTTTCCATATTTGTCAAATCGCCCAAAATGGGCCTGTCACTGAATCAAAAAAAAAATCAACCAAAATTGTGGGATACGTACTTAATTTTCACCTGTCACACACATTCGAAAAGAAGTGAGAAAGGTGTTGGCCGTCATCAAGCGGAGAGGAAGATCAAAATTGACACCTTTTTCTGTCTTGGCCTTCTTTTGTCGGCTCTCCGGCCGGGCGGTGGTGGTGGTGGTGGTGGACAACGAAAGAAGTGAAGCAAAAGCAAGAAACTCCAGTGCGGAAGTTGCCCATTGAGGAGGGCTGCTTGATTTCAGTGTGCCGAAAAGGATCTCTGGCGGTGAACCGAGGAGCTAGAGGTGAAAGTAATTTCGAGTGCGGTTTTGCGCTTCTTTGTCCACCGTCGTCGAGGTGAAAGACTAGTTGAAAGTTGAAATTTTCGACAAGGGGTACCTACCTACTACTGTCGGTCAGGAAACCGGAGAGAGGCGATTGGCAAGTGTGTGCTAACGAAGTGAGGCTAATTGTTGCAGCAGCAGTTGTGGTTTTTTTTTCGGAAGCTTTTTCAAAAGTATTTATTTTTGTTTTTTTTTTAACATGGTGAAGGTACCATTTTTGTGATGAACTGTGAAAAAAGGTGCTAATTGGATAGAAGTTGGTTTTTTTTTGTTCATCTATGTGGGATTGAAAGTGCCGACGGTAGAATCTCGTTGTTCATGTTTCAAGCTGTCCTGGCTTTCGTTTTAGGAACAGTGATGGTCAATGAGTCTTATATCTGTAATTTCGATCAAGTGAGGTTCTGATGTTGTTACTGTTTTGTTAACACTTTATCAATAATGGAAGTTTGCTAACAATACATGCAACAATATCGAGAATAACTTTGGTTAGTATTGAGCAAGATTTCTGCCATTCGTTTGCAATAAAAAAAAATATTTTTCGGTATTATGAAATCATTAGAAGGTATGTTCGCACATGTAAGTTACAAGATGAGGTTGTAAAGTAGATGTCTGACACATAAAAGCTGTCAGTTTTGCTTTCAGAGAGGCACATTTTTATAATCGGTGAATATTCACCCTTCATGAAGAGTGAATACTCACCGACCATTAATGACCGTTGATGCAAAATTGATAGGTTTCATGTGTCAAACACATATTTTAGAACCTCTTTTTGTAACTTACAGGAACAACATATCAACAGCTAATGATTTAATAATTCTGAAAAGCATTCCGCATAGCAAATGGATGTCAGGAAAATTGTAAGACATAGAATTTATTAAATCCAAGATCAGTATTTAACATGTGATAACTTTCATAGTACTGAACAATTACTTTTTTTTTAAGTAAAACTGATCCTAGAGAACGTCACAATCAGCAAACAATATCATCGATGATAATCACGAAATCTGTTGAGCCTATTAAAAATTCAGCTCCCACTGGATGTTGTCACATTCCTGAGCTGAACTGAGATAAAAATCCGTTTCCGTAGACGCTAGACGTTGTTAGTTGTTGCACAATTTAAGCTGCTAATAAGAATGTGCATCTCTTAATAGATGTTAACCCAATTGTGTCTGACAAAATTGAACTTTCGAGTAGATTGTTGCGTCTGCTCGATCCAGCTGTGTCCAACAAAAATCAATCCCTTGAGCGCATTTTGGAGCGTCTTTGAGTAAATTCAAGAATGATTAAGAGTTAAGCTGGGTTTTAGTCAAAGGCAAGTCATTGATCAATTCAGTTGTATTCAATTGGCTTGAAAAGTTGAGTCTAGTTCGACTTTTTTTTTCAATTCGAGTGAGTTGATCAAATCAGTTGAATGGTATGGTTTCAACTGAGTTCATCAATTGACTTGCCTTGTCTTAACTCAGCTTCAAGAGGAGATGATGATTTTTTTTATAAATACTTCAAGTTCTTGTTCCTTTTTGTGATCTTAACAGCTTGATTAGCTCAGAGAACTAACTGAGTCTGAACCATACAAGAATTTAGGATAATGGTCTTGCTTGAGAGGATTGTTTTGATTGCTGGAGTAGCACATCGAATAATGACTCAAATATACGTAGACAAACATTGCTTTGATAGCATTGGGTTCCTTTATTGAGTAATCTAGGTCTTCATTGCTTAGCTCGTAAAATTTGCTTCTCAGTAACATTTTTGTATTTTAATGTTGTTACTATTGCAATTTAAATTGAATTAACTTACAGAATTTTGGAAGTGAAAGCGCTGTTTTAACGATTTCCCACCGGAGGAATTCGCTTTTCGTTATTATTCGTAATATCCGGAATAATTTTCTTGCGAAGCTGGGTCTCAAAATGTGCTCAAGACAAAAACAAATAGAATGGGATTAAAAACAAGTGTTTCACATGTAAAATGCAGAGTGACCAGTGAGCCGGGAAAACCAGAAAAAAACTGCGAATTTGAAATTAGAAAAACTGTTAAGAAAATGTTCGAC
Source organism: Ochlerotatus camptorhynchus (assembly GCF_037179485.1). Classification (NCBI taxonomy): domain Eukaryota; kingdom Metazoa; phylum Arthropoda; class Insecta; order Diptera; family Culicidae; genus Ochlerotatus; species Ochlerotatus camptorhynchus. Next base: position 2,227,373 of record NW_027040576.1, read on the forward strand.
TTTTTTCCAAAACAAATTTGAGCAGATTTCAGAATTAATTCTAGAGCTTACACCAAGGTATTTCAGAGAATGTTTTCTAGGGAGCTTCAGGAAAACCTCCAAAAGAGTTTTTACTAGAACTCCCTAGAGTAGAGGATTCCAGGATTCTTGAAAAATATCAAAGGAAGCGGATTTGAAGGTACACTTACAAAAAAAATGGTGCGAAGATCTATAAGGAAAGTCCGAGTGTAATTCCAAGCGCATTTCAAGAGAATTTCAATGAAAATTCCATGCAATTTTCAAAAGATTTTAGAGGTCAACTCCAAGATAATTCTGAGCAAAATTTGAAGACACTTCTTGGCGGGAGAATTTCCCCCAACCATATGGTGTTGGCAGGAAAGAGGGATTACAAGTTTTGCTCACAAAAGCTAAAAGGTTCTTTTTAATTGTTACTGGAGAATATAAGGTGAATTGCATGGAATTCTATGGAGAATTTTAGGCAAATTAAAAAAATTAAGCTCCAGTAAATTCTTAGAAAGAGTTTAAATTCGAAGAAGGAGCAAATTTTAAGATTTTTTCGGAGTGTTCTACAGACAGAAATGTTCGAGGTACTTCAAATTTATTGTAGAGAGGATTTCAAATTTATTTTAGAGGAATTCTGAAAAGAACTCTGTGAAAGGAAATCAATCTAAAGGAAATGCGTGAGAGCAATCAAATATAGAAGCCTGTTTTTTGAGCGAAATTTTCTTACAAAAATTGTGAAGACTTCGAACCTGTCGAACCAAATTCATGGTCGAACAAAGGTGCTGCTGTCTTAGAAGAGAAAAACGGGGAAATTGCTAATCGAGATTTGCTGGTCATCATGAAGATGGAGGAGATCTGGATGAATGTATGGTTATTTGAAATTTATTGGACCTTGGACTTGTAAACAGTTAAGATCATGGAATATGGCCCAAAGTGAAAGGATATTTCAAATCAAGAAAAATAAAATCATGGGCTTTGAAATATTGATAAGATTTAGGCATAGCAACATCTCTAACTTGGAGCAATTTCAAAGATTTTCGAACATGTAAAAATTTCATTTATCTTCAATATTCTCCATTTCCCACTTTTGCATGATCCTGGACTTCGATAAAAAATTATGATCCCAGAGGTTCTGGAGTAATATTTTCAAGATTTTAAAGATATTTATAACGTGGTTTTTGATATCTTGAGGTTTTGAAAAATTATCTAAAATATGATAAATTAAGATCCCGGATTTGAAAAAAAAACTGAGCGTGGAAAAATTAAAAATGATCAGCTTTGAAAACCCAACCCAATATTTGACTTGTAGGAGTCGAATACATATGTATCGCGCATATAATTGTGAACGTGTTATTAAAAAATTAAAATAGAAAGAATAGTTTCCTCTATTATAGAACCAAAAATAAGGTACATCCTCATATGGTGCCTATTAATGGATGACGAACTTAAAAATTTACTTTGTAACTAAACCATGAATTTATAAATTTTCCTGCAAAGTCTAGTACCGAAACTGGATGCACGTATTGAACATTAATCAGTATTCTCAATTTATGTATTTACTCCGACCATGTCTGGAATTTTTCAGAAAAAACACCTGGAAAATCAAAGAACTTCTGTTTCATAATTAATTCAGTTTTACAATCAAAACCATTAAAATTGAAGTTTAATATTTACGCATTTATTTACGATAACATTTATTTTAACAGGTCCTAAGATCTCAAAACGTATCAAAGTATTGACTTTTCGAACTCCAAGCCAACAATCTAGAAACTTTTCAAACTGCCAAAATCCCAGAAATAGAATCATGCTATTTGATCAATTTCAAGTTCACAACCGTAAACTTTGGTATTTCAAATATTGTTGCTAGTTTTGGATCTTGAAAACTTCTCACGTTCTCTCATCTTCTCTCTCTCATGCCTTTGAATTGCGCCTGAGCGATGGGAAAACCATTTGGCCAAAACAAGTTCCATGACAAAAACTGTCGCAGGAAGAGAAGTCGGTTCCAAGCTAAATGCGGGAAGCGGATTTATTGCGCCTAATGAATTCCACTATTCGTGCAAAAGTAGAACTAGAACTTCTGAAAATGTAAGCATTGTCAGAATCAGAAGTGGACGAGCAGCTCTTCCTCCTCCTACTTCTGTGAATAAACTTGTTTTAACATCGATTTTTACATGAAATAGAGTATGTTTTTCGTGGTTTTACCATTGATTTATTAGAAGCTATAAGTGAGCAATGAATCAATTATGCTGTTACTCAAACGTTGTTGATTTAAGATAAATTTAAGGGAGATTATTTAGTTTATCAGGTTCTCTCCCTCAAAGCTACATTAAAACATTATTGCTTGTTTTATAATGGTTTTAACAAACAGTCGTACAACAGAGCAATTAGTTTGGATCAAAGTTAGGCTTTGTCATAGACTGGGAAACATAGTGAAATATTCTATAAATCATGAAATGACGAATGGCCAATTGGCTTTTATTGGCTACTTAATAAAACTACATATATGGAATAATGCTTGCCTTCATAAAACTTTAATAAAACTCAAATAAAGCTGTAAGCCACTGAGAATGTTACCTGGGAATTTATATAAAACCACAAATTTTCGTCTGAAAGTAAGTTAAAAAGTTTTGAACAGCCATATCGTTTATAAAGCCATTTGAACGTGTTTGAGTCGGTCTATAAAACGTATTTTTTTTAATAATGCGTTTATTTTTCCAGGTAGCTTTGCGGAGCCGACATTCATTGTTTAGATAACAAAATTACTAAAAACTAACGTTAGTAAAGCGGCTATCTCGAGGTTAGGGGTTACAAAGTGTAACATGTGGATGGTAGGGTAGGGATTGAGAACACAAGGTTTGGAGAGCAATGTGCTCTTGATCTCGAACTAAGCGACATGCTGATGAAAAAGGCAAACATGGGGGTACACCGGATCAAGCATATTTAAAAGCAATAGCTATTTTGTATCAAAAATATGATCCTAATATTGTTTAAACTTAGTATTATCATCCAGCAAATGTCTTCTTGTTCCATTAGTAAACATGGATCTTTTCGAATATTTGTACATTTGAAAAAATATTGCAAAGCAATTAAAAAAAAACATTAGTTTTTGCGGTATATTGAGTTCTTTTATAAGTCCATGAAATTTAACTTTACAAGTCTTGAATCAAAAATTTCCTAGCCAAGATTTTGGAATAAAGTTACGAAAAAAGTTGAAAATCGATCTTTATACAGGCTCTGCCATAGAGCCTAAAACTATATCTACCGATAAATCAAAGCATAGTTGTTGAACCTCTAGCCAAGATTTCAAAATTGTACATTCAGGTGTACGCTCAATTTTGAGATAAACTGTATGTTCAAGATCATGAAATGATTTCTATGTTTCAGAAGCATTTAAATATTTCTTGGACTGTGAACCTTAAGAGTGGCATGTTAGCTTCCTATATTTTAGTCTTGGATGTTTTCTGGTTCGAAGCAAATTAATTTTTCATTAATCGTTGCACTGGTGATATTGAACCTACTACCAATTATTTTGTTTCGAACAGTTAAAGGTTTGCGACTGGAGTGCGGGATGCTTATTATGCCCCTCTCCCCTGTACACTTTGCCACTATTACTCCTACATTACATTGACATTATTCCAGGACGCGCAACATTGTTAGTTTGTTTGTCTTAGACTACCTGAAAAAAACCTGGGAAATCAGGAAATATCAGGGAATTCCATTTTAGTCCTGGAAAACCCTGGATTCTCAGGGAATTTCTTTAAGAATCAGGGAAATGTTTCTTAATCCTCTCTGAAAAGTAATACTGATCTCGCAAGTCTCATACAATTTAATTAATCGGTGTAGTTTGAGGATGCTTGTAAATTACGCAAATCTTTAATAGAATAGTTAGCTAGTTGGTGCTCAAATGAAAGGTTATAATTCATAAATAAAATTTGTGCCAAGTAATTCAGGACCATACTGAAACAGAGAGCATACTCTTAGCCGAACTCCAGACGAATCTAGAGCCACACTTCCGTTCATACTGGCGACATCGCTCTGATGAGACAACAAAACCCTACCCCCATGCTCCTCCCCTTTTACTATCTTTCGACAATGTACCCCTTAACCTCGGGTAAGCCGCGAGTATTCGGCCCAACTCCTACTAGACATAGAATTAAGTGAATTTTGTTACAAACAGAACAATGAATTATCGGCTCCGTAAAGCTAACGTTATTGAGCCTTACAAATAAACAAACTAGATAAAAAAGAGAGCATATGTATAGTTTAAAGCATATTTATAGTATAAAGATTGCACATGTATTACTGTAAGAGCTGTCACAATCTTATGATTAGTATTCGTGAGATTCTGCTTGGAGAACTTAATTTAATTTTGGCCTAAAACCTAGATGATCAAAAACAAAAATCCAACTCTAGGTTGATACGTCCCTGAGTTGCAATGGAAATCAGTATCTGTAAATCCATTTTCACCGTTGAGTAGAATTAGCATCTTTGTATAAATACAAGAATGGTAAAGAGTTCAGAGCTAAGGGTTATATTGCTGAATACTTGTTGTTGTTCCTCATTGTGTGGTTAAGATCCGCATATGTTCAGACATTAAGCTATTCAATGACAATTTAGAATCATGATCCTGATTGGATTACTTGGAATAGCAGGTTATGATTGAATATTGAACTCAAGCTCACATGGACCAACATTTCTAATTTTGTAAAAGCAACACTCTGAACATAACATTTTCCGTTGTGAATGATAGTGGAGGGCAATCCCAAGTAACCAACAAGCCTGCTTAGTAGTAATACGGCTAATAATGTTCCGAAGCCCTATATTAGTCATATGTTAGCATTATATAGCTTAAAAACCAAATTAGTGGGCTTATTGAGTACCTGGGATGTTCAATTCGTGCTTGTAAACGATTTCCCACTGAAGATCTGCTGCGATCTAGCGTTTGGTTAAACGTGTTGCCTAGAACACATTTTCAACGGAGCTGAGATGGGCATTGATGTTTTCACAGGGAATATATTTTATAGCGGAATTAAAGACAAGTGTTTCATATGCGAAAATATCCAGAAACAATCAGAAAAACAACTAACAAGGGTGAGAAATTTGCCATGCCAGGAAATAAAGTAAATTGAGGAAAGAAACGGATCATGAACTTGTTGAAAACTTTCTGGCAATCAAGCGAGCATTCTAGTGATTAAAATGTATGTTTTAGGGACTAACTGGTCGTGTTATGATAACTTTATCTTTAAGTTCTTTAAGTTCTTGCTGATTGATATAAAAATGGTTGCAGTTTCATTTTCGTCATCAGTCAAAGTCACATTCCGGTGTTTTTTTCTTCTGTTCGGGACCTAACACCACTGTGACCAGTAGTTTAATCTATTGTAGTATATCCTTTATTCTTCTTCTTCGCATTTCAAGCTTATTGCATATCGCACATTAGCTTATTGCGTGCTCTCAACTTAGTGTTCTAGATGCACTTCCACAGTTATTAATTGAAAGCTTTCGATGCCTGTACTATTTTTGCATTGGTACAATTGTGTGGCAAGTCCAATCATACTTCTTTGCCCAGGGAAGTCGAGAAATTTTCCAACCCGGAAAATTCCTAGACCGGACCGGGAATTGAACCCAGCCACCTCCAGCATGGTCTTGCTTTGTAGCTGCGCCTTTACCGACTGAGCTAAGGGAGGCCCCAAGTATATCCCGTGTCCTTAGTTTAGTGCATGCACTATTGAGAAATGATGAAGTATTCGGTTTTGATACAGTTGTCATTCTTGCCTTCATCGCAAGGAATCGGATCTAATTGAAAGGTCCCGCTATTTGTACCCTTCGGAGTGTTGGAATACCCTCCAAAATTGAATTCCTTAGCAACAAAATTAAGGAATGACACCGATAATGACCATGCATCAGAACCTTAGTCTAAACCACTTCAAACTAGGGAACAACGAAAAGAAGATTAGGAATCACATAGATGAAGACTAACTAACTCATTTTTTCCTTGTTTCAAGATCATCCTCTGTGGACAAAGCTGAGTCTTGTCACTATCAACAAGGCATAACAAGTAACAAGGACTAAGATGTGTTCCTTGGATTACTGAAAAATTCTGTTCCCCTAGTTTGAAGTAGTCAGGACTAGGAATCGGTGGTAGATCTTACATCTTACAAGGTGATTTACCCACGTTACGGGGCAACATTTCGGTTACTGCTATAACTGATTAACTGGATCATACCATGTCTTACACCTGTGAATTTAGGTAAATGTGGATGGTTTTCAATAGATGGCATTTTTCTAAAAAACGACTGGAAAATTGGGGAGTTTAGTTTTCTTCATTTAGTCTACACACTGGATAAACGAATGTCCAATCGTTGTAAAATTTATTTCAGAATCATACAACTTTTTTCGAAGTTTTAAATCCTAGGCGCAAGTAAAAATTTCAGTGTCTGTGATCTTTCAAATTTGGTGCAAATCTTCGAAAATTTTCCTCGTTCCAGAATAATGAGATTTTTTCTTAGACTGCGATCTAGAAAAGTTGTCTAGGTCCCAGAGTTATGAAAAATGATCTATTTTTGACGTGTTACAGAAGTTTCTATATTAGAGATCATTCAAATTGTTTGTCTTAAAATTGTCGAAGTTTGTTCAAGTTGCACCTCTATTTCCCCTAAATCCAAGATTTCGTAATAAATTTCTACGTTCAAGCTTTCACATCCCAATATTCGTTCTAATAGCGCAATCCGCGTTCTAAATCTAAAATAAGCTTAGTAAAAGTTGAACACGAAAAAAATCGGACACGTAAATTTTGTTGGGGCTTTAAAATGCGTTTTTTTTTTATAGTTCAATGTAACAGCTTTACATTAGTAGGTAATTATGCTTATTGTAAGTCCCTTGTTTCAGTCTTCCTTCTTACCTTAGGCCATTGCTCGAACTTTTCTTCGTACACGGCCCATCATCTTTTGCACGAGTTCTGTTCCCACTTGTTTGTCGGCCAAATTTCATTTCCGCTTGAAATTCTTCTGGTCAATTGTAGTTCCATAATTTTTCTTCAGTATGTGCTTCACAATTAACCAGTATTCCTCAGTCTCAGCCTCATTTTAATTATTTATTAGTTCCGGAGTATTGGCCGGATTCATCTCCTTGGGAACCACTGTGACGCCATTTTCGCTCTACCACTGGAAGTTGAGTAGTGGCAGCTTATCAAGTCCGGGCAGAATAGACAATCCACTTCATGCTGCTCCAGAAAAGACAGTAGCCTCTTCCGTAGGCACTCCTCCTGGGAAATTTGCTGCACAACAAAAAGAAAATTTTAACATTTCATCCAAGAGGAGGCACTTTAATCATGTCGAAAATCTCATGTAATTTTTATGGGCACCAAAATAAACAAATTCAGTAAAAACAGCGTAATGTCGGTTCATGCACTGTATTAATGATAATTTTGTCCTTTTTGGCAAGTCATATTACACTATATTTTCGACACGACTGAAGTGCATCCACCTTGATGTGATATTAAAATTATTTTTTTGCTGTATGGTTCAAGGTTCCATAACTGCAGACTGATTGCCAGGCAACGAACTTTTTGGGGAATTTCGACTTTTTTTTTTTTGATTTTACACTTTCCCGGTCAACCGAGGTATGAAATTCCTGCCCAGGAATTTGATCGAAAACTGCCGTCGAAATGCTCGTTATGATCAGGCTTGCCTAAACTCCTCGACTCAGATTATGCCGGATAGATGCCCATTAGAGTGATGCAACATTTGAAATTTTCGCTCCACAATACTTAAACGATTCCAAGTCGGATCCTGACTAACCTCTCATAATTTGAACCCATTTGGTGAGAAACTGAGATGGCACAAACCATTTAAAGTTTGTATGGGAATTACAATGGTAAAACCAAGATTTTTGTTCATGGCTATCTAATAATTCACCACATCGGTCTGCTTCAAAAGCTTTCAACTGTACTTGTAGGAAATTTTCCCAGCTACAACTTTGCTGAAGACCACTTTTTGATTAAATGCAGGGATCGAATGTTATCAATGGTTCAATGCGCTGATGTCTTATGATCATGCTCAATCAACTGCTCAGCAGGCAACATTGGTGTTTCTGGGGCGTTGAATAGGACACAAAAATCATGGCTACTATGTCACACTGCAAAATACAGTGTTGCCTACAGAGCAGCTGCTTGATCATGTCATAAGTTTACCAATCTCTTAAATAATTAATAACTTTTTCCTGTCTCGTTTTACATAGAAACAATCTTGGGCAAAGTTGTAGCTGAGAAAATTTTCTATAAGAATAGCTATCGAACTGTTTCGCAGCTCAATATGGAAAAAGACTAGAAGGCAATGCTCAAAAAGTTGAGATTTCCCATAGTAATTTACATGTAAACTTCAAATGGCTTGTGCGAAGTCTGTTTCTAACCAAATGAGTTGTAACTTTGGAAGGCTAATCGGGACCCGATTTGAAACCATTTAAGCCCTGTGGAGCGAAAAAGTCAAATTTTGCATCAGTCTAATGCCCATTTATCGTGAGCTATTTCATCCCTCACATATAAAGAGCAATGATGTCAAATCCAAAGAGCGCAAAAGAGCTCGAGCTCAGATTGATGCTCAAGCTGGACTTCCACAAACACGTATCACGATGAGTGATGCGGGGTCGTTCTTGGGTGAGGAATGATTTACATCGGCTCTGCTCACCGAACAACATTTTGAACTTCGGGATGGACTCGGTGAAACGGTGAGTTTCGTAATGCTTGCGGAAAGAGCACGCACGGTTGATTGATGCACGGTTCTTCCATTCAATATTATGATACACAACAACATAACAATACATTCAATGGACTATGGGACCATTCCCAGAGAACGTAACATTTTGAGAGATTGATGTTTTTTTTTAACTTGGGGACCACTTTTTAGGTTACTCAAACTCAGTCACAAAAATCTTTGATCGTTTTTTCCGCTAAGTGCTTTATGAGTGGATAAACGAAATTATATTTCTGACTTAGAATGTACGAGGGAAAAACTAGTGAACTTATGATCAAAATATAAAAAAGTATCCCAGGGTGCACCATTTCCTTAATTTGTTTTAGGGATCTCGAATTTAAGTCCCAGCAAAAAAGTCGTAACATTGAAAAAAATGTCCATGATGTCTAACATTTATCCCGGAATCTAATTTTCTTTTCAAGATCGAGATTTTAAGTTCTATGCAAAATTTTCCTCGTTCCAGTATAATGAGATTTTTCCTTAGTTGCCTCGGTATGAAAGAGTTGTGATTTTTCCTTTCTATTTTTGAGTTGTTTCAGAAGTTTCTATATCCTAGATCTTTGAAATGGATTGTCTTAATATTGTCAAAATTTGTCTAAGTTCGAGACTTTGAACATTTTTCTCCCATTCAAAAATATGTTTCAATTCTCATCAACAATTTTTGTTCAATCAATCTCGCGAATGTAATCTGAAATCAACTTGTTTGTTTTAAAACAATCGAGGTTGAAAAATAAGTACAAAGTGCAGAAATACGGGTTAGAGTTGGACCGCGCTCTTGCTTGTTCAAATAATACTGATTTTTCAAATTCAAGCATGATACATGTTTATGATAGGTTTCAGGGCTGGAAAGCGCTGCAGAAAATTTGCAGAGCAACTTGGCAAAGAGAGTATGGTTCTCCTATTTCACATACACTTTTCCTACTTATCTTCGAGAAAGCAATCCGCACAAAGAGTGGTGGAAAAAAATCACAATCTCTGTGCGGTGGAGAGAGCTAACGAAATACAAAAGACAACTAACGTCTGCTTTGTCGTATTTGCTTACCACAATAGCATTTGTAGGAGGAAATGAAGAAGCAGAGGACCATGAAGAACTTTGACTTTCTGCAGGGTTTCTCTCTGGCAATCCTACACTTAGTGCGCTCTTTGTGTCGGTGCGATGGCTTCACTTTGAGCGTCTCTGTGTGTATGTCTTTCTTCTCTTCTACGCACTAACGCAGTGAGAATGGCCAACAAACTTCGTGTTTGACTGTTTTTAACTTTGTGGCTTCCAACAAATCAGAGCACTGCATGCATTGCGTACAGAAATTTCAGCCCTGGTGTGAGTTTATACAATTTTTCGAAGTGGGTTGCAATCAACGAAAGATTGGAACCTTATCTCTCCGATCAATAAATGTCACTATTGATCACTTTTTCAATATTTTAAAGTCACTATTTCCGTTATTTTAGTCACTAAAGTCACTACCATTGTATCCAATAGTCACTACCAGCCCTGAACTTCCACGACCGTTAGATCAACATTCATGCATAAGTTTACACTCCATTTCGGAAAGTTTCCAGAACCGAAACTAGCTTAATGTCGACAAAAAAAAATCCAATCTTCAAAATAACAACTTCTATCCAAAAGTAGCTTTTCTCGATGACCCTAATCGCACCGCTCATATATTTCTTTATGTTAATTCAACGATAAATTCACCCAAACAGTCAGGAACTCTCTGCGAGCACGTCCAAATGATGCTGCTGCTGTTGCTTCGAAGAAAACAACTATTATGAATTCAACATCTCCACAATTTATATGTAAATTCGCGGTATGCTGACTAATTTATGCAACTCGGCTGTTCCACGCTGGGAGATTTTGAGGCTCGCCATAACTTAGTTCGTTGCCGGAGAAAAGATCTCTCGATCCGTGAACGCGAACACCTTAACGCCAGCGCTAATAACTATCCATTAATAGTTCATTTTCTGTGTGGTGAAAATACCCCCTCGCAACTTGTTGGACTTCACTTAACTTCGATTTCAAGGACACACGTCGCCGGTTGGATGCTTGATCGAACCATGGGAGAGTTTGTTGGGCTCTGCGGTTTTCTCGATGGAAGAAGAAACCCCGGGAAGCGGTAAGGGCAGACACACATTCTAAACATCGAACCACGAGAAACGGCCCCGAGACCTAAGCGTTGATCGTCCTCGTCGTCGATCGGGTTGTGAACTTGAAGGGAACGAGAGGGAACAAAAAAATAACAACGTTCTCGTAACATAACCTCTTTCGAGCCATGCTGCAGCGAGAGCAGGAGTTCTAATCGAAGAGGAGGAACAAGAGCAAGAACATCCACAAGGAGGAAAGATTGCGTCGAAAACAACAACAAGAACCTTAAGAAGTGGATGATGAAAAAATGTAATAAAATCCACTTGGCCGCCCGGTCTCTCGCTCGCGTATGCTTGTGGAGTATTTTTTTTTGTGTGTCTTACCCCTCGCCCTTGTGCGAGGGGTATGCGCTGCGGTAGGAAACGGCTTAAATTTCTTCTCGCCGCGGCCGTCTTCTTCGGGGGCTTCTCAGGCTTTTAAATATCAGATGAAAACCAAAAAAAATCGACCTCTCTCTCTCTCATCTTGATCTTGTTGTGGCGGTTGGTCGGTCGGTGGTGGCATTCCTCCCGCCGAGAATCTGAACTCTCTGTTTATGACGTGCAGTCTGAAGGCGTTTCGATGTTTGTTCCCCGAATCAGCTCGATTCAAGGGAGCGATTTTGACAAATCGCTTGTTAATAGAAACGATCCAGCCGAGCCGCGAGGGGCAGATGTTCGATTTGAGATGAAAATTAATCCTCGCTGTCCGCTTCGGGGGAGCCAGAAGCAGAAGCAAAATAAATATCGCCGGCTGCCACCGCCGCCACCAGCAGGCACGGCCAGACAAGATAGCGCACAAACAGATCCAAACGAATTCATCGCCGCGTAATGCAGCACTCTCCGAATTAAGCTTAATTAAAATTAAATTAAATAATAATAGAACACGCTGAGTTTGAGGCAGGCGATGGCAAAACTGCTCGCCGCCACCGCCGCCGGTATTACTGCGTGGAGTGATTGAGTTCACTATCAACAGCCACCCCGTTTCATACTCCTCCTCGCCGCTACTTATGCTTCTGGCCCGGAACAAGAACAAGGCACCAATTTCTTGGTACAGCAATCAATTTCATTGATATCGCCAGGCGCATAAACACACACACATACAAACACACAGCCTCTCGGTTATCTCGGTCTAGTTTGTGACTGTCTGTCTGGTAATGCCTATCAGTCTCGCTGCCTATCAACCGGCCAGTTTGCCTTGTCGAACCACTTCGCTAACTGGTAAATTATTATGTTACATAGAAAATATTGTTCTTGATAAAAATCAAAATACGATAAATTTAATACCTCCTCCATTGCCTTGGTCGCCGTCGTCGTCGTCGTCGTCGTCGTTTGGTAACGAGTTCCTGCCCTCTTCAGCAATGATGCTGTGAACTTGAAATCTATACCGTTTCCCACTTCCTCTGCCCGGCTGCCGTTGCTCTTCTCCGCCTCCAACGCAGATAATGAAATTAAATAGGAAAATAATTTAATGACTTTTCGTTTCGGCGGCTTGCATACCTCTGCGCCCCGCCGGCACCGCCCGGGCGGAATTCGATCTCGCCGTGTACGTGGTGAATGGTGGTGGTGGTGGTGGTGGCCTCCGACCCCGACCGCGGCCGAAACCCGACGAGCGTCGGATGATGATTAATGCTTCCTCCACGTTGCTATGGAAAGTTGCTTCTTTTTGGCTTGAAGGAACTTTCCACCGGGTGGGTCCTTTCAAATTGCCTTTCCCAGTTCTGATGCGATGTCGAATGCACGACTGCACTACTTCACTACTTCACTTGTTGATGGGTCATTTGAGGGAAAACAAAAGCTCGCAAAAGAAAGATATTATGGCGGCTCAGAGGGCTCGGCTACGACTCCAGTTTTGATAGTGGTTATTTATACAGAGCGGTACGGTTGTTTGCGGATGGAGTTTTGGCCGGTGTTAATTTTTCCGAATTTCTGGCTGTCTGATATTTGGCAGTAAGAATACTGACCGATATGTTTATTACCAAAAAACAGGTATCAGTGAATCCTGAAAAAGGGGTACCTGCTAAAACTCCATCCCCACAAACAACGGTACCTCTTTGTAGTTCTTTATATATGCGTGAGTAATGATGGTCCGAAAGTGTGGATATCAAGCTTCTCACTTGAAAATGTGATGTCGGGGTGTCGACTACCTGCTTGGAAAATCAAGGAATCTCAGGGAATTTTCTATAAGCCCAAGGAAATGTTTCTCAATCCTTATTCATAACTGCATTACAATCTATAATGATATCACCAATCATGTACGAAAGTGAAATACAACAACCCCTCAGTATATGCGGTGTGTATACCGTGCACCCACTGCTGTTTCTCGGATGTCCTTCAACCAATTACGCTGATTTTTGACGTAGGACTACGTCTGTGATTATTATATAGGGGGTACACTTTGTGAAAACCGAAAATGGAACATGTAACAAAATTATGAAAGATTTTAAACGTTAATAACTCAGCTGCCCCTGGGTCAATTTCAATAATTTTATCACCAATCGATCAGAAATATTCCTACGCATCTGTAAAACTAAGATTTCATAATTTTTCGCAATTTCACTATTGAAAATTGCACGAATGTGCAACTGTTGCTTTGATAATTAAAATGATCACCGATTGCCTGCGAAAAGCGATTTCCCTAACACAGATTTCAAAAATTGATTCCGTCCGGTCTCACCAAACGGTGTTTATTCAATCACCGCGTGGTTTGTGGTGGTGTTCTCCAGAACACAACGAAAGGCTGCCTGCAAGCAGTGAGCTGCAGCCTACATGAGCAACCATAGAAGGAGGAAGAGGCCGCACCGCTATTGATCGGAATCAGTAGCTCTATAGTATCTATGTATCTATGTCAAGCGCGTCATGCCTAAGAGTATAAACAGAGAGAACCCCGCTCAAATTCCTATTCGTACACAAAACACAAGCTTCTGCTGCAGTTAACAAATAAGATTTATTTTATAAGATCACGTAGTCCTACGTCACCATTGCGCACAACCCCATAGGGCTGTCCCTTGTAGTTTTTGTATGTGATTAGTGTCAACTATAAACTAGTTACCTACCGAAAATCAGCTCAATGGATGGGAAAGGATGGTCAGAGCGGTAACAATAGCGATGGAGTTAATTAACCTTTCCCGTACGCCTTCGGAAGAAGTATTCCAAACGATACTTTGTGAAGCGGAGTCCAGACCTTTGACTGGAGACAGCGGACCAGGAGGCATTAACTCCGAATCACTTCATTCTCCTGAGCTCGAATGGAGTCAAGCAGCAGGAGAGAGTGCCTACAACAGAAGGTGAGGCTCTACGAAACGGATGGAATCTATGTCGCTATGTTCTGGATCTGTTTTGGACGAGATGGATCCGGGAATATCTGCCGGTGGTGGCTCGACGAACTAAATGGCATGACGAAGCGAAACCCATTGAGGAAGGAGATGTAGTCTTCATCGTAGGTGAAGCCGTCCGGAATAAATGGCCTCGTGGTAAAGTAGTGAAGGTCATCCCGGGAAAAGATGGTCGTATTCGGCAGGCAGACGTCCAGACGATTGCAGGAGTTCTACGGCGTCCCGTGGCGAAGCTCGCCGTGATGGACGTACTTCCGACAGGTAATCCTGCTGGACCGGAGCAGCATTACGGAGAGGGGGATATAGCGGGAGGCGTTACAAGCGTCAGCGTTCCAAACGAAATGTTCTGTAGGGATGCTGAACCAGTTTGATAGATCAGAAATGTCATTAGATGAAAATAACAAGTCAAATGTGTTAGAATGAATGGCATGCCGATGAAAGTTGTTCTGATTAAAAGTGAATTTATTGAGGTTATTACGCTATATTTCCTAACATTTGTGAATCCTTTCCTGTGCTTACAAATGTCTCGTGAGTTTTTCATGCAAAATATTATAGAAAAATACCGGTGAATTACTTATTCTACTTGAATTATACTTATAGGTTAGATTCATGCAAACATTCCACTAAGTGAACTAAAATTTATGATAATCTCAATTCCAATACGGACAGACAGTAAGTAAACGTTAACTCTAATGTTTGACTTATGACTAAGACGATAAACTAATTAAAAACAGGTCATCACAGTTGGCTATCACAGGGAGGTCACTAGGACGCAGGGTATTGCGACTAGAGTCACAGAATTGTGAGTATTCCTAGGGCATAACTATCGGTATTCTGTAAATTACAATCGTGTTATATATTTTAGCTTTAAAGCATTCGCATAATAAACCGTGACTTCTACGTCTGCGTCTCGTGCACCAACAGGATCAATAAAAATGCTGAGGTTTTGACAGAACTATGCTGTGGTTACCACCGTATTTTACATTTCAAGAGCCACATGTGAAAAGGGCATACAAGCTTTTTGTAAACAAACCTTCTTATTTCCATTTCTAACCACCCATATGACACCAACGCAAACCATCAACATTACCAGATAGGGAAAGCTTTCCCCTTCCCGATGATGTTGTTAGTTTGCGTGGGCGACCCTCGGTAGGCGAGAAGAAGACCTATAAACGTTTGTTTACAAAAAGCTTGTATGCTCTTTTCACATGTGGCTCTTGATTTGATCGTCCATATACAGTAGCACCACAAGCATGCTGTGGTCGGTTCAAAACTTGACCATCTAAGTTGATCAATTAGTTAAAGGACAGCGGAGAAAGTGGACGGTACCACCCACCGCATATACGGATGGGTTACTGTTATGATTGTTTTTAGAAGGCATGGACTTGAACTTTTTAAATCAGGGGAAAAGTTCTTGTACTATGAACATGTTGGACTATTTCTTCAAGATTCTGGCACGTAATTCAGTTTGAAGTTTCCGTTCTTAGGACAATTTTGAAGATTGCGGACTTAGATTTCAATTAAAATCCATGGCTTGAAAACCAAGATTCTGGATCATTTGAGTTTCGACGAATTCCGGACTTATAAATATTTTTAATATTCAGAATTTGCAAGGCTTCGTTGTCACTTTTATTATTTTTTATTTTAGTTTTGTTGAAGACCCCAGACCTAAAACAATAACCATGGTCAAGAGTCATTTGAAATTGATCGGATCTCGGACTTGGATTCAGCTTAATTAAGATCATGGAAATGAAATAAAAAATGGAAACCCCAGGGTAAAGCAAACTTTTAAATCAAGATGATGGATTAAAAAAAACAACATCACGGGATTTGAAACATTAAAAAGATCCCAGTCTCAGCAACATCTCGAGTTTCGAGCAATGTAAAAAAAATCGAACTTGTAAACAGTTCAATATCCTAAATGATTCTATGATCCTGGACTACGAAGAAATATAGCGATCCCAGAGGTTCCAGATTAAGAAACGTATTCAAGATTCTAAACTAAAACATTTATGGTGTAAATTTTCGATACCCTTCTTCTTTCTTCTTCGGAGTTCAAGCTCGTTGCTTATAGCATATTAACTTTTGGCGTGCTCTCAACTTGGTGTTATTAATTGAGAGCTTGCATTAATTCAGAGGCGTTGCGTGCTTCATTTGTGTACCTGTGAACCACAAACTTTGTTCGTTATAGCGTACCACCACATATTAGTTTTTGTTTTATTTTTCAATGCTCCATGAAATCGAGGGTCATATTCTCAATTACTATATTCATCACTACCTAATGTAACATTCAGTGGCGTCGCGTAACCTCACTTTTTACCTGTGCACCAACTTTCAAAAACAGATTTAATGCCATATCAAGGGGTAGGTCACTCCGCACACCAATCTTGGGTTATCTTTTTTGTCAGTGTGCCGCAAATATGCCGATTGTGCCGGTCATATTAGAGCAAGCTGCGATTGTTTGTAAAATACCCATCCCGGCAACCCGGTATTTCTGACACCTTGAATGTTTTGGTATGAAATCGCAAGGAAAAATCGAATTGAGGATGACGCGGGAAGTGGCGAGTGTGCGAAATTTCGGAGTTTTGTGATCCATAGGGTAATGAAAGCCCTGTGTTTTAGTGTTTTATAATGCCCTCAAAGGCAGACCAGAAACCTAGACTTTCGGCCGGAACGAGTTGGAACCGGTGGGGAGCATTGTTGGAGACCGACTATAGAGGGTGACGAAAAGACTTCTGTAGTTTGTTTTGTGTGAGTTGCAGCATTATTTGAATTAAGGGTACTAATGAGGTCTGATTAACTGCCTCTTCCTCTTGAGTCCACTCTAGAACCTACTGTTCATAAGTGAACTGCTGGTCTGAGTTCCTCTGGTATATTCAATTGACCACTTTGTCAAGCAGTTTTGGCGTGACTTTCTACCAGTGATTACACAAAACTGGACCAACTAATTTCCATTTTTTTTATGAAACGCACAAATATTAGCTACTTTTCTCGTGGTTCTAGAAGAAAAAGTCTCAAAATAATGTCAAAGTTCAAGTGGTAGTAAACGTCATTTTAACTGCTCGAATGAAGTGGTTATTTAGAAGATGTTCCTGAACATACAGTCAAACAGTACGTAATGCTCTGAACAACTTCAATGACAGTTGTCCAGCAGTGCTCCCATTTTATTTACAACAATCTAATGCCTACGAGATTGTGCCGAAGGTATGTCGAAAATGTGTCGATGGATGTGCCCAAGCTGTGTAGAATATAATTTCGGCACAATGTGCTGAGTGCCTTACCCCTTGTGCCATATTCATACTCGAATCGGTTGAAAAACACACTTAATATTTTAGTTAACTCGATATCTATCCATTGCGAGCAATATTTTGATAATTGTTTATGTTTTGAGAGTTGATGCACAGGTAGATTGAGGTTAAGGCGACGCCACTGGTAACATTTGAAAGGCCTATCATCTTGTGTAAACAAAACTTGTATAGCCATTTTCGCGCTAATCGAAGTAGGTGGAATCAATCATGTTTTGTTGTTTTTGACATCATCCACATCCAGAGGGCCAGTCACTTTTGAATGTATGGGAATGGTAGGAAGCCATTTGGAAATGCATGAAAATTTTTAAGT
Organism: Ochlerotatus camptorhynchus; assembly: GCF_037179485.1. Classification (NCBI taxonomy): domain Eukaryota; kingdom Metazoa; phylum Arthropoda; class Insecta; order Diptera; family Culicidae; genus Ochlerotatus; species Ochlerotatus camptorhynchus. The sequence goes on from NW_027040576.1 coordinate 2,245,194, forward strand.
TTTTATTGTCTTTATGAGCAGTCTTAGATGCACAAAAATTGCACGACTACATTACTATGGTGATAAGGTGAAAACTCGTACATTTGTTTCCTTCTGTGAAAGCATATTTAGTCACAAATCGTGGATTTTATGATATTCTCCATACTGCAAAAATGATTTTCCTACCAATGCACTATGGGTAAAAATGGGTCCAAAATTACCCAAAATTCAATATCTCAACAGCACGCTGAATTCCGGCCATGAAAAACAATTTTTCCGAAGGGAAATCGTCCGTGTACCCCGTATTCCCCTAATATCTCATGAACTGTTGTTTAAAGACATAGTATTCAAAAACCATGCATAAAGTGCTTATGTTTTACGAAAAATAGAGCTGTGAAAAAAACATTTCCTCCAAAAAGTAGGAGAAAATGGGGTAAAATGGTCCAAAACACATACCTAAAAGGCTCTCCGGTCAGCGTGCTGTTGAGATATTGAATTTTGGGTAATTTTGAACCCATATTTGCCCATAGTGCAATAGCTTCTACTCAAATCGTATAATTAATTGCAAAACTTAACCAAATCTCGTTTTTATAACAAGGCTAACTCTTTCGACTGAAGTGTAATAAAGAATATCCGTCAAACACTTCCGAAATCATTTTTTGACACAAAACAGTGTCAAAATCTAGAGAAAATTTATGAAGTCCCCCTGGGTAGCAAACTTGAATTAATCAACTCTTTATTCATCAGAACAACACTATCAGAATGAACCAGGTGAAGCTCATTAGTTTTGACAGGTGCACCAACCATCGGTAACTCTAGATAGAGCTGGAATCAGGGCGTAACAGCTTTTGTAAACAATGACTTCTATCGACGATTTCTAGGAACTCAAGGCACGCCCACGCAAACCAACATAACCGTTGCGTTGACAAGCCTTAACTTTCTAGAAATCATCGAAAGAAGTCATTGTTTACAAAAGCTGTTACGCCATAATTCCAGCTCTATCTAGAATCCAGAGATTTACAACTGACAAGAGAGTGAGTGCGAGCTTTTGCGCTCTCTTTCTCCATTACTGTCTTTGCCTGCAATCAGATATCCAAGTGCACAGCGATAAATGCACGCTTTAGGCACCCATACATCACAAATGTTCTTCTAATTTAAACTCACATTCAAACCGGTATGTAAGTATGATAACGTCCAAAGCGTACCAGACTGCTGTTTCCATGTTGCTTCCGTTTGACACGTGACTGTTGAAAGTTTCAATAAAAACAGTGGTACAAACCGCCATGTATTGTGGAAAATTTGTGGTATGTTTCAAGAGGTGATAGAAGGTCTGCTTGGCATACATCAGGCATTTGACCACTCACAAACCTGCCAATCGCCACCCAAAAAAGTTCGGTTCTAGGTGCACTATTTAACGAGTTTTGTCATGGTAGTGATATCGACCATCCGAACTGAATTTAATCCTTTTTGCAGCAAACCAAGTTCGAAGATTTAATTGAGTGTATTCATGGTCACTTGTGGTCTGCAGTAAAGAAGTACAGCTATAATGTGACCATAAAATCTATAAAAATCGGAACGCATTTTTTTTTTATTATTAACACCTGTGTCGTGCACAGGTTGCACATGTGGACACGACGCCACTGCATTAATTTGTATATTATGTTGCAAGCACAATGATACCAACAATCAATACGAAACTATCGATTTTAAATTGGCTCACTACTTGACTAGCCTATTGGTTCCAAGCAAATCGATTAACATACCCCATTTCTAGTCAAAATTCGAGTACTACACACTGTTTGTTTTGATTCGATATGAAAGTTTGACAGATAAAATGAGGAGTTCGTGGATTTTCCTATGTTTCGAGGGGTGCATCGATTAGCTTGGGACCGAAGAGTGTACCTGAGCTGAGCCTAAAAGTTAAGCACGTTTCTTCGGAACCTTCTAGTCTTAGAGTTACCTCTATGATGATACTCTATGCCCAGTGAAGTCCCTCGACTGGCCTGGGAATCGAAGTCGCCGCCTCCGGCTTGATAATACCGTGCATTTACTGATTGGGCTATGAGGCCCCGTTAATACGCTGGAGTTTTGAAAAATCGAAATCCCGGAATTGAAAAAAAAATCCGGGCAAACTGTTTTTGATCTAGAAGTTGAATTCTCGAATCACTTGATTAATTTACTTTAAAATTTAATCTTGATTGTAGAATTTAGATATCTTCCATTTTGATCAGAGATATTTGAATCCCAATATATTAATTAAATTCACCGTATAGAATCTGTTATTGGTTGTAATATTTAAAACTTTTGTATCAAGAAAATTTTATGGAACTTTTGCTCGAATAATGGTGGATTTTCATATGTATTCGCTTAAAGGTTTCAAACCTTTCTCGGAAACGAATACCACCACTGGGACCAATAATTTGATCTATTGTAGTATATCCCGTGTCCTTAGTTTCGTGCATGTCGTATTACTCCATCACTTCTGAGAAGTGATGAAGTTTTGAAACAGTTGTCATTCTTGACTTCATCGCAAGGATCCGACTCTAATTTAAAGGTCCCGCAATTTATACCCTTCGAAGAGTGAGAACACCCTTGTCAGTCAAAATTGGATTCCTAAGCAACTAAATTTAGCAATAATACCGATAATGACCATGCATCAGAACCCTTGTCTTAACCACTTCTAACTAGAACAACGAATAGAAGATTAGGAATCACATAGATGAAGACTAATTAACTAATTTTTTCCTTGTTTCAAGATCATCCTCGGTGGACAAAGCCGAGTCTTGTCACTATCAAGAAGGCATAAAAAGTAACAAGGACTAAGATGTATTGCTTTGATTACTGGAAAATCCTGTTCCCCGAGTTTGAAGAAGTCAGGACTAGGAATCGGCTGTAGATCTTACATACCACGAAAAGGTGATCTACTGATAGTGTTATTTAAATTGTATAATCCATAGAAAACAATGGTTTCCCGACAAGAAGGGTATAACAATAAAATAACAAGATTCTAACAAGCCTTGTTATGGATAACTGATTATGATGTAATTAAGTTAAGGAAACTTATCACCAAGAAAATAATATAACAAATCTTAAACAAATTTAAATGCATTGATTTTTTTATGATTTTGTAATTGATTCTTAACAAGATTTTATCACAACCAGATATTTTTGACCAAACCCCAATAAAAAATCAAATATATTTCTTCTTGTGTCTTTCAAGCATTATATTTTCTATGAGCTTGATAATGTTTTGTATTTCTGTTAATCAATCTGAGTTTTTGATTTACAAAGTGAAATATATGATTATAACACGATTTGATATAATTTTGTAATAGCACAACATAATTGTGTTGCAAAATTTGTTATGTTTTTGTTATGAAAATAACATAGTGAATTATATTTTTGTTGTATCTAAAGGAAATTTTTGTTACATTTTTTGTTATTTTAACTACATCCGGGATCTTGAGTGTAACAAGCTGTGTTACAAATTATAGTGAAACAAAATAACACAAGCTGTAATAAATGTGTTATTCCCTTATGGTCGGGTTCCTCTATTAAAGGAACCACAATTAGGCACTTCCACAACTGTAAAAGTGGTGCCTATTAGCAGGGTGTCGACTACCTGGAAAATTCTGGAAAATCAGGGAATTCCTTTAAGTCAGGGAATTATTTCTTTATAACAGAAACATATTAATAAGTATGACTGACTTCGCTAGTTTCAAACAACTTAATTACTCGTTGTAGTTTGAGGATGGTTTTCAATTTAATTTGCTCGATCCAGCTGTGCCCAACAAAAATCAATCCCTTGAGCGCATTGGAGCGCTTTTGAGCAAATGCAAGAATGATTAAGAGTTAAGCTGGGCTTAGACAAGGCAAGTCATTGATTGAACTCAGCTGAATTCAATTGGCTTGAAAAGTTGAGCCTGGTTCAACTTTTTTTCAATTCAAGTCAGTTAATTGGCATGGTTTACTCGTTCAAGTCAGTTGAGTTCAACTGAGTTGATCAACTGACTTGCCTTGTCCAAGCCCAGTTTTAAGAGAAGATATTGATTTTTTCTGAATACTGCTAGTTCTTGTTCCTTTTTGTGATCTTAACAGCTTGATTAGCTCAGAGAACTAACTAAATGACAATTTAGGATAATGGTCTTGCTTGGGAGTTTTGTTTTAGATTGCTTGGAGTAGCACATTTCATTTCAAAGATACGTAGACAAGCATTACTTTGACAGCATAGAGCGGATGTATTAAGTATTCTTGGTCTTCATTGTTAACCTGGTTAGCTCGTGAAATTAGATTCACAGTAAAGTTTTAATATGGTAATGTAGCTGCTATTGCAATTTAGATGGAATTAACTAACATAATTTTGGAGATGACAGCGTTGTTTTTACTATTTCCCACCGGAGGAATCCACCCGCGAATTAGCTTTTGGTTAAGCATATTATCCGGAATAATTTCCTTACGGAGCTGGGTCTCAAAATGTGCTCAAGGTAAAACAAATATAATGGGATTAAAAACAAGTGTTTCATATGTGAAATGCAGAGTGACCAGTGAACCGGGAAAACCGGAAAAAGCTGAAATTTTAAGTCACCGGGAAAATTCCATGCATTTAGTTGACACATCTGGAAAATTATACCTCGTCCCCTCTTCGAAAACAATAAGAATTCAAGACCCTTGGACTGGTTGCGATTTTCAGTATAACTACAGTCACTCTGAAGAACTATTAAGAGAATTTTAGAATGTTTTTTTTCCAAAGCAAATTTGAGTAGATTTTAGAATGAATTCCAGAGATAACATCAAGGGGGAGGGAGCTTTAGAAAACCTCCAAAAGAGGTTTTACTAGATCTCCCAAGAGTGAAGAGGATTCCAAGATTCTTGAAAAATTCCAATGGAATCGGATTTTGAGGGTACATTTCCAAAGTAATTCTGCGAAGATCTGTAAGGAAAGTCCGAGTGTAATTCCAAGTGCATTTCAAGAGAATTTTTTAATGAGAATTCCATGCAATTTTCAAAAGATTTTAGAGGCCAACTCCAAGATAATTCTGAGAAAAATGTGAAGACCATTCTCGGCGGGAGAATTTCCCTTGCCAGATGGTGTTGGCGGGGAAGGAGGAATACAAGTTTTGCTCACAAAAGCTAATAGGCCTTTTTCAATTGTTGGTCTGAGGTGAATTCTACGGAGAATTTCATGTCAATTTAAAAACTCAAGCTCTAGTGAATTCTTAGAAAGAGTTCGAAGAAAGGATGAATTTAAAATTTTTGGGAGTGTTCTACAGAGAATTTCTGTACTATTTTAAAAACAATTTCAAGGAATTTCTAGAGAGAATTTCAAATTTATTTTAGAAGAATTCTGGAGAGATCAATGTGAAAGGAAATTAATCTTAAGGAAAGGCTTGAGAATAATCAAATAAAAGCCTTAAAGTTTCGGGCGAAATTTTCATACAAAAAGATACTTCGAACCTGTCGCAGATCCAAATTCAAGATCCAGCAAAGGTCCTGCTGTCTTAGAAATTACCCATTTATCCTTCGGCTTCATCGCTTTCAGTTTTGTGCTTAATTAAAATACCTAAACCGCGATAATTTCTAAAACTCCGGGAGAAAAACGGAAAAATTGCTAATCGAGATTTGCTGGCCACTATGAAGATGATTTGGAGATTTGGATGAATTTATGCCCCTACACCGTTTGAAAAATTCATGCAAATTTCTGCGAGATATAGCACACATAAAATTAACGCTAGATTTGGCATAAATTAACGGGATATTTCGTGTAAATTTAAGCGCAATATCGCATAGATTTGCAATATTGTATGCAAACTTGTAAACGATTTCGCTGTTTATGCCAAGTATAGCTCAAAATTAAACGATCTACGCGATAGTTCCAATTCAGCATTTTTTTCTGTGTAGGGTAGAATGCGGATCCTTCCCGTTTTTGGCAACACGAGATTTCTGTCTTTTTTGCATTCTTCATGGGTTAGAAGTCCGTGTGGTATTTCATGAAAAAAAAATGTCCAAAAAGTACTAATATATTCTGAGGAAAGTGCTGATGGAGTTGTGTTGCCAAAATTGGGTAGGCACTGCACCTGGAATTTATTTGAAAAATACTGGAAAATCAGGGAACATCAGGGAATTTTGTTTTGTTCGTTGAGTCGACACCCTTATTAGTGAATGATGAGCTTAATATTTTACTTTATAACTAAACCATAAAGTAATAATTTTCTTTAGCAGTATGGTACCAACACTGTAGATTCACATATTAAATCTATTAACGCCATTTCAAACTACAAAATTTGCTTTAACTCGTCTAATGCAGGCACTCTTCCCTGATTCAATGCAAAACGAGGGGTCTGCAAAAGGATATTGATCATTGAAACCGAAATTATAAATATTGCCTCCTAAAAACCCTACCCAGTTTACTTCCAAATACTTAATCTATGAATTTCTCCATTATTTTCAGAACCCCATCCAATCGTGTGGACTTCAACGTCGCTCACTGAACGGTAAGTTTGTCTCCATGCTTCAGCTCCTCCTGCCACCTATTTCAACTAAAGCGGCTAAATTGGGTTCCATCGTAAGCTTTCGCACGTCCTCCATTGACTAGTAAACGTTGTTTCTGTCAAAAAAAAAAAAAAAAAAAAAAAATCAAGATTCCATCCACCCATCGCGTTTCACATTTTTCACTGCCCATTTAGGCCCGGTTTCGGTCCCACATGTGACCGAAAGAATGCCGCCGAAGCGAACGTTACGAAACCAAACCAAAAAAAAAAAAACGGCTTAGATAAATTAATTAGATAAGCATTCTTCACCTCCACCTTGAAACCGACGAATGGACGAGCCCATTTCAACAGTCTCTCCAGTCGCGTATGCAAATTAGCGTGCACATTCCTTCGCACTTGGTGCCGGGGATCTTCTTCCAAGCTTGCGGCTTCCAAAGCTCCCCAAAAATGTAAGCGCAGAAAGGGTCAACGTGCCTCGCCTGCTTGGATCTCCCGAGCCACGCCGTGCAACGCATTGAAAAATAATGATTTATGTTCAGGGGGCCTTCCCGTGACTTGCTCCCCGTCTGCGCTATCACGGAACCCCTTCCCGCAAAGAAGCGGTTGACAGTTTAATAGAAAGAAAATATTTTTATTATTCATATTTTGTCATTCCCGCGACATTCGCAACTACGCCGTCGTCGACTTCGCTGGAGAATCAATTTTTGTCGCTTTTGACAGCTTGGTGATGATGGGGACGCCACTCGGGCGGGAAGAAGTGGTCGGACGTGCGCTCGTGCATAGCAAGTGGTCGTAGCAGCTTCAAAAGTGCTAATTTGAAACGGCTGAATAGCCAAAGAATCCCGCGTGAATTGAATACCGATAGAGTGCTTGCGCTATGTGGCTGTCCAATGGTGGAAACTGCCAATTTAGCGCACAATTTATGGAGGGCCTTCGAGCGCGCTGTCAAAAGCAAGCAAGTTTCACGCTTCGGCGAGAATATTTCTAATGCAAACAACACCCCCGGAGCCTCCTGCCGAAAGCGGTGGAGAAAGGCGTGCATTCTGATGTTGTTCCGTCCCGCGACCGAAGAAGAGTACAAACACAATAAGACCTGTTCAGTGGGGGGAGAGACACACTCACGCTGGAAATTTAAAAGTAAATATTTTCTTTTTCCTGTCCGCAAGTCTCCTCTATGGTCGAGCGGAAGGGCACTCGAACGAAGGCACGCACGACGGGAAGAGTCATGCTGTCACTTGTTACCATCATCACCGCGCAGCAGCGCTTTACATGCTTCACGCGATGGACTCGGACGGGAGAGACAGGGGAGAGACACTCGTAAATTAATAAACAAATAAAGGCTTCGATGTTTATTTGCTAGGTGTTTTTTCCTCTTATTGCTCCGCGTCTTCCGAAATCTTCGAGCGATCCGAAGCTTGGCCATGTGTGTGCCCTTCGACCTCTCTTGAAATTCTCAACGCTTTTGTGTTTCTCGTAATCATTTTTGACAGATTGACCATTTGACAGGTTGTTAGTTTGACAGCTGTGTTTTCTCTGGTGGTGCAAAAGTTTTTATCTCAACGCTTCGATCGCACCGGGTCGTTATTTGAGTTCTAATTTTTCAACACTTTTCAAATTTCCCGTAATGTAATCATTAGGGCTCGGAGAGCTTGCTTGATGAACGTTGTTGCTCCGGTAGACTTGTCAGAAGGCGAGAAATTGTATGAAACCCCCCCGAAGGGATTTCGGAAGGAAGCGAGTAGCGAAAAAAAAACGCATAATATGCAGATGTTGTTTTGTTGATTCGTTGGCAGTTTGGCCCGTCTGCCAGCCTGGCAGGAGAAGTCGAAAGAGTTTTCCGTTCCCTTGGTTATTATTTATTGTGAATGCAAACTCGGAATCACCGCCAGATCACGAGGGAAATTGGCAGCATGCAGCGGAATTTTTCGTGCTGCACAGTGACTCACCCGAAAGGCCTAAAGGCCAACAAGCGCGCTCGGTTTTGCTCCACGCTCCGTAGATGTATCGGCGCAAACAACCTATTATTTAGATTTATCTACTCTTAACCTTCGAAGTCGGTACCGGGTAGAGTAGCTTTATTCCCCTTTTACTTTTTTTTTCCGTAACGGAGAGGCATAACACACCTTTTGTTTAGGCATTCGAGTTGCTTCGAAAGTCAACAGGAGCCCATCGAAGGGAGCGACTCACTCGAAGCTCGAGAATGCTATTATTTGCCCCTGATCCTTGCCCCTTACCCGTCGTCGTCGTCGTCGTCGTCATCGGTCTCGGAAACATATACGAAGCAGGCTGCTTCGAATGCTCTTCAATTGCCGAAAAAAGCAATACTCACAGGATAATGATAGCGGCACGACGAAAACATATGTACGCAGTCAAATGGGAGCGCTTTCCTGAGAATAATTGGATTTATTGCTTTCTGTCCTGCGGCAAATTTTTGAGTTCCTTTCAAAATCCACTCCGATTTTTACACAAACTTCGCTTTACAAGTTGAAATGCACTTGCACTTCCAGCGGTAAACGGCAAACTCATCTGTCAAAGTGTCCCTCGCGAAGCGGCATGCACCGAGGGGCTCGACAACAAGCGCGTCGGCAAGTGCGCTCCATTTATGTGTCACTTGTGCCGCAAACCGCGCGACCGGATGTCAGTCAGATTCAGACGGTAGTCGGCTCGTTCCAATCTTATCAGCAGGACGAAATCTTTCCAGCGAGGAGGGGGCGTCGTATAAAATATGAGAAACCCCCGCGCAAAATGTTAATGATCAAAACAATATAATAAATGCGACAACCATGCGCTGTTCGGAAGGTTCTAGCCCGACGACGACAACACGGCGATGGCTAGTTCTTTTTCCCATTTCTGACCGAATAGAAGGAGGATGAAAAGAACCGACGCCGCCGCCGCCACTGCTGCCGTAGTTGGACACGATTATCGGATGCATAAATTACCTCTTCGAATGGTGCCTCAGCGGCGTCGCTTTAGGCTAGCCCCCGCATTTCGGCTCAAAGTAGGCGGAGGGCTTCCTAAAAAAAAAAACGAAGCCACGAAGCTTTGTGGCTCCCCGGGTTCGAGAGGGTTATTCAGCCGTGACGCTCGGAATCCGTGACAGTTACAACCCGGAAAGGTGCAACGTGTCAAAATTCCTGCAGCGTTTTTGTTGTTTTGTTTTGAATGCATCGCTGTTTCCCCCTGGCCCTGGATGAGAATAGATGCATCTAATTTCCCTCCGATTAGCATCACAATAGATTTAGTTTACGGTGGATTTTCAGTTTAGCCCATTCATCTTTTTTTCTATCTGTTTGATTTTTTCGTGTGTTATTTATGAGCACCTTTCCCGGATTCGGTGGGAACTCCGCCGGGCCGAGAAAGTACCCTGAAAAATATTCAAATGAAGCCAGACCAGACACAAAACAAAATAGTTTATTTACGATTCAGCACACATACCGTTGTCGTTGACAGGAATCTACTTAACATATTTACCCCCTTGAGCCTTGTGAGCCAACCACGATCTGTCAAAAGAAACGCCAAGCAACGCAGGAGAGAGCGCACTCTGCCGGTGAGACTTTCCTGCTCCGTATGGATGCGAGCGTTTGTTATTCAAATCAGAGCAAGCCATATGTTGGCAACGGAGGTGACGGAATTTGCTCCCGTTTACTTGGATGGGTCCTAATTTATTCAAAATTCGGGATTGTGTGATTTTTTCCCACGATGAGCTGCACGGCGCGCACCTGGCTCGGCGACGTGAGAATATTTTAATTGATTCAACAGAGACGATTTGACAGTTTACGAGGGGTCCATGGATTGCATTCTTCTGATTCTGAGAACCCCATCAATTGGTAATTTCCCGCATGTCTCTCACTCTCCGTCTCTCATATCACGAGACAAGCATCTTGAAATCATCACACGGTACGGTGACTTCCCAGAACCCGCCCAGTCTGGAATTCTACTCCCGCCGCCAAAGGGAAAGGAAGATTCACGATCCGATGCCGTTGCGATTTCTAGGAAATCGGCACGCACACTTGTCGGGCAGAGTGAGCGCACTCTCTGTCTCTACTCCGGCTACCGCTCATCCGTCAATTTCCGAGGAAACAACAAACACGTTTACGTTCGTTTGGCTGATGGATTCCTTATGCAGCCGCTGGGTTTCTTCGGAAAACATGCCAACAGCGTCGATGCCAGTGAATGCGAACAACAAACAACGGTGCGATTCGTCCGGCTTGGATCTTAATGAGGTCATTAAAACGTTATTAGACTTATTGTCTCTCTCGCTCTCTCAGCGTGTGTGTGTGTGTGTGTTTATTTGCGGATCATCAGCTGGTGACAATTCTAAGAAGCCGATGCAGCTTGCGCTGTCGCGCTATCATTTGTAGGCCAAATATGGTGGCCTTCGTAACGATGACGTTGCCGAGGGGATCACCGATAACGATCTCCCTCGTCGCCATTTGACAGAGAAAAATTAAGACCATTTCGTGTGTGCTATCCTTTTCTAATGAATCGATTGTGCCTACCATTAGCTGCTCCAGGGATCATGACTAGCCAGATATATGCACTCGCACAGGTATCGCTAGCTTGTTTTTCCCCCTTTGAGGAAACGAGGGGTGCACCCCTGATTGCTATCTCTAATCCATTTTCGGAGTCCAGTCACGAAGTTGATCCTTCGCGGTCCGTCCGCTCGCCTGCATCAAGGATAAAAACATGAACACAAACGCGCACCCAAGAGATACATATATTTCTACGCGAGTGTTTTTCGATTGTAGCCTTGGCCGGTTTTTTATTCGTTTGTTCCTGATCTAATCGGAACACCCCCTCCAGACATCGCATCACTCGGCCCAAGGTTTTCATTTTCGTCGTCGTCGTCGTCGGCGGCGGGCCGGGCGAATAATGACAGGCAGAAGGCAGAATTTTCCCTTTTTTGGGGGCTAAAGCCTTTCGGCATTTTTGTACAGAGTGCGCTTCATTGTTGCCACGGTTCGAAATGAGGTCAGTTTCGTTCCGCAGCTTTTCGAGGATTGGTTTTCAGCAGCCACCACCTCGCTTCTTTTTCGAGGTTATTGGACGAGTCGCCGCCGCCGCCGCCGTCATCGATGCGATGGCTTTCCATAAATTTACGTAACGACGTTAATCGCGTACAACTTTTTCGACCGGGTTTAATACGTATATCTATTCGGGTTCTATTATTCCCGGCACGACGGTGTGAGATAGAGGGGAAAGCGGGGGCACAAGTCGCGAACTGAGGCTACGGGCTGAAAATTACGTGGTATGCTTCAATTGCGAGGTAATTCTTTTCCGTTCGTTTCCTTTCAACACCGGTCGATATTATGCATAATCATGCTCTCGGGTTTTCTCCCGGTTCTTGAAAGTCTATACTTCTCAGACACGGCCGGGCCCGGGAAAGGTCAGCCGCAGGGGCGCGAGAGCACGGTGGCGAGGTTACTACTACACTATTTCCTTTCAGGCGGTTCTCCTCTTGCACCGCTATTCTCCGGCAGCGCCGTGTAGCCGGGCTCTATTTTGACGGCAACAACAACGGCTTCCCGAAGCGGCTTATCTCTCAATTCTATTCAATTCAATTGATCGACTTTCCTTTCCTGGGGTTCGGTGGCGTGTTCCGGGGGCATGGCAGAACCCCCCCGCCAACCACTATCTCTCTCTCTTTCTTCTTCGTTCTGTGCTGCTACCAGCTCCCAGATCGGATAACACAGGGAGTCGTTGTGGGGGGTGGGAGGCGGAGGGCGGGTATTATAATAAATTGCATGCTACGAACTCTCTAAATATAAACGTCAAAACTAGTTGTGCCGAACCTGAATGATTATGACGTCATCATACCGCACACACCCACACCCACTTGCAGTGCAGTGGTAGGTACGGGAAGAAGCAACGACGACGGCGACACGCGTAATCAAGGTGCGGTCCGGTCGCTGCTAGTAGCTCCGTATTTTGAATTATAATCATCAGATCCGGACGATATGCGATGCCAGTGTGCCGTGTTGCGGTTTAATCATCGTCATTATCAGCTGGCCGAACGTCTCTCCCTGCGGAGTGGCTGCGCTTGGACTTGGTGGGCGAGGATGTGTTCCGATAACAATCTGCCCATTAGCCACCCGTCCGTAAACAGACGGATGAAAGAGGGTGATTGGCCCCCGTTAGGGATAGGAGACAACCAATTCCTCAAGGCGTTTTCTCAGCATCATAATTTCCAACCGATTCTTTACTATCATGGTTATTTGTACGTCACTTACCGGAGTTGTTTTTCACTATTTTTTTTTTTTTGCTAGAACCACTACATTTCTCACTGCATCCAAACACCAATGTCGCACTGTTTACGATGGAGAACCATTCTCACATTGTCGGATTCAGTCAAAACAACATCAGCTGTCATTTGACGTTCAGTGCGATTACATCGCCGAGGGGCAGGGCAATGCAAATTTCACAAGTTAATACAATCGTTGGATTTTTGCCACGACTCCAGTGTAGTTTCCTTATAAGATTGAGCTTTTATTCAAGAGAAATCGGCAATTGACGTGTTTTTTTACTAAAGCAATTCCGCCTTAATCTCAAATCCCTCCGGATTTGTTAACAGTTCCTTGATGCAACTCATTTATTTTTTTCAATTCTATATATGTAGGAGTAAAATATGTTGAATTTATTACAAAATCAGCGTGATTTAAATGCTCCTATGAGCATTGCCAGGCCTGGTAGTGAGTAACTTTTGAGTGACTTGGTCTCTTTTTTAAAGGCCAAGTCACTAAAGGCACTTTTTCTTGTAATCAGTTACTATTTTCAACATATTTTACGTGAATTTATTTCAAGATAGATTATTCTTCTTGCAGTGTGTATGATCTGATAGTCCAATCGATACCTACATGTTGTTCTAATTTTCGAACAATTTGAAGATGTTGTGCTTTGTGCTTCTATAGAGCTTTTCGACGTTTAATCGTCTTTCTCTAACTACTCATTTAGCAAAATAAAATTCCTTGAGTTTTCCAGGTTTTCCAAAACTTTAACGGATAATTTCCATGTTTATAATAAAAAAGCTATTTTTTTTATACATGACAATTAGTTTTAAAGAAACAGCTTTACAATAAAATTAACTAAATGTTGAATTTTAGTAAGTCTAAGATCGTATTCCATGTACAAGTTCAAGATATTGAAAATTGCAGCAAACTGCGGGAACATAAGAGAAGATTACATTATGACAATATGGGCAACTTTCTGGGAGGTTTAAGAACTTCAAACCGGTTCCATTAGCTTCTGGAAAAATGCAGGATATTTAAAGAAGTTTCAAGAATTTTGGAGAACTACAGAATTTGAGGAAAAGTGTGGAAACTTTAAAGAAGCTCTAGGTACCTTAGAAAAGATAGAACTAGAGATCTTTGGAGAAATTAAGAGATCCTAAGGGCAGCTCCCGTTACTTTAGTGCAGACTTTTGGAGCAGTTTAAATGTCTATTAGCGTGAGTGAAATTCAGGAAGTTCCATGATACGCAAACAATCATCCAATAATTGATGAAGTTATCAATTAGTGTCGATAATGTAAGGGCAGTTTTATGATCTTCAGAAAAATCTTGATAAATACAGTGAAAGCCATAGAACTACAGTAGATATCAAGAAAATTGCAGCAGCTTAAAGCAGAAACAAAAGTGCAGAGGTCTTCAGAAACATTCCAAGGACTTTATTGAAGTCTATGGAACTTAAGGTGAGATCCGAGAACTTATGGAACTTTAGTAAAATGCGGAAGCATTTCAAAGAAGTTTAGTAAGCTCCAAAAATAGGGGGAATTTTGAGAGGAGTTTAGTTTCATGAGTTTCAGAAAATAAGCGGGAAAGTTTAAGAAGTTCAGGATTTCAGAGATGTTATGAAAATTATTGAGGTCTTCATATAAGTGCAGAAGTTCACGGAAGCTTAAACATTTTTAGAATAGTCCAATTAAATTAGAGAAGTTTTGCGAAGTTTTGGATAGAACAGAGAACCTCAGAGCAGTTCCGTTATTATTTAAAAAAAAATGCATAAATTTTAAAGAAGTTGCGAGAACCTTAGCGAATTGTTAAAACTTAAGAGAAGATCCATGGTCGTTAGGAAAATTAGGGAAACTTTGGGAAGGCTGAAAAAGTGCAGGGAAGTTTATAAATATGATGAGAAGTATTGTGAGCATCAAACTAGTTTTAAAACTATAAAAGAGCTTTAAAGATGATTTATTAACTTCAGGAAAGTTTTGAAAAATTTCAAGTAGAAGACATCATTCTATATTCATCTAAGATTTCTAGTGAAAATTCACTTGGAGTTCTCCTCAGCATTTCGATGGAACTATCTTCTTTTAATTTTCCTTGAAGTTCTCCCCAGCAATAAACCCTCTGCAAAGATTATCTGAATTTTTCATTGAATTCAGGCTTCACATGAAATCTAAAATTCTTCAGAATTATTCATCCTCCTTCTATGGATGTTCATGTGGGCTGCAGTTCACTGCTGGTAAGAAGCCTTTCGTTGTGTACTGGAGAACAATGTTCAACACCATGCGCCGAAAGCACTGCTGCTGCTGCAGCTGATGCTGACGACCGGACATCACAACACACGGTGATTAGAACTGAATCCGATCAGCGGTTGAGGCCAGCCTTGGTAGCTAGCTGATTGCGGGGAGCGTTTCGTTATGTACTGGAGAACACCACCACTCACCACGCGGTGATTGAATAAACACCGCTTGGTGAGACCGGATGGAATTCAACATTTTTAATCTTTGTTAGGGAAATCGATTTTCACAGGAAATCGGTGATAATTTTAATTATCAAAGCAACAGTTGCACATTCGTGCAATTTTCAATAGTACAATTTTGAAAAATGATAAAGTCTTAAATTTAACGATGTGTAGAAATATATCGGATCGATTGGTGATAACATTATTGGAATTGGTCCAGGGGCAGCTGAGTTATTAACGTTCAAAATCTTTCATAATTTTGTTCATGTTCCATTTTCGGTTTTCACAAAGTGTACCCCCATATTGAAATCAAAGACTCAGTCGTACGTCAAAAATGTGGAAACTAAATATGCTCACTAATTAGTGACAAAATTGGAACACCTACTCTATCATTTAAATTTTTTCTAGGGTTTCCTTAGGATCATTCTAAAATGTGTTCAGCGTAACTTTCAGAATTCCCCTCAATTATGATCCACTCCGCAATTCTGTGAAAAACACTTAAGGAATTCCCTCCAGCAAACTCTTGAAATTTACTTACTTTACAGTTGTCTTCGTTTTAGTAATAACTCTCATGAGAATTTATTTCAATTCCTCTCCATTATTATCTTTGAAACTCGTTTGGAATATTCTACAGAAATCTCTTGGCCTTTTAAATTTAGAAGATATTCTCACAGGATTTCCTTGGAATTTACTTCAGGAAACATTTCTGAGAATTTCTTTGAAATTCTGCTCAACATTCCTCAAAGATAATCTCTTGGAATTTTTATGGAATTCACTTGAAAATTTATTCAGAATATTCTGGTGCGCTACTCCGAATATCTTTGGAAATATGCTTAAAATTCCCAGTGAATTCAATTAAAGTAATGACCCGATTTTGTCAGCTCCCTTTTTGAAAATATTTTCTAATGTTCTACGAAAAGTATGCGCTTTTTCAATGGCCACCAAAGTAGGGGAATTTACGTATTCTCGTCCATCTAAGCAGCGTCCGCACTTCTATTAGCATTTTGTCAGCGTTACGCACATATATCACGTGTCTGTTTGTTAACATTCATCTGCTGCTTGCTTCTCTATCCATTCCAATCGACAGAATTTTTCAAACAGGTTTGAAAGCGATTTTACAACGCTCCAAACTTCTCAGGTGAGTGTGACTATTGTCGGCAGCCTCTTTTTCTTCGGCAACCTTCCCATTAGAACTGCGTGTTAACCAGCTGTTCTATTATCGGCAACTCGAAATCAGCCCCATTTTTTAGTGCGTATACTTCATTTGAAGAAAAATCTGGCATAATAGGATTGCTCGGTCGTACAAATATAATCAGATTGAAGCTGAAAGACTAAAGAATCGTTTGAATACATTCAGGGAAGTGTGTTGATGGGAAAACATAGTGAAATTATCGTTTAAATTTTGGTTGCCGAAAACAGTCAATGGGTGCCGAAGCCAACATTTACCCTATAACTCAAACATCCATCTTGCAGATAAATAAGAAGGATTTGGAATTACGGTTATGTGAAATTATTGAAAGGTAAAAGTCTCAGAGTTGGTTGGAAATGCCATCTAACATGAAGCTTTAGTGTGATAATTTATTAGCTAGAGAATGGTCTTTAGAAGAGGGTAGGTAGATAGTTCCGTTAGAGTACGGCAGTATGAAAATTTAATAGAAGTTGAAAATGAGCGAAGGGCCATTAATGCGACAGTACAAAGTCAACTAACGGAACTATCTATCTCTTCTACAGACCACTCTCTAGCTAATGAATTATCACACTAAAGCTTCATGTTAGATAGCATTTCCAACCCACTCTGAAAATCGCAAACTTCGCGTATGAAGTAACATAAAAACACTTTGAATGTAACAACTCAAGGCGGGAGTAGCCGTCAACAATGCTGATGGTGGTACAGCACGCAACAACCACCCTACTACTTTCTCTCTGAGATGACCACGTTGGCCATGACGAAAGGAGCAACACAAGGTAAAGAAGAATTGCATTATAACACACCATCGACTGGAAATGTTCTCGGCAACGTGGGGCTTTAAGCTGGGGTTAGACAGGGCAAGTCAATTGTTCAAGTCAGTTGAATTCAACTGACTTGAACGCGAATTGAACGTGTAAACCATGCCATTCAACTGACTTGATGATGATTGCCGGCACCGGTGATGTAGTGGTAAGCGTGACTGCTTTCTAACACCCCAATGGGTCTGGGTTCAATCCCAGCCGAGGTCGGTGGGATTTTTCTGAGGCATAAAAATCTCTGGTCACGTCTTCCTTCGGAAGGGAAGTAAAGCCGTTGGTCCCGGCCCATGTGTGTGTTGAATGGGTGCGATATCCTACGCAGGTGTGGAAGCTGCCTTCCTGCACATTCGATTGCCGTCAATCGATGGCAATCGATGTCCGTCGGTGATTGGCACTACATTGCGGAACAGAGACCGACGTTAAATAAAGGAAAAAGAACTGACTTGACCAACTCACTTGAATGGAAAAAAGTTGAACCAGGCTCAACTTTTCAAGCCAATTGAATTCAACTGAGTTGATCATTTGACTTGCCTAGTCTAAACCCAGCTTTAGGTAGTGATGAAACGTCGCTAGAACTATTTCACAGCCGCAGACAGTAATGAGCAAAGGCGGGCGCACACTTTTTGCCTGTAGATTTGAAGACATACTTCAAATTTCCGCGTACATCGTACGGGTTAGGCAAAAGGTGTGGGTTTGATTTTGTACTGTCGCATTAATGACCCTTCGCTCATTTTCAACTTCTATTCAATGTTCATACTGCCGTACTCTAACGGAACTATCTACATACACTCTTCTAAAGACCCTTCTCTAGTTAATAAATTATCACCAATAAAGCTTCATGTTAGATAGTATTTCCAACCAACTCTGAAAATCGCAAACTTCGCTTATGAAGTAACATAAAAACACATTGAAAGGTTAAAGTCTGACGCGCGGAGGGGCTGACAAAATCGTGCCATTACTGTATTTGAAACCGTCTCGTAAATTATCTTTAATATTTTAAGAATGCGCTTAGGAATTACCTGGAAATAAGCTTGAAATTCTGCAAATATACAGGTGCCTTCAGAATCCTCAGAACTCTTCTCTTGGAAATCTGTAATTGGTCGATTGATTGATTAAAATCAAAAATATTTTCACCTGCAGGTGATCATTTTATGTTTGATGTCAAGATTGTAGTCATATCATCATTAAGTTTGTCGTAGGTTTAGTTGACTTGGGCTGTGTCCATTCGGTGAATTTTCGCTTAAATTTGACAGATGGAAAATTTTCAAACAAACGAGAATACGAAACATGTCCAATCAATTATTCGTGAACTTTCATGTACAAATTGGCTCATTTGAAAGGTTATGACTTTCAGTTTCTGATGTTGCATGAACCCCTCAAACATTACGATTGGAACGTACAACACATCTTAAATTTGAACCGAGTTTATCACGCTTCATTCCAATGTGCCTCCTGTATCTTACCTCAATGCCCTACGACAGTCCATAACAACCCAACCCGACGGCAAATCCAGCAAGTCATCAATAATAAATCAGCGACTTTTTTGTCTGTAGCCAACGCCTCTCTTCGTACAAAACCCAGCTAAAAGCCAAACAGAACAAAGATCGATTAACATAGTGCCGGACGATGGTGGTCGTCCTGGTGGTAAGCGATCGATGACCGATCCTCCCGTCACTTGACCAAAATAAAGAGAAGACGCCAACGATCATTAGGCTCACAATAATTCATATCCCCGCCGCCGCGTGGATCAACCTTGTCGCCCGAGGGCTTTGGGATACGTACATACGTCCGTCGAGGTGTCGGAGCTATAAATCACCCCTCGGTCGTGCGCAGGGGTGTGAAACTTCGCACCCCTGCCCCAGCGCCAAGATTGAGTCATCACAAAAATGGGTGAATTTTTGAATCCGTAAATTTCCACTAACGTGCTGCTATACGGAATTTCGTAACGATCGCACGTAGCACGTTCGGTAGCGAGAAAATTACGAGTTCGGAACGTGCGTGAAACAACGATACGGCTATTTCCAACCGGCAACAGGTCATTCTTTGCCGTAAGACAATAATTTCGCTGCAAATCGCGAGAGATTAAGATTCGCTCGCAAAACTGCAACCGTACAAATCGAGAAATTGCCCGTGTGTAATCGCACTCCGTGACCTGTATTTCTCAACTCAAACCGTCAGATCACGCCGAACTCGCGCTCAGCGCGAAAGCAATCCGTAAAATATTGCTACTGGTTTTCATTTGCCACCATCGCGTGGAATGAGCGGCAAAATGGCCTGTGCTGCAATTTCATGCTGCTTCTGCCTCCGTCCATCCATCCTTCCGTCCGTCCGTCCTGCGGCTCAGAAAAACGTGTCGTTTCTCGTTGGGGTACCGCATTTAAAATATTTAAAATTCATCATCATATTTTGCTCCGCATTTTCGCGTTTGCCAACGTGCGCGCGTGAGAGGCCACTGAACTCGAACTCGCCATTCGGGCACATCTCCACAAGCGATGGCCAACACGTGTAACATGAGCTGAACCTTTGGTCCCTGACCGGATCGAATTTCTGCCTTGTTTGCAGCGACGACGACGACGACGATCCGGGAACATTCCTGCACGCCAATGATGGTTCCGTAATTATAGGGTTGTGGTGCGGTGGGCCAGTTGACAACCGTTGGCCGCAACCGGAGCGGTCTCGCATGGTTAATAAAAATGATAATTTTAGGATCGTCGCAGATGGCCGCGCTTCGAACGGACGTCACTTGCGCGGCTAACTAGATCGTGATGGATTACTTGCACCTCTCGGCGACTCGCTTCAGCAACAATGTGATGACTTTTTTGGCCAAATGCCATTCGGATCGGGGTTCATTTTCGCGGTTGCCAAGTTGCAGTCAGTCGCTGAAAGACAGGCAGAGCTGAACAAATTAAGGTTAGGTGATAGGTGTCAGATGTATATGGTGGAAAAACTGTTTTCTGTCATTCAAAATTGCTCACCGCGATCGATTGGACCTCCAGCCGAAAACGATGAATGTCAATGTCAGAAATGCAGCAGCCCGTCTGTACCACCAGCTGCGCGGATCTTAATTTGTTTACTCTCGTGTTTGGCTTTCAATTGTTTCTGTTTCTACGACCGCGTCGTCGTCGTCCTCATCGTTGTCGGACCCCCAGCTGCAGAGCAGAGTGGTTCGCAGTTTGATTTACGACTTGTGAGTCATCTTCGGTCTGTGCTCGATGCACAGCGAACGAGACCGGGAGGAGAACACGAAGATCCCAGAAATTTGGTTAAACGGCAACAAATGATGATTGAGTTATTTCCGACCCCTCTTCGCTCTGCTTTCTTCGTGTGGGAGCGAAAACAATGGCTTTCAGCTTGAAATGAAAGGATTGTTCCCTCCGAGACCAACATCCCGATGAGAACGGGAATTATCACAAATTAATTAAGACTAATTCCCTGTCGTTTACGAGGCTTGTGACAACCAAGCGGAATGCAAATCAATCAAGCGGAGACCGAAACGCTTTGGGGATGTCATTTATCTTCGCATCCTGCCGGTTCGATGACAGTCTCTTTTTTTTTTTACGTTCGGTCATTCATTTTCATTCGCAGTAAATAATCAAGAAAGCGATTTTTTAAGTGAAATTCACGAAAGTGTTGTCCCCCTTCGATGAGACTTTTTGACATTTTGCAATCTTCGGCTTGCAAGGGGTGATTCGCCATGCTAAAAGTCATGCACGCAAAATTTGAACCTTTGCCAATGAATGCACAAACTGCGCGTGAGGCATGGCGCTCGGGTATTTTTAGTCACCTCCTCACCGACTGACTGCCCTCAAAGCACGCGGTCGTCGTGGCGAGTGATGAATGAAAAACGAAATGAAACTAATGAGCTACTCTCTTCACCGCCGCGTTGCGTTGGTCGTTCGCTCCTCTCAGCGCTCAGCGCTGCTAATGAAAATCGGCTTCTTTATTTTCGCACTCACTCGCTATCTAAAAATCATTAAAGCCATGTAGTTTGCCGCCATTGGGAACCCCTCGCCGCAGCGTGCCGCTGTCCTTCTTCAAAGTTTAATTTAAAATTTATTACAACAAGATTTCCGATTGTTTTTGAAGCATTCGACCGCCCCTCGTGCATAACTGCTGTCAGAAGAAAAAAAAAATGCTTTTCCTTAAGTCGCGAGAGCTGAAGAGAACTCCTCCTCTTTCCATTACGTAGCATTTCGTTTTCCTCAACCAGTGGAACAACGGCAATCGACGATGGAATTCCAAACCAAGACAAAAACAATGGACACCGACGGGGGGGGGGGGGGGCACGGGTGGAAACTTGAAGCCGCCCCAATCTTGAAGCAATCAACTCCACGAGCACGAACTCTTCTCGAAAATCCAACTCCGCGTAGATTTTTAGGAGCTTTCAAAATATTTGCTTTTTCATGGCATCTCCCGGGGACCATCTCGCGCCAGCGGGACCGGCGGGCGGGAGAAAAATTAACTCCAACCGAGGCCCGAAAACTACCTCATAAATTCATAAGATTCGTGCAACACGATTTTTCTTCTCGTCGAACGTGTTTCCTCTCTGCCGCACCGCGAGAGCTGTCCGTTTCCATCCGAGCGCGCATGTTTGAGGCGGATGAAATTAAATCGATTTTGAACTCCTCTCCCGGTGTGGTGGTTCCTGCGCGGGATCGGTGGCCCGGGGACGGGGAGCAAGACGAGGACGACACTGACACTGGCTGGCTTCGCGGGGGGAACCAGTTCTGGGCTTTGGGATGGGTTGAAATTAATTTTTTAGAAGCCCGATATAAGGCAAAGACGGTGATGGTGGTGGTAGTTGTGGACAAACGACCGAACTACCGTGTATGCAGATCGGGTCAGGTTGAAGTCAGAAACCGGTCAGACAAACAGTCTGATTTGAATAAATTAATTAGAGATCATGAGGAGCTGATAAACCACGGTACGGGACGGAACTGTGGGAGGCAGTTAACGTTTTGCGAGAATCACGTTTGTTTTTGGGATTTTGGATGTGGTTATGGAGACAATGCTAATATAGCGTTGGAGGGCCCCTTTGGAGGAAGTAGTGCGCTACCTTGAGCCAAAGCATACTTTCATTGAGATTAGTGACGTTTAACGCACGCTCACTAATGGGCCTCAGGTACTAACCTCAAAATTTATTGAATCAGATCTGTCAAAATCAGTTGTGTTTTCCTCGGATTTTCACTACCACATTCTCACAAAGTTCACAAATACAGCCAAACATGATAATCTCTGAGATCGGATGATGTTTGCCTCACCTATGACCATTAGTTTATGGGGGTCCTGAAGAAACATGCTCAATATTTTGGCTCACGAACCTTTGAACACAAGCTAATTGAAGCATCCCTCGAAACGTAAGAAAATCCACGAACCCCTAATTAAACTCTGTCAAATTTATAAGGCAAATCAAAACAAACATAAACTTTGACAGCTTCTAGTACGAGAATGGGAAACGCTCAAGTGGACCCTACACGATTGCTTGTATAGACAATAATCGTATTGTAAATACATTTAATATTGACGTCAATACATCGGTATTGACAATATTTCTGAATTCACAGCATCAATATTACTGTCAATAATTCCCCTTAGCGTCAATATATTGATACGTGTGGGGTTCGCTTTATAGATTTACTTGGGACCAATGGGCTAGTCAAGTAATGAGCCAATTTAAAATCGTTAGTTTCGTATTATCAGATGATTTTGAGATGCTCGATTTATAGTGAAATGGGTTCAAACTAGTTCAACTGCAAGGATGATTTAAATTCGATTTTAGAAAACTCAAGTTGACGTTAATTAAATAGTAAATCATTGAAAACTCAGATTTTGTATTGCGCATTTTGCACCAAAGTAGACTTCTTAGCGTTAGCGTTGTTACGGTATACTTCGTAGATTGGATACTAGTGACACTCACGTCTCTTTTGACATTCTCAGTCTGACTGATGTCAGGAATAATGCTCGGGAGTAAACATTGCTTCCAATCTAAACATGAATATCAAAAGCATGATTGTCGCTATACCAGACCACGCCCATCTTTACCGTAACTAGGGATATGGAAGGAAATGTTGATGTAGTACTTACTCAACAAGAGGCCACCGAATTAGCAACACCCTCATACGTCACCTTCTCCCGGTTGTAGTACTCAATGGACCACATCGTCAAGCAGTTCTAACGTGACTTTCTACCACCGATTTCACAAAACTGGGCCTACAAATTACTATTAAATGTACCACTTTTGGAAACTTTTCTCGTGGTTCTAGAAGATAAAATGCTCAAAACATTCTTTTATTTCGAAGTTCGAGTGGTAGGATACGTCATTTTTAACTGCTCGAATGAAATGGTTAATTAATCATATTGTCGAACAGCCTTCTACCAGCGATTTTAAGAAAATTAAGCAATGATATTTCTCTCACTCCAAAGGGCCTGGGTTCAATCCCAGTCGGCGCCGCCGGGATGTTCTGTGGCATAACATCTCTGATCACGAAATATTGGTTCCCGGTCCATGAGTTGATGGGTCGGTAGCATTGCTTTTGCTGTAGGCTGCTGTAAGAAAATACATAATATAGTTTAGCAAGTACGGGCACATACTTTTACTTTTTGGTGTACACAATCTTACAGAAATGCAAGTACGGAAACAAACCTATTAGGTACTCAGTAAGGCAAATGAGATCGACCGAAAACAAATCAAAGAAAAAAATTGGTCCACGGCAAAGTACGAGTGGTAGGAAACTGCTCGAATGACATGATGTGATCCATTGAGTTCTTGAGCTGAATGACAACGATGTTCGGACTATGGCTCGGCTCCAGCCCTGCTCCGATTTCCTATCGAAAGTGGACGCTCTTACTGATTTACGTCTAGAAGAGCACATTTATCGTCCAATGGTCAACCGATTGGTGAGAAATGTTGATTGCAGTTTCAGATTGGTCGCGATCTATAGCAAGTACTTCAGATGGACGATCTTCACTGCAGTTAGTCAGGTCATTCTGCCCAATATGAGCTTCTGCAGATAGTACAGCTTCAGGCGCAGGTGAGCTCCCAGGGTCCTGGTGGCCGGTCGGAGTGATCGGGCTGGATATTTTATGATTGGCAGCTCTAGCAATGAGTTCGATGAACTGGTTTGTCCAATGTTCAGGAACTGAACTCCAGTACGGATTACATTATCGATCATGTCTCCGTGGGAGAACAGGAAGTTGTTGGCCAGGGTGACAACAAAATGGACATGACCACACCGCAAAGTTTCAACTCCGGGAACAACTAATCGACGCCGTATCCATGAGATGTCAAGGGAACTGAAATAGACGGAAAAGTTGTCACAACCACCAGAATCATTTATGTCTGTGCATACCGTCTCAATTTTTTTATAATGTGTTTATTTTTCCAGGCTCATTTGCTGTAGCTTTGCGGAGCCAACCATCTCAATTGGATTTTTTTAATTTTGAAAAATATATCGGTTTTTATACATCATCTTGCAGAGCTTCGTTTTCTGAGCACAATGACATTTGTTTCAATCCCATAGGCGTTCATCTCGATTTTTAAATGCGTGGGTGTGATGTTATTCTCGAGAAATTTGCGTTTAAGTTTGGTTCTTCCGCCTATTCCAATCGTTGGTCTAGAAATATTGATCCATTTTTAACATGTAGTCACTCTCTCTGCAGGCAGTGAAAACAACAAAACAAAAATCTCGTGAAACATGAGAAAAGGCCCCATGTGCCAAATGTAAACAATGGCTTTAAATGTCCATTGCTCACGAATCACAACACACCCAAACAAACAAATCTACACCATCTGATAGCGCAAACTTCCTCAAGCAGATGCTGCGGTTGGTTTGACTCAATGAGTATGATCAATCTGGTAACCTCGGGATGGTCCTCCGAAGATTAAGAACATCCATAAAGATGGTCATTTCTTAGAAAAAGTCTTACAGCTGAGCGATTTTTTAAAATCACTTTTTTTGATGCTTCATGTATGAATAAGGATCTAGGACCAGTATATGCAAGCAGGTAGCCATGGAGTATTCACATAGAGGTAACTCTATGACCAGAAGGTCCCGAAGATAAGTGCTCAACTTTTTGGCTCAGCTTTGGTACTATCTTCGGTCCCAAGCTAATCGATGCACCCCTCGAAACATAGGAAAATCCACGAGCCCCTCATTTTATCTGTCAAACTTTCATAGCGAATCAAAACATAGTGTAGTACTAGAATTTCGACTAGAATGGGGTACGTTAATCGGTTTGCTTGGGACCAATAGGCTATCCAAGTAGTGAACCAATTTCAAATCGATAGTTTCATATTGATTGTTGGTATTCATCTGGTAGATCTGGATCATCGTTAAAAATAGTCAATTTGCATGAAAGATCCTAGAGTGATTTTTATCTAAATCATTTGTTGTGAAGGATTCTTTCTATCATCACCACCAGCTATACAGTAATTCAGCATCAGAAGTTCACACAGATCAGATCTAGGATATTTTTCATTAAATGACCACTTTTAAGAATGTTCAGGTTCTTCCGGAGGACTATCCTTGGTCGCTCGGTAATATCACAGTTAGGGTTGTTAATCGTTAACGTCTTCAAAGGGAATTTGCATTGAAGACGTTATCGGATGTTAGCGACATTAACAACCCTGTTAACTACATAGGATTACCAAAAAATAAATTGATTTAAAGAAAATCGCGGAGCTCTAGAATAATTTTTACTAATTGACTACTTGTACGGATGTTCCGAATCTTCCAGAGGTTCGTTCCGTGACCACCAGTGTGCATTCTAGTCCCAGATTATTATTTTTAAATTAATTATTATTTCATGTAGCATCACAAGTGATGTGACCCAAATTTGAGTTTAGGTTTGTCCAGGAAAAACTTCCCGAATATGAGAAAAGTAATGATTGAATTCACTCAGTCTATTGGTACTACTCCTATAAAGCGTAAAGTTTTCGTCATCTATCATCGTCATTCGTCGTCCTCATTTTCCGGAAGATTTTTTAAGTTTTCCACAGCAAACTATGAGGCAAATTTACTCATCGCTGCGCGTACCTGCACTTTTGGCGATTATGAGTGAACTAAACTTAAATTTGGGTCGTTCTCATTCGCCGTGCACTCTTCGCACATTGTCAAAGATCTTTGCACACAAAACAAACTTTCATCAAGTCAAAACAAAAATACTAGCGCATCTGGCGGCTGTTGGCGCGAGCTTCTAAGAAAATTCTTTGACAGTTAGTCGTCTATCACTTTGTGTGTGGTATGATCATGAATCAGAGGTCAGTCGGAGATAGATGTAAAGGTAAATGTGTGATATTTTGGGAAGAAGTTTACTAAAACATATCAAGCTGAACATTGCATTAGGTCCTAAGTAACATTGACCGATTCTCTTCGTCGACTTTCTCTTTCGTTAATAACTTGAGCACATAACCGTTTCTTTTTGTGTTTGTAGTATTAGATGCTAGATAAAACCCGTCTTTTATCGATCTGTGCAGTCTTGTAAGCGGTCACGGTAGTCGCAACATTTTCTGTGATAATCGACTGCCTTTGCCTCCGACACTTGCAAAAGAAGCTATCATAGTACAGTACCAAACTCAAGTGTCATACGACAGGCTCTGTCATACGACACTGTCGCCGAAGACCATCACGAAAGTATGTATTTTAGTTTTTCTCATAATAAGAGCTGCTGATGTTGTACTTGTGTGAATTCGGAAAATAGCAAGCAATGATGTCCTAGGAATAACATTTTTGATCAGAAATGGTTTAATTTACACCAAATTGAGGAAGTAGAACGAAATCACTCATGTCTTATGATAGTTATTTGATAATTTTATTTTTGTCCGAATGTTATTCTACCGGTTGTGTTGTGTGAGAGAGATGACGGTAGATCATGAGTGTATGAATACAAACAGACTGTCGCACACGACAACGAAGCGAGTGTAGTAAAAAACGTCAGCTGTTTCAACCCCTGGATCTGTGTGTAGAAGACACATCGGGAATATCTTTACATGGCCGTGGGGATGCAAAATCGACGAAGAGAATCTGTCAATGTTAATTAGGACCTAATGCAATGTTCAGCTTGATTTGCTCCAATCATGAGACATCTGCTTCAGAAAAAGGGAGATATGCATAATAGCAAATGTACGTGTTAGCCCCGTTCACACTTTGACCGATGAAGTATCCCCAGTAAATAGACTTCTAGACGTTTGTCGTACATTCTGCATTAATATTTACTTGGACTTTAAGAAAAGTCTATTGATTCCACACATTGCACTATGGGTTCAAAATGGGTCCAAAATTGCCGCAATTCTAGATAAACATTTCAAAGGGTCCTATCTGCATTGATCGATTCTCTTCATCGACATTCTCTTTCGACAATTCTACAGTGAACATGCATAAGGGCGAATACGCAATGATCGATTCTCTTCATCAATTTTCTCTTTGCATTGCTACAGCTAAGCAAAACAATTTTCTAGAATTTGTTCAATGCAGAATAGTAACAGGTTGTATTGGCTACACGAAACGAAAATCAATTATTTTATTCATGTGTTTCACTTATATATTTTTGCCAAAACATCAGCCTTATACATTCCATTAGACCAACCACATAGCTCCTATAAGAATGCATAAAAGGTATTTGTGACCGCTTATACATTTCATTTGACACATGAGCTTCATTAACTTTTTGCAAGGCGTCTGCTTATTAGTTGACTTATACATTTTATGAATAATCAGCAATATAAATTTGTCAAAAAGTATAAGGAGATTTCTATCCGTGTATCAAAAGCAACAGCAAACGCACCGAGAAACGTGAAATCTAGCGAGTTATTAACAATAGAGAAAATCGACGAAGAGAATCGATCATCGCGTATAGGCTCTTATGCATGCTCACTGTCGAATTACTCAGCTGCAAAACCTTTCCCTGTTGTACATATTTGACATTTTGGACGCTAGATAAGAAACTCTTTTATCAAACTATGTGGTAGAATTAGCGCGAAATCTGTTTGCATAGCAGTGGTTATGAAAAGAGAAAGTCGATGAAGAGAATAGGACCATGTGAAATGTTCACTTTAACGTTTCTAAACATTCTATAGAACATTTATGCAATATTGTTTGCGAGTTAGCGAGCAAGCTTCTTTTCCGCGAGGAGCCCGAGAGATGTCGTTACTGAGGTCCTATATTTTGAGATAATTTGTTTTCAAGAAAACTTTTCAAAGAGTTACGTCTGTTTGTCTGTGGTATTACCATAGAGGTAACGACCAGAAGGTCCCGAAGAAACGAGCTCAACTTTTTGGCTCAGCTCTGGTACTATCTTCGGTCCCAAGCTAATCGATTCACCCCTTCGAAACATAGGAAAATCCACGAACCCCTCATTTTATCTGTCAAACTTTCATAGCAAATCAAAACAAACATAGTGTAGTCAGGCATGGAAAATCATTTGCATTCATTTCATACATTCATTTACATTCATTTGCCTCTAACTTTTTTCATTAAAAAAAAGCATTCCGCAAAATTATGTTAAGAGCTTTTGTATGTTTTGTTATTAGCTACAATTTTTGCTGATAACTCAAATCTGTATCTCTTATGCATCACGAACTAGAGCGGGCAGAACTTGTTACTGTTTTTCAGTGAATGTAAAATACATTCACTGAAAAACAGTAGTGGCTTCTGTTCGTTAACAAAACCCACTAAAGCTCTTTACATAATTTTGCGGAATGCTGTTGATGAAAAAAGTTAGAGGCAAATGAATGTAAATGAATGTATGAAATGAATGCAGATGATTTTCCATGCCTGAGTGTAGTACTAGAATTTCGACTAGAATGGGATACGTTAATCGATTTGAATGGGACCAATAGGGTAGTCAAGTAGTGAGCCAATTTAAAATCGTTAGTTTCGTATTGATTGTTGGTATTACAGCTGAGCGATTTTGCCTTTATACAACAGTTCATGAAATATTGAGGGATTGCAAAATACAATACATAGATCATTAGGGCACTGTTCGGGAGAAGCTTTCTTACCGGGACGGAAAGGAAACACCTCTCTGATAGCAGGTTATTCAAATGCAGCTTCAAAGCTGAAATTTATATTTGAGTTGGTTTTGGCTCAAATTCATTTGTAGAAAACTTACATTTTGGTGCATTATAGACATTTTCCCACGCTAACTATCTCCCACAATCTCCTTCGTGCAAATCACTGTTATAAACCATAGTTTAATTGTAATAGAAATATTTTCCTTTAACAACTGCAATTACCTTTGTTGACTATAGGAAACTAATGTAGGTTTATTAATTAGACTTGAAATAAAGCAATGGACGAACTAAACTATTCCACTTCTTCGTTATCGCCTTGTCATTGTCTTTCAACATTTCCTTCGCCTGTCAGTTCTCCTCAGCATAAGGTGACCCAAGGGACGTTTCTCAGTGGAACTGACAGCTAGAAATGTAGAGTGTGTGAATGATCTGGTGCTTATGGTGTTGAACATAAACATAAACAAAGCAGAAATTCATATGAGAATAAACTGCCAGTTCTACCAACCGGTGGAAACTAAAGATTGTAAATTGGCTCACTACTTAACAAGCCTATTGGTCCCAAGCAAATTCATTTACGTACCCCATTCCAGCCGAAATTCTAGTACTACACTATGTTTGTTTTGATTCGCTTTGAAAGTTTGACAGATAAAATGATGGGCTCGTGGATTTTCTTATGTTTAGAAGGGTACATCGATTAGCTTGGGACCGAAGAGAGTACCAGAGCTGAGCCAAAAAGTTGAGCACGTTTCTTCGGGACCTTCTAGTCTTAGAATTACCTCTATGGTTCTACTGTGATCGGCCAAACAAACGTCTTTTTGGTTTGAACCAAGAGCAATTTGCCGTGCCCTTTTGAGATACTGAATTTTCGGTAATTTTGGAACAACAGTCCATAACATATGAATTTCATATACCTACATGGAAATCAAATGTAAATGAGAACGCTCCAGCTACTTTCGATATTTTCTTTCATGAAAAATCACTCCTCTACGC
Organism: Ochlerotatus camptorhynchus; assembly: GCF_037179485.1. Taxonomy (NCBI): domain Eukaryota; kingdom Metazoa; phylum Arthropoda; class Insecta; order Diptera; family Culicidae; genus Ochlerotatus; species Ochlerotatus camptorhynchus. The sequence goes on from NW_027040576.1 coordinate 2,275,345, forward strand.
TTAATGAGCAAATCGATATTTCAACGAAGTTTTTTTTTTATCGATTTTCAACTCCCATTCCCACTCGGCATAAATTTCCGTCCCGAAATGCAATTCTGCAGAAACCCGTTTCTGGTTCCCAAGCAATCAACCGATTCCAGCCAGCTACTGGCCCATTTTGCGATTTCACTCGCCGATAATTTATCTGACCGCTTCGGGTTGCGCGTCGTTCCTTCTTCGCGATTCCTTTCCTTATCTGCCACGGGAATAAATGAAAAAAAAAAGAAGGAAGGCAAAAAATGTCAAAGACCGAAACAGTCATTATGCACATTGGTATCCGATGGACCACAAAAAAAATATATACGAGGGAAACAAATTTGCTGAAAGCGAGCGAAAAGAAGTAAATACGTGAGGAAGAAAAGAGAAAATGCGAACCAGTAGCCATCAGCGAGAAGAGCACTTGCAGTTTTTTTTTTTTTTGGACGTTGAACAAAACAATCTCGTCCCCAGTTACAGCAGCCGTAGTAGGCCATGCTGCTCCGCTCTGCTGCTAAGATGAAGGAGACTCACTCTGCATCAAAGGAGGCCACGAGGAGACCAAAGATGCAGAAGAAGAAGAAGGAGTAGGAGCGAACCAAATCTTGAACGTTTCGTTTACGCTCAGTTGAATAAATCATAAAAATAAAATCTTTAATAAATTCTGACATAATTTCAGTGCTCTGGTGAGTCGTATTATTTTTTGCTCCTTGCTCTGTGTGTTGTTGTTGTCGTCGAGGTAGGAGAAGTTGAAGTAGAGTGTGTAGGCCGCCGTTGTATGGTTAGCGCAATCGAAAGATTTATTCAGAGGGAGCGAGGAAAAAGGTTGTTTTGCTGTACTTTAAACACATGGTAGATGTTTATCGGGGACGGATGATTGCCCGTTGCGGTTTCCACGTGAGATGGACCTCCCTTGGCGCGATGACGACGACGACGGCGTGGAAGTACGGGGGATGACACATGCATTTTGACAGTTGGGTGAAGAGAAACCGCGCGCGCTTCTTGACTAGGTCAATAATGGGGCTGCCATGGCTGACAGCACTTTAGGCAGGAGTTGACAGATGTTTCTTTCAAAATCAAGCTTAGTTATTTTAACGCACATTTCTAACGTTTCTTTGTCTTTTATCTTTTCAGACTCCCATGCTGGTCGTAAATTGTCAAACAGGTACGAACAAACATCATTGCACAGCTATAACTGTCATTGCAAACAGTAATCGAGTGTCAATAGTCACAAGCTTTGTTTACAGTTCGCTTCCAAGCCCCATCTCCCATAAACAATTTACGACTCTCCGAAACGCACTTGATCCACACGAACAAAGACAAACTTTACCATCTGCTGTTGCTTGCTGCTGCTCCAACCTTCTTTTCTCCGATGATGGAGAAACTTTTCCATTTCTCGACAACAAACTTATTGTTTATTCAAACTCTCACGCATATGTTTTCCGCTGCACGAACGGACATCCACCCACCCACGGCAACAGCGGCCAAACTTTCCAAACATGGGTCTTTCTATTTTAGATGAAGTAAGGCCCTGCTCCATCCCTGGTCCAAGTTTGGCCCGTACCTATTGCCATAAACCTCACGAACTGCCGTACGAATCGACCACATGTATTTATTTTAATTCTTTGATTGTTATTATTACATTTCAGTTTAATTCTACTTTTTTATTATTATTACACAACTGCTTCTCGTTTCCGTCACACTACCACCACCACCACCACCCCGGATCGTAAACGATCGACCGTTTGGAACGAAATAGTTTACCGAAAACTTTTGCTTTTACGACTGTTTGAAGTTTCTTCTTCGTCGTCCTCCTCCACCGGCTATGTTTACACTCGTTTTGGCGTTTTGTTTACGCTGCCAGCGAGCGCAGCGCTCCGGGATTGTTTCAGCTTACAATATCCACTTTTGGGCGATTAGAACCGGGAGATGGAAGAATCAAAAAAAAAAGAGCGCTGTATACGTTTATTAAATGTAAATATCAAATAAGTGCTTCGGCTCACTTCTCGAGAATGTAAATATTTCAAGCTTGCGAGCGCGGGACCGTTCATTGGCCCCAGTTTGTTTTTCTCAGTTGTATAGTTCAGCCCCACTCACACGCTTCGTTTGCCTGGGCGGCCAGTTGCAACTCTGTCAAACGCGAATATCGCTTTGACCAAATTGCTTTACAATTGTCTGGAGCCATTATTGCCTTTTTCGAAGAAGAAACGAAACGAACGGCGTTCAGCCGCGAAAGGAAACAAGACAACAATGGGCCGATTCGATTAATACATTTTAATTTCTTTATGTTTTTATTATCGTTTATTAATAATACCGAACGGGCCCGGATCGTGCACCGACCGATCGGGATCCTGCGGTGAGACCTTCGATCTTTCCTTTGGGTTCTGTGCGCTTCCTGAAGTGTGCCGGGACAGGACAACAATGTCTCCGTTTTCGTTGTCGTCTTTTTGTTTGTTGTGTTCGACCTTTATTGGCAATCGATTCCGAAGAGAGGCGAAACGTAAACAATTGTATCAATGACAGTTTACGGCTGTATGGCGAAAAGGGAATGCAGAAACAGAAAGAAAGGAAGCATGTTTCCCTTTTTACCCCGGGACCATGACGACCCCTGACAGGAGGTCCCACTCTCAATTTGCTCAAGCTGCGTTATTTGTTCTGTTTTCGGGTCCTCCGGGTCATTGCTACTGTTTTGTTTGTTTTTGGGATTTAGTCTTTCTGCGACACGGGGTCATTAACCTGCCCGCAGAGTGGCCTGGGGGAAAACTATAAATCACACATTTCCCCGGGCGGGCAGACGCATGGTTTAAGCGCGCATAAATTTATCGAGTTTTGACCTCGGTTTGGCAGGTAGATGTGATATTTTGCACGACGCAAAAGCATAAATTTTGTGTCCTACGCCCGTGTGTGTCTCGTTTCCATACAGAAACAAGTTCCAATCACGCGCGTCATCGTCATCCCGATCATTGAGGTTAGAATCAGGTTTTGATTTTCTGTTTTGCTGCTGCTGCTGCTGCAAACAGAAACAGGTTTATGATTTGTTGTCTCCGGGAGAATCTCTCGGCCGAACGTAGGCTGATCGGTTGTTTTCTCCTTTTCGCAGACAGAGGAGTGGTTTATTTACATTTTTATTACCGATTGTCACTTACCTCCGGGGTGAGACACGGTGAAGATAATTTCTTGAGGAGAGATCTGGCGAGGTAACAGCTTCGAAGATCTCCGCTCGTTTTAATTGACAGTTGACAGATTGACAGAATCACGTTTCCAGCGAAAATATTGCACTTACCGGCTGCCAATCCAATCCAGGTTCCAGTGCTTTCTATGCGTCAGTAACCAATAAACCCTTCGGTGGTTAACCGAAACAAGGAAGTCCCGAACCCGTACAAATTCCTCCACATAGTCGAAACTTTTCACACATCAATCACTTCTGCTGTCACTGTTATGCGCGTTGACAGCTGGGAAACCTCAAAACAACAACTAATACTCGATCGACGCTTGCTGCGTCTGTTCTACAAATTCCTAGATTCTAGGTCTTCCCACACACAAATCAAGGCTACCAGTTGAGAGTGCGTGAGTGAAGGGTATCGATTTCAATCCGGGCTTCAACGGGAGACTTTGTGCGTTCAAAAATCGGGGGCAGCTGTGTGCGAAAGGATGACTTCCTGGGTTCTGAAGGGAAAGGTGACACCGCACACTTGAGATTCGTGATTGTCGATCTCTCGCTCTCGAAATTTCTACCCATTCTTCTCACGCAGTTGGAAGCAATCTTCCTTACCCTGACCTGCATGATGTGCCCGTGTCGTCGAGAGAGATCATTTACCTTTTATGTTTCGTCGAAACTTCAACCCCAAAAAAAAACCTAACCTCGAAAGAAACCTGTTCAATAAATTTTTATTGCCTTAATCCATTCTCGATTGGTTCCATCTCGCTCTCCCTCTTTTCTGTTCTGTCACTTCGTATTTTCGAAGTTAAGGGTCCATGAACTGCTTTGTGTGTGAGACTCGGTCCCGTATACTAGCAGAGACCCACGGAGCTTTTTTTTCGGGAAAATTTACGAGCTATTTTCAAACTATAAAATATTTAAATTTACCCTCCACACGTCACCCGACTCAGATAAATTGAACGGAACGGCTTACGGAGATCTTTAATCGCTGACTCCTTGGCTAGGCTCACATCATTAAAATTCAATATCACGAACCGCTCCAGGTTGTTTCTTTTAAAAACATTTTTTTTTTACTCTGACGTAGATTAGGGTTCTAGTCATAGAAAATGGGAAAAGGAAACTGATAATCTCTCCTACATGGGGGCTAATTTTTTATAAGAATTTATACGCTTTTCAAGCTGTTTTTCTTTTCTAACACGAGAGAAAGCCTCACACGAAAGCCACGGCCGGAGAAGATATATTGGCTGAGACTAATTTGAATGTAGCTCTCGCTATCTTTCCTCCGCCCGTATTCCAAATTTACCCGCCGCTGCACAATCAATTTTGAACAAATTTTGAATAATAAAAGAAACTTTGTGTTCTTTTGAGCAGCGAGCGAGCCTATCGTCACGCAACCTTTCCGACATCCACAACAAAAACAAAACGAGGGGCTTTCTTTCGATCGACCACTTTCTTCACGTTGAGATAACGACGCGCAGTCATAAATTATGGTCTAACGCTGCTGCTGCCGTTGCCGAGTTCTAATTTATACTCAAACACCCGTTTTTTTTTTTGGTTAAAAGGCTTCCCCTCTGCTGCTTCATTATTCCGGTTGGTTCTCTAATGACTGACCAACAACTGATCCGATGAGCGATGCGTGTCTGTTTCTTGAAACGCGATACCCCTCGGTTTGACAAATCATCCCACAAAGGCAAGCAGAGTCGACGTCGACCGTGGTAATATGACCGTCAAACCGCAAAAGTTCTGATGGGTAAATTTGAAATTTGTCGTCCACGCCGGAGTGTTTACCGAAAAGATTACACAGTAGTCCCGGCCGGTCCGCTTCCGCTTCTCCAGGGATGAGATAGCTAATCCGAATGGAATTGCTTTCGCTTAATATACCTAGTGACTGTCTTCTGTGAGACGAGAGTAGCCTTTGGCCTCGTTACCTTGATACTGGTTTTTATTTTGGGTCGTTTGTTGACGTTTCCGAACGGTTCGACCTTTCACCGACCAGCTGCCGGGATTAGCGGAGCGGACGAAATCGATACCAGCAGCAATATAAAATGGGGCATGGAAAGTTTTTAGGTTAATCGGTCTTTAATTGATTTTGGCCCCTCCAAGTGGTGGGCTTTTAAAGGTGGCTCGGTCGTGTTTTGAAGCTGGAGATTATTTCAAGTGGGGTTGAACTTTGGAAGGCGTGGAAAGAATCATTGGATTCTGGACGAAAGTGTTCCCTGTTAGGACAAGCATCTGAATCATTCATTCAATCCGTGCATACCGGATAAAGGCTATCACTAATTATCAGCCCAACAAACATTGAGCGCTGAATAAGAGCTTAATCAGGCAAAAATATGCTTCTTCAGCTAATTAATAGGTTATTCAGCTTTTAATCAGCTCAAATTGTTTGTTGGGAACATCGTATGCACAATTACACCTCACCAGGTGTCCTAATCAATCAAACCCCCTTTCCTAGAATCACGTTACAAAATTGCGTCCGTTTCACTGCAGCTTTGTGTGGGAGAAAGGAAGAGAAATGGCCCTTCACCCCTTCACTACTTAGGTATCCTTTAGGTTTTCGGGCTGAACACTTCGAAATCGGCTAGGCTATAGGGTTAATTGGCTTTTATTTTAATGTGGCTGTGGGACCCAGACTAGGTGGTGCTAAAAGCCAACATCGATGTAAACAATCGCCAGTAGAAATCGATTTTTGCAGACCACTTTTTCAATGCATCCACCTGATCCTCAGTGACACCACTGCTGAAGAAGCCAGCCTTTAGTAGCGGAACGCTATTGTCGCCGCTTCAATTCCGTTTCTTCACATCCAGTTGGTACATGGCCTAGGCCACCTCGAACCATCCATTCGCGTTGTTGCGATTATGTGCAGGTAGCCATCGTTGATTCGAAGAGTACCAGCGATTTCAACATTAGCAGTAACTTGTCGCAGCGGCTGTTGATTTCAGATGCGTTTCGCTGTTCCCTCTGCTAAGCAGCTGCAGCGGTCGGAGGAACTCGATCGCCTTCTCGGTGGGATCCTCCAGTCGAGCCAGTCCGGTATCAGCTTGTCCAGCTGGAGCTTCAGAACAAAACATTTAAACTGTCAAATTAACCGGGTTGCCAAACATGCCCTTATTGAAATGCAAACACAGTCAGTCCAATGACAGCACTTTTGGCACTGCCGGCACAGCTGCGATACATGCGAGGCACACAAGTCTTTAGAGTGACCATCCCTTGTGCTCAGGATAATTTAAATATTATTGACAGGCATACAAAGCAGTACCGTTGTACTCCTTTAATAGAGTACATCAAAAGGTACAACTTGAGGTATTAGCTTAAAGAAGTACCTCGGTAGTACAACTCCGGTGGAAACTAACGATTTTAAATTGGCTTACTACTTGACTAGCCTATTGATCCTAAGCAAATAGATTAACGTACCCCATTCTAGTCGAAATTCTAGGACTACACAATGTTTGTTTTGATTAGCTATGAAAGTTTGACAGTTAAAATGAGGGGTTCGTGGATTTTCCTATATTTCGAGGGGTGCATCGATTAGCTTGGGACCGAAGATACTACCAGAGTTGAGCCATAAAGTTGAGCACGTTTCTTCGGGATCTTCTGGTCTTAGAGTTACCGCTATGGTACAACCAACAATCAATACGAAACTAAAGATTTTAAATTGGCTCACTACTTGACTAGCCTATTGGTCCCAAGCAAACGATTAACGTACCCCATTCTAGTCGAAATTCTAGGACTACACAATGTTTGTTTTGATTCGCTATGAAAGTTTGACAGATAGAATGAGGGATTAGTGGATTTTCCTATGTTTCGAGGGGTAAATCGATTAGCTTGGGACCGAAGAGAGTACCAGAGCTGAGCCAAAAAGTTGAGCACGTTGCTTCGGGACCTTCTGGTCTTAGAGTAACCTATGTGGTACAACAATGTACTTTGTACGTCTGTTCAAGGTATAAGGGAGCTCTGCGCATAATACCTACACGGCGAATGAGAACGACTCAAATTTGAGTTTAGTTCACTCATAATCGCCAAAAGTGCAGGAACTCAGCGATGAGTAAAATTTGTCTCATGGTTTCCTGTGGAAAACCTAAAAAATCTGCCGGAAAATGAGGAAATTGACGAAAATTTTATTCAGTCTCGGAGTAGTACCAATAGACTGAGTGAATCCAATCTTTACTTTTCTCAAATTCGGGAATTTTTCCCTGGAAAATCCTGGAAAAACCTGGGAAAACATGAGGCAAATTAACTCATCGCTGAGTTCCTGCACTTTTGGCGATTATGAGTGAACTAAACTCAAATTTGAGTCGTTCTCATTCGCCGTGTATCAAGCTGAACATTGCATTAGGTCCTAAGTAACATTGATCGATTCTCTTCGTCGACTTTCTCTTTCGATTATAACTTGAGCACATCCCTAATAAAAATAACCTTAAAAGAGAGCTTAACGTTGGTTCGGGGTATCATCCAAACCATTTGTGGGATAGTTCACCCATCCGGGATACAGTTCGTTTATGGTATTTGTTTATTAGGGATAACCGTTTCTTGATGTGTTTGTCGTATTAGATGCTAGATAAAAGCTTTTTTATCGATCTGTGTGCTGAAAGTACCTGGGAATGTATTTACATGACCGTGGTGATACAAATAGAAAGTCGTCAAAGTCAATGTTACTTAGGACCTAATGCAATGTTCAGCTTGCTATGTAGTTTGGAAAAGAATTCAAGCGAGAAGAGCATCAATTCAATTCTAAAGAGAAGCCCATGGTGAGAGGATAATCCTGAAGGAAATTTGAACGATTTATTTTCTATTTAATGCATTTATTTGTCAAGACCCAATTGCGTTAGCTTTGCGGAGCCGTGATTCAATGTACATTAACAAGATTTCATAAGACTTAAGTTAGTAAATCGGGATCGAAATACTCGCGGCTTACTCGAGGTTAAGGACTACAATATATTTAAAACTTGTCCGTGATTGAACGTGGGAGAAGCACTGCAGTGCTCTGAATAATTGAAAGACTAGTCAACCCTTATGTTCGTGACAAGGACTCAGTGATGGAATTTTCACCAAAATATAATTTTCACGTGCGATACGTTTTTTTTTCTTGATAGCTTCCCGTTGCTAGTTTCACCCTCCAATATTTCCTGAGCGATCTTTCTGGGATGAGAGAAGGAGATATCGCGAAGTTTTTTAACTCGAATCACCAACGCGAGGATACGAAAAATATCAGATCACTTTTTCTCTCTATCTCTTTACACCATATTCGTTCTTGAAAATTGCACTGCACATTTCACAAGGGAAAGATTCTAGACAGAAAGCTATCCCGAGTAAATCAATACACTCTCTGAAGCCTGATAAGTCCGGTAGCTAGCTGTCTACTGGCGCCTGTTGTTGATAGTACGCGTTATCAGGATGACGTAAACAGTTTTTTTTTTTGCAGCTGATTGGTGCATTGGTTTTTGGCAAAAATGTATGAATCAGCACAAGCTTCAACGCGGCATTAACGAGGAAGGAGGGAGGGGAGTGTAAGATTCTGTGACTAGCAATATTTCGACAGTGAGCATGCATAAGGGCGTATACGCGATGATCGATTCTCTTCATGGATTTTCTCTTTGCATTGCTACAGCTAAGTGAAACAATTTTCTAGAATTTGTTCAATGCAGAGTTGTAACAGATTATACTGGCTATCAAAAGCAACAGCAAACGCACCGAGAAACGTTAGTTCTAGCGAGTTATTAACAAAAGAGAACATCGATGAAGAGAATCGATCATCGCGTATACGCCCTTATGCATGCTCACTGTCGATTTATTTGAAACAAAGTGCTGCAGGGAAAGGGAAGGGAGTTGCGGAAGGAGGATATTTCGATGTGTCCTCAATTTCGCTAGATATAGATAATGTATGACTCCTCACAACTAGTGTTCGTAATATCGTTCCTGTAAGGTACCATTTCATAATAATATATGCAAGAGGGGGGACAGTAATCTCAATCTCAAAATACTTTCAACTTGCGAAGTGATGGATTCCCAAGTGAATTAATTTGAAATGGATGATCCATCCCTTTAGTTCCTCCATTATGCGTTCTCTTTCAAGAGCGGCTATCTTATGGATTAACTGCTATTTCACTAGCGCTTATGAGCTAGCTGCTAGCAAAAAAGCTCATCAGCATAATGTACCCAACAAAGAATTTGAGCTGAATAAAAGCTGAATTAGCCATTTTTTAGCTGAAGAAGCATATTGTTGCCTGAATAAGCTCTTATTCCGCTTCCAATGTTTGTTGGGTAAACAGGGAATCAGCGTCTACCAGCATGAGATTTCAGGAGCAACTGAAATTCGTGCTAGTTGACTAGTACACTAGCGCTAGCAAATCCGCACAGATGTAAACACCCTATTAGCAACTAAATCAGCTTCTACAATACGTACCACAATGAAACTGTTACTCCACGTTTGCTGTACTGCAGCATACATAAAGTAGCAATTTCAGGTGAAATGGGGCATTAATTTCTGATATGTGTGTAATTGAAAATTCGAAGTAGAAGTGCATGTATAGCCTACGTGGTGGCCATTTGTGAACTTTACAAGGAATCACCTTAACTGATAACAAACCTTCTCCGGTGATAATACGCGTATGCAAAATGACAGCAAACAAAACTCTTTGCGGAAAATAAGTATCCGAAAAATATCGTGATCTTTGCCTACCTATACTCGCTGGAGAAAGAGCACAGAGCTGAGGGGATATTTGGTTGGTTCGAATCACGAGTACGTGTGAAATGATGTGAGATGGATAGACGAAAGATCTTTCGCGATGTGAAATAAAAATTTATCTCACTCTGCGCTTTCATGAACTTTTTATCTTCTCTCGTTCGCGAAGTTTTTATGAGAAGTTCCTTTGAGATTCATCTCTAAAAATGAACTGCGATGGAACTTTTTTTGAAAATGATTTTTCCAATGCTGGCACAGGGTTCCCAGCTCCCATTTGAATGAAATGGTGTAGAAAATGCAGAAAAATCTTCGCGCACGTTAAGGTTGTCTGGCAATTTAGCCGAAAGCCATTTGGTCAAACGCCATTTGGCCGAATTTTTAAGAAGAATGAGATGATACCTGATTTGAAATATGAAATTGAGGAATCGAGAAATTGGATGATTCCAGATCCCAAGCTCAGTGGAAATTTACGATCTGGGATTAAGAGATTTTTTCTCTCCAGCTCATGGCAGTGGAAATCAGTTATAAGGCATTCTTCTCGGGCATAGACAATTAAAGACACTATTTCATGATACATGTCTTTTCACAGTTCTCAACTTTTACGGGACTTTGGAGAGTGGAGAATGTTCAACATGATGCATTGTTTTATTTGAATGTGATGATCCATAAACTTGGTATTGCTTGTTTCACATTACTGTTTGTTCAATTTGTGATGAAATTTCAAATAAACCAACAGAAGGAAATTTCAAATAAGGCTGTCCACGAGACAGTTGCGATCAGCTGACTTTTTTGTTTACCATGAAATTTTGACAGATCACAGTAGAACTGGCAGTTTATTCTCATATGAATTTCTGCTATGTTTATGTTTGCATTCAGGACCATTAACACCAGATCACTCACACAATCTAAATTTCTAGCTGTCAGTTACACTGAGAAACGTCTCTTGGATCACCTTATTGAAGAAAAGTTCCACTAAGTGCGAACTGAAGAGCACTCCCAAGATGGCAGAATGACAGGTGATGTCGCCAAACATGGAGCACAGCTAATAGTAGAATAACACAATAAGAATATTTCACAGATTTCTTTGAAGTTTTCCCCGAAATCTCTACAGCAAAATTTTCACAGTTTTTCTGTTTTTTTTTTTACAAATATTCTGTGAAAAACTACTGGAAAATTCACCGGAAATCTGTGAAATAATTTCAGTGTAAAGGTTTCCAAAGTATGGTGAGAATTAAAAATTTAATACTTTTAGTAGATTTTACATCTTTTAAACATGAACTACCTTTGGAATTTTACTGTTCTCATTTTTTTTTGCACTGCCAATGACCCTTACATTGAAATTTTAACGTTTTTGATCCACTGTCTCGAAAATTTGGTGAGAAATTAGAATTGAATTAATTTAAGATTTTTTCTTTCTTTTACCAATAAATTCGAAAAAAAAAATCATACTTCACTCATGAGAACCCAAGGAACATTGCAAGTTTTATCAAGGTTTTAAAGCATGCTACAAGTCTAAATCATGGTCTCCAGAACCCTCATAAAACCAAAATTATTACTTGCGAAGTTTAGACAAAATGGATAAGTATTCGGCCAAACGGCGTTCTGATAAATGGCCCTGATCCGTTAAACGATATTTCTCGCGTCACTTATTAAATAGAGCATTTTAAGCCCCACCTTAAGAAAATTAGCGTCAATCATGTTAGGCAGTCCAAATTTCCGAAGTAACAGTCACGCACCCATCATTTCAAACTATACACTGGACAATTTTTGACCTATGATTATTTTAAAGAAATTAAAATAAATGTGAATGGGTGTTTTTTGTATCACTTCCAATAATAGAAGAGCAGTAGTTTGTATAGAGTAACTCGATTTGTTTACATGTGTTACTTAGGACCTTTTGAAAAGTTATGCGGTATTTCTGCATTTCAAAATGACAAGATGAGTCAAATGAACACGAGGAGGAACATTGATGCACTTTATTAGAACAAGGTTCACGGCATCCCTCCACTTTGCGTTTTCACTGGCACTAATGTCGCCATCCAGAAGTCATACAGATCTGAAAGTTTAAAAAAGAAAATTGACACCATTTTCAACCATAGGATGCACAGACTGAGAACACACTTAAAATTAGACAACGAACAACCAGCCAGTAGACCAGTAGGAAAAATTTCGAGTTGCGAAAAGTTCCACTGGCTGGAGCAACAATCGAACCCTGACTTCGTGGCACTTAGAACACGCCTGATCGACGGGTGATGCCACTAACCGCACGACCACGAAGCCCACGCGATGCTGGCTTCTCTGCTGCAAACATGTTAATTCATTTTAAACTCTAATCTAATCTAATTCAAACGCAGCCAGTACGAGAAAGCATCCTGGAAAATGATTAGGTTAGATGAGATCCAATCATTTTTCTTGTCCAATTGATGTTTACAGCATATCTGAGATATGATATAAACATCAATACGACCAGGCCTACTGCGTTGTATTTGCCGCAAAGATGATTATTGAAAATGAATGGGAACATTTCTTGAATCTACAGGGGTGGAAGGATGCGTGGACATACCGTACCAAATGCTTCGAGTTACTATGTGTAGTTGCGTGTAATGTGTAAATATTTGTACAATATTGAAGAATCGTAAAATAATGCAATGGAAGGATCTTACCGAATTTTATCCTATGTACCACAACACATTGCTTGTTGAGCAGAAAAACGAACCACTTTTTGATTCACCGATTTGTTTGCACTTTCCCTTCTATTCTGTGATTCCGTGCGGCAATTTCCTTCCGTAGATCATCCTTGGTCGGTTTTGAACTTTTCTTTAGTAAGTCCTGATTATAGCACTTTTTGCTCGTTTTCACGCTGTTAAAACGACAATAATCAGATGCAGATCCTCCGCATTTCTGGTCTGCCAGATTCTCTCGAACTTCTACCAGTGATTGATGTTGTCTAAAACACCGGAGGGAAAACACGACACCAGAACTATTCTTGAACTTTATCAATTAAGACCACCGCTAAAAATCTTCATTTTTCAAGTATTACACAACCGAAAAAAGAGTTTTTAGATGGAAAACACACAGGCAAGCTAGTAAAAATCGTGACAGGAGCGCAAGAAACTCCATGTTAATTCATTTTAAACTCTGTACATTAACTTGATCGCCAGATGTGGGCCCGGGAAAATACGAAGTGGTAAATCAAATTGTATGGACAAATGATTCCGTAAATCAATCGTCCTTAAATGCATTTGCCATTTGGTATTCCAAGAGAATTTTGGGGAGACTTTGACTCAGACGGGTATTTTGGATTGAAAATTGTGGAATTCCCAGAAATATTGAATTGGAATTGTGAGAGGGATTGCAGGTGCATGTTAAGGAGAATTTTACAAGAATTCTGTTGAGAATTCCCAGGGAGTTCGGACTAGAATTTTAATAGAATTATGAGGAGGATAACTCCAATAGAATTCTAAGGCGTATTTCGAAGGAATTCTATTAAGAATTGTTTTTTTTTAATAACGGTTTTTATATATCATTGGAAAGAGCAACATTTTCTTAGCACAACCATATTTTTTTCGAACTCACAGACTTTCATATAGATTTTTAAATCAAGGTTTAAAACAAACTAATAACTTCACTGTTTTATCACCAAGTCGCACAAAGGGGTAATCATTGCCATTTTTTCATTTAAAATAGTTCCAGTGTATCAAAATTGATGAAATCTTGGATTTCGGTTCCATTTTTTCCGAATATACCTTAACCAATTCCAAAGGAATTCTAAGGAGAGCTTGAAAGGTATTCCATGGAGTATTCCAATGCAATTTTCAATGAGAATTTCGAGGAAACTCATTTCATTTCATTCATTTCATTTTCCATTCAGGAATAATAAAACATGTTTTATTTCCTGAGCAGAATTCAAAAGTAGTTGAGGAAAGAATTCTATTGAAATTTTTGAGAATGTTTAGAAAATTATATTGAACCTTCCAAAAGAATCAGAAGAATTCTGAGGAGAAATTCAAGATAGTTCTGCTAAAATCATTAGAATTTGTGAATAGTATGTGAGTATTATCATCACACTTAGAAATACCTAATCTTACACGTGACGCAATTCATCTTTGACATAAAGGATGAGATGTAAACAAACATGCTATGTAAAATTAAGTGCCCCGAGACTGAAAAGTTCGAAAGTGCGTTTGATTGAGATGAATTTTGCGTCTATTATGACTCAATTTTATGTCAAAATTGACGCTCGTATATGTCAGTCTCAGAGCACCTAAATTTACATGATTTTTTCTAAGTGTAAGAGCAGTGTTGGGAAAATATCGAAACATCAAATCTCAACCAATGCCCAAGATTACGCTTGATTTTCCTATACTAAAATCAACAAGCAAGCAACTGCGAATGATATTTCAAGCTGTGATATTGTAGCTACGAATATCAAGTTAACAAAACTCACCAACTACAATTCTAACCAAACCGTGGTGAGTTTGAGTTTCATGATGTTTGTTTTACATCCGAACAAGACCCGAACCTACCGTCACTGCTAGGAGCAGTAGCTTCGTGTCTGCCATCGGTGAAGAGTAAAGAGAGATAGCAAACTATGCTTTCTCTTTCTAAGAAAACGATGTGCAACGGAATCATTCTTGTGGCGAGTTAACTCTCAGCTTCAGTTTTACATGTTGTGAATAGTCTCGCAATATCAAAGGAACTTGTAAAATCAATATCAAGCATGATATTTTGCTTCAATATCACGCGTGATATTGAGAGCGTATGGTAGTGGAATTTTTTTTTTTTTTTAATTATTGTCACTTTAACACTCTTGGGTCATTCGTGACTTGTCCGGGGGTGAGATTTGAACTCGTGACTTTGGTGTGAGAGGTATGGATGTTAACCACTACGCCGGGGTCGCCCCCATATGGTAGTGGAAAAATATCATTTGATTGATGATTTTTCCAACACTGCCACAGAGAGTCGGAGTCCCAACGGGGATTTTTGCGATGATTTTAAAGACATTCTTGAACAAATCCCAATGAAATCCTGCGAATGGTTCATCCATCTTCGGGATATCCATACAGGATTGAACTTCATTTCTCGCGATGAAAATCAAAATGAAAATTGAAATCATCATCACTACCCCACGAAACGAACCAAGTACATCTGCAGTTCCGCGAAATATCGATTTTTCAATGGCGGATTTTGTCGTTCTGCATATCCCCCTTCTCCTGTTCCACGTTCTATTCATTCATTCATTGGGTTTTTTTTTTCCGTTCTGATGATGACGTACGTTCACGTATTCATCATGCTGCGTCCGTTCCCCGGGCGGGGAATGCAGCCAGGATTTTTTCATATTTTTATATGTACCAATTTTTCTACCCCCACTCTGATGATCGGTGAAGTACATGCAATTCACATGCTTATCCCGGATGGCGAAAAAAAAAACAAGAAGTGGAAAATTGCGGCTGCGGCTGGCTCGCTCAATCGACCCTTTGGTACCCCAAACCGTGCGTGATCAGAGACCGAGAACGCGCCACCAGTTAGCGGTGCGGTGGTTGTTTTCGCTGTTGTTGATGGGCCATAAAACATTTATAGCGTTCCACGCCCTCTGAACCCACACGCAGTGGGCGCTCCAGCCTTTCTGTATTCGTTGTTCTTCTATTGTTCGGGAGAGAGTAGAGGGTAACGGTCAGTTATCGACTTGAATAATTTATTCCACACCGCGGCATTCGCTGGGTACCATGAAAATAGCATTGCCGGTTTCTATTAACTATTCCGACGAAAACGACGACGACGACGATGGGAGACGCAGGACCAACATCGTGTAGAGCGTAGTAAAACTATTATTATCAACATCGGAGTTGGGTGCTTTGAAGTTCAAGCGTTCAAGAAGCAACGTTGTTGTGCGCTAGGTTGGAAGGTAGCAAGGTACGTGCCGTTCGTAGTGCGATGAATCAGCGAGAGTGAATGCGAGGCGTCTGCCTAATTAATTAGCCCCGCGGTGACATTTCGCAGCACAGACACACTAACAAGCACCACCCTGCGCTAAGTAGTTTAGAAGAGGGGAATATGCATTCTCTATAAGCAACGAGGACAGTTGTTGCGCGCCTAGATGAACGAGCGAGATTCGCAAAGTTAGCATGTGCGTAAATGAAGTAATTCACGTGGGATTATCTCGCAGCGAGTGCACATACATGTCACTGGCGGTTGCGGGACGAGGGGTCATAGATGGCCCAAATTAACATTCCAGGGCTCCCACGTGGGTTTGGGCACAGGGGAAAAGGTTGAAAGTGTGTTAAGTCAAGTGTGAGTCATGTGGACGTTCGTACGTGCCTGTCGGCTGTAATGAATTGTGGAAGAACAGTGAGTAACGTCGTCGGTACGGTTACGATCGATGTTACGTAACGGCTTTTGGACGTGGTGCTTTGACAGGGTATCGATAGCGTGTGGCATTCCCGGGGGCTATTAATCATAGCCGCCGGGTTGGCATTAATAGTCAATCGGTGGGTCGAGGTGTGAACACACCGGTGTGAATTAAATAATGTGTGACTTGGGACTTTGAAAAGGGCTATCCGTTGGATGTTGCAGATGTATACAGGTGGACAAAAGAACGCGGCCGCTCAGTTCACACTTTTCTTTTGGTTCCTTCATGGCTGCTGCCCATGTCTCTAGGCATAATCGAACTGTACGTAGTGAATGTGTCTGTTCTCGACCATTGTGATTGTGGGATTTTTTTTCTCCCAGCAGTAATGAGTTAAGAGCCACGCAGAATGTATCCGAATTTGATCCATTGTAGCAAATTGACAGCTAATTAAAGTATCTAACTCAGTCTTCATCAGATTCGGATGCATTGTGTGTAGCTTTTAGAAGCTATGCATTACTTATACGCTAAATTGCAGACAAAATTACTTCATCCATAGCGTTTTGCACTGGGTGTAGTAACCTCTATAAAATGTTCTTGTGAAGGAATTCTGCCCATAAAATTCTACCACTCTTTCCCAATGCTTAATAGTTTTGGCAATTAATAGCTTGAATTTTTCTGTTTAATTTTCTATAAAATTTTCTTAGAATATTCCTCAGAATTCGCTCACAATCCTTTTAAAATATGCATGGAATTATTTTTATAGGGGAAATGGATGTTATGTCGGTCTAAATGTCCCTAATTTGGGCCCATACAAAAATTCAGCAATCGACTAAATTTTCAATTGCAACCAAAAATATCCATTAGTGCCGTCCCAATGACGCGTTCATCTAGATAAAAATTGATAAACAGCTGATTTTTAGCGATGGACCCAATCTTAGAGCCTTAGGCCAACATTAGAGCCATTTTCCCTAATTGACAGGGTTACCACTGATCTGGGAAAACCAAGGAAAACAGGGAAATATCTGAGAATTTGATATAATGTTTTTATATCTATATTAACCGAATTCTGTTAATACATAAAAATAGAATCCCTTCCTAAATAATTCTTAATATTTTCTAAGTCTTTGAAGTGCGATTTTTTTTTATTGATTTTGCAATCTCAACAGTTGTTCCATGCCCGATGTCAGGCATTTTCAGTATTTTTGTTAATTTAAGAACCTTGAAAAAATTCATGTCATAGATTCTATGTCTGTTCCTGTAGCCCTCACCGCTTTCTTAGACCAGGCAGCATAATGGAATTTGTTCTGAATTGAAGTATAAGAATATTGAAAAAATTTCTTTACCCTGGATCTTCGATTTTAGTTTACGGGATCATGACAAATATAGTATGCCTGATTTAACTTAATTATTCCTTCGGAACTTAACTCAAGATGTTTTCAGAGCTATTTTTGGCAACTAAAATTTTTGAATTTCTTTCTCAAGCTGTCAAAAAAAGACAAACATACTTGAAGAAGTTCTGATTTATTGAAATTAAAGATGCATTGTCCATTGTTGAAAAAAAATTAGTGAACATTTGAAAACGGTCCGTAATCGGATGTTCGGCGAAGCTTCCGTTTGATGTCGGAACAAGAGCGTTGTACGGCCTTCATGTCAACTTTACGAATGCATCTCTTGATTCTACCAATCAACTGTTAGCAATTCGTGGCTCTCCAGTTATTTTTGTACACCAAGGAGCTCAAAACCCCGAAGAAATCTTCGATTGGGCGACACTGAGGCAGATTTGTCGGGTTGTGGTTTTTGGGTACAAATGGGATCGAATGGGTATTCAGGAACGATTGTGTTTTTTTTGGCGTAATGCGATGACGCTTTATCCGGCCAAAACACGTATTGTAGAAACAGGGATCAAAATTTTCTTCAAACATTCGTTCTGGTACACATATTGATTGATTGCCAAACCAGAGGGCTTGAACCATGGCTTAGAAATGCCTTTCTCTGTCCTTTTGCGTCCATAATTTTGGCTGGTCTTCCACTACCTTGCTTGCGAGCAGTTGTTGAGGATCTTAGGATATGGTAAACAGTCGAAGCCGCAACATTTTCGCTTTTAAAATGTTGTGCCGTATCCTTTTTTCTGAGATCTCTGTGCAGTTCATAGAACTGTACAACGCGCTCGCGAAATACTTCTTGTTTCGACGGCATTTTGAGCAAAACTGAGCAAGCATAAACAAAACAGAAAATACTAGCAGAAAGAGGAGAGAGAGAGAGCTAACACATACACACTCTTATTTCTCTCTGAGCTCGTTTGTTGTTGAGCATAGAGGCCTCGAAAAAATTCCAAAATTTTAGTTGCCACCCGTTATTCTCCATAACAGTCTTGGATCTATTACAGAAAACTACAGAAATTTCCTCCAGAAATGTCTGGAAATGTATTACACATTTATTTTCTTTTGAATTGCCTTGAAAGTTTCCTCAGAAATCTTTTGATAAATCTGGGCTGATTTGTAATAACATGCTTTGGTAAACAAATAGATCAATCACTGATTTCTAGTGGATATAAAATCTGAATTTCGCAAACAAACTACATCGAATGATAGAGAAACTATTACTCTACCGATTTGTGTTGTTAGTTGCCAAGATTGAGTTTTAATTCGCAATAAATTGGCGATTGAAGTATTTGTTTAAAAAAACATGTACGCCCTTATCACGAATCAGCTCGGATTTCCTTTAGAATGTAGAATGTATTCTAGAAAAACCTTGCATTTTATGCCGGAATTCCATGAGAATTTTCCTCAGATCCTCCGTTGAAATTGTTCTCCAAATGCCCTTGAAACAATTTCTCGGAGTATTTTTAAATTAGTTTTGGAAAGCTCTCGAACTTTTCTTAGAATACAAGCTTACTCTATGAGCTTTTTCCCATCCTAAAGAAAAAGCTTCTAGAGTAAGCTTGTAAATAAGATTCTGAAAGAAGCTTCAAAAAGAAGCATCTTAAGAGATTTTTAAACAAGATTCTAAAAGAAGCTTCTTTCAAGAACCTCGTTTCAGACGCCTTGCCGTCGCTCCGCTCCTCTGACTAAAAAAGAGTACATCTGAGCAGCTAGGCAGTGAAAGGGCATTAGTCAAGGTTTAAGGAGCATTTCATCGTTTTAATAATACATTTGCAGCCTAATAGCGAAGACAACAAATCAAGACGATTGGCAACTCTTCCATTTTCTCGTACTAACGCTCTGAGACAGGTATAATCGAGTCATCTGCCGCTCAAAGGTAAATGCTTCGAAGAAATTTGATATCAAAGATTACATCCTCAGAAGAAAGGTTTGTGTATTTGCTCATTTTTCTATGCGTTGCTTCCACATTCACTCAAGCGCAGCGGTATTGTATCTGTCGCTTGGATTCTGGCAAAGTTGTCAGTCTTCTTGTTATGATGTATTCGCTAATAGCCTAAATATTGCCAAAATATTCTTAAGACCTGCTTCCCCCGAGAGTACGAATTACATGGCGAGAAAAGCACATCGTAAAGATTGTCCAATGTATTTTCAAAAAAAAAAGCTAAATAGGTTTGATTCCCGGTCCGGTTTAGGAATTTTTCGGGATGAACAATTCTCGACTTCCCTGGGCTTTGAGTAGGGTTGAGCACTACTTCGGCATAAGCGCCCATTTCCGTCATATCGAGTGGAAATATCAAATATATCAATGATTTCGACGTGAACGAATTAATCATATGCACTAGAGGGGCCTCCCTTAGCTCAGTCGGTAAAGGCGCAGCTACAAAGCAAGACCATGCTGGAGGGGTGGCTGGGTTAGATTCCCGGTCCGGTCTAGGAATTTTTCGGTTTGGAAAATTTCTCGATTACCCTGGGCATAGAAGTATGATTGGACTTGCCACAAAAGCTCTCAATGAATAACTGTGGAAGTGCATCTAGAACACTAAGTTGAGAGTACGCAATAAGCTAATATTTGATATGCAATAAGCTTGAAATGCGTAGAAGAAGAAGAAGAAGAAGAAGAAGAGGACGCAGCGTGCATTTTAACGGAGCAGGAGGGGGGGGGGGAGCAAACTCGCTCTAGATTATAATTAGACTTGTAGAACCCAAGGCCCAAAACAGCTACAAAAATGACTAACGGGATCAGCATGACAGTTGATGTCCTCCCCTGCTGTGCATGCTAATGGTCATACGTTTGATACGATAGTTTAGTTCAAAAGCTGCAAATCAAATTCTATATGAACACCGCCACAGAAGTTGCTTTCGCTTTTCCTATGTGAAGTTTTCTCAGAATTACCTAAAGTTTACTCGAACTTCTCTGAATTTCACTCTGCATTGCTCTTAAATTTTACGGAACATCCCTGAAATTCCCTTGGAACTTTCATGTAGTTCCCTCGGAACTTGTCAGAAGTTTCCTCAGAAACTTAATTAAAGGAACTTTACTGATGTTTCTTATGATCTTTTCTGAAGTTCCCTGAAAATTTTTCTGACGTTGCCAAAGAACTTCTCCGATGTTGTCTAGGAATTTCTTTGAAGCTCCCTCGGAACTTGTTTGCGGTTCCCTACACGCAAACCAAAAATCTATTACAATGAATGTTAGTTCCGTTTCCTATCATCCTCTGTTCATGAACATCGCCACGAATGTTAGAAATTGACCATGCAGGCGATGTAATGGATTTTTTGTCTTTTTTTATTTCGTGTTCTATCTACGCTTTCGACTATACCAGTAAGCTTGTAGAATGACGCACATTGTAGAACATTGTAGAACGACGCACACACTTGCCTCGAATCTCTCCAGCAGAAAAAAGCATACGAAGTCGAAAATGCGAGAAAATGAGCGCTTCCTTTTTTGCTTTTAGGCTATTCAAATTCAGAAGCAAGGAGAGAGCAGTGGAGAAAGCACAGGTCTGATAATCGCAACGTTCGTGGTTCGAGTTCAGTCGGCAATCTTATTCCTATTTTTTTCGACATAACTAATTTACCTCACTAATACACTCTACATTTTTCGGTCTTCAATTTTCTTGCATTGGACCACAGCTAGATATATCGCATCCTCGGTTCATGCGGTCTCCACTAACATCCTCTGATGATGAATCCCACATCATTGTAAGCAAATCTTACATTCACCGGTTGGATGTAGGAACTTCTCAGAAGTTCCCTTGATACATGCCCAAATAACTGCTCGGAACTTCCCAGTTCTTTCCAATTCTTTCAAATGCTCTTTTAAGTTCTGTCGGAAGTTCCGTAAGCTTTCGAAAATACCTAAAGATTTCTCAGAACATCTCTGAATTTCTCTGAAATTCACTCAGAATTTCCCTGAACCACCCTCAAAAATTCCCCAGAACTTACCTCGAAATGTTTCAAAAGCTTCCAAAAATATTCCAGAAGTTCCATAGAAACATTCAGAAGAAGTTCTCCAAGCATTCCAACAGGACTTTTCTGGAAGTTCTCTTGAGGCTTGCCCGAAGTTCCATCATTGGCGCAGCTAATGGGGGTGCCAAGGGGGCCAGGCTTCCTCCAGAATTATCTAGGCCCCCCTCGCAGAATTTTTGGTGTCTTTTTGTCAAGCTCAAGTTCGATGTTACTTTTTAACAGCGATTAATAAAATTTTACCACAAACAAAACAAATTTTAATGTCCTTTTAGTTGACTACTTTTCGTATGTTCTGGACTAAAAGAAACAGTTTTGAGAAATTAAATTATATCGAAATTTAATTGCTGACATAATAAGACGTCTTCAGGTTCAACATATTGGCCATGAGCCCAGGGTATTTTCTTCAACTTCTGGAACTTCAAAGAAGAAATTGAAGAAACTTAGTAGAAATTCTGGGATCTTCATAGACCTTCAGATAAAATCGTAGAAACAAGAAACATGGAAAAGTTCTGAAAACTGCGTAGAAGTGAAACTTTTATTTTAGTTTGAGGAGCTTCGTAGAAGGTAAGGGAACATTTTTTTCTTTAGGGAAGCTCATTATTGATCGAAAATCTCTCTCTGGGCACTTTTTTGAAGCCTCATGGATTTGGAATAGTTGTGGAAATTACGTACAAATTCAAGAAATTTCATTAATGGAACTTCGCGGAAAATCAACAAGAAACGTAGAAGTGCAGCAAAATTTGTAGATGTTTTGCGAATATTGTAGCATTTTGAAGAGCTGCGTAAAACTTCAGTGGGTAGGAATTTTTAAAAAGTTCAGGGAATTTTGTAGAAGATCTGAAAAGAGTTCAATAAACTTCTGTAGTTTCTCAAAGATCTTACTTCAAAAAAGCTCCATGAACTTCTTGGAGGTTTTGGGAATTACGTAAAATTTCAAGGAACCTTCCAGATGTTCAAGAATATATGTAGATGATAAGTGTATTTCCAAAAGTGCAAAGATGCTCAGAGATCTTCGTAGAATTAAGAGAGATGGAATAAACATGGAAATTGGAATAAACTCAGAGAAATTCGTAGAAGTATGGATACATTTGGAAATCTTAAGAGAGTTTTATAGATGTTCAGGAAACGTTGCATAAGTTACAGGATTTAGAACTATGACAATTGATCTAATTTCGATAACTTTTAATTACCTTTGTATTCCAAGAATTGATGCTTACAATCTGTATCAGAGATATCTATTTTTTGGTGTCAAAATCTTGAAAGCATATGGGTTTGGGATCTCAAAACTATTTTTATTTTAACATTCAGAATGCTAAGAATTGTGCATGGACATACATGCACATTTTCCAAAGTCCTAAATGTATGAAATTAATTCTGCGAGCACATTGCCATGTTACAAACTTCTAGAATTTAATTTTGGTTCCTATGTCTGAGATTTAACTGATGATGAAATATTCAAAATTAAAAAAAAAAACATGTCACAAAATTCATGGATTACCTAACTCTGAGAATTTTCTTAAGTTTGAGATGCTTAGACGCTATGTGATTTCATTAGAAAAAGCATGAACAAACAATCATTGCTTGTTCAAAATCAGTAAGCTTTTAAGCCTCAATGTCATATTATTGGTCACAGAAAAAAAAAACTAAAAATAAATTTAACTGAATAGCATCTTTGCAAGTTTTTATTTACCTGCAGTTTAGTAAAATAAAATAAAATACAACACGACCCCCTAGGCCCCCTCCAGACGAATTTTCTAGCTACGCCAATGAGTTCCATCGCAAATTCGCAGCAGCTCCTTCAGAGATTCTTATCCTGATCCTATGGGGATTGAAATCATGATTTAAGAATTCGTAAGAATTCCACTTAAATTGCAGGGCATCCTGGTCATTGTGATGTGTGTGCTATGAAGAGTTTGGTTCCCATCCCAATCGGTGAAACTTTTCTTAAAATGAAATTTCCTTACTGATCTACTGGGTATTGTATGTTGTCCGTTGTCTAGTGTTAAGTGTTCAGTCTGTGCAGCTTCTGGTTGAAGACGGCGTCAATTGTATTTTCTAAAGTAAACAGATTCATAAGGTTGCGTTGCGTTTGCAGAACTCATTTAAAGAACTGCGGTTAAGTACGTGGAACTGCGAAGAAGTTCACGTAACTTGGTAGAAGTTTATGGAACTTGGGAGGAATTTACGTAATTTATGAGAAATTCACGGTATTTGATTGTTCGGAAAAGATTATAGAAATTGGGAGAAGTGAAAAAACGTGAGATAAGTTTACGAAACTTGGGAGAAGTTTGCGAAACTGCAGAAGTTTACGAAACTTGGCAGAAGTTTACGGTGTAAGTTAGGAAAAGTTTTCAGAACTTGGAAGATGTTACCAAAACTTGGTTGAAGTTCAAAGAATTGCGATAAAGTTCATGAAACATGGAGAATGTTCACGGATCTTGAAATAAGTTTCTAGAGCTCGGGAGAAGTTCACGGAAATTCGGTTAAGTTCACGAATCTTGGCAAAGTTCACGGAAATTGCGCGAAGTTCACCTTGGAATTCCCCATAAGTTCCTTTGGTACTTCCGAAATAACGGAAGTTGAGAGAAGTTCACGGAACGAAGAAGAATTTCATGGAATTGCAGTTAAGTTCACGTTCACGCCACAACCGATTGAACTTCCCAAAAGTTTTCTTGGAACTTCAAACATGTTTCCTTAGAACTTCCGACAGGTTGGATCTTCCCACAAGTTCTTTGCCGTTGTTACTTCAGACAAGTTCGCTCAAATGCTCTTGGAACCTCCCACAAGTTTCCTAGCAGCTGTTCATCCTAACAAAACAGATTTGAACGGAACCGCAAAACGTAAACAGCCCAAGTAACAATTTTGGTTTTATGAGGGTTCTGTAGACCATGATTTAGACTTGTAGAATGCTATAAAACCGCGATAAAACCTGCAATGTTACTTGGGAGAGAAAGTGGTCGGAGCAGCTCACACTCGAGTTCACACTCAAGCAAAATAGCAATCCGGAACCGAATGTTAGTGGGTCGCCAAATTTGCAAGAGCATTATTTTTTTTACTATACGAATATTTAGATCCATTCTTCTTAAAAACAAAAGAAGAGAATTCTTTTTGTCTGCTTTCATCCGTATGCCGTAGCGAATCCAAAGACGTTTCAATGCTTTAGGACGGAATTGAAACTCGTATGATGGAATGGGAATTATTTAAGAAGCAATGTTAGCTTTTTATCAATATCTCAACAATTTGTGACTCTTTTTTAAATCTAAGGTTTGAATGGAATGTATAGAAGTCATCTTTTATAGAAACATTCAATGTTTGTGTTCAAACCAGTTCAAAAAGATCTTAATCGTTTGATTGTACTTGGCAAACGCTAAAATAGTACAGGCTTAAAAAACTCTCAATCGACAACTGTGGAAGTGCTCAAAGAACAGAGCAACCTGAAACCTCATTGGTGGTGGAAGCCAAGAGATGAAGCAGAAGAAACACAACAAGTAGTAGTTTCAAAATAGCACATGCTCCAAAGTTTTATAAAGGGTGGAACCGTCAAAAATTGGTCGACTCAAATTTGCAGATTTTTTTTAATCGTGCATTTAAAAAACTTGAACATCTCTCAGTTTGTATGTCTGTGCGTACGGAATGTTGCCTCTATTTTGTTTTTGCCATTTTCCATTCAGTTTTCAAAATGGCGTCGAAGCAAAAGGAACAGCGTATCAAAATTTTGCTCACGCATAAGCGAAATCCAAATTATTCCCAAGTAGATTGATTGCGTCAGAAATTTGATTGCTTCATAATGAACTATGAAATATAGGTCAAGGCATTGAAATCCGCAGCTCTCATGTAAAGAGTTTATTCGGCTACCGGAAAATGAAAGGTTCAAGATAAATTTAAGCAGAAAAAGTTGTCAAAACTTCTGAAAAAATACCTGGTTTTGCAGGCGATTTGCACCTGTGGGCTCAAAAGCGAAATTTTCGTGACACTGGCATTGTCAACCAAGATATTTATGAAAATAAATGTAAATAAGGCAAAACGACTGTTGCCTTTTTTGAAGAAACCCAGTTGTTCCGTGCCGTTTTGGCCAGACCTCACTTCTTGTCACTACGGGAAAATGGCTCACCGCGGGAACGGTATACCGCCAACAACGTGCAAGTCGTACCCAAGGACAAAATCTTTAAAACTCGTCGGAGCTGCACCCAATTGAAACATATTGAAAACTCAAAAAACAATTGGAAATGATAAACAGTTCAAACCAAATTGACGTTCAGTATCAAATAAGGTTGATACAACAGCGCGCAAAATCTGATGGAAGGTGTGAAACGCAAAGCCCGACAGTTCGACTGAATCATGATTGACCAATTTTTGGAACTAGCGGCGCCGGTGGTGTAGTGGTAAGCGTGATTACCTCTCACCCCAGCAGGCCTGGGTTCAATCCCAGTCGGCGCCGCCGGGATGTTCTGAGGCATAACATCTCTGATCACGCCTTCCTTCGGAAGGGAAGTAAAGCCGTTGGTCCCCGGTTCATGAGTTGATGGGTCGATAGGTAGGGTCCAGGTGTGGGAGCTGCCTTCCTGGCGTCGGTAGCATTGGTGCTCAGCACGGAAAACAAGATCGACGGAAAACAAAACCAAGGAATTTTTGGAACTGCCACCCTTTATTCCAACAGATGGCACTTTTTCAGTGGCAGTGGAAACAAAATTTTGGGTCGAACAATACATTCCGACTAGGAATTTCTATATAGATATCAATATTTCTTCTCGCTGTTCATTAATTTTGCATTGATTTTTGATTAACAATGCAACACATTCCCAGGCAATTTCTTTGATTTTTACTACCATTCTTTCATGAGCCCGGTAGATAGGTAGTATGCGAGGGTGAATTACATGATTGAGATACATACACGGCGAATGAGAACGACCCAAATTTGAGTTTAGTTCATTCATAATCGCCAAAAGTGTAGGAACTCTGCGATGAGTAAATTTGTCTTATAGTTTCCTGTGGAAAACCTAAAAAATCTGCCGGAAAATGAGGAAATTGACGAAAATTTTATTCAGTCTCGGAGTAGTACCAATAGACTGAGTGAATCCAATCTTTACTTTTCTCAAATTCAGGAATTTTTCCCTGGAAAATCCTGGAAAAACCTGGGAAAACATTAGACGAATTTTACTCATCGCTGAGTTCCTGCACTTTTGGCGATTATGAGTAAACTAAACTCAAATTTGGGTCATTCTCATTCGCCGTGTATATAAACAAATGTTACGTAGTGATAAATAGCAGAAACTTCTGCATCAACAATAGAAAAGGGCCCATCAGCATTTGTAAACAAACCGTTCCAAAGCCCTTTACTCACAAAGCGAAGGCCACCCAGGCAAACCAACACCATCATCGGATAGGGGAAACTTCTACCTACACGATGATAGTGTTGGTTTGTGTGGGCGACCTTCGATTTGTGAGGAATGGGCTTTTAAACGGTTTGTTTACAAATGCTGATGGGCTCTTTTCTATTGTTGATCCAGACTTGGTGTTTTGCCAGCTACCAGGAAAATATCATCAGTGAGTACGCTGAAAACGAATCTTACTCAAAGAGTGAGACACTTTTACTCATCCGTATCGATAAATTTCTAAAAGCGTAGGCTACTCTCACGCTTTTAGAAATTTCACCATTAAATTAGTGTAAACGTTACTCATAATTTTGTAACAGTGATTCACTCTCTGAGCTAGTTTCGGTTGCAGTATAAAGGCATCGTCCTATTGGGTTGTAAAACGAGGGGGACGACTCTATCTAAGATGCAGGAAAAATGTTGCTTTGCTGTTGTGAGATGCTCGCACACTTAGTAGATACAAATAAATTTTAAGAAAATTTTGAAGATTTCCTTCCAAAAGGTGGCGAACGATGTGAGTAGATGGATTTAGATGCAAGAGCTGATAAAAGATTTTTCGTAGATTGATTCGCTAGGGTGAGATTTTCTGGCCATCTTAAATTGAGATTATAGCTGTAATCAGTACAGTAAAAATATGACAGCTTGAAATGTAATTTCGTAATTCACCGATAGGAGGCAGTATCATCACTTAAACTATCAGTGAAATAAAATACTCTTTTCTATTTTCATTGGAAATGTTTTGGAAATTTCAAGCAAGGCCTTTGAAAACAATCTGATTTTTTAACGATTGAATTATCACTGGTGTTATCATTTACATATTCACTGAACGTCATCTGAATTGACTTTTTTGCTTCTCAGAAGCTGCCCGGCAAAACGTGCCCCATCAGCAGCGAGCACTTGGCAATTCTAGTCAGCGAAAGCAAAACCGTGGTGTCATCGCACCATAATCGGCCTTATCAGACGCGACTACCTACCTACCAGTAGTGTAGAACAGAAATTTCACGCCCAATGGCCGCATTTGAAATTGAAGCGCAAAAACCTACTTAACCCCCGGGCCCCCCGATCCGGGAATCATCCTTATCGCGCCCCGTAGTGATTGCTTTCCTTGCACCAGAATCGCAATTTTCCGCGCATAACTTGCAGTCTTGTTATTGCTTTCCGCTCGATGTAAATATATTTATTGTTATTGATTTATAAATAATCGCACCCAGCGCGTAATTCAACTCCGACCGCGGTTTTGCTCCCATCGCCATCATCACCATCATCATCATCATCGGCGAGTAGCGATCAGCTAATTTATTGTTATTGCCTGCAAAATGACACCCACCACACGTCTCTCCACTCGCTCGCTCGCGTGCCCTCGGTTCGGTGGTGTAATTCAATTACACCGCACTTGACGCGACGCGCGAAACAGTTTAACGGCGGTGGGTTGTTGTTGTTTTGGATAATGCACATATAATATACAATTAATTTGATATATTTGTTTACGCTCTTTGTGTGCTGCTTCTAATGATGGTTTTCTTTTTCCGTTCTCTTGCAGGTGCAACACGTGTGCTGATCTCATGTTTCGCAAGCTGACATCTGGTGGGTAAGACGACTCGCCCTTTACTTTTCCGCCATTAGCTGCACACACCCGCGCGAGCGCGGTAATTGACTTTGAAAGCCTTCTTCGCCAGCAGGATCGGAGCGGAACTCACTTACTCAAACGTGGAGGGCAGGCGAGTTACAAATTAAGTCATAAAGGGCCATAAAAGCAAAATTTATTATCCTCCACGCTTGCTGGCTGTTCGAACACCCGAAATCGATTCTTGCCGGTTTGCTGGTTACAACAACGACGACGATGGAGTGCCCTTTCCTCTCCGAAAAACCGATCATAAATAAGCGACGATGACGGCGACGGGTCGAACTCTGGCTCACTCTCTATTACCCGATCCAGAAACAGCAAAAAAAAAAAGAATAAGCAATTTATGACCTTAACTTCTATAGATTTGATACCACCTCTCACCCTCTTGATCGCTGATTGCCTACCTATGCCGATCAGAATGGGGAGTGGATTATTACTCGTTGTCCATTTTTGACTTGCCCGCGCTACAAAGTGTGCGAGCGTGCAAAAAGGACGTGTCATAAATTGGTGCAACTTTCCCCACATTCATCACGCGTAATTTGGTTTTCGAGGTGCATGGACGCCATGTTTTTGACCCGGCAGCGAAACGCAGAGCGGATGCTGGACCACGCAAACCACTTTTCGACTGCTAATAACTTCCGACCTTGGCTGGGACTGCGATGCACTCTCTATGTGTAAATATTTACGAGCGCTGTTCTAAACCACAGACTGCTCATCACTCGAACCGGTGCAATCGCTGGAACTACTGCCCGGGGCTCGTCTGTTTGTTGTTGTTGCTTGCCCGTGTGTTTGATTATGATTTGGAAAATAATTGAGTTTAGGTGGTTCGATTTATTTGCTAAACAAATTACCCACTACCATCCGGTTTGAGTCGGTTGGTGTGAGTTTGTGCTGGAAATGTGAGGTTATGCATTCGTGTTGAAGTGATAGGCTGGTTTCGAATTCCGTTAAGGCTCAATTTACTTTGATGCATTTTTTAAAAATTCAAAAGCAGTTTTTTTCGACGCATTATTTTAGATTGCAAAAAGCTCGCGTCATTTTATGTAAACTATCAAAAGGAATCAAATAGTGCGAGCTTTTTGCAATCTGAAATAATGCATCGGAAAAAACTGCTTTTGAAATTTTCCAAAAAGCATCAAAGTAAATTGAACCTTAATCCAAAGTTTGCATTCGGATGGAAATTGATGGGGGATTTCTGTCAATTGCCGCAGAGCTGAGGATCAAGGCTTCAAATCTTAGGAGGGATTGATCCTCTACCAGAATCTCTCCAAACTAAGGTCCTTACTGAATCGTACCGATCAAGATAATATAGATCAACAGCAAATTTGGCTTTGCTGAAATCTGGAATCTATAAATGTCGTAGTACGCCACGTTTTTGGATATTTATGATGCAGTTCGTTTTATTTGTTGTGATTGTGTCGCTAAACGACAATTTGGTAACGCAGCGATAGCACCGTCGAAAACCCTTCGAAATTCAACACAAAACACTCAATGTAATAAGTAATCAGTTCCGCATGATAGCATCATCATAGTCTATTGATTTTAGTACCACAAGTTTGTCAATTTTCTTTAATATAACAATCAACTCCTATATTTACGTTTTGATGTGATCAATTTTCCCCCGAATTACGGTATTCAATTCAGAGCTAGCTTAGCTTCAATGTAGACGTCCAATCTTCTTAAGAAAATTACTGTCGATCAGTGCTGATAAAAATCATTCCTTCTACACTCAACTTAGCTGAAAATGAAGACAACCTTAACAGATAGACCAACTACCTGCATGAACTTGAATTTTGACGTAAAACATTCTCTTCACAGTAAGAAAAAAGTACCCAACGGCCAGTTCACTTTTACCTACTTTTGACTAGTTTGTCTCATTTTCTTCTTCTAATGTTGAGCAAAACCACCCAACAGGGGTAGTTAAGTGTGAGAACCCAACGTTGAGTATAATCATATTTACCTACTGTTGGGTATAACTAACTTACTTTTGGTTAAAAATCTAGTGGAAAATTCCATACGAACTGCGCACAAGTAAATGAAAATTACTTTGACCCGCTTTACCTACTGTTGGGTTCCTGCACTATAGTGCCGAGATGAGTGAAAAGAACTTATTTTTGGTTACTTTTTTCTAACCGTGTTGATCAAGGGAACCTCTGAGTCAGCGTTGCCAGATATACCGATTTATCGGTATTAGATACCGATACCGATGTACAGATAAGGTTCCTCAGAATACCGATTTTTAAGATTTTATACCGATTTATATCGTTTTTTTTAATAATCAAAATTATTATTGCCTGTCCGTGCTCGAATTTTGGAGAATTTTTTTGTGAGAGACTTGTATTTTTTAGAATACCTCATATTTTTGAGCCTTCAAAATTCTAAACAATCATCTCTAAAGATGTCTTACGCTTGATACTCTTCCGACTAATGGTTGCATTTCCTCACCGTTTTTGGCTACCCATCAATCGAGAAATATTCGATGGCTCTTTCCGGTAATTCCTAGGGAATCGAGAACTAATTTTTAAACATTAACTTCCTGAAGTTTTATCAAACTTTCCCTGGAATTTTCTTCTACCTTACCTTGGAAGCTTCTTCAGCCTTCGCTCGAATGAGTCTTTCATCTTCTCCCGCCAGTTTTTTCAACTTTCCCCGAACTTCAAGGATGCTATCAGATTTTTATTGCGGATCCACACTAGCTGCAGGCACAATTAAAAAGTTCTGAAACTTCAGAAAAGTCCACACTTTTGTGTAAGTTTCGCTAAATTCAAGACAGTTTCATTAACTTCTGTTAAAATTCGAAAACCCGGAAATTTCAGAAAAGTCCAGCAAACTCCAGTGAACTTAAGGAAACATCATAAATATTTTGGAAACTTCACAAGTCCAAAGAACTTCAGGGAAATTTAATGGTTTTCATGAACTTAAGTGAAGTTCAGAGAACATCAGGACAGATCAATTAATTAATGAGATTACTGAAATTATAAAGGAGTTCCAAGAAACTCAGGCAATTTCCGAAAACTTCAGCAATGTCCTGAAGGGCTCATGTAAATTTAGGAAACGTTTGGGAAGTTACATGAACATTAGAACATTGTGAGAACATGTTATGGGAAGTTCTATGCTTTTTTAATGGCAGTGTCGATAACTTTTAAAAATTAAAAAAAAAATCGGGAGGATCAGAGAACTTCAATGCTGATGTCACAATATATTAAAAAAAAAAATTGAGAGCGCTTTAGAGATTTCGTAATCTTCAAGAAAATCCAGAGACCTTCAAAGATGATTAGAGATATTCCGGTATTCTCATTATAATCGGGTAAGTTCCGAGCGTTTCGAGAATGACCAGAGAACTCCAAAACAGCCCATAATTTCAAGAAAATTACAAGAACTTTTAAGGAATTTCGAGGAATTGTGGAATATTCCTAAGTGCATTTCAGGAATGTTCCGAAAAATTCAAGGAAATTGCGAAGCCTTCAGGGATGTTTTATGAATATTAGTAAATTTTCTGGATCATTAGAACATTCCCCAGGAATCTCTTTCTTCCGGAATTATGTCCTTGTTTCTTTCGACTGTTCCGTAAGCGCTCTGACTTCCGATTTTCTTCAGATGTTTCTTCCAATCTACATTAAATAGGAAGTTTCTACCAGCGACTCCAGGAAGTTTCTTTCGTCTTCTCCAGGAAGTTCAATTAATTCTCCCAGAAATTTCTTTCGTTTTCTTCTGGAAGTTTGACCATAAGCCAATGGTTTTTTTTTTTCGATCTTCTTCTGGCTTTTCCTAGGTTGGCTACACCATCCATACTCGCGGCCTTCATGTTTTTAGTGCTTCTTACAGCTGCTATCACCTCATCAGCCGATATTCTACTATCATCATGCACTACTACGGAGGTGTCAGCGACTCTAAAGGGTGTCCACGATGAAATCGCCACACACAAAATTGATTCGCAAAATTCGAGTTTTCATCCGATTGCCATCAAATTTTCAGGGATTGAGAAATAACTATTAAACTTTATTTTACCATTTTACTCGTATTTTATTCACAGTCCATACGCAAATGCCCGCACCTTGGCCTTAACCCCGGCCATAAGATTCTGCACAACCTGTGAATCAACCGTTTTTTGCATGTAAACTCATACTTTCTTCAGTTCCTCGACTGTCTTCACTACCTTAGGTCGTTTAAGAAGGTGCTGCTTCATAATCGCCCAGTACTTCTCGATGGGGCGGAGCTCCGGAGTGTTGGGAGGGTTGAACATTTTCGGCACGAAATTGACCTTATTGTCCGCATACCACTTCAGCACGTCCTTGGAGTAGTGGCATGAGGCCAAATCCGGCCAGAAGATTGTTGGGACGTTGTGGGCCTTCAGGAGAGGAAGCAGACGCTTCTGGAGGCACTCTTTTATGTACACCTGTCCGTTCATCGTGTCCTGGGTCACGAAAGGTGCACTCCGCTTCCCGCACGTGCAGATGGCTTGCCAAACCAGGAATTTCTTCGCAAATTTGGACATCTTCCGAGTGCGGACATGCTCCGGAACGCTGAACTTATCCTTGGCCGTGAAAAACAGGTTGCCGGGGATCTGTTTGAAGTCGGCCTTCACATATGTTTCGTCGTCCATGATGCAGCATTCAACTTTCGTCAGCATGTTGAGGTACAACTTCCTGGCACGGGTTTTGGCGGACTTGTTCTGCTTCTCGTCGCGATTAGGGGCCTTTTGTACCTTGAACGTTCGAAGCCCAGCCTTAGTTTTGGCCTTCTGGACAAAACTTCGGCTTAGGTGCAGCTTCTTAGCCACATCCCTAACGGAGGCGTTCGGATTTCGGTTGAAGGCCCCAACTACGCGGTTGTGATTTTTGGTGTTGTACGGAATACTTTTTCCTTCACTTCTGGGCTTCCGATCGGTGGTCAACCGTTCCTCGAACCGCTTAATCACTCGCGACACCGTGGAATTCGCGATTCCCAACGTTTTAGCGATGGAACGATGCGAGAGATCCTTGTTCTCGTGATGAATGCGCAAGATTTTATCACGCACGAGCTGTTCTTTCGACTCCATTTCCGCGAGTTTTGATCACAGGACTTTAAAACTTGCAGGATGTAAATAATGCACTATGAACTAAATCCACCCAAATTTTCATTAAATTCTACCCAACGGTTAAAAAGTTAGAGCAATTTCATAGTGTGGCAATTTCATCGTGGACACCCTTTAGACATTGCCTCCAGTGCGGCAGGCTCATGGTGGCTCACCATGGTTTGGCTAAGATTATGTGAAATCACAAAATGTTGGCCAAGAGCATTCGCCCTTTCAACTGGGGTTATGAGTAGAGATGTGTCCGAGTTCTGGTCAACAGAGGCAAGCGGAGGGATCGGCCTCGACTTATTTTTCAAAATTTTGGTCATCTTAGCCCAATCTGGAAGAGAGCGAATCTTGTTGGAAAAATCGTTATTTCTGAGTTCCACCATCCTGTCCTGGATAATTTTGGTTGGCCTATTGACATTGGTCTTCAAGTGGGGCAGCCCAGAATGCTTGAGCTGCCTACGAATGGTGCTACGGAGCCTGATAAGATCTTTGGTTGGGCTGTCAAGGTTCAGAGTATGACTCACCTGTCTGGATGCTGGTACGTGTTGCTCCTTGGCACATGATCTCGAAATTGTCATGGTCATAGTAGGCGCAAATTTCCTAACGCAAAAAAAAAATCCAGGCTATATATTCTGGCTTTTTTACTTGTTTGATCTTGAAAGTTTCCCAAGCCTAAGATATCAAAAATTGTTGTTATGAAAATGTGTCTATGTTTGAGATGTTACAGAAGTTTCTATATCCTAGATCTTTAAAATTGTCAATATTTGTCTTAATCCGTGACTTTGAACATTTATGCTCTATGTCTCAATTTTTCGTTCTAATCACCAATTCGCGATTTGCT
This sequence comes from Ochlerotatus camptorhynchus, assembly GCF_037179485.1. Taxonomy (NCBI): domain Eukaryota; kingdom Metazoa; phylum Arthropoda; class Insecta; order Diptera; family Culicidae; genus Ochlerotatus; species Ochlerotatus camptorhynchus. The sequence goes on from NW_027040576.1 coordinate 2,309,801, forward strand.
TCTAATATCCACCTAGTAAGTTATTTGTAAATGAGTATAGGCGTGAGGAAAAATACCCCTGAAAATGCATTTATTTCTAAAACGGGAAACATTGAAGTCAAATAAATTGTAGCATCTGGGCTAATTCCATCCGTAGTTGGTTCGTGAGAGGCGGTTGTTCGAGAAAGCATGCGATCGTAGATTACGGCGGCGGGTATTGATGTCGATACTACTCAGCAGTGTAGAACAGTCAATGTTTCCCTGAAGAAGATCACCGACGAAGCTCGCCATTGCTACGTTACGTCTCGCAGCCAAAAGCTCTAAGTTGATAAGCATACAACGGTTTCGTAGCTAGGCAGATTTGTAGGGTCATTCTAGCAAAAATGCCTTAAAGCATATCGGATGAACTTCCCTTGAATAGCTTCAATACGCATGGTTTCATTTTGGTAGTATGGAGACCACACGACCGTCGAATACTCCAAAATAGGTCGCACCAACGAACAGTATAATCTTTTGAGGTAGTATACACCTTTGAATTTTTTGGCGAAGCGGAATATGAACCCAAGCTGTGAGGAAGCTTTGGATACTACGTATGCAACATGATCCTTGAAGCTGAGCTTGGAGTCGATCAGTATTCCCAGATCATTGATAGTCGATTAACGTTTCAAAGTTATGCCCGTCAGGATGTAGTCATTGTGAAGCTTGCGGCCATAAAAAATTACAGATCATTTCGAGACATTCAGTGACATGCGATTAATACGACACCACTCAACGAAGACTTCCAATTGTTGCTGCAAGAAAATGGCATCACTAGGTTCTTTTATTACGAAGTAGAGTTTCAGGTCATCCGCATACGATAGTTTAAGGCATTTCAGGATGGTATTGACGTCATTGATGTACTGAAATGACCCAAGATGGCTACCTTGGAGAACGCCGGATGTCACGGGGAAGGATTAAGAAACATAGTCTCCAATCTTGACAAACTTGTTTCGACCAGTCAGGTAGGAGTAGAGCCAAGTAAGCAGGCCATCGTGAACACCTATCCTGTCGTATTTAGTCAACGCAATGTCATCCCAAGTAACATTTCTGGTTTTATGAGGGTTCTGTAGACAATGATTTAGACTTGTAGAGTGCTTTAAAACCTCGATAAAACTAGCAGTGTTGCTTGGGATGGTTCATTTTGTCAAATACTGCGGAGAGGCCTGCGTAGATGGCATCTACTTGATGGCCACGGTCTACTTCACGAATGATGAACGAAGTGACCGTTACTAAATTGGTCGTCATGGAACGCTTAGACATGAAGCCATGCTGATCCGTCGAGATACATTGTGCAAAACTTTGAACCATTTTTTCGAGTATAATCAACTCAAAAAGTTTGACGAAGCTATTTCACGGTAGTTACTTTTGCAGCCTTTCTTGTGGATTGGGAACACGAAAGACTCTTTCCAGCAAGCTGGGTAAACCCCAGACATCAAGGAGAGATTGAAAACGTTGGCTAAAGGTGTCGCGAGAGCAGTCAGGCAGCGTTTGAGGACTAACGACGGTACGCCATTTGGACCGGAATCCGTTGAAGTTTTTAGCTGCCTCCCGGCTAAAAATAACCATTTTGCTGGTGATGGAAAATGGATAGCTGGAGAAGGTTGAGCGAGAGACGTTACAAGACGCAGCAATTACATCATGAGTGCTGAGTCGTTCGTTGTTGAAAACACTGCTGAATTGTGTGCGAAACTAGTCGGCAATACCCACGGTAGAGTCCACTTCCACTGCACCGTTCGTCATATTTGAGGGTAGTTCGCTTTCCTCACATGGCGCCAAAAGCTCATGTTGATTTGATTTCAGACGACGCTGCAATCCGTGTTCGCTTTAGAATAACATGCTTTCGTGAAATCTGTTCGGTATTTGCTGTGCTTACGAAGAGCCCTTTTCATTTTTTTTTTCAATCGCTTAAGCTCTTAATTCGACCAGGTTCGCGACTGATTTGCTTAGGTACGAATTGATCGATTGCGTACAAATGAATGTTGGATGTCATCGATGCGGCGAGGTTAAAATCTCAGTTACGCAGTGCCTCTTCCCAGTCGACATTTGAGAGAAAATCATTAATTTTGCTGAAGTTGACTTGTGTTGGGTTTGTGAGTTTAGAACATGCTTTGAAGTTGCTGATCGCCATATTTATCCGTTCAATAAGCATTTTTAATGTTTTAACTCACATCCAACTCAATTTTGAGTCGATCTCGTCATCCGTGTGGCAATTCGATTGAAATTCTTTTCGATTTGACTTAACTTCCATTGAAGCTCCGAACCAAACCACACTGAAAATAAAATTTCGTTTATACAACGAAATCGCTCGTTTGTTCTACGAATTTATTCGTTGTTTTCTGCAACGTAATTTATTTGAACATTGTATGAAGCTCTATCTGTACAACGAGATATGGGCTAAAGACAAATAAAAATCAGTCATGGACCGGTAATTTGATTTATTGTGGTAGCCTGCTTATATTGGTCAGACCGATAATATTTCAAGAATAAAGTATACCATCTCCAACACACAATCAGCACTTTAGGAGACAAGAAAAGCAGTTGTTGGCTTGATTGTACGAAGTTGAACAAGTATATCATACGAATAAGGCGTAATATTAGCATTGCGCCAGATGACAGGAAAAACTAATTCATTTTTACGAAACAGGTTTCAGAGAAATAACGAAATTATATTTTCAGTGCTTCTGTCGATATCAATTAAATCAGCCAACTATGAAGAAACACTAATTCCAGACCTCTGTTTATGAAAATAAGAATTAATCTGACCAATCTAGTTTGTCCGAAGGTCTTTTGACTTAACTAGTCCTAAGCGACCTAAGTTTAACGACCCATTGCTGCCTACGAATTGGCACTCCAAAGCTCGGCAGCCTTCAATTAGTACACGCTCACTCAAGCTCCCGGAAAACCGCAAAACTCAAACAACCCGGCCCCGGTTTATGATACCCTTTTTCATGGCTCATTTCGGGGACAATAAAACCGAACACACTACCAGCAACACGGCAAATTAACCAATTCCGCCCCGAAAACAAAACAGTTCATCCGTTTTTGGCATGCGATTCGGAATTTTCATCTCGTTACCCTGATTAATGCCATATTATAATAATTTATTCAATTAAACTCGAGCCGAGACGAGGCATAAATATGTACGAGAAACTTTTCAACCTCAAAACCTAAGAGAACTGAAAAAACGCAAAGGAATTCGTGCGTGATCCCTTCCTTGGCGGAGGAAATCGTTTTGTTGTCGTAAAACGGTTACCGTCACGTGATGGCTCACGATACCAGCCGTCGTCGTCGTTGTTGTTGTTGTTGTTGTTGGCCACCGAAAGCAGTGACATCTTCATGCCACAATGAAGAAAATGAGGAAAATTGCTCGCTTGCATCCACACGTCACTCAATGATTACCAAGGAGGAGTCCCTTGAGGGCAGATCGTTGACCTCTGCCTTTGGGTCGAAGACGAAGACGACAACGACTCCCCATAATTGAGTAATTATTATCTCCTCCCTGTTGCTTTTTGTTTTGTTTGTGAATAAGCTTGAATTGTCTAGTCATGTAAGCAAAATAAAAAAAAAATAAACGGCAAAGAGGGTTATGTGGATGATGACGCCAGGCCTCATCGAGGATCATCTCGCCATGATGTCACTTTGTTTACGTTGAGTAGTAGCTAGTAACGGCGGCCGATGAAAAATTCAACGATGAGATCATTAAATTCATCAGCTCATCAATCTCTTTCGGTTCTCGAGTAGACCGCCGCCGCTCGTTGTCTACTGTTGCGAGGCCAAGGGGGCTGTTTGAGTGTTTGTTTTTCGAGAGTTGAGCCCCTCGCGGAGGCCGCCACCTATCACCAATTAGCTCATCCATAGTTATTTTTTACGACTTACAAAAGAAGCCGGACAGCCAGCCGGTGCGGGTGCGGCGGCACTGAACCGTTCGGCCGGCTTGATTAGAAATCATAAGACCAATGCGAGGCTCCTTTCCACGAGGAGGAGTCTTAAGCATTTTCCCTTGTCCATGGTGGGTTTTTAGCGATTTCAAATGCAGCACATTAGTCTTGGGATTAGCGGTTGGGGCCATCCTCTCCCGTCTCACCGCCGCACTAGCTCAAAATACATCAAGCGACGACAACAGGTGGACTTGAGGAAGGCGGTTTTCACACCTTATTCTTCTCGGTTTTGGAGGTGGAAAACTGATACATTCCACCGGGGAGGAAAGTATAATTAAGCTCAGCCGGACGACGGCAAAGTGCGCTGCCGAGCATGAAAGCTGGGCTTTCGGCATTACACATTTATGAACTAGGGCGGCTTCAGTGGCGGCACACGATTGATGATAGCTGAGCTTTTTTCGATTTAGTGATCGCACTGAATCGGCACTAGAGCTGAAGTGATTACCTCTCGTTGCGGTCGGCTGAAGTTGCTAACGTTCCAGCACAATCCTTTCACCGAACTCTCATCTCCGTTGGTTTAATATGCCGCACTGGTTAACATCCGTACCTCTCACGTCAAAGTCACGAGTTCAAATCTCATCCCCGAACACAAGTCACGAATGACCCAAGTACGTTAAATTGACTATAATAATTAAAAAAAAAAGGCTGTCACACATTCCGGTTAAAATGGACTTGTTTTGCAAATTACAGGAAATGAAAAAAAAATAACATCTATTTCGACGACGACAGCGGCAGACCGTACCGACCCCAACCGACCACAAACCTCGCTACTCGAACCGACTCTCAACTGCCGGCTGGAATGTTTTAATCTCGCGAAGATAATTAAGTTGGCAACGGCGGAATCTCTCGCCCGGGGAAGAGATAAATTAAATCGATCCGATCGATAAGATTCCGCCATTTACCTACTCAAGTGGGTCTGTGTTAGCCATCATCCCACAGCCGATCACCGACGGAGCTGAGAAGCTTCACAATCGATTAGTGTTGACGATACGTTGATGTGGGAGAAAACAAAACGACCAATCCCTTCGCTCCACCCTGCTAATTGCTAGTAATTAATTTTTGAACGTGCTAATACGTCACTCAGGCTCCAACAGGCTAACATTTCACTTCTATTTTCAGCATAAGCGAACAGCTCAAACATGACTCAATTTCGTAGAGGTTATCAGGATCAGAAGCAAGTCTGGGAAGTCGCTCGATACACACACACATACAGTTCGAACCTGAAATACTGGTGATTGCCATCAGCGAGGTATAGAGTTCCTACGTTGCGAGTTGCGAAATTGGTAGGAACTTCATACCGTGCTCTTGGATAGCCTAGAATCATCTTGGAGGCGTTCTCGGTAAAAGTAGTGCAAGTGAAACAGTGGAAAATAACCGTCAAAGTGCGTGATAAATTTGGCGATACAGCCAGCAGTGATGTGAAGTGTTTGTATTCAAATGTATGAAACCAATTAACAAATGTATCAGTGAGATAAATTGTACTACAGACTTAACATTTCTCTTCTATAATTATTACTGAAAGAAAGCATCCATACATTCAAAGAAACCCACAGCTGGACCCTACCTATCGATCCAGTAAGGAAGGCGTAATTAGAGAATTTATGCCCTAGAGATGAACTAGCCTAAGGCTAAAAATCTATTTAATAAAGCCTTAAAAAAAAAAGAATTTATGCTTCAGAAAATCCTGGCGACGCCGACTTGTATTGAACCCAGGCCCATTGGAGTTAGAGGCAGTCATGCTTACCACTACCAATATATATGCTTATAATACCAATAACAAATCTACAAAAAAACATCTGTTATTTTTAAGCTAGTATCATCTTAATTATTTTAACATTAAAGACTGGAATGCGCAAAAATTGGTCGACAAAAAATCGTTTCCGCGCGAAACGTCTATGAATACGCTTTGGAGTACGGCGCGAAGAATGCGTAACCGGTCTACTAACAACGAAAGCGAGGAATACTCGGATCGATGGATTCTTAAATTCGCGCGAAAAGTGTGTCCGGATTCCGTGCCGTCGCAGTTGATTCCTCGCGAAACCGCGAATTCAGTAGACGAAATCAGTCAGCCTTTTTCAATGGTGAAACTTTCACTCGCTCTCCTTTCGTGTGGCAATTCTGCCCCGGGATCTGATAGAATCAAGTTCAACTTGCTGAAAAACCTCTCAGACGTCGCTAAGAGGCGCATGTTGAACTTATACAATTAGTTCAATATTGTTCCCGACGATTGGAAACGAGTGAGGGTGATAGCCATTAAAAAGCCTGATAAACCCGTGTCGGATCATAATTCGTATCGTGTATTCGGAAATTGATGGAGAAAATGATCCTTTTTCGCCTCGACAAATGGGTTGAGACGAAGCATTTTCTTTCAGATACTCAATTTGGTTTGCGTAGGGGTAAGGGAACGAACGACTGTCTCGCGTTGCTTTCCTCGGAAATTCAGTTGGCTTTTGCTAAGAAAGAGCAAATGGCTTCTGTGTTCTTGGATATCAAAGGGGCTTTTGATTCAGTATCCGTTGAAGTCCTTTCAGAGAAACTCATCACTTGTGGATTGTCTCCATTAATGAATTTTTTTTTTGTACAATTTGCTGTTAGAAAAACATATGAGCTTTGCTCATGGAAACTTTACAGCTTTTCGATTTAGCTACATGGGTCTCCCCCAAGGCTCATGTTTAAGCCCCATTTTGTACAATTTCTACGTTAGATAAATTGATGACTGCCTTAGTGACAATTGCACGTTGAGGCAACTTGCAGATGATGGCGTAGTGTCTATCACAGGGCCAAAAGAGGTTGACCTGCACGGACCCTTACAAGATACCTTGGACAATTTGTTTACTTGGGCTATTCAGCTAGGTTTTGAATTCTCCACGGAGAAAACAAAGTTGGTCGTTTTTTCTAGGAAGCATAGCCCAGCACAACCAAAGCTTCAACTTTTGGGTAAACCGATCACTCATTCTATGTCCTTCAAATATCTTGGGGTCTGGTTCGATTCAAAATGTACCTGGAGATCCCACATTGAGTATCTGAGACGAAAATGCCAACTAAGGATCAATTTCCTTCGATAAATTACCGGAACGTGGTGGGGAGCCCATCCACAAGATCTTCTGATGTTGTACCGGACAACGATTTTATCGGTTCTAGAATATGATAGTTTTTGTTTCCAGTCGGCAGCATAAACGAAAATCATCAAGCTGGAACGGATCCAGTATCGTTGTCTTCGTATCGCGTTTGGATACATGCACTCGACTCATACTATGAGTCTCGAAGTGCTGGCGGGCATGTTGCCACTATCCGTCCGTTTTTCAGAGTTATCTCTGAGGCTCCTCACCAGTTGCGAAGTAATGAACCCACTGGTGATCGAAAACTTTGAGAAGCTTCTGGAGCTAAATCCTCAAACATGTTTGATGACTTTGTACTATCTATATTTAACACAGGATGTCAGCCCTTCAAGAAATATTCCCAATCGTGTAGTCTTCTCCGATTTCGGCAATTCAGTGAATTTTGATTTATCTATGACGCAGGAAATCCGCGGAATTCCAGAGCATCATCGTCCTATGATTGCTCCGTCATTATACTCTGCAAAGTTTGGCCATGTTGATTCTGCAAAAACGTTTTTCACAGATGGATCTCTAATAGAGGAGTCCGCTGGTTTTGGTGTATTTAATGAATTTCATAGCGCCTCTCGAAAACTTGACGCTCCTTGTTCTGTGTATGTGGCTGAACTGGCAGCAATTCACTACACTTTGGAAACTATTGCTTCACTTCTTCCAGACCACTACTTTATTTTTACGGATAGTCTCAGTTCTGTCGAGGCTATCCGTTCCATTAGGCCGGTAAAGCACTTCTCGTATTTTTTCTTGAAAATACGAGAGCTGCTTAGTGCTTTATCCTTTCATCATCACCTTCGCGTGGGTCCCTTCGCATTGCTCAATTGTGGGCAATGAGAAGGCGGATTCACTTGCGAAGGTGGGCGCTATGGAAGGCGACATTTATGATCGACAAATCGCTTATGACGGATTTCACGCCAACTCGTCTTCGGAGTTGGCAGCACCCTCTCAGAACCTTATGAAACTTTGTGGGTGTGGAGACTTAGCAATTTTAAGCAACTTTGAGTACTTATTTTTTTCAAAATTTATCTCACCTAACATTTGATAAGGGTCAAAGTTTTTTGTCGATTTTTTTTTCAAATCGATATAGCTTAAAAATGACAAGCCCTACAAAATAGTGATGTATGGCGAACTTTTAGCAAATAATCTGAAATTTTATAAAAAAATTCAAATAAATTAAAAAATTGGTTTCTACACTCTAAAAAAATATATTTAAAAATTAAAAGTCATTTTCCCAAAAATGGTACCCCTCAGATTTGCTTGATATTTTTTCTCATGAAAGGCAATATAATTACCTAACTTTTCTTCATACATCGCAAAGTGGGCGCTTTTAAGGAAAAAAAGTTGTTCGAACAACAACTTTTTCATGTTAATTTTTTTTTAGCGTGTTTCACTCAAAGTCGAATAGTAATACGCGCACAACCTTATTAAAATCCGTTGAAACTTAATGAGCATAAAGATTTTGACCTTTTGATAATCTGGGCGTGCTTAAAACAAAAATCTAGCCTAACATTTGAAAGGGCCTTATACAGAGGATTTTCCTGCATTTCGAATGGTGTTTTAATAAATGAAAACTCTAGTGTTTTTGTTTAGTGCATAATTTATTTTCCTATAATTCTCCATACATAATTTGAGTTTTTCATTGATTATTAGTCTATCGGAAACAGAGTGAAATTTTTCGGAGTTTCCTTTGAATGTGAAAATCGCTTAGTAGAAATTATGTTTTGAGAAATAGGTACAAAACAATGAAATTTTTGTGTACCAGGTATAGTTTTTACATGACTGAACAGCTCCTTGAGTTCATCGGACATCTTTGTGTATTGATCATTTGATATGAAGCAGAAGTTCAATTTTGTTATGCTTGTATCTGTTTGTTTAACTGCCCAGTCATACAGTTCTTGTGGAGTTGTGATTGTGTTTCCATAATCTCGAGCAAGACTTGCTCTCTTTGCCATTCGTTTGAGAGTTCCTCCAATTGCGTCACATGGGCCTTTCCCATGAGACGTTGCGAAGAAGTGCCATTCTGCTTCCAATCCATACTTGGACTTGAAGTTGCACAAACTGGCAAAATTCTTTTTATTTTTGTAATGAGCCGCTGCTCCATCTGACATGAAAGTAATTTTTGTGAAACTAATAGATTGTTCAATGAAATCTAACAATTTTGATATAAATAATTGAACTGCTATTGTATCATGGGTCAATACTTCTGAAATAATAATAAAGCTTAAATTTTCCAACTTGTTTTCTTTTATGTAGTAAATTTCGAAAGGATGTATCGTAGCTTGATTATTGTTCCAATGATACCCCTGTGCTGAGTTTTAAATAATAAATGAATAATTTTCAGAAAAGTCGCAAATCACTAAAATTTCACCGTTTTGAAGAGAATTTTTTTTATTACTTAGGTAAGATGATTGCTCTTTATGAATAAAATCATGGGTTATGAGCTTTTCAACTTTTTCCGTCAAATATTGAACAAACTCATCTGCAGGTTTAATAATAGTTTCCAAATTACAACGGTCGGTAGTCAACCACTGTTGAAATAAAACTTCTTCCATATCATCTGCTTCTAATACTGATGTAAGTTCCCTCACGATACTATCTGTGGAAATGCATTCTTCACATGTACGATAAAAACAATCTATGGTTCTAATAGGACTACTGCAAAGTATTTTGTCTGCAATTTCTTTATATGAATCAAATTTTACACTATTAATAATCAATTTAACATTTTCATGTATAGTACAGACACATACATTATGTGTACCTGTACTATCCAACAGTATGCAATGCTTTGGTCGGAGCTGAGTGAACGAAGTAAATCCGATTTTAACACTTTTGTATTTCTCTTCAAAAATCATAAAAGCCTCTTTAAGAGACATCATCAATAAACGTTTCTGAACATGCCCTTTATATCCATTTCGATATTCAGAAACATAATCATTACTTCCTGGCATAGGCCTACTAATATCATCACTGTCAAAGAAATTTAAAACAATTTGTTTTTCAGTATCATTAAATCCATGACCACTTCTTGCTTTCTTACTACAAAGAATACCTTGTTCTCTGACTAGCCTTTTCATCTGTTTCACTGTATGATGGGGTGCATTAAACTCATTAACTATTTGATTCACTGACCATGATTTAGGGAGCACTGATAACACTTTTAATTTGTCATTTGTACTCGTAGAAGGCAAATTAAATTTCTCCTTTAACTGCATGATCATTTCGTCAAAATCATTTGATTTGTTGACATCGTCTGAATCCATCCCAAATATATTTTTACGCACTGCCTTTGTGATCTCTGCAGATTTTTGAACACGATAATTCATACTTCTCATACTTCTCGATGAAATTGGTGATAACTGTAAGGTTGAAGCTATACAATTGAATTGTTCCACATTATGTGGACCTTGGATCTGATCCGCTGATGGGATTGATTCTAGCTATGGATCTGTATCTGTAAAATTAAAGAAAAGAAAAAAAAAAATATTACCACACATTAATATATAACGCTGTTAAGGTGATAGTACCATGAACGGGGGTGGTTTTGATAATAGGGGTAACTTTGGTAATGCAGCTAAGCCAAAAATTTATGACTTAAGGCACATCGTACGCAATATTTTGGATAGGAAACCGATGTTCCCTTCCAAAATAATGAATACGAAGAGCATTAAGTCATAACTTTTTGGATTAGCTGCATTATCAAAGTTACCTCCATTATCAAAGACATCCCCGTTTACGGTACATCGAAGCCGCATCTGAATTTTCCCCATGTTTGTGGAGCACGAGCTGCATAAACCGCATATCGTACAGTCGTGAAAATTTGATAGATTGTTCACCGAGGTTGGCCTACCAATCGATCAAATTTGTACGATAAGCGGTTCATCCAGCTCGTGCTCTAAAAAAATGTTGAAAATGAAGTTGTATCTTCGATGTACAATCCTTAAACCACACAGTTGAAACAGTTAAAGTTATTATTATTTACCTAGTGTATCATCAAATTCCTGATGTTCTGATTGCTGATGACTTGTTGATGGTTGCGGCTCTTCAAACTTCCGAGCATGGCTTGATTCTTTTCCATCCGATCGCCTCTTTTTCGGGAGAGGTGTCCTATTGTGCACTAAAATTCCACGACACGATTCACAAATACGCATTGTTACATCCAATTGATGATCAAAGCCCCATGAATGTATTTTCTCTATGAGACTTAATGATAAATTACGTAAATTATTGCGGCTGCAATTGGGATTGTTTATGTTGGCACTACATTGCACCCTTTTAATAATCAATTCAGCAGATTTTTCCATTGTTGTATATATAAACACTTTTTCGTTTCAACAACTATGCAGCACTACACTTTCAACAACTATGCACTACAGCAACTATGAGCATTGTTGTGATATCACCAAACTTAAATATTAGATTATGTCGGTAGAAACAGACTGCGGTGCTTTAAGTTTATACCTTATATCTCTCATGTGACTACCTGCGTTTTTATATAACTGCTATATAGCAGGTAACTTAACGATTATTTTAGGCATGCCTTAAATAATCGTTAAGTTACCTGCGCTATTATATGTATTCACTTGAGAGATGAGGTATAAACATATATGCATATTGCTTACTAATGGACACACCTAATACATAAAAATAAATGAATGATTATTTTTCTAATTAAATTAATCACAAATACATGAATTGAAATCTTTTCATGAATAAAACATACTAAGTGATTTTTACTTAGTCTACCTGTTGATTTGGAACAATTTGAGGGTGGTTTTATAGAAGTTGGATAGAGTGTATGCATATATTATAATACAATCCATCACAGGAAAGTGCAAACCATGCTGAGATGACTGTTCCTCATTCAGTCCGCATCGTGCTCTCTTGCCGTGCGGATCTATTTGCTTTTTGCTGAAGGAAGTGTTACTACTACCTAAAGCTACAACAAATTTAAACAGCACTTTTCAGTGCTCAACCTGTAAAAATTTTCTACCTTGTTCAACTCTTATTCCTCTTCGATCCTTGTTTGGACCCTACCCGAGGTAATCCTTCATGGATATCGATTTGGAAAATTCCTCTTCGATCCTTCAGATTCTTATAGTAATCTGCTTGGAAGTCGATTTGGATAAAAATTTACTGCCGCCATGGCGCCTAAACGCAAAAGAAAGGGGCAAACTCTTGACCCCCCTTCTGATGAAATTAATTTGAGTAATCAATTTGATTTGCTCACGGATGATGAGAATGATCCATCATCCAAGAAAAATTCTAGTAAACTTTCCCGGCTTAATGCCAAGAAGGAAAAGATTCCCCCTATTGTGATAACCACTACCGATTTCCATGCTCTTCGCATGGAACTTTTGAATTTCGTGAAAGTTAAGTTTTCACTACAAATTGGACGTCGGGGTGAATGCCGTGTATTGGCTGAAACCTTGGACGGATTTAAATGTCTTCTCAAGTATCTTACTGAGAAGAAGCACAAATTTTTTACTTACGACACCAAAACTGAACGTGTGTTCAAGGTTGTCATGAAAGGACTGCCCAGTGGTGAATCCCTGGATCAGATCAAAGATGAACTGGCAAAATTACTTGGAGTTGTGCCACTCCAAGTAATCAAAATGAAAATGAAATCCCGTCCTGGCGATTCGCGCAACGGGATTTCTAATGATTTTTATTTAGTTCACTTCAAGTCTAGTGAACTAAACAACCTTAAGGCCTTAGAAAAAGCTAGCCTTATGCTCCATGTCCGAGTGAAGTGGGAACACGTCAGGAAGACTGGAGGAAATTTCCAAAACCTCACCCAGTGCCGTAAGTGCCAGGGATGGGGTCACGGAACTAAAAATTGCTACATGCCAGCTAAATGCATGAATTGTGGTGATTTCTCTCACGCAAAGGACGACTGTCCTGTGAAGGAAGATCCTAAGAAATTTAAATGTTCAAATTGTGGTGAAAACCACAAATCCAATTTTTGGGAATGTAAGACTCGCAAAGCGATCCTACAATCTCGTTCTAACCGTCAGGTAGGAAACGCTCCACGTTTCCGACCAGGTACAAATTCCTCTGCTGTTAACAACGGTCAGCGAGGAACAAATTCTACATTCGTACCCGTAGGTACAAATATCTCCCCTGCTTCAAATGTTTCATCTGTACCTACTCCCCTCGCTGCTAACAATGTTCAGCGAGTTAATGGAGCTACCTATGCTGCTATTGCAGCGGGTAGAAATCAAAATACTAACCAACGTTCTAATGGAAATTTTGACAATTTTGACTTAGGAAGCATTACTGCCCCCAAAATGGAATTTTTACAGAATTCATTAATTGACATGATTTCTGATATGCTTAAATCTAACTCCATGTTTGATGCTATTCAAACTGGAGTAAAATTTGCAAATAATATTGTCATGACTTTAAAATTCAGTAATGGATTTTAAAGCATTAAATATTGTAAATTGGAATGCTCGATCTCTTAAAGATAATGAAGACGAGCTATTTAACTTTTTAAGAGTTCATAACGTGCATATTGCCGTTATAACTGAAACGTTCCTTAAACCTGCCCATAAGGTTAAGAAGGACGCAAATTACTTGATTTATAGAAATGATCGTCTTGATGGACCCTGTGGTGGCGTTGCCATCATTATTCATAGACGAATCAAACATAAAATTCTTTCTTCATTTGAAACCAAAGTTTTTGAAACTTTGGGGGTTTCTGTTGAAACAAAATTTGGACAACTTACGTTTATAGCTGCCTATTTGCCATTCCAATGCGTAGGCCAGCAAAAGAATTTTCTCAAGGGTGACCTCCAGAAACTTACCCGTCATAGGTCTAAATTCTTCATTATTGGTGATTTTAATGCAAAACACCGCTCATGGAATAATGCTCAAAGCAATTCCAATGGTAATATTCTGTTTGATGATTGTTCTGCAGGTTATTACACTATTCAATATCCAAACGGCCCAACATGCTTTTCTTCTGCAAGAAATCCCTCAACTATTGATTTGGTCTTAACTGATTCATGTCATCTTTGTAGCCAATTGGTTACCCATGCTGACTTCGGTTCTGATCACCTTCCAGTAACTTTTGAAATATCCCAAGAAATAATTTGTAATCCCAACAGCTCTACTTTCAATTACCATAGAGCTGATTGGGAGCAGTATCGAACATTTATGGAATATAACTTCGATCCAAACATTCCTTTGCAAACCAAAGATGAAATTAATTATGCTCTTGAATCTCTGACTACTTCTATAGTTGAAGCAAGAGCTGCCTCAGTACCAAAATGCGAGGTTAAATTCGATTCAATTATAATAGACGATGATCTTCAGCTCTTGATCCGTCTTAAAAATGTCCGTAGGAGACAATATCAAAGAACACGCGATCCTGCCATGAAAGTTATCTGGCGGGATTTGCAAAAACAAATTAAAAAGCGATTCTCTGCCCTGAGGAACAAAACTTTTGAAAATAATATTTCTAAATTAGACCCGAGTTCCAAACCCTTTTGGAAACTCACAAAAATTTTGAAAAAACCTCAAAAGCCTATTCCAGCGCTTAAAGAAGGTGGTAAAATTTTGATCACAAATTTGGAAAAAGCTCAGAAACTTGCTAAGCAATTCGAGAGTTCCCATAATTTCAGTTTGGGTCTTACTAGTCCTATTGAGAATCAGGTTGCTGGGGATTTTCTGAATATTTTCTCTCGGGAAAATATTTTTGATGATTCCTGGGGGACTGATTTGGACGAAGTAAGGTCTATAACTAAAAATTTTCAAAATATGAAAGCTCCAGGTGATTATGGAATTTTCTATATCCTCATCAAAAAACTCCCAGAGAGTACCTTGTCTTTCTTGGTAAAATTATTTAACAGATGTTTCCATTTGGCATACTTTCCTGATAAATGGAAAAATGCAAAAGTTGTTCCAATTTTGAAGCCGGATAAAAATCCAGCTGAAGCTTCTAGCTACCGTCCAATAAGTTTGCTTTCTTCAATAAGTAAACTTTTTGAAAAGATAATTTTGAATAGAATGATGCTTCACATCAATACGAACTCAATTTTTGCAGATGAGCAGTTTGGATTTCGCCATGGGCATTCAACTACTCATCAACTCTTAAGAGTTAACAATTTAATTCGTTCAATCAAATCTGAAGGCCACTCAACTGGAGTTGCTCTTCTAGACATAGAAAAAGCATTCGACAGTGTTTGGCATGAAGGTTTGATTGCTAAATTGAAAAAGTTTAATTTTCCACTTTATATTATGAAATTAGTTCAAAATTATTTAACTGACAGAACTCTTCAAGTAAATTATCAAAATTCCAAATCTAATCGACTACCTGTTAGGGCAGGAGTTCCTCAGGGTAGCATTCTTGGGCCTATATTGTATAACATTTTCACTTCGGACCTCCCTGATTTGCCTCAGGGTTGCCACAAATCTTTGTTCGCTGATGACACAGGCATTTCCGCTAAAGGAAGAAGTCTTCGTGTTATTTGCAGCAGACTGCAGAAAAGTTTAGATGATTTCTCTTCTTATTTACAAAAATGGAAGATTTCTCCCAACGCTTCCAAAACTCAACTTATAATATTTCCACATAAGCCTAGAGCTTCGTTTTTGAAACCTAGTAGTAGTCACATAGTCACTATGAACGGAGTTCCAATTTCCTGGTCAAACCAAGTGAAATATCTTGGATTAATACTTGACCAAAAATTAACTTTTAAAGATCACATTGAGGGCATTCAAGCCAAATGTAACAAATATATTAAATGTTTGTATCCTCTTATAAACAGGAAATCCAAACTTTGCCTGACGAATAAACTTCTAATATTTAAACAAGTTTTTAGACCGGCCATGCTTTACGCTGTACCAATATGGTCTAGTTGCTGCACTACCAGGAAAAAAGCACTTCAAAGGATTCAGAACAAAATTCTGAAAATGATTTTGAAGTTGCCTCCCTGGTACAGTACAACCGAAGTACATAGAATTTCGAATGTTGAGACTTTAGCACAAATGTCCAACAAAATAATTAATAATTTCAGGCAAAAATCGTTGCAATCCTCAATTGCAACGATTAATTCCCTTTATACTTAGATAAGATTTAGTTTTAGTTTTTAGTTTTAAGATATCAATTGTTATACTGACATGCAGGTTAAAAAACCTGTTTAAAATACTGAATTGCCAAGACATGAACAATGTAAAAACACTTAGATATATATCATAACAATTAAGGCTGGTACGTTACTGCAGTAACTGGAGCACCTAGGTTAAAATGAAATGTAATTTATTTTGAATTTGGAACAAATAAAGAGTTAAAAAAAAAAAAAAAAAAAAAAAAAAAAAAAAAAAAAAAAAAAAACTGTTCCTCATTAGAACGTTTTGTTCTGAACTCTTATTGGACGATTTGCAGGTAACTTCTCTGTACCCTTTTCAAATGTTAGGCTAGATTTCGCCCAGATTATCGAAAAGTATACCCATAAAGTTTAATCGAATTTTAATAAGGTTGTGCGCGTATTACTATTCGACTTTGAGTGAAACACGCTAAAAAAAATTAACATGAAAAAGTTGTTGTTCGAACAACTTTTTTTCCTTAAAAGCGCCCACTGTGCGATGTATGAAGAAAAGTTAGGTAATTATATTGCCTTTCATGAGAAAAAATATCAAGCAAATCTGAGGGGTACCATTTTTGGGAAAATGACTTTTAATTTTTAAATATATTTTTTTAGAGTGTAGAAACCGATTTTTTATTTTATTTAAATTTTTTTATAAAATTTCAGATTATTTGCTAAAAGTTCGCCATACATCACTTTTTTGTAGGGCTTGTCATTTTTAAGCTATATCGATTTGAAAAAAAAATCGACAAAAAACTTTGACCCTTATCAAATGTTAGGCGAGATAAATTTTGAAAAAAATAAGTACGCAAAGTTGCTTAAAATTGCTAAGTCTCCACACCCACAAAGTTCCATAAGGTTCTGAGAGGGTGCTGCCAACCACTGGATGAGTTGGCGTGAAATCCGTCTTATAGTGAATTTTTGTCTATTTATTGTCAGCAGTCGGTCGTTAGCTGGCAACATCAATGGAGTGAAGGGAGCTTGGGACGATGGCTACATTCAATTATCCCTAAGGTGTCGAAGTTTGCATGGTTCAAAGGGTTGGACTTGGGTCGAGACTTCATACGCGTGATGTCTCGTCTCATGTCCAATCACTATTGTCTAAACGCTCACTTGTTCCGTGTGGGGTTGGGAGACAGCAATCTCTGTGAATGTGGACAAGGTTACCAGGACGCTGATCACATCCTTTGGTCTTGTGCGGAGTATCGTGGAGTCAGATCACATTTTTATGATTCCCTTCGGGCTCGAGGTAGACAACCTAATGTTCCAGTTCGGGATATTTTGGCTAGACGCGATCTGGAGTTTATGAAACTCATATATGTTTACTTTAAGGATATTAACCTTAGATTGTAAGTTTGATAAACCTTGTGTTTAGTTTATATTTTGTACGTGTGGGGTTTTTTTTTCAATGTTTGTTTTCAAGATAATTTCATGTTTTAGGATTGATTAAATATTTGTATCGTAAACCATATTTCAAGCCTCCTTCTTCCCATCCAAAAAATTGTAAATCTCAACTAACCTCGAAACAACCGCGGGTACTCGGTCCAGTTCCTTTAACTTTAAATATAAGACAGTAATAATGTATAACGAAAAGGATAGCTCAGCTCTGTAAAGTTTATTCGATTGAGCCTGTACAAATAAAGTGATTATTAAAAAAAATCGTTTCTTTCAGTCAAAATTCATATCACAAAAATCTTCTTATTTTTCTTTTGGTACTTCAATTCATATATTTAAAGGAAAAAAATGTTCGTTTATTCTTTTGGTTTGCCAAATCCGAATTATCGACTACTGTTCGAACAGTCAGAATTGAATGTTTTGAGTTTAGTTGAAACATGGCTCAAACCTTCTGTCACCAACAAATCCGTTGAATTGCAGGGTTATAGAATAATACGATCCGACCGGAAATGTACAAAATGGAATCGTGGAGGCGGCGTTGCTTTCTACTTGAAGAAAAATATCCGGTTCTCAGTTCTTGCCAAGTCTGAAGCTAATAGTGAAATCGAATACTTATTTGTTAAGTTAACAAAGGCTAACTTATTGTGTGGAATTGTTTACAAACCACCCGATGTAAACCTGAACAAAATGAAAATGGTTTTTGAATTCATCTCAGAAACACTGGCTACTGAGCCTAAATTCAAAAACTCAAAAACTACACCCGAAACCTATTTTCATCGCGATTACAATAACATTAACCAATAGTCCTTTATACGGAATTTAGAAGAATTAAATATGGATGCTATCTATTCTTATTGTGATGTAAATGACAAATTGGATTACCTGAATAATGCACTATTGTCACACATAAAACGTTATGCGCCTTTAACCAGAAAACTGGTAAGAGACCCTTCAACTCCATGGCTAAAGAAACATGTCCACAAGATGTTCAAAAATCGTTCAGAAGCATATGACCGTTGGAAACGCAATAAAAATAATGCTAAAAAATGGCACAATTTTTTTAAGCTACGCAACATAACTAACCGTACGGTTAAAAACACTAAACGTGAATACTTTGCTTCCCAACTTAGTGCAGTTCTTCCTGCTAAAAAACTTTGGAATAATATTAAGCGACTTGGGTTAAAAGGTTCAAATATGAATGTTGGTGGCAACGATGTCACTGCTGATTCATTGAATTATTATTTTGTTTCACATTTTGCCCCATCATCGTTTATTGAAACTGAGCAAGTTGATGAACTTTCTGCTAATTTTTTATTCAGAGGTATTACTAAAGGGTGATACGGTCAAAATTTGGTCAATATCAACTTGACGTATTTCTTTCAATTTTGCATTTAAAAAACCTGAACACCCCTCATTTTGAAGGTGTGTGTGTGTAGAATGTTGCTCCTATTTTGATTTTGGAATTCACTCTTCAGTTGTCAAAATGCCGTCCAAGCAAGAAGAGCAGTGTATCAAAATTTTGCTCGCACATCGCGAAAATCCGAGCTACTCGCACGCAAAGTTGGCAAAATCGCTAAAAGTTGCCAAATCAACCGTTACAAATGTAATTAAAGTGTTTGGCGAACGTTTGTCGACAGCCAGGAAGTCTGGATCGGGGGGAAATCGAAAACCGGAAGCCGCTGAGACGACAAAGAGAGTTGCCGGTAGTTTCAAGCGAAACCCTAACCTCTCTCTCCGAGATGCCGCAAATAAGCTGGGTGTATCGTCTACAACCGTGCATCGAGCCAAAAAACGAGCCGGACTATCGACTTACAAGAAGGTAGTGACTCCAAATCGCGATGATAAACAAAATACGACGGCCAAAGCGCGATCCCGGAGGCTGTACACGACGATGCTGACGAAGTTTGACTGCGTGGTAATGGACGACGAAACCTACGTCAAAGCCGACTACACGCAGCTTCCGGGACAGGAGTTTTATACGGCAAAAGGAAGGGGAAAGGTAGCAGATGTTTTCAAGCACATGAAACTGTCAAAGTTCGCAAAGAAATATCTGGTTTGGCAAGCCATCTGTACCTGTGGCTTGAAAAGCAGCATTTTCATAGCTTCCGGGACTGTCAACCAAGAAATTTACGTGAAAGAGTGTTTGAATAAACGTCTGCTGCCTTTCCTGAAGAAACACGGTTGTTCCGTACTGTTTTGGCCGGATTTGGCATCTTGCCATTACGGTAAAAAGGCCATGGAGTGGTACGCCGCCAACAACGTGCAGGTGGTTCCCAAGGACAAGAACCCTCCCAACACACCAGAGCTCCGCCCAATTGAGAAATACTGGGCTATTGTCAAGCGGAACCTAAAGAAGACCAAAAAAACTGCTAAGGGCGAGCAGCAGTTCAAGGCAAACTGGCTTTCTGCGGCGAAGAAGGTGGACAAGGTGGCTGTACAAAATCTGATGGCAGGGGTCAAGCGTAAGGCCCGGCAATTTGGATTTGGAAAAGCGGAAGCCTAACTGAATATTTTTCCGGAATTTTATACTAATTGAACTTGAAAAAGAAATTTAATTTGATTTTTTAAATAAACGATTTCACCGATTTACACGCGTTTTCCCTTGACCAAATTTTGACCGTATCACCCTTTAGTAACGATATTTTGGAAGAAATTGCGTCTGCTTCATGTGATTCTGTGGGTACTGATCTCATTCCTCTAAATATTTTAAAAGAGTCACTCTACCTTACATCACAGACTTACTTAATTTTTGTATAACCACTTCTGAATTTCCATGTTCATGGAAAGTGGCTAAGATTATTGCTATTGGTAAGATTGACAATCCAGCCACAGAAAAGGATTATGTGCTCTGCCGAAAATTTTTGAATCAATTCTATCCAAACAACTAAACGAATATCTTAATAACCATAATCTGCTATGTTCTTTACAATCTGGTTATCGTAAGAACTGCAGCACGATTACAGCTCTTATAACAATTGAAGACGATTTAAGAAATGCTCTTGATAACAAAATGTTAACCGTGATGGCGCTTTTAGATTTCAGCAAAGCGTTTGATTCAATTGATCATGGGAAACTCTGCAATAAACTTGCTAGTTGTTTTAAAATTGGTCATTCCTCAGTGAATTTAATCGAATCATATTTGACTGGCCTATCACAGTACGTTGAATTTAATAACATGCAATCCAATTACGTGCATGTTCTTAGTGGGGTTCCTCAGGGATCCATCCTGGGACCCCTACTTTTTTCTATGTTCATCAATGATATGCCCAACGTTTTATTAAATTGTAAATTTCACTTATATGCAGATGACTGTCAACTATACATCTCTGGCAAATTGAATAATATTTCTGAAACTATATCATTATTAAATAGTGATACAGAAAATATTTTAAAATTGTGTGAATGGTCTTATTTTGGGTCAGGGCTAAAACACAAACTATTATTTTTAGATCAAAATGAACTGGTATTCAGTATATCCCATTAGTTAAAAAGGGTGATGATATCATTATGTATTCTGACACAATTAAAAATCTTGGTATTGTAATGGAATGCAACCTCAACTGGAATGCTCAAGTCAATGCTGTGTGCAGCAAAGTTTGTTGTACGCTTCACTCCCTAGTTTTGTTACGTCACTCCACGCCTCAACATATCAGACTTCAGCTGGCTAGATCCTTGATCGTTCCGTTATTTTTGTACGGGGATATTCTCTTTAGTTTAACTTTTAAGACAAATACAAAGAAATTAAACTTGGTATTTCATGCCCTTACCAGATACGTATAGGACCTGCGGAAAAACGATCACATTTCTAACTTTTCTAATTTATTACTCGGCTACGATTTCGTCAACTACATGAAACTTAGAATGTGTATTAAAACTTTTTAAATTTTAAACGAAAGTCCGATACATCTTCGAAACTTCTTTATTAACTCACAATCTTCTAGGTCAAGTGTTTTAATTATTCCAAGATGCTCGACACATTTTTTAAGGGAATCGATGCGCTATCGTTTGATTCGTTTATGGAATGAACTACCGAGGGAATGCAAGACAGCAAGAAGTTTAACAACATTCAAAAACTTATGCAGCAACTACTTCAGTTAGGTTAATAGGTACATCGGTAGTGTAATAGTAGCATATACTCTGAAAAGCATTAGCATTAGATTACTTGTGCTATTATTCTTGTATTGTATAAAAAAAAATAAAAAAAAAATAAAAGCCGTGCCTTCCGCTTAGCCCCTTCCATTAGATTTTGCACAGTGGTCTTATCGACCTTATTCGCCGCCGAACGCCAGTTAAATTTAAACTGCTGCTCGATTTCCATGGATTTATTAGTTTTTTGAGATTCCATTTGACCAAGGCCCAATACCGTTCAATAGGGCGGAGTTCTGAGCTGTTGGGAGGGTTGTGGTCTTTGGGTACCACAACCACGTTGTTCGCATCGTACCACTCGATTGCCTTTTTTTCCCATAGTGGCAGCTTGCCAAGTCCGGCCAGAACAGCAGAGGTCTAGTATGTTGCTTTAGGCATGGTAGCAGCCGCGCTTCCAGGCACTCCTGGTCGTAGATCTCTTGATTGATGGTTCCCGTAGTAATGGAAATGCCGCTTTTTAGATCACACGTGCATATGGCCTGCCAGACGAGATATTTTTTCGGGAACTTTGATAGTTGGATGGTTTTGAAAATTTCAGCCACCTTCCCTTTTCCTGATGCTGTATAAAACTCCTGTCCCGGAAGCTGCTTGAAATCCGCCTTCACATAAGTTTCGTCGTCCATCACGACACAGTCGAACTTTGTGAGCAGATTCGTATACAGCTTTCGGGACCGCTACTTTGCCGACGTGTTTTATTTGTAATATCGGTTCGCCATCTTCACCTTCCTAAACGTCGACAACCCGGCTCGTTTCTTGGCCCGTTGCACAGTAGTATGGGAGACATTGAGCTTGTCAGCG
This sequence comes from Ochlerotatus camptorhynchus, assembly GCF_037179485.1. NCBI lineage: Eukaryota > Metazoa > Arthropoda > Insecta > Diptera > Culicidae > Ochlerotatus > Ochlerotatus camptorhynchus. Next base: position 2,332,295 of record NW_027040576.1, read on the forward strand.
ACGTCCCGGATGGAGAGATTAGGATTCCGCTTATATCTCACCGCCACCTTCTTCGTCGTCGCTGCCACGTCCGGATTACAATTGCCGCCGCTTCCAGGCTTCTTGGCGGTCGACATACGCTCCCCGAACACGCGCTCCAGGTTTTATCTTTTGGGACTATTTTCCTCAATTACATACTTCTAATTAATTATCAATGATTTAAAAAGGATTGTTCAAAAATGATTTATTTGACATGAATACAGTATTCGATCATAACAGTAAAATAATAACATAGAGGTAACTCTAAGACCATAAGGTCCCGAAGAAACGTGCTCAACTTTTTGGCTCAGCTCTGGTACTATCTTCGGTCCCAAGCTAATCGTTGCCCCCTCGAAACATAAGGAAACCCATGAACCCCTCATTTTATCTGTCATACTTTCATAGCGAATCAAAACAAACATAGTGTAGTACTAGAATTTTGACTAGAATGGGGTACGTTAATCGATTTGCTTGGGACCAATAGGCTAGTCAAGTAGTGAGCCAATTTAAAATCGTTAGTTTCGAATTGATTGTTGATAATAACATGTCTACTTTGTAACTTGGAAAACTGGGAATCTGCATGTTAGTTTATTTTTCCTGAAAAACCAGGAATGCTCAGGGAATATTCAAATTCTCCTACCTACTTTGACAATTTATAATACAATAAATTTATTTTTCACGTTGTTTTATTTAATTCATTGAACTTCATAAATCCAGACCAGATTTATCTACAGAATCAAATAAATTTTAAAAATCAGGGGCTCAATTTTTTGACGAAGGACTTTGTCTTTGTGGACTATAGTAACGAAATAGTGATAGGTTTTAAACGCTTATATCTCAGCCATTAATTGATGGAATTAAATTCTTGTTAAACCTTTCGATTCAGAATTGATGTAAGATTCGTTTGGTTTAAATATTATAGTAATATTGATTAAACGTTTAGGCCTAAAGTCACTTTTTCACTATTAAAAGAGAGAAATTTAAAAATATCAACAAAATGTTTAAATTGGGTACTTGGCACTAAGAAAGTCTACAGTAGTTTCAACAAAGTATACATATCTGTTAAAAAAATAAAAATTTTAACCAAGGTGACAAGTGATCCGCAAAACTTTGGAACACACTATTGGGAAATGCCTTCAATTTCGATTAAAACTCGGGGAAAATATACCTCCTTTCCCAGAAAATAAATTTTAAACCTTGGAAACTCTCCAAAGGTATTTGTCTGTGATAGATTTTCAAACATCTTTCAAGGATGATTGAGAACTTTAAAAAACCCAAAGTAGATTTAAGAGAATTTTAAAGGATTCTAGGGATGACACCAAGATATATATCAGAGAAGAATACCAAAGTACGTACTACGAAGTCTTATGTAAAATGAAGTGCTCTGAGGACCAATTTCTTTTAATATCTTAAGCCAGGTTTACCTGCATAGTTAAACTTGGCTTAACAAATACGAGCGTCGCTTTTGATTATTGTTTAAATTATAAGAGACAAAATTCAGCTCCGATACAATTTTGGAAATAATTCCAATAAAATTGAGAGTGAATTTTAACTAGAGTTCTAAGAAGAATAGTTCGATGAGGATTCTAGGTCCAATTCTAATAATAATTCAAAATAAGTTCTGGAATTTTGCTTGAGGGAGCTTTGATGAAAATCCCGTGAACTCCAAAGATGGTCTCTGCGGATAGTTCTAGAAGAAATCTTGGGTGATTTCTGAAGATACTTCCAAGAGAATTCTTAAGAGTTCGAAATAAATTCCGAGAAGAATTCCAATGAAATCTAATTTTGAGGGTTCAATCTCAAAGGAATTCTGAGAAGATTTTCAAAGTTATCCTGTGATGGATTTTTGTTTTGAGAATTCTGAGGAACTACGTTGGGATATCTAAGGAGAATACGAATTGAATTCCCAATTGAATGCAGGGGAGCAGTCCAAGATCATTCTTAGCAGAAATTCATGAAAATTCTGAGGTCAATTGCATGGAAATTCTAAGGAGAATTCAAATAAATTTAAAATGGATTTATGTAAGGAGCCTTCAGGGAGTTACTAGAAGAATCAATAAAAAAAAAACGAAAATACTCTACTTTAACTAATCATGTGTTATTACTTCATGCGTGAATTTAACGACTCAAAGTGGAGATTTTATACGATAGATGAAGAGATTTAATTATAGAGTTGATAGTTCCGTTATAGTACGGCAGTGTGAAAATTGTATATACAAAGTAGAAAGCGAGCAAAGGACAATTTTGAGGAAGGTACGAATCGGGTAGTTGTTTACATCAGATGGTGACTTGAGAGTAAAACAATCGATAGAACTGTTTCCGCACATCGGAGATACATGAGCTAATCGGCGATCATCCCTTTTGCCAGTGGGGCAGGGGGAAACACCCCTTATCATCCCTCATTAACGGATGAGCTTGGTAAAGGAGATGCTCTACCCGATTCGTACCTTCCTCAAACTTGTCCTTTGTTCGCTTTCTACCTTCTGTATACAATTTTCACACTGCCGTACTATAACGGAACTATCAACTCTTTACTTTCATCTCCTCATCTATCGTATAAAATGTCCACTTTAATTCTGATATTTGATGTTGAGCATTTCCAATTACGAATATAATCTATTTCCAAGAATTTCGTTGATTGTTCTGCAGATAATTTCCAAAATGGAATGTAACGTTTGTAAAAGCTTAAGAGTTTAAGAGAAGGGGAATTATTCTAAAAAAGTTCTTGAGATCATTTGGAAGAAATTCTGTGAAAAGTTCTTAGTGAATTATCAAAGTTATCTACCTAGATATGTATATCAAAATTCTAAAGATTTCGAACACAGAATCAAATTTAAGATCATAAAAAAATGGGAATTACTATTTACTAGTCATCATGTACAACGTAAGCAAAAGTAAATAATTCAAATCACTTCAAACGCACTTCACAGGAGATTCCGTTGTGAAATTCGATTAAATTAGAGAAATTTATGGAATTTTATTCCATGACATAAAATGTTTTATTTCAATATCAAACCATACTTGAATTTTTAAGTTACCATATAAATGGTTACTTATTCAGCATTTACAAGTCACTATTTGGTCACTATATCCGTAATTCTAGTCACTAAAGTCACATCTATTATATCGCATCAGCACTACCAGCCCTGCTATAATAAAAAAAAAAAATCAGCTGCACTCTAGACATTTTAGAAAACCTAATAAACCAAACCCATTGTATCACAGGGCTTCACGAAGGTCTACTCATTCTATCATTAAGTCAAATCATCGTATGCCTTGTTGAGTCTGCAGAATTTCCGGATAAGACATCGGGGATGACTTGGATAGTCCAACAATGTTATTTTTAATCTCAATTAAACATTTTAAATTATGTTATGAATCTCAGTGATGCACAAAATGCTCAAAAATTCTGAGTGGGCATCGAACAAGATTTCGATTAACCTGTAAAATATCTCCAGGAAAATTTGAAGTATGATAAGTATTTTGGTTACATATCTTGGTATTCCACAAAATGTTGCAAGGTTTATAGAGATACAAGATCTAAACTCCAGCAAGGTTTGAATAACTTTTGATACTGCGTTTCTCCTGCTCAGGTTTCTTGTATTGATATATGCTTTTTCCGACATACCAAAACAACATTTAGGGGCTTATTACGGATGTCACATCACGGTGAAAAGTTGTCACTTGTCGTCACGGTGAAGTGATTCCCATTTGATTTGTACGCTAATCACGGCTCTTATTCTGAGTATCACTTGCCTATCACCGTGTAGTGACACCCGTAATAAGGCCCTTAGGCTCATTTTTTGCAGTGAGACTCTTTGTTTTTATACGAATTATTGATTCCAAGAGATTTTAGAGATCTAGATCATCGACATGTTAATGTAAATCTCATTTCATATTTTTGCACAAGGTAGACGTATTTTAGAGCAATTCTGCTCAACAAATTATATGATTATTATTCCTTTAATTATTTCTGCATTAAAGTTTTTAAGCAATTTTTTTATTCATTAGGAAAAAAAACGTCAAAATTGCGTGCAGAAATTGTTTGTTTCCCTTGTCTTCATTTCTTCTTCTGACTTCTTTTCTTGCCCTTTTTGCCTTTTCTGCCCTTTTTCCGACTTTTGCGTTTCTCTAGAACCTTACGCCATGCTCTCTGCAGTACCCGAGCTGCATGCGCAATCCGGAACTGGTCAACCTGGGCCATCATTTGCTCGGATTTCATCAACTCAACTCCGACCATCAACTGTTTCAACTTGTCCTTCTGTGGATGGTAGACCGCGTTCTTCCATTCTGCAAATCGTTTTGTTTCTTCTTCGATAGGCTTTAGTTCCTTCATCGGATCCCCTACAAACTTGTCGTACTGTTTGATCCACTGCTGCAGCTGAACGGTTAGTTTGATGATCCTTCGGCGTTTTTGATCGCGTTCCCTCAACAAATCACGGTACTCTTCGATTTGCTCCAGACCGAGAACTTTTTTAGATGCTTCCTCTTGAAGTTCCGCAAACCGTTCGTCTTCGGATTGCTTGACAGCAGACAGCTTCAGTTCGGACTTTTCAGTGATGTCTTCTATTTCCCGGGAGCTTCGGTCCTTCAACGTAAACAGCTCCAATTTAGTTTCGTCAATTTCGCTCTGCATTGCATGAATTTTCTTTGTCAGATTGCGAATCCTTGCCCTGCTGGCCAGAATATCCGTAATCCATTGTAGTGACTCATCCATAGTTTTCTTGCGTTTGTTGAGCTGTAGAGCTTGTTTTCCATTTGGCAGCATGCCCCGGATATTTTGCACCGCTTTCAATATGTGTTTGTATCTTAAAAGAATCTTTTAAAGAAACAAAATTATATTCTGCTTGGCGAAGCTTAATAATGCTGTGACATACCGTATAGCGGGAACATTGCAGGTTCGTGTGAATATGATTCAAACGATCAACCATAACATCTTCATTCGATTTCACAGATGCAGACAATTCCAAATAAATCTTCTCCCGCTCGTGGTTATTGGGTAAATTTCGAAAACCAACCATCACACGGAAAAACAACTTCAAATTTTCATCCAGCTCATCAACAATACGGTCGACCCAAGTCTTACGCAGCAGAAAGTCCTCATTTTGCCTGCTTGTTGGATCTTCTCTGCCAATGACATCATCAATGTCCATCGATTCGCCCATTTGGAGTTGTCTTCAACAGTTTGAACTAGAACTGTTTGTCCAAGATTTTTGAAAGCCAACACCCAAAGCCTACTGCTGCTAGATGGATGGATCAAAGGTGGCACACATCGAAGTTAGTTTGTTTACAAAAATTAACTATGAGCATTTCGTTTGGCAAGTTTTTTTATTAGAAATACTCATCGCGATTATTCGCGAAAATCACAGCAAAGAATGATCACTTGCGTAGAAAATCAATTTGGCAAGGCATTTATGATCGGCAGGCACCTTCTCATATGGCAAAATAGTGAACTTTTCATGAACATCAACGGTAAATAACTCACCAACACTATAGCGGACTGTGACAACCTTTACCCCGTTAATAATACGGCAAAAAAAAATCAATTTTCCCAGCTACAACTTTGATAAAGAGCACGTTTCGATAAAATGTAAGGAACAAAGGTTATCAAATTTTTTTCCTTTGATTTGTTTTTCGTACTGAGAACCAATGCTACCGACGCCAGGGAAGCAGCTCCCACACCTGAACCCTTCCTATCGACCCATCAACTCATGGAACGGGGACCAACGGCTTTACCCAAGTAACCAAGAGTTCTGATAAAAGGCTATTTGTGGCTTAGGCAGCTTGGTTGAAGGTGGTCTAAATAAATCTAAGCAGCCGCATTTTTAAGTCGTTATAAGAACTTGAAAGTTCCGGTACGATAATTGAAGAGCATTCTAAGCTGCTTCTGGTGGAATTTGAACGGAACTGTTTGAAAATAAGTAAAAAATAAGGTTTTGTCCTCTACACCGATTCTATAGTTAGTTCGCACTTTTATGAAAGATTATTCTAAAGTCAGGTCTTCATGAAAGTTATTTCTTAAAGCAGGTATAAACCAGGGACATCCCACTCTAAACTATAGCTCTAGTATCAATTAAGTATTTCCAAGTATCTGATAAGTATTTTTAAGTATTTTTAGGTATTTTAAGATTTGGATTTTTTAATCGTAGTGACCGGTTACTAATGTAGTTGTTTGTTGTTGTATATTCCGTCAATGTATTACTTTTAATCACGTATTAAAGCATATTAATACTAGCTTCAATATGATTTATATTAAATAAAGTAGTGTGATCATGTTTATAAGTAAGTATTTTAATTCTAGTTATGAAATAGTTCATCAAAAACATTTTACTTTCAGCGAACCAGTTGGAGCAGGGATAGCGAATTATTTATGATTTCGAACTGGCTGTTTAGTACGATATTAAACTTTTGAATTATATTGCTTAGCTGGAGGTTAATGGTGCCGTTGTCGTCCGAACTTGTACACTACCGATCATAAGTTTAAGGACACCCCCAAAAAAACATGACAAATTTATTATGTTCATATCTCTGTCATGTTACGTCCAATTTTCGTTCTATTTAGATCATTTGAAAGGTATTCAATGGAACTTTCCTCGTAGTCAAATTGTTCAATATAATTTTCAAATTTTGTGTGCTAAAAGTTCACCCAAAGTTACAATATTTTTCAAAATTTACTCTGAAGAATCGTGACTGATTTTCTCAGAATTGGGTTGGCCAATTTTTGAAATAAAAGTAGTAGTAGAACACTTATGCTTTACCATTCATACCATTCAAACAACCTTTGGAGATCAAAAATTGAGCGTAAAATGAGAGATCATTGAACAAAACATATATGCATGGTTTTTTTTAGGGTGTCCTTAATCTTATGATCGGTAGTGTAACTAGATTTCAAACTGAACTACCAAAATAAAAGCGTATGTTGAATGTCAATTCGGCTAAGAACTACCGCAAGCTGCATGAATATGAAATTCTTGACATTAAGCCGGCCAAGGATGCTAGGACTACACTGGTTATTTGCCAGAGGCCAATGAAGCATAACTACCAGCAATTCGTTGCGCTGGTGGGCTCGAAGTTGAACTAATTGCAATTGCCACTGGTGGTCGTATCGTACCGCGTTTTGATAAATTTACATCGGTAAAGATGAGTTATGACGGACTGGTGAGGGAGTTGAGTGAGTATCCTGATAGCAACCGAAGGCTCCATGTGAAATCAACATGAATTTCTCACTTTTATCAGTAAGTAAGGATAAGAAAAATATTAATCTGTTCTGAAATTATAATTTAAAACAAACCATTGATACACCAAAAAAAAAAACGATTCGGTTCCAACACGTTACTTATTTGTACCAATTTCATGTAAAATAACCCTAAGTTAAAATGTATGAATTTATTTCAAACCATTCCCCAAACAGTCCAAATTAAAGTTTTAACACATAGCCGTTTCTGATGAATGATAGAATCAATTAGAGAACGGTTCTGAGATTAACATGGAGCGAATATGTTGGTTTGACCATGTCCAGCCTTATTACGGCTTAGATCTGATTTTGGGCCTAGTAAGCACAACCCTATCTTTAGAACGAAGTTTTTCACAAAGTGCAATGTTCTCACTGCAGATGCCTTCCAAATTGATTGAACTTTCCGTACGTATCGTAAGATTTGGTAAAGAGAAACACATTGTTGAGATATTGTTAAAAATCTAACACTGCTTCTTGACGCCAAACTCAGCCTTCGGATTCTAAACTCGGCCTAACGCATTGAAACGCCATTCAAACGCAATTGAATTCACTCCTTTGTTTTTTGAGAATAATGGGTGCAAACATTCATATTACACTTTCTTATTGACTTTGTTCGGTAGATTTGGAACAGAAGTATCGTACCAAACGCACAATTGACTTGTTAACGTCGTAATCATGGTTTGATTTGATGTTTTCTGCGATTAGGCCGAAGTAGCTCTCTACCCTAATAAGCCTTAAGCAGGAGAGCATCGAAGGTTCCAAATCCGAGGAAATGTGATTCTCTTCTTTTTCGGCGGTAATCTATAGGAGATGTGGCTTTGCGTAAGGTGCAGAAAGCTTTCATAACTTCTTATTCAGCTTCAATCAGCGTAAAGGCCTGAAGTTATCATCTAACGGTCAAGAACCTAATGGACGAAAAATCCATCTTTTTGGAGACATGCTTTTGGGATAGAAACATTTGCTCAGGGAATTTGCTTCCACACGCCGTTTCTTCCACAGTAACTTTCCAAATAGTTCTTTATTCTTCCTTTGAATGACATGTGAATCGGTTTGGCAATGTAATATTCCTTGAATCAAAATGGTCTCCTCCTCGATTCCTACAAAAAAGGAATAAATTAAAAAATAATACTTGATTTTTCTAAATACGCACACACAAATTCTCGGAAGACACCGGGTAAATAATCGAATGAAATCTGACTAGCAACGGAGGTAACAAACTAACGCTAAATATTTCTGAAGTATTTTTTAGTATTTGAAGGTATCTTAGATATCAGTAAGAACTTTCTGAGTATAATGCGAGAAATACAAAGTTTAGAGTGGGATGCCCCTAGGGTATAAACGTGTATGATTTGTTAGCATTAGTAGTAGTATTTGGTGAGCTGTTTGAAGAATTAAACCCAGTCCTACTGCGTGAGAGCTCCAGCACGAACCGCTACGTCATCTGAGATATATTGAAGTGAGCTGTTGTCCCGCCTACTATTGGAGTTTTCAGTGCCAGCTGACTGACTAGAATACGAAACACAACACCTTGATGAATTTTCAATAGGTGTTTGCCTACATTGTATTCCAACACACTTGTGGTGCGGTGGTTAGCCTTTGTAGATTGCATGCTGAATACAAGGGTTCGAATCTAGGGGCAGGTCAGCCGAGGGGGGCGACACATCTAAATCTCAAGTCTAGATGCTCAACCAATCTCACACTAGCGAATCAATCTTCGAAAAATCTTCTTTCATTTCTCGCATCTACTTGCATCGCTCATCATCTTTTTGCAGGAAATCTTCAGAATCGTCATCAATCTTCTTTTTATCTACTCAGCGTGCGTGCAGCTAGCCACAGCAAAAGCCAATCTTTTCTGCATCGTAGGTAGAGTCGCCCCCCTCGAGGTCAGCTATACTCTGAGCTAATATATTTACATTGAGTAACTGTGAGTTACTCGTATTTACTCAAAAAAATAACTAAGTAGCCTCATTTTTAATTTTTCTATACTGTCATATTTACAAACACACTAACGTCAGCCACTATGGACAGATTGTTTTAATTGCAAGTAAGTTATTTTTCTTTATAATAGCCTTGTTGATGAGTTGATGGTCCATCCAACTACAACTCTGTCATCATCACACAGTTATCGTCCAAGACACCACCTCGGTTGATCAAGACCCTCAAACTGATAAGACGATCATGAGCAGTACCAATGGACTACCTCCCTCCCACTACGTACTAGTGATGTCATTATAATTATGTAGTAACTGGAGCACCTAGGTTAAAATGAAACCGATTACAAAGGAGTGATGAGGATGACCAAACCAGATAAGTGATAAGAGCATTGATAATATCACCCGCTCTCACTAGCCGAAGAAAATCATCGCATCGACGGAGGTCTGAACTACCTAAAAAGGTCATGCGGGTTCAATGATCAGTCCACCTCAACCAGACCACTGTATTGCACGTCAGTTTAGTTTAAGTCAAATACAAATTAGTGATAAACTTAATAAACCTTTTATTGCATGTTTTGGTGTGATAAATAAAGGGCTATGTATTATTTAACCGTCGTGAGTACTTAGTTAGTTGATGCGAAACGAACACCTCCTATTGAATTGTCTGATTGAAGTGCCAATGAACGTTGTGGTTGGTCCATGCATATAGCACCCTTTGTTTGCCGTGAAGCTGGAAGGTAAAAGCCCACCCCCTTTCAAGCCTCTTGGTAAAATAATTTATTTCATGTATAGATACTGATGTAAGGTGAAAACGTTTGTCTATGTTCCAACATCGATCAAACGAAATTCATCAACTATAATATGGATTTAAAAAAATGATTATATCATTCGTTAGTAACGATAAGGATAGTGTTATAACTTATATTATCAATAAGTTGTAGTCTCATTCTTCCTAGATCATCAAGAACTATTCTTCTGTTTATTTTTGCTTTAAAAGAACCACAAATATGTACATACATACGGAGAGGAACCTGTTCAACTGAGTTGCTGCGATACAAATTTTCGTTTTGACAACGATATTCATTATTGAGCAACGCGAGAAACTCAGAGTTACTCAAGATTTGCTAAAAAAAACTACTCATGATTGAAAGCTGTCTTGCCCCCAGGTTCAAATCCAGGAAATTGCTCTTTTTTATGTTTGGATAGAATGTTGATGCACTGCATAAATATAAGAATTATGATTTATTTGAGCCACTGATCATTTCATATTCACGTACATTAAATTTTGTTAATAATAAAGACTTGTGCGGATTGCTTCATGAGGGCTATGACGGACCATTTAAGAAACTTTCAAGTTGCCAAGAAGTTCTGGAACCGTTTCGTTTTGGAACTTTTTTTGGACTTCAAGTTGCTAGGAGTACGCATCGGAACTTTTTGGAGCCTGAAGTTCCTCGTGTGCTTTCTGTAGTTTCTAAAGTAGCCAGAATGTTGTATTGGAACTTTATATACACTTTATGGAACTTTAAAGTGGGTTGAATGCAGAACTTTTGGTTGCTTGGGAAGAAAGTACTGTCGGAACTTTATTTGAACTTTATGGAACTTTAACATTCTGTCTGAACTTTATTTGGACCTTATGAAACTTGAAAGTTCTGTCGGAACTTTATTTGAACTTTATAAAAACTTGAAAGTTCTGTCGGTACTTTATTTGAACTTTATGGAACTTGAAAGTTCTGTCAGAACTTTATTCGAACTTTATGGAACTTGGAAGTGAGTTTTATCGTTGAATTCGGAACTTTTGGTTACTTGACTTTATGTCCCAATGACGCGTTCTTCTAGATAAAATTGATAAATAGCAGATTTTAAGCGATGGGTCCAATCTTAGATCCATTTCCCCTATTCGGTTTTGATACAGTTGTCATCCTTGCCTTCATCACAAAGAATCGATTCTAATTGTAAGATCCCGCTATTTATACCCTTCGAATAATGAGAGCTCCCTCCAATGGCGCACCCCATTTGTAAGTCAAAATTGGATTCCTTAACAACAAAATTAAGAAAAGACACATATAATGACCATGCATCAGAACCCTAGTCTTTACCACTTCAAACTAGGGAACAACTAATTCTAGATAAACATTTCAAAAGGTCCTATCTGACATTTGTAAACAAATCGAGTTTAATGCTTCCCTGTACTGCAGAGCTCACCATCTCTAAGTATTGTTCAAGAAATTTCAACTAGCAATATTTAGAAAATTATAAAAATATGTGAAAAAAAATGACCAATTTGAAAGTTTTTATAATATCGCACAGCTCTCTGATTGGACCTTAAACATGTTTACAGTCCAATCTGTCATTCAACCAAAAACAAATGACAAATGCTATTAGGACCTTTGTTTCATCTCGTGTTTCACGTGGAATAGAAAAACTAAAACTCATAATAGTTAGTTGGAAATGCTATACTAATATCAACATGAAGCTTTAGATAGTCCTTTGGATCCAACATCTAACTGGGAAGTGGGATATGAGAAAGTTTCATTTACGATGCGTGTAATCAATCGCTCTGGTTCTGGTATGGAGTTGACGAATTAATTGCGATTCCAGGAGTACATCAAGGCAAAAGCTTATTCAAAATTCTGTCAAATCCGACATGCGATATTACAAGCGCGGATTTGGATCCAATTGCGGATCAACCACTTGAATTGCCAAGTGCTAAATTGGACGATTTACGCAAACTGATGCCATATGTCAAGCAAAAAGATTATTTTGCAACATTCCTCAAATACTTAGTTCCAGAAAAAAAACATACCGTTGTAGACCACTTTGATGTGGATCTCGCTCGGGATCTCGATCCACTGGAGGACAGCGATGTAGATTTGATCGAATAACATGGATGAATGTAAATTATTGATGCACAGCTTGAGCTAATAAATGTAAAACGAATCATATAGAATGAAAAAAAAAAACAGTTTGTTTATAAAAATATACCGAATATTAAAAAAATAAGCAAATTTTCCAAACACTTACATTTTTCCTGCATACATCAGGAAAAAAAATAATGGACAAGTTCTTATTATAAACGTTGTTTACTTAATAAATTGGCAGAATAGTAACGGATACAAGGAGACCACAATCCAGGCAATCATCGATAAAAAAGCGAGAATTCTAAAAAAGGAGATTATTTACAACCCTCACCGCGGTACCTGAACCATTGAAACGAGTGTCCGTTCCATTTGATCAAGATATTACTTGTAAACTAAGACCACAATTAAAACAATTCGGATTAGATTTAGTTTTCACCAGTAGACATAACCAGTTGAAATCATTGTTAGGATCCACTAAAGACCCAGTTAATGTTTTAGGTAAAGCAGGCGTATATAAAATAAGCTGTAATCATTGTAACAAAGTATATGTAGGACAAACCAAGAGAACTTTAGCAACTAGATTTAAAGAACATATAGCGGAGGTTAATAAGGCCAAAAAGCAAGAGGAAAAAGGCCTAACATATGATTTCAAATCAAAGGTTGCAGAACACATCTTCACAGAGGACCACCAACTATCGACGGAGGACATCACGATTTTACGAACCGTATCTACACCATGGAAATTGGATGTTGCAGAAAGCCTCGAGATCAACAAACAACGTAATTCAACTTTACTCAACAGGGATCAAGGAAACGGACACACATGGCTTTTCAAGTTACTACCTAGGACACATCAACGAGTAAGCAGCGGAGTACCTGTTCCTATAGAAAATTAAATTTGAGTTTACCTAGTTTCTAAGTCAAAATGTACCTGTGTTAATATATATTCGGTAAATGCGATGTTTTTCTTCAGTCGAGTATTAGTACAAGACACTGAAGAAGTCTGCACATTGTAGACAAAATACGCGTATCTGTCAAGGATAAGCAAATAAAGTAGTGGAATTAAATGGAAAATACTAATCCTTCTCTCTCTCATTATATTGTAGTTGTAATTATCTGACCTCTAAACCGTATTCTTACCAAGGTCCTAAGTAACATTAATCTTTGCAATCAGACCAATTTGACAGGTCCTAACTGATACTGAAAAAGCCAAAGGTCCTATGTAACAAAACCACGAATTAAAACTGAAAATTATGAAAAAAAAACGAAAAAACATACACTTCAGTCGAATTCTATGTGTTTCCTATGCATTTGAGAAAACAAAAGATTATCGTTTTATGTCGTAATTAAAAATGGCATTCAAAATATATTGCAAAAATTCAAATCAATTTTTCTCCAATAAGCTTCAATGACAGATAGGACCTTTTGAAATGTTTGTCTAGAATTGAAGATTAGGAATCACTGAGCCTTTCACTATTAACAAGGCATAAAAAGTAATAAGGACTAAGATGTGATCCTTTGATTACTGAACAATCCTGTTCCTCTAGTGTGAAGTAGTTAGGACTAGGAATCAGTGGTATATCTTACATCCCGTAACCTACTACGAAAAGGTGATCTATCCACGTTACGGAGCAAGATGGCAAAAGTGCAAGATTTAAGGCCGGCGCACAATGCATACGTTTTCCTGTTTTTTTTTACAGATAATGCATGGGCTAACTGTCAAAAAACCTGAAAACGTATCTATTGTGCGTCGGCCTTTAGCGTTGCAAAGGAAGCAGTCGATGCATCATACAAGAAGTTATTGGCATCGAAATCAATTAATAACTAATTACCTTGAAGTCTAGTCAAAAAATGGTCATGACCTGATTTAGAATCGATTGAGCCTAGTTGAGCGAAGCCGATATTTTGAACAACCCTAGTGATCCATCAATAGGAAAAGTCCTATTTTGATGCAGTAGTCCCAAACAAAATAAACTTCACACAGTGTATTACAAAATTGTACGTACAGCTGTCCTTAAATTTTAGAAAATTTTTGGCTGCTAGCTCATCAAACATTTATTGATTATCAGTGAGGCGCCCAAACGTTACGTTTTCATGAGCGGTATTTTCTTTCCAAAATGATCAACAGTATGAATCTAAACCGAGTGTTCCCAATTAGGCATACGGACGTTAGGCATACGGACGTTAGGCATAATGGACGTTAGGCATAATATACGTTAGGCATAATGAACGTTAGGCATACAATACCTTGCTACTGTGCAACTCTAGAAACCTGTTTCGAGCATGGTAAACAATGCTTAAATTAGGCTAAGCTTTGAATAAAAAAATGATGCAAGTAAAACAAACATAGTTTATTTAATAAGCACAGTTTAGAATCCATTATTTATCATATCATAAGTGACGTAGCTACATATTTACTTAGATCCAAGATTAGTAGCGATAGCGGTTAAGTAATCTGGCAATGAAAACTCAGCATAGTTTTGAACTATATCTTGAAATCAATCGCATCTAGAAATAAAAAAATCACACATTTGTTGTAATATATTCTTACACACATATTGCAATTGTCAAAGAAGAAAAGGTTTTCCTCAAAGAACAACTCATGAAATAAAGAATGGTGAATTCTGTGATTTTTCAATCAATAACAAAAAAAACAGCTAAGGTTGAATAAAATATGACGCCAAAGAACAGCTCATGAAATAAAGAATGGTGAATTCTGTGGTTTTTCATTAATTAACAAAAAAACATACCTGCTGCTTCCAGGATTTCCTGCCATACTTTTCGATACAACGATTCTGTTTTTGTTGTCATCAGAATGAAAATTAGCGGAAACGGTCTGCTGATGTGAGGGAGTGATACTTCCATGAACAGTGATGAGTTGCCGAAACAAACAAGGAACTGTGGCAAACGTACCATCTGTAACCCAATACTAACGTCGTGTACCCATCTAAACCTACTGTATGATGATCGTCCACACCTGGCAAAGCTCGAATAAAGTAACTCATCAGAACAACTGCCCTGAATCTTTATTCTTCGAAACCTTTTATACATGAATTGGTTACTTAAACTCTACACAATGAGGCCTTATAGTATTAGTCTTATTTGGTTGAGTGCGTAGGAAGCTAGATCAATTTTATAAAAACGCCTTCGCCAAAAAACACATTTTCTTTTCTTCAACAATAATCCCATAGAAAACCAGATTTATAGATTTTACGAGTTACGAATTGAACAAATGCAGTCAAATAAGGTTCCAAAGTTGATTGCATTAATCCAAATAGCATTAGAGAAGTTTCTTTGACTCCCAAGTAAGATCCATATTGATTGTGTCGACTTTGTGATAAATCATTTTTTTTTTTTTTTTTTTTTTATTATAGTCACTTTAACGCTCTTGGGTCATTCGTGACTTGTCCGGGGGTGAGATTTGAACTCGTGACTTTGGCGTGAGAGGTATGGATGCTAACCACTACGCCGGGGTCGCCCCAGATAAATCAATTAATATTTGTTCGTAGCTCAATATCTTACTTAATTTCACTTCCCTCATAATAAATAGTAAAAGAGAAAGAAGCGAGCAGGACTGTCCGAGACAGCCACGTAATCATAGTAGGCATTAATTTTCGTCCTATATCGAAAATCTGGAAAAATTAAAAAATCTCATTAAGAAAATAGAGAGCTCGCTTGCCGTGCTTCAAAAAGCGACTCTGTAAAAAAATAAAGCCACTTTAGTAGCAACGATCGTTGAAAGATTTTTACCGGAGTTCAATAAAGGAGATAGTAGGTATCCGAAAGTTTTGTGTCTTGTACTCAGCAGCTGGCGAATGTGGTATTTACCACTAAATCATCCTGAGGGGCAGAAAATTTGCTTGGATTTTTAAAAATAAATAGATATGTTTGACTCAACGGCGATATCGAAAATAAATTCTGGCAACCATGACGATATTTTTTGAAAATCGTTTAACCAATAATGCCGATACTACAGGAATGAAACTCACATGAGGTTAGTTACTCTTGCCCAGTGAGTTTAGGTAGTCCTCACCTTGAATTACTACAGAGCTGTTAGAACTTCATTGCAGTACCCATATTTTGGAAATTTTCAGGAAGGTTCAGCGACCTTCTAGGAAATTCTGCGAACTATAGGGAACTGTAGTGAATTTTAGGAAAGTACTGCAAACCAGGCTTGCAATTGCTCATTACAGCTAAAATGCTAGTTTTCGTAATTATAAAACTATGGGATACTATAATGGTAATTTTTATTTGTAAGAAGCGAGAAGAGGTGGCAAAGTTATTGTAAGACATATAAAATTGGTCAATTTTGCTTTCAGAAGGTCACAACTAACGATTTCATGATCACTGATTGCTCGCTCATCGCGTTACTCATCGTTACAGCTAATCGCTATTGTGACGTTCTGAAAGCTTAATTGACAGGTTTTATGTGTCATACACACACTTAACCTTCTTTTCTTGCATCTTGTAAATAAGAAATATCATTAAAATATCTCATAGCTTCATAAATCCGAAAAATAGCATTTTAGCTGTAATGAGCATTTGCAAGCTTGCTGGAAACTTTAAATAATTTCCTCCAATGATGCAGAGAAATTCAACAACTTTCAGATAAGCTTATTGAACTTCAGGGAAGTTCTACAAACTTCAGGAAAATTATTCAAACTTTAAAGATGTGCTTTGATCTTCAGATAAGCTCTATAAACTTCAGGAAAATTCTGCCGACTTCAGGGACGTTTTGTGAGCTTCTGGCGAGTTCAATGTCGTTTTGGTAAGTTCTACAAACTTCAAGAGAGTTCTGTGAACTATAGCAACATTATATGAATTTCAATGATGCTCTGCAAAAAGTTCTTTAAACGTGAAGAAATTTTGGCAAACTTTAGGATGGTATGTGAACCACAGGAAAAATTTAATAACATTAGGAAAGTACTGTGAACTTTAAGAAATATCTGAGAAATTTAGAAAAAAAAGCCAAACTCAGAGACGGTCAAAGAACATCAAGAAAGTTCGAAGAATTTCATCGAAGTTCAAGGAAAAGCAGGGCTTTGAATTTGAATGTAACTTCTGAATGTGATCTCTCTTTCTCTTTTACGCTTCCATTATGAAATGTGATTGAGGACATGAACAGGGTAAAAATGAGAGTTCGCAACCTAAAAAAATATCGTGAGTACGACTCACGCATGTTACATTGCCGCTTACCGGTATAAAAAGGGAGCAGTTTATGAAAATTTAGGTTCACAAATATCCAGAAGCAAGATGTTAACTGGTGATATTTGTTAGAAAAACACTGCAGAAAAAAAAAGAAATTCATAAAAATTTGCAAATTATGTCAGCTTTCTCCTAGTTAAACGTCATGCATGTAGCGAAAACCACTTTGTCGTCAAAATCAGGCAAAAACTAGCCGAGGTTATTTTTGTAAACGTCGCGGGAAGACTAATGGGTTTAAATTTGAAAAGGTCGGGAAAAAATTTTAAAGATTTCTCACGAAGATTTACTCAGTTTTAAGAAAGATCTTAATCCAAGTGCCAATAGGTTCAATGTATAACAGTTATCTTTATAACTTTATATTTTACAAAACTTTACACTATACTTTTATTATATTACAGACGCTAAAAAATGGCTAAACGTATGAGATATACCGGCTGTCAAACAATCCAGCCTTGCCTCAAATCAGCTATGAGGAAAGGCAACGCAATTGGGTGGCTGCCGACTCGGCATACGCAATTTGGATTCGCTGGTCGCCATTGTAGGTGCTTGATAAATGCCATTGCCTGGTAAACGTGCAGTTTTTCAAGGATGACATTTTGATCATCAGCTAACGAAAAACAACACATCGCTGATTTTTTTTATATGTTGTGTAAAAAAGCCCAATCTTTTAAGGAAAAATATAAAAACATATTGAAACCTCTATCTACAAACCATGAAAACTATAATAAACGAATACAATCAATGTTTTCAATATAAAAACCCAGTTTTTTAATAACATTATTTACACGAATTTTTATTTACCATTTAATATTTTGATCTTGGAAATCAGCCCAATAATTCAAAAGTTATAAATTTAAAAAAGAGGCATTTAAAAAATTAAGGGGCCTCATAGCCTAGTCAGTAAAGGCATGGTATTAGCAAGCCGGAGGCGGCGGATTCGCTTCCCGGTCCGGTCGAGGGAATCTTTCGGGTTGGAAATTTTCACGACTTCCCTGGGCATAGAGTATCATTGTGCTTGCCACACAATATACAAATTCATGCATTGGTATTGGCATCGAAAGCTCTCAATTAATAACTGTGGAAGTGCATCTATAACACTAAGTTGAGAGCACGCATCAAGCTAATATGCGCTAAGCAATAAGCTTGAAATGCGAACAAGAAGAAGAAGAAGAAGCATTTAAAAAATAAAATAAAAATAAACGATCTTTTGGACTACTCTAACGTTGAAATGGATGACATAAAATAAAATAAAAATATTTTGCGATAAGGAATAAAATTACAATTTTTTACCAAATTCTGAGAACCACTATATCGTTTTGCAGTATAATGGCTGAATATAGTAAATTTAGATACTACACAATTGTTTAATTATTTTATTTATTCATACATTATGAGATCATGACAAAGCTACGATATCTTACGGTACCGAAAAGGGAATCTTACTTTACCAGTATTTTGACAACTTTAGTCCCATTTTGAATCATTTTCAGCTGAATTTGTTTCGATCCGTAACAGTTTTCCAAGCAACAATTTTGATTTTATGAAGGTTCTGAGGACCATGATTTAGACTTGTAGCATGCTTTAAAACCTCGATAAAACTTGCAAAGTTAATTGGGTTGTATCATCAATAGTTCGTATACGCCTTTGTAAAAAACCTAATATACTTCAAAACACTTTTTCTCTAAGAACTCAAGATGAAATATTTTAATTTTTGGGGGATTTGGGGGATCCCAGATTTGATTGTTAGGATCAATGCTTACATCTTGTGAAGAAAAATATGAGGTACATGAATGTTGTAAAAAGTGCCTTCAGACATAGCGTGCCCCGTTCCGAAAATACCCGTATTGTAAGGTATTTGCCAGTTTTTTTTCTGAACCCAATCGCTGCCATATTGAATTCCAAAGTGGCGTCGGATATAAATTTTCGACATCTAAAAGTCGTCCTCGCTTTGAAAATTCCCATATTGTAGGGTATTTGCCACTTTTTCTGAACCTAATATCCACCATATTGGTTTTTTGAAAATGGTGTCGGATATCAATTTCCGACCTCTAGACATCACCCTGATTTCAAAAATACCCATATTGATGGATACATATTTGATATCAAACATCCCTATTTCAAACATAAACTGTTCGGAGCACTCCGGATACTATCCGGATAGAAAAGTTATGGATAATATTCAAGTTAAATTATGAGGATATTTTTTTAATTGGATATGTGCATAGGAATAGACTCCGTTCATTTCTATCCACTGGATAAGTCTATCCGGATAATTATACCCAGACAACCAGAAGTCGTATAACAATGTGCAGACAGTATCGTAAATTGCTACAGTAAAAGTCAAAGTCGCAGAGAAGAATGGCATGCATCGCATTATGTTTAACTTAAATCGCATAGAATGCAAATTTCCGACCTATATGCGATGATTCATTTTTCCGTCGTACTGTATCACAAATCAAATCGGATTACATCGTAAGACTTCTTAAAGTGAATTTGTTATTGCAGAGTAAATCGTATATGATGTTAAATCTACTCGTTTAAAATTAACTTAAAATTTGCACGTAGTGGCCTCCACTTTTGTACGTATAAGCCATTTCTTTGCATTCGATACGATTTGTTGGTTTGTATACATGTTTGTATATCCTGAAAACAACTTTGAATATACGTGCATTCTGGTTGTCTGGGTATTATCCATGTCTATCCGGAAAATTTTGAAGCCCGGTTCGTTTTTGTGTCAATAAATCTGGAGAACTTTGCGATTTGGACGTATTTAGTTTTGTAACCAAACACGCCAATCACCGAGCTCGTTTCTTCGGGACCTACTAGTCTTAGTCTTACCTCTATGGTTAAACGTTCTCCGAAACGTTTAATGACGCAAGAAACAGTAGATTGTTGGATTTCCTGATGGCTCGGTGCGAAAGGCAGTAGGCAGAGTTGCAAAATCTCACGTAGCCAAACGAAAGTACCAAAGCATAATTCAACGAATCTCACCGATGACACTCACCACAAAAAACCCCAACTGACTTGTTGAGCTATCTGACAATCCTTCGAAAGAATGACGTTCATATCTGACATTCGGAACCTGAGTGTCGACTGAGTGTCAAGATGATGAGACGTGACACAGACAACATGTAATGATTGTTGTTGTTTTGATATTCGTGAGCTTCGTTTTTGTGTTAACAAATCTGGAGAACTTTGAGATTTGGACGTATTTACTTTTGTAACAAAACACGCCAATCACCGATTTCTCGCAAATAAAAGCTCGATCTCGGAAGGAGACAATATCAAATGATTTAGGAATCATTCCTCTACCTGATTGTGGTGTATGCTTTCGACGTTGAGATTTGATTTGCGAGAAATCAGTGCTTGGCGTGCAACACACCGGAGTTGCGTCCGATCGAAATATACTGGGCTATAATGAAGCACGAACTCCGTAAACATCCTAAAGTTGTCACTACGGAGCAGGAAATGTTGAAATCATGGTTGCAAGCAGTAAAGAAAAATTCGTTTCAACCGTTGTACAAAACCTAATCGGTTGAATTAAGTTCGGGCATTTGGATTTTGTGAAGAAATAGAGTGATTTAAAGATACGGGTCATTCCGCGCCAAGTGGTCACAAAAAATTGCAAAAGTGAAATTGACCTCTTCCAATTTGGACCAAATTTGGAGGGAATGTTCATTTAAGTTCGAATTCTAAAAATCCAAAGTTATATGCTGATCATAGCACCCCTCGATCAAGGGGCGCATTTTTCATTTTTCATTATTTTTTAGAAACCACTACTTTCTTTTGTTCATATCTCCGGAACAAATAAAGCTACAAATTGCATTAGGTATTGTTTTAATAATGAAATTAGACAAGAAATCTAAATATGCAATTTTTGTTTCTGTACAGTGTTGCCAAATAATTTTTATTTTTGTTTGAAAACTTTAAATGCAGTTCTCTCATAATACGTGTCGTTTAATTTTCATTTTAAGGACACCATCGTGTTTTTCATCTTTTTTTACATAAGATACACCTAACGACAAAAAGTAATTTGCGTAGTTCCTGAGATATTGCATTTTGAAAGAACGAAAGTCATAAATTATGAGGGTTATTTTTTAACGTTTCCTCGTAATAAGATTCATTGTCATGACTTACTGTGTTAAATAATACTTGATGGAAACAAAATAGGTATGATAAAACCAACAATAGTTTTTATGCAGTGTTGACAAATTTAAAAATGGCTGAAAACTTTACGCTAGTAATAATCTAAACGAATTGCATTATAAATTAAGACATTCCAATCCATAAAATATTGTATCAAACACTGATCAATTGGTTTCTTACATTTTATTATAACAAAGTAAAGCATAAATTACAATTTACTTATTTTTCTTCTCAAGGCTAACACTTCGTGATGATTTCTTCCCATTATTATTCAAATCCACTTGCTTTGCACGTTTCGTGGCTCCTTGTAAACTAGCTCGCGTTGCCAATCTCTTCAAAGTTCATCCCAATCCGTCGCTTGGTCCTTTGCCATGTGCCACTCAGTGGGCACCCCAAATTTGCTTTCGTGGAAAACAAGGGTTATAATATTAAATCGGTTCTTATATTGCGATACCGCACCGAGAAGTACGAGATTTTGGACAACTGTTATACCTAGGATTTGAGATACTCTATGAAATGGCGCTGGAAAGCATGAAATGTTGTTGTACTGTGCTCTAGAGTATCGGACATTATGACGCAGTTCAATGGTATAACTTTATTCTGGTGTACAGTGTAGGCAGCAAAAGTGTGAACGGTTGCAAGCAAATTATTATCATGAATTCCCTGTACACAGCAAAAAAATAATTTTGATATCACATCAAAGTGGATGCACTACAATCATGTCGAAAATTTCATGTAATTTTTATGACCACATAAATAAACAAATGCAGGAAAAGCAGCGTAATGTCAGTTCATGCATTGTATTAATGATAATTTTGTCCTTTTTAGCAAGTAATATTACACCATATTTTCGACATGATTGTAGTGCATCCACTTTGACGTGATATCAAAATTATTTTTTTGCTGTGTACACTAAAAAAACAAAAGAATAGTTTTCAGAGAAATCTGCCACTACAACGACTTCACCTTCACGTAAGCTATGACAAGTGAATTTGAAAAACTCGGATTGTTTCGCTACAATATAGACGTGTTTTCGTACGGCTTGGATTGAAATGAATAATTCAAGATGAATTTTACCTGCAGACGGCTGGTCATTATCCATGTTTTTTTAACCGCCAAATGACATTGCACGCATACTTTCCGACCTTCGATAATTTTTGGCAAAGTTCTTATTGTACTCGTCATGGAACCGCGCAAAAATTGGATTCAAACTCTTGCGACGAATAACTGTATTCAATGGGTTGCAGCACTGTCGTTGCATTGTCGCATACAGGTCTCCATATTGCTTAGCATGGCCATCACAAACACTTTTCAGTTCCATGACACCAGAACGAAGCTTGTAATTGTGTTCCACTGTTCGGGACCTAACACCTCTGCGACCAGTTATTTGATCTATTGTAGTATTTCCCGTGTCCTTAGTTTAGTGCATGTCGCATTACTCCATCACTATTGAGAAATTATGAAGTATTCGATTTTTTTTAACAGTTGTCATTCTTGCATTTATCTCAAGGATCCGACTCTAAATGAAAGGTCCCGCTATTTATACCCATCGGAGTGTTGAAACACCCTCCAAAGCCACGCCACTTTGCCAGTCAAAATTTGATTCCTTAGCAACAAAATTAAGGAATGACACCGATAATGACCATGCATCAGAACCCTAGTCTTAACCACTTCAAACTAGGGAACAACGAATAGAAGATTAGGAATCACATAGATGAAGACTAACTAACTTATTTTTTCTTTGTTTCAAGATCATCCTCGGTGGACAAAACCGAGTCTTGTCACTATCAACAAGGCATAAAAAGTAACAAGGACTAAGATGTGTTCCTTTGATTACTGAAAAATCCTGTTCCCCTAGTTTGAAGTAGTCAGGACTAGGAATCGGTGGTAGATCTTACATCCCTTAACGTACCACGAAAAGGTGATCTACCCACGTTACGGGGGGTAATTGTGTTTCTTGTGTGCTTTAGAGTGTCGGAATGTGTTTATTAGTGTTTCTGCATGTCGACCTAGCTGTCAAAATGTTTATTGAAAATTAATGCTTACTGGCTAGCATTACATCCACTTTTGTTTATAATCAGAATTCTTTTTTTTTTGTTCTCCAAAAATTTACCCATTTAATCATGCACAGCGAAAGCACGGCATTCCAGAAATAATGCACACGTCTATGTAAATAACTTACAGTAATTCAAATTCGCATCTCTGATCGTCATCCGCAACACATATCTAAAAGAATGTGCTGTGTATGTATGTCTGGAGTTCCACTCCGATCTCAAAAAGTACTCTCTCAGCCGTCGCATTCTCATGTCATGATGCTTGACATCCTGGCTCAAACCAATAAGTCCTCTCAAATTCATCCCAACCGAATTCCAGTCGCAATCAAGCCCAGATAACCAAATCGAGCACGCCCCTTTCTAAGCAATCTCTGGATCTAAATTTCGCAACAAAAAAAAAACGAACCTATTTGTAAGCGGCAGCTAGTAATGGATCTCTCTGATTTAGTATTGTGTATATGAAATCCACGATGAAAGGGCATCAAACACATTAGAAATAAATATCTGTCTTCAGCTATCGATCAATAATTGATATGATAATTATTATCTGCTTTATTCATTTACATTTACAGATATTCTAGGTTGTTAGAGGTTGAAATAGTCTGTTTTTTTTTAATGTTGAGCTTGATGTTGAATCTTCTTTCCTAATTGCGGGGGTGAGGGCTGCTTCGGTGTCTCGATCAGTTTTTTTGTGGAATACTACCGATTTCTGGAGGTCTCTCCTTCAGAAAAAAAATCAACAAAAACAAAAAAGGACATCAAATGAATGGTAGTTCTGCCAGAAAGGATTGAAAAATTGGTTCTCATGGTGGTTGAAGGATGTTTGAGTGTGTCGAAGAGTGTTTTTGATGTGTTTAACACAAGGTGGCAAAGTGGCTGGTCCCCTTAATAGAACACACCATTTTCCACTCGGTATCTGCAAACTTCTAATGAACTAGACAGATGTGCCAGAGATGCTTAAAACATAGACGCCTAATAAATGAAAAAAAAAAATCAAAAATGTCATATTTTATACGTTAATAGATGACATCTTCAAAGACATCTATTTGATCTCGAAATTCTGGATCGTATGCAAAACATGAGCAAATTACAGTTTTGTCTTATATTTCATATTTGTGTCTTGTTTTATGGCTGACCATAAATCGACAGTGAGCATGCATAAGGGCCTATATGCGATGATAGATTCTTTTCGTCGATTTTCTCTTTTGTTAATAACTCGCTAGATTTAACGTTTCTCGGTGCGTTTGCTGTTGATTTTTATAGCCAATACAACCTGTTATTACTCTGCATTGAACAAATTCTAGAAAATTGTTTCGCTTAGCTGTAGCAATGCAAAGAGAAAATCGATGAAGAGAATCGATCATCGCGTATTCGCCCTTATGCATGCTCACTGTCGAAATAGTTATTTTTGGCGTTCTTGTACCAAAAAATATAGATTTAGGTCCGTTGTGCACTTACCTTCTGAAAACTTTTAAAATAATAGGTTTGGATATTAATTCCAATGCTTTAGAAAATGCATCAGAAAAATAAAAAAAAAACACTTTTCTTTCATTTGTTTTTCCAAAATGTTACATTGCGTTGAACTTTGTTTTAGATAGTCTATCTTGTGTAAAAATGCTGTGGGTGTCGATGGTGCAATCAAACCAAATATTTAGATGCATCAACTTAAAAAAATCACGTTTAAAGTTTTTAGTCGCTAAATAATATTTAAATTTGGCAACACTGTTCTTGGTAATTTAATCGATTTTTTTTTCTTTAAATATTATTTCACACAATAAGTCATGAGAATTAATCCACTTATTAAGAGAAAATGGAAAAAAAAATTAAAAAAAAGTGTTACCCTCATAATTTATGACTTTTGTTCATTCAAAATGCAATATCTCAGGAACTACGCAAATTACTTTTTGTCGTTAGGTGTATCTTATGTAAAAAAGGATAAAGATCACGATGGTGTCCTTAAAATGAAAATTAAACGACACGTATTATGAGAAAACTGCATTTAAAGTTTTCAAACAAAAATAAAAATTATTTGGCAACACTGTACAGAAACAAAAATTGCATATTTAGATTTCTTGTCTAATTTCCTTATTAAAACAATACCTAATGCAATTGTAGCTTTATTTGTTCCGGAGATATGAACAAAAGAAATTAGTGCTTTCCAAAGAATCACGAAAAATGGAAAATGCGCCCCTTGACCGAGGGGTGCTCCGATTAGCATAAAACTTTGGATTTTTAAAATTCGAACTTAAATGAACATTCCCTACAAATTTGGTCCAAATCGGAAGGGGTCAATTTCATGTGCTGTGTACACTTCGCGCGGAATGACCCATACGTAAACCAAAATTACACATAGTATTACATTCCAGGAAAGTTTCATGACAATCGGTTGAAAGGCTTATTTTTGGTGAGTACTTCTAAGTGGTGCAATTTAACTGTGGACACCCTTTAATAAAAATCTTTTCTATGCTGCTAGTTTTGTCATAATCCGTTTACAACGTAAAAAGTTGAAAATCGAGCCAATAAAGTCCAAAACTATACCGATAAATCAATAAATATTGTAACAGTCAGTGGATTTCAAACACCGTGCAGCCTTTCGATTTTTTCCCAAAAGGGTCTTTGCACAAAGTTTCACACGGCTTTTGCTTTTGATGAAAGGCCGCAATGCTAACTGGAAGTGTAAAGCGCAGCGTGACGTTTGGCTAGAACAAAGGCCGCGTGAAATTATGGGGAAATATCCCAATACTTGATCAACCACCAGCCAAGATTTCAAAAATCTATTCAATCACAGTGTTTCAAACAATTGTCCAATCAGGTGTACGCTCAATGTTGAGATGCCCTGTACACTTTACAGCAGCTGCTACAGCCATCGAAGTTGAATAAAACATGACACGTGTTGCGGCTACTGAAATCAAATAATGTAGTTGTCAGATACCGACACACTCGCGCACATATATAGTGGTATAAATTGCATGACGGAAGTTTAAGCAGCCCGGGAACGTAGTAAAACTTCCAAGAAGCAGAAATTATTAATATTGTTGTTTTTAATTCGTTTTGTTCGGCCGGTAATTATTCCCCTAGGGGCAATTAAATCTGACACACATTTAATGCTTGGCATGTGAATAAAATCAAATCCGACGACGACGACGACAATGACCAGCAGAGTGTCCCCTCGTCAACTCTGGACTGGAAGGCTCGTTTTGAGGTCCACGTCAGGTCGGTCGGTCAGTCGCCTTCGTCATTTTTTACGACCGGAAGGTGCCTTCTCAGTTACTAATGGTTTTGTGGTTTTCGGGACATTAATTGGTCGGCTGAGAAATGGGACTTCGAGTGTCTTTACTGCTTTGGGAAGTTGGTTAATTGTTTGTCATTTTTAACTGCGATAATGCGATAATGGGTGGTGATTTCTTCTTTAGTTGAAGTTTAATGGAATCGTTTGCGGTTGCTGATTCACCCGAATAAATTTCGTCACCCGTTATGGCGTTGACCCTTGTGGGCTTGCCGATCATGTGTGCTTTGCTTCTCAGTGTCTTCTATTAAAAAAAAAACACACATTTGACCCTAAATTTATGCAAAATATGCCGTTTCATTTATCTATTTTCTCGAAGCCCTCGTTTCTAGCCTGAGTTGCGAATTTGCATGCAAAAAATCCACCTAAAGTGACGATTTTCACAGCAATTCCGCCGAAAAAAAAATAACACCAACACCCTAAGCACAACATCCCAACGACGATGGCGGTCAAATCGGGCGATTCTTTTCGCGTGTGACGCCAGATTTTTTGTTGTTTTACGACGAGCATTCTACATTTGCGCAAAGTTCATATCGTGGAGAGGTGCGAATTTTTGGCATCAGCTTAAAAACACGATTTTCATGTGCATTTCACACGACGATGAGGACGATGGCGACGATGGCGGGGTGGCGGTCGGGTGCTGCAAAACGGAAAAATAAAAACAAGATGAACATTCACTTTTAGCAGCACAATCACCGCGCCACTATGATGTGAGAGGTTAGCTGCCCGGCCTGGCTCGCTGATGATGGATGACTTTGAAGTCCAATTCACTGGCGGACATTCACGCTGCAACGCCCCGACTCACATTTGACTCTTTTTATATTTATTTATTTTTTATTCCACTGAGTTGCAGAAACGGCAAATGAATGTCCGGTCGCGAATGCGATTCTGCGAAAACAATTTGATTTGACGGGTTTCTATCCAGCAGCAGCAGCAGCAGCAGTAACAGGAAGGCAGGCATATTCCTAGGATGAATCACCAGCAAACCGTTCAGACTCCCGGGCGTGACTTTGCCTTGGTTGACTTCCCGAAGGGGTTGTGATTGTAGTTTTTTGTGCCGCTCCCGTTCGCAGTAGCAAAACTGGATTCTTGTTGGCCTTTTCCTGTGGGATAGCTTTAGATTGCGGTGGCGGTGCAATTAATTCGATCGTAATTAAATATGACAGGAAAGGCGCTGAATGTGCTACACATTGCACGATCATGATCTCACCACTTCCAGGCGCGATGCGATGCAACCAATTGGACCGAATGATGTTTGACTGTGTAGTTCGATATACGTCAATTTT
This sequence comes from Ochlerotatus camptorhynchus, assembly GCF_037179485.1. Lineage (NCBI taxonomy): Eukaryota > Metazoa > Arthropoda > Insecta > Diptera > Culicidae > Ochlerotatus > Ochlerotatus camptorhynchus. The sequence goes on from NW_027040576.1 coordinate 2,360,316, forward strand.
TCTGTAGCTACAGTTATAATGTTGGTGAGGAAAACTACTGTATTTTGAAAGCAAGCATAGCACATTATAACGAATAGATTAAAAATTACATTTCACCAAGCATTTTACAGACATTTTTCGAAGTAACCTTGAAATTAAAATGAAGTAAAATATGCCTAAACTATTACTTTTGCTTGTGAATAGTACTAGAAAAAAAATAGTTCAAGTCAGATAACTTGGGTCTATTTTTATATAGTAAGTTTTACCATTTCCCTTGTCTTTTCGATTGAGCTTTCAACATTCATTGTCACAAAGTAATTGTAGCAGGGTAAACGCTCCTACACACTTAATCTAGCTCGGTAATATCTCCAACAGCCGATTACCTCGGCATTTACTTTTGCTGATATATCTGCAAGATATCTGTTTGTTAGCTGATATCTTTGCTAAATGATATTTGTTAACTGAGTTTCGGCAATTGTTTCACTGAACCTCAGCAAAATAAATTGCAGAACTACTCGGCTGTTGGAATCTCGGCGAAAAAAAAAAATAAGTGTGTATAGTTGCGATACGTTAGAAGTGTTAGGTTCCTTAGTTGTGTATGGAGTCTCCATACACAACTATAGGAACCTAACGCTTCTAGTGCATCGCAACTATAAGAGCGTTTACCTTAGATTTTTGCAAGGTTGCAAATACTCATTTCAGCTAAAATAATGTTTTTCGGAATAATAAAACCAAAAGATGGTATGGTGACATGTTTTACTTGTAACATACAAGAAGAGGTTACAAAGTATACGTTTGAAACATAAAACCTGTAAGTTTTGCTTTCTATGAGTCACAATCAGCAAATTGCTGATCGCTGAGTGAGTGAGTGAGTGTGCGAAAAATCGCTGATTGTGACTCTCATGAAGTGAAATAAACAGGTTTAATATGTCAAACACATTCTTTGCAACTTCTTCTTGTATCTTACCAATTCAAAATATGATCAACGCATCTAATTATTTCATAATTAAAAAAAAACATTGGGATTTGAGCAGATTTTTTTCGATTGGAGACAGTTTAGAAAAGTGTTCAGAATTGAAATAGGCTAAAATTGAATTTACCTTTTAAACCCCATGTACTCTATAACCGTGCAGTACTAGAGTAGGTACATATCTCTCGATAAATCTTTGTTATCTCTTCCTATCATCGTTTCGAATGATCAGGCGAACGAACGTTCGAATGTTTGTAGAGTTTTACTCATAGCTCTTCTCTGTACACCTCATATAATCAGTATACAAGAGTCAGATCAGTTAATTGCTAATTAACAAGCAAATCGTATGCATCTACTCCTATATCTCTGTCGGATATTGAAGCGAGCAATAAAGAAAACTCATTCTCTTACACTAAGACCGGACCAAATTAGTTTTTTTTTTCGTACATAATAATTGGTCCTTCGAGCCGAATTCTTGGTGCCGGTCAAAGTGTCATCGTATAGTCGGTTCGCGTTAGTGCGCCATAGTGCGTCAGTTCACCATGTCCGCATCGTGCTCTCTTGCCGTGCGGATCTATTTGCTTTTTGCTGAAGGAAGTGTTACTACTACCTAAAGCTACAACAAATTTAAACAGCACTTTTCAGTGCTCAACCTGTAAAAAAATTTCTACCTTGTTCAACTCTTATTCCTCTTCGATCCTTGTTTGGACCCTACCCGATATCCAAGATTTGGAAAATTCCTCTTCGATCCTTCAGATTCTTATAGTAATCTGCTTGGAAGTCGATTTGGATAAAAATTTACTGCCTGCCTAAACGCAAAAGAAAGGGCCAAACTCTTGACCCCCCTTCTGATGAAATTAATTTGAGTAATCAATTTGATTTGCTCACGGATGATAAGAATGATCCATCATCCATGAAAAATTCTAGTAAACTTTCCCGGCTTAATGCCAAGAATGAAAAGATTCCCCCTATTGTGATAACCACTTCCGATTTCCATGCTCTTCGCATGGAACTTTTGAATTTCGTGAAAGTTAAGTTTTCACTACAAATTGGACGTCAGGGTGAATGCCGTGTATTGGCTGAAACCTTGGACGGATTTAAATGTCTTATCAAGTATATAAGGTTAAGAAGGACGCAAATTATTTCATTTATAGAAATGATCGTCTCGATGGACCCTGTGGGTCATCATTGTTCATAGACGAATCAAACATAAAATTCTTTCTTCATTTGACACCAAAGTTTTTGAAACTTTGGGTGTTTTTGTTGAAACAAAATTTGGACAACTTACGTTTATAGCTGCCTATTTGCCATTCCAATGCGTAGGCCAGCAAAAGAATTTTCTCAAGGGTGACCTTCAGAAACTTACCCGTCATAGGTCTAAATTCTTCATTATTGGTGATTTTAAAGCAAAACACCGCTCATAGAATAATGCTCAAAGCAATTCCAATGGTAATATTCTGTTTGATGATTGTGCTGCAGGTTATTACACTATTCAATATCCAAACAGCCCAACATGATTTTCTTCTGCAAGAAATCCCTCCACTATTGATTTGGTCTTAACTGATTCATGTCAACTTTGTAGCCAATTGGTTACCCATGCTGACTTCGGTTCTGATAACCTTCCAGTAACTTTTGAAATATCCCAAGAAATAATTTGTAATCCCAACAGCTCTACTTTCAATTACCTTAGAGCAGATTGGGAGCAATATCGAACATTTATGGAATATAACTTCGTTCCAAACATTCCTTTGCAAACCAAAGATGAAATTAATTATGCTCTTGAATCTCTGGCTACTTCTATAGTTGAACCAAGAGCTGCCTCAGTACCAAAATACGAGGTTAAATTCGATTCAATTATAATAGACGATGATCTTCAGCTCTTGATCCGTCTTAAAAATGTCCGTAGGAGACAATATCAAAGAACACGCGATCCTGCCATGAAAGTTATCTGGCGGGATTTGCAAAAACAAATTAAAAAGCGATTCTTTGCCCTGAGGAACAAATCTTTTGAAAATAATGTTTCTTAATTAGACCGGAGTTCCAAACCCTTTTGAAAACTCACACAAATTTTGAAAAAACCTCAAAAGCCAATTCCAGCGCTCAAAGAAGGTGGTAAAATTTTGATCACAAATTTGAAAAAAGCTCAGAAACTTGCTAAACAATTCGAGAGTTCCCATAATTTAAGGTTGGGTCTTACTAGTCCTATTGAGAATCAGGTTGCTCGGGATTATCTGAATATTTTCTCTAGGGAAAATATTTTTGATGATTCCTGGGGGACTGATTTGGACGAAGTAAGGTCTATAACTAAAAAGTTTCAAAATATGAAAGTTCCACGTGATGATGGAATTTTCTATATCCTCATCAAAAAACTCCCAGAGAGTACCTTGTCTTTCGTGGTAAAATAATTTGACAGATGTTTTCATTTGGCATACTTTCCTGATAAATGGAAAAATGCTAAAGTTGTTCCAATTTTGAAGCCGGATAAAAATCCAGCTGAAGCTTCTAGCTACCGCCCAATAAGTTTGCTTTCTTCAATGAGTAAACTTTTTGAAAAGATAATTTTGAATAGAATGATGCTTCACATCAATACGAACTCAATTTTTGCAGATGAGCAGTTTGGATTTCGCCATAGGCATTCAACAACTCATCAACTCTTAAGAGCTACCAATTTAATTCGTTCAAACAAATCTGAAGGCCACTCAACTGGAGTTGCTCTTCTAGACATAGAAAAAGCATTCGACAGTGTTTGGCATGAAGGTTTGATTGCTAAATTGAAAAAGTTTAATTTTCCACTTTATATTATGAAATTAGTTCAGAATTATTTAACTGACAGAACTCTGCAGGTAAATTATCAAAATTCCAAATCTAATCGACTAACTGTTAGAGCAGGAGCTCCTCAGGGTAGCATTCTTGAGCCTATATTGTATAACATTTTCACTTCGGACCTCCCTGATTTGTCTCAGGGTTGCCACAAATCTTTGTTCGCTGATGACACAGGCATTTCTGCTAAAGGAAGAAGTCTTCGTGATATTTGCAGCAGACTACAGAAAAGTTTAGATATTTTCTCTTCTTATATAAAAAATGGAAGATTTCTCCCAACGCTTCCAAAACTCAACTTTTAATATTTCCATATAAGCCTAGAGCTTCGTTTTTGAAACCTAGTAGTAGTCACATAGTCACTATGAACGGAGTTCCAATTTCCTGGTCAAACCAAGTGAAATATCTTGGATTAATACTTGACCAAAAATTAACTTTTAAAGACCACATTGAGGGCATTCAAGCCAAATGTAACAAATATTTAAAATGTTTGTATCCTCTTATAAACAGGAAATCCAAACTTTGCCTGACGAATAAACTTCTAATATTTAAACAAGTTTTTAGACCGGCCATGCTTTACGCTGTGCCAATATGGTCTAGTTGTTGCACTACCAGGAAAAAAGCACTTCAGAACAAAGTTCTGAAGATGATTTTGAAGTTACCTCCCTGGTACAGTACTACCGAAGTACATAGAGTTTCGAATGTTGAGACTTTAGAACAAATGTCCAACAAAATAATTAATAATTTCAGGCAAAAATCGTTACAATCCTCAATTGCAACGGTTAATTCCCTTTATACTTAGATAAGATTTAGTTTTAGTTTTTAGTTTTAAGATATCAATTGTTATACTGACATGCAGGTTTAAAAAACCTGTCTACAATACTGAATTGCCAAGAGAGGAACTGTTCGCACAGCATGCGTGAGGAGCAAATTCACCGTACCTGTCTTTTGCATCATGGCTACATCGACGAATTTCACCACCTAGGCAGATTGGATCCTGCACTGAACCGAAACCGATGATGTGTCATCACGTCGTGTCATCAATGACTTCCGGTGATTCAGCCAATATAAAAACCGTCTAGGGCTACCCTTTTTGATTATACCGACCAGCAGATTAGCATCAAGCGAGGAATAGTGGAACTACTTACAGTGAAGAATAAAAATTGTGAATTATATACTCTAATTAACCACTTCATTCGAGCAGATAAAATGACGTTTACTACCACTCGAACCTTGAAATGAAACATTATTTTAAGATTTTTTCTTCTAGAACCTCGAGAAAAGTAGCCAACATTTGTGCGTTTCACAAAAAAATGGAAATTGGTCCAGTTTTGTGAAATCGCTGGTAGAAAGTCACACCAAAACTGCTTGACAAAGTGGTCAATTAGAAGTTAAATAAATTAAGAGTTTAATTAGTAGCTTAAAGCCAAGTTAGTGAAATAAATTGAACTAGAAGAACTTACCTGTGATCAAGATCATACCTGAAAGGGAAGAATATATGTACTTACCTGTTAATTGTAACACAAACCTGAAAGAAAGTGATTATACCCCTGAAAACCTCCCGCCTTTCTGAGTATCGGAACAGGAACAATGTAAAAACACTAAGCTATATATCATAACAATTAAGGCTGGTAAGTTACTGTAGTAACTGGAGCACCTAGATTAAAATGAAATGTAATTTATTTTGAATTTGGAACAAATAAAGAGTAAAAAAAAAAAACAAGAATAGAGAAACACAGGACAGTAAACATTTGTTTATTCATACGGCCCATGGCAAACCTTTATCGCACCACTTTGATAAAAAAAAAACTGTAGGCTGATTATATTCAAGAGCAAAAATAATTAGAAGACGGCAAAGTATTTTTATTGTAATTTTATTATATTAGAAAATGATTCTCCATCAATCGGTTTCAACTTGTTTGGATTATTTCATTTCACCACGAAAATAATACATTCGCTCTCATCATATAGCATTCTTGCCTGTTGTTTGTCATCCACACATGGAGAAACAAAAAGTTGGATCCCCATAGAGAAATGTCATTGCGGCGGTGAAGGACAATCCCTTTCTTTATGTTGTGTGGCGACATCTAAACTCAAAACATTTGTCACATAAATTTCACTGGAAAAAACACGTAACCTTCAGGTATTAAAAATTGTCTGTAAAGTACATGACGTTAATAAAATTTATAACAAATCGTTTTAAAAGCAATGTAATACGCTTTGAACCTTAGATGAATATATACAAGTATCAAATTAATTTCATGTAAGATAATTTCACTTAGATTCTACATGAATTTATAGTGTGAAAATTTCTGAGTGGTGATGGCACAAACAAACCATGGCGTCCAAACGGTGCATTGCTGACGAGTTGTTGCTGCATTGTTGTTGGATTTGTGGAATTTTCTGATAAGTATGATGTTAAAAAATTTTGTCATTTATTTGTGGTATGATTTTAGAACGAGGAATGGACGGACGAGGAATGTTCTCACCCGAAAGATTAGCAGAAGAAGTGCAGCTGGCCGGAAGTTGCTGGAACACATAAGACTCCCTAATACAATTGTTATGGTTATTTTGCCTAACGACGTGTTTGGGTATCATCCAAACCATTTGTGGAATAGTTCTATTATTTGGATTATCGTTCGTTTATGGTATTTTTTTGAATATAAATATGTTATCAGCTTTCTAAAAAATACAATTTTTATTATCTCCAAAAATAATTTTAAAACTCCTAACAATGGATGATGCTAGTTTCTTCTTATGAAAATTTAAGTGAAAACATAATAAAATTTACTTAGAAAGTACCATAAAATCTATGTTGTTTTCTAGTAGATTGGGCAAAGATCTTTTCACTTTGAGTAATTTTCACTTAGATGCTACATGAAAATAAAGTGAAATTTTATCCAAATCCTATACTACCTATTAGTGTTGTATGTGGATTGAAATTAGAACTTTCAAACCAATCCACATATGAAAAACGTAAAATTTACGTGAAAAACTAGATCGAAAAAAATCTATATATGTTTTCATGTAACCATGTAACCATGCTAAGTTCATGGAGACCTCCATACACAACAATAGGCTTCTAACGCTACTAACGTACCCCGCAACAATAGGGCTGTTTCCCCTATACACGAAACGAATTTGTTCATGTGTTTCACTTATACATTTTCGCCAAAACATCAGCCTTATACATTCCATAAGACAAACCACATAAGTCCTATAAGAACAACAAAATGGTGAGTTGACAACCTGGAAGGAGCGGAATACCTAGCCCTGGTCCTCACAAGTTCCTACTTCACGCCTCCTCGAGTCATATGATAACAAAAGACTACCAGCTGAAACATGGACACAGCTGGTTGGCGTAGCCTGGGCAATGTTGCCAGTCCGGCAATAGCAAAGTGAAGAGGTGCGACGCGAACACTGGCGCGGTAACCACAGTACGGTGATAGAGGAAATGCTTCACCAAACCTGAGCGTCTGCTCACCATGGAGGTGCGGCTCAAAACGGCGTCTGTTCTCCATGTTAGGAGCGGCTGATCTCCGTCCTAGTGCCAGCGTGGGACTCTAAACAGAGCTGTGCACGATGGTCCCCCCGGCGAGACAGGGGGTTGGGGCAGGCCCAACAAGCCGCCCTGGAAAAAAACAAAGTTGCAAATACCGAAGAAAGAAATACGGATCGGAACAATCGGCACAGACCTACGCGACGAAATAAGGACTACGATTGGAAACTCGGAACATGGAACTGCAAATCGCTCGGCTTCCCGGGTTGCGATAGGTTAATCTATGACGAACTTCAACCACGCAACTTCGAAGTCGTAGCACTGCAAAAACTTTGCTGGACGGGACAAAAGGTATGGAAAAGCGGGCATCGAGCGGCTACTTTCTACCAGAGCTGTGGCACCACCAACGAGCTGGGAACCGGCTTTGTAGTGCTGGGTAAGATGCGCCAACGCGTGATTGGTTGGCAGCCGATCAACGCGAGGATGTGCAAGTTGAGGATTAAGGGCCGTTTCTTCAACTACAGCATCATCAACGTGCACTGCCCACACGAAGGTGTAGTATATATGATAAGGTAGTAATGAATTAAACATAAATTTACCGCTAATTAGTTTGATGTCGGCAAAATGCATTTGGCAGCACTAGAAGTCGACATTCATGAAATAACAAACTGACAGATACACGCAAGAGTGATCGAACATGATTTCGGAAAGCTCCGAATACACGAATGCGGTTCGTGTTATGAAAATCGAAGTACGTCTACGAAACGACCAAAGCACAGGACGCGAAGTGAGGGAGATAGGACGTAGGATTAAAATGACGCTATGGGATGGAAGAGTGCGGAATGATATGTATTAACGCATTCATCACGCTCGTTCATGGCTCGTTTCGTCATTCTGTTGACTAATTTTAGAGTGGACGGACGCAAGGAACAATTTTGCTGTAACAGTCATAGTGACAAATGGTCGATGCTTGAAACATCGACCAAGTCACGACAGAAGGGAGACCCGACGACGAGAAAGAAGCGTTCTATGCGCAGCTGGAGCAGGTGTACGACGGCTGTTCGCAACGGGACGTCAAAATCGTCATCGGCGACATGAACGCTCAGGTAGGACGGGAGGCAATGTATAGACCGGCAATCGGGCCAAACAGCCTGCATGCCGTATCGAACGACAACGGCCAACGATGCGTGAACTTTGCAGCCTCCCGGGGTATGGTAGTTCGAAGTACCTTTTTCCCCCGCAAGGATATCCACAAAGCCACCTGGAGATCACCTGACCAACACACAGAAAACCAAATCGATCACGTTCTAATCGACGGGAAATTCTTCTCCGACATTATCAACGTCCGCACGTACCGCAGTGCGAACATAGATTCGGACCACTACCTAGTTGCAGTATGCATGCGCTCAAAACTCTCGACGGTGCATAACACACGTCGAAGTCGAACGCCACGACCCAACATTGAGCAACTACGGGACACCGGAGTTGCCCAGGACTACGCGCAGCAGCTGGAAGTTGCACTACCCACGGAAGAGCAGCTTGGCGCAGCTTCTCTTGAAGATGGCTGGAGGGACATCCGTTCAGCCATAGGTAGTACTGCTGTAGCGGCACTAGGTACTGCAATCCCGGACCGAAGAAATGACTGGTTTGACGGCGAATGCAAACTGTTAGTAGAGGAGAAGAATGCAGCACGGGCGAGAATGCTGCAACACCGCACGAGATTAAATGTGGAGCGATACAGACAAGCGCGGAACAGACAAAACTCGGTTTTCCGAAGGAAGAAGCGTCAGCAGGAAGATCGAGATCGCGAGGCGATGGAAAATCTGTACCGCGTAAACGACACACGGAAGTTCTACGAGAAGCTAAATAGTTCGCGCAAAGGCTACGTGCCGCAAGCCGATATGTGCAAGGACTTGGACGGTAACCTTCTCACGAACGAGTGTGAGGTGATTGAGAGGTGGAAGCAGTACTATGACGAGCACCTCAACGGTGAAGCAGCAGAAAACGAAGGTGGCACGGCAACAGACCTTGGAGCACGCGCAGAAGACGACAGGCTATCGGCCCCTGATCTTCAAGAAGTTGAGGAGGAGATCGGTCGGCTGAAGAACAACAAAGCAACTGGTGTAGATCAACTACCAAGTGAGCTATTGAAATACGGTGGTGAAGCACTGGCTAGAGCACTGCACTGGGTAATTGCCAAGATTTGGGAGGAGGAGATATTACCGGAGGAGTGGATGGAAGGTGTCGTATGCCCAATCTACAAAAAGGGCGACAAGTTGGATTGCTGCAACTACCGCGCGATCACACTGCTGAGCGCCGCCTACAAGGTACTCTCCCAAATTCTATGCCGCCGTCTGTCACCATATGCAAGAGAGTTCGTGGGGCAATACCAGGCGGGATTCATGGGTGCCCGCGCTACCACGGACCAAATTTTCGCGATTCGGCAGGTTCTGCAGAAATGCCGCGAATACAACGTGCCCACACATCATTTGTTCATCGATTTCAAATCCGCATACGACACAATCGATCGAGATCAGCTATGGCAGATTATGCACGAGTACGGATTTCCGGATAAACTGACGCGATTGGTCAAGGCGACGATGGATCGAGTGACGTGCGTTGTTCGAGTATCGGGGACACTCTCGAGTCCCTTTGAATCTCGAAGGGGGTTACGGCAGGGTGATGGACTTTCGTGTCTGCTGTTCAACATCGCGTTAGAAGGTGTGATCAGAAGAGCTGGGATAGACACGAGTGGCACGATATTCAGGAAGTCCATCCAGCTCCTTGGTTTCGCCGATGACATTGACATTATGGCACGGAACTTTGAGATGATGGCGGAAACGTACATCAGACTGAAGGCTGAAGCTAGACGGATTGGACTTGCCATCAACGCATCAAAGACAAAATATATGAAAGCAAGAGGTTCTAGGGAAGACAATGTTAGCCTCCCACCCCGAGTTCAGATTGGCGGTGACGAAATCGAGGTGGTCGATGAGTTCGTGTATTTGGGCTCACTGGTGACCGCCGAAAATGATACCAGCAGAGAAATTCAAAGACGCATTATGGCAGGGAATCGTGCCTACTTTGGACTCCGGAGGACGCTCCGGTCGAATAAAATTCGCCGCCGCACGAAGTTGACTGTCTACAAGACGCTGATTAGACCGGTGGTCCTTTACGGCCACGAGACCTGGACTATGCTCGTGGAGGACCAACGCGCCCTTGGTGTTTTCGAACGGAAGGTGTTGCGTACCATCTACGGTGGAGTGCAGATGGATGACGGAACGTGGAGGAGGCGAATGAACCACGAATTGCACCAGCTGCTGGGAGAACCATACATCGTCCACATTGCAAAAATTGGGCGACTACGGTGGGCTGGGCACGTCGTAAGAATGCCGCACGACGACCCAGTGAAAATGGTTCTAGAAAGCGACCCAACAGGAACAAGAAGAAGAGGCGCGCAGCGGGCAAGGTGGATCGACCAAGTAGAAGGTGACCTGCGGACCCTTCGCAGACTACGAGGCTGGCGAACTGTGGCCATGGATCGAGTAGAGTGGAGACGACTTCTTCGGACAGCAGAGGACAACAAGGCCTTAGCCTGATTGGTAAGGTAAGTAAGTCCTATAAGAATGCATAAAAGGTATGTGTGACTGCTTATACATTTCATTTGACACATGATCTTCATTAACTTTTTGCAAGGCTTTCACTTATTACTTGACTGATACATTTTATGAATAATCAGCAATAGAAATTTGCCAAAAGGTATAACGCTTCTAATGCATCGCAACTATAGGAGCGTTTACCCTAGATTTTTGTGTTGGGATTTGAGTAGATATTTTCGATTGGAGGCAGTTGAGAATCATAAGAAGGGTATAACGTTTGGGTATTACAGATAAGCTCTCGATTTCATTTATCGTCCTACTTGCGTAATGGAGCGATGCAAGGTCAGCTCAAAATACTGCACTTGGAACTTCTAGGGGAATCTACGCATTCTCGTCAATCTAAGCAACGTACACGATTATATAGGATTTATATCGACGTAACGCATACATATGTAGCGTTTGTTTGTTAACATTAAGTTGCTGCAATCGATAGAATTGTCCACAACTGTTTAAAGACGCTTTTAAAATGCTCCAAACTTTTCAGGTAAGTGTGACTATTGTCGGAAACCTGTTTTAGTTCGACATGTTAAAATGCGTTTGCAAAGTCGTAACAAACCTACACAGATTGAAACTGAAAGTCTGAAGAATCTGGTGTGATAAACCAGTGAGATTATCGTTTAAATTTTGGATGCCATAAACTGTTACTGCATGCAAAATCCGTCATTTACCTTTGTGTGGACGTTTTTGATGTTGCTGCTTCTCTTTACGTCTCTAGACACGCACGGTCGTATTTTTCTTCCTACGAAACCAAAGAAGCCAAAGTTTGATACAATTGGCTTAAAAAAATCAGAACAAACTCTGAAGAAAAAAAAAATTAGAAGTTTACCACATAAAAGTTTTCGCATTCATACTTTTTGGGCCAGAGCTGCAGAAAACAATACACCTTTTTACGCTCAAGCCCCAATTCAAATAACCCCTTTCTGACGTATGACGATTACCATTATGGCAAAGACCAAGATGGCCATGATTAAAATAATGTTCTGCTCATTGGCAGCGTAAGTAAAACAAATCTGATTTCCATTTTGGTTGAATCGAATATTTCATTTTAATTGTTAGTAAGCAGTGTCCTAATTTTTCTGATTCAGAAAAATGCCTGTGAAGTGTAGATTGAAACCATAGGCATGAAAGAAAGAGCCATTTCCAATTGAAAAATCCAAGCTTATGCTGACCACCGCGGCGCTATACCCATAGCGGTAATGAACTTGAGATCATCTCTCAAGTTGCATACAGGCTTGCTTCCTCTCACTGCTATAAAAGAAAAGATTTTCTGAATTTTGAAATCATGAGATGCTATAATGGTATTTTGTACTTGTACGTTAAAAGAAGACGTTGTTAAGTATTTGTTTGACACATGAAACACAAACGAAGTGACAGACGACTATCTGGCGAAGAAATCAATTAAAATAATGTGGTTCGCTGTAATAGAATTTTCTTAGAAGCTTTTGCCATCATCCACCAGATGGGATAGTATTTTTGTTTTGATTTGAACATAGTTGGTTTTATGTGCAATATGATCTTTGACAGTGTGCAAAGAGTGTATCATTTTGTCATTTTTTTATGCATTTCAGTTTAGAGTAGAGTGAAAGAGATAGAACCAAAACATTCTAGTACAATCCATTAGTAGTGTTGCCATGTGGTACAAGCCAGTAGTAGTGGTGTTGCCATGTCGTACACTGAAAAATTGCAATAGCAGGTGCGTCACCAAAGTTTTCGAGCCGCTCCGTCTGTCACTTCGTTTGTGCATGAAACCTGTTAATTTTGCATTCAGAGTGTCACAACTAGCGATTTTATGATTCATGAGCGTTCACTCAGAGTGAGCGCTCGCGAGACGTAAAATCGTTGATTGTGTTTATCTGAAAGCAAATTTTACAGGTTTTACAATTGCCCTTTCAACGTCTTCTTGTATCTTACAAGTACAACATATAATTTAAACATCTAATGGTTTCAAAATTCCGCATATCATTTTTTATAGCAAGTGAGTGGAAGTAAGCCTAGCTATGGTTTGATTCGCTTTCAGATAGACACAATAAGCGATTTTACGATTCGCGAGCGCTCACTCTGAGTGAATGCTCACGAATCATAAAATCGCTAGTTGTGACACTCTGAAAGGAAAATTAACAGGTTTCATGAGTCAAACACATACTTTACAACCTCTTCTTTTAACTTACATACAAGTACAAAATAAAGGGTGTCCACGATGAAATTGCCACACTATGAAATTGCTCTAACTTTTTAACCGTTGGGTAGAATTTAATGAAAATTTGGGTGGATTTAGTTCATAGTGCATTATTTACATCCTGCAAGTTTTAAAGTCCTGTGATCAAAACTCGCGGAAATGGAGTCGAAAGAACAGCTCGTGCGTGATAAAATCTTGCGCATTCATCACGAGAACAAGAATCTCTCGCATCGTTCCATCGCTACAACGTTGGGAATCGTGAATTCCACGGTGTCGCGAGTGATTAAGTGGTTCGAGGAACGGTTGACCACCGATCGGAAGCCCAGAAGTGAAGGAAAAAGTATTCCGTACAACACCAAAAATCACAACCGCGTAGTTGGGGCCTTCAACCGAAATCCGAACGCCTCCGTTAGGGATGTGGCTAAGAAGCTGCACCTAAGCCGAAGTTTTGTGCAGAAGGCCAAAACTAAGGCTGGGCTTCGAACGTTCAAGGTACAAAAGGCCCCTAATCGCGACGAGAAGCAGAACAAGTCCGCCAAAACCCGTGCCAGGAAGTTGTACCTCAACATGCTGACGAAAGTTGAATGCTGCATCATGGACGACGAAACATATGTGAAGGCCGACTTCAAACAGATCCCCGGCAACCTGTTTTTCAAGGCCAAGGATAAGTTCAGCGTTCCGGAGCATGTCCGCACTCAGAAGATGTCCAAATTTGCGAAGAAATTCCTGGTTTGGCAAGCCATCTGCACGTGCGGGAAGCGGAGTGCACCTTTCGTGACCCAGGACACGATGAACGGACAGGTGTACATAAAAGAGTGCCTCCAGAAGCAGCTGCTTCCTCTCCTGAAGGCCCACAACGTCCCAACAATCTTCTGGCCGGATTTGGCCTCATGCCACTACTCCAAGGACGTGCTGAAGTGGTATGCGGACAATAAGGTCAATTTCGTGCCGAAAATGTTCAACCCTCCCAACACTCCGAAGCTCCGCCCCATCGAGAAGTACTGGGCGATTATGAAGCAGCACCTTCTTAAACGACCTAAGGTAGTGAAGACAGTCGAGGAACTGAAGAAAGTATGGGTTAACATGCAAAAAACGGTTGATTCACAGGTTGTGCAGAATCTTATGGCCGGGGTTAAGGCCAAGGTGCGGGTATTTGCGTATGGACTGTAAATAAAATACGAGTAAAATGGTAAAATGGTATTTCTCAATCCCTGAAAATTTGATGGCAATCGGATGAAAACTCGAATTTTGCGAATCAATTTTGTGTGTGGCAATTTCATCGTGGACACCCTTTATCATAATAACATCTAATGATTTTATAATTCTGAAAAATATTTTTATTCGGTATTTGCATAAAATGTTCGAACTTTGCGCTTAACTCCACCCTTTAGGGTTTGTACAGACTCCTGAGATATTGTGGTGGGCGTCTTTTTTCGAATTTGTTGGAAGTGTATAATTTTTTCCTTGTTTCTTTTTAGAAAGCTTCCGCTTCATCAGAGTCCAATATCTCTCGATTGGACGTAACCCTGGACAATTTGGCGGATTTGCGGTTTTTGGTACAATATATTCACTTGATTTGCTTAGTACCACCATTGAGGTAACTCTAAGACCAGCAGGTCCCGAAGAAACATGCTCAACCTTTTGGCTCAGCTTTGGTACTCTCTTCGGTCCCAAGCTAATCGATGCACCCCTCGAAACGTAGAAAAAAAAATCCACGTGCCCCTCATTTTATCTGTCAAACTTTCATAGCGAATCAAAATAAACATAGTGTAGTTCTAGAATTTCGACTAGAATGGGGTACGTTAATCGATTTGCTTGGAACCAATAGGCTAGTCAAGTAGTGAGCCAATTTTAAATCATTAGTTTCCAATCAATAAATACTCAGTTTTGATTAAATCGCAAATGGGACCGACTTGCGATGAGCGGCAGTAAAGAATTTAGGAATTTTTCTTTTATGGCTTTCTCAGTCTAGGGTAATCCAAACAGTTGGTTGTGCATTGCCCGACGTTTCGGCCGTTTATTGTGGCCTTTTTCAAGGGTAAAACAGTCTACCGTTTGTCGTCAATTTTGTTTGTTTGTTGCCACGATAAGCGTGTTTAGCTTGGAGGAGCTTCCTGTATAGTGCATTGAGTTCAATATTAATTAACATAGGACACTATATGACACTACACTATACAACGGTTATTTTGAAGAACATAACCGTTGTATAGTGTAGTGTCATATAGTGTCCTATGTTAATTAATATTGAACTCAATGCACCATACATGAAGCTCCTCCAAGCTAAACACGCTTATCGTGGCAACAAACAAAAAAAATTGACGACAAACGGTAGACTGTTTTACCCTTGAAAAAGGCCACAATAAACGGCCGAAACGTCGGACAATGCACAACTAACTGTTTGGATTACCCTAGACTGAGAAAGCCATAAAAACGAAATCTCCATACAACCAGTCGAACAACCAAATCGAACTTAGGAATTTAATTTCAACACTATTTGAATCCATCAAAAGCGTTCATAACGCTACGAGCAGACCCGAAATCGTTCCGTGCGTCTTTTTTGCATAACAGCGACAATCATTGTTGCCTTGGATACAGACTTAGAACATGCGCCGAATAAAAATGCAGCCAACGATTGCTAATCCAAACAGATTGCTTCCTTCCAAATTTATGGCAAGCCTAATGATGGAAAGAAAATACCTACACTTAGGTTGAATTCCCTGCGCGGCATTATCAACCCGCGGTCACTGCGTTTGTGCTGTCTTCGTCGTTGTGGTCAACGGTAACGGTCAGCTGAATATAATGGTCGTATGTTTTATGGCCTATGTGTAGGAATAGAAATGGGACATTAAAGCTGGCTGCGGCAGCTACTACTAACAGCATCGACATAAATTACACTATCAGGAGCTAATTTATTAAGATTCATGTTCCAAACCGGACCCAGATTAGGACGATTCGACGTTAATGTTCCCTGCACGCATTTTTAATTCGATTATTATGGAGCATAACAAAAAATTAAGACCAATAAAAGCGCCATTCATTAGACTTTTGTGGACTTCGACTTTAACGGTGTGGCCAACATGAGTTATTCACTTAGCAAAATTCATTTCGATAGGGTTTTCCGAGCAAGACGTTCGTCCGGTTAATTGAATCTGCTGAGTGCAATGGCCATCGTCTCTGCCCTAACAGGTAGTTTCTAAATGTTCCTTTTGAAAGGTTTCGTTGGGATGATTCTTTACGAAGCAAATGGCAATTAACGGGAGAGTGATTAAATTCTCTCACAGCAGCAGACACCGGCCCAGGCAAGGTGAAATGTAAATAAAACGATGAGAAGCTGTCGTAAAAACGAATCATTAAAGGAACTTTTACGGCTCCGGTCTGTTTGTATTGTTGCCATGTGTGAAGCAAGTGCAAACTTTACCCTTTTATCACTTGCGGCGTGCGATAAAAGGTGAGGTGTGAGGCTGCCACACCCGATAAATTTTTGAATTTCAACATTTTCGCTTCACTTGGATCCGCTGGAAAGTGATAAGAGAACACGTGTTTCGGATGTAATGTGGGTCCGTTGATTGAGTGGCTTCATTTAGGAGGCTGTTGGATTTTTATAAATATTGGATTTTTCACTTAACATGGAATGTTTCCAGAATGAACGACCTTCCTGATTATGAGTGGAACCCTAGGGGCATCCCACTCTTAACTTTTATTAATATCTAGGTTACCTGGGGAATTCGACAGTGAGCATGCATAAGGGCCTATACGCGATGATCGATTCTCTTCGTCGATTTTCTCTTTCGTTAATAACTCGCTAGATTGAATGTTTATCGGTGCGTTTGCTGTTGCTGTTGATAGCCAATACAACCTGTTACTACTATGCATTGAACAAATTCTAGAAAATAGTTTCGCTTAGCTGTAGCAATGCAAAGAGAAAATCGATGAAGAGAATCGATCATCGCGTATTCGCCCTTATGCATGCTCACTGTCGAATTGGCAATGTACGGATTCCATACTACACAGCTAAAAAAAAGTAGTTTAAATTTCCGTTACTATGATGCACATAAATGGAGCGTCATAGATCATACAAATTTACATTATAAATCGTGTAAATTTATGAGACATGTCATGCAATATTCCATATATTGTATGCAACTTTTCACCTTTGTTTGCAACATTTCTTGCAAGCTGCTAGTTTACGTGAAAAGGAAGTTTACATGCATGAAAGTTTGCATGCATGGATGTTTACATCACCAGTAAAATTCAGATTTTTTTAGTGTGTAGGTTACAGTATTCCAGAATTGGTCTTACGTATGTAATATATAATAATTCAATAGTGTATGGGTCCCGAAAATTATAGCTTAATGTAGCCCAACATACTGTTTGCTTTCGTTATGATTGTACTATAATGTTTGTAACGATAAGTTTAGAACCCTATAGATTGACTTTATAGTTTGAATTAGTTTGAGCCTTTGATTAGCCTACAGACGCGATAAGCAACATTCTGCTTGACCCGTTTTTCTCATTTCCTTTATTGCTCGATTTGTTTCAATCTGATTATCACGGAAGTTGATATACTTCTTTATTAATAATCCATATTATTACGACGCAAAATATTTCAAAAAGCCAGCTCATGGTCAAAACCAAATTGGTTTGTCTAATAAAAATCAGGGTTCTTTGTGAACAAAGAACTATTGCTTGTCTCACTATTAGTGGAATTTTCAGTTCATTAAGATGAGTTTTCGGAAAATTAAAAATATTAGAAGAAGTGAGTTCTAGTGAAAATGTTCATAAAAGAGCAGTGTGGAATAAGTAAAATCTATTGAAGTTGTGAAAGTTTGAATGTTCATTCGTTTAAATCTTATTTCGTAGATAGTTTATCGATAACTTTTGGAACTCGAACTATGAGGTCGCCATAACTACACAATAAATATGTAATGCCATGAAATTAGCACTTTCAATGTTCATTGTAACCTGTTGAATTTCAATTTGAATTTTATAGTACGCTAAAGTTAGTTTATTAATATTCGCCGAAAGGGGCAAACCGCAAACTAAACCTTGTGAAAATCACAGGTTATAATTCACATTGTAAAACATGCGTCAGTACGTTAAGGCAACATATTTTCACTTTAATAGGAAACCCATAAACGTGAGTGTCGGTGTTGGCGTCTGGTTCGACGTCGGTGTTTCGAAAAGTGGGACCTGCTTCAACAGACTCTTGTATGACGAGTCGACACGAGAAGATCTTTCCGTGTACGGTGGGCAGCATACGTATCGAGAAGCCAGCACGGTAGTGACTGAAACACGAACATTCCACGCTCGACCGGTCCCTCCCCCCGGAAAATTCCTAGCTCGAATTAGTCAGTCAAGCAGAGTTAGTCGAGACACCCACCATCCATGCTCGCTAAAGCGTTATGCTGTCGAGCTTCGAACACGTTTAAGGTTCAAGCCTCGGAAAGCGGTACACCGGGAACATTGTTACATGCAGGTCCTCGACGGTCGCAATAAGAAAGGTAACGTTACCACAAAGGTTAGTGCACACCTGGTGTTAGGGTAAAAATTGTTCACCCTGAAAAGATAATGAGCTCGAAGATAAATAGATCTAACTCTTTTAAGTGGACATTTGCTAGCACTTAATTCTTTATCGGTCGCATTAAATCCTTTCTTTAACATGAAAGGTTTTGTTTTTACTTTCCACTAAGGGTAACTCAAGTAAGTTGGTTAACTTTTTAATTTACGCCGTGTTTGACTAGGTCCACGAATTGAATTTAACCTGGGCTCAAGATATCCGTACGGCATAGAATTTGGTTTGGTAACAACAGTAACTCGCCTTGAATCAGAGTTTCAGGTTGGGCACTAGACTGATGCAAAATTTGAAATTTTCGCTCCATAGTATTCAAACGGTTTCAAATCGGGTTCTGATTAGCCTCCCAAAGTTTAAACTCATTTGATAAGAAACTGACTGGGCACAAACCATTTGAAGTTTATATGGAAATTACTATGGGAAACAAACTTTTTAATCATTGTCTTCTAGCCTTTTCACATATTGTACTGTTAACAGATTCTATTACTATTCTTATGGGATTTTTTATCAGCTACAACTTTGCAGAATATCGTTTTTCAGCCAAACGTCAAATGAAATAGCTATTAATTGTTTTAGGGATTGATAATCTTATGGCAAGATTAAGCAACTGTATTGTGGGCAACACTGTAAACTGCAGTGTGACATACATAGCAGCCATGATTTTTGTCCTCAATTCTACGCGCTATAAACACCAATGTTGCCTGCTGAACAGTTGATTGAGCATAATCATAAGACATCAGTGACTTGAATCATTAATTTTTTTTGTTCCTTAAATTTTATCGAAAAGTTGTCTTGAACAAAGTTGTAGCTTATAAAATTTTGAACAAGCTCAGTTATTATTTTCTAAAGTAGAGTGAACTGGTGAATTTTGAGATATATATGAACCGAAATTATGGTTTCCCCATAGTAATTCCCATATAAACTTCAAATGGTTTGTGCCAAGTCAGTTTCTCACTAAATGAGTTCAAATTTTGGGAGGATACTCAAGGTCCAATTTGGAACCGTTTGAGCACTGTGGAGCGAAAATTTCAAATTTGGCATCAGTCTATTGGGCACCCCTGAGCCAAACATTCCTCAAACGACCTCCAAATCGGAGTGGCGCTTAAGTCGTTTGTAGGCTAACATAGGTTAAACCAAATTTCAACGGCAGGGACTAAGACAATGTAACCACCGACAAACCGACATGACACTTAATTCTAACTTATGTCCGAAAACCGTAAACGGTCGATTTGAATGTGCAGTGATCCTGTCAAAATCATAGGATTTTTTTTATCTAGATAAAAATAATTTGTCCAGAATAGATCAGATACGAACCAATTCATATTTTTTGCATGCGGGTTCATGGCTTAGTTAAATATTTCCCGCGAACACGACGCCAGATGTCAGTAGTGTGCTTTGGTCAGAAATGTTATTGTTTTTTCTATGGTCATTCATGTCGGTTTGTCGGTGATGTAACGCTCAAATCGGAGTTCATGAGCAAAAGATAAGCATTACATGTTCTACAAAAGTATGTTTGGAGTCTAGGATTACACCTTGGTCCCTTACAGTTTTACATTTTTCTACCTTCTGTTTGCCTAAAAATATGTCAAGAAGAGGTGTTTCTATTTCTCTGCTAAGACAATTGCGTTGCAGTTTTTTACATTGAGTTGGAGTAGACTTTTACTGCACCAAGTGTTGAATAAGTTGATTTCATTCTGGAATTCTTCTGTGTCGCTAGAATTACTTATTTTCATGAAGAGCTTCATGTCGTCTGCATATATAAAAACTTCTATTTGTTCAAGTATGTAGAAAATGTCGTTACGTACAAACTAAAAAGAATTGAGAACCCTGGGGCACCTTAGAGGTGACCGAAATATGTTCTGAAAGTTTATTTTGAAAACGAACTATTTGTTTGCGTTGCGTTAAGTATGATTAGAGCCAATTCAGAAGTCTAGATTCCATTCCTATTTTTTTGCAATTTAAAGAGTAATATTGTTATGTCGATTCGGTCAACTGCTTTACTGACGTCATTTTAAAGAAATTCCACGTGCTTGCCATTGTCCATCGCGTTAATAATGAAGGTTACAAATTCAAGAAGATTAGAGGTAGCTGAGCGACTTTTAAAAAAGCCGTGCTGTTTGTTTGTAATACGATTTTTCACTTGCTGAAACATTTTGTCGTTTACGATTGATTCAAAAAGTTTTGGGATGCTAGAGATAATGGTAATTCCACGATAATTATGGATGTCAGATTTCTTGCCTGATTTGAAAAAAGGCACCAAATGAGATGATTTCCAAATTACAGGGAATTTCCCATTTGTCAGAGACATATTGAAAAGGCGTTCTAAAGGAAGGATGAGATGTTCTGAGAGATTCTTCAAGATATTGTCGAAGACTTTTATTTTAGAAACGAACTGAATGGTTGAACTTTCCCATTCTGTCTGCACAATCAAACATTGCGGGCCAAGTGTTTTACTCTAGTGACATCATTGACCATGATTCGTTTGTCATGTTCCAGTAAAAAGCAATACTATCCATAAGGGGCTGTTTATTAACTACGTAGACAGTGGGGCTAATTACGGATGTCAGTTCATGGTGAAAACTTGTCACTTGTCGTCACGGTGTAGTGATTCTCATTTGATTTGTACGGAAATCACGGTTCTTATTCTGAGTATCACTTCCTTATCACCGTGTAGTGACACCCGTAATAAGACCCAGTATTTTTGGATTCTTGACCCCCCCTCGCCCTGCGTAGACAATTGTGCATACAAAAAAGTTTATTTTTGTATGAGCCGTGGATAATTCCCCCCCTCCTAAAATGTCTACGTAGTTTATGGACAGCCCCTAAGAATCTTTTGCCTGTTGCTCTTTTGGTTTGAGATCAATCGTTTCCATTCTCGATAGAGACATTAATTTTGACACTGCACTAAACGTTCACTAACTGAAAGGGTCTTTTTGATTTGAAATAAATCAGAAATAATTTGTCGATTGATCAATCTTTGGGCTGCCGTTATACGTATAACTGTCCCATGTTCAATACAATCCTTATGCACCGTGGGACTCTTATGCGTATAACGGAAGTGACAGTGGTTAACATTTGGCTACGGTAATTTGGAATTTTTAAAATATACAAATAATTCAATTAGCGAACGTCGACTATTCTTTTATTTGTTATTCTACAAGCAGTCAGGATATTCCTGAGAAAGTATGAAACCTCCACCAGTATAGATTGTAGGTCATCTTATCATGTCTTGTATTGGGTATTTTGGTTGTGTGGCGCCTCCCATCATCGTCGTCATAGCAGTTTATTGAATTCTGCTGGTCGAGTTCTTTTTCATGCTGGAAGAACCGGATTAAAAATTAGTCTCGTAGAAGACTTAATTCAACAGTTTTACCATCTTCAATTCAACAGTTATTAACGAAAGAGAAAGTCGACAATGAGAATCGATCAAGGTTACTTAGGACCTAATGCAATGTTCAGCTTGAAATGTCTTCCTGATGCTTACAAACATTACCGTATCCTCAACGCAAACTCAAGATGCAAGACGTGCTATTAATATTTACTGTTACGGACAAATCCCATAAACAAACCGGCTGTTTCTCACCCTTTCACTCCATTTCGGTGACTGTCATTGCTCATAAGCACAAGTGACAAGTGACGCTAATGCTAGCCAACATTATTAAAAACAGATACATGAATGTCATTGTCTAGAAGGTTCCCAGCAGAAGAGCAAAGTGTATGTGTTTCATAGGTATGTACAGTGTATCTCAAAATTGATCGTCCACCCTAGAAGAAATTTTTTGTTAAACATGGTGAATATACGTATTTTTCAAATCGTGGCTGGTGATTGAACCTTGGGCCTTGCACTCTTTCGACGTTTTATCCACATGTTTAAGCAAAGATGGGAGGGGGTCAATCCTCAACTGTCTGTATGGGCCATTAGTAATTTTTTCCGTCATCCGATTGTCATGTTAAACATGTGGATACAACGTTGAAAGAGTGCAAAGCGTTTATTGGCAACACTACGCATCAATTCTACCTAGGATCAAAGGTTTACCAAAGATTCACAAACCAGGAAACGAAATGAGGGAGATTATCTCGGCTGAAAGATACCCCACTCATAAGCTTGCCAAATGGCTAGTAAAGGAATTTCGAAATATTCCTAAACCCTTTACCACTCGCTCAGTTATCAGCGCACAGGAATTCGCAAATCAGCTTCAGGCATCAGGAGAGATTCGGGTGGATGAAGTCATGGTTTCATTTGATGTCACAGTACTTTTTCCGAGTCTACCAGTAAAGGAAGCCATCAGCCTTTTAGAGGACTGGCTTCTGAAGCAACGTGAGGACTCTACTTGGAAAAAACAAAGTTCGGTCATATCTCAACCTTACTCGTCTTTGTATGGAGGAAAATTATTTCATTTTCAGAGGAAATTTTTATAAACAAACTAAAGGCGCTGCTATGGGCAATCCGCTTTCTCCATTTTTATATGAATTGTTCATGGCTAACCTAGAAATGAGTCTGGAGGCTAGGAATTTGTTGCCCAAGTGTTTGTATAGGTACGTGGAGGACATTTTTAGCATTGTCAAAAGGAAAGATTTATCAAAAACTTTGGAGGCCATAAGCAACGTTCAAAAGGAAATCAAATTTACTCACGAAGAAGAGAAAGACGGCAAACTCCCCTTCTTAGATCTTCTCATCATCAGGGAAACGCCTTCGTTCAATTACGAAATCTATAGGAAACCGACAAATACAAAGAGAGTAATACAAAGCATCTCAAACCATTCCTATCAACACAAAATGGCCGCTTTTTTCCACATGGTTCACAGGATGCAAATTCTTTCTCTTAGCGATACAGGCAAATCAAAGGAAGTAGGTTGCATTTTTGAAATCGCTAGACTTAATGGGTGTCAAGAAAAAACAATTCAAGTAGTAAACTATAAAAAAACAAGGGATCATTTTAGGCGTATTTCGACAACTCTTACACCAGTAACTGAGGGTTTAAAACTGGTAGCGGTGCATTTCGATAAAAACATTACCAAACCATTGATTTCGAAGTTTAAAAGTTTTGGCCTAGATTTAGTATTCAGCAGCAGGACAAATCAGCTGAAGTCACTGGTAGGATCAACAAAAGATTCAATAAATGTCTTATCGAAAGCCGGAGTCTGGAAAATCTCTTGTCCAGATTGCAATAAAATCTACATTGGTCAGACGAAAAGGACTTTGGAAACAAGGTTTAAGTAACACATCGCAGAGGTTGCATAACATATCTTTACAAAGGGGCACAATTTGATAAAGGATAACATTATGCAGGATATTGCAAAGTGTATCTTCGCCTTGGAAACTAGACGTAGCTGAAAGTTTAGAAATATTTAAACATAATCCATCAACATTGCTTAATAGAGATCAAGAAAACGGATACTCGATAATCTTTAGCATGCTACCTAAAACCACACATCGTAACATGCCTCTACCTGTTGGACACTCAATTTAGGTGCCTGTTTAGGTAAATTGTGACATGGCAGTGGATACCTGTTGAATTTTAGTACCTATTGATTAGTATTTAACTCGTAGATAAAAGATGGATTCTTCTGTGGTGTTGAGTACTTGGCACTGATGAAGTCTGAAAGTAGTACACGAAATACGCGTATCTGTCAAAAGATAAGCAATTAGAACGGAATTTAAAGGAAATGAACCAACACACTCAAAGCTCTTCATAAAGGGATTCTGTTAAGAGGTTCGACAAATTCAAAGGAAGAAAAAGGTGTTTTCCTTAAATTGCTCTATTTTTTTTATAAACTTAACCAAATATGCCCAATACTGGGCTAATGATTCTCGCGCAGCAAAGAAATTTCTATCACGGCTCTGTTAGGAAAGACACCTTGTGGTCTAAGCAAATGTATGGAAAATTTAGATGCTCTCAGTTTTCGTTATATTTCTAAGTTGTTTAAATATTTTTACTATTTGTACTAAATGCCAAAAAAATCTGGATAAATTGCCCGTTGAATGGCATATTGTCTGACATATATTTTTTTACTTGGAATGTGTTTTTTTATATCTTTATTAAGGAGACTTTCAGCCCAGGGCTGGTTCGTCTCCCATGGTCTCCCAAGACATGGTCATTCTGCATCAAACCGTTGTGCAGTACAGTTGGTTGTTTGATTCGCTCGCTCAGTGCCAGTGTTATTAATAGTGCTACGCGTTTGTTCACGTTTTCGGTTGTTTCGGTGCATCGCGTGTGATGTCGAAGCGGAAGAAGAAGACAGGCTCGAACCAGGGTTCGAACCCTGCTACCCAGTCTAACGCTGCCCAAGGCGGCAAAAAGACGAAGAGAGAGGAATCCGACTGTGGAAGTGTCCATACCCCAATGAATAGTGGTCCACAGGATAACGCCACAGCAATCAACGGTAGTGACGTCGGTGATTTCGGCGGGTCCGTTGAAAACTTGGCCACGGGCAGCCAGAACGGTCCGAAAGTGAAACTCCCACCTCTGGTGGTGAAGTCAGTACCACTCGACAAGCTGGCTCAAGAGATGGCATCCCTTGGCGTCGCTGCCGAGTACAAGCTGTGCGGGATTGGCACGAAAATCATCCTCCACACCAAAGCGGACTACAAAAATGCTTTGGCTTCGAGAATTCCAAAGTGGAATTTTTCACCACACGACATCCCGGGGGACGAGCCATTTAAGGTAGTCATCCGAGGCCTTCCGAATTTCGAAACGAAGGTGATCGAAGCTGAAATTAAAGACCGGCCCCATCGCCGTCTTTCGGATCAAGAGGAGGAACGAAAGCCAGAGGAAGTACCAGGATTGCCTTTTCCTGGTACACTTCAAGAAGGGGACGGTGACGCTTAATGCGTTGCAAGCAATCCGCTCGCTCTTCAACGTCATCATCCGTTGGGAGTCCTACCGTGGTGGCCGCCGCGATGTAACGCAGTGTCAGCGCTGCCTCAACTTCGGACACGGCACCCGAAATTGCAACATCAACCCACGCTGCAGCTTCTGCACCAAGGACCATGCCTCCGCCGACTGCCCTGATGTCAGTTCTGAGGTTATCAAGTGTGTCAACTGTGGCGGTGCTTATCAGGGCTCTGACAGGCAATGCCCCAAACGCGAGGAGTTCAAGCGTATCCGAAAGGATGCATCGACCTCCAACCAACCAGGACGTAAGAAAAATAAGTCCCCGACATTCGGGCCAGGCGATTTTCCGCCTTTTCGAACAAACCAGCAACCGCGAGTGCAACCCGCTCCCCCCAACCAACGCCCGGTGAACAAATTCCACTCCCCCTTGGATCCTGGAGAACACCGCCAACGCTAGAAGGTATGTACTCGGTGGACGAGTGTGAACATGTTCGTCCATGTTACAAGCGCTTTCCGCAAGTGCACCAACAAGAACGAACCGTTTCGAAACAATCCCTTAAGAGCAAAAACCATCGAGCTTGCGGACTTCCTCCGCAAGCATACCATCGACGTGGGCCTCCTCACCGAGACCCACCTCAAGTCCGGCGACAGTTGCTGGTTACCGGACCACAACATCATTCGGCTTGATCGTACCAGCTCCAGGGGGTGGTGTTGCGATCATCGTCAGAAAAGGGATGAAATACCACAGTCTGTCCCATATCCGCATCTCTTTCATCGAAGCCCTTGGTGTGGAGGTGGAGTCGTCGACTGCATACGTCCAGTTCATCGCCGTCTACTGTCCTCGACAGTGTGCCGCCAGCAGCGGACTAGCGGCTAAATTCAAGAAAGACCTGGCCACCATCACCCCTACCGGTTCCCGCTTCGTTGTTGTAGGAGATCTGAATGCGTGCCATGAGGCCTGGCGGAACTACCAGCAGAACCAGAACGGTCGTCTGCTGTTCGACCATTCGCAGCATGGACTGTACTATGTTTGGTTCTCGGACGAGCCAACATTCATCTCACCGGCAGGCAACCCATCGACGCTAGACCTGTTTTTTACAAACACCGGCTTGTCCAAGCCGGTAGCCCTGAACGAACTCAGCTCCGACCATCAACCGGTGGTTGCTGAACTGGGATACAACGTAGCTCCTGCTCCAAGCCTGCGCAAGGACTACCATCGCGCAAACTGGGCCCAGTTTGGACGCGTGGTAGACAGGCACATCATCGAAAACCCGCCGCTTGACTCCGTGGAGGACATCGACCGAGCGTTGGGGGGACTTCACCACGCCATAACCGTGGCTGACGAAGCGTGCGTCCGACGAGTTCCTGTGAGGGGAAAGTTTATTGCCATTGATTCCCACACCCAACTATTGATTCGCCTGAGAAATGTTCGTAGACGCCAGTTCCAAAGAACCGGAGATCTAGCGTGGAAACGTGAAATGGCCGATCTGAACAAGGAGATTGCTTCCAGAATGGTCTCACTTCGCAACGAAAGTTTCGAGCGGCTCATCCAGAATCTAGACGACCACTCCAGATCATTCTGGAAGGTTGCCAAGGTCCTAAAGACGCACCCCAAACCCATTCCTCCACTCAAAGATGAAAATGATAACGATCGGCTCATAATCACCCCTCAGGAGAAAGCAAATACGATTGGTGAGCATATTGCCAAATCGCACTTGCTTGGCTTCAACTTCCAAAGTCCGCTCGAAGTTCAGGTTGAGCAATGCGTACTCAACCTTGATTTCTCCCCTTGTGCCATTCCTCCGGAGGATAGAATAACAGTGGAACAGATTTGCTCAACGCTGAAATGCACCAAAAACATGAAGGCCCCCGGGTTTGACGGAATACTCAACCTAGTATTGAAAAATCTCAGCATGAAGGTTCACTCTCTGCTGCTTGCTGTCTTCAACAGATGCTTGGAACTGCACTACTTTCCAAGAATCTGGAAGACAGCGAAAATCATACCTATCCGCAAACCCGGCAAACGCTAGCTTCAAGCTACAGACCAATCAGCCTCCTTTCAGCGCTGAGCAAATTGTTCGAGAAATTTATTCTCAATCATTTGCTCAAGTTTATCGAGGAACACAACATTCTCCTACCGGAACAGTTCAGGTTCAGGAAGGGGCACTCCACAAATCATCAGCTAGTACGGGTGATGAATAACATCCGAAGTAACAAGGCTGTATCCAAGTCTACAGCCATGGCATTGTTAGACGTTGAGAAAGCGTTTGATAATGTCTGACACAATGGGCTTGTATACAAGCTTTGTAACTTCAACTTTCCTTCGCATCTTGGTAAAATCACCCGTAACTACCTTCAGCAAAGGTCGTTCAGGGTATCGTTGAATGGTTGCAATTCAAGCACATTTTCCATCCCAGCAGGTGTTCCGCAAGGAAGTCTGTTGGGCCCTTTGCTATACAGTATCTACACTTCCGACATTCCTCCCTTGGGTAACGTTTGCGTGTTGTTTTTGTTCGCAGATGATACCGCTATAACCGTCAAGGGAAGGATGCCTCGTGAAACCAAAAAGAACCAAAATTGACGACCTGGTTGTAGCGGTATGTGATTGCAATTACGATGTCATCATATTGATAGAAACGGGCCTTGACGACAGCATCAACTCACTGCAACTTTTTGGTACTGACTTTAATGTATTTCGCTGCGATCGCAGTGCTCGTAATAGCCAGAAAGCGAAGTTTGGAGGAGTGCTTATTGCCGTGGCCAGCGTTTACAAGTCTGTTGAGATAAAGACTATTAATGGTAGTAACCTGGAACAAGTAAGTGTGTCTGCCTGTATTCGCGGAAAGCGGTTCGTGCTTTGCGCTGTATACATTCCTCCAGATCGTAGTCGGGACGTAGGTGTTATCGATGCCCATTTAGCTACTCTTCGTGAATTACGTGATGCAACTCCAGATGGTGACCTTTTGCTTGCTTGTGGTGACTACAATCAACCACACATAGCATGGGATTGTCTTGATGATGGAATCTTAAACTTTGATCCTTCCACGACGTCTGCTGCCAGTGCTGCTCTGATGGATGGAACGAGCTTCCTGAATATCCGGCAATACAACTCTATTCGCAATCACCTGGGGCGCATCCTAGATTTGGTTTTCTGTGATTCCGATTGCAACATTGTAGTTAACGAAGCGGTGTCCCCATTGCTGGCTATTGATTTGCATCATCCACCGATTTTATTCTCCTTACCAACTCAATCCGATTGTGTTGACCGTGTGGAATCCCTTGATGCTGGTGAACATACGCTCGACTACTCAAAAATCGACTTCGTCATGCTCAACGAGTTCCTGATGAGCTGTGATTGGAGCAGTATTCTGGCAACAAATGACGTCAACGATATGGCAGCACAATTTTGCAACATAATTTGCAATTGGCTCACCGATAACACTCCAAGACGAAAACCTCCTATATCTCCTGCTTGGAGTTCTCCTCTCCTGCGGCTTTTGAAACGCGATAAAAATTCCTGGCAGCGTAAACTTCGCCGACATCGAACTTCTGAAACGAAACGCAACTTTCATCGCGCTTGCAACGCTTATCGTAAGCTTAATTCAACCCTATACAAGTCATATGTCTTGCGTGTCCAGACCAATTTACGTAGAAATCCCAAGAGCTTCTGGAAGTTTGTGAACTCCAAGCGAAAATCGTCGAATATTCCTTCATCCGTATTTTTTGGCGATTTGGAGTCTACTTCTATGCTCGAATCGTGTGATCTATTTTCCCGCCACTTCAGTTCTGTTTTTTCGGATTCAGCCGCCAACGCAGATGAAGTAGAAAGAGCGGCTTGCAATGTTCCTGAGGGTCTCATCGATTTGCGTACATTTGTGGTTAGCAATATGTATGTCGTTAAAGCTGTTAGGAAGTTGAAGAAATCTGTTTCACCGGGTCCTGATGGTGTACCTGCAATAATTTTTTGCCGCTGTGTTGCTGTTTTAGCTGATCCCCTAGCTCGCATCTTTACCGCTTCGTTGCACCAAGGAGGTTTCCCCGAAATATGGAGACATTACTTTATGTTCCCTGTCCATAAGAAGGGCGACAAACGTGACGTGACAAATTATCGTGGCATAACAAGTCTATCTGCAGCTTCAAAATTATTCGAGATCATTGTGAACGATGCTATCTTCTTTCATGTCAAGAGCTACATTTCAGCAACGCAACACGGATTTATGCCAGGACGCTCAGTTACATCAAATTTGCTGGAGTTCACCTCAACATGTATAAATCACTTGGAAAATAGGGCTCAAGTAGATACCGTTTATACCGATCTGAAAGCGGCATTCGATTGCATCAATCATGGTATTCTTCTTCGGAAAATGTCTCGCCTGGGAATTTCGGATGGTTTGGTTGATTGGCTGAAATCATATCTTTCCAACAGAACACTTCGTGTCAAGCTGGGTTCGTGCACTTCATCACCATTTGCTGCAACCTCCGGTGTTCCCCAGGGCAGCAATTTAGGACCATTGCTGTTCACAATCTTCTTCAACGATGTGACGCTCCTCTTGCCGAGTGGTTGTGTGCTCATATACGCCGATGATCTCAAACTATACATTGTTGTCAAGAACGTCGAGGATTGCCGTCAGCTCCAAGCAATGTTAGACCAATTTGTTGATTGGTGCCGCTTGAACAAGCTTTCCGTCAGTATATCAAAATGTGTGGTCATGACATTTAATCGCACAAGAACGCCAATCGTATTCGATTACTCAATTGATGGATTTGTACTAGAAAGAGTAGAACAAGTAAGCGACCTAGGTGTAATGCTGGACCCTAAACTTACGTTTGACTTACACCGTTCAATGGTAATCACTAAGGCTAATCGTCAGCTTGGTTTTATATCAAGAATCTCAAGAGATTTTTCGGATCCGTACTGTTTAAAAGCACTGTACTGTTCACTCGTTCGTCCGATTATCGAGACTGCATCTGTTGTTTGGACTCCCTACCAACTTTCCTGGAACATCAGAATAGAACGTATCCAAAAAACATTCATTCGTCGAGCATTAAGACAACTTCCTTGGAGAGATCCACTAAACTTACCTAAGTATGCTGAGAGATGTCGCTTGCTAAGCATGGACACGTTACAACGACGGCGACAAATTCAACAGGCAACATTCGTCGCGAAGTTATTAAGTGGTGAAATTGACTCTACCCACTTACTCTCTTGCTTGAACTTTCGTGCGCCAAGCAGATTTCTACGCTCAACGTTCCTATTGCGTCAAGACTCACACCGCTCTTCTTTTGGACAACATGAACCTGTTACGAGTATGATTCGCACGTTTTGTACAGTTGAAGAGTTGTTCGAGTTTGGGGAACCTGCTGCTCAATTCCAGAGACGTATTATTAACTCCAGATACATTTAGTATTTGTTATGGCTTCTGGTTCATTAAGACTTATTGTCAGATGGATGTATTAAATAAAAATAAATAAAATAAATAAATAAATAAATAAATAACAAACAAGCTTCAACGATGCCTTGACACCTTTGCTGATTATGCCACCACGTGGAAAATCAAAATCAATGCTTCCAAAACCCAAACAATAATGTTCCTCCATCGGCAATCTCCCAAACTAAATCCAGCTCCCTCTTGTACTGTAATCATGGATGGCACAAGGGTTGAGTGGTCCACCGAAGTAACCTCTCTCGGGATGTTGTTTGACGAAAAGCTCCTATTCCGCTCGCATGTGGAGAAAACCGTAATCAAGTGTTCCGCCTTGGTTAGGTTTCTGCATCCGCTGATTTGCCGTAGATCCCGCCTCTCGAGGGTGAACAAACTGGATGTCTGCAAACAAATCATAGCACCTGCGATCCTCTACGCAGGCTCCGGTGTGGGAATCATGTGCTCAGACTCACAGGAACAAAATCCAGGTTGCTCAGAACAGAGTGCTTAGGATGATAATTGATCGTCCCTTTGACACAAGAATGTTAGACCTCCACCAAGAGGCGAACATTCCAAAATTAGATTTCAAAATTGATGACATTAAGACTAGGATTATGCAGAAATGCAATACATCAGAACATGCTTTGATAAGCAATTTGTAAATAGTAGGTTAGGTGTATATAGTAGTTACAGGTTAATTGTAGTTGTAAATAGCAGTTTTAAGTAGTCTCCTTTTTAAAATTCAACACAAACCAATCCCACCAAGGTGGTCATACTCTAATAACAGGCCTGATAGGACTAGGAACTGTAAATAATAATTAAAAATTTCAAATGTACTAAAGTTGAAAAGACGCGTCTGTGTCACTTGATAATCCATACATGTAAACCAAACAAATACAAGAAATAAAGATCATTTAAAAAAAAAAGTTTAGTAGAGAAAGACGTAGCCCAACGTAAAAAAAAAACTGTAGAAGTGCTCAAAGAGTTGAGAGCCGACATAAAGTCCCAGTGGGGCCGTAATAATGCCACCGGATTTTTAGACATTTGTGCCTAAGAAAATAACTGAATTAGGGAAAAAAATAGTGTGACAGACCCATATCCAGATTTTAGGGGGAAAACTCCTGGAAAAAAAACATCCGAAGATACTTCGTAGGCAAAATAAAACTTCCACATCTGTCTCCATTTCGTACTGTGACCCGCATAAATCGAGACGATAGCAAATCACACAACAATAACCAGGGATGATGGACTTGCTCAGTACTGCCAAAGGAAGGCGGTAACGAATCGGTAGAGAGAGGCAACCGACCAGTAAGTGCAAATCAGATGCATCATCATCATTTTCGGTTTCCCGGTCCGGGTCCTGGTTGGCACATCAGAGGGTATTCTACCTTCATAAGCACATTTATTTTTGCCTCGTTTTGCCTTTTGCCTGCATTTTCGCAACAAATAAAACAAAATGGGCAGGTCATCGTCGTCGTCAAGGAGAATGCCAGAACTGGAAGCAATCGAAGACTCGAAAAATGAGAGGAACATTATTTCGTCGTGAAATTGAGCATACATGAAAAGCATGAGAGGTTGGTAGGCACATACAAAGTGCCACTCGACGCACAACGACACACCACAAGAGGCCCCCAGCTCAGCGTCGTTGCAATGCTGAGGATGGAAAGAGCGTTCCGTAGAAGAAAAAAAAAATAAATATAAAAAAGTGGAGTAAAAATATTATGAAAAATACCTTTGATACATGTTACGGGTGTATAATTTATTAACAATAAACACGAGATTTGTGCGGTATATAATTTCCATCCACTTATTAATGTTGTATGTACATATGCAACTCGACAAGAAAGTGCTGGTGGGCAACACAAAAAAAAAGTTGAAAATGAAAGACGGAAAGAAGCTCGAAGGAGGATAGAAGAGGGCAGGGCCGGAGCATGGGGAGGAAACTGAAAAATGGCAAAAATAACTGCCTTCGAGTTTCAGCGAATTCCTGCAGCACCGACCGAGGGAAGTGGCAGTGTAGTAGCAGCAGTACAATGTATGCAACGGTGTGTACTTGCAGTTTGCAATTTGAGGTTGTAACTTATTTCGAGAATGATATTGTTGATAAGATTTCCCGTGCTCCGAGTTGGTTACCTAGTAGAGCGTAGAGAAGATATGGCGGGTTGTAGTGCGATGATCGCAAAAGGTGGCCATGATAAATTTTCAATTTCCTTTGTTTGCTGGCATTGGCTTATGCTTCCGAGAAGATGTAGGATCGTTGGTTTTCTATATTGAAGTAGATTAAACTGATGATTACATAGATGAGTTTAGCACTTAAGATGCAATTTACTTTGATGCCTTCCCTGATTTCTTCTCTGAAGTATCCTGAACTTTTCCTAGGAAGATTCCAAAACTCCTTCTTAAAAAATAAATGATTGTTTTCTCTGAAGCACTCTGAACTTTTCTCTGAAGATTCTTGAATCCTTCTATAATGATTCCTAAACTTCTGTGAAGTTCCCTGATATGTTTAACTGAGCTCTCTGAAGTTTCCTGAACTTTTTCTCTGAGGTTGGCTGAATATCTTTGCCAAGTTCTCTGATCTTTTTTGTTAACAATTTCTACTGTGAAGTTTACTGATCTAGTCCCTCTAGATAACTGATATTTTATGATTTATTTTTCTCCAAAACACCCTGAAGCACTCTGAAATTCCTTGACTTGTTTGTTCCCTGAAGCTTTCTGTAATTTTTGGTTCATTTTAATGTTGATGTTTTTTTTAATAAAAGAAACTTTACAATCCCCTGCTCTGTCTCCTATCAGAGCTAGCTTTCCCCTGAGTATTGATCAATTTATTTACCCGGCACATAAGTGAGTCAACGGGACCATACACCCTGATCAGTACTCGGTAACTACTTGTGACGTCACTCCTTGCGTGTTTTCCTGATCGTGAGTCGTCCTAACCCCCTACCTTTGGCTTTTCCCCTACTGAATATAATCAGTGAGTCCCTACTGGTTTAGTGGCGTGTAATTTGTGTGATGATGATGATGGTTCGCGTACTTACGGTTTTTCTGCTGGCTACCTGGTCCGAACCCCACTCGCTCCTGGTGGGTGGTTTGTCCTTTCGATGACGGCTGATGACGATCGCTCTCGACCGTGCAGGGAAAGCCAGTCTTTGTCCGACCGGCTCGTTGTGTACGCTGTGTACACTACGTGAACAGCCCCGTGTAGGGCGGTGTCGGCTAGAGGATTTTGCTAGAGCCAGGATATACGACCAGTTGGGCACCCACGCTCGATGGATACCGACGTTCGGATGGCTATCGCTGGCCTGATGGGTACCGAAGCTCGGTGGATACTGACGCTCAGATGGATAGCGTCGTTCGGATGTCTATCGATGCTCAGTGGATACCGGCGGGGCCGTTCCAACCGTGCTGAACTAGGCTGCTTTCGGTGAGTGACGTTGACGGGGTGGTATCGTACGGAGGGCCTCCGATTTTTAGGAACGTGAGTCGGGCTGGTCACGCTGGCGTTGGGAGTCTTTCCCCTTTGTGGACTGTACCACGATTCAGGCAGTCACTTTTGGCACGTGACGCACGTGGGTCGAGTTAACTTTCCGATGACCAACGCTCTCCGAATGCCCTATAATGGTACGCAACCACGAGGCGATAGGGACACCCAGGGTAACCACGCCTGATACCGCCAACCAACGGGATCGGATTCGCTATCGATCAAAAGTCACTTTTTACCGAGATTCCTAACCTCTGATGCCTCGGTAATGCGTCGCCAAAGCAACAAAAGCCCAAATTGCACTAGCCACCTCCTCGTGGCTTCTGTTGAGCATCACACACACTCATTTGAATGATTTCCTTTGAATTACCTGTTCTTCAATTCTTTCTTCTTCTACGTTGATATTTTTTTATTACTCCGACTCACTCCTATGTAATATTTTCTCTATAATCAATTCAATTAAATTTCACTTATTAAACTACTCTAATAAATGGCTACAAATGGTGAGTCGACAAACTGGAAGGAGTGTTGTCCCAACAGCTCTGGTCCTCACAAGTTCCTACCTCACGCTTCCATGGGTCAGCCGATGACAAAGACCGCCAGCAAAAGATGCTGGTAGCGTAGCCTGGGCAATGTCACCACGATAAAAATATGGATCCGGATCGTGGTGATAGCAAAGTGAGGAGGTGCGACCCTCGAGCGTCTGTTCACCATGGAGGTGCGGCTCAAACAGCGTCTGTCTCGGAGCGAGCGGCTGAATAAGAAATGCTGTATCACGTCAGCTACACCTAAGGTGGCAGCCCCACCAACATGATGTAGGTATCGCGACCCCGGTAAGGTAGCATACTGAAACCCCCAACATTACTCAGAAAAACGAAGAAAGAGAAAACAACGAACGGAATTTTCGGCAACCGACCCGGCAACGAAATAAGGACAATGAATGGAAACTCGGTACTTGGAATGTCAGAACCTTAAATGAACCTGGACGAGCGGGCCTTTTGGCTCGTGAACTGCAAAAAGTGAATGTGAGCGTAGCTGCTATTCAGGAAGTACGGTGGCCTAGATCCGGAGAACGTGAATTCCGGGCGGTGGATCCCATCGCCAACACTTCCTTCAAGTATCATATCTATCACAGCGGTGGCGATAGGGCAGAACATGGAGTAGGGTTCATAGTGATCGGGAAGCAGATGAAGCGTGTTATGCGGTGGAGACCGGTAAGCGACCGCATCTGTGTATTAAGGATTATTAGGATATTAAGGGGCAAATTCTTCAACTACAGCCTGATCAACATCTATGCGCCAACCAACGATAAATCCGATGACGTGAAGGACGCGTTTTATGACAGTCTCGATAAAACTTATGATGAGTGCCCAAAACACGACGTGAAGATTGTCATCGGAGATGCAAATGCGCAGGTCGGGAGGGAAGATTTCTTTCGTCCAATCATTTGTACAGAGAGCCTACATACAGTAACCAATGATAACGGCCTGAAACTGATAAACTTCGCCGCTGCTAGAGGTATGGCCATCAGTAGCAACTACTTTGCACGCAAGAATATCCGAAAGCACACCTGGAGACACCCAAATGGCGAAACTTGCACCCAGATCGATCACATGTTGGTGGATGGCCGGCACTTCTCAGATGTCATTGATGTAAGGACTTTTAGGGGGCCTAACATTGACTCAGATCATTATCTTGTTGTCTGCAAAATTCGGGCGCGTCTATCGACCGTTACGAATTCAACGAACCGGAGATCGATGCGTTTCAATATCCATCGCTTGTCAGTAGAAGGTGTTGCTGCAGAGTACCGCCAGAAGCTTGATGAGCGGATTAGCGAAATCAACGTGAACGAGGACCTCAACAATCTGTGGAACACAATCCACGGAGCGGTGAACACAACAGCACAAGAAGTGATAGGTACAGCTCAAAGACGACCACGTAATGGCTGGTTTGATGAGGAGTGCCAGAGGTTGACGGATGAGAAGAACGTTGCCAGAAGCCGGATGTTAGCGTCTGGTACCCGGCTGAACAGAGAGCGGTACAAGGTAGCAAGGGCAGCTGAGAAACGAACCCACCGCAGAAAGAAAAGGCAATACGAAGAACGCGTGATTGCTGAGGCGCAAGAAAGTATGGAACAGAACGATATGCGAAGGTTCTAAGCTCCCGGCCGAACTTTTCAAACACGGAAGTGAGCAGCTGCATCAAGCAATCCACCGTATTCTAACGAGGATATGGGAGGACAAAGAACTGCCTGCTAGCTGGTTGGATGGCCTCATTTGCCCATTATTCAAAAAAGGGCACAGACTCGAGTGCGCCAATTATCGAGGAATAACTCTTCTGAATTCGGCGTACAAAATACTGTCACGCGTTCTGTTTAACAGATTGAGACCGCTTGAGGAGTCCTTCGTCGGTGAATACCAGGCTGGTTTTCGTGAGGGCCGATCAACGACGGATCAAATGTTTACCCT
The DNA here is from genome assembly GCF_037179485.1 of Ochlerotatus camptorhynchus. Classification (NCBI taxonomy): domain Eukaryota; kingdom Metazoa; phylum Arthropoda; class Insecta; order Diptera; family Culicidae; genus Ochlerotatus; species Ochlerotatus camptorhynchus. The sequence continues at coordinate 2,397,196 of NW_027040576.1, forward strand.
GCGTCAAATCCTTGATAAATTCCGGGAGTACAACTTGCAGACTCACCATCTGTTTATTGATTTCAAAGCAGCATACGATTCAGTGAAGAGAAATGAGCTTTGGCAGATTATGCTAGAACATGGTCTTCCGGCGAAACTAATTAGACAGATTCGCGCAACGCTAGATGGATCGAAATCAAGTGTAAGGGTTGCAGATGAGATTTCGACCTCGTTCGTGACCTTAGATGGATTGAAGCAGGGTGATGCACTTTCAAACTTACTGTTCAACATTGCTCTTGAAGGAGCGATTAGAAGAGCTGGTGTGCAGAGGAACGGTACCATCATCACACGATCGTACATGCTCCTTGCCTTTGCGGACGACATCGATATCATCGGAATTGACCGTAGAGCAGTGGAAGAGGCGTTTGTGCCTTTTAAGAGGGAGACGGCGAGGATTGGGCTCACGATAAGTTCTACCAAAACGAAGTACATGGTAGCCGGTAGACAGCGTGGGAGCAATAGTGGTGTTGGTAGTGTAGTGTTGTTAGATGGTGAACAATTTGAGGTAGTGGAAGAATTTGTGTATCTTGGAACACTAGTGACATGCGATAATGATGTTACCCGCGAGGTGAAGAGACGTATTGCAGCTGCAAACAGGGCCTTTTACGGATTACGTAGCCAGCTGAAGTCCCGTAGCCTGCAAACGAAAACGAAATTCGCTCTGTATAAGACGCTGATACTTCCGGTAGCCCTCTACGGCCACGAATCATGGACGTTAAAAGAGTCTGACCGGAGAGCATTTGGTGTCTTCGAGCGTAAGGTGCTGCGAACAATACTCGGCGGTAAACAGGAGAATGGCATCTGGCGGCGTCGCATGAATCACGAGTTGTACCAAGTGTATAACGGTACGGATATAGTGAAGCTTATAAAACACGGCAGACTACGGTGGGCTGGGCATGTAGTGCGGATGCCGGAAGAACGACAAGCAAATATTATATTCAGCAGAGAACCCGGTAGAGGTCGTCGACTCCGGGGTAGACCTCGGACACGTTGGCTATTTGCAGTTGAGGAGGACATCAGGTCGCTAAACGTTCATGGCGACTGGAAGCGATTGGCTCAGGACCGAGTCCAATGGAGAAGAGTACTTCGTTCGGCGTTGAATCAACCTGGCGATTCGTAGCCCATCAAGTATCAAGTAAGTAATAAATGCTTACTTTAAATATAAATTTTTTCAACACGCGGCTCACGTTTTTTTTCATAGCTTGCAATAATCAAATACAAAAATAAACTCTGCAAAATTTTTTAAATTAATCGTATTATTTTTTTATATCACTTCTATAGGCATTAATCACCATATTTGATTTATGTAAATTAATCTTGCACTGCACTACTTTTAATAAAATTACGATTCGAACTTTCAGTCTTCTTCACTCGGCGGTCCAAAAGGGACAGACCAAATATATCTCCCTGACCAACCACGAAAATTCCAGTTCATTTTAGTAAAGTCTTTATTTCAGTTCATTATTTGTTCCTAGATGAGATTCCGGTTTTAAATTGATCCACATTTCTCATCGTTAATTTTTTTTTTATTGTCATACCCCGGACAGACTATGGCTTATATCATGTAATATAGGCTGGCTTGCAATGAGCACTCATATCTAGTTTTCACTGGAAATTTTATATATGAGTGCTCATTGCAAGCCAGCCTAAATATATTACATGATATAAGCCATAGTCTGTCCGGGGTATCAGTCATCAATTTGGTTTTGGTATCCTTTCAGTATGGATTTCACCCATTTTCCTCCCATCAATCATCAGTCATCAAAACAAAATAACGTAAATTGATTCGAGCACTTATTTGAATGTTGCCTGTCGGTCAGGCGTAACCAACTCTAATGCTTCTTATATTTACTTACTTACTTAAGGGTCCTGTGCACCACCAGCGGTGCAAAGGGCCAACGTGAAAGACTTCCATCCTGGGCGGCTGCTCGCTTTTGCTTTTGACCTGGGCCCAGGTCAGATTCCTATCGACTTGCTTAATTTCATTATTGAGGCTCCGCCGCCATGAGCCTCTGGGTCTGCCTCTGCTGTGATGTCCTGCTGGATTCCAATCCAGCGCTTGCTTGCAGATTTCGTTTCCACCCCGTCGAAGTGTGTGGCCGACCCACCTCCACTTTCGCTCTCGAATTTCTGTTGCTATCGGCTTCTGATGACATCGACGATGGAGCTCGGCATTCGAGATCCAGTTGTGAGGCCACCAGGCATCGGTTGATGAAGACCTGCAGCTTTTGAGTGTTCTCTGCTGATACACACCACGTCTCGCTGGCGTATAACAACACAGATTTCACGTTCGAGTTGAAAATTCGGATTTTGGATCGGTTGGATCTCCATACGTTTCGTAAACTCGCAAAGGCAGCCCTAGCCTTCTTGATTCGTGCACCTATGTCGCTCTTGGTCCCGCCGTCCGACGCTATTTGGCTGCCAAGATATTGGAAACTTTCGACCTTCTCCACTGCTTGCCCCGCTACCGTAAAGTTGGAAGGGTTGCCCGTGTTGATGTCCAACGATTTGGTCTTGATGACGTTGATGGTGAGACCCGCCGCAGAGGAGCGTTCGGCTAGGTCATTGAGCTTACTCTGCATATCAGAGCGCCGTTGTGCTAGTAGAGCAACATCATCAGCCAAATCGAAGTCGTTGAGATGCTCCATGGTGATTGCACCTACCATGATCTTGTCGATTACGATGAGAACAGTAGCGGTGATAGTATACATCCTTGTCTCACACCAGCGACTACCCGGATAGGGTCGGACAAGGCTCCGTTATGCA